>NC_060914.1:3602685-5097995 GCF_021234035.1 Daphnia pulicaria | reverse complement strand
GTGAAACAAGGGGCCACAAAATTCAGAATTGCCCAAAACCTCGTAAAAAAGTATTTTTTTCTTATGAATGGAAAATAAGTATTTCGTTTACATTTAAATACAAATCTCGTTTGGGCTGAGAGTTTAATATTTCAACTCCATCCTCGGTATGAAAACCATTAGCGCCCTGTTTGATCGTTTGTTGGAATTATACGCGCGTCTATCAAAACTATGTTACCAGAAAAATTCGATCCCCAGTAATTGAGTTCTCATTGAAATTAAAAGTAATGTTATTTTAGATTGATTGAAATTATCCATAGATCAAACTCCCTTCAAGGTTGTCCACCAATCGTTTGTGAAACTTCATTGGGCTATCAACACGCTTGACTGGCATTACCCGTTAAGTCGAGAGTTGCATGCTTCTCGTTGTCCACTGCTAAAGTCATAAGTGTTGTTGTCACTTGTAAGAGTCAAAGTCCGTTCTTTTAAGATCAAATTTAGCTCAAAGCTAACCTGGCTCTACTGTTGGCACTACTTGATGAGGTTCTCATCGAAATTTTCAAGTATTTAAACATATCTCAGCTTTACAGAGTAATGCACTCTTGTCATCGTCTAAGTTTGGTTTTACGTGATGGTAACGCTCCTAACAAGATATGGAAGAAAATTTTTAAATCTTGTAAAATTCCCAACATCTTTCATCAGGATACAGCATTCTCTTTAAAGATAACGTTGCTGGATCGGCTGGTTCTGCTGGATCAGCTGGTGAAGCAGAAGTTGTTGGATCTGCGGAAGCAGTAAAAGTTGTTGGATCGGCGGATGCAACAGAAGTTTCCATTTACTTGGCGTGTGTGGCAGAAATTGTTGGATCAGCGGATTTGAATTAGAATTTTCTGGTGCGTCTCCTAAGCCAAAACGGATGAAGTGCTTTAATTGGGAACAGATGGGCCACGGTAGTCAGGGATGCCCAACCCCCCCCCCCTTTCTCCCCCAAAAAATAAATTGCATCTTTGATTTGCCGGAAAGGTCCACAAATCCAAAGAATAAAAAGACCAAAAAACCAATGGTCCCTATGCTAATAAAATAAAAAAATAACACCCGCACTGAAAGATGTGCCTCTCCCGAGCGAAATCTCTTGAGGTTTGTCCAGTGTCCCCGCTTCCTCCCCTTCTTTCACAGCGTAGCCGTGGGGGAAAGCTCGAGACGGGGTTGCCACATCAGCATACTGCAAAGAAACTAGGACAGCGATTTTTCTGTCCAAACCCACCTAGCGGCTGGTAAGTTATGTTCAAGTCTTTGCCTTTAGAAAAAAAGACCATGGGCTGATGAAACTATTGCACTTTACAGAGCAAGAAAACAGAAATTTTGTGAAAAACGGAAAAAATACGCATCGTAAGCACTCTCAGCTACGTATAACCTTGAAACGAGGCATAAGGGAATGCTGAAAAAGACTTTTTTCCGATTTTCACAAAGTTTTACTTTTTCATGGTCAGCAAGCTGCCTATAACTATTACTATTAACATCAACGATTTATCCATAGATAAAAAGACACTAAACGCAAGAGGGGGTAATGTTGTTATTTCCACCACTAGGTGGCTTGAAGGATGAAAACCAACACGTTAAAAAACGATAATTTTTCTGATCTTTTCCTGATTTGCAATCGATCATCGTCGTTAATCACGGCTCAGAAGCCGAGTATTGAAAAACGGTTAAAAATTTTTGAAGAGATAGGATATCTTATCATTATTGTGTAACTACTCGCTAGAATATTTTAAAGTGATGTACAGTACCTTTAATAAAAACGACTCGGGCTTTTCGACAAAGAAAGCAGAAAAGTCAATTTCTAGCGTTAGGTGTCTTTACCTAACGAACAAAAAAATGGGGTCGGCAGATTCCTGGCCTTTTAGGGGAGAGTGGGGCTATTTGGACCGGTTTTTGTTTTTTTCGTGTAGAGCCTTTCCTAATCATCCGATTTGTAAAATAAATGTTTTATTGTATTTGTCTCACGTATTGTTTATTTTATTTTAGAGTCGGTAGTTTACCCGCTACCGATTTTTAAAGTTGCGGGAAAAAAAGTGGGCGTGGAAAAATTTGGGGTTTATATGGGACAGGGCAAAACACTAAATTTAGCACTAAAATATTGTTATAAATTAATTTAAAAAATATCATGCGATTATATTTGCCACCTAGTATAAGTTTTTCACTATATTTTTAGGTTTATTGTATGTTTTAAAACTATTTGTTTAAAAAATTTTTTTTTCAGCGTTGCCAATGAGCTAAGCCCCGCCCATTACAGACTCCCTTTTAGTCCCAGTTAACCCCACATCTTCGTCCCAAATATCCCCCCTAAAAACGCTTTTGGGAAAACTTGAATTACAAAACACATTTTTGAAGTAAGAAATTTTATTTTTGGGGGATTAAAGATAAAAGGTATACCTACACTTTTGCTATCTCACTTTTCTTTTAAAATATTGAAATTTTGGGTAAATAAAAAAATGTGTTTTGTTTAAGAAGTTTAGAGGGCTTTTTTATTTATTAAAAAAACTAAAAAACTTACTGTACAAAAGTAATGATTTTTTAGGGAATAGAGTAGATACCTATGAATAACATCATGAATTAATTTTAGAATTTTAGAGCAAAAGTAAATGTTTTTTAACTTGCTGTTTCACATAGTACAGCGGACTATATGACCCCCCTCTCCCCTACTTCGTTTTTCTTCGGGTTGGGGGTTAAAGTTTTGTAAGAAAGGCTGGGTTTTGAAAACGGGTATATTGCTCAAGGGCTTGGTAATTTTTTCCCTCGATATATATGGAAAAATTCTTCTATGTAAGGTTTAACAAAGAATTTTAATCCATCTAGCCTTTAGCGTGTTTGTAATCTCGCCAGATACAGGTAGGGTAGAAAAAGCTTCGTTTGGCCGGTCGAGGTAAGCTTTTTACCTTGACGTTTTTCATTCCTAACCCTTTATGAAAGATTGAAAATTTTAAAAAATATTTACTTAAACAAAGAAGAAAAGGAAAAACTGAAAAGGCCAGGAAATTACCGACCTCGCTTTTTTTTGTACGAATTAGGTAGCAATCTTCCGCTAGAGTTCGACTTTTTTATTTCATGGACCCAAGTCATTTTTTGAAAGGTACTGTACTTGACGAGAAAACTTATGTCAAAAATTTATCGATTACATCTCGAAAATTAGAACAGCTATACGATTGCGATTATCACCAATAGACGAAAAATTTTGATAAATATGCATTCTTTTGTTTCAATCAAACACCCCATAGTTTTTGTCTCACTGAGTCGTGGACGGCTTGTTAATATAACTAACTAATATCGCATTCCTTAGTACAAAAGGTACCGTGTTTAATCCCAGATCCGGTTTTTCCACCTCTTCTGCCATCGCAGCCTTAACGTGCAGCAATAGTAGCATATCTAACTGAATGTACTAGTTCAAGCGTGGAGTAAAGGACCATGAAATTCGCACCCCTCTGGGCTCTTGAATGAGCACTATCGATATAATCAATGACCACTGGAAATTTGTTGAGTTTGTCAATCCACGGAAGAGACGATATCTAAAACTTAAACATTTTTACCTTATAATTATATTATAACCATATAAAATTATTACTCACTATACTTTAAGGCATTAACCATATTAACCATCCATTGATTGGCAATCCGGTGACAATCTATTGACTCACTGATACCCCAACGGGGGGTTGGGGGTGGGTTGGTTGCCCCCCCCCCTCCCCCCCCCCAAAAAAAACAAACAAACAAACAAAATCTTGCTAGCCAAATTGCAGCACGCTTCTTGTTGAGACTACCGTAATTTTTTTTATAAGGAGAGACCACCTTTGATAACATAAAGAACATGTAATAAAAAAAATTCTTTCTTTTTGTCACGACAAAAAATTTTGACTTCGTATCATGGAATGATCCAGCTGTTATAATGGATTATTAAGAACATCAAATCAGAGAGCTTATATTATGTCTGTGACTATTTCTCAGCCACCCAGGTGGTCTTCGTGGAAGGCAACATCTGAATCAACAGATACTGATCCGACAATGGCTCTGCCGCTCTACTATTGAAAGATAGCAAGGAGAAAGCACACGATAGTCTTTTATATGTCAATAAAACTGAGAAATAAAAGATTCTCTTCTTCATATTTGTTTAGCGGCTAGCAGTTAGCTAAACAGTTATTTTAACCGACAGTATTAATAGTTGGGAACGAAAGCAAGATGACAACTATCGACAACTATATGTGTGTAGCATTATAGATAGCTAGATTGCAAAAACAAATAGGACTTCTTTAAGTTACACACCCCACACATAAGATGATAAGAAGAGACAGATGTCAGAATTAGTTTAAACTATAATATTGATAAATACCGAAAATCATTCTAGCCTGTAATAGATTGATCCTGCGAATATATGAGTGTGCATATTAATCATTTTTCTTTTGTCAGAAAGTTATAGATAAAGATAAGAGGTCAGAGAAACGAAATAAAATGAAGTTCCAGCTGGCTTAGATGATTTGGAATTTTTGTTTTCTTTAATTTTGGAAACTTAAAATTTTTTTAGAAAGAACGGTGAAGAAAATTCTTATTATAGTTTCTTATTTCAAGTGAAAGTTTATATTATTGCCTTTGAAATGGACACATGTATTACGTATTAGCTACCAGACATTAGAGGCCTACCTATATAATTTTATGTCGGGAACGATTTCCTTTGGAAAATATGGCAGTGTCCAAGGATCTTGATCAAAGTTGTTCAAAGGAAGATTTGTAGAGATTTAGGCGACGCGCCTACGTGCTCCTATGTATATAAACACATATGTATCCTCGCGAGACCCATTATTCGTTATTTTCGACCATAAATAGAGGGGTGAAAGAATCCCCCCTTCCCTAATATAGGCGCCTATAGGTTAACGATTCTGTAGATTCTAGAATCACGATTTTTTGTGGTTACTGCAAAAAATAACGTGAAAGAGTGAGTACGAAAAAGCTCATTTCCGAGAGGGTCGCCGCGGCTTTTCACCAGGGCGGCACCGACCCTCATACCCGCCGACCGTCCACATAAAAACCAATAGATACAATTTGCAGCATTGTAAGAACAGAACAGCGACGCGTGCCAAACACTAGTTAAAGACTTTTACCGAGTTTTACATCAATATATAGGCTCTACATTTTAATTTTAACAGTAATTTCCAATCCTTTAATTATATTTTTAAAATATATCGAGTGTATATATAATACAGTACATTATTTATTTGAATACCGTTTTTTTGAAGAACAACACGAGAGTAGGCTATACATATAGCAAACCGCCGATGTTTGCTACGGGAAATCCCCAGCATTTGTTGTTGACGCGTAGAGTATACAGTAATTTTTTGGCGACCAATATTAACGGCTACTGCATGCTGGTGACAAGTGAGCTCGATTTTCCATAATTTTGTTTTTCCCCTCTTGTTTGTTTCTCTCTAACCGTCTTGTTCAGCAACATTGGACGCGCCGATCACGATTCCCAAGGGAGACATCAGAACACTTGTCACGTACTTACGGCCGCGTCTTTATAACTTGATTCTTTATGTACAGTCGTATAGGCATCGCACAGCATTGCGTCAACTTAACTTTGTCATTTGGCAGCCGATTCATTCAAGTTTTCTTCTTTGTTGTTGGCGTTTTCCGTTATTTTTATTTCAATTGTTACTACTTGCGCGTGTACCGGTAGCTAATAATTTTAAACATCAAAAGTCTCGTCAAAAGTGAAACCGACATCATAATCAATTGACTGAAAATGGGTTTACCGAGCATTGGTGCTGCTGCTGCTGGTCATTAAAAATGGCAAAATACGTTGTTGATTTATTGGTTTGTCTTTTGAAGTTCTTTTGTTTAAAAAAAAGCTGAATCAACAAGCAGTAGTATGACAATTGGAACGCTGTTCTTTATATTGCTTCGATTGACTTTCCAATGCGTGTCTATCCGTATCATCAGATGGCTATCCGATTGCTATCGCCTTTTTCCATGAAGTGGAAATGAATTGTTTGTTGTTTTCATGCACTTAAGTACAGCTAGGCTATTTAATGATTGTATCATTTCTATTCTTACTTATATAGTTTGCTACGTGGCACAGCGCTATTTAATTTTAAAGTTTTGAAACTAAAAATTGACGCATCTTCTGTCGACAAAACTGGATGCAGGCCAATTCAGAAACTTGTTTTCCGGACAAAACCTTTCTCAAGTCAGAAAGCTTCGCCATCAAATGAATAATATGAACGGTATTTTAGAAAATTGCGTAAAATAGTAATAAAGTAATATACTTTTGAAAACGATGGCTTGGATTCAGAGTAAAAAGTTTTTTTCTGTTTGTCCCAGTGTCTGCATTAATGTTTAGGCCATAAACGTCTTGTATCCCCGACAACTTCGCAGTTATTTTTCTTTTGCATGTTTTATTTATCGTTCAGCTCCTTCACGTTTTTTTTTTTTTTTTTTCAATTTGATGTCGCTGGAATCAGCCATATGTAGTCGATTTTTTCTTCCCTCTCCTATGACCGATGAGTTTTGTTTTAAAGATTGATAGTAGTATGATTGAATGCAATAACGCATGTAGTACAACAAGAAGAAAACAAATAAAAAAGCCTGAAATGGTGAGACGCATAGTGGTACAAGAGGGATCACAATTCTATATATATCCGTCTTCCAAATTGTTCTCTCGTCGAGCAATGAAAAATTTCTTATAGAAATCGGAAATAAATTTAACTTTTACCCTCCTTCTCCTCCTTTCCAGTTTCCGCACCTCCCGCTTTTGAATAGTAATGCAAAGGACGACTAACACTAAGAGATAAGGGATGAAGGAGACCGGCACTCAAATCAAGTCAAAAAGAGCCAAGGACTAGAAATGTGCAAATGCCCTTCCGATGTTACATACGTACATAAAGTCGGATCGCCAGCGCAATTATTCAAAGTAAGCAGGCACTCATCCTGCTTTTCAGCTAACTTGAACTGAATTTCATCAAGTTATATTATGAGAATACAAGCACTTGGTAGTAGCAATTGATTTACAAAAAACCAAAGATTCCGTCAAAAATTATACAAAAAATTTGATCGAGATGTTACCAGCGATAATAGGTTCAAACGGTCAAACCTGGCTGATAATTATTCCTATTCCTATTCCAATAGGTTAGAATAAGTTTATTTCTTTACTTCAGACGCAGCACGCATATACAACAGCGTATATATGTCAATAATGTACAGGCGAATTTCTATTAAAAACATCGTCCAAGTAAAACATTCCTGATGATTTTCTCCCCGATTAATTGTTTTTTGAAAATCATATCTTTCAGACTCTCCTCGTTATTAGAAACGCCTTCACGAAGAAGAGAGATCTCCGTGCTTAGTATCCGAGCAGCAATCAATTTCGTGTTATTGTTTGCATTCCTGCTTCATTTTGTTCCGTCTTAGAATGCGGCGCAATCGTTATTATAGACTTTGACTATATATATGCTCCGGTGTCGTGAAGCCACGGAAGATTAATGCGTCAGTTCATTCATCTGAAACAAGGGGAGAGTGAAAGATAAGATGTTGTTCTAGCACCATGGCCACGCCATCAAAAACTTTTCCCTTTCATCCACCCAACAGCCATGGAGATATTTATAATGGTGGGGCTATTATTTGGGAAATCGACTGGAGTGTATATATTCCCCAAGCCGCTCGGTTTAAAAAAATCAGTTATTTGTCTAAATATTTAAAACATTTTCCCGGGTTTTTCTATCTATAGGTCTCTCTCTATACGATATTCTGGTGTAGTAGGATATATTTTTACGCCAAATTCACCCAAATGTTATATATGCACACAGGGTTGCTGCTGTGCACGGGTAAAAGGCAACAGCATGCTGCATCTCGTCTATATCTTAGACGCTTCAGACGAAAAGAAGACCGCATCAAGGGGCCGGGGCAGGGGTGGGGAGCTAAAGAGAGAGGAGAGAGAGGAGAGAGAGGAGAGAGAGACGTCAGCGCGTGACTAATGGAATGCTTGTTCCTTCCGAGTCGGTGAAGCGCACGCGTCAGCCGGATGGATTTCAGATCCTTTTAGAAATTGCAACCTTCCCGTTGATGTACTCCAGTCAGTCAGCTTTCGCTGCTTCTTTCAATTTCCACGCCAGCAAACAAACATTTCCGTATAGAGCTTAGAGAGAGAGAGAGATCACTATAGGCGACTATAGGCCGATTTTGTTGCTGCTCTGCTGTTTCATTCATGGAGTTGCGAGGCCTAAATAGTTGTAGCTGCTGCTGCAAATAAAAGAAAGAAAAACGGCAAAGAAAAAAATGTTTTGCTTTGATTGTTAAAACTCGCTCACATATATATGAATGAAACGCGCAGGATATACTTTCCTCGGTCCGTTCATATAGTTCAAATAGCTCTAAGGACTGAGCCGGGCCATTTCTCTTATATCCCGTTTCTCTCCCTACTCTTCATTTGTGCTGTCTATTGGCCTTTGTATAAGACTGTAACGACAAAGAAAAAATCATCGAGGAAATGATGCCAAAAGCCGTCGTTTGGAGTCAACTTATCGTTTCTTTTCCTCTCCTTAAGCGTAGTTTCATCGGAACAGCGGAAAAAACAAGCTGAAGAGAAGATTTATAGTCCCCAGCAACGTTTGCTGTTACTTTTTCATCAGTTTGGGCTTTTAACAATTTGACAAGTGAAAAAAGGTTGATAGACCGAGTAAGGCTGACCTAGTGGTAACATAAATCACATACTGAATAAGAAAAACCAGCTTTTGAATTATGGCGGAATTCACTCAGCTGATTCACACACACGTCACCAAGTTACGCAATAGACTTTTTATATGGAGTAAATATACACTGTACTCTATTTGTCACATTCTGACCCGGGACGTCATAAATTTGTGTTCATTCATGTGGAGTACGCGTTTATTACATGCCAATCTGCCATCAACGTCATTAAACCTCATCGTCTTGCTGCGTAGCGTAAAAATTCAGTTTAGAAGCGCTAAACTTTGTTGTTTATTGGTTGTGTTTTTTGTACTATAAATTTTAATTAGATACTCCAAACCATTGCAACTGCCATAAAATAATTTTCTTATGCCAAAATTAAATACGTCACGTCACCATCATGATTTGGAAAAAAATTTCATAGAGGAATCATTAAAAAAAATAAAGTTGCGCATGTGTCAGCCTGTCAGGGGAATTTTTATTTTTGTTAATGTCTAATACATATATAATAGAATATAGTTATTTCTTTTTTATACATCCTTGTATAATAAACATGGCCATTTCAGCATCCATCAGTTAGTTCAGTTTGTAATCCTCTTAGTACGTTATTTGCCGTTATATGCCATTAGATATTAAATCAGCTGAGGTGGGATAAATTGCATTTTAAGTTTTAAACCTCGTGATAATAATACACGTACTACTCCAAGACAGCGATGAGGCTTGTAGGTATAAACGGAATTCATTCCATTATTATATCTAAAGTTCTAAACCTTTTTTTTTTTGTGCTGATTGTCCGTATTCAATTTTATTCAGCATAATGTTAACTGCATGCTTTCATAGATAAGTTTCGTCATTTGGTAACAGGTCAAGCTGCTGTTAGACTAGTTCTTGAATTATACTGGTCCGCGATTAGTAACCTCTTGAATGAATAACCTCGCGCAGCGATGATCAAAAGATGATGAAGAAAATAGACGTCAAGTGTGTCACATGATACAGCAGCAGCAGCCTGGATAGAACGAGTTGGACACCATGATGTTTCTGGCCCAAAATTGAATTTTTGGTTCAACGGGTTGTGACAAGCCAAAATGGATGAATTGCGACGTTGGCCAGCGAGCGGATTCACGGAAGCGGAGCAAGTACTGCCGCATGCCGCCAGCTTTGTCGACAAGCATCCAACGGCCGAGTCTTTCAAAAGCATTAGACGCTGATCATCGATTCCGACAAGGAGCAGCAAGGACTCGAGATATGCTCCAGTTATTCAACAGCCTGCGCATCGCGTCACATGTTTGATGCCAAACAAACAAACAAACAACTGGATCATTCCCCTCCGTCTTCTTTTGTTTTTTCCTCCGCCAAAAATGACGAATTGTTTCTTTGGCGAGATTTAGCATATAAGAAATTCAGTCCGATGAATAAACTCTTTTTTTTTTTCATCTCGATAAACTTTATACGAAGGAATTAACTCTAATTTTTATTGCTTATATTTTTTCACTGGTCTATACTCTATAGAGCTCCGGCTTGTTATAAGATATAAAAGGCTGGATGGAATTCAATAAGTTTCCGTGTTTGCTTGTTGATTTTGGCATGTTGCGAAAAAAAGTTGCATAAGGAATGCCGAGGTAGTAATAAACAAAATTAAATTAATATCGTAAATCATTCCTCTTCGTTTTTTAAATGACAAATCAATTTAATCCGCGTCGTAGGTTGTGGATAAAAGTTTCTTGTGTGCTGTCTAGGCTCTGAACGAAACAGCTTAAGTACACAGTTATATAGCATCATGTGACGAAACATCTGAAACATCACTCTTTTGAAATTGCCGAGCGCAAGATTTTATATATGAAATAACGTCCAGACATGACGGTCTATATGACTAGCGCGCACGGCTACGGCTGCTGTATATACTACGTATACGTCAGAAAAATAATGAGTTTATTGGTTAATGGTTTGCCCACCAACTCACGTCCTTATTCCATATGGGCTGGATACGCTGCTGCTGCTGCTGCCGCTGCTGTAGGCCTATAGACACACCGTCCATCCGCACGTCTATCTAACTAAAACTTTGGCAGGATGGCGCTAGTCGGGTCTCTAGAGGAATACGTCCAACTAACTGCTGTCTGGATGCGCTGATGCCCAGCGCTGCTGCAGCACGAATGTCCGACAAGAAAAAAAGAAAAAGGGACGCGTGAAGACCTTGTTTATCTGCCCGCCGTTCCCTATGGCTCGCCTTTTATCTACGCTGTTCTTACACTTTGCCTCTTTTAACTTCCTACTTGTTCACCAAGGTCACGTCCTCCTCTTTCATCCTAATCATCGACGCTCAAACAGAAAGAGTCAGGTATATATATATAGCTATATAAGTTATATATACCGCAATATTATTCTATTTATAGCCTCCGTATATTGTAGACCTTTACTACATAACATACCGCGCGGGTGTCGGATGCGGAGAAACAAATTCCAGTCAATGACGATGTGAAAGATGAGAAATATATACTAGAACATTGAGATACACCGGACAAGTAATCATTTGTCAATTTCATGATATAATTTCCGCAAATTCATATGCATGGTTCATATGATTGTAGCCTACCAATAATAATGTCGACGTTGTCACTTTGACAATGGCAACATCAAAATATAAATGTTTGCTTACCGGTTCAACTCATATTCTTGATTCATATCACTTTTCCTATAAATATAAGAGCCGAACAGTATACCGGAAATTTAACTTTTTTTAAAAAACATGTACATGCATAATACTTCGTCTCTCTCTCTTTTTTTCACCTTTGGGCTCTGTCGGCTGTCCAGCAGAGTAGGCTATAGTCAGAAAAATGCAGTCTTATATACTTATTTTTTACAAGTTTTCGACGCCAGAACAGCTCTGGGGCAAGAAAAAAAGTCTATATAGTACAGCGCAGCAGGAAAAAGGGGGGAAGAAAACGGGGCATCATCTCGCATCTTGAAAAGTTGAATATATGCGACAGACTATTCACTTAGATCTCTGTATGTATACTGCAAGGCAGCAGCGCAGCAGACATCAGTACTATACATATCTATCTGTGCTGTATATATATATATATATGCTACGCGCCCTTCTTCTTTCATTCGCCTTTTTTTTTTCTCTATTCCCCTGGCCTCAAACAGCATGTTTATACCAAGAGAA
This sequence comes from Daphnia pulicaria, assembly GCF_021234035.1. NCBI lineage: Eukaryota > Metazoa > Arthropoda > Branchiopoda > Diplostraca > Daphniidae > Daphnia > Daphnia pulicaria. The sequence goes on along the minus strand of NC_060914.1, from coordinate 5,086,126 downwards.
ACCTATACGCGTTTATAGAGTCGCAGCAATCTCATTTCAGTTCCACTGAAGAAAGAAAGAAAGAAAGGAAGAAAGAGAGAAAAAAAGATCTGATGTATATATGCTCAATGCTAACTTGTGTGCCATTGATCAAGGAACGAGTTTGCGCCATTTCTTTTCTGACGGCGTGCTGCTGCCTAAAATGATCAGTGCTTTAACAATCAGTTCTTCTTATATTAGACTCTCTGAATATAAACTAGTAGATTAGATTCACTTTGATTTGAGCAGTTCATGTTGTCTGATGTCAGCAGTGACTTGATACATGTATACGTACCGGTAAGTATAATGCGCATTGGGGGTAAGTGTCCGCGTGTGTATATAGAGCGACGAAATGCATGGGACGAATGCCTAGGCTACAAAATGGCGAGAGGTTTTATATAGCTTGATGCTCATCATTTCAAATGCACCGGTGAATGACGAATGCTGGGGAATAGAGAGAGACGCTGCAAGCTTCTATATTCTATTCAAAGTCCTGCATTTTCAATGGACCGTAACATCACTAATACTACGAGAATCTTTTGAATCGTTGATGTATATATACCTAGATAGCCTATACTTACTATGCAGAATGATGATGGCTTTTGTGTACTACGTATATACAGAATGCAGATGCACATCAGACTCGGAAATAGATATTACTACTCACACAAAGCAGGAAACTAACATATATGACCCCGCGCGACTCTTTTATATCTCAACTCTCTGTGCTGTGCTGGGCCTGTTATATTCGTTGGCACAGTCATCACGTCAGTTTCTTTCGGAGATCGTATAGGGAGGTTACGAAGGTTACGAGGCTCATATACGTCACAAGATCCCAGACATTTAAACGCAATTGCTGTGTCGTTATTTGTTATTACCGTCAGTCGCCTCTGTTTTCGCAGGATCTATTATAAATGTAAAAGAAAGGATGTTTTAGTATAAACAGCCCATTCTTTCAAATTTCGATGCGACAGTATGAGCTACAAATTTACAATGTAATTTAGTTATGGGTTTGATAATAGACATACAATAATTTGACACTCCACAGCGATCTATAAATGAATAAAGCGCGCATTGCGCAATAAATATCGAAAATTAACAATGGAAACGACGCTGAAGTGATGAGGATGAGGCTACCATCAAAATGTGATATGTGAATATTTTCCCATAATAAACAAAGCAAAAAAAAACACATCTAAACGGTAGGCTATATCTCTTATTTGCTATTATTTGTTTTATACGTTATTTATGTAACGTTTTTTAATTAAAAAAAAAAAGAAAAAAAAAACATAGGTTATTTTTTAAACTCTTTGTTTTGTTTATTGAAATACTTTCGTGAAAGTAATACAAGGAAGGAAACATTGAAGAATGCACTCTTACATTCCTTTGTTTCCTTCAGAGGAGCACAAGCATGCCTCGCACGGATTAGTTAATAACTACACGAACTAAATAGTGATTATAGTGATAACAAAATCACTGAAGTCGTATTTTATCGATAGCATAATATATATTAGAATTTACTACCATGTCTAATAATAATTTCATGTTTCATAAAAAAGGGACGACTATACAAAAATTCAAAGAACCAGGAACGAAGATATCAGTGGAATCAACCGTTTCATTCCAACCCCCTAGAAACTTGTAAACATAACAGAGAACGCATATAAATAAGTTATAGCCTCGTCAACCAAATCAATAGGCCTAACTCCGTGTACAAACAAGAGCACAAATAAGAGCGGGAAACATTTATAGACTGTATAAGCCTATACCACTACAGTGTGCACTCATTTCAGGCCAAAATGTTCATATTCATGGCCTAGTAGGATACTTACTAGCTATATGGATGTGCGTGTTGCTTCCATTGAATATTACATATATAGGTGCCAGCCAATATAACCCATTTTCATTTTCAGATGATTGGTTAATAACAGAGCACTCACATTGACTCGCCGGTGGCCGGTGGGTGCATCCCCTAGACAATATATCCAAGAGTCAGAGAGCCGTCGGCAGATTATTGCAACTATTCGATGGCATCATAACATGGGTGCTGGCCGCTGCCGTTGCTGCCGGGTGATGCTTGTAAAGCCGGAAAGTTGCTTCGATTAGATGTTTTTCCCATCAGAACTATAATATCCCACTCTTGCGATTGTCTGCATGACTTCTCGTCTTTATATATACGTGCCCAGTCAATAAAAACAACCGGACTGGCCGCCGCTACTGCTGCTGGTGCTCGGCGAGCTCCACACAAACTCATATAAACAACAGTTTGGCCAAACAAAAGTTAGATCGTGGCTTCTATATTGTTCTAATGACATAGAGCGCGGCGCGCATTTAATAACTTCAAATCACACGGACACTCAATAGTCTATTCACTGCACCATATATACCAGACTAGCTAGATGGTAGATGTACGAAAGCTATTACGACGAGGTATGTATAAGGTTGCATGACCCATCTTCTATATCAATCCTCGTAATATTAATGGGGGCCGGTAAAGTTGCACGGCATTTACGCTCGTATTTCAAGTAATATACTCGTACATTTCAATTATTTTGCGACAGATTGTGCTGGTGGTTCTTGAACTGAAGACGATAAGTATACTGTCGTATTACTTGTTTTTTCAAGTTGCGAAAATAGGCTACTATAATTAAAAGGGACACATCGACTCATAAAAATTGGATTTGATAGTAGTATTTGAAATTCCACTTCTTGTTTGATGGAACCAGCGTGAAAATCGAATCATTAGGAATGTAACCCAGATGGCACGTAGTCCACGCAGCTATGCGTATAGTATTCTTCGCCAGGGTTTTCCTCTCACTCTCACTAATCCTATTGTGTATTATATGGTCCCCCTATGTACTCACGCTGCGACGCGTACCAAACAGGCTGTATATCATTTTGTAATTATGTAATGAGCCGTATATATATATAACCCCCCCCCCCCCCCGTAGACCGCCGACGGCGAGACGTGATTTCTATGGCAGCGTGCAAACACTGCTGATACCGCGCTCTTAGCTATTTTTATTTTTTTCTTTGAAATGGTGTGACCCACATTTTTAGACCAATTAATTTTTTTTTTTTCAAATAGAAATAAGGTGAACAAAATATTATAGAGCAATTTATCTTGTGCGCTGTGTGTAAGTTGTAAACCTTGAAACGCGGATTGATTGCCTAGCAACCATCAACGGCTCACGTTAGCCTACATACGGTACTGTAGTTTGAACCGAACTTCCGTTCAACGTCCGACGTCCAAGTTTATGAAACAATAGGCCAAAATAGGGTGTGCAGTAATACGAGTCGCTGCTGTATATTCTATGTGTACGGTAGTTAGACAACAGTGTATCATATCCATAGACAATAAATATTACGACGCCGTATGATGCAAACGTCAAGCTAAAGAGAAGTTTTGATCTTATATATGACAGGTATTGTTATATAAGGGGACTCAGTTGGTATAGCCTATACATTGTTCGTGAAAGCTAATACCGCCAAACATTTATGATGATGTCATATCATTTTGAAGCAAATGGCATCAGGCTATCGGTGATTATTTATTTCTTAACTTGTCCATCGTCAATCTGAAGTGACAATAATGATTAAAACAAAAATTGAATAATAATTATTTGTGTCCATCATTGTATAATCGTCAACCGTACAAAGAGACAAGTTTATTTCCAACATCGAGAGTATTTTTCCTATATTCGGTATGTAACAAATGATCAGCTTAGATGCAGAAGACTGGAATCAATAAAATGAAATACTCATGTATATATACGTTAGGCATTTAACTGCTGTCTATGCCGAGGGTAATAATTTAATTGACTGAAATACATTGACGTAATAATAATCGAATGCAGAGCTATATATGAAGAAATACGTCCTTAGTATTCTTCCACTACGCCTCCGTCGAAATTGTATCGATTACCATTTGACGCATCAATTGGAGTAGACAACAAACGACAAGTCCGATCCATGTGGAATTCCAGCAGCTCCGCCCGTGTCCCGAACTTCCATCTAAACAATTTCAAAAATTTAAAGAAATAAAATTAGTTTGTTGCTAAAAGTGTCTATATCTTGTGCTGTTATTTATCCTATTAGTGAAGGTGCATAATGAGATCAGATTTTGACTCGGAAGTCTGTTTACAAATGATATCAGTTAATCAGTTGACAATAAGTAAGCTATTGCTATAATAACCAAAGGAAAAACAATGAAGGACTTCAAAATATTTTTGTTTTTGTTTTTTTTACTGGAAGAGTGAAGGAGATGTGACGGGGTGCGAACGGTGGCGACGGCCTTGGCCGCCCGTCCGTCGACGATCGACAGATTGGCGTAGGTGACGGCTTTGTAGATGTCGCCGACGAAGGCCGTGCACGAGACCCGCCTGATGGCGAAAACTCCGCTGGACGACATTTGGCGGGGCAGGTCGGCGTCGAATTCCAGTCCGACGGTGGCCACGCTCTCGTCGCCGTAATCGCTCTCCATCATCATGTCGGCCGGCCGCCCACTTTGGTGCCAACCTCCTCCTTGTCTGGCGTTGGCTTCTGACCCTCTTGAGACCGGCAAGGTCGACGCCGCAATCAAACCATCCATGTATCGTTTCACATGCGGTTCGCCCATCTATATCGACGCAAATCGTGTCGGAGAAATGGATCAAATCAAATGTCATATCAAAGAATATAAGGAGAATAATTATTATCCACTCAAGAAAGTTCAATTCAATGTGTATATACAACTGACTTGTTCTCCGTCGATACTCCACTGGAGAATGGCCATCGGTTTGGAAGGAGCCGAAGTGCAGTTGAGTGACACCCGTTCACCTGGCAGGTAGCTCGTCTGGACGTTAATAATGATGGGTCCTTGAAGGGGCAAATCTGTTGGTTTTTTTTGTTGTTTTTTTGTTTGTTTTTTTTTTTTGGTTTTAGAAAAATATTTATTTTTATAGTTTCAATTTTGGTTTCCCGAAAAAAATAGGAGCCCTGAATTATATTCATGTTTTTTTAAAGGCTTATAAGAGCCTTTGCGTGATGGCTATTATTATATGTACTCACCGATGACTGACATATTGGCTTCTCTGAAATCCGTTTCAAAGTGGGGGCCTTCGCACGAGACCTCGCATCGATAAGTTCCGGCGTTACTCCTCTACATAAACGAATATATAAATAACAAACAAAAAAGGAAAAAAAAGGGGGAAATGGTTGCTAAGGACTTGACTATGTATGAAGCAACGATAGAAATTCAAACCACCACCACCACCCCGGGGCACCCGCGTCTAATACAATCGAGAAATATTTTACCTGGATGTTTCTGAGATAAACGGTCGATAAATTGGAGCGCTGGATCTGCATTGAAAAAAAAAAATTGATTTGATTTAATATTTTTTTCAAATTGTATACAATCATAAATCCTAAATGTTGATGTGGCTAATATTTGCTTCTATCACATCATAACGTCTGCTGGATAAATATATAAACCGCTGAAAGGAAAAAGGTTGATTTGTGAAGTGCCTGCCGTCTCAAAGCCGATGAAAATTGATTACTTTTGTATCCAACATTTAGACTGTGACTTGTTTCGACTTTTGATCATGATCACTCAGACGTCATCCATATCCTCACTGCTGCTCTTATCATTTTCCCTGAAAAAAAAGGGCCGTCGTCGTCGTCGTCTCAAGTCAAATAGGTAAGATTTGGCTGGCCGGAGACGACGACATCATCAGCGAATAAGAAACAAGTCCCCCTCCCATATTGGATCGACTCAGCCAGCTGGGAGATGATGATGTCTTTTCTGTTGGCAGATTGCTCTCAGCTTATTGCCACAGACAAAGTAATCCAACGACGATGAGGCCGTGCTGACTGTGCGAGCCCCCCCCCCTCCCCCCCCCACACGTGACTGAGCTCACAGCTTTTGACCGTGATGGAAATGATATCTCGTCTCAAGGTAGGATATATAGTAGTATAGTCCGTCTGGCGAAAGTCTATTAGGAGACACGTATACACCCACAAAGTTGGTGGCTAAGTCGCTCTGCAAGAGTAGGTTCACGACTGGAGATCTCATCAAGTGATGGAGTCGTCAGTCGTCGCCATAGACCCCCACCAGTAGCCAGCCAGCAGCAGCACCCGCTGTCTTATATATATATAAATGTATAGATATATTTCTTATCTATGCAATCGATAGATTTATAATAATATATGAAACCAACGACGACGGCGACGACGAAAAGGCAACAAAAAATTTAGAAATCAAAGCCGGATTTCTCCGTATTATAGATCAGCTGTTAGAATATGTAGCCAACAGCGTCGTGGCAGCCGGCTTGATGTAATTTTCACGAGGCGCGCCAACTTATTATTTTCACATTTCCCGGGTCGGAGCTATAGGAGCTATAGGGGGGAAACAGCGAAAAGCCGACGGAAATCAACCGCGCCGCGCACCAGAACGACGACGGGCCAAGCTTATAAACAATGCAAATATACGCCCGGGCAGGCGGGCACATATTGCACACATGCACACAGTCTCAAAAACAACCAAAAAAGGTATGAAAAGAAAAGAAAAGAAAAGAAAAAAAGGTTAAAATGATTTCGTAACGTACGTCAACAGTCAAATTGGAAAGATGCGGGAAGACTTGCGGTCGAGATCCGTCGGGACCGATGCGGAAGAACTCTTGAGACCCTATAGATCAAGCGGAAGAAATCAAAAGTTCAATATATGCTATCTCGCAATATACAATAAGTGACGTTGTGGAAGACAAAAATCTAAATGATCAAAATGGAAAATGAAAATAAAATATAAAAAATCAAATTGCGCGCGTCTGGTTGTATCGCACCGGGGCGACACGGTTGAGCGCATCGCAATAACCTCGGCGAAATGAAGAAAATGAAAAGAAAGAATCAAATCGGATCAAATATACCAATAAGTCAGGGCTAAATGTTGTATACCTTTGAACCATTTGACTGAGTAGAGGATGTTGCCGCCGAGATTGAAATGGCAATGCAGCTGGGCGTCGTGGCCTCGCCCGACTTGGGCCGGCACGATCAGATGCGACACGCGGATACTTGACACACCTGTTACCCCCCAACGACAAATGTATATAACAGATGAGATACCGGTACATCATATCTGAAACACTAGACGCAACAGCCACACAGGCCACACAGATAAATATCGCTCAAAAATCACAAGAATAAATCGTCCAGCTTGTTGCTGCCGGAAAAAAATATATGTTTATTTATGTTAAAAAATGGGCCAGCTCTATATCAGAAAGACTCACCAGCCAAGCTGGCCATGAAAACGGCTCCCAAGAAGAGGATGTGCTGTACGAGACGGCGATTCATCTTGATATGCGACGACACTTGTTTCTTTTTTTTTTCTTCTTTATATTTTTTGTTGTGCGTGTTATCCCTGTGGAAATCCGGAAGCGATGCTGGAACTTGTCGCTGCCAATTTAGCCCAAGTTAGGCGGGACGGCCTCTGCTGTGTGTCTAATGTCACCAGACGAAACTAGCGCCCATATCACACACAGACCCTTCACTTGACAGTAGAGAGGAGTTTCTCGGTGCTGGACAACACCAGAGGAGATCAGCTGCTCTTCTCTACCGTGTCACTTTTTTTTGTCCCTTTTCTTGGATGACGAGGGGGAAAAAATAAACAAATGTGTCACACCCCAAAGAGAGATAAATGACTGGAACGAAACTTTTTTCTTATTTTTTCTGATTTTTTTGCCCGTCTGTTATATTTATATCAAATTTTTCAGACAGCCGGGGATTTTTGTTTTTTTGTTGGGTCTCGGTTGTTTTTCTTGATTTGAAGTTGATCCTGCGTGAATTATACGGGTCTTGCGCCAATGGCATTGGAATTGTTGTCAAGTTAATTCCAGCAATCTTTTCTCTGTGCTATATAATAACGGCCGTTATGAGTCTAGAGACGGCAATTTATTAGACGACAAACACTGTATGTAGGAGCAGCAGCAGTACCTTGTCTAATATCGAACTTTTTTTGGGCCGTTTTCTACCCCCCAAAAGTTTGTCATCCCAGCTGATTGCAAGTTTCTGGGCAAGATTACGCAACTGCCGTTATTCAGACTCACAATCAAAAATGTCGACATGCGACGCTGAAATAGTCGGCCGAAAGACAAAAGACAAAAAAATCATTTTTTTCTGCCTCCTTTTCTTATTCTCAACTTTGCCGATGGGCCGGCCAATCAAAAAAGAAAAAAAGAAAAGAAAAAATGTTCGACTTTGTCCGCTGTCAAGAAAAGAAAAAAAAACTTTGGCGAGCGACAAAGTGTCGAAGTTGTGAACTTGTGAAACGCCCGTGGCGTGTGACTGGCGTGTCTCTGCGAATGGGAACAGAGTGGCACGAATGTTAAACACACACACGAGAGAGAGAGAGAGACGCACGTGATGAGCACTGGTTCGTGACTGAAGCCAGTCGTTTGTGCCTGCCACTGTTTCATAGAGTGCCGAAAGACGGCCTGCCCCGTGGCTCCTGCCGGCAAGGGCAATATATACATCAAGGAGCCCAAGGAGAGATTCCTTTTTTTATTTTTGGGGCCAAGAAAACGCATGCGCCTCCTGTCCGTACTGAACTACTTAGCGTTTGAGATATTCGCCCACCCTCCCCTGTGTTGTATATGTTTATTAATCCAAGCCAGTTCTTCATATCCCCCCTTCCCCTCCCACTCTTTCGTGTGTCTTTTCCTGAGGGCATGGTATATAAACTGACAGGACATGATCTAAGAGGAGCCGTGTTTTAACAATTCCTTAGAGTGCATGGTACACCTCATTCATTAGTCCGATTGGAGAAATGTAGAAATTGCGTCACTCTGCCATGGATTCAGACTACTCGTTTGCATTGCAGAATCAGAGCCGGAGGGCGGAGAGGAAAAAAAGAATCGAAATTGCTTTTTAAAATAGGAAAAACTTGCCAAATAAATCAGATCGAATAACCGCCGTGTTCTGTTTGGGGCTTACGCGTTTAATTATAAAGATTTCCACTTGTGAATTAAATGGGCATACTTGCGCAGATCAAAGCTTAGAGCAGATTTGATGGGAATCCTCTTTCCCTTCGATTAGGAACGTATTTACGGGAGTATAAACACGGACAAATCTCGGATATTTTTTTTTTTTGCCGAATAAATTCAATGTAATAATAACGTAAACTGCTTATACATCTCGGAGCTGAATGAAAAAACGTTAATATAATACATATTTTATTTCATCTTATCTTTTTTTTTTGGCGTTCGAGATTGGCGGTCTTTTGAATCTGAATAATAGTCGGGTCAAAAAAATAGATGGCGAAGAAATCAGTATAAGTCATATTGATTAAAAAGAAGGAAAAATAAGGCAGTTTCTTTCTGGGGTGGGGGAATAAAAGAAAGAGAAGAAGAAAAAGATATGTGGGAGCATATTAGAGAAAAATAGGGAGAGATCAACTCAATAGCAAATTACACCGCATGTCCTAGAATCGGTTCTTGTGTGTTGCCCGAGAAAAATATAACGACGTGAACCAACTTCTCTTTATATATATATATCTCTCTCTCCGTCGGACTTTTATAAAGATATAATATCAAGCCCCAATTTTTCTCCATCTCTCTTCCCTTTTTTCCCTTTTTTCATATATAAATCCTGCCTGCTGCGCCCCCTTTAAGACTTATAGAACGTGTGTATATACGACGTGACTCTTTTATATTTTTTTGGCTGGGCGACCAAAAAAAAAAGTTGCGTTTGATTTCAGATTTTTATTTTCATTTTATTTGGGGGCGCCAAAAAAAAAGTTCACCCACCACCACCGAGCGTCTTTTGATGGTCGCCCCGTTTATTTTTCTGTTAAAGGAAATATATCAATTCGCCCCTGTGAAACATGATATGCGTGTGTGTCTGTTACGTCGAGGGAAAATGTATCTGCCAGTCTCTCTCGTCAATGTGGAGGAAGTCTATGGAGGAAGACCTTCCTGATGACACATTCTTCGGCCTATCTTCTCCTTATTTGTACAAGCGGCAGCGGCGCGCACACATGTGTGTATAGACGCCGACCCTGGATATAATATTACGCAGCGGCTTCAACCCCCCCAGCAAAGATGACAATAAGTAAACTGCCAGCCTCTCCCTATGATATCTTACGTGTGCAATCTACGGGGGAAAAAAAAACCTTTTTTCTTTTCCCAACAAGGAAAAACTCGGCCCCAAAAAATAATGTTTGAACATAATATAGAAAGAGACTATATACACCACACAATTTTCTTTATGGGCAGGCCTATAGTATAGATCTACATTTTTATATGTTTCTAGATCCTGCATGGTAGCTGTGCTGCTGCTTGTCCTTAATTCTCTCCGCACGTCTTGTGTGTTGTTTTTACGCCACTTTTGGGCGATGCGGCTAATGAAAATGTTCTCGACGAGATGTGCTATGTGTTGTCCGCCAGGAAATTGTTATTTTCCCTGCTGTGTCGGGAGGATTTTGTGTTGTCTGTGTGTGTACTATTGGTTGGAGTCGGGTCGATGGATTTTGATTTGCACAACCTGTCGCCTCGCAAATAATACCCACGCGCCCAATAGCAAATAGAAAAGAAGAAGAGGGAAAGCAATTAATCACTCTTGTCGTTTAGAATGCCCTTTTTATATTTGGCTATCAAAAAGGGGTGGGGAGGGTTGTATAAAGAGAGAGAAAGAGAGAGAGAGAGATATAATGCAACTCAATCTGGTGGCTGTTCATCAACCCAAAAAGACGGGCAAACAGTTGACACGAAGTAGCTACCGCAGCGTTTCATTTATTAGCTTAGCTCGTCTACTATAGCTCTATTAGATGGGGCGGACGGACAATGGTCTACCGCCCCACCACGCCCATCAGCCGTTTGGCGCGCCATTTCTCAATAAAAAAACGGGATAGGAGAGGCTGCTGCTGCTGTGAAGAAGAGACTCTCTCTCTCTATACAAAAGGCTATTCAAAAGAGTTTTGTGTGTCTGCCACAAGAGCTTAACCGTGTCGTCTCTTATCAATGACTTTCTCTCCAAACACGGGGCTCTTCGATGGCCGTGTCAACACGCCAGCAGGCAGCACAGCAGCAGCGCAGCACTAGATTCACTAAATGGACCGATGGTATAAGAAGGTCGACACTATTAAGTGTTCAAGTCCGTTTTCTTTTCATTCCGGCTGGGTGTATTTTGATAAACTCGCCCGCGCCATCCGCTTTTTTGTTTGTTGACTAAGTTCCTGCTGCATATTAGCCAGCGTCGGCCAGCGTAGATATACGCGGGAGTAAATTCAATAGGACATTACACACAGCCACGCCTCTATATCAAATGTCAAACTACTAAACTAGCCTACTTTGAGCGCTAGTGTAGATATATCTATGCCTATATAGCTAGATATACTAGGTCGGAATTGAATCAACTGCTCGACTGGCAGTGTCAAACGCCAAGTGTTGAAATGAAATGATGGAAGAAACCAAAAGTCTAATCTACCTGCGCCGATTGGCTCTTTCGATTGGGTCTCTTTAGAGATTCTTTTCCATCATTCGATTGAAAGATCATTCGGTATAGATATCAAGTTCGCCATATATCCAGGCATATAAATCCATCCAGCGCTTATTATATAGACACACATAGGCACAGCACAGCACAGCGTCTATGTATATGCCTAGCATGCGCAGGCCCAGTCGAATCCCTGGAGGGAGAAAGAAAAAATATACGAATAAACTGATTGTTTTCCAAGTTTCCGGGAAATGACAAGTTTATCGTGGTGCATTTTTTATTCCGACCTTTTTTCTTTTTCTTTCTCTTATTTCCTTTTTTTTTTTAAATTCACGCAACTCTAAAGCCTGCAACACCGCCCGCTCTCATCAACAATAAGTTTGTCTTTTTTTCTTCTTTTTTTTTGCCTTGACTTTTTCCCTGTGTGTGTGTGTGTGTAGAACTGTAGATACAACGGAAAAGTAATAATGCAATAGAAAAGCTCCTTTTTTTCTGGTGGTATACACAACTTGCGGTGGTCGGTGCTGGTGGTTGGGGGGGTTAAAAAGAACATCGGCAAAGTCGGTCTTAAGGGGAAACTGCGTAGATATATAGCGAGCGCCGGTCCAGCACAGCAGCAGCAGCAGCCGAGATATCTAAATGCTGGCCAGCGAAACAAGGCGATGACTTCTTGATTTGGGGCATTAGCCTACACAAGAGTGGGCCTCAAGAGGCGTCCGTTAGATATAGACTAGACACAAAACAGCCACAAAGGCAACTCATCACCGCCCAACTCATATATAACCGCAGTCGATGAATGCTGGCCAGGAAATAAAGAAAAGAAAAAAAAAAAAACAACTTTGTGAAGGTTTTTTTTTTTTCATTTATCGAGGGAATTGGCGAATCGGCCCAGTCTCTCATCGCCGTGTATATAGTTTGACCGATTCCCATGCAGAGCTACGATGTGTGTGTGTGCTGGACTATTAACAATTACGGGCTCCTTGTCCGTTGATAACGAGCTTCTTTTGTATATATAAGACAGGCGGGCTGATGTGAAAGCGCATCAGCTCTAAATGCAAGTTAAAGATATCTATTTGGCCTTTTATATTTTCATCGGATTGTTACACGTAATAAAATCAGCGTCGAACGATTGATTTCCTGATCTCTCGATTTTTGTGAGTTGAATAACGGAATTGAATCCGCACCGAAAAGATGTAAAAAATAGATACTATCAAGTATCAATATAGACTATACATACAAATGCTGGATGTAAAATAATCAATTGAATGGCAAAACCGTATTTGTTGTAATCATTGGGATGGCTCCTAAAAAAACGAAGAATATAAAAGGCCAAGGCGAAAATAAAACGACAAAAAAGGGGGAATCATTTGACATTTGGGTCGTGATTGATGGGCGATGAATTTCCCCCCTCCAAAATAAAAAAAAGGGTGGTTGAACGCGCGTCTATAATAAATTATATTCGCGGCGGATATTCTGTCAGCAACTGCATAAATATACTGCTGCTGAGACTGCTCTTGTCTTTAAAATAACTAAACGTTTTTTCTCTCCCCTAAATGTACTCCTCATCTTCTTCTTGTCAATATAAAAAAGACCCCCCCCCTCCCTCCCTCAACACGGAATTGTGTAGCTAGACACTGTGTGCATGGATGTCTAGCTGCGATTGTATGACGTGTTGTTGTATAGTATTACAGCCAGTGTGGATCTATTGCGTACATGTGCAAAGGGGAAGCAATTGTCGCATGGGGGGCCATGCTGCTGGCGGGGATGTAGAACATGTACAGTTGTACACAGCAGCACTATACAGATAGAAATAGGGACGACGGATTCTTATATATTCACCCTCTTATCTGATATTTTTCTGATTTCTTTTTTTTTCCTTTTCTCCCCTCTTCGCCTAGAATAAACCGCCGAGATATGTCGTTGAATTATTTTAAATATGCGGTTGAGATTTCGGTGCGGGTTGTTGGGGTGCGCTCTAAGTGAATGACGCCGAATATTGTTTTGTATATTTTTTTGTGTGTACAGTCTAACCCTTTTCTTTTTAGTTTTTTTTTATTCATCTTGAAAAATGTCGAGATATGTCGCTGTATGTGTTTGCCGACATAAACTGAGTCGCTGCATTTCAGCCATCGATTTGGCTGCCAAATTTACAATTTATTCAAATCTCCCGCGGTTGGTGACGACCCGACGGCACATAAACCACGCCCACCCACCCATTCGGATCTGTGAAATAAAAGGAAGAAAAAAAAGAAACGCTTGGCCAAAAATGTGAAGAACACACACATACATCTATATAGCCGCCGATGTATATAAATGCAAGGGTCGTCTTTTTACGACGATATTTTTTGGCATTCGATTATATTATTTGGGTGTGGGTCTGGGTGCCGAGACTATCTTGTTCATTCAGCTTGGCTTTGAATAATTGATGATTTAACAGAGAGATCTATATAGTGATATAGAATTATATAAAGTCGTTTTGCTAGGTTGACGTCATGTAGCTATATAATATAGCTAGATAGATAGATGATGTGATTTAGTTTGATGTAATGTTCATCTCCGTTTTCCGTCCGCTGGCCAATGCAATGAAAGTCGCTGACCTCCAGATCTCTTTATTACATATTTATAGATTTATCTTGATCTTCTTCTACAGTATATAGGTGTATTAGATGATGTGTAGCATAAAACCCCCCTGGACAAAAGGCACTGCACAGCCCTTTGGCCCTCTATCCTCTATACTAAGTCATCGCAGAGTCTAATCCTTTCTATATAGGAAAGGAACACGGACCGAAAGGGAAAAAAAAAAAGAAAATTGGGCCGGAAAAAAAGTCTTTTTGGGTTGGCTATTTTAGAGAAGAAAAACGTAAGCGAAGAAGGAACTAATCGGTTCTTCCATTATTCACACAGCCGGTCCAAAATGCCAGCAAGCGAAATGCTATCCAGATCCAGCAGCCAATCTTCCCCTTTTCATAATCATATCAGGGATTACCGGCTAATCTTGTTACGCAACGCAACGCAACGGTGGTGCCGGACACGAGGAGAAAATAAATGAACCTGAAAAAACAAAACAACGACGACAACAACAGCAGTATCAGCTTTATACACCCCGGTGTTATTTAAGAATTGGGCGTGTTTGCGCGACACCACCCCATTGCTGTTGTAACATATAAGCCGTTTGATATTTACATCAATAGTCTAAACGGCGTCTAAAACCTTTGGCATTCAAGAGAAAGGATGTAGTACATCTATCCGCAATGGTCGTGGCTATAAATCAGCCCATCATCGTTACAATTCCCCCAATGGCGGAGGGGGGAGCGGTGATGGTGGTGTAAATAGAGCCGCAATAATTGCAGCGGGATCATTGCACCACCCTGGTCTAGATATATATAGCCTATATATATATTGCCGATAGGTGTTGTATAAGTTGGAAAAAGAAAAAAATTGGACGAGAAGAAGAAGAGAAAATTGGCGAGCGCGCGGATCTTTATCAAAAGTGAGCATCTTTTTTCATTTATTTCTTTTCTTTTATTATTTTCTTCTTCTTCTTTTGCGTCACTGCATTAGATAACAAGTTCATGTTTAGACGGTGTGTGTGCCGTGCTGCATGATGGGGGGAAAAGAGTAGACTAAGTTGCCTAAAGGCATGCATGCGTCTACACACAGAGTACAACAACGGTTTGGTTGGAATCAAGTCGTGGAGAATGCCTATTGATCGACGTCGTGTAGCATACACTGTATATAGACTTTTATTTTTTTATTCTTTTTTATTTGGCGATATAAGGGCGGCGGCGGCGTCGGGCGGCGGCGGGCGGCCGTATTATATCCCGTCAACAAGACATGAAAAGAGAGTCGAGCACGTCAGAAGTTGGGCCGCCGCCGTGTTGAAGGCAAAACACCGAAATGGATTTTGTTATAAATGATAGCAAAGACAAGATAAGCTTTTCGCCCATTATTTTTCTCCCCCCTCGTCTTGGCTGTGATGTCTGCTGTTGTGCAAGAGCCCCGCAATGGACCATGACTGCCCGAAAAAAGAGAAAAAGTTTTCTCATTCGACTTTTTTTTATTTTTTTCTGGCTAAAGAGAGTCAGCAGCAGCCGGCCAAAGCCCATCAAGCTGACGAACAACTGCTATACAGTTGGAGGAAGGGGGGAGGGGAATCCCTAGACGCTTTCTACGCGGCCGTCCAGCTGCTTTTCCCTTCAATGAATAAACTGATAACGCCCCAAAAAACTCGACACATTCATTTGATGACTCAATTGATCTTGAACTGCAGTCATATACAGTACACTGTATTGTACTAGACGGCTGTAATATAGTTTCTATTAACTGCGCTAGCAAGTGACAGGACATTTGTCGTGGCTCTCATCCGCCTATCAATCAGATCAGCCGATAAAAGTTAATTCTTTTCTTCCTCTTGCTATTAGATATGGGGGATATGCCACTGGCCTGTCGGAATTATAGATGCTGGGTCGAGAGACATTTGGTCTAGCGTTGAAAAATTCTATAGATTCTCTAAGGAAAAAATAGAAGAAGAAATAGTCGAGAGTCGATAAAGGCGCGTTCAATCGGAAAGCTCTCCAATGGCACTTTATATAGTTCCACGCAAATAATTGTTTCCCCACTTTGTTGTTTTTATAGATTTCTTCTATATTTTTTTAGAGAAAATTTCCTTTCTTTATTTTTTTAAATTCCCCCCTGCTCCCCTCCCACCCATAAGTGTTGGCGCCCTCTGTCTGATATTTTTGTTGACAAGCCTTTCTTTATTTTATTTTATTTTATTTTATTTTATTTTATTGGACTCAGCTCTATCAAGCAATTCGATTTGTTGGAATGTGGATCGTTATATTTGGTTATAGTCCTCTATCGTCTTTCCCCGCCGAAAAGAAAAGATTCGATCCATAGCCGCGGCGGCGGTGATGCCCGTGGCGTCTCTCTCGTCTGGAGTTTCTTCGGTGCCGGAGTGGGCGAGCGGCGCGGGGCTGAAGTGGACTGGAATGGTCATCGTTTGCCGCAGAAGAAAACGCAAGAAATCGATGGTTCGTCAGCACAGCCGCCCCTCTACAGAATCAAAATAAAAAAAGACAACCGAGTCGCTGCTGTAGGCCTTTTTTTCTTCTTCTTCTTCTTCTTCTTTTTCCCAGTGAGAGACAAGAGGGCTGGATGAGAGCTTTCACAGTGTATGTATAAGAGGGGGGAGAAAGAAAAGGGGGTGGAGGGGGTGGAGATCTCTTCTCACGGCCCATCAACTTCGCTAGTGCATTACATTTGTTTCGCTGGCACACACACACACACACAGTGGCGGTGAAGCGGAGGGTTTGGCCCTATCGAATCTAAGGAGAGCCGTGAGCGCCCACTTTACACATGAGCGCAATTCAACAATGAGTCGCTCTTCCGGCCGGTGGTGTAAAGAGAGAGACGACCTAGTGTGAATATAAATAGACGAAAGAGAATATATAGGAGAGAGAAATAAATAATAAAAAGAAAAAAGACAGCGCCACTTTGCATTTCGTCTAACGCCGAACAAATGACCACGGTCGACGACGACTATATATATGTGTGTAGATCTGCCATCCGCACGGATATAATAGAGCCGTATAAATAAATGTTCACACATACTATTCGCCCATCATAGGGTGGGTGGTGGTTGGCCGACCGCAATAATATTAAACCAACCCCATGCACATCACCCGTCCGATCGACTGTCGTTTCTGATCAACGGGGCCATCGGACAAGTAGAAACTCACCAGCCGCGATCTCATCACGCCGGCTGGCCATATTAGATCATCATAATAATATTCTCATAATAATAATTCTCAGATCAATTTCGTGTCTGTAACTTTGATTATAATATGATGGTGTTATTATTGGGGACTGCATGATGCCGCCAGGATAGTTGGAAAGTCGCAGTGCAAGAATGCCAAGGATTGGAAACGGCGCGGAATTTGAGCGATGCGCTTCAATCGATTCCGTCGTCGGCCTGTGTCAAACGGAGCGCACCGGCACGTGACGCCATAGTCATGACAGGAGAAGGGGGGACCGGAGACCCCGGCATCGGTTAGCAACAGCAAATAAGATAACAAGAGATGAAAACGTCGAAAATAATAAAAGGGGCAATGTTGGTTATATATTTACAAAATACCCACAGGCGGAAGGAGGACGGACGGACGAACGACCGTAGCCCGATGTACATAGAAGGCCGCCGCTACTACTACGAGCTCAATAGACGAATGGTCGTTGCATAAATATAGATGTGCATGTACACGCTGTATAATGCACAGTATATAGCCTATAGTTTTCTTTAGACTATATAGTTATATGTACACAAGAAAGAAAGAAGAAGAAGCAATTGGATTATCGAAAGAGTGATAGTCTCGCCAAGTGGAATGCGACAACACATCCAACATCTGATAGCAGCAGTGCTGCACCAACGCAGCGCAAACCGATCTACACACACTCTGGATGTATTATCCTTATAATCCCGACACATATAATCCATGGCCGTAAAATTTCTAAAGGTCTTATTCTGAGCCCGCTAATGAGATGTAGCCTATTGTATGACGAGAAAGCATAGAAGTTCGGCTATCGTTTAATATTAAGTAGCTATAGGCCTAATTTTATAACTGAAATTTCTCAGTTTATAATCAGATTTTTTTAAAAGAAACCCAATTGCACATGTCTTACGTGATTATTCACCCACAACCTGGATTACCTTGTCGGATCTGATTGTTGAAAGCGCTTGACTGTAAAAAAAAATAATAATACAAAATTTTAAAAAATATCGCTGACTAAATAACTCAGGCCTTGATTTAACCAACGCAATTTTTAACCAACGCAATTTTCTTTGAAAATTTTCATTTTATTGAAAAAAAAAAAAAAAAATCTGAACTCCAGAGTCTGATTCATGTGAAGCTATATTGGGCGCAGGCTTAAAAAAAAAGAAAAGAGGTGAGCTGAAATCAAGCGTGAGAGCAAACACAAATATTCGACAAATATACAGAGCCCCCCACAACAACCAATCGCGCAGATAACGTAATAACAAGACTCGCAGCGCAGCAGTCGACAACTCGTCGTATATCTACTGACAGTACTGAGTGCCTTAGCGCTGAAGTCGGTGATTTTATTTCCTCGTTTCTTGGTGTACACACAGCGACTAACAAGGAAAACCAATACAAGGCATGATGGAAAGCAAATAGACTGTGCGGAGGCAACCAAACAAGGTACAATGCTATATACTATAGTATATATACTTCCCCCCAGCACAGTCCTTTAATCCTTCTTCTATATACGTACTTCTCTGTAGGCTGCCAAAGTGAGTTCGTATTTATAGAGAGAAACTCGTCCTGCATTCTAAATCTCATTAAACTATCGGCTCGAAGATAAATAAGCCAAGTGCGAATCCCAACATTTCATTGGCAGTCTCTCAAGTCTCATAGATAGTACAAACCCTAATAATTATTAAAGATCTTTCTATTGTGTAAAAATACGTTTTCAACTGTACGCGTCAAGTGCTCCACCAGGGGAATTTCTGTCTCTTAATAGGAATCCGAAAAAGAATTCAATTCACTGATGCGATTTCATTTCTTTTTTTTAAGTGAGTTGAACGATGGCGAAAAAAATTGCCGATGTGAATCGGTTCGCCATTTCGCATTGAATTGCTGCGGTTCTGTTGATTGTAATTAGTTATACTAACTTATTAGTTCAGCGACGTTGATGGTGCTGTATCAACTTGTTTTAGGCCTTTCTATATAATGGAGTAATGGGACATGATGGATGCGAGTCGATGTGGAGAGAGAAGAGAGAGAGCAACGATGCGCTGTTGGATTCTTGACACACGGTCGGTGATGATATGATAGAAAGATATAGTCACTGCGGCAAGTGCTGGGAACTAGACAGCTGGTAGTCTGCCCAGTTGATTATATACGGCCGGCGCAGCAAGGCCAGCAATATTTTCAATAAGCATCAGCATCATCGTGCATAGCACTTTGTTATTTCTTTCGTTTGCATCGCTCCGTATAGATATACTTTGCGCCCGTTTGAGTAATCATGATTTCCTTTAGAGACGCAGGAGTAAAAATAGCCATTTCTGTCCGAACACGAGCTAAATAAGCAATCCACGCGGCCGTTGCGTGCCAAGCAGAAGAGATATATCAAATAAAGCTGCGACGCGCGATGTATATTTATCCGGCCACTGCTAACAATAAAAGGCAAAAAACAAAAGTTGAAAGCAGAAAACGACCGCAGTCAGCTAACAACGTAATTCATGTATTGCTGTTATTATAAGGCGAGTATATATATAATATATATATAATAGGCCAAAAAAGGTCAAACGTTTTGTCGTATAAAAATATACGAGAAAAAAATAGTTTTCCCTGGGAGATTTTCATTTAAATTTATTAGATCCCAATGGAATGATTGGAATCTATAGAAACGGAGGAGCCCATTAAGGTGGAAATTTGGCATCGTATTTCTCGGTTAAGGCAAGGCTTATAAGGTAATCAATTATTTTTTAAAAGATAAATTTTAATGAATAAACTAACTCCACACGGGATAGTTACCACTTGGAGTTCGAAAAATGGTTCCATCAAGAAATGGCACCTAATCAGATGGCGCATATTTGCGGCAGTTGATGAACTGGATTCACCACAAATGTCTTTTATAGAGCAAGCGCTTGTAACGCGTTCAATAAAACGATAATTAAGCTTGATAAGTGATGGGCCAAAAGCTGCTGCAAAACACTTAACGAAAACGGTCTATAGGTCAAATAGGTGATAATCACGAGTTGAAATGTTCCATATATCGATGTGCTTACGAAAGACGGGTTCACCAACCCCGTCACTCACGGGTATTTCATGACTTGCATCCAGCCTTTTAAATAGAAATCACGAACCTGGAACGATTCATTGCCGGGTCTTCCATCTCTGAGGCTTCTCTATGAACCCATCATGCATAGCAAAAAATCACAAGACAATTAAGTATAAAAGCCTGAAATCATTGGGGATCCATTTTAGTAATACATACATAAATAGTAATGATGTTTTGAGACCAGCTTTTGCATGGACTATTTAAGTTAGAGGACGGGACACTCGTCCTATCCCACCGTGTTATGGCTTGTCGGGTGGATTTTTAATCATAATTTTTAAACAAGGGTCAATCGATAGAGCTTAAACAAGTGATTCTAAGTCTCCAAAGTTCTAGTGAAGATATGAAATTAAAAAATATTTGCGTTTTAATTTTTAGGGGACGGGATGGTCGTTGGTTGTCTCCACCTAGCGCTCAACACTTAAAACTGCTGCCTAGTTAGGGCATGGTAGAAGAGGGGGTGGTATGTTCACGTACTAGAAATTTTCCATTCGGCTAGATCCTCGGTTTTTCAGTTTTTTTCAAAGTCCTTTGCCACGATGTATGGTGCTGCCACCAAGCGTAGAGTTACTGAATCGTGCTTCCAAAAAAGGGTTATTGTTAGCAATTTTTTATCATCTGTAAGTAGTTGTAAGCCAAGTTGGAACAGTGTCGAGTTCCCACGTGGGACGACGTAGGTTCAAATCAACAGTCACATTTTGTCTTTATTTTCCTTTTTTTCTATATTATTATATAAAAAAATTATTGGTCAGAAGAATAGATCTCCCTTGCTTTTTTTCAAAATCGGCCGCTAGATGGCTTAGCAAAATGACGTCTGTCAATGGCGAAAAACTTCAAAAAATGACGAAAAATTTTCAAGATTTTAAATTGCCAATATCTCTGCTAGTAAGCGTTTAAAAAAACGGGGCGAGATGTCTCTAGAGGGAGGCAAAATCTTTCATTCTGAAAAATTAGATGTTTTTTTAAGGTCTGGTTTGCCCGAAAACTGATGTCAAAAATCAGAAAAAACGCTACAATTTCTGGAGGGTCCCTTAGTTTATATTAAATAACTTAAAAACTATGCTATAGAACATTGCGGATTTCACCATTAGGTTTTCCGTAAAATTCCACACAAAATGGTTTATACGGGGACTGGCTGAAATGCCTTGGTCACCCTTTTTCAAAAATTGTAAACCCCCAAAACCCCCAATTTTGGCCTCTCTGAATGGTGGATTCAGTGTTCAAGCGAAATTAATAGAATACCTAGATTCTTTAAAAAATAAAAGTTTTTTCACATTTTTTTCACAAAATCCTAATTTGTTTTCTTTCGCAAGGACTTAGAAAAAACGTTTTCAGACATACAGTACCCACCACAGGTATTGGATCACCCCGGTCCAAATCGGCGTTTTAACCCACGCGAGATAGGACTAACGGTGTCTCGCGCAAGATTTTTTAAAAAATACTTAGATTGGTAGTACGAGGTTTATTTTTTTTGCAGAAAGATAAAGAAGTATTCTTCATCTTTCTGATTTTAATTTTAAAAAAGTGTTAAGGATCTGTATTTAAATTCATCGTTCATAAATATTGGATCACCATAAAAATTTATCGCATGGCCTGTCCCTACCCGCGGCATGGCCTTAGGAATGGCAGACAAAGGATTCCTCCCCACCATATCCTAAGAACATGTTTTCGGATTACATTAAAAAAGATTCGAATTTCATTGCCCCTGAAATACGTTGCGTAAAAGCAACAAGAAATGGTCGCGAGTCTTACGGAGATTCAGCCATTGGCTATGTTCAATTAAAGAGAACCCATGGTCAATGTACTATAATTGCAGCATGCTGCCCTGAACAGAGTGTCCGCAGTAAAAGCTATCGGGTTCAAGTCGAAATAGACTTGACTAAATCTGAAATCAAATCAGCTGTTTGCCATGACTGTATAGCAAGTGCTGGTGGGTGCAAACATGCCCTGGCTGTGTTAGGGTGGCTCCACCGAGAGAGTGAGAAAAAAAGCGTTACTGAAGTTAAAGCTTACTGGAAGAAAAGTAAACTTTCTAGAGTCGGAAATACAATAAAATTCGTGGAGGCTAAGTCGCTGTGTTCACGGTAAAAAAATCCCGGTTTTCTTCAACCCTAGAGCGAAAAAAAACTCCTGCCAATAGTTTTTATCGAGAAGTTGTAGAATGGGCCAATACTGTCACACCGCAATCGCAAAATTCAAGATCTCAGAGTTCACTTTACTATCACGTCAGTGAAGAACTGAGTTGGTGTGACAAAGTTGATATTCACGTTCTATCACTGTGATTAAGAATCCGCCATCAATCGACGAATGTATTTGATTTTTTAGCCTTTTCAAAATCATACATGACCACGGAAAATTGAAAAGTAGCTGAAATTTCGACTAAGGTATGAAATAACTTAAAATCTTCCTGAATTCCATTTTGACAAATACATATAATATTTCTTAGGTATTGTCGTATTACGGCATCAAAAGTTTATGAGGCATCCAAGTGCAATACCATCGATGGCAGCCTAACCAATACTTTATTCGGTGCTTACAAGTTACGAGATACGAAAGCGATGAACCGTGGAAGAAAACTCGAGCCCTTGGTGTTGAGAGAAGTACACATCAAAACAAAAATTGACTTTAAAAGGTGTGGACTATTGCTATCCACCGATCACCCTGTGTTTGGCGCCTCCTCCGATGGAATCAGCTCTACACATGTTTTAGAAATAAAATGTCCCTTGAGAGCGAAAACAAAACTCAACTACATTAATGCGGAAGGAGAAAAACTTGAAAGAAGTTATATCTCAAATCCAATTGCAAATGGCTTTTAGTGGTCGACGTATGGGCATTTTATGTGTTGCGGATCCAGACTTTGAGAAAAACAAAAATGTTGAGATTGTCCCCCTATCCTATGATAAAGAACATGTTAAGTGTTTGATTGAAAAGGGTTTGCATTTTTGGACTGAATCTATTTGGCCTATTTTAACGTCAGTCTAGTTTTAGTTTTCCAATACATTGATTTTCAAGATATGGTAGACAATTTGAAATTATTTTATTAAATGATTCTGCAAATTGACAAGTCCACATACAATTTTTACTACATCATCTGCATGTTTCAGTTGCTTATTATCTATACAAGAATGTGGGGAGACAAAATCAAATTCTCGAATCCGCCGAATGGCTCTTTCAACATGGATTCGTAAGCCAAATATTTTTCTACTATCAATCACTTCTTTTTTAGTCGACTTAGTGCCTGTTTTAACAGATGAAGGACGAACTAAAAAACATTGTTTGGAAGCAAGAAAAGGTTCAATTCTTTTGAATCCACGATCGGCCATGACGTAGCATCCGGTTGGTAATAAATAAAGGTACTTGCTCTGAGAAGCAACAATTCATCCGTTGTTCTCCCTCCATACCCAGTCGAAACAAAACTAATTAGCCCGTCCGGCGTTACGGAGACCATATACTTTATTGTATTGCACCCTTTGTACTCGGACCAAGTAAGAGCTTGGTTAACTGGATCAGAAGGCTTTTGGATCTCAACCTCAAAACAGTCAATAATCGATTGGATTTTTATATAGTTTTTTCTGAACGATATGGGCAAAGCTCTTTTTAAGGAATCGTGTTTAGGCCAAAAGATAATTTCTTGCATATTATCCGCAATAAAAGCAACATATCTGATAAAAATCCTACTTGCCTCTCTGGATCTTATTCCAAATTCGTACCCAAGAATCGTGAAAGACTCGTTTAACCTGATTTTTCGGAATATCAAACATACGGCATCATGAGCTGCAATAAACATGTCCTGATCACAAGATAATTTGTTTGATAATAGAGTAAGGAAAGAAATACGCTCCGGTAGAATACCCAAGTATATTCTGGGCTCCAAATTTAACAGCTTTCTCGTTCGAAATAGGCTACTTCGTCTAAAAGAGATCATCTCCTGATTCTGTTGTTCTTCTATGACGTCTGAGTAGTCTGACTCTGATGTAACGGGAAAGTGAGATTCATTATCACTACTTTCAGTTGAAGAAGATGACACTTCCTCTTCCTCTGATGGGATATTCAATTTTCTTTTGGAATTCCAAGTTTGATGGGGGAGCCTTTTGGTTCAATATTTGAAACTTTCCAGGGTGAGCCAAATGGGGAGCAGGATACATTCGAAAGTAATCCATGTTTTGCGAAATCCATTATATTTGCACGGTCTACCAGGAGAGGTACCCAAACGCCCTATCCCTTTCGTCAGCCAGAATAATCAAGGGACTTAGAAGCTTCCTCAAAATGCCGCTTGGATCGCGGGCGTGGCTTGGCCACCAGCTGTTGTGTGTTGCACAGTCTCCCTCTCCCCCCTCCCTCGATATATTCGGGGAATCCCACCCCAAGCCGACAGCGGCAATTGGCGGCGGCAATGGCAGCATTGAAGAGTTCAGACCAAGCTACGCCCGTGATCCAAGCGGCAAATTAGGGAAGCTTCTGAGTCCCTTGATTATTCTGCTGACATGGCGTTTGGGTACCTCTCCTGGTAGACCGTGATATTTGTTTGAACTGCTCTACTTCTTACTGTAACGGCAAATTTTAAGCAATTGTCAGTATTTACACCAACATTTTTTAAACAAATAGGGGCTGTTCCTGCTGCCTTATCAGCCTTGCAAACTGTGTCGACAGTTGGCCAGGCAAAAGCTGTAAAAATACAACAGCTAAAGAAAGACATACATTGCTAACGAAATAAATGTGATCTACCTTCAGTCTACGCAAATTCTGTCACACATGAACGGTCTACGTCACAAGTTGCTTGGGAATAGATTCCATCAATTTGTTTTGATTTACTGGCTACACGCTTCATGGCCCCTTCAATAAGAACGACAGCTGATTGGGAAACTTCTATAAAAAAAAATATGATAAATGATAGACCCTTATGATACACCTTAACGATAAAGGTAGAAAATACCTTCAGTCAATACAGGTTCTACTCCATAAGCTGCTTGTGAAAAGATATCACAAGTTTGTATTGATACACTCATCGCATCTGTAACCACATCACCAGTTAAGTGGGAAAAATCTATAAATAAAGCAATAGTGATAAATGATGATTGATTGATGATTTGTTTTTCTCTTATTTTTAGTATGTTTACTTTTTTTTGCGCCATCCCCTATTGCTACATCCTTGATTTGGGCCTGAACGGTCGCCATTTTCCCCATCCCTTCCCTTCCATCTGAGTGAAGATGACTGCAGCTCTTGGTTGACCTAGTCTACTGTTCGGCAGAATAATGGTGAAGAAGGCGAAATTCAAATGTTAGAATTCCGGGGTGAACCCGAAGAAATTTTTGGGAATTTCGAAACTAAGACTGGAATCTCTGATCACCTCCAGTATTCTCTTTGGGCTGATCAACTGTCATCCACGCAACGACCTGCCTTGGGAAACTTATCTCGTATGGAAAATTTGGTTCGCCAAACTATTACTACTCAACTACGTAATATTCCAAACACAATTGCCAACAAAGTAAGATACGAATTACGTGAGCATGGCCGTGGACGACGAAAATCCCGATCACGATCGCCTGAACGACGATCCTCTACTACCCAACCAGTGATGCAGCCTCAAATGGTCCTTCCATAACAATATTATGTGCGTCAGCAGCAACAAATCCTGCCTCTTACGCAGGTTCTACCTCAGCAACAAGGGATCCAATATTCAATATACTCTTAACCTAACTCTTAATTTCTTTAGTCCCTTATAGAAACTTTATTACAAAAATCGATTGAAATTACAGTCCGATTATTTTCGACCCCAAACAACAAATTAAAAATTATTTGAAAACCTAACAGTCTATTGTTCCAATTACCAATGAAGCTATTGAACTTTTATGCCTCGGCCTCAATTTGATCCCATCTCGGATTAATCCTTACATCTTCCTAATTACATCAATCAATTGCCTCGTTAGAGAAATCGACACCTCCATTATCTTAAAAAACAAACATAAATTCACTAAAAAAGGTTGTCTGACTCATTAAATCCAAAGTGATTGGAAACCGTCCCCCCAGACCTGGAAAAATAATGATCAAAACGCTGAGATTCTAAAAGCATTAGCCAACCCGGATTTAAACCGCTCCCCTATCTCCAATGAGAAACTAGCCCACGAAAATATATCCACATTCTAAAATCAGACAAACATACGCAACACTGTTATATGGCCAGTCAACGATTACGAAACTGAAGCTTATCGCCAATTAAGTGACAAAAAATCTATCTTAAAAATTGAAATTATACATCAGAAGATTACTGGTAAGTTCTGCAATATATTTATCAAGAAAGTACGGATGTGAAAGTAGCAACAATTGGGCGTCCCGGGAATGTTCTACTAGTTTTTTCGATATCCTTGTGGATTTTTGGAAGGAAATATAGCTGATCCAGTCGGTTTTTGTTTGCAGATTTCTTCGTCTTCAATCGGAGTGATTAGGCCGAGGATCTCTAATTGATTCCCACGACTTTATCTCTCGATTACCCACTGGACCACTTTCTCCTGGCTCCCAACTTGTTACGGCAGACGTGACAAGATTATACCCTAATATTCCTTGGACAGACAGTATCGATGCCTCCACGGATTTTTACACTGAGAACCTTCAATTTCTCATAACTTATACATCTGAAAAATATGTCTTCCTCCAAAACCACAACTTTTCAAACGCATTCTTACGCTTATATTAACCAATTATATGATTCATTTCAAAAACGATTTTTTCATCATATTAAAGGTACGGCTATGGGCTGTTGTATTTATGTCTATTTCGCCAACTGTTATATGTTTGTCGTCACTCGACCTCTCGTTCTTAACCCACACACATGGCTTGTCTGTTTTCTTAGATTTATTGACGATCTGTTCTTTATTATTTGCCAACCGAACCAACGGGATTTTTCTAACGCGGTTGAAAATATTTCTAATAAAAACATACGATATGAAATCGTCAACCCAGCAAACACACAAAATTTTCTTGACACCACTGTCACCATTAAAAATAATATGATCGTTCTGGAACCATACTCAAAGGAAACCGCCTCTGGCTCATATTTGCACCCCTCCTCCACACATCCTTACCATACAATTAAAGGCAAGCCCCCATTCTCAATTAGTACTTCAGATTCGTAGAATCTCTTCAAATAGATTCTTTTTCCGGAACCATAAAAAAATGAGAAATGACTTTACGAATATGGGATACAGCAGAAAACCAAATAAAATAACTTATCACGAAATCTTCAAACTATCTGATGCAGAACTAAATCTGCCCAAAATCTGGTCTCCCACTGCACGGGCCTTTAAATTCATCACTAATTTCAATCATACGTTTAACTGGAGAAAGGTCCAACTCACACTCAACAACCTACATAAAAATATTGTCCAACATTACACCACTGAAGGGCCTTACCAAGAAATCGTGTTTAGCAACGAAACAAATATCTCTTCATTCTTCTCAAACAATGTAAAACATTGATCAGCCCTTCCTCCCCTTGTTCTTTCGGTCTAGGTTTAAACTAATATTGAAGGGCACTATTGAATTACGGATTGGGCATCACATATTTCCTCATCTTCTTAAGACCCCGGTCTTTGAAGATAATGTCACCCAATATCCAATATTATTCGCAAACCCAGCGCTCAGCTTAACTTCCCCGGATCCGAATGGCCATCCAACTTAAAAAATTATGTTCCCTACCCGTCAGCACATCTCTACCCGTGAATACTTGCCGGTCCACTCATCTTACGAATTCAATGTTAACACACCCCCGTATTAACATGGATCCCTGTTTCCTATGAAAGAAATTAACTTAAAATTTCCAATAGAGGGTAAGAACGATATATATTTTCCATCACCAGAAGACCCAAGATTACTCATCGCTTCTCATAACCATTCACTTAAAAACTATGGCCATGGTTATAAAAAAGGATTTCTTATTTCATTAAGTCTGATTGGAAGCGTGACCCAGACATAGTAACACTAAAGTTTGGGGGACAAGGTAGGGGGCTGTCTGCAAATGAAATGCATGTACTGTGAAAAAATCAGTCTTAGGTTTTCTATTCTTGAAAGTAGTCGAATTGTTTCGTGTTGATCGCCGCAGACAACATTTTAACGAAAAAAGAACGCGGACCTATCATTGCCTATTCAAACGACGGGAAGTCAGTTATAAGTGATTGATTGGGGATTGCTGTCTGGACTGAGTTTTTATGGCAAACACGACATCGTGAAACAGGTGACGTAATTAGGCAAGTTGGTTCCGGTAGACAGAGAAAAGTTACCCCGGAAGAAGAAGAGAATATAATCTCTTGTGGTGTCTGCCAAGCTAATCACAACAGCGCAAGAGATTGCGGGAAAAATTTGAATATAAAGCCATCTCATAAATATATAGAAACTAATTAATTGTTTTAATAGATATTGCTAATGTGGATGCGAATCTTAACAACATCATCCGCATTCTGAAACGGAAAGGAATTAATCCACGCCGAGCTGATTGGAAATTCTTTTTAACGGCTGCGAATGCAATTTTACGTTTAGAATTTGCCTTTCACTTCATGAACAAAACCAAGGTGTTCTGGCAAAATGCTATTTTTACAGACGAAAAAACATTTGGGTAATCTTAAGTTTAATTTTTAACAATATACAGTGGGTACCGAAAGTATCCGTACGGCTGAGAGGATCAGTAGGGAAAACGCGTTTTTCAAAACGCTCCCAAAAATAGAATTCTTGGTGGAATTCAATAAAAATTTTTTCAAAGGTTAACATTAAGGCGGGGTATCATGTGATTTTTTTTGGGAATTTTTCAACAACGCGATAGGTGGTTTTTATCGCGTTGCGTAAGTATCCGTACGGCCGAGAGGCCCAGTAGGGAATGGGCTTACTTTGGAGGCCTGTTATTCAGTAACTACGTAATATTATAGGGTGGGAAATTTCTTAAAAAAAAGAGCTGCATTAGCTCTATCTGTGGTCATAAGATCACATTTTTTAAGTTTCATTTATAGTAATGAAATCAAAAATGAAAACACGAATTATAAGTTTTCCGTTTTCTTCCCCTCGATTCCCCATCACCAGTGTTGCCATATCCCAAAATCTCTTTCTTCCCTTGGACGGAAGAGGGAGAAAGAGAAAGGGTAAATATTTTTTTATATGGCAACACTGGTGATGGGGAATCGAGGGGAAGAAAACGGAAAACTTATAATTCGTGTTTTCATTTTTGATTTCATTACTATAAATGAAACTTAAAAAATGTGATCTTATGACCACAGATAGAGCTAATGCAGCTCTTTTTTTTAAGAAATTTCCCACCCTATAATATTACGTAGTTACTGAATAACAGGCCTCCAAAGTAAGCCCATTCCCTACTGGGCCTCTCGGCCGTACGGATACTTACGCAACGCGATAAAAACCACCTATCGCGTTGTTGAAAAATTCCCCAAAAAAATCACGTGATACCCCGCCTTAATGTTAACCTTTGAAAAAAAATTTATTGAATTCCACCGAGAATTCTATTTTTGGGAGTGTTTTGAAAAACGCGTTTTCCCTACTGATCCTCTCAGCCGTACGGATACTTTCGGTACCCACTGTAATACAGTACAATATTAGATCGGACGAGTGCGGCCAAGTATTTGTGTACCGGCGTGATGGAACCCGTTTTGATAAAACCACGTCCAGGTTATAGACCGAAGCGGAAAAAATCCGTCCCTGTCTGGGCGCGGTTTTCCGCAAGTGGCGCTGGTGACTTCGTCCGTATCAACGGCAAATTCAGTCCGAGAAATATTTGGAAATCCTTGGCGATACCCTGTTTCTTTGATGATAGTTTCGTTTCTCCATACAAAATAACTAAAATTAAAGATGTAAATTATTATTTTTTAAAGCTATAAAAATAACATAACATAATAATTTCTTTTTTTTACAGACTTTTTTACAGAGCCAACGGAAAAAGATTTAAGGTGATCTTCGTCATCACCGGCTGCGTCACTTTTTTGTAGTAGGTTTTGAAACTTGTATTGTATCATTGAGTTTGCTGGTATGTTTTAAAATAAATGAATTGAAGTTACAATTTTCTCTTGTGGATCTTTTCCTGATTTGTAGTTTGTATCGACAAATGCCAAAATTATTTTAGATATTTTTCTGTATCCATTAAACAAAATAAACTATAATAGTTCTTCTATAAAATCTTCAAGCGGATTTGCTAAGATTATAAATCTAAAATAAAAATAAGAAACTGTCCCTAATCTTGAATACAATTGCTTTTGCGTCCATACAACATCTTCCCCTCTCCATCAACAATACAATAAACACAAGACACCCATGAGACACCCAATTTGAGACACTTACAAAATGCCCAGCGCTGTGTTTCTTTGTTGTCATAGTAAAAACGTGCTAAATTTTCGTTTTTGCTTAATTTCGCGTCTACATTTGTGATTAGGAATGTTTTATGATTTCGCCTTCTTCTTTTATATTTTTCTGGGTAGGCACTACCGCGTACAGGATGCCAACACTCATTACTGGTCACCTGATGTTTCAGATATTGGAGGAATGGAGTTCATGCATGTCAACCTTATCGTTCTCAGAGCTTTGAAGCCGCTAAGTGTAGGGTGGACAGTCAAACTGGTGATTTTGACAGTGTTCTGCCGAATACGGAAAAACTTTATTTGAATAAAGAAAAGAATCAGATTTAAATTTAAAGAATAAAGAATAAAAATAATGAATAAAAATTCAAATGGAATGTTAGAATTGAAACAAAAGGCACAAGTCCAGTCTTACTAGAAGCCATCTGTAAAACACTGGGCTACAAATTAACGACGCGCTCAACAGAACATTCACGAAGGAAGTCTCAACAGAGAGTGAGTGGACAAGAGAAGAGCAACGTTGACGCTCTTTCTCTAATAAGAACAAAGAAAAGAGAACAGACGTAATGAGTTCGTCTCACTCATGATCGCTGTTCTTGGAAGGATTGATAAAACCAACACTCCCCCTCAATCCTTACAAACAAAAAAGGACGGAAACAAGAAAAAAAATAAACAAGGTGTGCTTCCTCTCAAACGAAGGCAGAGAAAAGCAAAGTCAACAATAAGAAGGTTCAATTTAGTGCCTTCCACAGTTGGGGCTAAGTCTCGTTCAATTTTGTCCGTTTCACAGTTGGGGCTAAAGTCTAGTTCAATTTAGTGCCTTCCACATTTGGGGCTAAAGTCTCGTTCAATTTAGTGCCTTCCACGATTGGGGCTAAAGCTTCGTTACATTTTGTGCCGTCCGCAATTGGGGCTAAGCTTGCCGTCTTTGTCTTTGGGTTATTGCGGTTCAACTGCGCTGGGCCCATAACCTGTTAGAATTGAAACAAAGGGCACAAGTCCAGTCTTACTAGAAGCCATCTGTAAAACACAGGGCTACGAACTAACGACGCACTCAACAGAACATTCCCGTAGTAAGTCTCAACAGAGAGTGGGTATACAACAGAAGAACAACATTGCCACTCTCTCTCTCAAAAGAACAAAGAAAAGAGAAAAGACGTAATGAGTTCGTCTCACTTGTGATGGCTGTTCTTGGAAGTATTGATAATACCAACATGGAAAGAATAAAGAATAGACCTTTTTCACAATGCGGAAAGTTTGGATTTTTCGATTTGGTAATGCAGAAATCGGCCATCTTTGTTCCGATTTTTTTCCTCCCATGTAAATTCCCATAAGAAATCGGGGTCCCTGTAGTTTAAGATAATACCAACATGGAAAGAATAAAGAATAGACCTTTTTCACAATGCGGAAAGTTTGGATTTTTCGATTTGGTAATGCAGAAATCGGCCATCTTTGTTCCGATTTTTTTCCTCCCATGTAAATTCCCATAAGAAATCGGGGTCCCTGTAGTTTAAATTCATTTTTTATTTTGTGGTTTGTTAAGTTACAAATATCCCACCAGATGGCGAGGAATATAGCGTTCAGCTCCAAAGCCTTGAGAACGGGAGTTTTTTCATACAATTTTTTGGGCGTTTTTCGGCCAAGCGGACAGAGCATGGTTCCCCTGTCTAGATATGGAGTTCCAACTCCTTTACTCCTTGATACACAGTTTTACAGAAACAATTGTCGTTACAACACCTTGTATATTCTCAACAAATCGTACCTTAAAGGCACCACAATATACAACATAAGTTACATAAATTGGTGTTGTTCAGAACCCAGTCTGATCCAGTCGAATACCATATTGAACATTGTCAATAAAGAATCAAGACATTAGTGATGTTTTATCAGAAACCATAATCTAGCCCTGTAAAATATCATGTTCAATAGTGTCAATCAAGACATGAGATTCCCTTCCAAAAATTAAAATTCCATTAAAAAACCTAATTATCTACTCCTTCCTTTTGTAGAGGAGAAAAAAATGCAATTAGAAATCAAAGAGCCATTAAAAAGATCAAAAAAAGAATCAACAAGATATTACTATATAAATTTCAATCCCTCCTGATTTGAATCGATGCGAGTCAAAAGCCAAACATATACGGGCTCCCAACAACCAGAGACATTTGGTTAAAAATTCTGGATGCTCACTCGATTCCGCTTGCTAGGCTTACTTTATCCTCGTTTGACTCCGCCTGACCTGGGAATTCGACTTACTCCGGCTCTGGCGTCTTTGGTGGCCACGGGATCGGCGTTTCCGTTTAAGGAGATGTCGGCAGTTAATTCTTTGCTGCCAATAACACTCCCCCGATTTTAATTACGCTCTTTGTCTTTTTACGAAGTTTGCTCAGAATCCAACTGCGGAGCACTCAATAAACACAAAACATTATTTTTTAATAAAACAACTCAGCATTGGCCAAGGACACAATACACAGTTCGAAAACCACTACAAAAAAAGTAATGCAGCCGTTTATGAAAGAAATGCACTTAAATTTGGTATGGTTTGCTCCTTTGTCGATATTTAAGTATAAATAAAACGAGGCCAATTTAAGCCAACGCGAAGATGAAGTTGAGTATGTTGAGAGCAAGGCCCTTAGTTGTTGGTGGATGCATAAAGTCAAGTATTATTTTGACGAGGCTCGCTGGTAGTGTTTGGCCTTCAACGTACTGGATCTGGGGGGTAGACTTTTCCCTGATGGGCAGCTTCTCTCTTTGCTGCTGCTCCGGGGACGGCAGATTATTTTTTTACAACAATAAATTTTTCAACATTGGACGATTTTTCAATATTGCGGTGCTTTTTACATCAGTGCTCTCTTATTTTGACTTTTAAGTGCTGGGTCCTCCCATGAAGAATTTGCGGTCTCTGAACGTCTCGATGCATGCGAAAGGCCACAACTGAACTAGCATCCACTTCCACAGTAATCTTCCAATACAGATCAAACAGCGCAGCACTTTGCCTGGTTAATGAACAGAAACGCCAACACACACAAACACACTAATACACACAAACTGAAGTAAGAAAAGACTATAGATACTAAATAGAAGGAAAAGAACACTAAGAATATGAAAACAAGGGATTAAAAATTTCAAAATTTTCTGTTTGTTTTGTTTGTTTTGTCTGTTTTTAGGTGAATTAACACCATATGCTGTCTCACACGACGGAAAAAACAGCGCAGAAAACAGTTGTGGCCACACACTTGCTGCGCATATAATCCGAGATCAGATTTGCATACGTTAGTGGGGAGCTTAGGAATACGAGGCAGCTTCTAACTTGAAGAATATATAAAAATCAATTAAATTACCGTAACCGAAACAATTACATCTTCCAATTCTTACTTTTGGTCGTCATAGACAAAATATAAGCTCTTTGATTTGATTTACTTACACATACGTCCCCGTCATTGTCTATTTCAAGTGCCCTACCAATCCACCATTTGTTATCAACCACAATCACAAGAAAATCGTCAACAGCCACATCAGAAAGATAAATGTTTGAGGTATATGGTTGAGGAAGAACTACGGACATTTTTTTTTCTAATTTGCTATCAGGACAAGATGTTCTTGAAACTTGTATGACTCTATTACTTATAGGTATGAAACAATGTAGTTTATGCATTCACTTAATCGTAAAAGATTTCTCAAATCTTGAAAGTAAATTTTCTGAGTTTACATCTACTTCACTTTGATTTACATAAAAAAATTTAATTCCCTCAATCGATTCAGACGCCCAAGAAAAAAGATCGGATGGCGTTAATATTTGATTATCTATTGGTCTCTTAAGAGAAGCACGGCGAGCCAAGTTTTTATGGTTCCCCCTATCCCCGTCACACGCGTTTTTTCCGTGGCAAGTTGCCCAAAAATGCTATTCAGCCATTATTCAAAAATCATTTTTAAACATGGACAAGTTGGCAAAATTATACTTGTTTTTGTAGTGCGGAGAACCCCCGTCACAAAAATATATAATTTTCGAGAAATGAGGAATGGTTAGCTTAATATCTTCTACTAGCAATTTAATGAAAGAATTAACGGCAGTGGCGTCGTGTTTCAAGCAATCTGAGATAACACAAAAACTCTTATTTTTTTTCTCACCATTAACTATATAGTATATAATAAATGCGTTATGTGTTTCCATGACGCTAGTCCAATGAGCCCCTTGAACCTCATCTTGCATCTGAAATGTGAAATTTTCAGCGAAGTCAAGAGTTACTACGCACTCCGATTCCATTAATTTATCTTTGGACATCCAATGAAGAAGCTTAGTTAAGCTTCCTCAGTAATGAATCTCTTGCTATTTACTCGTTTTCGATTCCCCTTTGTAGGGACGCTTGTAGCAAAAAGGATTTCTTTTCAAATTTCTTCTATTGAGGAATTCTATTTTTAAGATACTCAGTTTGTAGAATCACGTTGAAAATAAACAAAGTAGGAAATGAATTACCAGGGTTAATCTTGATACAGCAGATGATTGCAGATGATATAAGATGTTCTTGATCAAGGAATACGGAGGTTTTTCAAGTTCAGCAGAAATTGCTTGTTTAAATGTTGATCCAGTGATTCTTCCAACTCAGTACATTGACCAATATTTGCTCTCTCATTGTTGACGAGTGAGATTGTCTATAATTGCACACTGATCTTTTTTGATTAATAGGGAGGGAACACTATCTTTGCACACATTTACCACAGTCTCGTATTTGCCCCAGACAAATTTTTACTCCCAGATTTTTGAAAGAAGGTGGTGGTAGATTTTTCGCTGCTTCTGGTATGTAATCGCTATAATTGTCTGGATCAAGAGTTACTATGGCAGCAGGTTTATTAATTTCAACAAGTCTCTTCCCAACCCTTGTTATCTGTTCTTGAGTTGGATTTTTACGATGACCGTGACGTTACCGGCTTTAGTTGAGTACCGAATTCGCCAATTCTACTGAAATATTCCCTTTTAAATACAATGTTTATTAAGTGAGGACATAATAATGCTGTCAAATGTTGTTATTACCGGTTTTGAAGTGTTGTCTATCCAAGAAATTTTGTCTTCTGTGAAACTAGTGTTTGTCTTCACTTCATGAGCTGATATCATTGCATGCAGTAGGGTTGCGACATGTGTGCACATTTCACCTAGGCAAGAAGACAATTTAACTATTATGACTAATGACATTGTTAAAATAACAAAACAGTTCGATGAAATATCATCCTTGTTGACATATGCAATGAGAAATTGAACCATGCCGTCCATAGCACAGGCTACCCAAGGATAGTACGTTGTACCATTGGTTGTCCAGATTCTGCTCCATGACAGCAATTACTTCTTTTTGGACTTGCATTGGTTCTCCAGTATTTCGCCTTTTTTATTCTGAAAATAGTCGCTAAGCCCACGTTACTGAGGGAACAATTAGAATGACATCACTTTTTTTCCAAAGATTATCGTCAATCCAGTTTGGATCGCCAATTTTCAACGACAACAACACTAACAACCGATGCTTTGCAATCGGTTCAAGATTTTTCAAAAATATTGGAAGTTCAGGCATTGTAAACTACACCCATCACAAAAATTGTTCACTTAAATTCGTTTCCCGCCAAAAAGACTAACAAGCCAATGGTTTTTTGTTTGCGGTTGCACCAAGTTTGGGATACTAATCATCCAAGATGAAAACCTCGAACCGCTCTATAGTCGCAATCAATATAAAAAATCATTTTAAGCCTATATTTTGTTTTTTAACTTTTCCCTTCTTAGGCCAAAGTCGTTTTTGGTGTCCGGTCCTCCACAACCAACACTTTGCAATTGCTACTGGTAATTTACATCTTCAACAGAAAAGTGGCTCAAGCCATCATTACAGCAAAAAAAAAATAGTTGCCCTGAAAACCATTCACTCTTCTCTTCGGGGAGGGGGAATTTCAAATTTTTTCAGTACAAAGGTGAAAAAAATATCCTCTCACAACTTGTTCATCCTTGTATCGTCAAAGTAACAAAACATTGATACATTAACAGTAAAATTCAATATTTTTTCTACATGTTTACATCATCAGGTGTTGGATTTTGTTTGCTACTGGTTTTCCTTTAGATTATTTCCGTTCTGAAAAACTTTCCACGGAGAATATTCACAAAAGAAATTGATATTTGAAGAACACTTTTCAGAGCAAACTGCCCGTGTTTTTTTCATACATATGGTTTCTGCCAAGTTGGTCGCGCACAACTAGATTATGGTTATGGCGAGGCTGTGTAGGTACTTTTTACAGTTGGAAAAGGGACGCTTATTATCTAGCTAACAGCTATCGCCTAGTTAACAACTATCGTTTAGCTGACGCTTATAGTTGAGGGTAGTTACGAAAAAAGAACCAAATCCTCGGACAAAATGTAACATGAATTTTTAAAATAAGCTTTAGTATTTTAGTGTTCAAGAGGTTACATACAAAACCCTCCGTGAAAATATTAAATTTTCTGTAAAAAAATCGAATTTGAAATTCAAATTTTTTTATTTTTGTAAACATATGGTATTTAATGAGAAATAAATTATTTAAAATATTTACACGTTTTCGACGTCTTTTACTTAATAACTTGTCAACTTTTCATAAAATCATGTTTAAAATAAGTTATATATAAAAAAATAGTGACATACAGTCAAATCATTTTCAGCCGCGTGGTAGCCGCGGTTTACATGGTGTCCTATGGAAAAGCGGCCTTGACAAAAATAAGTTTTCTAGTAAACTACAAAACTTAAAAATTAGAAGCTTTCGCCATAAAATGAACAAGATTATGCTCGATTTATTGTAAAAAGCCCAATTAAAAGCAATGTATAGTTTTTTCATTATTGATTGGCAAAAAAGTCCTTTTTGGACTTTCCGATTTCTAAAAAATCGTCTTGGTTGTTGTCTCGGTTACGAAAATTCGTTTGATTGGTAAAGTGTTTGAAACATAAAAAGTTTGAAAACTGGCGTTCAATGTCGACAGACTGTGTTATCTGTCCCGGAGATGTTTTCGTTCAATTGACAGAGAAAGGTTTGAAAAGCCTTATTCAAGCAGCAGAAAAGAGAGGCAAAAGTGATAAAAATATCCATTTTAACTTGAAATGTTAAAATGGTAGTGTAGTTGACAATGTTGATAATCCAGGCATCGTTAGTGTTCAGAATGAATCGACACACAGTTCTTTAGTGAATATTTGCGAGGGCCGAAGAGACTTGCGGGCAATGGAGGTCAAATGCAGGTTACAATGTATTTGAAATATTGTTTCAAGTGGAGCTAGTCTTCGTGAATGTGCGTCAAATTTTAGAATTGGGAAACCAAAACCCAGCCGGTTCAATTTATCAGATGACGACACAATCCAAAACAAGGCCAAAAAAGGAAGACCTTCTGATCACCATAGGCTTAAATGCTTTCATGAAGTGGCGAAATTGTTAGAGAAAAACACTGAAAGCGCTACGTTCACTATTTTGTTCCTACGTGATCAGATGCAACATACTACAGAATGTGATCCGTATGATGTTAAGTACATGAAAAAAAACTTATTGAAAAATATGGAGATGATCTCCTAGTCATAATGTGCGCACCCAGAAAGGATAATATTGTAACGCTGACTCGTTGTGCAAAAAACATTATTTCTGATTCCCACATGGCATGCTTCATTCCTATGAAGCATGTTGATTCCAGATCTAAATAACACCATAAAAAAATCTGCGATTTTATGGCTTTTTAAAACGGGTACGTATTACGTTATAAAAGACAAGCAATTCGTTTTATCAGCACATTTTGTTTAAAAAATGCCGAGGTGCGTACAAAGCTGTGCGCACATTTAAACGGCCATTCCTGAAGCGAACGTCACCGCTTCTGGTTCACGGTCGAAACTCTTCTGTGTCTTTTAACATAATTAACATGGATAGAAATATTTTACTAATGTCAGTCGGCGTTGTGTTGCTTGTATTAAACAACCTGTCACTTGCCAGTGAATATTGTCAGGAGCAGGAGGATAGTCACAAGGATTGTGACAACAGCGCCGATGGAAAAAAACTAAGAAAATCGCAACAACTTTCGGATCTGAGCACCGATTTCCTTTTCCCTTAGCCACCTCACTCCATCTTCACCACTTGGGGCCGTCTAGTAATGGATTGATTCCGCCGGCACAGGTGACGCCCGGCAGCCCGGTGCTAGTAGCAGTGATAACATCACACCGCAAGTTTCGTCCATCCTTCCAGCATCACCACCACCAACATCAAAAGGTACTCTGTTCCCTTCCTGTCGGATTTGTCGCTTTTGCTGATTGTCCCGGTTAGTTGTCCTGATTAGTCTACTATACTCTTGGAGATGAAAAAAGCTTGTCTAGTCTGAAAATCTGAGGGAAGAACTGGATTAATACCCACAAAAACCCCCAAACCAAAAACAAATGGCTGGATTACTGACTAAAAAAAAGAAGTGCTTCAATTCCCTTTAATGGAAATAGTTTGAATGATTTCCCAGCGTGTTTTTTATTTTATTTTTCGTGCTGGCCTCTCGCCGATATGCAATTATCAAACGAACTAGTTTATTTCCAGCCCAGTCGAATGAAAAAAAAGAAACGAGTTGGCACATTATAGCGGGGGGTGTATAAAAGGATATTTCTACCGACGTTTTCACACACAACTGCAGGGGGAAAAATATTACAAAACTGTAAAGAACAAACAATGACCGAAGCTAGAGAGAGAGAGAAACTGTGAGCTATAATCAGACGCCACTCACGCGCCTTTACATGTTTAAAAAGGGAAAGAAGTTTTGAGCTTCAAAAATATTGCATCCATCCTTAATTTTCTGGCCGTTAAACTGACGGCGACAGCATTGAAGAGTATGGGGGGAGAGAAATAATATACGTAACAAAATGCGGTAGTTAAACGGAAGGGGGCAGCAACCCAAAAGGCAACTGGATACAACACACACACACAGACACAAACACAAGAGACTCTGGAACTTTAGTAGAAAAGACTTTACGGAGTTTTATGCCCAGTGAGTTTCTCGTTTTCTTCATTTTTTTCGACTGAAAATGTGTAGATATATGTATGGGCCGCATATAAACATAATGATAGATCCCGGCGATAGGGATAGTTCCGGAGGATCATTGATCAGGCTGACGGAGAAGTGTAGGACGAAGCGCTGGCTCTTCTGCAAGTAGAAAAAATATAGAAAACATTATACGCACAGTACCTATTCTTATTCGGTGTCGATATAATGCCGTATGCCCTCTTTATAAAGTACTCGTACATGTTCGCTTAATCTTTTGTTATATTTTCGGTTCTTCCCTATCCGAATATCCATCAAACACAGATGTCGACAGAAGACTACAAAAAGCGACTTGAAAGCATTTTGATTAGCAACCATGCATCTTCTTTTTCCGAATTAATGAGAAGTTATTTAATTTATAATATATTTTTTTTATTGCTAGGTTTCTCATTTCTTTTAAATTTCTTTTCAAATAGACATCAAATTAAGGGAAAAATTGAGAATGTTGCACAATCTACCAATTCTGGTTTTCATGTTGCGTCATTCATTGAACGTCAAACAAAAAAGGAATTCTTCGCCCAACCCAAAGGTCTTGTTTGTCAGAATAAGGCATGCGGGTTGGAGACGAATATACTTCTTGGAGGTGAGAAAATATGTAAAAAGTGCTACAAAACTGAATATTCAACGAATTCTTTGAGTGGACATATGGCGTTTTTCTGCCGAGTCCGTAGCCTTACATTAAATCCAGTTTTGTTAGTCGAACTAATTTCAAGGCATTCAAGGGGATTATCTATTTCCAAGGACTTATTCGTTTGCCTTAGGGAGATGGTCTTCAATAACAGAACGTAATTATTTTTTTTTAAATTTACCATTAAGCTTAAAAATTTCTTGAATAGATTTTCGCTCTATTTCTAATAATTGTTAGGAATATACACAGCTATGTTGGTTTTAACATTCCAATAAGAATTGTTGCGGAAGTTGTTGGCAATGGCAATACACTTGCGGAACCGTGGACAATGACAACTAGTTGCTATTAAAATGAAAAAGAAAAAAAGCACACTTCATTAGCTCATCTTCTTGTATATTCACCGTGTTTTACCGCCAAGTAGATTGGATTGCGTACGCGATGTCTTTTCCTGGTGACTACACCGCAAAAGTCTAAAATCTTGTAAGTATTACAATTTACATATTTTTTTCCTTATCATTTTTTTTTCAATTTTCAATTATATAGATTGAAGCTCACAATGTATTGGTAGAAAACGGAATTCCGTTGGAAAACGTTGTCTACATCTGTTAATGAATTGAAATTGGAAGTGGTGTATAACGGCTGGTGCTCTATTGAGAATTTCACCATTTTCAGTGCGGCTAAATTTGATGAATTTATCCGGCAAAATACCGGAAAAGAATTGGAAGGTAGTAGTGCAAATGATATGCATGGTTTTTGTACCGAAATGTTGGAGGGTAATTTAATTACTTATGATTAATGTTTTTAATATTTATGCTATATTTGCTATATTCTAGTTCCCATTACTATTTTTGTGTCAATTTGGATTATGATGGACGCGAA
The DNA here is from genome assembly GCF_021234035.1 of Daphnia pulicaria. Classification (NCBI taxonomy): domain Eukaryota; kingdom Metazoa; phylum Arthropoda; class Branchiopoda; order Diplostraca; family Daphniidae; genus Daphnia; species Daphnia pulicaria. Next base: position 5,044,889 of record NC_060914.1, on the reverse strand, counting down.
CATGTCACAACCTGTTGGGTATCCATGAAGTAGGGCAACGATGCCAATGTCTCCCCCTAAGAAGGTCAGTCGTCTTGAGTCCGGGCTACAAATAGACAAAACAGTCTTTGCTCTGCCCTCGTCTATGTGATTCTTGTGCCCAATTGAAATACATTCAATTCAGACCAAACACAACCCAAGGGAGGTCAGTCATGGCTGGAAAACGCAAAATGTGAAGAACTAATGCAGTTAATTTTTTTTTAAATTTAGCCACAAATTTCAAATTCTTTTTTTCATTTTCTATGTTTTTACACGTCTCTATGTCTATGTCTCACCAAGATGTCTTACTTTTTCTTACTCGGGACTATGTGCCACCATGTTCTTTTCCCATTTATTTCAAAATAACCAAGTACTTATTTTAATTTCACACTTTCACCATCCAGTTGATCAAAACTGTTAAGTCGCAAGTAAGCTATGTTTGCTGGTGCATGTAACGACTAGGAATAAATTTTAATTGTAAACGAAATGAACAATGGTAAATTGAAAAGTAGACGTGGCGCAACCTACAATTTCAAAAAGAATAGCCCCATCGTCAAGTCAGGTGGGGGCGGGCGTAATGTCACAAACGACCAACTCAAACTCTAACTGACACGTCCAATGAGCAGTCTATAAAAGCGTGGCATTTTTGGGAACGGAGAATTAGCTCGGAACTGGGAATTTAATGATCTCGGCGTGAAGAGTGTCGGTATTCAAAAAATAATAAGTCTTTAACTTTTTTACACACAGTCCTAGCCATGCAAGGCGGCGCAAATCGAAAAAAGACCACCACCAGCAGACCACAAGCAAACGAGAGAAAAATAAAAAATTCCGAGTCCATTCCGGTGAGGCAAAAAAAATATTCTCACATAAAACAACGAAATGAAAGCTGCAAATGCACGAATTGGTATTCGACCAGCGAACATTCGAACGATGTTACGATTGTAAATTGTTATGGTTGTGACTTACTGACTACAGGTGGTTGTTGATGTTGTTGCTGCTGCGGTTTTTGGTGTTGAACCACGGTTTTGGCACGTCACAAAAAGAAGACTCAGTAAAAAAAACAGAAAACAAAAGATGATAGCTACAAAGATTTGGGCATTTGGCTCAGCGTTTTAACTCGGTTACTTATGTCCATAATAATCCATATAATATACAATGTAAACCAATATAAATAAACACGGGAAATTAACAATTATGAACACAACATTTCTACATCATAGTAAAAAAATTGTTATATGGTTCAATCATTCCAAAAGCCCATGGCTGTAGGATATCCTGTAGAAAGTAGGGAAAAAGGAAATAGCAAAACAGTAGGGAAGAAGAGGACGAAGAAGAAGAAAACGAAGAAGAACAAGAACAAGAGGAGGAGGGAGAAAAAGAAGAAAAGCAAAAAGAACCAAACGCTGGGCCCATCAATTATCAGAAGAGAAAATTGCGGTTCAAGAACAAAAAGGATCTGCTTAAAAATAAAAAAATGGACGAAGTCAAAAACCTTGCCGAAGACATATTTCTGAATTGCAACTCGGGTAAATACCTCACAATTTTCTCAAAATTATATGAAAACTAAATTTCCATTCTTTTTTTACATGATGAGAAATGAAACCCCTCAAGTCGCAATAAGTGACTTGAAAAATTTTGTGTAACGTGTTCTTCACTTCTTTGGATTTTCAATAAAAGTTTAAAAAATCTTTTTTAAAAAATAGAATGGTTAAATCCATAGGAGCAGTCCTTACACATACGCACAGTTACTTCGCAAATGTTTGTGGTTTGACCACGTTGAAAAAATGAAGGTGTTAACTCTGCTAGCAATTTAACGTTGCAAGTGTTTTCCGCTGAAATTTTACGTCAAAAATATAATAAAATGTTTTGTATGAGAATGTATTATATCTATGCATATCCGTATGTATTAACTAACTGTGCGTATTCTATAATTTATGTTATGATTTCATACAACCATTTGGAAATTTTTTAAACAATTTTTTTATTATTAGATTGTTGTCGTCACGAAGTCACGATCAATCGTTTACCTGACGACCACGTTTGGTATGGTTGGGCAAGAAAATGATTCGCATGTCCAAATAACGGACAAAAAATGAAAGCTGATGAAAGAGATCTTAATCCTGGGAGGAGGAGCAAGTTTTATTTATTTTAAAAAATTTCTTTTGCGAAAAGTTTCGATTGTTTTCAGGAGAGATCCTTTATAACTCATTATCTAATTATTCGTCTGCGTACAATTAATTTTTTTCTGGGTAATGGCATATTTTTTATTGATTTGATCTGAGCTTAGTCCGGTATATCGTTCGTAGGCGGCCGCATCGTGAATGGCAAATAGAACTAAGGCTGGATAACCACGATAAACTTTCTACCTCGGTACTACCGCACGGTTGTACCGGACGAGTTTTAGTCTGGTCACGAGGCAATATGTACTAAGTAGTGCGTTATCACGGCGACCCTTTTCCCAGCATTCTGATTGTCTCTCAACATACAGTGTTGCCAAAAAATTTAAATCAACGCGCAAAAAAATATATTCTCACTTGGCAACGTGCTTATGAAGCGCGGGCTCCGCTATTTAGCTGCGAGGATCTTTAACACTCCTCCCGCGGGCTCGAGTCACGCTGGAGGTATCCTCGCTGCATCCGCTACACAGCGGATTTATTATATTTTACTGCAGCTGATTTATTATATTTCCATGTATTATTTTTAATCATAATGACTAGGTATAAGAATTAAAGGTGTTACCGGAAATATCCAACTTATTAACAGTCAAACCAATCTAGATAATTTTTTTTTGTTGTATTGTGCGATTTTATCAAGTTGAAAATAAGTTTTCCAGAGTTGAAATCGGCACAAAGCTCATCAAAGAGTTCCAAAGTAGGCTTCATCTTATGAGTGGTGCTAGATGCAGCTCGCCCTTTTCTCATTGGAGCTTCTTCCATTATTTGATACTTTCTCGATAAATTTATTTGGGTTTCAAAACAATAATCGGCCAATCATCGGCAAGATCGTCGACTTCGTCCTTTTCCTGTTTTTTGGAATTTGCCTGCTTCTTTTGGAAGCGCAATGTTCTTTTTTTTATAAGGGCTTGGCCCAGCTACTGGTTCTATTTTTTCTTCTTCGTCGTCTTCTACTTGCTCTGCTACTTCCCTTTTGACAAAATTATAAACAATATATATATATATATATATATAAATTTTGTCAGTAAGATCTTGCAGAACAAGAAAAAAAAATTACGTTTTAATCTCATTCCAAAAACACACAGCAAGAAATTTCGAAATATAGTGCAAGAAAACAATGCGATGATGGTGACATTTACGGACAATCAACGTGACCGTTTTTTGGGGAAAATGTGGACTTTATTTGTCATAATCTATAAATAAAAAGAATGTAAATTTAGTTTTAATTTGATAAAGTTGAAAAAATTTAGAGTTTACTTACCCGAGTTGCAATGCAGCAATAACTCGTCGGTAAGATTATCCAATTCTTCCTTTGCCTTTTTGGCCAGAGCCTTTTTTCTTGAATCGCAATTTCCTCTTTTGGTAATTGCTGGGACTAGAAATTTCTACTTCCTCTTGTTCTTTTGCTTATTCTTTTGATTCATCTTTTTCTTCTTATTATTCTCTGCTTCCTCTTCGTCTTCTTCCTCGGTTACCTCTTTTTCTATCTCCTCTTTCTTTACATCCTCTTTTCCCCCTTTAGACACAAATTAAGACAATATGAAAATATAAATATTTAAAAATGTTAATATAAAATCAACTCACCTTCATCTCCTTCATCATCAGCATCACTTTCATTATCATCGTTCTCATGGCTGTTCCAATACATCCAAAATTCTTCACAGTTATCATCCGATTCGTCGTCTCCAGTAGATGCAATATTTACAAGCAACAAGATTAAAATTTTACAAAATTTATACTGTACTAGTGTCGCAATCAACGCAGATTTTGACCGTGGAGTCATTCACAAGAGTACACCTGAAATTTAAAAAGTTAAGTGTCAAAATAAATTAGTTTATTTAAGAACTAAATTATTAGCTTTCGCAGCTCCACTTTTCTTCCAATTCGTTGTTTTCCTCCATATTTTTAACTAGTGAACTGGTGTTTCACGTTAAATGTGAATAGTTGGATTTAACGTTTAAATCGAGAACTTCTAATATTTTCGAAAACCTATAATTTTGCCAGTTGATACTGAATTATAAGATAAAATAAATTTTATGTAAAGTAATTGTTTTTATAAGAACAGAAATAGTATTAAATGATCGAAAGACTAGCTATTAATTCAAAATAGCTGTTAAAATTTAGAAAGGAAAAAATTGTATAAAATGTGAAAACGATATTTAATTAATATCATGATTTTTGGGATAAATTTTTCCGTTGCAAAAGTCATAAAGAAACACTTCTAAACTAAAAGAAACTATTTAATGGGAAACTAGTATAATCCGATATTAAATTTTCTGTGCGGATGTGATATTGTGTTCAGTGATTGGAAAAATGTTAACAAAATGGTACTACACATTTTCCATATAGAAACCACTGATACTGGTAATGCTACATAAAATTATGTGAAATGTGGAACATGTATCAACAAGTTCACTATATGCTGCATGTATTGCAATATGCAATGATATGAACTACACTATAGGTTACATATATAACTACATTTAATTCATGAATTACATAATATTTAACTTTTAAATCTATGAGCTCATCTATAGATTCATTAATAATTAGGATATCGTCTAGATAAATTACTAGCCTAACTCCCTGTTTTTAACAAAGGCCATGACCACCTTAAAGATCTTAGTGAATATCCTTTAGGCCGGCGCAAGGCCAAAGTCCAGGCATGCAAATTCGAAAATATGCCCCTGCCATTTAAACCGGGTGAATTTCTGGTGGGAGGGAGGGATCCATGAGGTAGTCATCCTTGAGATCTACTTTTACCATCCTCTTCCCTTAACAAAAAATGGACTGACTGTAAGATCTCCATTTTTTAATGTTCGAATTTTATGAATTTATTAATGGGTGGGAGATTAATTACAGCCCTAAAACTCCCCATCTGGGGGGGAATCATGAATAGGGAGCAAAGAACCCCTTCTGAGTTCTGACCCATCCGAAACTTACCTAACTGCCTTTTTCAAAATCAAATTTCTAACCTCCTATCGCAGACAGCAACCATTTCACTCGACATTTTTATTGGAAGCAGGATAGAATTTCAACGAGGTTGACTGAGAAAAAAATGTTTACTCCCAATGCTACTGATTCTAAAATCCACCTATCGACATTGACGCGCTTCAAATTTTTTGAAAATCTCAACAACTACGCACCTACTTAATCGTAAGGCGAAAAAAAAATTGATCTGGACAAGAATTTGGGTTTTTCGTACCTTTGAGCGATGTGTGACCAACTGTCACCCGCATTCCGAGCTCCTCGAAAACGGGGGCGTCTAGTCTCACCCTGACTGGCTCCTGCTACCCCTGGGCGTTGATAATGTTGCTGGAAAGTAGCCAGCTCTATCACCATCCGTCCTTTACCCTGGCAGATGGCTGGCCGACCCACTCGACTTGCTTGTCATTGCCAGCGCGTCTTTTCTGGGCTAGCATTGCATCTTGCTTGCCTCTTTTAACATTGATTCGAGACATTTTCAAGTAAACAATTTCTCTCTGGCCTCTGCTCCTGCTGAAAATGAATCTGGTCCAGCGAGGAAAAACTCAAACGATGGCGCTACTAGATCAACCACCGCCCGTCTTCTTTGATTTGTAACGTGAAGCTAGGCCTTCGACCATTGGCGCAGCGCCAACCTCACCGAATCTTTGGTCGCCTCCACATTGTCTCCTGCTTCCAGGGTCGAAACGCGTGCATATAAATAAAAAGGGGCAGCACAATGTCACATATATTGTTTTGAACGGCAATCTACGCAATGCAACATTGAAGCTTAGAGATTCGACAGTATCTATCCAAATTTTGGGAACGCGTAGAGCGCTGGAGAAGCTTACGTAAAAAATAGATTTTCACCACGTTCTCATAAATTGAATTTTTGACGGAAGGCAACGAATTTTTTAGATTGAACTGAAAAGGTAAGATACTTTCTCAGTTTATTCAGATTTTCATAATGAAGGGAAGGAAAGCCATGAATGGATGTACATTTTTAGGAATACGCTGTATATAACGTTATTGAAAATTCGGCAACTTTTCCATGGATATCTGTTGTTTGGTTCTAGTATCTGAGTTTGAAAACGTTGGGTTTTGGTCTCGAGTAGAGACGGAAGCCTTGGTAGACGTTTCGTCGGTGTGGCTCTCGAGGTGGGCTTCTATGAGGGTAAAGCATTCATTTGTTCTTGTGTCGACTTCTTTCTGCCATACGTCTTCGCCTGTGTTGTCTCCGTCAGAAAGATCCCGGCTGTGCATGCTATTAAGTTTGGTACATTCGTACAGAATTTCGACAAGTTTATATCGGTACTCATTTAATACTTTTCTGCTACCCCTCTCTTCCATATGGTGCATGATTCTAATCACCAATCTTGTATGCCGCGCCTATTCGCTCGTCCTCAACCTTTTTAGGGTGTCTGGGCTCTCTCCTTCTAGGTCATTGCTGTCTTTATGGGTAGCCATTAAAAGGTTTGGTTTTGTTGTTGGATCGGATTGTGTTCATATTAACTGTATAGTAGGATGATATCAAAATGAAATTTAATAGAAAACAGCTTCTCTTATCTTCGTTTTGCGGTGTCGGATGGCTGATGACAGGGACATCTCTCTCCTCTGCCGTTCGAGTGATTTCTTCTCGGTGTCCTATTGAGTTAGAGTGTGGGGTAAACTAGAAGGTAATTCTGGCCGTTGTACGAACGAATAGTGTTGTACCGGAAAAATGGGTGAGAGCAATGGACCCTTGCAACTCAGGCTGGTAAACGACATAACGTTCGCACGTCGGGGAGAAGGAATAGTTGGGCGATGATTCAGGTCAGAAAACGACGATCGGGAGTTAATGACAGGGGAGATTCAGGCCGGTAAACGACTAAACGCTCTGGAGTGGGAAATTTCAAGATTTGACTACGTGTTTCAGGCTGTTGGGCGACCGAATACTCTTACATTGGTGATGAATTTGACTTTTTGATCTTCTTTCCTTTTCACGTTGTCTGCCTACTGTGAGCTAACAACTTCATTGTCTTTTCCCAGACTTCCGTAGTAGAGTAGAAAGATGATTGGGATGCTCTGAGATCTGAGTGGTGGGGATCAAGTGCTAGGCACGGGATCGTTGCGTGGAGACCACGCGTTCGGCTTCTCTCTCAGTATAGTTCTGACTCAGTTGGATTCTTTGTCTTTTAACTCGATGCACCAAAAATGTTCATAACTAATACTCAAGTTTTTATTATGCGGAGATTTTACAGATACAAAAGGGAGTCGGAAAAAGATGAAGCTTATTTTCTATTCTTTCTCCGTCGGATCTCGATTTTTGTCTGCTGCCCCGATGATTCTTTCCCCCACTTTAGTACTACTGCTCGCCGATCCTAAATCGCCATAATTTAAGAGCGGTGGTCAGTACAAGGGAGACGGAGAATTAAGATGCATCTTCAACAATCAGGCTCAGTCGATACAGAACTTCCTTGTGTAGTTGCAGTTTATCAACAACTGCAGTAGCAAACCACATCCTACACTACTCCAGATTACCACTCTGAGGTTCTCAAATACTACTCTTTTAGAACAGAGAACCATCATCTTTGAAGGACACACTCTTGGGGACTAAGCTCTCAAATTTACTGTCAAAGCATTGGAATTCAAGCTAAACTTCCAAAAGAGCACCACTTGAAAAGTTATTTTGAGTGTTCATTTGAAATAAGACATTCCAAAAGCCTTGAGTAAGTTTATTATCGTACACGTGAATGAAACCCTACTCATATATCACAACTTCTTCAAATACAGTTTCTTAGGTAATGGACCTATTTTGGCTAGATGTAACTTCATTAAGTTTAATATAAATGATGATTTATCAGGACCAGACAATATTGATTTTCTTGTGCACTTCATCAACAGCCTTGCCTGCTGCTTAATAAAATGTTTAAGACTAAACAAGAAAAGTAATTTCTGATAGACAGAAGACTAAATTCACCTTTCACGATGAACATTACTTTATAATTGATAAAAACAAAGGGATGACTGCAATAATTTCATTTTTTAGGCCATAGGAACCTTTGCAGTCATTCTTATCGTTGAAAGTCTACAAACAGTTGATGGCAAGAAAAGAAGATTTCAAATAAAGAGTTATCACCTAAATTGTCGTCGCTTTAAATATGGTTTTTTAAGACATCCGGCACATGAATGTGGCGTTTACAGGATTCAGTGACGGGAAAACGTTTTGGGGGTTTATCAGGTCTCAATAGGTTCTTTCTAGAGTCATTTTTTTTTAATTTTGCAAAACATGCGTTGAAATTGCGATAGCGTTCTCTTGGGAATTGAAGGTTAAAGTATACGGCAATTCAACGTTTGTTCTTGGTGCTGTGAGTGCGTTTATGTTAATTTCTAGTTGCGTAGCTGACCGTCACAGATATCTCGTGTTTTTAAATTACTTATCTGATTTTCTAGATGCTCTTGCTTTTGTATCATCTGTGGTCATGGAAATCAAGAACAGTGATGGCACCATACGAAATGCCATCTATCTTGAAGTTCAACTTGTGGATGCCAGTTTGAAAGAGGGTGAAGTAATAATACTATTACTACTGGGGTTACGGATAACGAAGTTTGTTTAAATTTTATAGATATTTTACCTATGTTCTTTTTTAAATCGTGCATCTGTTGTACAGTTTGATCCTAACACTGATGCTGCTTAATATTTAATTCTTTGTTTGATGGCGGAAAAGCGTCACAGATGTGAGTTATGGCTATACTGAAGATGTTGTATTCATGGAAGATGAGGGTTCCAGAGAACAATTTGTTTCACTATATTGAAGATGTACGTATTCATGGAATATGAGGGTTCAAGAAAACAATTTTGGTTTGCTATAGGCCCTACTAAAAATGTTATAGTCACGGAAAATGAGGGTTCGAGAGAAAACTTTGGTTTTATGAATCACGCCAATATCCCGTCTCAGTCCTCGCGTACTATTTCTGGAGAAATTCCTGAAAGAATCTTGACTTCCTTTAAACCTGTTGACACCTGCTCGTTTATAAAGATAAATTACTCCACTCAGAAATTCTTAATTTATGAAATCGAATTTGGTCTAAGTCTTCCACTGTAGCTCAAACACGGCTGTTCTTTCCCTCAGTGGAAACAGCTTTTATCCTAGATTCGTCGTTAATCCCTTTTTTCTATGCAGTCTCTCAGGTAACTTCATTCTAAACAAGTTCCTATTCAAGATCAAAAGAAATCAATCGCCTCTATGTTCCTGTTTGTCCGGTGATGAAGAAGATATCAATCATGTGATCTTTGTCAGTACCAAGTACAACGTTTCCAGAGAGGTCCTTATTGAATGAGCAACCAATTTGAACCTGTTGTGGCCAGTCCCACTTAAAGCTTTCCCTGAGCACAAATTCCTGTGGTCCTCATTTATAAATTTTCGATCACCTAGTTCGCTTTAAACTTCAGATTTGATCTCTCTCTTTTTTCCCCTCTTCTTTCCTCTGGCTACCATAGTATCTGGCTACATCCTAGCAATGCCGAATCCATGTGATCGATACTGGGTCAATTTATGACGAGTACCAGCACTCCAATCAGACTCAACAAACGTTCACTCTTAAAAGTTCGTTCTGTATAGTCACGGGTTCGGCTAGCTCCGACCAGAGTAGAGCACAGTCACTCTTAAAAGAGCGGTCCCGTTTTTGGACGAGGAGCCAGGTTTGTTTCCTGGAAACGGCATTTGTCAGTACTGATTTCGCTACGCTTGCTTTTGCACACGTATTACCAATACCTGTCTTTTTCTATTCTCTCTATCTAATTCCAACGTCGCTTCGACCGGAGAGGACTGGTTTCACTAAACTTCCCAGCCAACTCCTGGACGAGAAGCACGCAAATCTTTCTTCTATTGATCCCGTACGCCTGATCTCTACATCCCAAATCCAATCCAAAAGTTGTTCTGGTCCTCTAACAATTGTTGGTGTCTCGTTGCTGTTATTGGCGATAATCATGTTAATACACAAGGAACAGTCGTCTTACGAGTATACGCCTTTTAATTTTTTAAAAATGAATCGTGAGTGTTGCTAAGGAAATACACAGAGTAGAATCCGGTTTGTGTGCAAGATATAGACTAGAAGCTTTTGGCGCGTCCGAGTCGCCTACGACGTCAAACAACTCATCAATAGCTACCTTTGACCGAAAAATCCGTTACGCTTAACATTTCATTTCATATTTTATTTTACTTCAAATTTATTTAATTATTTTATGCCTCACGGGAACCTCGCACACCACAGGGGGTTAAACATTTAAATTGTGAAGTTGTCTCTTATCTTTTTTCTGCAATAAATCAAAATCTGAATATAGTTGGCTAACCGAAGTTGCCAGTACGATTAAATCGGAAATAATTTGACATGAATAGGGCTGTAACCTGGAGCTAAATGGGTGTTTTTTTTACATGAGTTGCCTCCATGGTTTTTTTTTCAAACACGGGCTTGATCGGGATGGGCAAAAGTGAAAAATGACCCGTCCCAGGTCGTCCCACGGGACACAAAAAAAATTACCGGCTCGTCTGGGTAAAAATCAGTTAAAACACTTTTTTTTTTTAAGTTTATCAATAGATTTTTCAAAAAATATTACGCAATATTTATTGCTTATTGTTTACAAATTGTACTTGTATACTTAGTCAAACGAACATTGATAAAAGAAAAATGTTATCGATGTTTAAAATATCCTAGTTAACTATCTCATTAAACAAACTTCCCTAAAATTCCAAAAATTTCTATTTAATCTTCTTCTTCATGCAGTGACAGTTCAATGCTGTCTTTTTAAAGAGACGTTTAGACTACAGGGTTTTTTAGTGTTTTACGTACTTCGTTTAACGTATTTTCGGTTAAAGCTACCATTTCTTCACAATGGAAAGTCAGTTGCCTCCCACTTTATGGTTGCTGAAACCCAATTTGCCTTGTACATAATACGCAAGACGCTATAGTCTGAACGGTACTTAACATTCCTGGACGTCCTTTTCTACCATCTATCCTACTTCACTAAGAAATTTTCGTAGAACATTTGGCGACAATTTTTTAGGTCTTTCTTGAGGCGAGGCGAGGCGAGCCATATTGAACAACAAGCTTCGCAATGTGAAAATGTGTACTAGAAGGCACTACCGCTCGGGTTGGCCCGCGGACCCAGCAATACGCCATGGAGCGAATCGGTGCAGAATCCGTTCTCGGTCGAAGTCAGTGTTGTGCCAGTAGGCCCGGGGGGATAAAAAGGTCTTCCAAAGTTTCTGATTTTGCTTTTGCGTCGTCTGAAAACGAGAAAATTAAGCCCCATCCACTGAAAATTTTGGAGGGTACGTTTTGAAAGTGGAGGGGCTTACTCCAACTTTAAATTTGAATTTTACAAACTCGGGTGCATTAAAAAAATGCTTTAAATGCTTTGCGAATCAGCGTGAAAAACTGAGTATACCAATGATTATTTGAACAAAACCCTTATTTTTGCACCGACTCACCTTTATTTTTGCACCACCAGTTTGTGTCTAATCATTTTTCGCTTTAATTGAACAGGCAAATTGTTCAATCTGACCTCTTGGGCTCTAGGTTCTACAAGCCTCCTTAACCTATGGTCTCGCAGACAATTAACAGAGGAAACATTGGCTGGTGATCGGGATTCACTATTAGAAGGCTTAGCAATATCAGACAAAACTTCTACAGCTTCAGCTGTGCCAGCTGCAACGAGGATGCAAGCTCCACATGGCACACTCTTAAGATGCGGATCTTTGGGCTTTAGGCTCTGAATGCCACTCACAATTCTTCCATTTTTAGGTACGTCGTCTAGAAGCTATGTTACCCTAGGACAAAGCAAGAAAAATGCCTTTTTTATGCTTCCAAAACGCAAAGGTCGTCAAATCGTCAAAGTGGTACTCTGGTATGGGGAAGATTATTTTTTTGCGGCATTGCTGAATGCAACATTCGACTCTCTGCCTTCAGGCCTCAAGGAATGTTATCACAATGTAGATCACAATGTAGTTTTAAAATAAAAAAAAGTGTGGGAATGAAACAGACTAATACCCACCCTAAGTATGGAAACACGACGAGTTGAACGACGAACTGAACGACTGATTTCATTTAGTTTTTTCTTGTCCATACACGTCAATACATTCAATGTGAACTCGTGAATAAAGTGCTACAGCTTTTGGATATGTATGGTGTAGCTGTGACTGTACACGGTCCTTCTCATCCAGTATTAGTCATCCCCACTCAACAACTTCCCACAGTCACTTCTTCTGTTAATCAACGCTCTCCTGCTACTAATACTGCTCCCAAATCTTTTGATGTATTGGTCGAGTACACTGATCCAGGACCCCCACACCCCGCAGTATTTCATTAATTGACATATATCAAAGTCATTTACCACAGAATTATTTTCTTGTAGTTTTCTTTTTCTAATTTGTTTCTTTGTCAACTTGTAAATGTCCTCCTATCTTCTGCCAGGAGGTTGCGCTCAACGTTGTTGAAGTTCAGGAAGAGTAGAGTGGACAATCGGAACCCAATCTCTCATAATCAAAAGTTGCCTAACAACCCGTCCAGCAAACAGATCTGACAACTTACGTCCAGCAAACAAGTGCCACAATCTCAAGATAAGATGATGTGCATTCAAAAAACGGCGACTCCGATTGTACAGGAATCAATCTAGCATAGGGTAGAATCTCAAATTGATTAGCAAGCGTCACAACAGCCCCAAAACGATGAAGCTCCTGGTTAGATGCGTGCGTCCAGCAACCAATGGTTCAACAAGTATCTCAGTCAATGATCGAACAGTCTCTCACATGGACGGCTCAGAACAACCAACTCTGGTTAATTTTACTCCTAACTATTTTATTACTTTTCGCTGGAATGTACAATTTCTGGGATCAAAAGAATGGACAAAGTCATTCACTAATGACCTTATCTGTTATGTATTACCAATCACTTGTAAGTGAAGTGGAATTTATTACAAAAATGGCCAACGTAATGAACAGAAACGAAGTAATGCTTCATGTGGGAAGCAAACAAGTTCCATCTAATGTGAACAGTAACTTCTCTACGATTAATTTGTTGGCATCTATCATCGAACATCTTCACAAATCAAACATTTATTGTGAAAAAGTTCTCGACGTAAATGGGCCCAGCCGAGACAGCTGGACAGCTAGAACATTCGTAAGAATTTTATGAAAAGCAGGAAACTTGATTGTTTTAAGGAACAAGTAATTCGTAATGTTCAAAAACATTCAAACAAGGTAGTGCTCCATTTAACAATTACATTCGTTTATTTTTTTTAAATTCCTTTTAGTTATTTACTGTCAAAATGATGATTTTCAGAAAACGTGTAACATAATGGTTGCAAGAGAGAAACGGGCTAGTCTTGATACAAACTACTTTACAGTTCAATAAAACTGTAAGTAGCTATATAGTAATCTTGGTTACTATTTGCGTGACACAGAAACAGAGTGTTGTACATGCTTTCTTTGCAAAAGCAGCTCTTTCTAACAAAGACAAGTTCACAAGGAAATGTGGAATGAGTATACCTACCTGATCCGACACGTCGTTGTTCTTCATGAAAAGTTATTCATACAAGTTTCTACGAGAAAACAAAATGCTTCTGCTTCCTTTTTGAGAAGTTGAAAGGTGACAATGACTTCTTGAAGATTTTTATACACAAGTATTTAAAGGCAAGCCTGATGCCGGGGTCCAACCATTTGCTTGTTTTGGGACCGAAGAAACTGCTTTCGGTCGTATTTTTCCAGGTAAAAGTATTAACTAAATAAGTACATAGCTATTACATGATAATGAAGTTAATATGTGGAAAACTGAATGTTTTCTGGGTTTAAATGTAGTAAGTACATACTGTTACGTTGTAAAATAGGGAACTATATAGCTTTTATGAGATTAACTAGTGTGCGCTATGCAAACAAGTTTTTTGCTAGTTATCCGGTAACTTTATTTATACAAATGTAATTGTTTTCCCCTTTAAGTTTATGCCTATTTATCTTACAGATCACACAAGAAGGTATCCGTGATTGGTTCAAGGCCTCATATCCTTCCTAGAATCGGAAAAAGCCTTGGACATTTTCAAGCAGCCCCTTCGTAAATTTAATGGGGACGAAGTTGGTTTTCAACTTGAACCGCAGCCATGGAATCTACTATTCGGCAAGCTTTACTTGATGAGTATAGAATCTGCAGGACTTCCGTTGGGATTTAGAAAGCAACAGTTCATCGCACTTCCTTATTCAACTACTGGAAAAAGTTCTTCGATGGCAATTCGGAAAACTTACTTCTTAAAGTCGTCAAATCTTTACCACCTTTGCCAAATCCGATTACTCTGCTGTTGAGAAGGGAAATCAGAACGTTATTACCTCAAAAGAGAGTAAGCAATTTACTTATTTAATTGGGTACAACCGCATAAACATTAAAATAACGACCCTTCATAACGATATATGTTTGCTTCACAGAGAAGTCTTTTTCTTCGATGAATGAAAGTGAAAACGGTTGCCAAAAACTTGAAATTGATTCTTCAGAGGAAACAGTGGATTTTTAAAAAGATGGCAACATATGCATCTTTTGAACCACAGCAAGACCAATTGACTGGATATGAGGTAGATAAATCTACAGAAAAAGAATTGAAGCAAGCTTCAGTAGTAGGTATTGCAACTTCCAAAATAAGAGACGATATTTGATGTAAAGATTGGATTTTGTTAGCCTATATTTAAGTAAAGAAGCCAGCAGCACTACTTTTGTAGTCCTGATTTGCATATGTTATACGCAATATGCTAACTGCTCTGTTCAGACAAGGGACCGAAAAAATTGGATAGCCAAAAATGTTGAAACCTGGGATGATTCATGCAATCCGTTGTAAAATATATCACGATTGGTAACTTATAACTTAATCTGTTTTGTTCGTACTAAACTTTGATCATTGTTTTATTGATTGGTTTCATTTTTCTTGCATTCCCAGTAAAGAACCGAAGTCTGCCCACAGCTACTCCTTTTCGAAATGTTTAAGTTCTACAATGGACGCTAATAGGCTGTAATTCATTATTTAAAAACCTTCCTATATTCTTAAGGGATGAAATTTCAGAAGATCCACACGTTGTTTTTGTTGATTTACTCATGGAAAGTCAACCAGAGGAACCAAAATCTACGGTATCTCATATACAGCCTTATGGCAAAAGTTCCGTTATTGAGTAAGGAGACGCTGGTGATCTACTTCTTTTATATTCATACTATTTTATTTTTCTACTTATCTAGACGTATGTAATCACGACGTCGTCACGTACCAGCCAAACGAGATTGAGTTTAGAGATTTCCAGAAATTAGTGAGCAAGGCTTATGACGATCAGTCGCATAATTGCGGGGTGATTGTTCACCAATAAAACAACGGAACAATGTCGATCTCGTAAAAAAGGCCATAGGACCCAACGTTATTCCGATGAAGCAGTATTACGACAAGGTGTCCCATGGTGTTTTTATTGATCGTGCCAGAAACATGTCGCGTGTGCGGCTCAATCAATTTATCGGCGGAAACATGAAACCTTCACTGGAGAAAAGTAGATTTGGCATATGTGATCAAATTAAAACTTGTTAGTGTGAAATAATAATCTTGTTTTAGGACGTTTTGCAGGAAGGACGCTTTTCGGAGTATGTCGTCGTCAATAACGCAACTCTTTTTACAGACTTTGATCACCCTTGGTAAGTTGACAACTCTACCTATTTTCTCTGCGAGTTTATGTTTGTAAACGCCAAAGTGGTTAAATATTGATTTCACCGAATTCATTTGTACACATGATTTTCCTTGTAATGGACGGGTTTCATTTCAAACTGTTGTAGGAGTCTAAAAAATTTTCGGTCAACTTTCACTCCTTATCTCAAGGATCCAACAGAAGACATGTCGGGTATAAACAAAAGTCAGCTAATTGCTTGTCCGGCTCAGAGCCACACCGGATTGCATGTCAAAAACATGAATCTGCCTAGTTGTAACTTCCTGCATAGCGGCGCCGACAAGTTTTGGATCGTATAAGTTTTTTACTGTTGCAAGTCTTTCTTTTGGCTCGCCCGTCTCACAACACATCTAGTTTTCCATAACTGTTTGCCACTGTTTTCCACTGTTGCATTCAGAGCCTGCACGGTTTGCCGGAAAAGTACGTCAATTTCTGCAATATCTTTTTCCAGACGAATATGCTAGGTGTCCACGTTTTGATTGGGTAGTAGCTGTACCATTTAAACACGTTCTCTGTTGACTCTAGTTTTATATGTAATTTTCGTCGTTTTTTGTCTAGTCACAAGGGTTGCATAGTTATGCCACAGGTGTCAAGGGCAAACAACATACCTTTCCACTGCATCAGACAGAGGCAAAGCCACTACGTTGTCACGTTTCCCGGTTCGGAGACAAGGAACAAAATGGGTTCAACGTTTAATTTCACCCCTCCCCCACACCCACGGGAGGAGATGCAGGAGCAGCACCAAGTAGTGTATCGTTGAAAAGTCCCGAGTTCGAACGGCTAGAATGAACTCTTGACGACTGACCAACAGGGGAAATAATAAGAAGGATATAAATAAAAATATGTAGTCTTTCATGATTTTGTGTAGCTCTATGTTTCTAGCCATTGCAAGAATTTTTTTTCCCTGTTTCCATTTAAGAGCTTAACGTACCCAATGTCTACTCATGTTCTTAAACCAAAAAGTTGGGTAAGAACATTGTAATTGTCGTTATCGGTATTAGTATACGTATCAAATTATATAATTAAGTAATTATTTACTTATCTAACCAAGATTACATTGCAGGAAATCCAACCTTCAAAAATGACATCATCTGAGCTAGTAACAATGGGCTATTACAGTGACAAACACCTAATACTACGCAAGTGTCAAAAGCTAAAATGGCAGCTCAATATGTATCTAAACTGAAAAAGCATTTTGTGAAGGATTGCTGTGAATCAAATCTGGATATAACTTCAAACAATTAAAAAAAATGTAGCTATTGAGTACAAATCATGTATATTGTACAACGTCTTTTCCTAACAATAATTTATAATTTTTTAGAATGTAAATCTATACAAAGATATTTTGAAATTAATTTCAAATTTTACATTTATAGACAACAGTTACTCAGTGTGTATCATTTAACACCATTTTGTGTTTTTATATTCGAAGTAGATCTACATGGTGATCAAAATGAAAATGATTTGTACTGAGGCAATTGTTTTATAATGTAGAGGTAAGTGAGCCAACTGTCATATGTAAACATATCATAAAAGCACCCTGAACTGGACATAAAGGAATGTATAGGGCTCTTCGGGGTCGGTTTTATTTTGCCATTTTATCTGACAACGTAGCGTGACGAAGCAGATACGGTAGGTCTCTGCAAAGGGCATAGAACAGCAACCGTTCTTACTAAGTATATTCATCGGCATCCGATAAGATGACGCTGTTCCTCTCAAAGGTATCGAGTGAACAATAAGAATCCAAAATTATTTTATGAAATCGGACAACTTAGAGAGAAAAACTCGCGAGCCAAGCAAAGGATCGGATAAGGCATTCACCATCCAGTATTTACCAAACCGTATCCGATTCAAATATTTGAATTTTATTTATGTTGCTTAATATTTCATATTTTACTTACTGTTTATTAATTTTATTTGGATTTCTTACGGGAACCTCGCAGACCAGAACGGTATGATGCCAGCATAGGATCCTACGAACTATGCAAACAAATTTAACTATGCTAAGATGGAAGATCGAAGATGTGAATTTTAATTCGCAGAAAGCAACATTGCCCGATTTTCGTATAGCATGGAATTTAGTCGATTTGTGAAATTAAGTATAGTCCAAAAAACCACTAATATAAAACTTGATTTAACCTTATTCTAATTGCATGGATAAAGATCATTAATTTATTTAAATCAATGATAAGAAATAAAGAAATTTTAAATTCCTAATTCTTTATGCGAGTTTTATCACATTTTTAAAACAAAATTCAATGTTTTTTTCTTTGGCAAGGACTTATGGCCTCTTACGGCACTACGTTGCCCCTTTTTTTAACTTTCCGGATCAGCCGTTAAAAGTTACCCAAATTAAAAAAAATTAGTATAATCATCGATAAGTGGGCTATCGTTTGATGTGTGACGCATCTAGGTGAATGTTATACACTGAACGGTGTATGTGCGTTCAGGTGTACAAAATTTCCCCTTTTCCCATTATCGCGCCGCCATTTGCTTTGTTTGTGTACCCCCTTAAAATGTCCCTTTTTCCTTTCTTGAATAATTTTTTACCCAAAAGTCAGAAGAACTTCTCATTTTTCCCCCGTAACTACAATAAGCTAAACTTTATTCTTGTATAATCAAATAATTTTTTACCCTACATTTACTCCCTAAATTTAGTCGAATTCTAACTTCCAAAATTTTGTTTCCCTTCCATGTAATACTTATCATAGTCGGACCACTATATTATACTATATTGTAAAACTATACTATATTGTTTTTTTCAACCGCTGGGGGGCTAGGGTATGAAATGACGAGCTACATGAGTAGTTGTGGGATATGCACACATTCCCTTCTGGTTATTATTCACCGAGCCTTTGTTGTTGATATGCATCCTCGATTTTTAAGAGGAAAGAATAAAGGAAAATATTTTTACCATAGGATCAACAAGTGTCAGTAGGTGAAGTGGTTATAGAGCGTTAGATTGAGATGGATCAAATGTTGTGTTTTAACATGGCTTTAACCGGACTCCCCATTTGGTTGGATTTTTAATCCGTTATTGAAACGGAGTATTATTTTTTTGCAGTCAGCACCCTTTTTTTCTAACCACTCCCCTCAAAACCAGAGAATTCATTCCAACAATGAATTTACATTTTGATTTCTATGCATGGGATCAGACCGTAAAACACAATGCAAAAATCCTTCTAAATTTATATAATTAATCATAAATATGTATTTATATACAATATTTAAAATATAATATTTATAAACTAAACAATTTTAAACTCATATGCTCTCTTCGAATTATTATTTCCATTTGTTATTAAGGTTAAAGTAGTTACAAAAAATTGCGTTTTTATTTATAGACAAGAATTCAAAAGTAATTTGATGTCACAAGTTCACACAATACAAATGAGACTGAAAAATAGTGATTTCTTCATCATCGACATAAATCTTAGTTGAGTTTTCCACGTTTCATAAAGAACTTTTTTTTCTCTTTCACATACAAGACAAATTATACGGAAAAAATTAGAAGTGTTGCAGTAGGTTCTTCTTTTCTTAGATTTGCTGGTTTCTCAAGCCCTTTATCAAGCCCACTGAAGAATCGGGATGCTTGAATTGCAGAAATTGTATTTTACCCAATTCTACGCATTTTATCCCCCTTGTCTTCAGACTGGTAACACAAAGATGTCTTAATCGGGACTAAGACAATAACTTTTCAAGACAATCACCAAAAAAGGAAAACAAACGTTTGTTTTTAGTAAAAGGAAATAAATACATAATAGCATTATAATAAAAAACCTTTAAAACGGGAGCCGAAGGTATGGCCATTTTTTATGTAGATCCCATTAGCGATAAAAAAACACAACGGAGTTTTTATATAGCTTAGATGTTTTTATACAGCCGTTAGTTCTTTATGTTCACCCCTGATTCTCTTTTTTTTATGTGGAATGAAACCATAAAAAATTGTCCTAATGTTTCAAACCTCACATACACATTAGATTTCCGTCACTTAAAAGCAGAGAAATTTGCTTCTGTGTATAGGTTTTTCAGAAGTAGCATCGGCTTAAAAGTTCGATCAGTTTTAAATATCGCCACCGAGTGTTAGTTGGTTAATTTTGTGGTACACAAAGATTTTAGATTGTTGTTTGAGTCCTGATTTAAATTGTTGCAATCTTTTTTGTAACTTCATGAGCACAACCATACAATAAGTGCAACAACCACCACAACTAACTTGAACTGACTCTCTCTTACATCTTTCCACAATCCACAGCAATGACAGCTTTTCAACTATTTCTCCTTTGGAAGACGATTTTTTTATCGATAGCTATACATTGCAATCCTAAAAAAGCAATAAAAGCCGTTCCGTACCATCAATTATGACATTTAGAATATCAAACCGTGATTTTAAAATATTTTTCCAGGCATAAGCTTACTTTTGGTTTAGTAGTTTTGATCTGAAATTACTAAGTATTTAAATTTAATTTTCTAAAAATCAATGCATGTAAAAGAGCAATAGGGCACTTAAAACCGGGAGAAACGATCGACGGCGGCGCCGTTGTGGTCTGCTTCAGCATACGAATCAGTTGTACAGGCCAAATCCCTATTTGAAATTGTTCTGCTGCAGAGACAACATCTCAGCCATTGTTTGGTTATAGGCAAATTGTAGAATGGATGTCTCTTTGCATCAACGCAAAACCACAATACTATCCTCCAGGCTTGCTCTCGTCATGTGTACCTCGTTGACCTTTTTTGAAGAGGAAAATAAAGTTATAATTTGTGAAACATTACTTATTAGTCTATGAGTACACATAATCACTGTACCTTACGGCGATCAGCACGTTTCTGGGACGGAAGCAGCTATCCACAACTGGATTGACGCTGACTCCACGAATTGGCCAAAAGTGTTGGTCGTCTTTCCGTAAAGTGAATCCCAATAAATCATTTGTTTTTTTCGATGACGTAAAGAACCTGCAAGAAAGAAAATGTTCCTTTCTATTGAGTTAATTTAAACATATTTTGGTGTAAAAGGGTTTAATTTAAACCGTTCCCCATGACACAACTCAATCTTCAATTCAAGTCTTATTCATCAAGAATGGGAGGATATGTGTTAACATATTATTAGGGAATGGTAAAAACATCGACAGGGGTAAGCCAGTTATTGTGGTGGGTACTATATCTAAAAATAGGACTGAAACAGATTTGTTACGTGAACAATTATTTATTAAAAATAAAAAATTTTATAAATAATGAAATCTTGAAAAATTTGGCCCGGGTACAGAAATAAAATAAGTAAAATTCAGTCCCTGTATGACACACTCCGATCGATTCATTAGAACAATAACGTTCCAAGCGTTACTGTAGGACCTATCTGTAGAACGGCATTGGAACCACAGAAATACCTGGAAGATATTCAGTGGAAACAGGAGTAGTGCAAGTCGCAGATGTGGGAGGGCCGGCTACGTTCGGTAAGAGTTGATGACTCTTCAATGCCTCAAGCTATATTCTATCAGCAGTAGTGTAGTATTCAGGGTGGTGAATTTCACCATTTCACACGGAAGAGAGCTTCAACCAAACCAAGGTAAGCCTTTTTCTAAGGTTGTGTTTGTTCACTCTGCATGATACTTTAAAAAATGTAGAATGTACGACACATGAAATACAAGATAAATGAATATACCAAGTTGGTTGAACCTAACAGACAGCTTGAACTGGAGTTCCTTCCGGTATCCCGACTGCTGTTGTGTGCTCTTGATCTGGACTCTTTCCTTCCCAGTCTAAATAAATTTTTTTTAATTTAATGCTTTTTCAATTTATGTACAGTATGTCCATTTATAAAATAGGGGTTCCGATTTGGAACTTCACGACCCAATCAAAATTCCACAGTTGTTGTATATTTCTGAAGAAGAGAATTATGAAGGGAGTTTTCAGCTAAACTCCTTAAGTATGATCTCGGAATCATATGTTTCTATGATTGAAGAGGTTGGTAATGCCAGAGACATTGTTGTTTTAAACCTAATTGAAGAAGAAAATATGGTTTTACCAATGAATGGTGATATTGATGGAACACTGTTGATTGTTGTAAACTGTACAGCAGGCTCGTTAGTAGAAGGGAATTTTGCAAAAATTTACAACCGTGAACCAATTTCAAAGTGAGGAACAGAGATAAGGTGATGGCTTACTCTGTGAAAAGTCCAGAAGTCGATTTTTTGCGCCCTCCCCCTACTGAGAAGACGAATTCGACTGAATTTCGGCGAGCTCCGGAAGCATTTCCTAGTAGTTCCCACCTTCAGGATTTGAGCCATACCGCCCATACCGCCAAGTAAGGCAAAGCTTCCTATTGGTTATTATTTGTCAGGTTCTGATGTCCCCTTTCACTGACCCCTCTCCCATGGGTACGCGCAGTCCCCCCCCCCCCCGCTTTTCCCCCCTTTAGCCCGGCTTGGGCTGCAGGTCAGCTCCGTAAAACTCAAAACTTTGAACGCGTTTTACGGATACTCTTGCTCATTTGCACACCCTAAGCCCTATATTAAAAATGATCGGCATGAAAAGATCAACAACCCAGTATCAATCGTTTTCTGATAGCAGACAACTTGTCTTTCTAGGGAACAGCCACGCTACTCAAAAAAAAATTGACAACAATATTATCAAGCCCCTATATATGGCAGCAGAAATCAAAACCATTCTGAACATTATTAAGATGGCGGATTACAAAGCGCAACACGCAGCGGAGAAAAGTAAAGTCAAAAAGTATCTCAAGGAGTCAGGTCAAGTATCGATGCACACCAAAAGGTGCTAGAGAGTTTCAGCAATAGTTCAATATCAGAAATAGAAGCAAGATGCCAAAAAATATGAGACCGGATTGCTCATCAGCAAAAAATGCAGCCCTACAAAAATTTAATCCAGAAACTAATAGCGGCCATTCCAGCAGCCTACAGACTGCTAAAGTTTCCTAAACGACATTGCTTCCTCTCTTTGTATTTCATTTCATTGGAATTTTTTTTATCCGGGCCCATTTCTATTTTACGATTTGGAATGGGTTGATGCCCTTTCTTCCCGGATTTTTTACTCAGTATTTACCATGGAGGCATAAACAAAGGAGCAGCGTGATCGAAACTCAAAAGCAGAGACTTTCTTCAAATAGTGTTTCTCCAGAAAATTCTATTATTTTTACCTTTAAAAATTATTACCAGTGAAAAATTATTTTTTTTTTAATCCAGAAGCACCGGTGTGTGTTTCTAGATAAATAAATACTGCAACCCCATAACAATAATACATCCTTATGAGAAATATATTTTTTTTTGAGGGGGGGGGGGAGCTCAAGGGCGCGTTGTCTGACAAAGATGCGGGAAATTCTTCCGGATATGGGTAATTTCCCATATAGTATATGCCACTTTACTAATTGTCGTTTTTCTGTGTGTTGAATTCAATGAATTTGATTTATAACTCTCCTCCCTAAAAAAAACTAGCGCATAACTTTATAGCGATGCAGTTAATTCAAAGTTCAAAGAATTTCATTTATCTGAATTATCTCGGGACGGACTCCACAAGCTTACGAAGAAATCTAAAAGTTCTTTCATTGCGTTTCGTTTGTTTAGTCAAGTGTATACTATCGTTAATTTATCACACGACACCAGTGTTCTAGAAGGTGAAAACGGGACTGCTTTATAAGCTAAATTAGCTAACCAGCATCTGTTAATAGATGTTTTTGATTATTTTTGGGACCAAACTTCAAAATTTGAAAAATTGGCGAATAGTCTCGCTAATAGAGTGCACATTAGAAGTGAAATGGCTAATTCGCATAAATTTAGCGAATGCTTTAGCTAATGAAGTGCCGATTAGCGAGTGCATTCGCTTTAACAGGGGAGAAGGGGCTAGTTGGCAGGTGGGGTAAGTTGGCATTCTGCTAGTTAGACCCCTTACAGACCAAAACAAATCAAGCCTTTTACACAAAATATGGAAGACAACACCCAGATTGCTCATACAAAATTTCAAAAGTATGCGACTTCCCCAACAGGAGTTATAGCAAAAAGAAAAAAAAGCGGCAAAAAGTTTTTTTTGGGCCTCTCAGCACTTTTTATTTTTCTCATAGTATAAAACTCTAAGAGTGTCAGAAAACCCATCAGCCAAATATAATTAATGTCTGTCTTATTTTTAAAAGAAACACGACAGTTCTACAATAAAAAGTTATTTAGTTATCAAATTATTTGTTCGAAAAGCATCCTGTGGGGTAAGTTGTCAGAAATTTTGAGGGGCATGTCGGCATAAGGATAACTCACCAGAGGCTGAGTTGCAAGTTTTCAAAATTCGACCTAGAAATTTTGGAGCAATGGAGAATCGTCAGCAGCCAACTTACCCCATAGGTAAGGAAGTTGACAGACTTTTTTTCTTGCAGTTTTTTTCGATTTCACAATTTCGTGTAAATGAACATTGTAAACAAATACGAACAATTCCTAGAGAATTGAAATCTGAATCGGATTCATTCATTCATTTTACCAGTAGTGTACTCAAACAATTCAGGAAAAATACACCTGCCAACAAGCCCCCCTCTCCCCTACACCAGATTAGCGATTGCATTCGCTAATAAAAAAGTTCCTTAAACAGATCAGCTCGATTAGGTAATCAAAACATCTATTAACAGATGTTGATCAGCTAACTTAGCTAACCACGAAATCGCTGTGAAAAACCACGCTATGAAAAACCAAAATTATCTTGCGCTGCCAGTCTGCTACTCACTTCTTTAGCAAACAGGGATAACATATTTGTTTTTGATAAACCTTCCCCAATAACTTCAAATTTCAAGAGATCAAGTAGATCCCTAGCAAAATATGATTCCTTCTAAAAAGACAAATGTTTCCTCAATTCAATTAGAGAGAGAACTGACGGAAAGAGAATGGTTTCATTTGCACCTGACACCAAAGTAAAATGCAAAAGTAAAATCAAAACTTCGTTCCGTTCGTGACCCAAGAAGGAACCAAATTCGAACACACCCAGACCCCTCACTAAACGAATAATTTTTGTCCCTTCACCCGTTCCCGTTCACTCGACAATAAAAGCCCCAATAGGGAAGATGAAACGTATCAGTTGTTCTACAAATCAACCGAATTCAACATGAAGCTGGTAAGGAGACGACACGCAAGGCATTTAATCAGTCAACAGTCGTCGAATTCATTTGTGCTTTAATTGCCTCAGACTTGGGACTAAACTATGTGAAATATTATTTTCTAGTTTCTAACCACCGCTGTCTTAAAAGTCGCTGCCGCTGCCCCTTCCAGCTACAAGCCGGAATACAAAGCCCCAGCTTACGCTGCCCCAAGCTACTCTGCTCCGGCTTACGCTGCTCCGGCCTACGCCAAGGATAACAAATACGCCGGCATTACCGTCACCAGCCAATCTGATGAGCGCAATCTCGACGGCAGCAGCCAGTGGAGGTAATAAAAATCATCAAAATGTTAATTCTACTTTATTTCCTAGTTATAACCTTGATGGATTCAATCGGTTAATCATTTCTTGATATTGATGATCAATTTGTGCAGCTACGCTACGCCCAGTCTGAGTACACGACCCACGAGGAATCGCAGGTGCAAAAGAAGCTCCAAGGCGTCGCCTACGACTCTTACGGCAAAGCAACTTACGAGGATGTGATGGGAAACACCAACAAGGGATCTTCTTACTGGGTTTCCCCCGAAGGCGAGAAATTCACTTAGACCTGGGTCGCTGATGGACAGGGATTCAAACCCAAGGGCGACCACTTGCCCGTCGCTCCCGTCCACGTCTACGAACTCCCCGTCGCTCCCGTCCATGAATACGAACTCCCAGTTGCTCCCGCTCTCCCCTACAAACGCACCGGACTCGGTTATTCCGGAACCAGTTATTATTAAATTAAGAAATTATATTAGACCAATGAATGATTGAATGATGTCATATTTGATGTTTTCTTTGCGATAATGTTGAGTGTGATTGTATAAATAAATACAAATTAGGCTATCTATAATTAACCAAGTTCTATTTTTACGAATTCATCCGAGAATTTATAGTGATAAGCTAATATTCTCCAAATAGTAGACTAGTGGTAAAGAATTTATACAAGGGACAAAAAAAAATATTCTTCAGTTCTTCCGATTTTTTCTAATATGAAAAGGAAATTAACATTCAATAGCCTATATTATAAAAATAGTTTCGGTATTTTCCGATATTTTCGGAAATTTTTCTGAAGTTCTTCGGCTATAACTGAAATCGATTGGCCCCGATAAGAATCCTGCCTCTGCTGATGCAATCCGCCCATTTTTTAAATATTCGACCAAACAGATTTATTATTCCACCACCACCCAGGAAGAGGCCCCACGTGCTGGATGACTCTGGAAAAAAGATTATGCTCTATCTGTGCGAAAATTTCAGCGAGTGTACAACATACAATAAATGGTGACTTGAAAAAAAAGAAGAGCGTGAAACTCAACAGGAAAGACTTATTCACCAAAGGTTCTATATACGTGTTCTTCTGGAATCTTTCTTATCGACCAATCGCAATCGACGAAGGACGTTTTAAAATTATTATTTTGGGAGTAACATGCGCGTTCTTAGATAAATAAATTTTGGAATCCCATAATTGTATCATAAAGTCTTGCGATGAGTGATATCAAAATGTTGTTTTGAAATTGCGCTCAAGGGCGTTGTCTGACAAAGCTGCGGGGAAATGCTTGCGCATATATAGGTGAATTGGCTTTGAGCGACTTTGAGTTTGTTACGAATCACTTATAACCAAAAGAAGAAACACGAAAGAATGAAAACGAATAACCGGAAACCGGCCGCTCTCTCTTATTACTGGAATCTGATTGTGTACCATATAGGAGGACCTAATCTATTCCAGACATATTTCAGTTGTTAAACTCGTTCAACAAACAACATGAACACTCAGGTAGCCAATAAACAGGAATTCTTCATGGATATTTCGCAACGCATATTGGAACTTGATCTGCTTGAAATAATGTTTGCCATATTAAACCCAAATAAAAATAAGAAATTTCCGAGGATATTTCTTTTTCATGTTTAGACTGTTTACACTCACTCCTACTTCATAAAATGTTATTTGACTAAAAGATACTGTCCCGCGGAGGCCGGAACGTCCACAACATTATAATAGGGTGCAGGGTGCTGTAAACATTTATAGTCTCTGACTTCCATTTGCTGGACTTATTTCTTCCAGTGACCTTTAAAGGGGTTGGACAAATAGTAATGGCTGAAAATTACAGTATGACACATTAAACTACTTGTCGCTGTTTCAAATGTTTGAAAAATGTAGTTGGGTCATCAACTGAGTACTAATTGATCTGCCACACTATTAATGAATTTATTTGTATTTGTAAATATTTTGAAGCTTGATCATCTGCTGTGGAGTGTAAACGCATTTTATTTGTCGCCTGGTGTTCCATTAATCGCCATTAAAGTGATTTTGTAATTTTTGTAAGAGACATACAGTGGGTACCGAAAGTATCCGTACGGCTGAGAGGATCAGTAGGGAAAACGCGTTTTTCAAAACGCTCCCAAAAATAGAATTCTCGGTGGAATTGAATAAAATTTTTTTCAAAGGTTAATATTAAGGCGGCCCCTCGATTCCCCATCACCAGTGTTGCCATATCAAAAAATATTTACCCTTTCTCTTTCTCCCTCTTCCGTTCAAGGGAAGAAAGAGATTTTGGGATATGGCAACACTGGTGATGGGGAATCGAGGGGAAGAAAACGGAAAACTTATAATTCGTGTTTTCATTTTTGATTTCATTACTATAAATGAAACTTAAAAAATGTGATCTTATGACCACAGATAGAGCTAATGCAGCTCTTTTTTTTAAGAAATTTCCCACCCTATAATATTACGTAGTTACTGAATAACAGGCCTCCAAAGTAAGCCCATTCCCTACTGGGCCTCTCGGCCGTACGGATACTTACGCAACGCGATAAAAACCACCTATCGCGTTGTTGAAAAATTCCCCCGAAAAATCACATGATACCCCGCCTTAATATTAACCTTTGAAAAAAATTTTATTGAATTCCACCGAGAATTCTATTTTTGGGAGCGTTTTGAAAAACGCGTTTTCCCTACTGATCCTCTCAGCCGTACGGATACTTTCGGTACCCACTGTAACTGTGACTGATGATGCAAGGCAACGCAGATTTGAAATGAAATTACATTCTTTATTAGTTCAAATTTCACTGCTATAATTGGTTGGTGTAATTGGTGTTTGCTAATCAACATCCACCAATATTGTTGTTCCTAGTACTATACAATAACACTGCGTTTCTGTTAAACAGTTGTCCATGTGCAGCAAAGCGTCGAACCCGTCGAACCATTGGAACTACCGGCAAGGGATTCGATAGTCAGCGTGTTGTCCGTCGACGTGTACAGCACTGTGCCCACAGTGGGTGATCCGGTGATGATGAGGGTTGTTCGCTTGTTCCGCTGTTGCTGTAAAACTGCCCAAATAATTGTGTTTATCAAAGAAATTGTGCTGCAGCATTATTTGTATCACAATTCACCGTGGTGTACGTGCCAGCCTGCGTATATATTAGACGGTCGTACAACTCATTTGAATTTTGCTCCCAACGGCTACCGTGATGGCTAGACACTGTGCCGTTTGTGCCCCGGGAGTTCGGATGGTTTTGCACGATCCAGTCGTTGCAGTCGTCGTGGTGGAGCACGCGACTGCCAGACAGAATAAACCAGATATTATAATCTCTCATTGTAGTTTTCGGCGGCGTAGTAGTTGTCGGCGTTGTTGTTGTCGTCGGAGTAGTAGTTGTTGAAGTTGTAGTTGTTGTTGGGGTTATTGTTGTGTTTGATGTTGAAGTTTTGTTGACTTTGTGGTATCCTCCTGCACGACCAAAAGTGGCGAAATGATTGAAATGAGACTCAATTTCCCGAAGGCCAAGCCAACGGACCTCAGAATCATGCAGACTCGCTATCCAAATTATCTTCTTTCGATGTTCAAATTCTCCGTCTGAAAACAATGAAATGAATCAACCAGCATTCCAAGAATTAATATATAGCGACTATTATGTACAGTGTACTAAATTTAAAGTCTCATTCAATCAACAATTTGTACCTATATCATTACAGTTCAGGTTATTATTCTCATGATGATTTAAATTCATTTCGTCGTCTGAAGGTGTTTCGGTGTAGGCTATATTTGATTTCATAACGATCGTTGGATAATATTTCCAATGCTTTATTGCGAAACTTATCGAGGTATTGAATTTGTTTGCTGACAAAATTATGGTTATAACAGCACTGCTGCTGGAGGCGTCGTTTTCCCATCGCTCGTGATTTATTCGTCACTGAGTGCTGGACATTCACAGCTAGAGATGAAGCTTGTAGCAGACCGGGGAACAGAATTTTGATTTAAATGAACAATTTGAGATAGTTGGAAATAAAAGCAAACACGTCAGTTGAAAATTGTAAGCGCGCATAATATAAAGTTAAGTTTAAGTAGGTTAATATCAATTTTAAATTATCGAGAAAGTAGCCGATTGAATAACACTATTCATTATATTGATGAACTTCTGCATTTTGTTGAAGCGGGAGACGAATTACGAGGGTTTATCACCAAGAAATCTGTCGTAAACTTTATTGGTTCTTAACTGGCGATACTCATTCACGAACTGATATTCTCGTATGGTCGCCTCACCGAACGATTTTTGCTCCCTATACTTGCTCATAACGAAGCTAATATAAGGAAGAATATCTGTGTCATATAGGCACCAGAGCGTATAGGCTAATCTTTATTATACGAACACGTATATTATTTACTGCAACTGTCTATGGCCTGATTAATCTTTTTTTTTTAGTATTTTCTTTTTGTCACTAACGGTTACTATATATGTGGAGTAGACGCGCAACGTTGTTATATTTGTAAGCTGCTTAAATATTTGTGCTAATTAAGCTGCATCAGCTGTTATAGCATTATTAAATATACAAAATATACTCTTTACAGTACAAAAGGATAGATTTTTTTGTAAAATGACTTTTATGTTAGAAACAGAAAGAAACGGCTCACTGAATTTGGCTTACATGCTATACTTAATCGAAGTAGAATTCAAACATTCCAATTCCACAGTTCTATCCGGGTGCAGATGACGAAAGTGTAATTTATTCATAAGAAAACTATCGTGATAAGGTGAAATTGCTATACCCTTCGTTTTAACTTTTACTGCAATTCTTATTCAGGTCTTGGTTTACATACGAGGAAATGGTTATGGGAATGAACGTCTATTTTTCTTTACAATTTCCTGAAACAAAAAAATAGAAATGGTGTCTAAAAAAGGGGCAAAATTTAGTCACGGGCATAGGGATGCCTTTTTTACGGTAAGACAGCAGTTTGTATTTTGATTAGTAAGATAAAACTGGTTTGATTTTTACGCCATATACAATATATTTTTCCACAGTAATGCAATGCCCACAAGGACTTTTAGATTTAAGCGAATATCTTCGAAAGAAAAATGAACTAAATTTAATCGAGCTAATTTAATTGAAAATAAATTGTGAATAACAGCACCTCCTTACAAGTGGTAACCTTCGTTGTTAACCTGGTAACCTCCTTAAGACAGAACTGACTGCTTCGCATAGGTTTGTTAAAAGCACAAATGTATTTTATATGTTTAGCAAATTGATTGTGTCAAGTAGATATAGTAAGGTCAATTATTCAGGCGAATTAAATAATGTAAAATTAAGAGTAAGAACTGTGCGCGATCACTGCAGTCAAACTACACGCATACGCTTCAGTTGGAACGGTACTGCAAATCCATCGACAACCGCCTCTTTATCGTTTTCTGTTGGCGAGTAAGGCGCACCAGCAGCAACAGCTTGTCCAGCTCCGACGTATTGCATCACCCAAGTCTGCGCCATAAAAAACAAAATGATAATATCATGCCAATATGAAATCTTGGATAGTGCCAAATTTTACCCCATCAGACATCTGCGGAGCACCGGCGTATTGGACGAACTGCGGGCCAGCAGCTCCGTATCCAGCGGGGTAAACGGCATATTGTTGGGGTGCAACGCCCTGGCCAGCAACAACAGCAGGGACCTGAACAGGAGCTGCGTAAGCGGCAGCCACGTTAGCTGAAGCGGGAGCGTACATGGCTTATGACGCAACTGGAGGAGGTTGAAGATACATCGAGCTGGAATAGTCGACGGCCATTGGCTGTTGGCGTCCATCCGTTACAGTTCCATCAGAAGATGTCAGTGCAGGAGATATGGGCAGAAGTCGGTCGGCAACTGCTGAGGCCGAGTTGGTTCGGCGGATGCTGTTTAGCCTTTTTGTTAATTTTAATGGCGCCACTTGTCTACCACTGTTTAGCCCTATTTCCCCCTTTCCCCTGTCAATCTAAGTCATCTTCTTTGTGATCTCGTCCTTTCCAATTTTTCTGAACTGAAGTGACTCTTGCCCTGACAGATAATTACTTGTATTCGCGTTTTGAATATTGTGACCAAATTGTTCTGACGTGCAGTCTCAGACGTCGTCGACACATGCAATTTGTGACAAGGTGGCAATTCTCACACCTCCTCCTTTAGGTTGTGTGTGTGTTGTGCCCTATATGTGCATGAGTGTGTCCAGGACGGACCACTCTTATTTCCATTTTCCCATCGAAGACTGGTCCCCAGGATTGATGATGATGGATGCCTGATTATGTGTCGATGTTCTGATTCTGACAGTGACTTGAAGTTACACGACAGACATTGATTGCTTTAAATACAGTCCACTTCTACTTGTCCGACCTCGAGTTATCATCTGGTCCTTCGAGCCGGAGCTACCGGCATCGTTCTGAATCACGCTGTTCAGCATTTGATTCGACTTCGACTGGCGTTGTAGCAGACCTGCCCACGCCTTCAGCATTTGATTCGACTTCGACTGGCGTTGTAGCAGACCTGCCCACGCCTTCAGCATTTGATTCGACTTCGACTGGCGTTGTAGCAGACCTGCCCACGCCTCTTCAGCATCTGATTCGACTTCGACTGGCGTTGTAGCAGACCTGCCCACGCCTTCCAGCATTTGATTTTGATTGGCCTGCCGTTATAACCGACTGGCCACGCTGATCAGCGTTGAATTGACCTGCGCTGTGGCGCCTTGACAAAGATTGTCTGCCGTTAAGCAGACCCGACCAAGCCAACGAGAACCAAGTTGGAAGGAACTGACTAGTTCCAGCTAAGAAGATCCTTGCCCGTCAAGCAGAGCCGACTACTCGACGAGAACCAAGTTGGGGAGTTCAGCTATAGACCGACGGTGTTCCAGGATCCTAATTTTACCCTCATTTGAACTGACTAAGAGCCTGCCGTTAAGCAGGCAACCCAGGAGACGAAGATTCTCCATCGACGAGCAGAGCTGCCATCCACTACGTTGCTGTTAGCTCTGATCCTTCGCTGTCTTCTAGCCCTTCTCATCATGGCGGAGGATATTGCAGCATTCACCATCGACCAATGCAGGGCCCGCCAGAAGGTACTGCGCTTTAAGATAACCGGATGCTGCACCCGTATGCGGAAGGTTATAACCAACAAGCTTTCACGCCGTGAAGCCACGCGCCTCCTGGATGAGGCTCGCACTCTCCTTGGTGATTCCGGCCCGATTAATGACCGTTTATTGGAGCTGTTGGAGGAGGCTGAAGGAGAGCAACAACAAGAAGCCTTCCTGCGTTACGGAGGAGATGTTGACGGAGTGGCGGACGAGGTGGCTGCTTATATCTCTAGCCGAGAGGGGGATTCAGCTTCCGTCCCTGGATGGGATCCTACAGATCCGGAAGTAATCGCAGCCCGACAACGAGCCCAAGACGCCACGAAGGTTTACGAGGAGGCCGCCAAAGCAGCCGAAGAAGCATTGAAGGAGATGGAGGCAGCAAAGCAGTCCGTTCAGGACCTAGGGGAGGAGAAGGACTTAAATGGAGATCGAGAGGACGATTTTAAGTCGATTATCTCCGTACCCCCGTACAAACCGGTAGCACGAGTTCATGCTCCGGATGAATGGATCACCAACTATTGCAGTGGAAGAGAGAAGCCCTTCGTTTATTCCGGTGATCATCGCCATACATCGGTTCGAGTTGATTTGGAGGTTTACTCTGGGCGCGCTCTGGATTGGTTTGAGTGGATCGACCTCTTTCACTCACTCGTACACCAGACCGGCAAGGCACCTGGAGAGAAGCTGGCGATTTTGAAGAGGAACGTACGGGGAGAGACGGCCGATTTAGTTTACGGATTAGGTGGAGGTGAGCTGGCCTACAAGGAGTCTCTCCGACGTTTGAAAGAGACATGTGGCAGCCGTGCAGTTATCCGTGCAGCACACCTTCAAGCCTTGGATCGAGTCGAGCCTCCGACGCCCGCTACCTTCCGTAGATTTGCCGAAAAGGTGAGGACTCACCTCTTCAATCTCACCTGGATCGGGGAGACCGGCCATGCTGATTTGATCGAGCGGCTCACGCAGAAACTTCAGCCCCAGGATCGGTTGCACTGGAATGACGGCCAGCGTGGAGGATTGGAGCGGCGCACCATGAACGAGTTCGGCCACTGGCTATGTACGCGAGCGGCTGCCTACCAGAATGCATACTCCATTGCCGCCGAACAGCACCAGAAAAGCAACAATCCAGCTCGGCCACCCCAGACGGGAAACAACCCGCATCATCAGAAGAGGCATTCACGGGCCCACCAGGCCTCCACCAATCACCGAGCCGGACCGGCTCGAGGGGCTCCTGCCCCTACGCCTCGTGAGGGAACGACACCAGCATCCAAGCCTCCATATTGTTTTAAATGTGAGGGTGAGCATCGGTTGGCTGATTGCCAATTCTTCAAGAATATGCCCGTTGCTGGACGAATGACCTTCATCATGGTGCGTGGCCTGTGTTACTGTTGCTTCGGCGTACGACATGGAGCTGGCAACTGTAGCTTCAAGAAAGAATGCGGCAAGGACGGATGCAAGACGTTCCACCACCCTCTGATCCACACTGACCGGGGACTTCCGGAGAGAACGGGCACCTCACATTCGGCCAGAGCAACGTCCGGTACCATCGCCTTTGGTGTGATCCGCCTCGACGCTATGAATGCTGACGGGGAGCTGGTGCCCATCAATGTCATGTTGGACGCCGGGAGCAACACAACTTTCATCCGTGAGGGATTAGTTCGTTCGCTACGGATTTCAGGCGAGCGACAGACACTTCGGATCCAGGGAGTAGCTGATGCGGCTTCAACGCATCCGAATTCAGAAGAATTGTTTCTCCAGCTGAAAACGGCCTTCGGTGACATGGTGACCCTTAGGGGTTCGACCTTAAAGACCGTGACACAGCCAGTTCCCGTGTACAATTGGGAGCAGCTTCGCCACCGTTGGACCCACCTTAACGACTTGCCGCCGCTACGCAGTTCCGGCGGAAGAATCGACGTCCTGATTGGTTTGAACCATACAACGCTCATCACACCGACAGATTATCGACTTGGAGCCGACGACGAGCCAGCAGCTATCAAGACCAGGCTTGGATGGACAATCCTTGGTGTGCTGGGATCTGGATCGACGACGGAGGCCCTCTGCCACCGTGCCTTTGCCTCATCAGACGTACACATCACAGCGGAGCTGGTTGAACAACTACGACGGTTCTGCGACACCGAATCATTCGGTACCGAGTATCAGGGTGCCGGAATGTCCACCGAAGATCGACGGGCAGTCGCGAAGCTGGACGCTGAGACCAAGAAGCTGGATGTGGGTTACCAGGCCCCA
The DNA here is from genome assembly GCF_021234035.1 of Daphnia pulicaria. Taxonomy (NCBI): domain Eukaryota; kingdom Metazoa; phylum Arthropoda; class Branchiopoda; order Diplostraca; family Daphniidae; genus Daphnia; species Daphnia pulicaria. The sequence continues at coordinate 5,010,299 of NC_060914.1, read as the reverse complement.
ATTCTCTGGAAGGATGAAGAGCCTCCATTGCTGCCCGACAACCGGAGTGTAGCTGATTCCCGTATTCGTCCGCTTTTGAACAAATTTACAAGAGATCCAGCCTATGAGAAACACTATCGAGAGTCGATGGCCAAGAACTTTGCCGAGGGTTATGCAAGGCGCCTGTCTCCCAGAGAGGTCGAGGAGCGGCCAACTCGATATTGGCTACCCCATTTTGCGGTGCCCAAGGTTGCTGGCCGTCCTGAGCTGCGGTTGGTGTTTGACGCAGCTGCGAAGTACCGCGGGAGGAGCCTTAATGATTACGTCACACCTGGTCCAGCACTTCAAAATCCGCTCCCAGCGGTAATTCTGCACTTCCGGGAAGGAGAGGTGGCGTGGTCGGCAGACATAGGAGCCATGTTCAGCCGGATCCGACTAGACGACATGGATCGACGCTACCTTCGATTCCTCTGGCCGGAAGAGGACGGAACATTGACAACGTGTGAGATGACCCGGGTGACCTTTGGTGTCTCATGTTCGCCCTATACGGCTATCCGAACGACCTGGAGAGCAGCAGACGACGCCGCCGTAGACCAGGGTGAGGCAGCAGCCGCCATCCGGAGGTACCTCTACGTGGACGATTACCTGGATTCCAGCAAGACCACTGACGAGGCGCTGCGCCGGGCGACAGCAGTCAACAAGGCTCTGAGCAGTGGCGATTTCCATCTGAATCATTGGGTGAGCAACGACGCACGCCTGCTGGAGCAGCTCTCGCTACCAGATCCAAAGGAGAGTGGCGTCAACACGGTCAACCTTGGCGCTGACGACGCCGAGATGGTCCTGGGCGTCACCTGGAGGCCAGCCACTGATGTTTTGGGGTTTCGTGTCCGGTTGGCAGAGATCAACTACACCCGGGCCGGGCTCCTTTCGTAGGTTGCCGGATTATTCGATCCCCTTGGCGCCGCTGCTCCAATCACCGTTAAGGCCAAGATACGACTACGCCACCTTGGCGTGAAAGGCCTGAAGTGGGAGGATGCGGTGACGGGACCAGACCGTGAGTGGTGGGAGAACTATTTCGATACCATGCAGCAGCTAAAGACGGTGGAATTTGCCCGCTGCCTCTTTCCGGATGAAGACCAAATCGTCCGTACCGAACTGGACACGTTCGTGGACGCCTCTGAGGAGGCCTGCGCCGCCGTATGTTTTATCCGTAATGTCTACAGTGACCAGAGAGTGATCGTGCGCTTCGTCAAGGCAGTGACAAAGTTGGCTCCGCTGAAAACAGTGTCCGTGTGCAAGTTGGAGCTGAACGCTGGACTTCTTGGAGCGCGTTTGGCCCGTTTTGTGGAATCTTCATTGACCCGGAAGATCGCAGCGCGTCGTTTCTGGACCGATAGCAGTACGGTGCGCAACTGGGTTCGAGCGTTATCTGGTGACTACCAGGTCTACGTGAGCAATCGTATCGGTGAAATCCAGACCCTATCGGACCCTTCAAAGTGGCGTTTCGTCCCGGGAGTCCTAAACCCAGCGGATGCGGCGACCCGCTCTCAACTGGATGACCGGGCAATCCCAGCGTGGTGGTTGGACGGACCACCCTTCTTGTATCAAGAGGAGACGGCCTGGCCGCAAGACCTCCCCTGGACCTTGGAGAAGGCGGAGATGCGTGGGGCCCGCGCCCATGTGAGTGATGTCGTGTCGGAGAAGATAGTGCCATTCGACTGGAAGACGGTGAAGATAGCTGCCAGCGACGTGCCTACTCTCATCAGATTAGAGAATGACTATCTCGATCTCGTCCGACGGTGCCAGAGGGAGACCTATCCCGAGGAGATAAGCAGACTGGAGCGTGGAAAAGTGATTCGCCCTACATCACCCTTGCAGCCCTTGACCCCCTTTTTGGATGCTGACAAGGTGTTGCGGCTTGGAGGCCGTCTCAGCAGAGCGAATTTACCGTACGAGGTCCTCCATCCGCCGATTCTGAATGGCCGACATCTGTTAGCGCGAGCAATCATCCGCGCCTTTCATGAGCAGCTTCATCATTCCGGAACCGACATGGTGCTTGCCCAGGTGCGACAACATTTCTGGATCACAGCAGGAAGAGAGGCGGTCAAGAGAGCTCGCAACGAGTGTCTGGCGTGTCGGCGTTTCCGACCAAAAGCAGCGCTACAGATGATGGCGGACGTTCACAGGGCCCGGCTAGGTGCTCACCAGCCTCCGTTCACCTACACCTCCGTCGACTATTTCGGCCCCATTGACATCGCCTATCACAGAGGGACGGCCAAGCGATGGGGCGCCCTGTTTACGTGTTTAGTGACGCGTGCCGTGTACGTCGACGTGGCGATCTCTCTATCAGCCAACGATTTCTTGCTGGTTTTGCGCCGCTTCGTTTCTATCTACCGCAAGCCAGCTGAGATGTTCTCCGACAACGGAACTAATTTGAGCGGGGCGGAGCGACTATTACGTGAAGAGCTGGAGAGACTAAAGGAGAGTTCGGCGTTGGAGACGGAGCTCAAAGCTCTCGGGATTCGATGGTGGTTCCAGCCAGCCCAGACACCCCACTTTGGTGGAGCTCACGAATCACTGGTGCGTTCGGTCAAGCGAGCGCTCTACCCAGTGCTGGACAAGGAGTTGAACGGACAGCGTAATCCGAGCGAGGAGATTCTTCGGACGCTCCTGTTTGAGGTGTCAGGACTGCTCAATTCCCGCCCTCTGACTTATGTCAGCTCAGATGTTGACGAAATTCGGCCCTTGACGCCGAACGATTTTTTGAATCGCGCGCCAATTGCGGATCTACCGGCGGGTGATTTCTCTCGTGCCTTACCACGGGACCACTACCGGTACGTTCAACGGATGGCGGACCGCTTCTGGGAGCTGTGGCATGGAGCATTCCTGCAGTCCATGACCTCGCGACGCACATGGACAAGACCAGCCCGGAACTTAGCGGTTGGCGATTTCGTGCTCGACGATTGGAAGGATGCACCGCGAGGACGCTGGCGGACCGGAAGAGTTGTGAGAACGTATCCGGGAAAGGATGAACTAGTTCGAGCGGTAGACGTCGAGTTTTCTACAGGGATATTGCGCCGTGGAGCTAATCAACTCGCCTTATTGGAACCAAGCTCACTCGCTCCGGAAGCCGGATCCAGTTCGGGGGAGAATGGTTCGGCGGATGCTGTTTAGCCTTTTTGTTAATTTTAATGGCGCCACTTGTCTACCACTGTTTAGCCCTATTTCCCCCTTTCCCCTGTCAATCTAAGTCATCTTCTTTGTGATCTCGTCCTTTCCAATTTTTCTGAACTGAAGTGACTCTTGCCCTGACAGATAATTACTTGTATTCGCGTTTTGAATATTGTGACCAAATTGTTCTGACGTGCAGTCTCAGACGTCGTCGACACATGCAATTTGTGACAAGGTGGCAATTCTCACACCTCCTCCTTTAGGTTGTGTGTGTGTTGTGCCCTATATGTGCATGAGTGTGTCCAGGACGGACCACTCTTATTTCCATTTTCCCATCGAAGACTGGTCCCCAGGATTGATGATGATGGATGCCTGATTATGTGTCGATGTTCTGATTCTGACAGTGACTTGAAGTTACACGACAGACATTGATTGCTTTAAATACAGTCCACTTCTACTTGTCCGACCTCGAGTTATCACGAGTCGTCAGACGCGTACATCGGAACGTAGACCTTCTTGGCTACCAGAATCACTTTTCGTGAATTCGGTGCTGACCTCACTGTTGTCGCTGCGTCAGATTTGCCGGACTTGAGATTGAGGAACCACGCCTCCGAAACGACGACAAACAAGTTCAACAATGACAGGCTCACAATTACAGACTAATATAAGACTAAATAAAATAATTCACAGATTAACATAACTATATAAAAATTCATTTTATACCTTCATTTTCAATAGAGTTGGAAGAGACAAAGTGTGCCGTGGAAGTTAAAATGGGATCTGCGTACCAACTGTCAAGTCACTTCGAGCTTTTATCTCGTCTCATCGAATCTATAAATCACCTCGAGCTATTGGCGCCAATGAACTTTTCAAGGTAACATTCTGTCTCGTTTTAATGGAGGTGGAGACCAATAACTAAAATCAAATTCAGAGTCACTTTAAACAGATTAAAAAGCGGCGCGCACATTTGAACGGTCTGTAACGGCTATCGTGGTACGGTATACAGCCCTCCAGCCCATATTTGGACTGGGAAAATATAATGGCCATCAAGTTCTGCATGAAGTACATCATCCATTCTGCCATTTTTCTTTATAATTATATGCATCATTGAATTTAAAGAATTAAATTTATCTCGGGAAGGAACAAAACCTCTTAATGTGTATTTGCGCTTGCATTTACGTTCACGTCATCCAAAATATAATTAAGAAACGAAAACGTTATTACAAGAAGAGATTCCGTTTCCATCTATGAAATTATAGTAACTTTCTCTTTGAAAAAATAATAAATCCATTTGGATTTTATCTTTCCGGAGAGAAGGGATTTTCATAAAACAATGTTTCTTTATCAGAATATCAAAGAAAAATAATTCCAACTCAGCTTCTCTGGGTTGATAAGATGAAATTGGAACTTGTGCAAACAGACAGTCTCATCAGCCTCCGCAGAGAAAATCTAAAAAAATTTCCATTTGTTTGATCACGGTGTACGCTATTTTATCAAAATATTTCCATTCATAGAACATCAAAGTTTGCCTCCTGAGAGGATTGAACTCTCGCCCTTTGGTTTTCTTTCTATATTTGTTCTTCTTTTTCTTCTTCTTTTTTCTTCATATTTGTTATACGTACGAGACCAACGCTCTACCACTGAGCTAAGGAGGCACAAACGCCAAATAGGCTATTTTTTAAATGGTAATGTTTGTCTGGAAGCGTGACTTGGAAAAGATTTTAGATCACTGGAAGCTCATCCGCGTTGCGAAAATTTAGATAATTAAAGTGTTATCTGCGATTCACACGGATGAATTTATTACGTTTAGATACTTACTCAGTATTCTTAAATTTACCGCCATTCCGCTATTCATCAATGAAGTAGAGGTTTTAATAAATTATTGTATTGTTCATAGTGTCATTACTGCCTCCTGAGAGGATTGATCTCTCGACCTTTGGTTTGCTATCTTGCACTTAAGTTGTACTTTAATATTTTATAATTTTATACGAGACCAACGCTCTACCACTGAGCTAAGGAGGCACATATTTAAAAAGTTATTATAGTGTTTATTTTGTTTTATTAAAGCGTAAAGTGGAAAGCATTAAAGATTACTGGAAGCTTCCATTCCTTGCAAAATTTACATTAGAAGTTGCACTATGTCCAATTCAGTCGAGTGTTTCTCGACACGCATTTATAATTTTCATGTGTTTCTGCCTCCTGAGAGGATTGAACTCCCGGCCTTTGGTTGGCTACATTCAATTAATAATCATTTCTTAACTGACGTACGAGACCAACGCTCTACCACTGAGCTAAAGAGGCATGCAACAAAGTAATGGAATATTTCCATGCTATTTCTGAAAGAAACAATAAGTTGCTCATAATCAATCTTTAGGAAATATGAAACGAGAGAAATAAAAACTAAAAGAATTCCATTTCACTTAACAACTTTATCATGCCAAACCGAGAGACCGATGCTGGCTCTTAGTCATGTTTCCGACTTAACGCAACTTACGACACACCAAGATTCGAAAATCTTCCGCAGCCATTAGTCTTCAAACTTCAAAGGGATTAAATAGCTCTCCTGAAAAATAAGATTCTTTCTTGGACAAAAAATGTTACCTCAATTCAATTAGAGGACTGCGAAAGTGCATTAGTTTGCACCTGACACCAAAATACAATGAAAAAGTAATATTTGCAAGACTTAATTTGTTCCGTTCGTGACCCAATTGGAAAAGAAGAAACCACATATTCGAACACACCCAGACCCCTCCCAAACGGATCATTGTTTCTCCCTTCACCCGTTCCCGTTCACCAGACTATAAAAGCCCCGATAGGGAAGATGAAAAGTATCAGTTGTTCTACACATCAACCGAATTCAACATGAAGCTGGTAAGGAGACGACACAATCACACCAATGGCATTTAATCAGTCAACAGCCGTCGAATTCATTTGTGCTTTAATTTCCTCAGACTTGGACTAAACTAAGTGAAATATTATTTTCTAGTTTGTTATCGCCGCTGTCTTGGCCGTCGCTGCCGCTGCCCCTTCCAGCTACAAGCCGGAATACAAAGCCCCAGCCTACGCTGCCCCCGCCTACGTTGCCCCAAGCTACGCTGCCCCAAGCTACTCTGCTCCGGCTTACGCTGCTCCAGCCTACGCTGCCCCGGCCTACGCCAAGGATAACAAATACGCCGGCATCACCGTCACCAGCCAATCTGATGAGCGCAATCTTGACGGCAGCAGCCAGTGGAGGTAAAAATCAACGAAATACTATTTCTACATTATTTAATTAATAATCGATCTGGATTCAATCGGTTAATCATTTCTTTTAACGTATATTAATTTGTGCAGTTACGCCCAGTCTGACTACACGACCCGCGAGGAATCGCAGGTGCAGAAGAAGCTCCAAGGCGTCGCCTACGACTCTTACGGCAAAGCAACTTACGAGGATGTGATGGGTAACACCAACAAGGGATCTTCTTACTGGGTTTCCCCCGAAGGCGAGAAATTCACTTTGACCTGGGTCGCTGATGAGCAGGGATTCAAACCCAAGGGCGACCACTTGCCCGTCGCTCCCGTCCACGTCTACGAACTCCCCGTCGCTCCCGTCCATGAATACGAACTCCCAGTTGCTCCCGCTCTCCCCTACAAACGCACCGGACTCGGTTATTCCGGCAACAGTTATTATTAAGTTATTAAATTATTAGACCAATGAATGATTGAATGATGTCATATTTGATGTTTTCTTTGCGATAATGTTGAGTGTGATTGTATAAATAAAAATAATTTACCTTTAATTAACCGAGTGAAAAATTTACTTTTCTCTTAGCCTATACTTATCCGAGAACGTTGTGGTAATCACCAACTTCTTAAATAGTCAATTTTAAGCTTTTATTTAAGGATCACACGATTCGATATCTATATTTTTCCGTATTTTTCAACTCTATATTTTTTCGTATTTACTTAATACGAAATATTTCATTTCTTGGAGTAGTTTCGTATTTTCCCGAATAGCTTTGACTATAACTGAGCATAAATTTGCTAGCGCTGAAAAGACGCAATCTGACGCAGTCTTCAGTTTCAAAAGTTAAATGCTTTAGGGGGGCATTAGTTACGGGGGGCATTTATTTTTGGGGGGCAACAGTCGGGGGGCAATTGGAGCAAAGCCAGGGGGGCATTTGTCGAAGGGGGCGATCGTCCACATGCCCTCCCAGTTACCCGTATGTATGACTATGAACAATTCTCAAATTTCTTCCCCAAACTTGAAAAACTGCAAGTATTAGTCTTATGTTATTCTAAAATTGACGATTCTTGTTTAAAAATCATAGGGACTTGGTTTAAAAACTTGAGGTAGGCTATATACTTGGCTATATACAATATTTTTCCTTATTTTTCGATTTTTCCAATGAATAATTGTGTTTTCCAAAATAGGATATTGGTTGTAAATGAATGTGATAAGTTGACGGATACTGGCCTTGAATGGTTAGTTCCGAAAACAGCCGAGCTGACCAAGACCCTCCAGGAATTGTTGGTGACTTGCCCTGCTGTAACAAAAAAAGGAATAATAATGGCTCTGCAGAATTGCCCGGCTCTGCGGGTCGTCGAGAATGACCACATCTTTGATGGTTTAGTGGAAGTGGCTCAGCAGTCAGCGGAGTTAGCTCATACTAATTTCGCCCGTCTACTCCTTTGCCCAGTTGGGGAATATTCAAGCGGCCAGCTGGGGTTAGTCGTGCGATATTGCCCTTCGCTTTTCTCTGTCACTATTTTTGTCAAGGAAGGATTGACAGATATTGATCTGTTTTGCCTAACGAGTTTGAATAACTTACAGATACTCAAATTCCCATGCTCAGGTGAAGAGGATGAAGAGTATGATGAGGATGAAGAGTATGATGACGAAATTACCTTTGACTTGGGCTTGGTTCCCGTACTGAAAGTAATCGGAAGTTCATTACAAGTTCTCGACCTTTCGTACTTTGAAATCGTTGACATTTGGACCCTCGTCAAGTTTTGCCCCAATTTAATATCCTTGACATTCGACAATCAATGCCAAAGTTTAAGTGCCTTGTCTGAAAACGAAATAATTCAACTGCGCAATGAAAAAGGGCAAGTTTACTTTCGACATCTTAAGGATCTCGTCTGCGGCTTCAACCTTTCACATGACATTCTATTTGATTTGTTATCTTGTCCTTTACTAGAGAGCGTTTACATAGGATATGATGACGCGCTCACTGACGAATTGTTACAACAAGTCATGGCGAATGGCTTCCTGAAAAATCTTAAGTTACTAAGTTTAGAATCCTGTAATTTAGTGACAAAGGAGGGATTAGATCCATTAGTGATAACTGACAATAATCTTGAACAAATTAATTTCCAATTTTGTGAAAAGATAACCAAACAAAATGTTTGGGATTGGCTCAACTTTGCTCGTCGTAAAAATTGGAAGCTGCGTTTAGAATTCCAGAATGTTGATACTAAAATTAAGGTTTTCTATGAAACGTAAATTAATAGCCTATAGGCCCACTAAAAAAAATACACACAACGCACTTAATATTTTATTATTGGTGTAGATACCGACCTCCAATTGCTATTGTTCTATCGAACTGTTTGTTGTTTTTCGTTGAAATAAAGTTGATATGAAAACATTTTTACCGGTACTTGTTGTTCTCTTGACTGTCTCGGATTCATTTTTGCGTCATATCGTATATAGTGCCTTATATGCGAAAACCGGTTTTGTGGGTAATTCAATCTGCTGAGGCATAATTCCATGAACCATATTTCACCTTATTGACTCGTTCCCTCACTCCTTTGAGCATAGCTTACCGACGATCAACCCTTAAAGATAGAGAATTCAAAATTAAAAAAAAAAAAAAACCTTTTTGTCTGGGGATTCCACAGCTTGATGAGTTTAGCCAAATTAAAAATATTCTAATAGTCTAGGCACATCTAGACTCTCGTACGGGAACAGTTATGGAGGTGCTATCTTACCTTATCTTACGAAGAATTAAAAATTGAAAACTCAAATCTCAAGAACCCCCTCTCTTAAAAAAGAAAATCTCCATTCGCCGAGTTACGCTGAACGCGAAAACTGTTGTAATCAATCTGCGCTAAACGCTATATAATTGAATATTTGTTCAGGGATGTCATCGGAGAATGAAGAAAGAATCAAGAGATGAACGAGACTTTAAAGACAAATGGCGGCATTCAACCCTCCCAAGAGCCCATCTCCGCTGGTTGCACCCATTGGGACAAAGAGAGAGCAATGAATAACACTAACAAAGATCAAAATGGCCTCAAAGGTTAAGAAAGACGTCGAAATGGCGGTTCAGTTTGCGAATGGTGTTGCAGGATCAAGCGGTGATGGCCTCTTAAAGCAATCAGATGAGAACGCTGACTTCCAACCAACGTTACGTTACGGAAACGTTTCCGGATGGCTTGAAGCTGGAGCGAAATCATTTTCATCAAAATAGAAAACAATGTCAGTTGGATAGCTGGGTATATAGATTTTGATGTATAAATCCAACACATCTAGGAATGTGCGTGTTCAGCAGGGAACTTCATTGGAGAGAACATCAAGGGCTAGTAGTAAATCCAAGCCAAAATTCTGCAATCGACTATTGAGTGCTATATTTGTTTTCTAAGTGATCAACATATCTAACGATTAATTGATTAATTACCATATTAGTTATTACGCAAATAACAGCTTTAACTGCTATCTGTCTGCGCATATGTGGGATATAAATTTCAGATGAAATTGACCATTTTCTTCCAAAAGTTTGAAGGAAAGGACGAGATCCAACCAGGTTTTCGGTTGTGTAAGTAACAGAAAAGAAATATGATTGCTGCCGACTGTGTAGAGCGCCAAATTTAAATTGTTATAATAATGAAATTCCATGAGAAGGCCGTGGTAGAGATTCCGATATTGTAAGAATTTGCAATATTCTTGGCATCGCAAAACACTTGAATAACAAGAATTAACTGAACGAACGATACCAATAGAAAACAAAAGGTGCGATAGAGATGATGACAAACCGCGACGGTCAACTTTTGTGATTGGCTCTATAGACTCTAGTTAAAGCTGTTTTTCCTCATTTTCAGAATTTTTACGTTATTTTTATCTTCCATTTTTGGGATCTTTTAGTTGAATTGGCTTATAACAGCTCTGGGGTCAGAGGAATGTAAAATATCTCGTGACGATAGAAATTCACAACTAACGTAAACCGCTAATTTTGTAGTTTATTTTTTGTAATCAATAGATTATCCGGGGGTTTAAATTAAATTGAATCAGTAAGTATAATAACTAGGCCTAAGTACGTATTGTTTCCCCCTTTATTATATGTCAAGGCCAAAATGGAAGAAATTCCATTAAGATGCTACCGTCAAGTTAGCCAAGAGAAGAATAAATGGAAATGAGAAGAAAGGTGAAGGTAGAAAACGCGGCACAGTACCTGTTGCTGACTCAACTCCACAATTCACCTAAAATTCACGAAGCATCATTAGATTTCATCTCAAAGAACGCAAAAGCTATTTGTTCACGCAAGGATTGGATGGAAATTATCAAGAACTATCCAGAACTTTGCTTCCAAACTACGCAGCTTATTCTTGGTCTATAGCATTTTTCACATTAATAAAATAATAACTATAACGGCATCAACTGAACACATCCGAATAATTTGTTTTAAATATTTTGTGTAATAGATAGAGCATGTAGCAGCAAAGTAGAACGTACAACTACTATTTACTGTGACAACGTAAATAACGTAACAACACCAATTGCTTTTTTACTATTTCAGTGGTGATTACAATGCCATTCAAATATTATTTTATTCAATTTTTAAAAAATTCATTATGAAGATTTTCATGCCATAATAAAATTTCTACCGTAGCTATAAAATAGCACACTATTTATGTTATTAAAAAGATGACAAAACGCCAAACGCTTGCGTGTTGAGGTCTTGCTGTAGATGACAGCGAATGATAGTGTAGCAATAATGTTGATAAAATACGACATTAATAGCTGTCATCTGACTGCTGAATTTGACAGTCTGATTAGGAATAGATAAGATCGACGTATAATCAATAAGCATAAACAATCGGCTCTCTAGTGGTATACAGTCTTCGATATTGGTTTAATAAATTATTATAATGTAAAGGACTTGGCACAATTGGTGGTCTTTATCTGTGGGTTCGGCGATGGTGGTGGTGGATTTCTAAGCAGGATTTTTAGCTCTTTTATTCATAATTGACAAAATCTTTTTAACGCAATGTGATTAACAGAGGCATTCCACCGGCGGGTTTCATATAATGATGCCCTAGTCTCTTTGACCGGCAAGTGACGCTTATCTGTACTGAACCGGAATTTACGTGAGAGAGCTATTAATATAGCTTTGTTCGCTGATTTGTCGACGAAAATTGGCGACGCTAGGGTAAAGACGGATGGAATCTTTCATGTAACACTCCATATATTTCAAATTAGGCAAAATGTCGGTTTGATTCGCCGAAATATTCCAGGAGTTCTTCATAGACGCGTTCCTGAAATGAGATTTATAAACGAGTTACGGCAACTGATTATAGAAGATTCTGAAATCTTTAGTAGCACCTGATGCTCTTCCGGATGAGTTGCCATACAATAAAGAAACCAAGTGAGAGCAACCGACGTGGTATCATAACCCTTTTAGATGGAAGTAACACAATTATAACTTTCGAAGCGAAATCTTTAATTTTAAGAGAAGTAAAAATTACCGCAATCATAAAAGTGTCGACTAGGCTCAGAATGAACTGATTCGCTCAACTCCGTTTCTCGTTTAGCGGTTTCCAACAAAGAAATCCAAAAAAGGTTTTCTCTTCCCTGCGATTTATCGAACAAACAAATATTAAAATTGATGAGCAATTTCTTAGATGGCATTTTACTTACGAGCGCTCATTTTCGACTCATCAGATTTCGTCAACCGGATCGATTTCGTCATCAGATTTGGTATTTTCGATTTGTTGTTTTCTATCGCGTAGCACCTGTAAAATGAAACGTCAAATTTAATTTTATAAGCCAAGGACGGAATAAAATCTGCCTCGCGTCATTTCTTCCCCTCTATGCATGTGTTTATACAATTTAAAGAATTGATTCAATATAAAATGTATAACCACAGTTACCGATCAAACGATTTGATGTAGGCCTACTCCGAACCCGACTCGGTTTGCGTATTGACTTTAATACCCATGGCAGCCTCTATAATTAGACATATTGGAGATTATTTCAGTTAAGTTGGGTTTACTATACGAAATAATAGAAGCCAAGAACATCACACATATGTAAAGGTCTGATTCACAATAGAACAACAAATAGAATACACCTGTTTGAAAAAAGAAAAAGAAAAATCATTACCGGATATAATATCTAAGGTGCACAGCGTGATATCATAGGGAAAATGTCGATTTCCTCGCTGTCAGCATTTCTATGGAAAACTTCACAAAAATCTCCCAAAATCTGAAAGTGAACGCTGGTGTCAGCAGCCGGCGGTCCTTTTTCCATTTGTCACCTTTAAAAATGGATTTGCGTTATTTTTATAATTTATCTTCCTTAATGTAATTGACTTTACCAGATATTGATAATAACAAGCCATTGCCAAGCCAAGGTTCCATATAAATAGCATGTAGTAGCTGCTCTTGTCGATATTCTTCTGGCTTGTAAGGCACGCTAAATTTGAATAATTTTAAAAAATATGTAATCCTTATCGAATAATAAATGAAAAGAAAATATTTTTATACTTTTATTTATTGAGGGGATGAAATGGCAGTTCCTCCTCTCCATGTCTTGTAGATGCGGCCGTTACATGTTCAACCCTTTTGACAAGCAATGTCTAGAGGAATTCTGTTTAATAACAAAAAAGCCAATTAGTCCATAAATGTCTCAACAAAGACAGAGAAAGTGTTGTATATTAGTTATTACCCCTTAGGCAATCTTGAAAATAATACTTTATTTACTCAGCTCCTCTTTTTAAAAAAGGATATTGTTTTGTTTCCTCTCTTCAAAGTTCTGGTGGTTACCAGCATGAAAGCTTCATTATTTAAAGATGGGTGGTATATTCAAGTCTACGCTACATATTAAACCAAGTGGTTCTCATGACACTGTTAGACCCTTGATATTAAAGGTGTGTTACCTGAACCATCTCGAGGAATTCGAACACATTCCCAAAGAATGGAACTTTAGGCGGCCAGCAAGGAATGCGGTTGATTTAACGGACAAAAGAGGAGCACTCCCATATAGCCAAGACCAGATGATCAAAACAACGAAGATTAGCGACGTCAGTGTGACAAATTCTATCATTACCACTGGCAAAGTAGAAGACACACGAGAAAAACTGCGAACCACTAGGCGACTAGATATAAGCTTTTTAACTAATAGAAAGTAAACACATCCGGCCACTTGATACCTGAGTACACCTGCTTCGACCTTCGTTTTGTACACGAACGAACTAAAAAGTAAAAACACAACAAAGGTGTTGTCATATTTTTTAAAGAAAACGAAAAATTATTTGTATACCATCTATCGGTCGAGTTACAGGCTCGATCAAACACAAACTATAGTGAGGAAATTCAAAATGAGACCAAGTTTCTAATTGATTTATGATGGTTTTTATTCAGCTGAATGAAACTGCAGTAGGATAAGGAAGTAAGTCTGCGTTTATCCTATATAAGCTGCAGTGAAGAAGAAACTCAAATTTAAAATTTGATTTGCGATTTGCGATTTTCGATTCTCTAAAGCTCTACCGATGGAAAAAGATGTTTTCCCACAGCAAAGAAACCGAATGCGTTGATGTGGGGTCTCATGTGCGTCAGCTGCTCAGCGAATAAGGACACCTGATTAATATGGGAAAAATTAAGAGAATTCAATAAATGATCCTGATGGCTGAGGATCGCTGGTGATGTAGCGACTGTAACAAGGCCGCGTAGACTTTATCTGTCTGTGAATTTCCATATTGTTTGAAAAGATTATGTCTTAATATTTAAATTGTCAAAATATTGGAGAATGAAGTTTATAAAGAACCTGACTCAAAGACAGAAAGAACGATGTCATCGGAGGAAGAAGCCAGAAGAAAGAGGTGAATGAAAACATTGATTCCAAACGGAGACGTTCAACAGTTCCAAGAGCCCGTCAATGCTCAAGATCCCGTCCAACAAGATGTACAGAGAAGAAGTAATGGAAATAACAAATATGTAGCCGACTTCAATAATCAGAAAGACTCCAAAGTAGCGGTTTAGTTTGCGAACTGTCCGACAAATTAAGCGGTGGTGTCTTCGGAGAACAATCAGTTTAGGACGCTGAGTTTCATCCGAAGTTAGAGCCGACGATATGCGCTTGCGGATGGCTTTTAGTTGCCGTGAAACAATTCCTGTTAGGTTGCAAAACAGCACTAGCTGGATAGCTGGATAAATCTTGGTCAGAAACGGTCAGAAAGCTATAGACACGTCCATTATTTTGCGTGTGATAGTATTAGCCTACTATTGCAGATGTTTTCCATGACTAGCAGAACCGTCACCAACGCAAACTACACAGGACAATATATTTTCTCACATTTATGAGCTGTAAATTTATGATGTTTGAATACGTACCGAAAAGATGAGGTAAATATAATCAATTTGACAACAAGTTTTCTGCACGAAATAAATAGTTTGTTTGAACATGGCATGCTTTCCTCCAGCAGTGCGAATGAATGAATGAGGTCCATCCATGTCTTCGATCGAGTGAGCAACGTGAGCAATAAAAAGCAAATATGACTGTCGACGGTGTAAACCGCCAAATAAAAATTTTCAATGACGGAGACGCAGGACAAGGCCGATGTTGCCGATCCGCTCATGTAAGCCATTGAAACGTCCTTGGCGTAATAAAAGATGTGGATTTAGCTGACTTGACTGGATCAACAACACCATCGAGAAAGAGAAGGTGCGATAGAGATGACTGGACAGCCGACAGTCAGAGACTTCCAGTGAAGGGGAAGGATTAGGCACAATTGCATTGGAATTAGGCACAATGGCACATGCACCTTGTTAGAGGTTCCAGACTCAAGAGGATTTTCCGGCGTTCGGATGTGATCCTAATAATGTCTGATGGTTTGAACTCATTTAATCGAATTGGCTGAACTTTGACGAGGCCATGACATGACATGACATCTCTTTTCCACGGTTGTTGCTTTCCAACTAGCCAAATTATCACTTATATATTTCCTTCATCTTGTTCTTACAAATTACTAATCAAATG
The DNA here is from genome assembly GCF_021234035.1 of Daphnia pulicaria. Lineage (NCBI taxonomy): Eukaryota > Metazoa > Arthropoda > Branchiopoda > Diplostraca > Daphniidae > Daphnia > Daphnia pulicaria. The sequence goes on along the minus strand of NC_060914.1, from coordinate 4,994,914 downwards.
ATGGCAATTGACTGAATGGACAGCTGAGTACCGTACTCAGCATTATTAAGTGCATTTTGTCCTCGTCTATTAAGGATTGATATTTTGCAAGCGCACACTTGATGCCATCAGTGTACTGTATAAACGTATACAAAAGAGAAGCTCGATTAGTCATTGAAACGGCGACATTCGTGATCCAATAATTTTCTAAATGTGTTGAAGCGCACAACGACAGAAAATGTCGCTATTGCTATATAATAAAATCAATACTCTACATAGTGCGACGTAAGCTACCTTCCACGAAATGACGAAACCCATCACAACAAACGGTCACAACAAGTTTATCTAATGGAAACTCCTTTTATTTCGTGTCCTTACATTTTTTGTTGCTCGAATCCTTGAAAGGATAAATTGACGATGAAATCTAAAACATGTTGTATACCGTACCGCTTTTTGAAGAAAACATTTTTGTTTTTTACTTTTTCAAAGAAAAATCAGAAAACATATTTAATTCGCCTTTTCAATTTCCCGTGTATGATGATTACTAAGAATGATAATCTTACTGTTGCTAATGCTACATAATAAAAACACATAAGATTTTTGAGTAGTTTTGGTTTAAGATATTTTATTGAGACATTCATTCAAATCAACAGGCCCACACAGACCAACTTCGCACACATTCTTCAAATCCACCACTCCATTCATTCTCACGAAGGAAGCGAAGAAAGAGAAGAAAAGAGAAAGAAGGGGAAAAAATAGAAAAGAAATTGTGTCGTGATATTGACGTTCACCTAACAAAATTTAATTCGACACCAATTCGACGCAACTTCAACAGCTAGCAACTATATTTCCACAATGGTACGAAAATATTTCGACAACAGGTAGCTAATGTACTTCGACCTAACCTAACCTTAACTAACTTAACCTAATCTTAAAAACGAATTGCCGAAGTACTTTGGCATACACTGTGTCTACGTATTCTCGCACCAATCGAAATACAGCTGCCTTATGTTGAAGTTACATCAAATCGATGTCGAATTTAAAGTTTTGTCAGATAAAACGACCAATATCCGAGCCAATTCTGAAAGAAGAAGATGGCGATAAAGATGAAGAAGAAAAACAATAGATGAAAGTAAATAATTAAGGGGAAGGTAAAGAATAAGACAGAAACATATTATATAATAACAAGAGTAGTTTTTTTTTGAAGGTTTTTTTTTTAATTATTTTTTTGGGGGTGAGGGAGGGGAGAATACACGAAGGAAGCGAAGGACAAAAAGATAACGAGAAAGAAGGGGAAAAATAGAAAAGAAATCGGGTCGGAATACTGACGTACACCCAACAAAAAATTAATTCGACACCGATTTGATGCACCTTCAACAGCTAGCAACTATATTTCCACGATGGTGCGACAATATTTCGACAGCAGGTAGCTAATGTACTTCCACTTAACCTAACTTAAAACTATCTTAAACTAACTTAACCAAACCTTAAAAACTAATTTTCGAAGTACCTTTAGCATACCCTGTGTCTACATATTCTCGCACCAGTCGAAATATAGTTGCCTTATGTCGAAGGTACATCAATTCGGTGCCGAATTAAAGTTTTGCCGGATGAAACGACCAATATCCGACCCAATTCTGAAAGAAGAAGATGAGAAAAAAGATGAAGAAGAAAAACAATAGATGTAGGTAAATAATTAAGGGGAAAAGAAAAAGAATAGAGAAAGGAAGATATAAAATCAAGAGTAGTTTTTTTTTAGTGTTTTTTTTTTTTTTTTTTAGATTTTGTGAGTTTTATGTTGTTTTTTTCTGATTTTCTGACGATTTTTTTCCATTGAAGTCCTTCGTTACACGTAATCCTCTTACTCGGCTGACGACGACGCTGCTGCCTCTCTATTTTTCTTGGCCTTTTTCCGTCTGGCTGTTCTTTTGTTTATCTTTTGCTTTCGCGTCATCAGGATAGGGTTGGTCTCGCACGAAAGAGATTCTTCCTCCAGGTCCTTGTCGACGACAGGATCATCCAAGTGAGTTGACTGATGTATTTCTTCAGTAGTTGCTCCTGGCAAAGTCTCTTGCTGGTGGACGGCCAAAGCTTCAGGTACAATTGGTGCGTGGTTGATGGTTGGAGACGCATCAATCAAATCGGCGACACAAACGCCATCCGTTGCTGTAGGAACCGGCTCCTCTTCCTTCTGATACGATCTTTGGCCATTGATAAAATAAGCCACCTGTATCGCGTTCCCTTCTAACAGAAGACCGTCGTAGAATTTATAGGCCCGCCTCGCGTCCGATGGATGAACAAAGTCAACTATCATGCTGCCGGAGTATTGTCCTTTGTCGTCGGCAAACATGTTGTAATGCGCCACATCGCAATCAATCATGATCTCAATGTGATTGACGATTTCGGCCCCATCAACCGAAGTGGGCAAATTGCTTATAATAAGGTACTCATCGGGCACTTTCCTGCTGGTGTCAACGAAAGATGGCGATGCCGCCGCTGGTGATATATGGCATCATCTCGGACATCATCCATGGAGTTGGATGTTCGGCTGAAAAAGTTCATCGGCTGAAGTTTCATCGATAGGTTGTGAAACTTCAACCGGTGCAGGAGGCTCCTCTTCTTCCTGGTAGAATCGTTGGCCATTGATGTAATAGGCCACTTCTGCTTGATGCCAGAGCTGCAATTCTCCTTCAAAGAACATACCATCGCAGGTTTGATAGGCTCGCCTCACGGCCGATGGATGGACAAAGGCAACCGCCATGGTGCCCGTGTATTTTCCTTTGTCGTCGACAAACATGGTGTATTGCTTCACTTGGCCAATCATGAGCTGTAAGCGATTAAGAATCTCGGCCCCATGAACCGAAGGTGGCAAATTACTTAACAGAAGGTACTCGACTTCTTCCTCTGTAGAAGTGTTTGTGGTGGTGTGGGTGGTGTGTTTGAGGTTGGTATCCGAGTCGGGGGTCGACTGGCAAAGTTCGTCAACTAGAGTCTCTTCGGTAGATTCAGCATCTGATGGTTGCATATTGGGCTCCTCACATCCAACATCTGGTGTTACTTGAGTGATGGTTTTCTCTGTTCTTTCAGCCAGCAGTCGAAGGACTTCCGTTTTCTTTTCGTCGGTTCCAATCAGGTTGTTATCGCACAAATTGTCAATTTCATCTCCAGTATCTCCAGATGAAAGCAAAGAAATGGCTTCTAGAACACGGTCTTTATGTTCGATAATACGTTTCGACTTTGTTTGGTTGTCAATTAAACGTATATTTTCCTCTTCAAGGAATAGTATTCGTGCTTCCATGGCACTTTTATTAGAGGCTGCCAACTCATCCAGTGAGTTTTTGAGCTTCCGATTGTTTTTCTCGGAGAGCGCGAGTTCAAACTGATCTAATCAAATCAAATGAAGAAATCATGATAAAGATCGATTGAAAGCTTCTTTGCAATGAGAAATGATGAGGGAGTAAACTACTATAGCGAGTTTAAGTATATTGTCGTTGATGGCGTCGCCTCCTTATATATATGTCAGCAGGGGAATCCAAGCACCTTCGCACGAGTAATTTTCCTATGTTTTTAATTTAACTTCTTCTTTTTAACGTTTCATATTGAATTAAAGTCATAGTTTCAGAATTAACGAATATTGTTCAATTATTTTCAAACTGAATGCAATTAAATATAACTTTTTTATTTGCATTTATAATGAAGGTTTTGGTGTTTCTGACTTTCTGGGTTATAAATCATAACCCTCATTGCATCATTGCTCATTGCATCATAACTTATGATGCAATGTTTCCGCAATTGAAAAAAAATCTACAGTACGCCAACTGTGGTCAATTTGCAAACTTCAACATTTTCGAACAACTTCTACTTTCCCGCACGCATCCAAATTTGGAGAGAAAAATCAAGTCGTTTTTTCAATAATTCTTCTGTCTTATTCGCTTATGAAATGAATCCTATTTCGAATCCCATAAAAAATTAAAAATCTAATGCTTGAAATAAAAACTCGTTTAGTTAAGACTAGGACACATTTACAGTTGAAACTAAACACTGGTAATAATTGCATTTTATGTTATATATTCTACGTGATGACACTTACAGTCTACGTTTTACATTGTTACATGCACATCAATCCAAGTGAATCGTCATAAATAATTGAACAATAGTTTATAGAAAGGAGAACATCCGCACTTCCGTTATGATTTGTCAGCTGAATGAAATTGTACGAGAATAAGGATCGAAATACGACAGCGTTGTTCCTATTAGCTGCCGCATTTATTTAAAGAAACGACAAGATTTAATTTAAATTATCCCTGAGGTATATTTATATACGAAGGTCCTTAACAATATAGGGTGTGGGGTATAGGGGGTAGGGTAGTAGTAGATAGTAGTGAAATTCAGAGGGTTTAATGTCCATTCGGTAATCCTTTATACGTTTCTTCCCTGAATGACCAATCGTCACCAAATTTTGTACATAATTCTGTCAAAATTTGATACATTGCGTAGTGGGGTTTTCATTTGTTTTCATTACTGTTTTAAAAATCTAATTTGCGTACTTGTTACCTAGCTGGTTGCCGAATCCTAGGCAGTGAATTCGCTTTTTTTGCGTAACCTTCCAACTGTCAGTGCATGCTCAGCAGTGTAAAAAAAAAGAAAAAAAAAGTTTGGATCTTCCCTAGCAAGACAAGTTTTCTGCTATGGGAGTGGAGAGTATTAATTATTTGATTTGGTTTTTATGTTTGATTTCGATTTCGTCTTTATTCTTCTTTTTACTTTGTATTTTCCCACTCTTATTTTTTTAACCTTTTTTGTTTTATTATTACCTCTTTTTGTTTACTATTTTTTATCTTGATTTTAATAAATTTGGTTGTCAGTAAAATTTCTATGCCTCCTTTTTTAACAGTTGGTCATCAACCAAGAAGTTGAGGAACATTTGAAAAATGTTATATTATATTCATTTTGAAGCTCTGGGTCATCTCTCCCTTCTTCCTCTGTCCTCTCCTCGGTCATCAACATCTTCTTGCGGTCGTGAAGAGTTACCACCGATCTTCCACTTCCATTTACCTCCGAAAGCTTAGTAAGAGGAATTTTTCAAAATTACAAACTTAGTTTTCCTTTCCGACTTGATCGAGATTCGAACCGCCAACCATGCGAATAGCAGCCTGGGTTGATGACCATTAGACCATCATTGTTATATTATTGGAAGGGAAAAAATGGGTATGATGGTAGCTCGCTATCTATTAGCCAAGATTCATGTAATGCAACATGTGACCGCATGATATAATTGTATTGTTACTATAGTAATAAGTGTTACTTTAACTTAATCTAAACATGAAGTGCGACGTGGGGTGGCGGGGCGAAGCCTCCGCCACACCTAAGTCGCACCACTCATAATATTGACAGATTATTAGTCAATAAGTAATAAGAATCAAATCATTTAAGAGAATAAAGGGAAACAGGATTTTCCAAACATAATAGTATGTTTACTATTTACTTTCTACTATTTAATATTGATTTTCTGTCTCTTTAACGTTTAAAAAAATTCCCGAAGGACATTACCGAAGGAATCTTGTATTTTAAAAAGTATACTAAACTATAATACCGTTGGAAATAGGGCCTTAAGACAGAACTAAATACTTTGCATAGGTTTGTTAAAAGCACAAATGTATTATATATTTTTAGCAAATCGATGGTGTCAGAAAGTAAATATAGCAAGATCAATCATTCACGCGAATTAAATAATGTAAAATTAAAAGTAAAAACTATGCGCGATCACTGCAGTCAAACATTTGCATACGCTTCAGTTGGAACCGGAACTGCAGATCCATCGGCAACCATCTCTTTGTCGTTTCCTGTTGGCCGGTAATAAGGCGCACCAGCAGCAACAGCTTGTCCAGCTCCGGCGTACTGCATCACCCAAGTCTATGCGAAAACGGAAAATATGAAAATGTTATGCAAACTTGAAAGTGGATTGTGCCAAATTGTACCCCATCAGACATTTGCGGAGCACCGGCGTATTGGACGAACTGCGGGCCAGCAGCTCCGTATCCAGCGGGATAAACTGCATATTGTTGGGGTGCAACACCCTGGTCAGCAACAACAACAGGGACCTGAACAGGAGCTGCGTAAGCGGCAGCCACGTTAGCTGAAGCGGGAGCGTACATGGCGTATGACGCAACTGGAGGAGGTTGAAGATACATCGAGCTGGAATAGTCGACGGCCATTGGCTGTTGGCGTCCATCCGACACAATTCCATCAGAAGGTGTTAGTGCGGGAGAGATGGGCAGAAGTCGGTCGGCAACTGCTGAGGTCGAGTCGTCAGACGCGTACATCGGAACGTAGACCTTCTTGGCTACCAGAATCATTTTACGTGAATTCGGTGCTGACGTCACTATTGTCGCTGTGTCAGATTTGCCGGACTTGAGATTGAGGAACCACGCCTCTGAAACGACGACCAACAAGCTCAACACTGACAGGATCACAATTACAGACTAAGAAATAAGACAATGAAACAAAAAAACACAATGAAAAGAATAAATTAAATAATTCACAGCAGATTAACTATATAAACATTTGTTGTTACCTTCATTTTCAATATGAGATGGAAGAGACTTGTTGTGCCGTGGAAGCCTGGGATCTGCGTACCAATTGTCACGTCACGTCGGCCTTTTATCTCATCTCATCGAACCCATAAATCACCTCGAGCTATTGGCGCCAATGAACTTTTCAAGATAACATTCTGTCTCGTTTTAATGGAGGTGGAGAACAATAACTAAAATCAAATTCAGAGTCACTTCAAACAGATTAAAAAGCGGCGCGCACATTTGAACGGTCTGTAACCGCTATCTTTGTATACAGCCCATTTTTAGGCAGGGAAAATATAATGGCCGTTGAGTTCTGTACGAAGTAGCATCATTCTGTCATTTTTCTTTATTCCTGTTCGTAGTGAATTTAAAGAATTAAATTTATCTCAGGAAGGAACAAAACCTCTTAATGTGTATTTGCGCTTGCATTTACGTTCACGTCATCCAAAATATAATTAAGAAACGAAAACGTTATTACAAGAAGAGATTCCGTTTCCATCTATGAAATTATAGTAACTTTCTCGTTGAAAAAATAATAAATCCATTTGGATTTTATCTTTCCGGAGAGAAGGGATTTTCATAAAACAATGTTTCTTTATCAGAGTATCAAAGAAAAATAATTCCAACTCAGCTTCTCTGGATTGATAAGATGAAATTGGAACTTGTGCAAACAGACAGTCTCATCAGCCTCCGCAGAGAAAATCTAAAAAAATTTCCATTTGTTTGATCACGGTGTTCGCTATTTTAACAAAAAACTTCAATTCATAGAACATCAAAGTTTGCCTCCTGAGAGGATTGAACTCTCGCCCTTTGGTTTTCTTTCTATATTTGTTCTTCTTTTTCTTCTTCCTTTTTCTTCATATTTGTTATACGTACGAGACCAACGCTCTACCACTGAGCTAAGGAGGCACAAACGGTGGCCAAATAGGCTATTTTTTAAATGGTAATGTTTGTCTGGAAGCGTGACTTGGAAAACATATTAGATCACTGGAAGCTCATCCGCGTTGCGCAAAATTTAGATAATTAAAGTGTTATCTGCAATTCACACGGATGAATTCATTACGTTTAGATACTCACTCGATATTCTCAAATTTACCGCTATTCCGCTATTCATCAATGAAGCTAGGGTATTAATAAATTATTGTGTTATAAATAGTGTCTTTACTGCCTCCTGAGAGAATTGAACTCTCGACCTTTGGTTTGCTAGCTTGCAAATAATTTTTACATTCACAACTACTACTACTCACAGCTACTGTTTACTTTGTTTTATTAAAGCGTGAAAAAGATTACTGGAAGCTTCCGTTCCATCCAAATGTACATTAGAAGTTGCACTATGTCCTCAAATCGTCTTATTAAAAGTCTTAAAAGTTTTTCTCCAAAGAATTCAAATGGAGTCGAGTGATCCTCGACACGCGTTTATACTTTGAATATGTATTTGCCGAGGTATTTGCCTCCTGAGAGGATTGAATTCTCGGCCTTTGGTTGTCTACAATCAATTAATACTAATTTTTTAACTGACGTACGAGACCAACGCTCTACCACTGAGCTAAATAGACACGCAATAAATAATTACCGAACGTTAAAGACTGGAATATTTACATGCTGTTTCTGAAAGAAACGATAAGTTGATAATAATCATTCTTTATGAAAAATGAAACGAGAGAAATAAAAACTAAAAGAATTCCATTTCAACTAACAACTTTTTAATGCTAAACAGAGAGACCGATGCTGATGGCCCTAATCATGTTTCCGACATAACGCAACTTACGACACACCAAGATTCGAAAATCTTCCGCAGTCATTAGTCTTCAAACTTCAAAGGGATCAAATAGTTCTACTGAAAAATAAGATTCTTTCTCGGACAAAAAATGTTACCTCAATTTAATTAGAGAGGACTGCGAAATTGAATGGTATTCGTTTGCACCTGACACTAAAATACAATGAAAAAGTAATATTTGCAAGACTTGATTTGTTCCGTTCGTGACCCAATTAGCAAAGAAGGAACCACATTCGAACACACCAGACCCCTCCCAAACGGATCTTATTTTCTCCCTTCACCCGTTCCCATTCACACCCAACTATAAAAGCCCCGATAGGGAAGATGGAAAGTATCAGTTGTTCTACACATCAACCGAAATCAACATGAAGCTGGTAAGGAAACGGCACTCAAGACATTTAATCAGTCAACAGTCGTCGAATTCATTCGTGCTTTAATTGCCTCAGACTTGGACTAAACTAAGTGAAATAAGATAGAAAAGCAAGCTTATAAGCTCGCCGCGAAGGGATAGTCGTAAGCCAGTTGAAAACTGTCTTAAATGACAAATTCAGGGCCTATTGTTAAGTCGGACTTATTCACAATTCATACTTTTCTTCACAGACTTTTTGGTTTTAAAACGGGATTTTTCTGTTACAGTCCAATATCCTTGCAAGTTATTTACGTTTAGTTTGCTACACTCATATTTTCAAATTTTTTCACATAAAGTTCATTAATTGAATTTAAAAATAACCATCTTTAAGTTTAATAACTGCAAAACTTAAATACAAATCTGGTTATTGCGTCATGGTTGGGTTATCAAAGATTGCGTCATCACGGCGATGCTATGGACATCTGGTGGTTTTTAATCATGTTTAACCATCCATAACGAATATATTTCAATAAAAAATATTTCTTAACACGTTAAGTAAATGACAAGCACGTTAAGAATGGAAAGTGGAATTTAAACCTAAGGTGAAAAAGTTGTAGTCGCCACCGCAAGATGTCACCAGTCATTAAGTGAAAAAGTTGTAGTCGCAACCGCCAGATGTCACTAATCATTAAGCAATTATTTTAGCAGTTTTTCATTAATTACAGAAGAACTAATTAAGTAAATGGAATTATTTTTGTTCTGGTCGCACCGCATATTTTTTGTGTAATTTTTAAGACCAAAAAGTTCGAATTCTGTTGTGAAACACCCGAGCTATGGAGCGGGACATACATACAGACAAAGTGACATGGCTTTTTTTTTTCTGCGTATGCGATTATTAGCTTCGCCCTTCGGGCTCGCAATAAGGCCTACTGTACCCATGGGAACAGGAAAAAAGCGAGACTGTCCGAATGTCCGGAATTCGAATTCGGAAATCTCTGGAAACGTAATTAATGATTCCTGCAATTTTCCACAACTAAGTAATGCCAAATTGCTGAAGCTGTTCATAAAAAATAATGAAAAATGTCGTCTGTGACTGTCACCTGTCAGTGATAACGTCGTCTGTGATGAATTTTGGCGGTCTAGCTCTTAGGATGATTAGTCAGTCAGATGCCGACCTTTTATCCGGTAAAAGATCGCTATTTATTAAGCATTTTTTTCCATATTTTCTTCGTGATTTAAATCAGCTTTATCATTTACCCGAAAAAAAGCGGGGATTATAAAGGGAAGAAATTATAACTGCCAATAACACAAACCAAATAATCAAAAAGTGATCGGTTCAACCAAATTAATGCATAATCTTATAAAAAAAACCGAAAACTGCATTTTCTGTTCACATTTACTTAGTTATAAACTCACAAATCCTCCCCTAATCTCTATATTTAAAATTATGCAATTAACACCGACGTCTGATGGCCCCAAGGCCCCAGATTATGACGTCTGTCTGTCGGATATTAAATAAAGTTTATATCCCTCTATTTTTTAAGATATATTTCAGATTTTCTAAACAAAGTTGATTTTTTTACCGTTCCTGCCGACTTCGGGATCGCGTCATGCTTGAACGCCCCGGCCGCCAGTCGACAGACGTGGCTTTTCGTGTTATATTTTTATTTTGGCGTTTCGTGTGTTTCGTTTGTTATATTATCTGAAGTCGGTGATTTTATTTCCTCGAATCTTGGTGTACACACAGCGACTTACAAGGAAAAGCAATACAAGGCATGATGGAAAGAAAATAGACTGTGCGGAGGCAACCAAAAAAGGTACAATGCTATATACTATAGCCTAGTATATATACTTCCCCACAGCACAGTCCTTTAATCCTTCTTCTATATACGTACTTCTCTGTAGGCTGCCAAAGTGAGTTCGTATTTATAGAGAGAAACTCGTCCTGCATTCTAAATCTCATTAAACTATCGGCTCGAAGATAAATAAGCCAAGTGCGAATCCCAACATTTCATTGGCAGTCTCTCAAGTCTCATAGATAGTACAAACCCTAATAATTATTAAAGATCTTTCTATTGTGTAAAAATACGTTTTCAACTGTACGCGTCAAGTGCTCCACCAGGGGAATTTCTGTCTCTTAATAGGAATCCGAAAAAGAATTCAATTCACTGATGCGATTTCATTTCATTTTTTTAAGTGAGTTGAACGATGGCGAAAAAAATTGCCGATGTGAATCGGTTTGCCATTTCGCATTGAATTGCTGTGGTTCTGTTGATTGTATAATTAGTTATACTACCTTATTAGTTCAGCGACGTTGATGGTGCTGTATCAACTTGTTTTAGGCCTTTCTATATAATGGAGTAATGGGACATGATGGATGCGAGTCGATGTGGAGAGAGAAGAGAGAGAGCAACGATGCGCTGTTGGATTCTTGACACCCGGTCGGTGATGATATGATAGAAAGATAGTCACTGCGGCAAGTGCTGGGAACTAGACAGCTGGTAGTCTGCCCAGTTGATTATATACGGCCGGCGCAACAAGGCCAGCAATATTTTCAATAAGCATCAGCATCATCGTGCATAGCACTTTGTTATTTCTTTCGTTTGCATCGCTCCGTATAGATATACTTTGCGCCCGTTTGAGTAATCATGATTTCCTTTAGAGACTCAGGAGTAAAAATAGCCATTTCTGTCCGAACACGAGCTAAATAAGCAATCCACGCGGCCGTTGCGTGCCAAGCAGAAGAGATATATCAAATAAAGCTGCGACGCGCGATATATATATATCCGGCCACTGCTAACAATAAAAGGCAAAAAACAAAAGTTGGAAGCAGAAAACGACCGCAGTCAGCTAACAACGTAATTAATGTATTGTTGTTATTATAAGGCGAGTATATATATAATATATATATAATAGGCCAAAAAAGGTCAAACGTTTTGTCGTATAAAAATATACGAGAAAAAAATAGTTTTCCCTGGGAGATTTTCATTTAAATTTATTAGATCCCAATGGAATGATTGGAATCTATAGAAACGGAGAAGCCCATTAAGGTGGAAATTTGGCATCGTATTTCTCGGTTAAGGCAAGGCATAAGGTAATCAATTATTTTTTAAAAGATAAATTTTAATGAATAAACTAACTCCACACGGGATAGTTACCACTTAGAGTTCGAAAAATGGTTCCATCAAGAAATGGCATGTAATCAGATGGCGCATATTGACGGCATTTGAAGAGCTGGATTCTCCACAAATGTCTTTCATATAGCAAGCGCTTGTAACGCGTTCAATTAAACGATAATTAAGTCTGATAAGTGATGGGCCAAAAGCTGCTGCAAAACACTTAACGAAAACGGTCTATAGGTCAAATAGGTGATAATCACGAGATGAAATGTTCCATATATCGATGTGCTTAGGAAAGACGGGTTCACCAACCCCGTCACTCACGGGTATTTCATGACTTGCATCCAGCCTTTTAAATAGAAATCACGAACCTGGAAGGATTCATTGCCAGGTCTTCCATCTCTGAGGTATCTCTATGAACCCATCATGCATAGCAAAAAATCACAAGACAATTAAGTATAAAAGCCTGAAATCACTGGGGATCCATTTTAGTAATACATAATAGTAATGATATTTTGAGACCAGCTTAAGCTAGAGGACGGGAGCACGGGGCCATGTTATGGCTTGTCGGGTGGATTTTTAATCATAATTTTTAAACAAGGGTCAATCGATAGAGCTTAAAAAAGTTATTCTAAGTCTCCAAAGTTCTAGTGAAAATATGAAATTAAAAAATATTTGCGTTTTAATTTTTAGAGGACGGGATGGTCGTTGGTTGTCTCCACCTAGCGCTCAACACTTAAAACTGCTGCCTAGTTAGGGCATGGTAGAAGAGGGGATGGTATGTTCACGTACTAGAAATTTTCCATAAGGCTAGATCCTCGGTTTTTCAGTTTTTTTCAAAGTCCTTTGCCACGATGTATGGTGCTGCCACCAAGCGTAGCGTTACTGAATCGTGCTTCCAAAAAGGGGTTATTATTAGCAATTTTTTCAAATTTTTTATTATCTGTAAGTAGTTGTTAGCCAAGTTGGGACAGTGTCTAGTTCCCACGTAAGACGACGTAGGTTCAAATCAACAGTCATATTTTTTCTTAATTTTCATTTTTTTCTATATTATATAAAAAAATTAATGGCCAGAAGAATAGATCTCCCTTTCTTTTTTTCAAAATCGGCCGCTAGATGGCTTTGCGAAATGACGTCTGTCAATGGCAAAAAACTTAAAAAAATGACGAAAAATTTCAAGATTTTCAATTGCCAATATCTCTGCTAATAAGCGTTTTAAAAAACGGGGCGAGATGTCTCTATTGGGAGGCAAAATCTTTCATTCTGAAAAATTAGATGTTTTTTAAGGTCTGGTTTGCCCGAAAACTGATGTCAAAAATCAGAAAAAACGCTACAAATTCTGGGGGTCCCTTAGTTTATATTAAATAACCTGAAAACTATGCTAGCTAGAACATTGCGGATTCCACCATTGGGTTTTCCGTAAAATTCCACACAAAATGGTTTACATGGGGACTGGCTGAGATGCCTTGGTCACCCTTTTTCAAATATTGTAAACCCTCAAAACCCCCAATTTTGGCCTCTTTGAGTGGTGGACTCTGTGTTCAAGTGAAATTAATAGAATAACTAGATTCTTTAAAAAATACGAGTTTTTTCACATTTTTTAAAAACAAAATCCTAATTTGTTTCCTTTCGCAAGGACTTAGAAAAAACGTGTTCAGACATAGTTCTGTAGAAAATCCGCTTGGTATCACTACCATTCATCGTGGCAACCTGGCATTCAGCCTTATGGGAAATTTCTAGTGTGTGAACATATACCATCCCCTCTTCTACCATGGAAGGGGTAAAACAACAATGATAAAAACAATGAAAACGGAAATTCAAAAGAAGAAGTTTGACAACGTTTAGTGAACTCGACTTCTTCTGCAGATGAACTAACTATTAAATTAGTTTTGTGGTAAACAATTGTGTTTTATTCTATTAGGGCTGTGGCCCGGGCCATGAAAACCCGGGCCACTATTTGGGCTAAAAAAAACCCCTCAAAAATATTAACCCACCGAGGCAATTTTTGTACGGGGCGGGTGACGGGTTGAACCACCGGGTCCGCGGGCCAACCCGAGCGGTGGCACCATCTAGTAGTCACATAGAAAAGCTCGTTATTCACTATACCTTCGGCATCCATCAAGAAAGACCTAAAAATATTGCCACCAAATACTCTACGAGAATTTCGTAGCATGAAAAGTAGGATAAGTGGAATAAAAGGGCGTTCAGGGGTGTAAGAACAATGGGCATAAGAAAATCTGTTAAATTTAAATATTTCCCCTGTTGTTTACTGTTTTCGCGACCGAATCCTGAGACACAGAGAATCGGACCGAGGGAAGAAAAGGGAGAAAAGGAAAGTATGAAAAAGGGGGGCACATACTTTCCTCTTTCCCCTTTTCTTGGGAACGGGAACACTTTTATTTTATGCAATCTTATCTTTTTTATGAATTTTTATGAAGCAATATCTTATATCTTATATCACGATACAATATCTAATATAGACATCAGCTAGCTTCATACGTAACAATGGCATCTTAAACCTTAAATATCTTCAATAATCCATAATTGTAATAATTGTTGCAGTATGTAAAATAATTTCAACTATTAGCATTAGTTTACATATTAATAACGAATATCGTTTACAATTTATAACTATGGCAGTCATGAGATTTGAACCAATAACCTTTACGTTTAAACGCGTGCATTAACCCAAACTTCCATACGGAAATTTTCCATATCCAAAAAGATCGATTGGTGAGCGGATAGTATAGTCTGTCCGGAATTCGCACCTGGCGCCTTATGGGAGCAAGACTGAATCTACAAATAAGTGATTTTGAAACTATTTGTACGCCATTCAAACATGTTTTGGTGGATTTCAAGCGAAATGGGGTTAGGGGCATGGGAATTAAATTAAAAACCGTAAAGACTTTAATTATTTTACAATAAGAAACATTCCGGACATAAGATACACCATTTCGGGGAATGGTAGTAATTATAAAACTAACTGCTCAATTTTTTTCAAAAATACTTTCACTAAAATTACTGAATCATTAATATGCCTTTTAAAAATATTTATAAACAAGTGGAACGGGAAAGAAAAATTATGACGACAGCTTTTTTGGATCTGCTAAGATTCGATCCTCTGTCACTCAAATCTTTTTCTTTTAATAATGCAAAAACTATGCAAAAAAACTTATAAACATTGCACATCAATCGATTCGCCTCCCAATTCTGCTTCGATTGATGTACAGACATATGAAAACAAAGAAATAATTTGCTTTCAAAATTTCTTGTCCGGAATTCGCGTCAGCTTTCCGACATTCGCATTTTGGCATGTTTTTCTTTTTTCATTGATATTTAAGAAAATTCTTAAAAATAACGAAAAAAATTTTATATATTGTAGATCTGTCAATTCTCTATCGATTGATATAATTAGTTAAGGGATTTTTCGAGTTTTAACCTTAGAATTTCCTTACCCCATAAAATTTTTTACTTACTGACACCACAGAGCCAAAATTTTCAGTCGTAAGCAAAATTGAGAAATTTCAATTCATGATTTCTCAATTAATACAACGTATTTTTAGATGCTCTTTAGCTCAATTGCGTATTCTCTGCCTTATTTTGAAATTCATTCATTAGTTTTCCTGAAATTTTCGTGGTTTTTCTATAATTGTAACTTGAAAAAATCGGATTTTTTGTCCGGCATTCGCGTATCCGAGATGCTGACCGAAATTCGTTGTTTTACCCCAATAAATAAATAAAAATGACTATAGAAGTTACTAACAAAAAGGTTACACCATAAATATTTAACTTACCCAAATCTATGGTCACCAATAAAAATAAAATTTTTCCAAAAGGAAAAAGAAGATTAGCTGAATTGCGCAGTGAACAATTGTCTTTAAGTCCTTTTGACGGGTGGTTAAAGGAGAAATGATGAGCGAAGACGAGCTTCGTCGTTTTATAGCCGCAGATCTATGCTGGGTTCCCCTTCCTTTAACCGCAGCGTATGGGGGTTGGGGCTATATAAGGTCAAAATTAAACTTTATATAGGCTTTCTACTTTCTTTTTTCCCCTTTTAAAAGAAACCCTCTTAACTTTAAGTCTTTGGAGATCCACCGATCCATCCAGTAAGGAATGGAACACAACAGGAAAAATCTCTAACTCTGATCTTTGTTTTAGTATGATTTCCCATTCGAAATGGGTTAAGATTGATGTAGAAAATTATCCTCACTATCTTGGCATAGTTCTGCGCTACTACTCCCCTCGAATTGCACGATTTTCTTGAATGGAAATATTTCTTCGTCGACAACAGCACCACACCATTGCATATCTTGGCCCTGTTGGCTATTTTATCTTTGCCCCACTACCAATACTATGTCCCGACCCATTTCTTTTGAAAACCACTGGCACTGTATTTATGCCGATTGCCCTCAATTTTTGAATTTCATCCACATTCCACACTCCTCAATTCTTCACCAATATTGCAAAAACAGATTGAATAAAGCCAGCTGGTTCTAAAAAAAAATGTTTTTCTTCTTTTTTCCTTAGACCATGAGTTTCCGAGTTAGCATGGACTTTGTCAAAATCGACCAAAACTTCTACAAAGTTTCTTTCATCATTTTTAAAACTCCGGTTCTAGAAATGTCTTGTCTTACTTCTTTCACCGTTTTCACTTGAAAAATGATGTACTAGCACCGAAAAATTTCTACATCCTTGATTTGGGCCTGAACGGTCGCCATTTTCCCCATCCCTGTGCACCTTTTCATCTGAGTGAAGATGACTGCAGCTCTTTGTTCACCTGGTCGACTGTCCGGCCAAACAACGGTGAAGGAGACGATTTTAAAATGTTACAATTCCGTGGTGACCCCGGAGAAATTTTGGGGAATCCTGAAACTAAGACTTGAATCTCGCTGCTCATCTCCAGCATTATCTTTATCCTGCCTCCACAACAGATTCAATGGAATTTTGCAGTAGTCACTACTTCTGGGAATAACCCACAACCTAAAGGCCTTCTCTATACACCTCAACGTATGAATCCTTAAATTATTTTGCAATCCTTCAAGGGATCCACTTTTCAATACACTCTTAACCTAACTCTTTATTTCTTTAGTCCCTTATAGAAAATGTATTACAAAAATCGATGGAAATTACACTCCGATTATTTTCGACTCCCAACAAAGAAATTAAAAAATTATTTGAAAACCAAATCTTAATCAAACAGTCTACTGTTCCTATTACCAATGAGGCTATTGAACTTTTATGCCTCGGCCTCAATTTTATCCCATCTCAGATAATCCTTACCTCTCCCTAATTACATCAATCAATTGCCTCGTTAGAGAAATCAACGTATCCATTATCTTAAAAAGAAAACATAAATTCACTAAAAAAAGTTGGCTGACTTATTATATCCAAAGTGATTGGAAACCTTCCCCCAGACCTGGAAAAATAATGATCAAAACGCTGAGATTCTAAAAGCATTAGCCAACCCGGATTTAAACCGCTCACATATCTCCAATGAGAAACTAGCCCACGAAAATATATCCACATTCTAAAATCAGACAAACGGACGCAACACTGATATATGGCCAGTCAACGATTACGAAACTGAAGCTTATCGCCAATTAAGTGACAAAAAGCCTATCTTAAAAATAGAAATTAAACATCAATGCTGTGAAATCTCTGAAAATCTCCTGGCCCTCGGCCTAATCACTCCGATTGAAGACGAAGAAATCTGTAAACAAAAACCGGCTGGAACAGCTATATTTCCTTCCAAAAATGCACAAGGATATCGAAAAAACTAGTAGAACATTCCCGGGACGCCCAATTGTTGCTACTTTCACATCCGTACTTTCTTGATAAATATATTACAGATTTTACCAGTCAGCATCTTCTGAAAAAAATTCCAGGATCTCTAATTGATACCCTCGACTTTATCTCTCGATTGGACCTCTTTCTGCTGGCTCCCAACTTGTTACGGCAGACGTGACAAGCTTATACCCTAATATTCCTTGGACAGACAGTATCGATGCCTCCACGGATTTTTACACTGAGAACCTTCAATTTCTCATAACTTATACATCTGAAAAAATATGTGTCTTCCTCCAAAACCACAACTTTTCAAACGCATTCTTACGCTAATATTATCAAATTCTATGATTTATTTCAAAGAAAAACGATTTTTTCATCAGATTAAAGGTACAGCTATGGGCTGTTGTATTTCTGTCTATTTCGCCAACTGTTATACGTTTGTCGTCACTCGACCTCTCGTTCTTAACCCACACACATGGCTTGTCTGTTTTCTTTGATTTATTGACGATCTGTTCTTTATTATTTGTCAACCGAACCAACAGGATTTTTCTAACGCGATTGAAAATATTTCTAATAAAAACATACGATATGAAATCGTCAACCCAGCAAACACACACAATTTTCTTGACACCACTGTCACCATTAAAAATAATATGATCGTTCTGGAACTATACTCAAAGGAAACCGCATTTGCACGCCTCCTCCACACATCCTTACCATACAATTAAAGGGAAGCCCCTATTCTCAATTAGTACTTCGGATTCGTAGAATCTCTTCAAATAGATTCTCTTTCCGGAACCATAAAAAAATGAGAAATGACTTTACGAATATGGGATACAGCAAAAAAACAATTAATATAACTTATCACGAAATCTTAAAACTATCTGATGCAGAACTAACTCTGCCCAAAATCTTGTCTCCCATTGCACGGGCCTTTAAATTCATCACTAATTTCAATCATACGTTTAACTGGAGAAAGGTCCACCTCACACTCAACAACCTACATAAAAATATTATACACCACTGAAGGGCCTTACCAAGAAATCGTGTTTAGCAACGAAAAAAATATCTTTTCATTCTTCTCAAACAATGCAAAACATTGATCAGCCCTTTGTTCTTTCGGTCTAGGTTTAAACTAATATTGAAGGACACTATTGAATTATGGATTGGACATCACATATTTCCTCATCTTCTTAAGACCCCGGTCTTTGAAGAAATTGTCACCCAATATCCAATATTATTCGCAAACCCAGCGCTCAGCTTAACTTCCCCGGATCCGAATAGCCATCCAACTTAAAAAATTTTGTTCCCTATATCTCTACCCGTGAATACTTGCCGGTCTACTCATCTTACGAATTCAATGTTAACACACCCCCTGGATTAACATGGATCCCTGTTTCCTATGAAAGAAATTAACTTAAAATTTCCAATAGAGGGTAAGAACGATATATATTTTCCATCACCAGAAGACCCAAGATTACTCATCGCTTCTCATAACCATTCACTTAAAACTATGACCATGGTTATAAAAAAGGATTTCTTAATTCATTAAGTCTGATTGGAAGCGTGACCCTGACATAGTGACACTAAATTTTGGGGGACAAGGTAGGGGGCTGTCTGCAAATGAAATGCATGAAGTGTGAAAAAATCATTCTTAGGTTTTCTATTCTTGAAATTAGTCGAATTGTTTCGTGTTGATCGCGGCAGACAACATTTTAACGAAAAAAGAACGCGGACCTATCATTGCCTATTCAAACGACGGGAAGTCAGTTATAAGTGATTGATTGGGGATTGCTGTCGGGACTGAGTTTTTATGGCAAACACGACATCGTGAAACAGGTGACGTAATTAGGCAAGTTGGTTCCGGTAGACAGAGAAAAGTTACCCCGGAAGAAGCAGAAAATATAGCTCTTGTGACGTCTGCCAAGCTAATCACAACAGCGCAAGAGATTGCGGGAAAAATTTGAATATTAAGCCATCTCATAAATATATAGAAACTAATTAATTGTTTTATAGATATTGCTAATGTGGATGTGAATCCCAACAACATCATCCGCATTCTGAAACGGAAAGGAATTAATCCACGCCGAGCTGATTGGAAATTGTTTTTAACGGCTGCGAATGCAAATTTACGTTTAGAATTTGCCATCCACTTCATGAACAAAACCAGGTGTTCTGGCAAAGTGCTATTTTTACAGACAAAAAAACATTTGGGTAATTTTAAGTTTAATTTTTAACAATGTAATAAAATACACTATTAGATTGGACGAGTGCGGCCGAGTATTTGTGTACCGGCGTGATGGAACCCATTTTGATAAAACTACGTCCAGGTTATAGACCGAAGCGGAAAAAATCCGTCCCTGTCTGGGCGCGGTTTTCCGCAAGTGGCACCGGTGGCTTCGTCCGTATCAACGGCAAATTCAGTCCGAGAAATATTTGGAAATCCTTGGCGATACCCTGTTTCTTTGATCATCGTTTCGTTTATCCATCCAAAATAACTAAAACTGAAGATGTAAATTATTATTTTCTAAAGCTATAGAAATAACATAACATAATAATTTCTTTTTTTACAGACTTTTTTACAGAGCCAACGGAAAAAGATTTAAGGTGATCTTCGTCATCACCGGTTGCGTCACTTTCTTTGTAGTAGGTTTTGAAACTTGTATTGTATCATTGAGTTTGCTGGTATGTTTTAAAAGAAATGAATTGAAGTTACAATTTTCTCTTGTGGATCTTTTCCTGATTTGTAGTTTATGAAACTGTCCCTAATCTCGAATACAATTGCTTTTGCGTCCATACAACATCTTCCCCTCTCCATAAACAATACAATAAACACAAGACACCCATGAGACACCCAATTTGAGACCCTTACAAAATGCCCTGCGCGGTGTTTCTTTGTTGTCATAGTTAAAACGTGCTAAATTTTCGTTTTTGTTTCATTTTGCTCATTTCGCCAATTTGAGCCAACGTGAAAATGAAGTTGAGTATGTTGAGAGCCAGACCCTGAGTTGTTAGTGGATACATAAAATCAAGTATTATTTTGACGAGGCTTGCTGGTAGTGTTTGGCCTTCAACGTACTGGATATGGGGGGTAGACTTTTCCCTGATGGGCTGCTTCTCTCGTTGCTGCTGCTCCGGGGACGACAGATTATTTTTTTTACACAAATAAATTTTTCAACATTGGACGATTTTTCAATATTTCGGTGCTTTTTACATCACTGCTCTCTTATTTTGACTTTTAAGTGGTGGGTCCTCCCATGAAGAATTTGCGGCCGCTGAACATCTCGATGCATGCGAAAGGCCACAAATGAACTAGCATCCACTTCCGCATTAATCTTCCAATACAGATCAAACATAGCTGCAAATAGTATGGCCAAACATATGCTACGCATATCATCCGTGTGATTTTAGACTGAAAATAGGTGAATTAACACCATATGCTGTCTCACACGACGTACAAAACAGCGCAGCAAACAGTTGTGGCCACACACTTGCTGCGCATATAATCCGAGATCAGATTTACGTTAGCGGAGAGCTTAGGAATACGATGTCAGCTTCTAACTTGAAGAATATATAAAAATCAATTAAATTACCGTAACCGAAACAATTACATCTTGCAATTCTTACTTTTGGTCGTCACAGACAAAATATAAGCTCTTTGATTTGATTTCCTGACACAACATCCCCTTCATTGTCTACTTCAAGGGCCCTACCAATCCACCAAGGATCCAAGGATTATCTATTTCCAAGGACTTATTCGTTCGCCTTGGGGAGATGGTCTTCAATAAGAGAACGTAATTATTTTTTAAAATTTACCATTAAGCTTGAAAGTTTCTTGAATATATTTTCGCTCTATTTCTAATAATTGTTAGGAATTTACACAGCTATGTTGGTTTTAACATTCCAAGAAGAATTGTTGCGGAAGTTGCTGGCAATGGTAATACACTTGCAGAACCGTGGACAATGACAACTAGTTGCTATTCAAATGAAAAAGAAAAAAAAAACACACTACATTAGCGCATCTTCTTGATATATTCACCGTGTTGTACCGCCAAGGAGATTGGATTGCGTACGCGATGTCTTGTCCTGGTAAGTACACCGCAAAAGTCTAATATCTTGTAAGTATTACAATTTACATATTTTTTTCCTTATCATAATTTATTTTCAATTTTCAATTATATAGATTGAAGCTCACAATGTATTGGTAGAAAACGGAATTTCGTTGGAAAACTTTGTCTACTTCTGTTAATGAATTGAAATTGGAAGTGGTGTATAACGGCTGGTGCTCTATTGAGAATTTCACCATTTTTAGTGCGGCTAAATTTGATGAATTTATCCAGCAAAATACCGGGAAAGAATTGGAAGGTAGCAGTGCAAATGATATACATGGTTTTTGTACCGGAATGCAGGAGGGTAATTAAATTACTTATGGTTAATGTTTTTAATATTTATACTATATTTGCTATATTCTAGTTCCCATTCCTATTTTCGTGCCAATTTGGATTATGATGGACGCGAACATGTCACAACCTGTTAGGTATCCATCAAGTAGGGCAACGATGCCAATGTCTCCCCCTACGAAGGTAAGTAGTCTTGAGTCAGGGCCACAAATAGACCAGACAGTCTTTACTCTGCCCTCGTTTATGTGATTCTTGTGCCCAATTGAAATACATTCAATTCAGACCAAACACAGCCCAAGGGAGGTCAGTCATGGCTGGAAAACGCAAAGTGTGAAGATCTAATACAGTTAATTTTTGTTTAGTTTAGCCACAAAGTTCAAGTTCTTTTTTCGATTTCTTATGTTTTTACACTCACCAAGATGTCTTACTTTTTCCCACTCGGAACTATGTGCCACCATGCTTTTTTCCCTCTTATTTCAAAATAACCAAGTACTTATTCTAATTTCACACTTTCACCATCCAGTTGACCAAAACTGTTAAATCGCAAGTAAGCTATGTTTGGGTGCATGGTGCATGTAACGACTAGGAATAAATTTTAATTGTAAACGAAATGAACAATGGTAAATTGAAAATTAGACGTGGCGCAACCTTCAATTTCAAAAAGAATAGCCCCATCGTCAAGTCAGGTGGAGGCGGGCGTAATGTCACAAACGTCCAATGAGCAGTCTATAAAAGCGTGGCATTTTTGGGAACGGCGCCCCAGAATTAGCTCGGAACTGGGAATTTAATTATCTCAGTGTGAAGAGTGTCGGTATTCAAAAAATAACACGTCTTTAACTTTTTTACACACAGTCCTAGCCATGCGAGGCGGCGCAAATTGAAAAAAGACCACATGCTTAACGGTTTCGAGCAAACGAGAGAAAAAATAAAAAATTCTGAGTCCTTTCCGGTGAGGCAAAAAAAAATATTCTCACATAAAACAAGGAAATGAAAGCTGCAAATGCACGAATTGGCATTCGACCAGCGAACATTCGAACAATGTTACGATTGTAAATTTTAATAATTGTGACTTACTGACTACAGGTGGTTGTTAATGTTGTTGCTGCTGCGGTTTCTGGTGTTGAACCACGGTTTTAGCACCTCACCAAAAGAAGACTCAGTAAAAAAAAAAACAGAAAACAAAAGATGATAGCTACAAAGATTTGGCTCAGCGTTGTAACTCGGTTACTTATGTCCAGAATAATCCATATAATATACATTGCAAACCAATAGAAATAGAACACGGGAAATTAACAATTTAGAACACAACATTTCTACATCATAGTAAAAAAATTCTTATATGGTTCAATCATTCCAAAAGCCCATGGCTGTAGGATATCCTGTAGGAAGCAAGAAAAAAAATAGCAAAACAGTGAGGAAGAAAAGGACGAAGAAGAAGAAAACGAAGAAGAACAAGAACAAGAGGAGGAGGGAGAAAAAGAAGAAGAGGAAAAAGAACCAAACGCTGGGCCTAACAATTACCAGAAGAGGAAATTGCGGTTCAAGAACAAAAAAGATCTGCTTAAAAATAAAAAAAAATGGACGAATTCGAAAACCTTGCCGAAGACATATTTCTGCGTTGCAACTTGGGTAAATAACTCACAATTTTCTCAACATTATATGAAAACTAAATTTCCATTCTTTTTTAAGATGATGGGAAATAAAACCCCACAAGTCACAATAAGTGACTTGAAAAATTTTTTGTAACGTGTTCTTCACTTCTTTGGATTTCAATAAAAGTTTTTAAACAATATTAAAAAAAAATAGAATTGTTAAATCCATAGGAGCAGTTCTTACACATACGCACAGTTACTCTGAAAATGTTTGTGGTCTGACCACGTTGAAAAATGAAGGTGTTTACCCTGCTAGCAATTTAACATTGACAGTGTTTTCCGCTGAAATTTTACGTAAAAAATATAACAAAATGTTTTGTATAAGAATGTATTAACTCTATGCGTTTCCGTATGTATTAACTAACTGTGCGTATTTTATAATTTATGTTATGATGTCATACAACCATTTTGACATTTTTGTAACAATTTTTTATTATTAGTTCGTTGTAAGTCACGATCAATCGTTTACCTGACGACCACGTTTGGTATGGTTGGGCAAGAAAATGATTTGCATGTTCAAATAACGGACAAAAAATTATAGCTGATGAAAGAGATCTTAATCCCGGGAGGGGAGCAAGTTTTATTTATTTAAAAAAATGTATCTTGCCAAAAGATTCGATTGTTTTCAGGAGAGATCCTTTATAACTCATTACCTAATTATTCGTCTGGGTACAAAAAACTTTTTCCGGGTAATGGCATATTTTTTATTGATTTGGTCTGAGCTTAGTCTGGTATATCGTTCGTAGGCGGCCGCATCGTGAATGGCAAATAGACCTAAGGCTGGATCACCACGATAAACTTCTACCACGGTACTACCGCGCGGTTGTACTGCACGAGTTTTAGTCTGGTCACGAGGCAATATGTACTAAGTAGTGCGTTATCACGGCGACCCTTTTCCCAGCATTCTGATTCTCTCACAATACAGTGTTGCCAAAAAGAAGTAAATCAATGCATAAAAAATATATATTCTCACTTAGCAACGTGCCTATGAAGCGCAGCTCCGCTATTTAGCCGCGAGGATCTTTAGCACTCCTCCCGTGGGCTCGAGTCACGTTGGAGGTATCCTCGCTGCATCCGCTACGCAGCGGATTTATTATATTTTACTGCAGCTGATTTATTATATTTACATGTATTTTTTTTAACCATGATGACTAGGTATAAGAATTAAAGGTGTTACCGGAAATATCCAACTTATTAACAGTCAAACCAATCTGGATAATTTTTTTTAGTTGTATCGTGCGATTTTATCCAGTTGAAAATAAGTTTTTCAAAGTTGAAATCGGCACAAAGCTCCAAAGTAGGCCAAGTTCCAAAGTAGGCTTCATCTTATGAGTGGTGCTAGATGCAGCTCGCCCTTTTCTCATTGGAGCTTCTGCAATTATTTGATACTTTCTGGACCAATTTATTTTGGTTTCAAAACAATAATCGGCCAATCATCGGCAAGATCGTCGACTTCGTCCTTTTTCTGTTATTTGGACTTTACCTGCTTCATTTAGAAGCGCAATGTTCTTTTTTTATAATTGCTTGGCCCAGCTACTGGTTCTATTTTTTCTTCTTCTTCGTCTTCTACTTGCTCTGCTACTTCCCTTTTGACAAAATTATAAACAATATAATATATATATATAAATATATAAATTTTGTCAGTAAGATGTTGCAGAAGAAGAAAAATAACAACTAACATTTTTATCACATTCCAAAAACACACAGCAAGAAATTTCGAAATACAGTGCAAGAAAACAAGGCGATGATGGTGACATTTACGGACAATCAATATGACCGTTTTTTGGGGAAAATGTGGACTTTATTTTTCATAATCTATAAATAAAAAGAATGTAAATTTAGTTTTAATTTGATAATGTTGAAAAAATTGAGAGTTACTTACCCGAGTTGCAATACAGCAATAACTCGTCGGTAAGATCATTCATTTCTTCCTTTGCCTTTTTGGCAAGAGCCTTTTTTCTTGAATCGCAATTTCCTCTTTTGGTAATTGCTGGGACCAGAAATTGCTACTTCCTCTTGTTCTTTTGCTTCTTCTTTTGATTCCTCTTTTTCTTCTTCTTCTTCTCTGCTTCCTCTTCGTCTTCTTCCTTGGCTACCTCTTTTTCTACCTCCTCTTTCTTTACGTCCTCTTTTCCCTCTTTAGACACAAATTAAGACAATATATAAATATAAATATTTAAAAATGTAAATAAAAAATTAACTCACCTTCATCTCCTTCATTCTTTATCATCGTTCACATGGCTGTTCCAATACATCCAAAATTGTTCACAGTTATCATCAGATTCGTCGTTTCCAGTGGATACAATATTAACAAGCAACAAGATTAAAATTTTACAAAATTTTATACTGTACTAGTGTCGCAATCAACGCAGATTTTGACCGTGGGGTCATTCACAAGAGTACACCTGAAATTTAAAAAGTTAAGTGTCAAAATTAATTAGTTTATTTAAGAATTAAATTATTACCTTTCACAGCTCCACTTTTCTTCCAATTCGTTGTTTTCCTCCATATTTTTAACTAGTGAACTGGTGTTTCACGTTAAATGTGAGTAGTTGGATTTAACGTTTAAATCGAGAAATTGTAATATTTTCGAAAACCTGTAATTTTGCCAGTTGATACTGAATTATAAGATAAAATGAATTTTATGTAAAGTAATTGTTTTTATAAGAACAAAAATAGTATTAAATGATCGAAAGACTAGCTATTAATTCGAAATAGCTGTTGAAATTTAGAAAGGAAAAAATTGTATAAAATGTGGAAACAATATTTAATTAATATCCTGATTTTTGGGATAAATTTTTCCGTTGCAATAGTCATAAAGAAACACTTTTAAACTAAAAGAAACTATTTAATGGGAAACTAGTATACAGATTTTAAATTTTCTGTGCGGATGTGATAGGCCTATTGTGTTCAGTGATTGGAAAAATGTTAACAAAATGGTACTACACATTTTCCATATAGAAACCACTGATACAGGTAATGCTACATAAAATTATGTGAAATTTGGAACATGTATCAACAAGTTCACTATATGCTGCATGTATTGCAATATGCAATGATATGGACTACACTATAGGTTACATATATAACTACATTTAATTCATGAATTTCATAATATTTAACTTTTAAATCTATGAGCTCATCTCTAGCTTCATTAATTATTAGGATATCGTCTAGATAAATTACTAGCCTAATTTCCTGTTTTTAACAAAGGCCATGGCCACCTTAAAGATCTTAGTTATTATCCTTTAGGCCGGCGCAAGGCCAAAGGCCAGACATGCAAATTTGAAAATACACCCCTGCCATTTAAACCGGGTGAATTTCTGGTGGGAGGGAGGGATCCATGAGGTAGTCATCCTTGAGATCCACTTTTACCATCCTCTTCCCTTAACAAAAAATGGACTGACTGTAAGTTCTCCATTTTGAAATGTTCTTTTTTTATGAATTTATTAATGGGTGGGAGATTAATTATAGCCCTAGAACTCCCCATGGGGAGGAATCATGAATAGGGAGCAAAGAACCCCTTCTAACCCATCCGAAACTTACCTAACTGCCTTTTTCAAAATCAAATCTCTAACCTCCTATCGCAGACAGCAACCATTTCACTCGACATTTTTATTGGAAGCAGGATAGAATTTCGACGAGGTTGACTGAGAAATAAAATGTTACTCCCAATGCTACTGATTCTAAAATCCACCTATCGACATTGACGCGCTCCAAATTTTTTGAAAATCTCAACAGCTACGCACCTACTTAATCGTCAGGCAAAAAACATTAATGTGGGAAAGAATTTGGGTTTTTCGTACCTTTTTTGCGATGTGTGACCAACTGTCAACGAATTCCAAGCTCCTCGAAAACGGGGGCGTCTAGTCTCACCCTGACTGGCTCCTGCTACCACTTGGCATTGATAATGTTGCTGGAAAGTAGCCAGCTCTATCACCATCCGTCCTTTACCCTGGCAGATGGCTGGCCGACCCAGTCGACTTGCTTGTCATTGCCAGCGAGTCTTTTCTGGGCTAGCATTGCATCTTGCTTGCCTCTTTTAACATTGATTCGAGAAATTTTCAAGTAAACAATTTCTCTCTGGCCTCTGCTCCTGCTAAAAATGAATCTGGTCCAGCGAGGAAAAACTCAAACGATGGCGCTACTAGATCAACCACCGCCCGTCTTCTTTGATTTTTAACGTGAAGCTAGACCTTCGACCATTGGCGCAGCGCCAGCCTCACCGAATCTTTGGTCGCCTCCACATTGTCTCCCCCTTCCAAGGTCGAAACGCGTGCATATAAATAAAAAAGGGGCAGCACAATGTCATATATATTGTGTGGAATGGCAATCTACGCAATGCAACATTGAAGCTTAGAGATTCTACAGTACCTATCCAAATTTTGGGAACGCGTAGAGCGCTAGAGAAGCTTACGTAAAAAATAGATTTTCACCACGTTCTCAAAAATTGAATTTTTGCAGAAGGCAACGAATTTTTTAATTTGAACTGAAAAGGTACAATACCTTCTCAGTTTATTCAGATTTTCATAATGAAGGGGAGGAAAGCTATGAATGGATGTACATTTTTAGGAATACGCTGTATATAACGTTATTGAAAATTCGGCAACTATTCCATGTATATCTGTTGTTTGGTTCTAGTATCTGAGTTTGAAAACCTTGGGTTTTGATCTCGAGTAGAAATGGAAGCCTTGGTAGACGTTTCGTCGATGTGGCTCTCGAGGTGGGCTTCTATGAGGGTGAAGCATTCATTTGTGCTTGTGTTGACTTCTTTCTGCCATACGTCTTCGCCTATGTTGTCTCTGTCAGGAAGAGCCCGGTTTTGCATGCTATTAATTTTAGTACATTCGTTCAGAATTTCGACAAGCTTATATCGGTACACATTTAATACTTTTCTGCTATTCCTCTCTTTCATATGGTGCATGATTCTAATCACCAATCTTGTATGCCGCGCCTATTCGCTCGTCCTCAACCTTTTTTGGGTGTCTGGGCTCTCCCCTTTTTGGTCATTGTCTTCACGGGTAGCCATTAAAAGTTTGGTTTTGTTGTTGGATCGGATTGTGTTGATATTAACCGATTGTATCGTGTGGCCGTTGTACGAATAGTGTTGTACCGGAAAAATGGGTGAGAGTAATGGACGCGGCAACTCAGGCTGGTAAACGACCAAACGTTCGCACGTCGGGGAGAAGGAATAGTTGGGCGATGATTCAGGTCAGAAAACGGCGATCGGGAGTTGATGACAGAGGAGATTCAGGCCGGTAAACGACTAAACGCTCTGCAGTGGGAAATTTCAAGATTTGACTACGTGTTTCAGGCCGTTTGGCGACGGAATACTCTTACATTGGTGATGAATTCGACTTTTTGATCTTCTTTTCTTGTCACGTTGTCTGCCTTCTTTGAGCCATCAACTTCGTTGTCTTTTCCCAGACTTCTGTAGTAGAGTAGAAAGATGATTGGGATGCTCTGAGATATGAGTGGTGGGGATCAAGTGCTAGGCACGGGATCGTCGCGTGGAGACCACGCGTTCGGCTTCTCTCTCAGTATAGTTCTGACTCATTGGGATTCTTTGTCTTTCAAGTCGATGCACCAAAAATGTTCATAATTAATACTCAAGTTTTTATTATGTGGAGATTTTACAGATACAAAAGGGAGTCGGAAAAAGATGAAGCTTATTTTCTATTCTTTCTCCGTCGGATCTTGGTTTTTGTCTGCTGCCCTGATGATTCTTTCCCCCACTTTAGTACTACTGCTCGCCGGTCCTTAATCGCCATCATTTAAGAGCAGTGGTTAGTGCAAGGGGGACGGGGAATTAAGATGCATCTTTAACAATCAGGCTCAGTCGATACAGAACTTCCTTGTGCAGTTGCAGTTTATCAACAACTGCAGTAGCTCACCACATCCTACACTTCTCCAGATTACCACTTTGAGGTTCTCAAATACTGCTTTGTTCTAAGCCAAAGGGCTTAGAACAGAGAACCATCATCTTTTAAGGACACACTCTTGGGGATTAAACTCTCAAATCTACTGTCAAAGCATTGGAATTCAAGCTAAACTTCCCAAAGAGCCCAACTTGAAAAGTTATTTTGACTGGTCATTTGAAATAAGACATTCCAAAAGCCTTGAGTAAGTTCATTATCGTACACGTGAAATGGAACCCTACTCATAAATCACAACTTCTTCAAATACAGTTTCTAAGGGTAGTGGACCTATTTTGGCTAGATTTAACTTCATTAAGTTTAATATAAATGATGATTTATAAGGCTCAGACAATATTGATTTTCTTGTGCACTTCATCAACAGCCTTGCCTGCTGCTTAATCAAATATTGAAGACTAAACAAGAAAAGTAATTTCTTATAGACAGGAGACTAAATTCACCTTTCGCGATGACCATTACTTTATAATTGATAAAAACAAAGGGATGACTGCAATAATACCATTTTTCAGGCCATAGGAACCTTGGCAATCATTCTTTTTGTTAAAAGTCTACAAACAGTTGATGGCAAAAAAAGAAGATTTCAAATAAAGAGTTATTAACCTTAATTGTCGTCGCTTTAGATATTGTTTTTGAAAACATCCGGCACATGGATGTTGCGTTTACAGGATTCAGTGACAAGAAAAAGTTTTTAGGGTTTATCAGGTCTCAATAGGGTCTTTCTAGAGTAATTTTTTTTAATTTTGCAAAACATGCGTTTAAATTGCGATAGCGTTCTCTTGGGAATTGAAGGTTAAAGTATACGGCGATTCAAAGTTTGTTCTTGGTGCTGTGAGTGCTTTTATGTTCATTTCTAGTTGCGTAGCTGACCGTCACAGATATCTCGTGTTTTTAACCTACTTATTTGATTTTCTAGATGTTCTTGCTTTTGTATCATCTGTGGTCATGGAATCAAGAACAGTGATGGCACCATACGAAAACCGTGTATCTTGAAGTTCAACTTGTGGATGCCAGTTTGAAAGAGGGTGAAGTAATAATACTATTGTGTAGACGTCGTATTTTATTGAATTATCTATGTTTTATAATTAGGTTCCAGTCACTTTATTGGGTACCACTGCAAACGATGTGCGTCGCCATCCAGTTGGGTGTACCATTAAACTGAAGTCCGCTTTTGTCGTAAGTCATGAAGGACATCTCAGTTTAAAGGCTACTATGGATAACTAAGTTTGTTTAAATTTTATAGATATGTTACCTATGTTCTTTTTTAAATCGTGCATCTGTTGTACAGTTTGATCCTAAGACTGATGCTGCTCAATATTTAATTCTTTGTTTGAATGCGGAAAAGCGTCACAGATGTGAGTGATTGCTATACTGAAGATGTTGTATTCATGGAAGATGAGGTTTCCAAAGAATTTTTTTTTCACTATATTGAAGATGTATTAATGGAATATGAGGATTCAAGAAAACAGTTTTGGTGTTCTATAGGCCCTACTCAAAATGTTATATTCACGGAAAACGAGGGTTCGAGAGAAAACTTAGCTTTTTATGAATCACGCCAATATCCTGTCTCAGTCCTCGCGTACTATTTCTGGGGAAATTCCTGAAAGAATCTTGACATTCTATAAACCTGTTGACACCTCTCTGCTCCTTTATAGAGATAAATTACTCCGCTCAGAAATTCTTAATCTATGGAATCGAATTTGGTCTAATTCTTCCACTGTACAAACACGGCTGTTCTTTCCCTCAGTGGAAACAGCTTTTATCCTAGATTCGTCGTTAACCCCTTTTTTCTAAGCAGTCTCTCAGGTAACTGCATTCTAAACAAGTTCCTATTCAAGATCAAAAGAAATCAATCACCTCTCTGTTCCTGTTTGTCCGGCGATGAAGAAGATATCAATCATGTGATCTTTGTCTGTACCAAGTACAACGTTTCCAGAGAGGTCATTTTTGAATGAACAACCAATCTGAACCTGTTCTGGCCAGTCCCACTTAAAGCTTTCCCTGAGCACAAATTCCTGTGGCCCTCCTTTATCAATTTTTGATCACCTAGTTCGCTTTAAACTTCAGATTTGATCTCTCTCTTTTTTTTCCCTCTTTTTTCCTCTGGCTACCATAGTATCTGGCTACATCCTAGCAATGCCGAATCCATCTGATCGATACTGGGTCGATTTATGGCGAGTACCAGCACTCCAATCAGACTAAAAAAAACGTTCACTCTTAAAAGTTCGTTCTGTATAGTCACGGGTTCAGCTAGCTCCGACCAGAGTAGAGCAGAGTCAGTCTTAAAAGAGCGGTCCCGTTTTTGGACGAGGAGCCAGGTTTGTTTACTGGAAACGGCATTTGTCAGTACTGATTTCGCTACGCTTGCTTTTGCACACGTATTACCAATACCTGCCATTTTCTCTTCTCTCTATCTAATTCCAACGTCGCTTCAACCGGAGAGGACTAGTTTCACTAAACTTCCAAGCAAACTCCTGGACGAGAAGCGCACAAATCTTTCTTCTCTTGATCCCGTACGCCTGATCTCTACATCCCAAATCAAATCCAAAACTTGTTCTGGTCCTCTATCAATTGTTGATGTTTCGTTGCTTTTATTGGCGATAATCATGTAAATACACAGGCAACAGTCGTCTTACGAGTATACGCCTTTTAATTTTAAAAAATGAATCGCGAGTGTTGCAAAGGAAATACACAGAGAAGAATCCGGTTTGTGTGCAAGATATAGACTAGAAGCTTTTGGCGCGTCCGAGTTGCCTAAGACGTCAAACAGCTAAACAATAGCTACCTGTGACCAAAAAATCCGTTTAGCTTAACATTTCATTTCAGATTATATTCTACTTCACATTTATTTAATTTTTTTATGACCTACGGGAACCTCGCACGCCAGAGGGGGCTAAACATTTAAATTGTGAAGTTGTCTCTTATCTATTTTCTGCAATAAATAAAAATGTGAATATAGTTGGCTTACCGAAGTTGCCAGTACGATTAAATGGGAAAAAATTGGACACGAATAGGGCTGTAACATGGAGCTAAATGGGTGTTTTTTTACATGAGTTGCCTACATGGTTTTTTTTTCAAACACGGGCTTGATCGGGATGGGCAAAAGCGAAAAATGATTGCCCCACGGGACACAAAAAATTTACCAGCTCGGGTTACAGCCGTGGGATAAAAATCAGTTCAAACACACTTTTTTAAAGTTGATCAATAGATTTTTCAATAAATATTGCGCAATATTTATTGCTTAACGTTTACAAATTGTACTTGTATACTTAGTCAAACAACATTGATAAAAGAAAAATGTTATCGATGTTTAAAATATCCTAGTTAACTATCTCATTAAACAAACTTCCCTAAAATTCCCTAAATTTCTATTTAATCTTCTTCTTCATGCAGTGACACGTCATTGCTGTCTTTTTAAAGAGACGTTTAGACTACAGGGTTTTTGAGCGTTTTACGTACTACGTTTAACGTATTTTCGGTTTCAGCTACCGTTTCTTCACAACGGAAAGTAAGTTACCTTCCACGTTAAGGTTGCTAAAACCAATTTTATGTTGTACATAATACGTAAGACGCTGTAGTCTGAACGATACTTAACATTCCTTGGCGTCCTTTTCTACCATCTATCCTACTTTTCACTAAGAAATTCTCGTAGAACATTTGGCGACAATTTCTTTAGGTCTTCCTTGAGTCGAGGTTAGGCGAGCCATATTGCACAACAAGCTTCGCAATGTGACTATAAAAGGCACTACTGCTCGGGTTGACCCGCGGACCCAGCAATACGCCATGGAGCGAATCGGAGCAGAATCCGTTCTCGGTCGAAGTCTGTGTTGTCCCAGTAGGTCCGGGGGGATTAAAAGGCTTTCCAAAGTTTCTGACTTTGCTTTTGCGTCGTCTGAAAATGAGAAAATTAAGCCCCATCCACTGAAAATTGTGGAGGGTACGTTTTGAAATGGGAGGGGCTTACTCCAACTTTAAATTGGAATTTTATAAACTGCATTAAAAAAAATGCTTTAAATGCTTTGCGAATCAGCGTGAAAAACTGAGTATACCAATGATTATTTAAACAAAATCCCTTATTTTTGCACCGACCCACCTTTATTTTTGCACCACCAGATTGTGTCTAATCATTTTTTGCTTTAATTGAACAGGCAACTTGTTCAATCTGACCTCTGGGGCTCTAGGCTCTACAAACCCACTTAACCTATTGTCTCGCAGACTTTTAACAGAGGAAAAATTGGCTGGTGATCGGGATTCACTATTAGAAGGCTTAGCAATACCAGACAAAAATTTTACAGCTTCAGCTGTTTAAGCTGCAACGAGGATGCAAGCTTCACATGGCACACTCTTAAGATGCGGATCTTTGGGCTTTAGGCTCTGAAGGCCACTCACCTAGGCCATACCAAGGAAAATGCCTTTTTCATGCTTCCAAAACGCAAAGGTAATCGTCAAAGTGGTTCACTGATATTGGGAAGATTATTATTAGCGGCATTGCTGATTGCAACATTCGACTCCCTGCCTTCAGGCCTCAAGGAATGTTATCACAATGAAGATCGAATTAGGAAATTCAAAGCAATGCTCATTAGGGAATGACTCATAAGGAAATGAGAATCACAGTAAGCAGACTTTTAAACCGGACGAACCTGGGGCAAAATTGATGTTTATAAGAATACGATAACATTTCTTGTACATGTTGTTCGTTGAAGAATCGGCAAATACCTTAAGTATTTAATTACGGTTTGGAAACGGAGGCGGAAGGACGGAACGGTTTCACAGCCCCAAATCAAGGGTTTAACCTCCTCGACTTTCTGCAAAAGATTTTGCAATTTTGCGTTTTATGTCATCATGGCCGTCCTGGTAGAGTTTTGTCATCACGTTTATCATGTTCTCCAGTTGAGCGTCGCTGGCTGATGCGTCAAATTTAATTTGGGGGGCTCTAGATTCGATTGCTGCCATAGCAACAGTCGGCCAAGTGATCGGTTTAACTTTTGATGAAAAGACTACCACATAATCTGGAAAACAAAAGATAAACAGGATTAATACACATGTCAATATGCTTCAGTGTTGTTTTTTTTGTTGCCTATTTTTACTTTCTGGTGA
Organism: Daphnia pulicaria; assembly: GCF_021234035.1. NCBI lineage: Eukaryota > Metazoa > Arthropoda > Branchiopoda > Diplostraca > Daphniidae > Daphnia > Daphnia pulicaria. The sequence goes on along the minus strand of NC_060914.1, from coordinate 4,960,246 downwards.
CGGGGTATTCCATAAGTATAGTCAGCGAGAAATTATGAGAGCATTCCTCTTTTTCTTTATCCGCAACTGTTGCCGCCGGAAGTGGGTGACAATGCCACGTTTTTTTCAAAAAATGAACTAGGCGACCCGAAAGTAATCGCATCAAAGACTGTCAAAATTTGGCAACAGTAGTGCTACATGGTTTATTGCTCAACAGTTATCATCAACTTTTGATTATCGACTGACTTTCTGGTCAAGTACAGTGCTTAAATTGACTGTTTATCCATTTGGCGTAAAGTTTTGTTATGGTCTCACATAAAACCAGTGAGACAGTCACTCAAACGAAGCAAACCACCACGAAAACGAAAAAAGAAAATTACTACAACAACGAGAGTTGTGCGAAACCATGTGACCACTCGACGAATCACGCCAACGCCACAAACAAACATCCAAAAAAATTCCGACAGCAGCCACTGGGAATAAATTAAAAATAAGCTGGAGAAGCGGCCAACGTTGCAACATCTCAAAAATAAATAAAAGTTAGCAAATAGAAGGTAGTACGACCAAATTAAATTTGCTACTTTCCAAAATATTCCCAGTGAAACAAAAAAATTGTGATTCATCCAATAGCAATAAACAATCACAGACCCATCACATGTGTACATGTGATTATTTGAGAAAACAAAATAAATTAAAAAACACAAAAAAAAAATTCAAATCCGTGAATGAACGCCAATGTATTGATGTTGAGTGCATTGGAAACCCAACCGCAAGTACATCTACACTTCTGCGTATTGATGGAAACAAAAGAAAAACAAGACATTCAAATCAAATTTTATGTAGACTCTTTGTGGACGACATGTACACCCTACTTTGCTCTAAGCGATTCGATCCTGGGTCTGCGGCTTTTACTGTTGAAATCCGGAACACGACGTCTTTCGAATAACCAACAACATCAGGAGCGATACCCACAACTGCCCTCGTGACTCGTACTATTCTTCGGGATTGTTGGTCACTCGCCGGACGAAATCGTTCAGGTAACTGTAGCACAGCAAACGCAAAGATATCGAATGATGTTTCAAACCTAACTCGGCCTTTTCTCATTTCAGCATTTGGGATGTAGGAACGGGTGAACACATTTTCTAAATGGAGGAGCGAGAAAGACTCGTCTAGATCCGGTATGTATCATATACATTTTTTTTTCAAGTCAAGGTGTGTGATTCATTTATAATTGTTTTCTTCCCCTTCACTTAGATTGGTTGCGAACAAGTACGTCGTCAGCTGTGACTACTCGTGTCGAATTAGAATTTGGGATCTCCAATCGATTATGCGACCAAAAGGTGGTCCCAATGCTGTACGACTACTGAAGACAATTCCATCTCTTCCATGCCCGTATCCGCATTCGAGATTTGCTGTAGCTTTGGCCGCAGACGAGTTTCAGATCGCCGTTGTCGCTCAATGTGGTCGTCGCTCGTACAGTTTACTGCTCAAAAACTTTTTGGCTGCCGCCAAAAAGACGACACAGCGGAATTTTTGTTTTGTTTTGCAGCTGTTGCTCAAAGTGGCCTCCATTAATTTAAGTCTATAGGCAACTGTGGGCTACATAGAAATTTCCTTCTTTTAATGTTAGCAATTTCCTGTTTTTTTACGTTATGAACAGCACTTCATGTGTGGGCTCAGAACATTGTATGACAAATAAACCGGTATCTCCGAGCCCGTCAAGGGCCAAGCCTCAGTCAGCCTAGTTTATTGTGTGAGTTCTCTACTGTCAAAGACCTTGCCCGTTATTTTGCACATGCTCTAGTATGAGACTCCACATTGCCAGTTCTAATAAAAAAATAGCAGAAAATTGTTGTTTTGATTTGGGTCCCTGGTGGTCAAAGTTGGAATCAAGGGCTGGGTATTGGTCGCTTCGGGACTTTCACCAAAACGTCGTTTCTTAGAACTGGCAAGGTGGGGTCTCAGGTCAAGTTCCCGAAATCTGGCAACTTTTCAGAAAGGTACACTGGGTAGTCACTTTTTCCTGTAGAGGCTTATGGAGCGATGTTCCTCCTTCTTCTCATCCTCTGTGGCTTGGCGTTCAGGACTCTTTAACCGCAGAACGCACTACCGGTTTCAAACTAAGCAGCAGTTGATTCAATGATTGCGTCTGCAATCGTTCAACTTGTATGCAGCCAGGCGAAAAGTGAAGAGGGCAAAACTGACAATCATGGTTTAATTAGTAAAGACCTCAACGTGACATTGTACGACTCTAATTGCATCTTTGATACGCAGGTCTTGAAAAAGAAGATGAAGCAATTTGAGGAAAAGTTTGTGGCACTAAATCACTTTTAGCTTGAGATATTGATAACAGTTAAAGTCTAGCCAACCGACGCGGTAAATTGAAATCTTCCAGCACCGAACATGCATTCACCCGCCAAAAGTGCGCCGACACCCATGCATAACACTACTGGCGCTCGTCTGTGTGACGTAATTCTTTCCAAGTTTAAAGGAAAAACAAAACATAATTCGAAAATGTAATACTTAATGGGAAAAGTTTGGGTGTAAAGAATACAGCTTTTTCTATTCAATAATTTCTCGTCTACTCTTCTGCAACGATATCATGCGACCTACTTGTTCGCAACCTTTGAATAATGACTTTGAGTTGTTTCATTTTTTAGGTCGGTGTTCATTTCTGTCGTCTGCGTTCAAATGTTCACTCATCCTTGTCCAAACAGGCAACGACGCGATAGGTGATGGATTTTTTCAGCCCCCACAGACTGCACGTCAAGTTTTACACTATAAAATAGCCTACCAAAAGTCCAATAAAAAACATTGGAATACTACAAAAATAATTCGATTTTTTGAACGAGTGAATAACAAAAGTTAAGAGATGCAACACTTCAATTTCGATGTCTCTGGTCAAGACTACATCGTGGATCAGCATGAAAACACATTTAGCACACGTTTTCAGTTGACTTGTTGATTACGAAATTTTACGACGGATGGCCAATCAAAAAACATGTCTGAAAATTTTTGATTTCCTGTCGACGCAGATTCCGTGTGCGTTTTTCATCCGGAAGTCGCCGAAAGTAAAAGTGATGTAACTTCCTCTCCGACTAGTATATTTTCTTCCCGTGCAGACTGACCATAACTATTATGATGTCTGAGCGTGAGCGACGCTCACACCTCTGTCCGACGTCGAGTAGCTTGCTGTCGTCGTTTCTCCAATCGCACGAGTGCCGCTGTTCCATGGCAAAATATACATCTACTAAATAGATATAGGGTGAGAAGTAGTAGGCTATAGACTTACGCCAGAGAGAGTGCCCAGCTTAACTTTTTCGATGCAAGCCCGACTTCTTCATGTTTGTACACAGCTGGTAGATCGGGTGAGAATCTAGCTAGACGATTGCCTCAGCGGGAGACTGTCAAATTCATTCGGTTCATCAGCGCAGGGTTTATAGTGAGTTGTTTTTTAGAGCCTCATTATAAATACAACCAATAGGTGTAGACAGCGGCAAATGTCCATTTACATCTATTTATACTTTTATTTTTTATCCGCAACTGTTGCCGCCAGTAGTTGCTGATAATGCCAGGTTTTTTAAAGCATGAACTAGACGACCCGTAAGTTATCCTATCGAGTAGTGTCAAAAATCGGCAGCGGTGATGCTAGATAGGTATGGAATGCGGAAGTAATTAGAGTTTATCATCAGCCCACTTTCTGCTGTGCGATGCTATTAATAACCGTTTTTTTTTTTGTTAAATTTGATTTCGAAAACTGATAACTCATATCTAATTCATTGATTCATTCACTAAGTCAGCAACGTATTGGAATTGATAAAATTCCAAACGCTACGTTCTCAGCTGAATTAATCTAATAGGACAGTTCATCAGAATTTTCGAATAGCTTGGCTTGACAAATACTGATTTCACCATCAGAATATCAACTATTAGGGATCGGGCTAAATGGGTGGCGTCAGTGCCGTCGCTAAAGGCAGTGTGTAAAGATATTCAAGATTTCGACTGTCGGGAAAATTGAGTAATCTTCAAATTCGTTAACTCGCAAGCAATGCTCATGACTCTTTTAAACCGGGCGAACCTGGGACAAAATTATTCTTTGGGAGGGGGGCTATAAGCAACAAGCAAACGGATGACTGCCGACAAAGTATAACCAGCGGCAATTTATGAGGGTAAGCCTCTTTATTTTAATCCGCAACTGTTGCCGCCGCCGGAAGTGGCCGACAAATTCACGTTTTTTTCATAAAATGAACTAGGCGACCCGAAAGTTATCCTAGCGAGTAGTGCCAAAAATTTGCAGCAGTAGTGCTACAATAGAGTGATGGGATGCGGTAGTATTTAGAGTTTATCATCAGCCCACTTTCTGCTGTGTGATGCTATTAACACCCGTTTTGTTCATTTCAGGAGCTTTGGCTATCTTCGTCGAATGGAAGCGACCATTTGGCGGTGCTATTGACACTTCCGCACGTACCAATCACTTCTACCTCTGTTTCAGAAACAGAATAAGAAACAGTATCACAATCAGATTCAGAATAAGAATCAAATTCAGAATGAGAATGAGAATCAGAATCAGAATTAGAATCATCATTTCCACCGATGACGGGAGGGAACAATAACTCAATTTAAAATAAACAAGTAATTCCAAAGTAATTTCGATTCTTACCAGTATTACGACGTCTTCTCTAACAAATATGACCAATATGGATACTGTTTACCAGATCGGTGACTAGGCACTCTTTCTCGTCGTCCGACTTATCCGAGGCAATGGCTTCAGTTATCAATTTTTTCTGCCCCCTAAATATTGACAAATTTTGTGATTAACATTTCCAACACGAGATTTTAATACGCATTCACACTAAATGATTTTCGACTAGTTGAAAAACGGAAATACGAGCCGAAACGGTAAAATTTTTTACCATATCAGCTCCCAATTTTTCGTGTTCCAGTGCTGCAATTTCCGTAGAAATATCCGTCAGTGACTGCAGTTCTGAATCATGTTCTTTCCAAGTACTGGAGAAATTCTTGTGTGACAAAACTATGTGATTCCTACAATAATGAAATTGAAAATTTGGAATTATTGAAAAATTAGAGAAAAATTACCAAAAATTGGGTCACCCGGAATTAGCTGTTCGTTACGTCTGGGAGGAACGAAAACGTTATCACTTGTGGATTTGAAATCATTAGAGAGTTCCGCTTTGTCCTCCGTCAATTCTTTGTACTGCTTCTTGTATTGATCCTTGGAAATCAGGTTACATTTTTTTATCATGGGGAGTTTGCTGCTAGTAAAGAAAAAAAATTAATTATCCCTCAAATGGAAAAAAAAGATATTAAGTAAATTACTTTCCATGAAAGCGCAAGCTGAGCATTTACAAAACTCGCAGCCGTAAACTGCTTTTCAGGATCTTGCCTCTGATAGGAAAAAATTATGAATTGGTATGTTATATTTCAGGGGATGCCTTGAAATCGCTACATGACTTCGTCAAAACAAACCAGTAAGAAACAATTCCAATTACTTATAATTTAACGTCATTCAATTATCCGTGCTTTAAATTAAGAAAAATTTCAATTGCAGTAGTTCTAATTGAAATTTTTAAAACTATTCGTGAATACTTATTGTAGAACAATGCCTAATTCGAATGGATACGTGCAATTCTTGATGCCACCTATTGGATCGATGGGTAGTGGTCTTGCCAGCTATCGTGCCCTGACTATCTCCTTAAAGGACGAAAAGGGCAACCACTACTCGTCACTCAGTGATCTTGTGTGGCAAATGGAGTAATTCGCAACAATTCCGATAAGATCTAAAATTTCTTCAATAACCTGCAAACCTGCCAATTTGGTATTATTTCTGTTTATAATTAAAACCCAAATACTTAATTATAATTACTTCAAATCTAGGTTGAATACTGGATGATTTAAAAAGCTTCGGCATTCCTCCAACAGCGACATCACTTTCTTCATGTGTGGATTCGAAACAAAAGACGGCAAAAACTCTTGCACTCCCTTTTCGATTACCGGTGAAGAAATTCTTCATGCTTTTAAAAGTAGACTGGTAATTTATAAAAAAAATTGCAATTAGAACATAATTGAAATTTCATTGTGAAATGAATAGAATCTGCCGTGGATTGGAGAGTTAAAACTAAACTGCTTCAAAAGAATCAAAAGAAAACCTTCATAGACGGATTAAGCCCTCGAAGAAATTGCACTAAAACGTTGGAACAATTTCTTTTCCACAGAAGAAGTAATTGGCATTCAAAGAAAAATAACAATTATTAACAAAGAAGATGAAGAAGAAATTGTTGAAGGCTAGAACAATGCTAATTAATCATTAGAATGTTACTTTTTCGTCTTTTCTTAAATAATACAGTTTCCCGTTAATACTGGGCTTTTCAGATCAATCCGTCTTTATTTTTTGTAATCTTTGTTAAAATTAAATATTTATTTTACTATCGGCACCAGGATTATTTGGTTAAACAGTTTAAATTACGGAGAATTTCACTAATGAGAAACTTTCTTTGAATGGGGGAAACTGGGGTTGGACAGTCGCATCAGCCCCATATTCGCCAAAAGACCCTATTAGGCAAGGCACCAAAGTTCCCCCCCTGTCGATGCGTTGATAGATTCTAGAGGTTGTGCATGCCATCTTCTCCTGTCACCGTGTCAGCCCGGATTTGTCAGCAATGGGAAGTCCCACCTTGGTCAACATATATTTGCGTAACGCAGAATGAAGAATGCTCATCTCGGAGGCTCGTAAATTGTTTAAAAAAAAACAGGGATAAGCAAATTACGGAAAAAAACAGATCAGCTAGAAAGAGAACTTACGGGAATTCTAGATGAAGACAGGCAACCGATAACCGAATTCTCAAAAACAGCAGTAGAGCCCTGAAAATCATCCTCAAAATGATTTTAATTTAGTTGACGGTGAACCACAACGAGACGATGTGAATTTCTTGCTGGAGGAGGAATTTACAGTTTTTCTACTTTTCCATTCAAATATTACTTTCCAGCCTTATACAAATCACTTTTCTGTATTGATAATTTTTCAGTATTGAGATGCTGCTGCTCTCATTCAGGAAATTTTTAATGTTCTCATTTAAGCACCACAAGTTTTAAATCCACCGGTAGAACGACGAAATATCAGAAATTAGCCGACAGCTCAAATTGAAAACCCAATTCCCGGTGCACCACAAGAAGTAAGAAGAGTCGGCCGTCCTCTTCTTCATCTTTTACCCCAGCCACGAGCATTAAACCATCGTGTCGCTGTTCCTAGAATTGCACACAGAGCCGGAAATTGTGGTCGCAGCGCACAACCTGGTCGTGGCGCACGAAATTCCCGTCGTGGTATCAGGCAACCTGCTGCACCAGTAAATGAATCTGAGAACTTGGAACCAGAAATGCATATCGAGATTATAGTTGCCCCGGAAGATGAAGTTGAAAACATGTATAATGAAGAACATGTTTGAGACTGGAGGGCTGGGGAGGAAAAACGATGGCGTTTGATTAAAGAGTTTAGTGCCAGAGAGCAAAGCGTGCGAGATGATGCATTGCGTGTGTTTAAAGCTTGTATGGTTTGTCAAAATCGTGAGGCAGATCAACAAATCACTTGCTGTCTTCTGTTTCTCTGTTTACCTGTCAAAAAACTAATTTCTTACCAAATGCCACCAATTTTCCAGTAAGGGCAGCTGTGCCGCCTTGCATTAGGCTTCTTGCACTAGCTCTTGACGCTTTGTGCAACGTGGTCTACTAGGACCAGATTGCTCGACCACTCCACTGACCTTCGTGGAGGCTGGTGACGTGAGAAATTCTTCCACATGCCAGTGCACGACTAATCCTCCTTCGTTTCTCAGACGCTTTGCTGTCAGATACCTCTACGAGATTTGCGTTGTGACGCATTGTCTCCTCCGAGCCGTTCAGCTCCTGTTGTAGGTTGGGCAAAGGCGATTAACTTACTGCATCTCGGGTTCAACGATGTTAATTTTGTGTCATTTTTCATCAAATTGATGTGCTATATCTTCTTTCGTGACGTAGCATCCCCATCATTTTCCAGAAACCTGAATTTTTAAATTTTAAATATTTCTAAAGTGAATCAGTGGTCGGCAGTGTTTTCAAAATCATTTTGATTTAAATCTAAACCGAAATCATTTTGGAAAAATTATAAAAATATATGTTTACATATATATAAACTTCCTTTTTTTTTCAAATGCTAGTAACGTTTTTTGTCATTTGGTAAATTCTTTGAGTAGTTCCCATGAATTGACTAAATAAATAAATAATGAAGGAGCCGCCATTGTGGCAAACCATCAAATCACAAGCGTTGAATTGTTCCTCGCAAAACTTGCCTTCGTAACCTGGTAGGCAGAGGCAGCGGAAAAGGTCGTCTTTGTTCTGCTGTATTGCCCCGAACCTGCTGCATCGTGTCCTGGCGACACCATTTGTGGTGTGGCACAAGCTGTTGTGATTTCATATGCAACCATGCAGCACTAGATGGCAGCCCCCTAGATGACAGCACTCGTGATGCGGGAGATGCCTCGGCCTTCTCTCATCTACTGTATAGGCCTTCATTTTTCCCGCTCTCACTTCTCTGCTGGCACCACGCTAACTAACAGCTCTCTCGTGACTCATGTAGAGCGTTCTTAAACTATTTATCAATGTCAGCTCCTGCAGCTGACGAGATTGATATTTAGGTTGCTTCACAGCAGCCATATGTGTATTGTATATCATTCTCACCGTGTCCTGAACTTCATGTTCCAATTATATAAGATTGCTATTACACGTCAACCACACACAAGTATCTCTATTGTCTAATTATCAATAAAAGATTATTCTCAATCTCCAACACAAGCGGTGTCAACTGCATCGCGCAGATGCGCGTCGAAATTCGCAAAACTCGAGCCGATCACGCGCCGATCACATTGTGGAAAACCGCACAACAGTACCTCGTTCTCCGCAGCGCGCTCGCCTAAGATTAAAACATAGAGCAAAAAAAAGTTTTAGGCCGGCTCACGATACACGCACTTGGTTTTTTGGGGGATGAAATGTCATTTCAAATCGTGGTCTACAATCCCTTACCGTTAGCAAAACCTGGGAGGGGTGATTCCGTCGTCATCCACCATCCTGTCATCCTGTCGCATGGTGTGCGCCCTGTTGACGCGCTGTCTTACACTATTTTTTATCAGCCAAAGAATTAGCGATAGTCTCACTTAAACCACCCCATGGCGGATTTGGGTTGTTTTCGACGGACTTAAGGTGTTAACATTGGCCAAAAACAAATTTCCTACTTCGGCGGCGTAAGGTAAGTTCTAGACTGCCAGCCAAAAACCGTACCGCAGCATTTTTCTCTATATTGCGTCTCGAACGTCGGCGTCCAAGACGTTCGTCTCGTAGTTAACTGTCTTGCCATTCAAAGACTGCAACCCACGACAGAAAAAAATAACGAATCCTGAGGAATGCCTCATTAGAACAGCTCTCAAACAGTTCCTGAAATGCAAGTTAAAAAATCATTAAAATTTGCTTTGCTTGATAGCAATCACTTGATATTACACTCGCAAAACAACCCACTTTGCCAGGGTCATACAGAAACAAAAAAAAACACTCACCAAATCCTGTTGGCCAATGCAAATGCTTGTCAGCTGGCTCATGGCAAGTAACACGATGTTTACAGCTCTGGTCTTTCAAAATAATTCAAATTTAAGAATGAGGAAAGCATTTAAACTCGAGCAGCCGGAATCAAACCAGCTTCGAACAATCTACAGGCAAACTCCAGATAAGTTTTTTCGATTGCTATCTGTTTTTGGGTCGCAATTACGTCAGCTGAAACTATTCTAAAAAAATTTGAAAAATTTAAATTCAGATAAAATTATTTATTTTTTGCTAAGGAACCAAATTTCCACTTTTGTTGCATTGTGTACTGTGAAGTTGCCCCTGGCAGCATTTGCAGCATTTAGGCTATTTACATTTAACTCGAATTTGTTCCCCTTTTGACAATCAATAGTCATGGCTCCCATAACAATCAAATGGTTCATTAAAATGGTGGCACATTTCCGTTTATTTTCCGCCACGTGATGGCCACAAATGGATCACCTGCGAAATTTTTGAAAAATAATTAAAGACATGAATAAAAGAAATTGTTTAAAATTTATTACCAGGTACTTTTAGGGTCGTTCGGAAACCACCTGGGATGTCGGTGCAGTTGATTATTGCTGCTGTCCTTACATGATGTGTCAAAAAGTTGAAGAGGTAAAAAAGATCTCCTTATGACATTGAAGAGGAGCAACTGCAGGACGTGATCGCAGATGAGCTGCAGGATCAGCAGCGAGAGCTGGACCAGGAGCTGCAGCGGGAGCTGGACAAGGAGCTACAGCGAGAGCTCGACCACGAGCTACAGCGGTAGCATGTCCAGGAGCTTAAGCGGGAGCTTGACCAGGAGCTACAGCGGGAGCAATTCCAGGAGCTGCAGTGGGTGCTCGACCACGAGCTTCAGCGGGAGAAAGTCCAGGAGCTGCAGTGGGAGCAAGCCCAGCCGGTATGCGTTGACGATATTATCCCCTAGCATGTTGAGAGTCGCCACGTCCTCCTTTTGCTGGTGGTTTGAGAGACTCATTGCGGACAAAGGCGAACGGCTGAGGACGTGCTCGCGAACTTTCCGACCACCAATATTTCCTTTGGAAAGCCGGACCGAATCCCATAAACGTAATAACCGTAATGTTAAAGGGGAAAAGGCCATTACTTACGCACACACGCAGAAATGCACACACGCATGAACGCACACACACTAACACACACACACAAAAACGTGAAAATAATTAACCCCCCCCCCCCCCCCAAAATAAAAAAAAAAATTTAATTTTAAAAACAAACCACGCACGTTTACTCCGTTCCACGGCTTTCAACAACTTGTCGAAATGGTCGTCAGCAAGCTTGCTCGACAAACCCGACTTTCGCGTGCACAAGAATACAAGCGTCATCTCGCTTCTAACCGTCTCGTACTCCAGAAGTGGGTTGCTGACCATGTCAGTTATGTCCTGGTAAACAGTAATAATGTGATGGCTGCATAATCAGTCATAAACTGTCTCTCTGTCGGAAAGCTTGCAGGTGGGAGGATCGGATGTCTCCAACTTGTAGACACGCCGATTGCTGAAGAAACGGACGGGTTCGTCGTTTACGATGAAGGGTGAAACTCGCTTAAAACTGGGTGACGTGAGCGCCTCTGCAAGCCCGACACTGTCCAACACCTGCCTGTGACAAGAAGAAAGAAAACTGTGGTTAGCAACAATCTTAACAATTAGCAAAGGAACGTAATCTTTTCATATCGCCCCTCCCCCCCCCGCCAAAAAAAAAATCCTTTCTAAAACATTAAAAAAAAACTTACCACTCCAGATTTTCAATCAATTTTTGAACAGATGGTTTATTCCTTTCTTGATTGAATGCGTGATGTGTCAGGCCATGCCTAAGTTCTCTATAATTTGAGGCGCTGAAGGAACATTTCTTTCCGTCATGGTAGCCTTGTTTACATTTGAACGAGTAGTTTCCGAAACAATGAACGCTACCCGACGGAATGCGCACTTTTTTGGCGCTCTTGTCACGCTTTCTGGAATTTGCCAATTTTGCCGTGATTTCCGACCTCAACTCTGGTACCGAAAAAAAAAAAATTTAGGTAATGTTATTCGTAACAAATATTTGACAAGTTTTCAACCAACTTTCCAGAGTCGGTTAAAAGAAATCTTGGCAATTATTTCAATCATATTCGCTATGATTCCTGGTAACATAGACGACGATGCTTTCACATAATTTTGGAAGTGTTCTTTTTCACCTGTGTCGCGTTACGCTGTGGATCCTCCAAATTCTGTGGACACGGCCAGTTTAAATAGTGATTATTAGTGTGATTGTTATACTTCCTCACAATTGAGTCCCAACGGCATACTTATGCAACTGGAGGTTCATCAACCATCACCGGAAACGGCAACAGTTCCTCGACAACTTCCGACTCTTCCGTTGCTAATGCTTTACTAGCGGTGACCTCCAGATCTTTGGTCAATTGTTTGAATTTGCTGAGATTATTGAAATTCTTCAATATGACGCCGCAGTCGTGAAACAACGTCAAATGGTACTTGATTTATTGCAAAGAACGCAAAACTCTTTTTTTATCCAGAATTCCTGCGAGACAAATAAGCAATGTAGTTGATAGCTAAAGCGATGAGGTTTTCGAGAGTCAAAGACAAGGTAATTGTCATCACTTCATCGTGGTAAAATTCCAACTTTTTTAAATATTGTATTCCCCTAAAAAATGAAGACATAAGAAACCGCACCCTATCCTGATTTGCCATTGACATTCTGGCCATTTTAAAATAGGTATTTATTATACTATTAATACCATTTTAAATGTGCCCCGTTGTATCAGATTTTTCTGACGAATGGTATCTTAATGGTCCTGTATGGAAAGATCAAAACTGTCATCAACTATAATGAACTTCTGAAGTAACCCAATGGAATTTCCCCGTGAAAAGGTTGACAAAACGAGTTCATTGTGTCACCAATACAAATAAACACATCAGGTATCAGGTATGACACATCATTTATGGCCGTTCGTTGCCCCAATCCAATGCCTTCGCTAAATTCACCGTAAAGTTTAAAATGAAGCTCAATATTTCACCCTGGTTGTCCAATTTTGTTTTTGTGATCAAGAAAAATGTATTTTTGGAGTGTTGTGAGAAATTTAACTTCAATAACTTTTAAGCTTTAGAGTAATTGGATTAATTCAATTTAATAATTGTATTAAAATATAATATTAATTTCAATACACTGCTCCTCATCAATGTTAATGTTGTTGAAATAATTGTTTATATATTTAAACATATGAATCTGTCACATCGTTACTAGTTTCTATCCTCCATCAGCCTGGATTGTGTCCATAACGCAGGCAATAGTGCCTTCACTTTGCAGCACCAGTTTTTTCCATGATTTCTACGTTTCAGTTGGTTTCAGCTGGTTTCATTTTCGAGTAACAGTTGCTGTCAATAAGTTACCTTCTACCTTGATCCTGTAGCTTTAGACCATGCTTAATCAGTTATAGTGTTGCATCTTTTATTGCAAAATACATTGCCTTCTTGTACAACAGATTCCAAAGTAACAATAGTAAAACTATGAGAGATATGGAAATGACGACCCATTGATGTTATAACTAGTTCCCTAATAAAATTTATTTTGTGTCAACTGATAATAAGTGTTGAATCCAATAAAATTAGCCCTTTCTTAGCTAATAACTCATGGACACAAATTAGCGTGGAGTGGACGGAAGCATTGTGGTGGCGTGTGTTACTTTCAATTATGAAAGTAATAATAAAATAATAATGAATAGTAAAATAGGAGACTAATTATTTTGAATTATTTTTAACGAAATGTCGGTACATACATCAGGAATAGAAAAATTGTATTGTTAAGACATCTTTGATTTATAAATGTAATCCAGTTATCTTTAATAGTATCCCAGAGACTGTTAACGGTGGCTGTCCAAGTAACATGATAAGATAATAAGAACTAGATCTGGCCAGGGAATAAGATTGAGAATGGTTTCTCAATCAACCCCAAGCCTCACTGTTCCGCAATCGTCTCATTTACCACCTTAAGCGAAACGCCACCTTTTTTCTTTTGGTTCCAAGACAACCAGAGATTCTGAAAGGTGAAATAGGTGTTTGATGTAGGCTTGCACATTTGGTGAAGACCATCAACTTTTTTACGAAACATGGGCCATTGATCGAGATGCATCCTAGGACGGAAACAAAGCACTCAGTATTCTTCAGTTCTGGACATTTAAATGTGAAACCATCGGTGGCAATGATAAATAAATTGAATTTGAAAATTTTTTCTCGATAACAGATTAGGAAATTTAAAATGTTACCTGACATGCTTGTAAAAAAATAACATCCGTCCACCAATCCAATTAGGTTTCTGCATGGGCAACAGCAAAATCAATGTACGTGTGTTTGTCGTTCATTCATTATCAGCGATTAAAAATGAAATGATGCACCGAGCCACCGATACATGTGCCAAAACTGTTCTCTCCTTTCACAGAGCGCCACTGCGCCTATTTTCCATTGGCGAGATCAGTCCATTCGGTTTTATTTAAATATGACCACCCCCTCTTATGATTGTGTTAATTGGGATCAAAGGTTAAAGATAAAAAAAAATATAGCTAGGAAAGATCGATTGCGTCCCTTTGTTACCTGAAAATGTAGCCTTTAATTTAACCTGAACATATTTCAAAGGCTGCATGTGTGTTGTACGCAGCAAGGAGAGGAGGAGATGCATGTTGGGGCAGATAAGTTTGAATAAAAAAGAAAAAAGCGCGCGGCGAACCTCCCAAGCTCAAACTAAGTTGAGCTTGGGATAAGTTGGGCTCGTGATTGCTGGACGTAAACCATTCGTTGAGTGCAAAAGCTGCAAGTTGTTTTTGCATCGTACATGTCTTCCTGTGGATTTATCCAGAACGGACTACGTTTTAATGAAGAAACATAATCAACCCTTTTACTTTCAACGAGTGAATTGCGTTGGGGGATATTGTTGTAAGTGCAACAAAGGGGCCACAAGAAAAGAAAAGACGGGGACGCCCAGTAAGTGAATGAACTCAGTAGGTAATTGTTAATCGTATAATCAACTTACCTTTTTTCAATATTTACCAGCGCAAAATCTACTGCCTGTTCCATCCATACAAGACTATCGTCCTACTCAGTTGTCATTCTCAAATGTAGTTCTTGGACCAGGCCATACATCCACCTCAATGGAGAATGAAGATGTTGTAATACCACAGTTGATATCGCCCGTACTAGACTCTATATCAACCTCTTCAGTAGCAATAGTGGCGCCAACATCATCAACTTCCAATTCAAGCTCCAACATTGGTGATGGCAGTAGATATGACATCCCACAGCCACTGAGGGAAGCCATTGTTGATTTACGACAGCCAGACCTTCCAGGTGTTCAAGATGTACTCATTGAAGATGCGCCCGACAATGTTGAATCAACTGATGACGAGGAACCATTATGGCATATAGAGGAAAGGGCCATGAGCAAGTAAAAAATTATCTAAGCAAAAAAAAAGCTTAAAAGTAATCATATATTTTTTTATTTGTATAGAGAGAAGAAAACGTTATTTGACGGTCTGGGACATAGTTACAACATCAAACGCACATCCAAGTCTATACTGTTACCTGGAGATGCAACAAACACTGCACTCCCGATTTCTGTCGAAGCTACGTCATACAGAAGGAAAATATATACTGTGTAAAAATGCCGCATACCTGCAAAGCAGACAATAATGTATCACGAGACGCAGCCATCATAATTCTTTCTAAGCAACAAGGATTAGATAATCCCCTGTTGAGCGCCAGGGCTGTTGTAGAGAGAGAGATGATGGGTGCCTTTAACAAAAGTCCGACAAGAGAATTGCTCGTAAAAATGAATATCGTCAGAGCCGTCCAGTGGAAAAAGATGATCCAGTTTATGAAAAATCCGAAGAATCTGCACTTTGATTGGGGTATATTTTCAATTACAATATCACTGTAACAAAATAACTAATAAAGGTATTTATTTATAGGAATCTTTGAAGCTTGTTTACCTCAAGGTTACTCCAGAGACGACATTAAGCTTGACTGCCTACACTGTTTTTCCTGGCTTCTAATTTTTGCGACAAATCATCAGCTTAAACTTCTGTGTAAAGCAAAAACGTGATATAGCGATGGTACATTTTATATATGTCCTTCTCCATTTTACCAAGTATTTTCCATTCACGCTTTCATAACGCATTGCAATCTGGATCAGCAGGTTCCTAAAAAAAAAACAGTAAAATAACTGTAGCCTAAATCCATTTTTTTACGAACAGGTTCCTCTGATCACCGTTTTAATGTCAGGAAAGAGAAAGACAGACTACTGTGCTGTTTCACTTCTATCCTGCATCTTTTAAAACAAGACGAAAATTTACCGAAGGTGCAGGAATTCATGCTTGATTTCGAAAAAGCAGCATGGCTGCCTTGTAGAACCATATTTCCTGCTGTTAAACCTGTTGGCTGCTCCTTCTATCTGACGCAGTCCTTCTATCGACAAACGGGAAGCGACAACTGGACTACTTCCGTCTGCGAACGAGCCAATGGTCGCTTTTACACGTAGAAAACTACGTAAAGTCTACGCGGTAGGTGAAAATGTCAATGTACGATGCCCTGGTTTCTAATGGTTTGAATTCCATTTTTTAGCGTGATGTTGCGCGTTTACGACTCCATTGCGGGGAACAGCAAGCTATCGAAGAACCTGCTCAAAAATCCAGCCAGATTCATTGGCGGAGAACTACGGGAAAAGTACGACAAAGAAACACCAGGCTGTAGTAACCTGTGCAACCAAGGACACCACAGTTCCTACGCAGTTGGCAGATTCAGAGGACTGTTGCGCTTTCCTCATTTATCATGGCGTCAAGCTTTTGAATGTAACTTGGCACATTTGTCTTATCCTTATTTGCCCTGTTATTCTCATTTTTACCTGCTATGTGCAAGTGTTAATAGTTTTTTATCCCTTTTACGACAATGGGGGTTGCCGGACGCTGTCGAAGTGCTGAAACAAGAAAGTAGCCTCGACTTCGACTACGGCTCCTTGGCGAGGCACCTGCTTTAACTGATTCTACGTCAGCTGCGTGGTAGGTTATAAGTCGTATGAGTCGACGCCAAACAGGCGAAATGTGGACTTATGTTACTCTTTTCTCGCGTGTGTTTATTTTTTTTCTTTGATTTTTGATTTTTTAAATTGTTTTTCATGCAGTTTCGCCGTCTAACATCTAACCTAATCTAACTGGCGAGCAACGGAGGAGAGGCGTTGGATCCCTTTGTGGCTGCTTTTGTTGACGGCAGCATTTCTCGAATGTGAGGATGGGTTAAGCCTACGACACCTGCCAACGTGGAGCAGGGACATGAGCAAGGAGCAGGAACAACACAAGGAGACGCTGTTGTTGCTTCCGCATAGCCTGACTGACTGCCTGCCGACGAGGCTGCACGTATCCATACGACTTGAAGAACCCGTCTTCGCGCGATTAACAAAAGGATCAGTCCAAACATGGCTAGCAAGAACCTGTAGTCTGCCTGTCGTTTCTGTTGAAATGTTCTCACTTGAATCGTCTTCGGTTAGTTTGCTCGTAGATCTACAGAAGTTTTTGTTTGTCTTGTCGTTTGCGATGCGGACATTTTGGGGGTGGTGTGTGTGGTTTTCCTTTGGCTGCCATCTTTAGATATGAGTTGCCCAAAAGCTTAATATGGGTTTAGCGTGTTGGGCGCCCTTAGCAGGTGGCACACTCAACAAGCCGGCTGATTATCACTTGATTTCTTTTTTTGTGACACTTCTGCAGTGCAGTGTTTAAACATGTTTGCTGAATGGAACAGTGTATTTTTTTCATGAAGTGTCGCGCTTGTGCACCAAGCGTAATTTTTTTTTCGCTTATTGTGTGTTTGTAGGTCCACACTCGAACCGGTTTGTCGTGTGCCAACTTCACCCAGAACAATGTAAGATACTTCGAATTTCAAATTTTTTTAAAAAAATACTGTTTGTATATATTTTGTTGGTGCCGTTGGCTAGCAGCAGTGAATCACCAATGCACGGACGATTTGTCTTTTCGTCATGCGTTCTGTCTGGGTGGGGACGATAAATAAATTTTTCCTTTTATTTTTGGAAAACGTCAACTTCCACCTCCGTCAGTTGGCCCGAACCAGTTTTGAAGCGAGCGTCCCCTAACTTTGAGCCCGCACACGCTCGTCGTAAAAAAATATCAAACAAGTTTTGAAACTCCAATCAAGGCAGAGTAAATTTTTGGGGACGACAAATCACAGACAAGCACGTAGGCGGGGCTTATTGGTAACGGAGATAGCCAGATGCCTGAATTTAATTGGAGTAGGCTATGCCCTTGACGTACATCTTCTTTCCTCTCTCATATCGTAATTCATGAATGTTTTTCCCTCTCAAGGGTATGCTTTCGAGGTAAACCTCTTCCTCCTTTTTTTGGGTCTCTTCTTTGTCTGGCTCGGCCAAGGTTCTTTTACTAAGGGGGCGTAAGTTTTGTTAATTGTGGTTAGATATGGTAAAAAAATGCAAATGTGGGGGACACAAAAGTTTGCAATCCAAAAGTGGATCATAAATAAGAGTATTGTAGCCACCGAGTATTAAACTTGGGTATCTCGCATTCCGGTCGGAGATTCTTCCACTGGGCATTCCAGATATTATATTACTTCCACTTATTCATGTGTAATGGGACTTTTGCTGTTGGAATTATTTTAGATAGAAAATTTTTCTTTAAGGACGAAAAACATGAAATCTGAAAATTTAGTTAAATTAGCGGTCTACTAAATTAATGTCTACGTTAAACTTTGTCTACCAAGTTATGGTGCTCCAGTTCTGGTTACCATGACACTTATTAAAAAGCGTGTGGTACTTCATCATTGTAGAAACTGCGATAGGAAGGCTTGATGCAGCCCAGTTGTCTAAGTCGACGAGCAGTGACCGTAATCTCACACCATTAACGTTTAATTTTCAGAAAATTAGAAAAGAAAATTGAACTAATTTGGTAGCTAGGAACAACTTGGAAATTTTCCGGTTTTATATCCGAGTTGTATTACGTAATTTTGAAAAAAAAGGCATGGAACTCATTTTTATTGACAAAAAGGCTAGACAAATGTTAACAATAAAATCACGGGAAAAGTAGGATAAAAGTAGTAATTCCAGATTCCGTCAGAGAAAACAGGGAAAGTTGTCAGGGAACAATTGCAGGGACTAGGTCAACCAGTTGGCCGTTTCCGCATTCCTCTGCGGAGTCGTAGTAATGGTGGATAACGTAGAGTTTGAAATCCATAAAAATTTTTCTTCACCACCGCTTGTTTGAGAAGTCTATGGTACATTTAACGTATATTGTGGCTCTACAGCGAATCAAAGTAAGTGTGATGACGTTCGTTGGATGTGCTCGCATGTACGTGTCGATCAACGGGGTTCAGCCGTCTTACAAGCAGACGTCAATCTGGAGCATAGAAATCCTCCCCATTCCGTCGTAAACTACCGTGGTAATTTCCGGCTGACTAACTCCCTGTTACTGTTAGGATCTCTCTTTGAAATTAGTTCAGTTGATACATCTGCTTTGTTTGTTTTACTAGAATTTGTTATTATTTTCAATTTTGAAGATCTTGAACTATGCTTCTAATATTCAAGGTAGTCCAGTTGCTAAAAAGGTAGGAAGGCCAAATGTTTTGAAACCAAAGGACGAGCAAGTAATTGTATACTGGGTTCAAAAAATGGCTTCTTTTGGTTTCCTTATCACGAATAATGAGCTTTTGGATTCAATCCAACATAGCCTTAATCGTACAAATAGGATAACTAACTTTAAAAACAATCGTCCATCACTTCAGTGGATCCCCAAATTCCAAAAAAGGCACGATTTGTCTCCCAGAATCTCTGAAAACATGGACATTGGCAAAGCTCAGATCACCCCTGATGACCTTAAGAAGTGGTCAGAACGCTTCGGGACCTATTAAAAGTTGTTTTTATCTGCAATTTTTCTGTTTTTAGGCCCCTGTAGAGCCTCTTACTACTAAAAACCCCCACGGCCATACATCATGATTTTATCACCAGACACCGCTTTTTTCTTCTTAAATTGGAATGTCCAGCTTGAAATCTACATAAGCTATATTTTTTAATTGGAAAAAAATTGGAGGATATTTTGAAAGATCCCACCAGGTCATTTAACTGTGACGATACATTCATTCTTCTATCTCCCGGCAAACAAAACGTCCTTACAACAATGGGAAGTAAGGATGTATATCTCATTCAAAAATGTTCATCAAAATCTGGAGTTACTGTTTTGGCCACAACGTCTGCTACTGGTTGGATTTTACATCCATTCATAATCTATCCTTATGAACAGCTTCAGAAATGGATGACCAAAGATAAATTGCTTCTGGGTTTGAAGTTTTCACCAGTTACCAAGAAATGATGGATGACAGTGGATGCATTTTTTTGTTACTTCGCCAGTTCATTCCAGAACTGAAGACCAAAAACATAAAATTCCCTGTCGTTTTATATTTGGATGGAAATTGTTGCCATATTAACATAATAATATCTGATATATGCTCGGAAAATGATATCGAGTTGATTTGTTTCCCTCCAAATACTACTTTCATTTTGCGGCCTTATACAACGTTGCTCTCTTCAAGCCATTGAAAGGGTTGCGGCAAAATAGGATGAATGATTGGGCAAGCCAGAAACCCGAGAAATCAAGTTACTTTTAAAAATGTGGCCCATCTACTGAATGATGTATGGCAAAAATTGCCTCTGATGTATGGTCAAAATGGTTTTAGGGCTTGTGGCTTGTACCCTTGGAACTCTGCGGCTGTGAGGTAACTTAAAATTTATGCGTTAAAAAATTAGTTTTAAAAGATCATTATCTTTAGAATTACTAAGTGTGTCACAAACATGGAAAAAGACCATAACGAAACTGACCATAATAATAATGCCTCCGATATAAATGACGAGTCTTTTGAAAATCCTGGGACTTCAGCTTTATCAACATTGAAGAGAACAGAACAATTAGGAAGGAACCCATTATACGTAAAATAAGTTTTTTTTGTGGGATTGATATCGTAAATTTTTTTTATGAATTAAAGATTGGGCACACAATCCTAGCAAACTTTGAAAGGTCGCTGTCTGCCGAAGAAGTTGGCGAATTCGTCTCAATTTTGGATAAGGAGGGACGTTTTAAGGATACCGAAGGAATAGATAAACTTAGTGATGTTCAAAAAATCCAATATGGCGGACTTTGGAAAAGTCTTATCCAAACATATGTTGAAACTATAAATAGTAAGCCAATAGAAAGTTTAAAAATTAACAAGGTTTAATTACTTAAAAAATTTATATCAATAAGTCGCAACGAATCTCCTGTGGAATCCCCTACAACGTCCCCAAAACTTAACCTTGTGTCTTTACCTTGCCTTCCTAACAAGTCTGGCAAAAACGAGAGTTGTCTTCTCTTAAAAACGCAAAAAAATTGTCATAAGAAGAATTTAGTGACCACTATGATGAAGAATTAGACTAGGGTTACCAACAATATATGGTAATGTAATGATATTCTTCTATATTTCTAAAACATTAAGTGAATTCAAGCTTCATAGGAATGAAAAAGCCCCATTTAATATTTCGTCAAGTAAACGGTTTTTGAAAATGGTTTCTCGGCAACCTGGTGATGACTTAACTGGTGAATCATAAATTCCTTCAAAACAAACGTAAAAAATTTAATTTAATCTTTTGGTTTCTATCTTGAATTGATTGTGAAACGATCTTTTTTGTCAAAAAATCAACTGTATAGCAGTTCGAAGGCAAAAGGAAAGCAGCACCAGAAGGCTTTTATATAAGGTACCAGGAAATCCCCCAGACTTTAAGCCAAGTAAAAAATTGAGGATATGAAGGAACCGATGGTTATAGCTTTAAACAGGCATCAAGAAGACACATCAAAAGTTCTTTTTCGCTGGTGCAGGGAAGTTGGTTTCAAAACATAATGTAACTTATGTAGAGTTCGTGACTATTACTTTCACCGCAAAGTAAAATTCGTCTGCTTCTCCTGCGTCCTTGTAAGGAGTGTTGCCTTGTGGGGAATTTCTGAGACAAAGCTAGAACCTACTTCTCCTACCCCCCAAAACCCGTCGCCACAATATCACACGGGCATTATGGGACTACGTGTTTTTTTGTTTGATTTATGTAAGAAAGACATTTGTGTTTATTTTGAAATAAAAATATCTTAATCTTTAAGAATTCTATATTTTTTTATATTTTTTCGTCGTCAAACACGTTATTGTAAACTCAGGGAAAAAAATTAAGAAGAAATGGAGGCAAAGCACACCTGTATTTCTAGTAGTAGTACCATTGCAAGAGACTCGCGAGTCACGAGTGGGTTCACTATTTCACTTGCAATGGCTGCACTAATACTAACTGGAACTGTATTTGTCTAACTACAGCTGGGATCATTCCCTCACGGTAAGATTTTTCGTTGGGTGTTAGACTAATTGTTACATGTGATAGCATGATTTTGATTATTATAACATGTACAACCCATCTATACCAATAGTAATAATGACAAATTACCCTAGAGTAAGCTTAAAATTATGTCATCACGCCATGATCTACGATATTGGAAAATAAAACTGGAAATGTAGTGAGAATAATAAGAAATTACAAAAAAAAAGAGATTCGTGAAGATATAGAATATTTGATTCTGGCTGATGTTAACAGGATTATTAAAGGGAAAAAACCGAATCTAGATGAGTCACGTATTCTGTTTGAGGAAATTTTGTGCGGCCCAATCAAGATTGGTCCTTTCACGAAAGTAACAAGGATTCCCTAATAAATATAATCAGTATGATTTTTCGAAAAGAAAGGAGAATTAACAAACAAATACAAACACACACGAACAAAAAAATTAAACACACAAAAACATTATAACTTACCTTTAATGAAGTGTCTTGCTCACATTTTTAAACAACATTCGCCCAACAGTTCTTCCTTGGTGGTGTTGGTTATTTCTACCCATACACTTATTTTTCTCTCTAGTACCTATCACTGTAAAAAAGCTAAAAAAACTTGTGGCTGGATGACTTCCCCTGGTCCGACCACAACCATTAACGACACACTGTTTATCGCTTATGGCGGTATTCATAAACTTAAATTAAATGCTGCAAAAGAACGAAATAACAAAAAAAAATCCCCAATTTGTTTCGTTTTATTGCCCGTTTAACTGTCTTTACTTTTTATTAATTATATTTATTGAGGAGAACACAACAGATAAATAATTTTAATTAAAATGTGGTACCCCTTCTGATTTTTTTAACATCGTTTGGTAGTATTTTTAATGTTGTATTAGATAACATCAGAGAGAGACGATGTAAATAATGAGGAAATTTAAGTGAAAAGTCAAGTTGGCGGGTAGACACAGACTGATGATTCGAGGAATTAAATCAACTTACAGCACCAAATGATAATTAAAGAAGTAAAAGAATTTTAAACAAATATTTCTATAATCGAAACAATGAAACTTAAAATTTTTCACCCGTTACCCTACCTCGTTAACCTTAGGGCTTAAAGAAAATTAAAAGATGTTGCATTCCCATGGTAAAGAGACTCTCAACCTTCCGCACTTTTCAACATAGAATAAGGGCAAGGACGAGTGATTCTAAACTCGATAATGACCGCAGTGTAAATCAGGCGTTCTGTAAGTCAAGATGACATCTAAAGTGGATGAGAAAACAAAGCTGTTGAAACTCGAATGTAGGGAAATGAACGAGCATATTTTTTAAGATCTCCGTGTTATTTCGTCTAAGCCGTGTTATCAGCCTAAAGGAGGGTTCACCTACGTCAGGACTGTCAATTGGAATAAGTTATTCCGAATAACACAATCTTTCCAATCAATAACTGGAAAGGATCACGACGGCCAGAACTTGCTGTCTTCGAAATTCACTAGTTCGGCATCCCACCACTCAACGTTCCCTACTCCGTGCCCTTAAAAATAAACGCGACGAAAGCCCTTCATCCAAGTTATCGTATGGAAACTCAACAACCACCGAATCTAAAAAAAACCTTTCGTCCCAATAATGCTATCCCATACTTGTTGCGGGCATAGAGGATTAAACGACAGATTTCCCTTCAAACATTTACAGGAAATATAATGCTACCGTGAATCTGAATATTAAAGAATAGGCTGCTCAAAGGCCTCGTAATTTGAAACAAGTTCAAAATACAATGCAGAATCTCATTCAAAAGTTGCGTCTCAGCTGAGACTAACTCTGCAATCTATATGTTTGAACGTTCGATGGCACATTTGCGAAATAAATTCTTACTTTCCCCGATTTGATCATCATCGGATTGAACTATGATATTGCCGGAGTTTTCCTTTCCCTTCTTTGTACCTCTCCATCTGTAGGATTTTTCTATGACACGAAACAGAAATTCAAATTGGTAAATTTTACGTGTAAATTTTTCCTTTGAAAACGTAGAATTCACCAACAAACCTACAATATCCATATTTTTCATGGTACATGAAAGAAAAACGTTTGAAAATCATTATCTATACTTTGAAGAAAAGTGAAAAACAAATTATTAGGGCTTTCAAAAGCCAAAAACGTCTACATAGTTTCGGACAAAGAGTCGGCGATTGCCGAAGGAATGCGAAAAAATATACCTACAATTGAAATTTATTGCTGCTGGAATCATGTGACAAAAAATGCTAAATTAAACTAAAAAAATTGGGGATTCCATCTACAATCGAAATCACATTATATATCGACGAATTTCGGGAACTTCTACCTCAATCACACCACATCAAATCTGCCTATATTCTTCTTAAGAGAATTGTCTCTTGAAACTATGTATTATTCTTGAACCAATGTTTAACTAATAAAATCTTGTTAAATATTTTTTTGACTTAACTAAGGCTTTCAGAAAATAATTCGGGAAGTGTATCCATAAGGATATTGAACCACTAGGAATTTAGGTAATAAGAAAATATGGATTAAACCGTGCGAAGAATAATCAAGTTGAATCGATGAATGCGATTCTTAAACGCTTCGTTACTAGGAAAGAATCCCCCATCGACACGATTCTTTTAGTTCTCAAGGAGCTCTAAGCATCTTTCTATTCGGAAATCCCGAAGGGCAGGTATATCACCGTGGAAACTTCTTTTTGCACGAAGACTTCGAATCCTTTTACGATTTGAAAAAGAACCACCCTGTGTTACCAGAAATAAAATTTGCAGAAGAAATTTTTATTAATTTCCAAAACTCAATTCAAAATACCTCCAAGGCGGTTATCTTAATATTTGATTCTTAGAATAAAAAAAATAATCAACCTATACCACTTTTTGTGTTAATGAGAAGAAAACCATAGAACGGATGGTCTTTTAGAAGAAGGGTCCAATCTCCACATGGTTTCAGCATAGAAACAGGCTCTGAATGTGACTTGAAAAAGAAAGTGGAATCAATTTCAACAGATTAAGAACCTTTAGGCCTACTATGGCTGGTTCAACAGCTACAAGGGACGTAAGATATCGCACCAGTTCTTCTTGTTCCTGCCCAGAAACAAAAATTTGTTACCATGTTATGGCCGTTCGTCTAGCTATGGTTTAGGCAACATTGCCAGCAAAAAAATAACCGAAAATTACGCGGCTAACAAAAATGCAAAAAAGAGAGCAAACAAGATGTCATAAAAATTTCAAACATGGCGACAGAAACTAATGTTAAATTTCCTTTTGTGCCCAATTGAGTATAGGCTGTTGCATCAAAATCATTATGTAACAGAAGTTCATCACACATGAAAGAGTCTTTACATGAAATGATAGAAATACTCGAGTTCTCATTAAGTACCGACAGATATCAAAATCTAATTTATCAATTAACCTAATTGCGTTGGCGATCAGACTTTCCAGTTACAAAAGACATCAAACATAATCCTCAGTCATCCCATTATGATGAGTACTGTATCATTCATAGAGAGAGCACAAACACAGTATATAATAGAATAAATGAGAAAATTGAAATGGAGGCTGAAACCTACCTGCAACACACAAAAACAACAACTATAAAACATTACTATAATACATTTAAATACTACACAGTTTCACAAGTGCTGATGAGAAAAGAAAACCAGAAGGGCAGCAAAAAAAAATCATTAAGAGAATTTCGATATCACCAACGAAAACAAGTAAAAAACAATATATCCTGTTTTATAATTAACTGTTACATTTATTCTACTGTTTTTTTTTCGGTAAATGTTACAAGGTCTACATTGCCTATTGAATAAAAAGAGTAGGAGACTGTTGCAAGTCTACACAGAAACTGAAGAAGCACGAACAAGACCTACACAGATTTCGGCTGGCATGGATTTCTCTCCAGAACTCCCGATGCAAGCGAATAATTTCAGGCGACTTAAGAATGCGTCTAGCTTTGGCGAGACCTCTTTTCACGAAGTAAAACCTTGAATGTAATATAATTTAAACAAAGATTTCAATGCTTCCTCATTTCTCAATCCATATTTTATTTCTTCTCGCCAACCATTCGATACGCACAATCAAGGGTGATTTCGACGAGTAACGCAATATTTTCTAGAGAAAACTTCAAGAGAGCGAAAAATAGCTTCATTCATTGCCAAAAAGCTACGATTAGTAAAATAATTTTCATTTTACAACCTGATACCTTACGCATGCTTATGCTTACATTGCAAATGCTTAAACAGTGGAAAAAGAGTAATACCCTTGAGTGCGTCACAAAAGAAACAGTGGATGCTGTAATTTTAACCTCACGTTCTACAGCGAATTGCATTAAATATCTTTTGAACAATGGCCTTCAATTCATGCCCACCAAGTTTTTACACAGACAACATCGAGCGTTTCCACTGCTCTTTTCGCAATCATTGCGGTAGCAACGATCAGCTGGCAGTTGGTCATTGCCTCAGCGCTATCGAAAGAATCAGCAGAACGCAATTGGCGCTTACATTGCAATTGCTGCGTATTACAAAAACCTTTGTTTACCAAGGCATCAAAAAACGTTGTTTAAATGAAGTCTAATCAAAACAAAGAAAATTTGATAATTTCCTAAATTAGTGTCTTTCTAAGACTACTCGTTCCTCTTGTTCGTCAAAAAGCGTAAACGTCATTTAACCTCGCATTTTAAAACCATGTGCAGACAACAAACCTTAAACGTAAGATAACAATATAAAATACTAAACAATTATAATACCTGAATGAAATTACTGAATGTATTCTGGTAAGATTTCAGAAGAATCCAAAATTTTAAGTTTTTTCTTTAATTTTTATTGTTATTTTTTTTCTACTTGTTTTCATATCCTTGTTTATAACTTTTCGTTCTAAAGTATATTCCTTCTTCCCGCCTAACTATTTTATCACAATTTAGTTTAAGTTAAGTAATAGTTAGCACTTGGGTTTTGCGTCAAAGCAAGATTTCACTTTGGTAGCAACGGGAATCTCAATTCCGGCCAGTGTGGCCGATCGTTCAATTTTTTAGCTGTGAGGCGCGCACCTAAAACTCTCTGCTCGTTTGTGGTCGCCATCTAGCGTTAAAAATTAAAACTCTGACCAATATTGGTATCTAAGTTTGTCCATTGAAATGAAAGTATAGACCTCTATAAATTTTAATTTTCACCTTAATTTGTTTTTCATTTTTCAATGTAAACAAAGTAAATATGGGATGTAATAAGTTGTTATTTTACTAATTTTTATTTAAAAAACATCAGAGTTCTAAGTCTGTAATTTGAAAATCACCAGTCGTTACAAACATTAAAGTCAACAGTCATTCTAAAAAACTGTGCAAAAAAGGTTTGGCCACGTAACATTAGGTTTGGAGATACCTTTGACATCAGTTTCTTGAAATCAGGCTTCTCGACTAAATTAAGAGGAAACAAATCAGCTACCAATGATGAAATTCTATAAAGCAATACAAAATCATTATTAACAAATTCAATTTATGATTACTACCGATGCAAATTATCAGAATACCGTCATATTGTTTTAGTAGAAGTAAAATTCTAGAGTCAAGACTTAAGAGCAATATCATTATGTTATCCCTTATTTCATCAATGGCAGACTTCTACTTTTATTTGTAATGGAGTAATTTATTAGAATCATGTGACGTAAAAAGGTATCATGCAATATACTCAACCATTCAAATTTAAATCCTTTTTACCATTTAATGTCTCTTAGCATTGTATCTAGAGTCATTTTTGACACTAGGGTACTTCGATGTTCCTTTCTTTCTTGTCTTAACCTTACAGCCTTCAAACAGACATTTGCAAAGCGTAGAATTTTTGCCCTTCTCTTCACAGCAAATTCAAAGGATTTAGGTGGTGGAAGGTCTAATTTCTGTTTGTGATACTATAACCAATAAAAAATTCAGTTCTTATTAAGATGTTACGACTCAGGAGTTACAAGCTAACATTTGTTACTAATAAAGTACTAATTAACTCGATTTTCCATTAGAATTGTCATTTAGGTCTTCATTTTCGGGCTCATCATTTGACCTAGATTGAAAAATCTCTCAGACCTGAGTTATGGGAAGTGAAGTAGGCTAATCGTTAAACTTTAAATAATAAATTTTGTCAATTGAATGATTTTTTCAGCAAATTCAAACCTTCACATCAGCAGACACACACGAACAGTAGTCTGATTCTTATTCTTTGCGTATAGTGGCGCTGTCAAGTTCGAGCTGGAGATTGAACGTTCACAACTATTTTTTTTTGCTGTGCGCCGCTAACGCTCAAACGTAGTTGAGTTGAGTGCCTCTAAAAAATGTAAGCGTGAGCGTGTGCGGGCTCAAAGTTTGAGAGCGCTCGCAACAAGACTGATTCCGGCCGACTGACGAAGGTGTTAGTTGACCTTTTACAAAAATAAAAGGAAAAATTAATTGATTCGTTCCCACTCAGAAAGAATGCAAAACGAACAGACCAATCGTCCGTTCATTGGTGATTCACTGCGGCTAGCCAACGACACCAACAAAATATATACAAGTGATATTTAAAAAAAAAATTGTTGAAATTCCAACTGTCAATTGTTCTGGGTGACGTTTGGCACACGACAAACAGGTTCGAGTGCAAGCCTGCAAACCCACAACAAGTGAACTAATAAAAAATTGTGCATGACGCACGAGCGCTCTGACACTTTATGGAGGAACAAAACACTGTTCCATCCAGAAATCCTTTTTAAACACTTAACTGCAGAAGTTTCACCCCAAAAAAGAAATCAAGTGATAATTAAACGGCTTGTGGAGTGAGCTACCTTCTAGGGACGCCCAACACGCTAAACCCATATCAGGCAGGGCAACACCTATCCAACGGTGGCAGCCAAAAGAAACCACACACACATCATAGTTACAAAAAAATAAAAATTTTCAAAGACATACGCTTTGCAAACGACGAAACAAACAAAAACTTCTGCAGATCTACGAACAAAACCAACCGAAGACAACTAAAGTGAGAACATACCAACATAAACACGCAGACTACAAGTTCTTTCTAGCCACGTGGTTTGGTCTGACCCTTTTGTTAGTCGCGCGAAGACGGGTTCTTCCAGCCGTATGGATGCGTAATGCCTCGGTAGCACCCGGCGCCACAACAACGACTCCTTGTGTTGCTCCTGCTCCTTGCTCCGGCCCCTGCTCCGCGTTGGCAAAGGCGTTGGCCATCTACACAGTCGAGCAAGGCTGCAGTCAACAAAAGCATCCGCAGTGGGATCCAACACCTCTAGTCTGGTGCTCTCCGGAAATTTGGACGGTGAAACTGCATTAAACACAACAAAAAAAAAAATTAAAAAATCTAAGAAAAATAAACACACACACGGGAAAAGAGTAACAAATCCACATATCGCCTGTTTGACGACGACTTGTAAGACTTATAGCCTACCGCGCAGCTGACGTTGGACCAGTTTGAGTAGGTGCTTCGCCAAGGAGCCATAGTCGAAGTCGAGGCTACTTTGACGTTTCAGCCCTTCCACAGCGTCCGACAACCCGCACTGTCGTATGAAAATACCAAAAAATTGTGAACACTTGCAGCTAGCAGGTAAAAGTGAGAATAGCAGGGCAAATAAAGATAAGACCAATGTGCAAATTTACAGTCAAAAGATTGACGCCGTAATAAATGAGGAAAGCGTCACAGTCCTCCGAATCTGCCAACTGCGTAGCAACTGTGACGCCCTTAATTGAAAAGGTTACTACAGCCTGGTGGTTTCTTTGTCGTACTTGCCCCATTGTTCTCCGCCAATGTATCTGGCCAGATTAGCGAGCAGGTTCTTCGATAGCTTGCTACGTAGACTTTACGTCGTTTTCCACGTGGAAAAGCGACCGTTGGTCTCGTTCGCAGACGGAAATTAGAACGTTTTCATAGTCTAGTAGTTATTTCCATTTTCCGCATTTTTGTCACTAGCAAGGTTCACGTGTAAGGATGACATATGTTTAAATACATGGCCTCAAGAAACATTTTATTTTTCTTACCGTTTCCCTAATTTTTATCGTTTTCCACTTATTACATGCAGCCTTTGAAATGTGTCCAGGTTAAATTCAAGGCTACATTTTCAGGTAACAAAGGGACGCGATCGATCTTTCCTAGCTTTTTTTTTATCGTTTAACTTTTATACCAATAGCCATCATAAGAGGGGGTGGTCATATTTAAATAAGACTTAATGGACTGATTTCGTCAATGGAAAATAGGTGTAATGGCGCTCTATAAAAGGAGAGAACATATATTTTGCATATATATATATAGGTGCATCATTTCATTTTTCATCGCTGATAAAGAATCAAACACACGCGCATTGATTTTTTGGTTGCTCATACTGACACCTTTTTGGATTCGTAGACAGATTTCATTTATTTACGAGCAACATGTCAGGTTATATTTTAAATTTTCTTATCTGTTGTCGAGACTTGAATTTAAAATTCAAATTATTTAGCATTGACGCTGACGTTTCACATTTAAATGCCCGAAACTGCAGCACTGATTGCTGTGTTTCCGTTCTAGGATGCATCTCGATCGATGGCCCATGCTTCGTACGTAAATTTTATGGTCCAAACCTAGATGCGCGAACCTACATCAAACACCTATCCCACCTTTCAGAATCTCTGGTTGTCTGGGAACCAAAAGAAAAGAGGTGGCGTTTCGCTCAAGATGGTAAAAGAGAATATTGCGGAGGAGTGAGGCTTTGGTTTGATTCCCAAACCAGCCTCAATAGGCTGTTACAGTATACAGATACAGTTCTTACTATCTTATCATGTTATTTGATGAGACACCATTAATAGTCTCTGGGATACTATTAATGATAACTGGTTTTCAATTATAAATCAAATATATCGTAATCATATAATTTTTTCTATTCCTGATGTATGTGCGGAAATTTTGTTAAAAATAATCCAAAATAAGTAGTCTCCTATTTTACTTTTCACTATTATTTTATTTAGTGTTTTCATTAATACTTTCATAATTATTCAAACATTAAAAACATTTTGCATTGATGCATTTGATATGTTGCACCACAACCAATGGTATATTAACGGGCAAGATTTAAATAGGTTTTCTTCTATCGCAACAAGATGTCTATGCTAAGTTAACTTTCATTTAACTGGCTTAGCTGGCCTGAGGCAATTTTTTCACGGGATACTGTACGCACCGGGAAAGTTTATAACGTACTGCCTCTGCTGTTGTTTGATGCAGTCAAAAGGTATGGGGGGTTGGCCACTGCGGCAGTACTAAACATACCTTGTGGCTGGATAAAAAAAAAATAAAAAGAGGTAGTCGCAACAAACAGCAAAGAGAAATTTACAACAAACTCGCGTCACTCACTATTCAGCGGTTTAGGCACTTTCAGTAAGCAGCAGGGTACAGCTGTTCAAGAAATCGGCAAAATTTTCCCCATACTGTGCAGATACACTTGAAATTAAACATAAAATGTGAATGTGAAAAGTTTAGGCATCACTGCAGGTTTGAAACGATCCACACAACAATAGAAAGGAAGTTGTTCAACTATGCATCTCTCACATGATCCAGGATTTGTCACTGCCACCTTGCAGAAAGTTAGTGCTGGGCAAATTCAAATTTCCACATGCACCCCGGTGAAGTTCTGCGCCGGACAAACAGTCAACTGACTGGCATTGACGCCCGGCAAAGTTACGCTGGTGTCTTTGAGGTACGGATCGAATGTAGCTATCAAATTGAGTAGATTCCTGGCAAGGAAGGAAAGAAAAACCCAACCATTAAAGAAGGTAAAAAAAGGGTATTGAACACTATTTTAGAAAAATCCACGTCCTGTAACCGTGACGCTGAAAGCTGACACAGCACAACCGAACAGATACAGCGAAAAAAAAGAAAACCAATCTTAGATTTACCAAGGATCGTCGTCATTTGGGAAGAGGGTGGCATCCATGTCGACGAGTTATTCGGGAAATTGTTGCTTTTTGACAGGTTCACTTACAACTTCGTTATACTAGCTCAACATTGACTTTCAGAAAGGTTTATCAGGGTCGTAAGTGAATAGCCAGTCTTGTTCAACGACGGCTTCACGAATCTAGAGATGAACTGATCCCGCGACACTGGCGTCATTTTGCAAGCTTTAAAAGAAAACACCCTCGGTTTTTGGACGAACTTTTCCCTCAAGGGTGTTTTTTTTTCGTCAAAACAGTGTTTCAAGAGATCGAAATTGTCTCGCTTTGGTGTGAGCAAAACACCCAGAATCCCTCCCCTCCCGCAGTAATTCAAATGGGTGTCAGAAGTCGTGCTCACCAATTTAGGTAAATCCCTGAATTCGGCCGGCGTTGGGCGGTAGAGGATGCCGTTGTCGTCGCTAATGGCTAACAACATCCCCTCCACAAAAAAATTAAAAAAAAGTTATAAAGTATTGTTGACTTTGGTCAACCATTGACTTGTGGATAAGTCTGTTGTTAAGGCAGAAACACACTCAAGAAACAAGTACTTACGGATGTCTGCTGAATGAGCTTTCTTTTATGATTGCTGGATTCCAATCACTGTCTTCGAAGAGGACAGTTCCTGTACCTGTGCCTTTCTGCACGAATAAATTGACACATCGGCCTCTTCATCGCGGGCATTCTTTTCAGCACAGCATTCTACGTCTACCGTTGCCATCACCTGCTACTACTAAAGTTAAATGAAGAAAACACGATACTAGGGATTATTCGACTAAAAGATAGCGTGCAACGCTACCAAGAAATTACAGGCTTTCTCCAGATTTTGCGGAACTATGTGCGGCGGCGTTCCCGGAAATAGAGACGTAGGCTAAAACAGGTGCAACTGCGACCATTTTTGGCGTGGTACCTGCCATCACGACTGAGAGAATGGGTTAGATTAAAAAAACCAATTGAAAAATATTTTTTAAGGATGGGGGCGGAAAAGAACAAAACGTCGGTAGAAAAGGAACGGCGATCAAGGCAACTCAAAGTGAGGGCTGAGAGAGGCACAAAAAAAGAAGAGGCGTGCCGCTCACGACGAGCGGCAACGATCCCGTGCCCGTTGCGCACGACCAACAGTGTGGCCGTGCTGGGGGAATCTGCAATTTCCCCTAATTTTTCTGATGTCAGTCGATGGAATGGACAATTCTCTCATCTCCGTAGGCAGCGGAGGTCGACTTACAATATGCCTGTCGTTTACTTGCTACAGTACGTGTGCGAGTGTAATTTTTGGCATGGCACTTGTTAGCCCACTACCACTGGTAACTGCAACCCCATCCACGAACTCTGCAATGTGACCACACATGAAACCAAAATGCAGAGAAATGAAACAAATAAAGAAAAAATCAGTGGTTAAAAACAGCACTAGCAGCTGGAAGGTGCCTGGGATCCACATTCGGTTGTAGACAGAGAGGACGGACACTTACAGCCGCTCCACTTGTAACAAAGACGGACACTGAGCCTCAATCAAGTATTTTTTTAAAGATTAAAAATTTAATAATAAACTTAGAACATAATCCACTTCAAAGAGGGCTAAAATCAAGTGTTTCCGTAAAATTTACAGACCCCCCAAAAAAGTAAACTTTTAGAGAAATTTTACTTATAGCATAGACGCAACTCTGCAAGAGAGAATGCGCAAAACTTTACTTATCAAATAGACTCTGCAAGAATAGTAACTGCAACTTCATTTTTTACAGATGACTCGTCAACGCTCCATTTGAAGGGTTCGCCAATAAGTTTGGAAGCGGCTTTTGAAGCCAAAAACCCAGTTGCTTTCCAAGGTGCTGAGTCTATCGTCGTTCTGTCGGCACCAGGTGAAACAACGCTCCTCCACAAATCATGAACAAAATTTTGTCTTTTTCTTTACTGTTTATTTTTTAAGTTTCACTCATATGACGACACTGCTTTTTTCTGTTTCTCTGCTGCTGCTTGTGCAACCGGGAATGCAGGGATTGAATTAAGGCTTTTCACACGCAAGGCGTTGTGATAAAACAGAACTTTAAAGTTAAGAGAAAAAAAGTGTTGTGATTATGTTTGGTGATGCGTGGGCGCACTATACAAAAAAAGCTTGGCTGCTGCACTCTAGTGGCCGTGAAAAATATGGAAGGCTTGCATTTGTGTTGATGGAGAACTCAGATAATTGGCGACAGCTAAATGAAGAATGCAATAAACTTTCTTTTCTTTTTTTTAATGTTGTATTTTTTATTGTGTAACTTAGCTGTGTGTTTTAATGTAAAATTATAAACAAAAAGCATTCTAAAGAAAAAATACATTTATTTCTCAATTAAAATTAAAATAATTAATATTAACATTTTTAGGGAGAAATTAGCAGAACATGCAAAAACTTACTGAAAATAAAGTACACGATGACATATGAAGTAAAAACTGTTTATTGGTCACTATTAGATTTCAAAACCATAAGCCAGGACGTGTGTGGTGTTTTTTTTAAGTTAAAAATTCGTGACTGAAACGAAACTGCGCTTTCGGAATGAAGTTAAAGAAATTGGCATATCTTGGTATTGCATTCGTTTAATCAATCACGATCTGGCGTTTATCTTATTCCGGTAATAAACCACCTTTAATCAGTAGGTTAATTTCACCAATCCTTAATTTTTATGGTATTTTGAAAAGATAAACGTATCTTTTGGCGTTTGCAGTCAGACTTATAGCATATATTATAGATTGTCCGCTAAAGAAATAAAATCAACAAAAAATTCGATGCTACTTCACTTCATTTTTCTTCAATTGTTGCCTTTCAGTTTGAATTCGGTTAAATTCTTGTGAGATTTTGTTTTGGTTAAATTATCCTAACATTCAATGTTTAATTTCAGTTTCTCCTTGTCTTGTCTTGTCTGCCATATGCGAATGTAAAATTTTTGTTTTAATTTGGTGGGAGAGACGTGAAAAACAGAAGTATAAAATGAGAACGGCGTTAATGGTTGGACGATAGGACGAAATCAGTGCGATCAGATGTATCAGATTACATAGATCAGATCGACGTGTCTCGTCTGAGTCGTCTCTTTTGTCTCACGATATGTGTTGATACACAGTGTTGTTGGAGCTAAGAAGGTAAATAACTTTATTAATGATGAAATAGCATATAATAATGGGTTGTTAAACAAGAGGAGTGCTCTGTTCTATTCAAACTAGTGAAATTTCGTTCTCGTGAAGTAGATATTTAGTTATTCGTGAAGTATGCCCCCTAGTCAATGCATAGATATTTCCCATTTACTTTGTTTAAAGTGAAGTTCATTTTTCCTTTTTCTTCTTTGTGCGGATTTGACAATACCATTAAGGAATGCAAGTTTACCTGAGCTGGAATCACCCAATCTGCAGCCTGTCATCAGCAGCAATCTCAGTTTCCTCGATTGGGTAAATTATTTTGTGGTGCTGTTTTGACTTTGATCTGCTATGAATAAATGATGCCTATGTGGGTGCTGAATCCTTTTATTCTCTTGTATACTAAAAATAAATGTAGACCCACCATCTTTTTTCCACTTTTTTATTCGTAGTTTCCATAAATATTTTTTGCATAAAACTTTTATTTTTATTGTAGATATACAGCATCCTGCTACTTGAGAATCCACCGATGTCGGTCGACTCATCCTTTCTTCCCATTTCATTAAATCATTTATGTCCTCGTGTACGCCCATGTGAATATAGGTGTATTCACGAGAACCCCTTTTTCCCATTCATTCTGGTCTCGAGTCTGGTGTGTTCAGCTTTACTGCGGATGGAACAATTTGTGGCTGTCTGGCCGTAAGCCCGTAATTCACGGACTTAAAGGTAGGAAAACTTCGCGACTTTCTTTGTTTATTAGAGTCAGTTTAATTTAGAACCAAATTGGTGAGCGTGAATCAGCTAAAAAAAGAACATTTTATTGCGTAATGAAAAATACAGCAGTTTATTTTCCGGTACGCACACAGCTTTGAAATGTTTTTACGAAAAAGAAAAAGGGAAAATTTTCAGCTTTCAATTTTTTTTTATTCAGAACCCTTTTGTGGTTTGGTTTTGGCTACGTACACACCGCTGTGTTGCTCAAATATTGTTGCATTGGTACACAAATGTGCGCCATTTTGAACGCTTGTTGTTTCTATAGCTCAGGTGTCTATCCTATATGTATTTTGGCCTATTCGGTCTATCGTTTGAAATCTAAAAATGGACGGGGCATGGGAAATTCACAATTAACAGATTATGAAAAAAAAAACATGTTAATGTTTCTATTGCGTATGCCTACTGGGGGGGGGATTTTTTCTGCAAACAATTTAAAATATTACCTTAAAATTAACAACGCGAATCGCCCAAAGGGGATTTATTAAGGCTTCAAATGTCAATGCGAACACCAACACGAATTCATAGGTCCTTCCATCCCGGATTTCGTAAATATTTTGAGGCAGATTTACTTGTTATCACAGGCGGCCGCCACGTAGAAGGGTGTGTAATTTTTATCGTAGGGATCCACCATGGTGTCCACCACCGCTGCAGATTTGATTCAAAGTTTTATGGTGTCGGGCTGCTGGCCGGAAGAAAAATCGCTTCGAATCTTTTTTAGAATGGCGTCTACAGTTTGGGCGTCGCCGTAAAAAGCCGCTCGATGCGCAAGAGTAATTCGGCTTGAATCCCTTGCCAATGGCAACTGAGACTCGGAATAGTCCTCATCTTTGTTCGGTCGACAGGGCTGGTAAAATGTGTCAAAGACTTGCTTATCCCAAACGAGTGCCAACTGAGATAATCCTCCAATGATTTTGTATCACCAGAGATCGCATAAATTGCTCAGCGACTTTTCGATTCCACTGTTTGATGGGAACGCCTAATTGTCGTTATTTGCATCGCGCATCCTAAGCATACGATTCAGGAGATTTAAACAGACGCGGTCGTTTGAATAAACTTACGAGAGATTATATTCCAAGTCCCACATTGGCTGTAAAATAGTCTGACGTTTGTCCATGATGTCAAGTTCAATTTTCACGATTTCCTCGTTTGAAGAGATATAAATATAATAAACTATTCAGAAATAATTTCACTTAAGTTGCAGAAGCTTTAGTTCGATCATCGTCAATGTCAAATTCGCCATGATTTCATTCACAATCGTGGTATATGTACTATGTCACGATTAAAAGGAAGTTAAATAAAGCTTAAATCTTGTGCAATATACGTCGTCTATATAGAAAGAGTAGAGACCAACTGCCAACTTCATTCACTAGGAGAGGAAGGTAGACACAGACAGTATGTATTTTTCACCATATATGGGTAGAATTAAATTGCTGATTTAAATATAAATAGATTTGTTCAAAGATGAAGGAAATAAAGTGATTGAATGTAAATATGATATCTAGCCTAGTTACTTGAAACATGATGACTATGACAAGTACGGTCACATTTGGAGAAGCTGAAACTCCAGCAGAACGTTGCCACTTTCGAAGACGGAGAAATGTTTGCGAGTAATTTTCACTAAGACACAGATAATGACCACGGTTGCCTTATCT
This sequence comes from Daphnia pulicaria, assembly GCF_021234035.1. NCBI lineage: Eukaryota > Metazoa > Arthropoda > Branchiopoda > Diplostraca > Daphniidae > Daphnia > Daphnia pulicaria. The sequence goes on along the minus strand of NC_060914.1, from coordinate 4,922,778 downwards.
AGTTTTTAGTTTTTAGTTTTTAGGTCACTATTATTGTGGTGTTTATCTGTGCTGAAGATGTTAAAACCTAAAAGTTTCCCAATTTAACGAAGAATCAAGTAAAAAATTTGTTCGAACAAAGATATTTTACTCGCTTGTGGAGTAAATAAACGGAAATACGGAAACTGCGGTGACGGTGACGTAAACACGTGTTACGGATAGAGTTGTCTTTCAAATCCCTGAATCCACAGCTGCATCTAAAAGAGTAATAGAATAAGAACAGATAATGGCTGATAGCCTGATTGATGCCCTTAGTCAACTAACAACCACAATTGGCGACCTTTATGAAGCCCAAAAAAAAGCATCACAGTTAGAAAATGTCTTAGACCAACAACGCAAACAAACAGTAGTACTCGTTACGCTATTGAAAACAAATGCAGTAGCACAAAGAACCGCTCGAGCCATCTTCGGGGGAGCAGTATCGACAAAAGCAGTACCCGGTATTTAAACTACTGCCGTTGATTCCATTCCATGTTTCAAAGGATGATTTAAAGATTAAAGATTTTCACCGAGTTTTTGTAGAGTACGTGGTCCGAGCGGCCGTAGTCGTTAATTAGAGGGATGCACAAGGAATCCAGGTGGAAGCGAAGCGACTCTTGAAATCAGTTCTAGACTGGTTCGTTCACACCTGTCATAATGTAAATTTGGATTAATAATCTCAGGTGTTCATCATTAATTTTTTGCCGCGTCTACACTTCATTGAGTTACATCGTCTCGTAGAAGAAAGGCAAAATAAAGTAGTTGAATCCTGTATAAAATATGTATTATTTAAGATTCCCTTATCCCTCTTAACGGTTTTCTTTTAATTTTATCGGGATAGAAAAGTTGCAACTCTATGAAGCCATCACAACTGACACCCCAGGAACGTCCCAGAACTCATTCATCAAATTTAAGCGCTTGATACACTTTGTATTGCTGCGAGACGGGACGCTCAGTCACCTTTAGTCAGCTGCTCACAGCACAATTTAGCAAGATGTCAACTGAAAACCATGGCGTTGGAAGTAGTAGTGGGGGCATCCCTGATCGGGGCCAAGGAGGACAGGGGGATTCTTAATTGAATCTTAAGATCCAAGCAAGCAAACATGTTACGTGGTGTGATTGAGCACATCTCTAACTACAACTTAGAAAAATTTGAAAAAGGTACAACTTGAAGTTAGAAACAAATCCTATTCTCACCGGCTTCGCATACCTACCTTGTCGCCCCCCTCTCCCATTTATTAAGGTATTGATTTTTGTTTTGGGAGCTAAGTGGAATGACTAGAATAATGTGATGATGATTCGATGATAAAAGTATAATACTGATCAGAGAAATACAATTCATGATTTAAAGTAGAAACAAATAAATCGGCTCGACAAACAGTTCACCTCAGACCGAAGTTCCAAGGCCAAAACTCTGAAAGTTTGTCGTCGATTGTTAATCTCGTTGGAGCCATTTTCCTTTACGGAACTTCTCGATCTCTTCGGCGTAGCTTCCTCCTGGCTTCTTCAATATAACTCCAAATAAGTGACTTCTAGCCTGACGAGTTCGGGAAGATCGTTCTATTTAACATTCACGCAACCCCAGTCAATAGTGGGCGTGCCGATTCGCACTTGGCAAACTCGGACGGGCCTGATTTCTTCCATAACTTTCATCCACGTTAGTTTAGGTGGCAACTGCTCCATGGGCTGTCGAAGGAAATCCGGTCCGTCCCAACACCGGGTTGACTTTTCTTCAAGAGTGGACCTCGTCTGCTGGATTTACTCAGTCAGGGGTCGAATTCCGAACAATTTGCTTAGGCTAGTCTAAGTTTTAAGTTAGTGTAAGTTGCCTAGAGTGCAAGTTTAGTTTTTAAGCAGCCTTAAGGCTAAACTATTGCTATGTTCAATTCCGAACAATAGACTAGTCAAAACTTTGCTACGCTTCATAAAACTATACTAAACTAGACTTTGATTATTGACTAGACTAGGACGAATGAAAGGACCAATGAGAGAGGTTCTTACAAATGCGTCTAGAAGAACATTGCAGACGCTTCTACAGACACTTCTAAATTTAAAACATTGTTATGATCAATCCTTTCTAAAATGAGTGGAATAGTTAATAGAAAACAAAAAAGGGATCAATGGCTTCAGAAAGAAGTTGATACACTCCTGGATCAAGCAATATTTTATAAGGTAATTTGAAATCCGTTGAAGTTATTTCTATTTTATTTCATTATTTTGATTGTGGTATAGAATGTATTAGATGGAAAACATGCTCATAATGTGAGCCAAATTGACAAGCAAAACATGTGGAAACAAATAACCATCACTATTCATCAAGAACATCCTGAATGTCCTGAAAAATCAGTTGAAATTGTAAAAAAGAAGTGGCAAAATTTTACAGCGGCAGCAAGGACTGCCATCAGGAATTATAATGCTGGTTTAACAGAAACAGGTAGAAAGAAAAATTATTCTTCTTGTTACTTTTTGTTTAATCTGTTTCCTATGCTCACAGGTGGTGGGCCGTTGGGAAGTAATGGTGTGTTATCTCCCTTGTACTACAAATACTATGATCAATTTTTAGGGCTTGATAACCCATGTGTTGCTTCAACTGCTATCCCGGTATAAAATTTTCCTGATCACTGTAAAGTCTTGTGTAACAGAAAAATTAATGTTTTTACAGGGCTCTGTCGATACTGATGATCCAGTTCTAAGTAACAAGGCTAATCATCTTTTGATTATGGAACACATTCTTGGAAGACCTTCAAACAATGCATCAGACTTAAATGATGAAGGGAATGAATCCCCTTTTCAAGACGAAGCAATTGGTCTCATTGAATGTGAACTAACTAACACAATTGACGAGTAAAACTCAGTAACAGAATTTAAGTCATATTGATTGTAACATATTCTATATCTTCATTTTAAGCCCGGAGAAAGATCGCTTTTCATCTGATGACAGTCTCTCAAATGACATTTCACAATTAAGGACTCCCACGCCAGGGCAGTTGGCCATTGCAAATGGATTGAACCACGAACATCAAACAGCAGCAGCTCTCACAAGTAAAACTACTGCTGCTGATAAGGACAAATCACTAGTGAAGAACAGCCACTTAGTTGCGAAACGTTCGAATTCCACGCCCATTCCATCAACTTCTGCTAAAATATTGAAAACAGCAGTGGCCTCAAAATCAAACTCTGTTGATTCTTCTGTTGATTCGGTTTCTCCATCACCGACCTCTGCCTTTTTATCGTTGAAGCAAAAAAGAGAGTCATTGACTTTAAGGCAAACGATGAAAAGATCAAAGTTTTCATTATGTAATCTAGCAGACTCGTCGGCCAAGAGTAGGTTAGCTGATGCCCGTTTACGTGTTCTCATATCGATAATGAAGGTTCGAGAAATGCTCAACAAACCACTTGAAGAAACCGAAATTCCACCAGATCTTTTGAATTTACTTTTCAACGTCGAGGAGAATATCTAGATTGTTGGTGTATATCAACTTTGAGATCAAATCAAGTCTGTGTGTATTCGAATTTTCCAATAATACACGCTTGACTCAACACTGAAATGTATTGAATGCTACTTTCTGCCTTTTTTCATTCCCTTTTCTGCGCAATATGGTTTCTCTTTGAATTGCTGTACCTCCAGTTGGTCTTACTTCGAGATCCGCAAGCTCTTCATCATCTTCAATGTCTAAGTCTTCAATATCCCATTCGTCAAGTAGTGGCATTTTCCCTATTCAAAGCAAGATTGTGAAGAACACAACAAGAGACCGTTATCCTAAACATCGAATAATGAGAATTTTTTGTAAGGACCTTATTAAAAAAAAGGCTAGTTAACTTAATTTTGAATGTACCAAGACACTTTAGTTGGCGTCATCCTGATCTCAGAATGTAATACATGAATTTTTTTTTTTAATATGCCAAAGCTTCGTTCAATGACGCAACGTGTGGTTTTGTGAGCCACGTTGAATCTAATCTTTATCAAATTCTACAATTAATAAAGGAATCAAGTCAGAATAAAATGAGTTATCTAAAACCTTGTAGTTTTCTACTGGATCGGTGTATGGGACAAACAAAAAAGGTGTGTTTGCGTAACCACTATCACCCAACAAAAACCCCGATCCGAAATGCCCAGCTTCAAATTTCTTTCCAACAGCACTTCCTTTGAAAATTGAAGAATCATGACAAGAGCCGGGTTTCGTGGCACATACCCTTTTGCCCAAACAAATGCCCTTTTGATCAGAAAGTAATGTGTGAATTATGAACAAATGAAATGTTTTTATTTAATTGTTGAACAAGTCTACCTGCACATTAATTGAATGGTAATTCTTGCGATTGACGAACGCTTTTTCAAACAACGTAGGACGTTGTCGTCTGACGTGGGTTCCATCTACACATCCTATTATCCCAGGAATGCGAGCAATTTCTGCAAAATCATTTTTGAGCTAAAAGGCAATGCATACTACGTTAACTGTAAAAAAAAAAATATGTGGTCAATAAGTTACCATTGTCAGATTATCAGGGAAGTAAATATGTTGGCTGGATATCATTGATAGCGCGAGAGACACTGCGCTAATCGAACGGGAGACCGATGACTGACTGTAACGGAGAACGTTCCCGACCACTGTCTGAAATGTCCCGGTTGTGTAAAATTGCAAGGCTATTAGAACCATGTCAAGTGGCAAGAGATTCCGCTTTGCCTGAGTTTTCCTCTTGGGTAAAAGATGTGCTATCAACTCTGCAGACAAAAGTAAGAGATTATTTGCTACATTTCTAGTTAAAAACAAGTTAAAGATAAAACCTGTGATATTTTCAATGGAAAGTCTGTCGAATCGAAAAGTCTTAATCAACTGTTCTTCAGAAAAATATGTTAAGACATCCTTTCTTGTTTGGTAAAAAGGGATGAGACGTCTTCTTCTTATATTTCTGCGTTCAATCCTTTCCTCACTGACACTATCATCGGACGAGAAAATATCACTTCTATCTGTTAAATCACCCAAATCTTGGAGAAAAAAATCGATTTCGTCTATGTCGTCCATTTTGTAAACAAACTGTCACAATTATCCGCTGTTTAGTACCATTTTAGTTCAACTTAGGGAAACTAATGCAAAAAAAAACTCAAATAAGTACCTAAAAAGGTACTTTTTTAAGCCAACACTTTGTCTAACTTTGAGGCAAGACTTTGCTTAATTTTTTAGTCTAAGTTCGAAAATAGACTAAGGATTTTCGGGTCGGAATAGTACTTGGATGAAAGTTTAGCAAAATCCCAAAGTTAAGTCCGAAAATATCCTAAGTTTAGTCTAAAACCACGTTCGGAATTCGACCCCTGGAATGACGCGCCACTTTTCTGGTTTCGTGAGGGTTTGTCTCCTACCCATACGGTTACTCATGAACATTTGATAATACTTTGCTGTGGTGGCACGAATCCAATTCCTCGTGATACTACTACCTGTCAAGAGTGACCTTGAACATTTGACCTTCTCTGCCCCACGGACTCCAACACACCTCCCACTGCCCAGGCCAGTCTGGTGGCCTGTAGCGCGGTTTATAGCTCCAGGTTTGGGACTGGAAGTGTTTGCTTTGGCGCGAATTTAGTTACTACATGCACTTGCCGGACCACAACGCTTCCGTCCAATCCAGGCTTATTTGTGTTCACGACTTATTAGCTAATAAAGCAGTAATTGTTGTTGTTCAACACTTTTTATCAGTTGATAAAAAATAAATTTTATTGGAGAACTAGTTATACCATAAATGGGTCGTCATTTCCATATCTCTCATATTTTTACTATTGTTACTTGGGGATCTGTTGTAACAACAAGAAGTAAAAGAAGGCAATGTATTTTGCATTAAAAGATACAACACTACAACTGATTAAGCATGGTGTAAAGCTAAAGGATCAAGGTATTGCTGCAATCCACTCTGATGGAGGATAGAAACTAGTAACGATGTGACAGATTCATCTATTCAAAAATATAAACAATTAATTTAAAAACATTAACATTGATGAGGAGAACTGTATTGAAATTGATATTATATTTTAATACAATTCAATAACTCTAAAGCTTTTAAGTTAATGAAGATACATTTCTCACAACACTCCATAAATACATTTTTCTTGATAACAAAAACTATATTTGACAACGAGGATGCAGCGATGAGCTTAATTTTAAACTTAACGGTGGATTGGGGCAACGAACGGCCATAACTTATGTGCCATACCTGATGGGTTTATTTGTATTGGTGACACAATGAATTCGTTGTGTCAACCTTTCCAGGGGGAAGTTCCATTCGGTTACTTCAGAAGTTCGTTATAGTTTATGACCATTAAGATACAATTCGTCATGAAAAAACTGATACAACGGGGCTCATTTAAAATTGCATTTAGAGTATAACAGGTACCTATTTTAAATTGGCCAGAAAAACAATGGCAATCAGAAAGGTGGATAGTGTGCGGTTTCTTATGTTTTCATGTTTTTTATGGGAATACAAAATTTAGAAAAGTTGGTATTTTTCTTCAATTAAGAATGGAATTTTGTGAATTTTCATCTTCGGGAAACAGTAGGACAGTCTGGTAGAGTATTTACCTCATCTGCTGGAAACACAGGCTTCTATATTAAAAGTACATGGAATGACATGTTTCAACAATAAATGGCAGTACAAGTACATAAAGAAGAGAATATATGAGCCTGTGGGCCACAGAAAAAATGACCCGAGTCCAGTGAACTCGGGTGAACAAAATGGAAACACTAAGGAATCACTCTAAGTCTTTCTAGCACGAGATTCAGGAAAATAAAATAAAAACTTTAAACCTGTTTTCAGGACACAGAAAAAGAAAGAAAAACTCGCATTTGCGAGATCAAGGACGTGTCTAAAGTAGTTAAAAGCTTAGACAGTTTAAGAGAAAGTTTAAGATTTTACCGTGATCATTTTTTTACTTTCTATTGACAATGAAAACATTTTTTTTCTGGCTTCAATTTCTTTTGAGAAATTGATGTAGACAATTGATTACTTAATTTGCTTGTTTTTGATGACGTTGACGTGGAAATAACATTAATCGTGCTTTTCATGAGGAGAATCAAACGTCTTATCATTCAAACTGGCTATTAAGGCGAAGTATTAAGAACTAATTTTCTTTTCTATATGAAATATTTTATTTCTTGCATAATCCGTGTAATGATAATAATGTATTGACACTACAGAACTCAGAGAATAAAGCAGAACCTAAGACATCTCACAGCTTTCACAAATAGAAAGTTTTATATTTCCGTTAAGTTCCAAGCTGTTTGCGATAAAACATTTATGTACGTTAGCTGTGGTTGGTTGGCCTGGTTCTCTGCACGACTCGCTTGTTTTTGGAATGTCTTCTTTATCAAGAGGTTTGGATGAACGGCTTAGAGGTCTTGACAATTATCATAATATTTGTGATTCAGCTTATACCCTAAGCATTCATCTAATGAAGCATTTCAACGACAACGGACATTTGAACGACGTAAGTCGTATATGTTGTGGGGTACCCATTCAGTGAGTTTAGCTCTTAATACTTTTTATGTGTTCATTTTTATTCCAGGTTTAACTCAATTATAATAACCAACACTGCGTAGATAGAAGAAAAATAGAAAGAGTATGTTCTATCTCTATCTCTTTTTAAATGACGAAAAATTCGCTATCTAGATGTAACCAATTTAAGCCTCATACGAATTCTATACCTGCTGTAGTTATCTTACACAGTTTTATATTGGATGTGGATGGGGACGACAAAGAAAAGTAATATAATAACGACGACGACGACGAATACAATGAACATAGAGACAGTTATTCAAAATAATACATGGATAACGATGACAATCTACCAGCCTTTGCAAATAAAATTGATTAGCTTATTCTTTATGAGAATTATTTCTTGATTATTTTGTATTAACAAGCGATCCACGAATCAAGTAGACCAAAATCCCGGAGCGGCTTTCCAGATCTAAATCCGGAAAAGGCCTTAAAAATATAAAAAAAATTTAATCATGTTCGTCTCTGCACGCCGGATTTACCTGCGTTTGCAGAAAGACGAATTTCCCACCCGTTTACGAGATATTAAGCGTTAAAGTGTGGGTTTTTTGAATTTTGTCAGAAATGGGGGGTGCTTTTACATCGCTTTTCTGAAAAGCGAAGGAGCTATAGAAAAAACTAATTGTATAAAAAGGTTTATTGCTATCTCAACTAACAAAATCCAAAAGGAATTTTCTTTCCGGATTTTATTGGTTAAGATATGGCAAATTTACTGAGAGGCTCATTTTTCCCTTTTCCCTCTCTGTCTGGCAGCCATTTTTTTGTACTCTCCGCCGCGCTCCTTGCGGAAGCAAGCAGAAGGTTTTATCTGTTGGCCTTCATTTTAGTCCCATAGAAGTCATATCGGCCTTCATATTTAGTGGAACCAAGCTGGCTTCCGCAAGGGGCGCGGAGGAGAGTACAATAAAAATGGCTGCCAGACAGAGAGGGAAAAGGGAAAAATGAGCCTCTCAGGAAATTAGTCATAACTCAACCAATAAAATCCGGAAAGAAAATTCCTTTTGGATTTTGGTGGTTGACATAGCAATAAACCTTTTTATACAATTAGTTTTTTCTATAGCTCCTTCGCTTTTCAGAAAAGCGATGTAAAAGCACCCCCCATTTCTGACAAAATTCAAAAAACCCACACTTTAACGCTTAATATCTCGTAAACGGGTTTTTGAACTAAAAATCACCATCATTTAAAGAAATCAATTAAATGTAATGTTGAAATCTAAAATCTAATCATCTTAAGATTCTTTATCGGCTACTTGTCTCTTCATCAAATTCAGTTTCATTTCACGTTGTTGAAGAAATCCTTTTTGTATACCTAGAATTTGGTTGTTCACCAGCGATCGCTCTGCTTCCGAGGCATCACCATCTCTAAAATTTCTGCATTGAAAATTTGCTTTCGTTTTTTAATCGGGGAACTAAGATTGGACTAAAATCAAAATACTAAGATAAAACAAAAAGTTTATCAGATATACGAGAAAATGGACATTTTTGTTGCGCTTACTGAGCGACGTCTAATGCGGTTAACACCAGATGCCCCTGCTTCCACAATATTTTCCAGATTACTCCTGGAAAAATTTTCCAGATTACTCTTTTTGTAAAAGTTCGTGCATTTGCTGGGAACAGGGCCAACGGGACGCTCCACCAATTTAAGATTGTTGTTGTCTCATCCTGATAGTCTTGTACGTTGTTTTGAGATTTTTCTGTTTTACATCACACATGCGACCTTTGAGTGCTGAGAATCCCTGTTTGGCCATATTTGTTGCAATCTGAAAAAGAAAATGTCCATATATAAAATAAAAAGCCGGTACATAAACGTTAAAGGAAACTCACATCCAAGACCGGAACCACCCACCCATTTATAGTCCAAGGGCTCAACTCCCTGATAGTAGTATTCTGTCTTTTCTATTAACCTTGAGACCCCCAGTAGTTTCTCTTCAATAAAGCAAGCAGTATGACGTAAATCTCGCTCAACTTCATCAGTTTCTATTATGTCAAAACTCAGTAAGAATATCGACACAGGTTTCATAAAAATCTATAAACCTCCTACTTCCTTATCCAGTTTCATAGTGTAACACCGTCTCATGGGCAACAAAATGAAAACAACCTGGGATTTTAACGAAAATAAAACGATGACAAACGACACACAAAACCGCACCAATCTTGAAAAATCTCTGGATTTCAAAGCTAACGACATTTTTTTAAGGAAGTAGGTTTTTGTATTTCTCGTTTTTGTTTTTGAAGCTGTGTTTTAAGTTTTGAAAAAACCGATCTCTCTCCGAAGATGCTGACTGAATGAGAGCCCGTGTGGCGCCACCAATTAAATTTAAGTTTGGGTGCTTCGGTATAAGCAATGGTGTTTTTATGTTAAATATTCCCACTTCGGAGAGCTTCCAACATTGTTGCTTGATACTCCATCACTGACAATTGAAAATAGACGCACGCCACGCACTTCTAAGCGAATGATGACCGCTATGACTAAGAATATAAGTCATCACAAGACGCTGTGCCAGAAGAATCAAATACTCCAAAAGGTTTGATCCATTTGTCTAAAATTGGCCTTACCATGAAAATTAGGCGTTTCATCTGGCAAAATGCGGCTTTTGTCTCAGGTGCATAAAAAAATGCCACGCGATTTTTAGCGTGAAAAACTAAGCATAACTTTATTTATTTAAAAAATCCCTTGTTTTGCACCGACTCTATTCAAACAATATTTAATTGATCAGCAAGCGTAATGAGCTAGTCAGCAAATGATGCTGTATGGTAGAGCTAGAGCTCGACTTCTTCTGCCGGTGGATTGAGATCTGCCGTGACCTCGAACGGTTTTGACGAAGGTTCTGTTGGTATGGCCAGAGGAGCTTCAGGTGGATTGGCCAATAGTTGCCTTTTGTCCACTGTGATGGAGAGATCGGTCACCAGATCTAAGTTATCTATAACTGATGTGCTAGTCTATTGGCGTTGAGCATCCTCTGAATTCTTCTTAGGAGCCTTGACTTTCAGTTTGACCATGGCTATCTTCTTTTTCGTTCCCTCTTTCTTTACTTTCTTCGGTATATGTAGATGGAATATCTCAAGAATTATGTCCTAGTCGTCTATCTGGGCTTCAACCCTAGTCTCCGTCTCGGGTAGAGCCTCTTGAGGTACAACTTTCCAGCTGGTGCTGGGGTTGGCGGCGGATCTAGTCCGCAGCCCCTTACCTAGTTTAAAATGGATTTTTATCTTGAAATTCGATAGTACGGTTAGTGTGACTACCGCCTTTACCCTGGGTGGTCAGTGGTCTGAGTGGCAATGGAATCCGTTTGAGAACAGGGCAGAGGGTTTTTCTTCTTTGGAAAACTTGGGATCAAATTCCGGGCGAGGTGCCTTGCCTCCGTGTCGCAGTCGAACCAGCCCGTGTGCTTGTCTCCAAAACCCGCCAATGTACGACTGAGGTGGTGGGGATATCTTGGGCTCAGAACGCGTTCAGGTTTTGGAGCCGGAGTTGGCTCCTGTTAGGCTTGGTAGGATGGTTTTGCTACCTCTGTGATTATTTAAAATGTATTAAAATGTTAATGTAAGGTTGCTTGTGAAGCCGGGAGCTGCGGTAAATAGCGCAATATGCCTAACATTTTCAGTTATGAATTACAAATGAATGGCAAAAATATACTATAAAATAAACACATTACACCCTTAAATCGGTATTGAAGATTTTTTATTTAAATTTAAAAATTTCCTGAATATAGAGGTTCGCCATTTTGGATCATCAGCTGAGTTAAATTGACATCAGCGTGAAAAATCGAGGATGTAAATGCAAAGAATGGCGAAATCTGAAATTCAGGCAACAAAACTGTTAATTCGTTTGTTCACAATTTCATGCCTTGCAAATATTTTTTTTTTGCAAACCTGCATTTCCATTGGAAACGTTAAAAAAAAATTTTGTCATTGTAACCACAATCGGCTATAATTTTTTCTCCTGGTTTAAGGGCTGCAATAATTGAATTTCGAGCGAGCCGAGGAAGCCGGCCATTCGCCTCATGGAAGTCCTCCTTGATCCCAAACAATGTCCCCGGTGCGGATGCAAATGCCAACCTCATATCGCAAATCGGGTTCATTGAATTTGTGGGACCACCATTTCGGATCAATTTCTGATGGTTCCATGATTTCGAAATCAGTCCATCAAGAGAAACTGCAGTATATGCGTCTCTTGGAGCATATCGGAAACGTTCATCATATGACATATATTTCAACTACAACGGCATGTCTTCAAGAAGGTTGATGCATATGTGAGACCACATTTGAATGGTTTTCTCACTATTGCCGATTAAAGAAGTATTAATATCCTCAACTTCATATCGTTTTAACAACAGCAAAGCCAATAACAGATGTTCTGGTCTTGAAGTTCTAGGACGAGCCATAGACATGATGTCCCAAGCAACATCACACAATAAGGGCGACGTTCCAAAAAATCGCTTGAAATCGACGATAACCAAACTTAGGCTTCCGTCAACATCATGTCCAGTTACCTTATGCCCAGCGTCTCAGAAAGTTTCAACTGATAACATGGATGAAATATACACCAAAATAACCGAGAAAAAACCCAAATCAAAATTTCTGTCGTCTGCACTCTCGACAATCATGCCAATTTTTGATAATTAATTGATCGCAGTAATAAAAATTTCAGATAAAGATGCAAGGCTTTTTATCAATGTAAAGAAACATCCGGCTTATGTTGTATATTGGTTTACTAGATCCTTTGTTTTTCGGCATTTTGGCTGAACTCGAGGAACTGCCAAAAATAGAATCTAATGTGTCTGAGATAATTGTAGGTGTGGTCTTGCCTGCTATGGCGTGCGTCAATATGTTAGTGGTTTTCACTGGATCGGCAAAGTGATTGGAAGAATCGTCTAAATCGTCTTCTTAGAGTGAGGCTTCGCCAACCGAGATGGGTTCGGTCTCGTTTTGATCTTCAGCTGCTGGTATTTCGTGGAGAATAATAGGATCGATTGTGGGAAGACCGAGAGTATGCCAATGCCAGTGTTAACTGGCAACTGTGAGGTATTTGTACCACTGTCCTGAATGGGTAGAAAAAATCCCCAAGGGTCACCAAGTATGCTTTCATATAGTCTAATGCAACCATATCCCGATTTATATTTATAGCAGTCGGAGAATCTGTGAAAGATTGCGGATTCCCCGTTGACGGTCGGAATGGTTTCTATGTATTTATTGCGGATTGTATTTGATTGATATAGTTTGAATTTAGAGTTATTTTTAGGGGTTGGGATTGGTATTCGTATAATGATTTTACAATTTGTACCTGCTGCTGCTGCTTGTATTGTTGGGCATTCTGGAATTTGGTATGGTTTACTGAGTAGTTCAAAATCTATGAACTAGTGGAATTTGTATCTGATGCTAATCTTAAGATTTTGAACAAATTGTGAACCAAGGGTTCCCAATTTTTTAATTTCGCTGCCGCAAAGCCCTTACAAAGGCTTTCATGGTACTGTCTTTTTTCTGCCACTCTTCGACCAAGTAAACCACTGGGAGACGCTTGTAGAATGTCTAGGTCTTGGTTTTAACACCCTCGTTCTTCACCTCGACAACTTGTTGGCTAGCAGTTTTCCAAGCTTTGTTTTTCAGGAATTCCCCCACATTGTGTGAAGTAATGGCCAAATGCTTTAAGGACGAGAAACATGAAATCTGAAAATTGAGATAACTTGGCAGTCCACTCTACGACATTCTTGTGCTCCAATCCTTTTTATCATAACACGAATTAGACAATATTTAGGGTGTTTCATCAATGTAGAAGCTGCGACGGGAAGGCTTTGTGCAGCGTAGTTGTCTTTAATTATTCTGAATTAGATGAAGATGTGTGAAAAAAAATAAACAGTTTTTGTTTCAGTCCACCACCACTTCCTGATTTGGGGCCACATAGATATATATAGGCATTTGGCAAGCTAAAAAACGTCACAAGCGGTTTCAACAGCCTAAACAAATGAAGAAAATTGAATTATCTTATTTTTTATTTGTAAGGACATATAGGACCTAGTTATAAACCGAAAAATAGCTTCGCCACTGCGGAATATGGAAAATTCCGTGCGTCCATCGCGTAAACATATTGATAGATTGTTTACCGATAAGCGGTTTGCGATACGGGCGAATAAGTTGTCGGCGAAGTAAGTGAAACATTTGGGCAGGAGTCGTAGTATTAACTACCCTGACTCGTAAAACATCGGAAAATTATAGAAGTGTGGTATAGATGTCTAATTCACAAAATTAATATACCTGCATATTGATGTCATCACACTTAGCAACATCTTCTCGGATATTAACCATTAAATGAAACAACCTTGAGTTATTTCGACTTTTCTTCTCCCACTTGGCTATAGATTGGTGTTGCTGAGGGAGAGTACGAATCGGCTTCTTTAAAGGCTTAACTCATTTGGTTTCTGTGATTGGTTAACAAGCTTTGATTAGCTTCTTCATCAATGTCTCCTTTCTTAACGAGTATTAAAAAAAATATTCCATTATGGTGTAGTAATCTTAACGATAAACGTGGTTATCATCATCATTAATCACCATCACCATCATCCAACACATCACCACTTTTATACCTCTTCCTCCGTGCATACTGTAATCGTGTCTAAACAAATCAGACTCAGCAAAGAAAATAGTGACATTTTTGCGATATTTTTTGAGCACGCATACCTATTTGGGCGATCACAAATAACCAGATGGATAGGAAAAAAGATGTCACCTACTTTTGATGCTTTACGCCTTTTACTCCATCGTAACCTTTTTCATTAGCTCATTCTTATAAAAGCACGGTTGGAAGCTTATTCAGAAAGCATTCATTTTCTTTTTTTCTTTTTCAAAAGGACCTGTATCTTGTATTTTTCTTTTTGGTAGAGAGCCATGAAAGCAACTCATCTTCACCATCAACTGTAATTTCAGATATATTTTCTGAAGTAATAGATTACTTCTATAGATTCTGCAAGGTGCTTCCTTTTCGGGGGGACCTATAACATAAAGAAATTTGATATATCCGTAATGCAAAAAAATTTTTAGATTGATAACTCAAACTTAACTAAAATACGGCAGGCTTGAGCAATTAGTGTTATATTTCCTCTTTCTAAAAGATAAATTATTCCGTCGTCTGTTTCAGCATTTCTAACTATTTTGGTGGAAATTTGGGCCGTGCCTCGTCATTTCATGTTGTTGCTGATGAAGAGGTTTGATAAAATCACTATCAGTCAACAGAAGATTGCGTTTTTTACAGATTCTTCACGTTTTGTATCGATCCAGTTTTGTTTGTATCTAGCAAACCAATAAGAAATTGACCAACATCTTGGGAAGGCAAGTGTCGAAGCAAGGTTTGAGCCAATAACGAGAGAATTGGCAATAGAACACCAATAACTAAGAGCCATGCCTGGAATATGTATCAACAATTGGATGGTCGGTGTGTTGATTTCAATCTTCTCAAATTCGGAATTAGAAAAATCGTAGGTATTCATCATCATTCTCAATGTCATTTTTATCACTGCTCGACGGAGAGTTCTGCAGATGCTCTTCTGGACGATTACATTTTTTGTGGAAGTCGTCTTAAGTAAATGGCAAAGGTACTGCAGGCAATTTTTACGGAAGCAAATCACCAGAAATTAAGCTGAGAGTGCTAAGCAAACACGATTCCTATTAGGTGCTTCTGCATCTTCAATCTTAACAGTATCTCTGCTACTCTGTGGCAATATAGGGCTGGAAATACGTCACCAAATTTTGATGCTTTACGCCTTTTACTCCATTGAATTCTTTGCAATTAGCTGTTTTTTTTTCGATGACTGATGAATCCTCCATTGACTTAGCTGCTGGTCTATAAGATAATAATCGATAAGACTTTCTTGACGTACGACACGTAGTTGATCTTGAACTAAAACAATTTCCGAGTAAATTGCTCGATACTCCATAGAGAGTTCTAGAAAAGTATAATCACTTTTAAACGACATATCAACTGATTATCCTTCTTCAATTCGTGTGGATTCTCTACATATTCCACACTTAATGCATTCTCTATTTTGGCTGAACATGATCTGAAATGGGAAAACGCTTTTAATTTAAAGAAAAAATTACACTTTCGAAACACAAATAACTCGCCGCATCTCAAACAATTTATGTGCGAATGTAGCGGGGATATCCCAGATACCCCGCTGGCATTAAGACAAGCCCCTTTTCCCGCTGATATATGTCACGACTGTGACCCTCGCCCCACCCTCTTCTTGTCGTGTCACCCCCCTCTCGAGCAGTCTCTCTGGTTCGAGCTGTCAAGCTGTACACGTCTCCCCCCGTCGGCTAAGATTGTGTCATGTGGGTGCCGTTTTAGGCTCCGTCGTGTTGAAAAGGTATGAAGTACATTTGATTTCCCCCGTGATTATTTTGCATTCGTGTCTTATTCATGCGAGAGACGATAGCGTCTTATTAGAGCAGACTTTTGTGGGCGTTATCCCGCAACACGAACAAGCAAATCGTTTCGGTAGTGCATGGCCACTGTTGAATGGCGACTTACACACGGGACTTAAAGTGACGTGGGTTTTCTTCGAACTTGTTTTTTATCTGTTTTTTTTTTGAATTTGGGTCATCCATTTGAGGAAACACAATTAAGTTGGGATCGATTCGGAATTAAAATTTAATATCTGATTCTTTATTTCACAAGATTATTTTGGATGAAGAGCTCTAAAGCAATGCACACGTGGAAACTGAAGCAACAACAGAGTGGACTGCATGCACACAGGTCGTCACCTGGTGGTCCATCAAAAACAAAAGCTCCTGTTCAAGCCAACTGGTAGATGGAAAAACATACTCACGTTATATTAAAAAATCCGTCGTTTGATCTTTTTATATTAAAATTCGGGAATATTACATGAAAATTTTGGTTGCTTTATAAGTAAAAAATGTGTTATATTATATTAAAATTTGCTTCCATTACATAAAAAAATTTATATTATATTAAAAATTTGGTTCCATTATATAAAAAATGTATAACAAATATTATATTTGTAACACATTTTTTATATAATTGCCATTTTATACCAGATTTTTTATGTGTTTGCATGACGCAAATATAATAACTAATGGTTCCATTAGTAAATTAAAAATTTGTTTATATTAAAAATCAGTTTGATATTATTTGAAAAACAACATTGCATTTTATTTAACAATGTGACAAAAACGGCGTTCCGTATAAATGATCCTCAATAATAGGAACATTACAAAACATTCCGTGGTTCAAAAATTTGTAGAAACAAAAGAAAAATCTGGCGTTCCCAGGTAGTCACCGTTCTTTTTTAACTAGTTATATTTTAATGGGAGTGAAAATAGTAACTTATGTGGGTTTCAGATGTATTAAAGGTATACTCTTCTTCTTTATGGTGCTTGTTCATAGACAAGAGAGTGGAGAGTGGGCGCACTTGTCTTGATGCCTCTATAACTCTTTTCAGCCTGGAACCAAAACAGTTTTCCGACGCAAGACGCGTGTAAACATGGTTACAGGGGCATTCCCTACATGGATTTGTTCCAACAGGCTTTAGAAATTTTTAGCCGATTCATCCAATTTGTTCCGACGGTAGATAAAGGGATAAGGGAGACAAACTTTGGAACGATAGACCATACTCTCTATGAAATATGTCGGTAATGTTACCGAGAATCCAGCCTTCAATGTCGGTATTTTTTTACCAAAATAAAAATCGGAAAAATACTGAATACTACTGTCGGTTTACCACTGAACCACCCGAGACTTATTATCGGCTTTTGCCGTCTGTAGAATCGTGAATACAACCCCTTATTATTTCCAAGGCTGTTTGGTCCCTCTCTTTCTCTAGTCTTTTTTCCAAGGACTGTCTAGATATATTTATTGAGATGACCTTCTTTACTATACTGTATTTAAATAGGACATATTGTGTAATAGATTATTTTAATTGTTATTTAATAAAATTATTAGTTTAATTCGATGGCATTTTAGAAATATTCAAATGGAGACTTCCTTCCCTATACCTTGTATGTACGTTATTGTTTAATTTTATAGAGACAAAAGCAAAGAGTAAAAAATAAAAAAAAATTTTGAAATGCTCCTTGTATTATTCAGTCATTGAAAAATTCATACACAAAATGTCACTGCTGCTGATTGGAGATGCCTGCGTGCTTGAAAAGCCATTTTCCGACTTCAATATTGATGCTACGGTCGCTTTAACTGAATTTAGCGTTATTTTCACCCAGTCGGGAAAAAACGCATCAATGCGACTTTTGCTCCCGCAATTTATCTTTACTATGTCACAGATTGGGAAGTAATCCTCGTAACTGGGAAATAAGTAAATATTAAAATGTACGAGCCCATTTCTAACTCATATACACTTCTGAATTCCCGAATCTCGGGCATTATTGCAAGGAGTTTCGCATTCATCACTTGCTTACCTTCATCACTTGGTACCACCGACAGAACACAGGGAAGAAAAATCCCCCACTGCTGCCACAGAAAAATCATTAAAATGGAGTTCGAGAGAATCAAGGGAGGTTTCAAACCCGTCTGGAACTATTAACAAAGCAAGAAATACCTCACTTGAAGTTATTTGGGATAGGATCAGCATAAAAAAAATAACTATTTACTCTTTTGTATTAAATCCAAGAGCGTATCTGCATTAAATATCCCCGTTAGTCCCCTATTTTTCAAACTCACTTTACAAAGATGCATTCCTAATATTTTTTTACTGTAAAACAGTCTTCGGAGCGATTCAACTCTATCGGCGGGAGGATCAGCTACACAGACACACACACATACAAAGGGACAATTCGGACAGAGGAGTTTGCTGCTGATTTCCATAATCAACAAAGTAGAAGATTGCAATTTCTTCAACGATACTAATTATTTTAGCCCGGTAATGCAGGCCGCCCTCCGTAAAACGGGCAACGCAAGGTGATCCAATAGTTGGGTGAGGCTTGTGCAATTCGTCTGCGGGAATTGACGAATACAAATTTTCAAAATCTGTCTAAAAGGACTAACAAAAACAAACACAATTAATTCTAACTCAGTATTTTAATATTTTTCAAAATTAGTTACATGATATGCTACGTCAATCGTACTCAAAAAGAAACTTGCTGGATTTAAAAAAAAAAAAAAACATAAAAACAACAAAGACCCTGGTTGGTGCAGCAGGAAAGTTGCGTTTTTTGCACCCACTGGGTGGTTGGGTTCCCAATTGATTTTGCAACTCATCACAACTTCTCGAGCTGCTGAACAGATCGGTCATCGTCATTGGGGGTCTCTCTTTGCTGACTCTCTCAGAGTCCCTTTGTATGTGTGTGTCTGTGTAGCTGATCCTCCCGCCGATAGAGTTGAATCGCTCCGAAGAACCCAGGTCCTACGTTCCGTGTGTGTGTGTGTCTCTTCTTTTTTTCTTCCTTTCTTTCTTTCCATCCCCGTGTCAACGTTATCAATCGCTCTTTCTTGTTTGATGGATGAGGCACACAGGATGAAAGACAGTCTCTCTCTCTCTCTCTCGGTAACCGTTGGATAACACACGCGTAGACTTATGCAACTCCGCCGAGTTGCAGTGCATTGTAACAACAGGCCGCAGCTACAACCCGGAGCCGAGAAACGGGAAGGAAGGAGGAGCCAGGCGAAGAGAGTGTGGGCAGTTCCGACAAAATGGAACCCCCCATTTGCGTTGGATTCCATTCGGATGGGCAGAAAAAGAAAAAAGAAGAAAACGGCGTCGTGAATTGTGGACGACGTTCGCCTCCTGCGACACTAGGCGACACATTAAAGAGATAAATAACAGATGGAAACAGCCCAAAAGAATAAGAGCTGGGGAGCGAACCAGGACGATGAAGATCTCCAAATAGTTGAGACATGTTATGTAAGCAGAAAAGTAACGTAGGAGATTTGTTTGTTTGTTTCCCCCCCCCCCCACCTTTTGTCGTCGTGAAACAATTCCATATTTTCTCCTGTTCAACCATTGAAAGTGGTTTTTAATACTTTGTGCAGATTTTACGCGTCACGAGAGAGAGAAGAGAGGCAGCAACCCGAAAATGGGTGTGTGTGTGTGTGTGTATAGGCTAACTGCTGGGCTGGCGTGAATTTATGGCCGAGGCAAGCTCGCAGGTCGGCGCGAGCTCGCCTAGGGGCATCCCAACAACAACAACTTACAGACATTCAACAGCTGAATAAATAAAAAATAGACTTGGTCGATATTATTCCCCCACCCAACGTCTAGTTAAATCATTTACAGAAAGAAGTAAAAATAATAAAACAACGGAGAAAATTGAATGGAAAAACTCTTAGGATAGAAAGGTTCATTATTTTCATTAATCATAATTACCTATGCAACGTATGGCACCACCACCATCTAACCAAATATCAAATATAGAAACGGGCATAGATGGTCTTCCCTTAATGATTCTGTTACTTCTCTTGTAAAGATTCAAATTGGGGCTATCTGCGAGGCTGTTATCGAACAGATAACGATAATGATTTAGTATCCAGAAATTTAACCAAATCAGGAATTTCCGCCTGTGATGAAGTGTACTACGGTTTTAGACGACCAAGTGGCGAAAAAGGTTATCGTTCCAGTTAGCGAAGCTCCAGAATGGGTGGCCCCATTAGTAGTTGTTCGGAAGGCGAAAACTGGAAAGATTTGAATATACTTAGCAAAGAAGCTGAGGACATATTATAGATGCTACTCAGGGACTAAAAAAATTCAATAATTTAGTCAGGGGTATGAAGACCAAGCACAATGTCAAATTTAATTTATTTGTGTATTTTCTGCTGTTTTTTTCAAATTTTTAACTCCTTTGAGTTTCCAGACCTTGCTGAGTTTTGGATAGTTTTGAAGAAAAAAATCGATCGATCCTTTATAATTTCTCATCTGCAAGCAGTCATTTTTTTAAATAAATTACATTTTTATAACATGCAGAAGGGAATCTTGGTCAAAATCAAGGTTTCTTAAGAATAACTATACGGTAAAGACACACGAATTATCACATTTTTTCATCGCAGTACCACTTTAGTTTCATTCAGTTGTTATTTTTTAGTTGTTGGTTTGTTGCTATTTCTTTCTAATATTTTGTTGCCTTGTGCCTTTTTATTGTGTCTGATTTTCAAAAAGTAATTCTCGTCCTCAACGCACTTGTTCTTAAATTGTATAACCTTGAAGTGGCTTCTGTTAAAGAAATTAAAAGTTACGACGATAATAACTTCCACGTCACGGTAATGTTTAATCAGGTTTGTTTATCTCTCTATAGGTCTTATGAAATTTTCTTTCATTTAGGTAAAAAAATGACAGTCTCTTGCCTGATATTCATGATGCCGATGCATGCCTTCATGGCTATGTCTTGGAAGTGCTGAATTCCCTTAATGCAGGTAAAAAGTCATATTTTCAGCGGTCTCCGAACAAGACTTTAACCTATCATATTTTAATATAATAAAACAAAGTATTATTAGAATAGAAGATGTCAAAGTTACAGCATCTCATAAATAATAAATAAACATTAAATATTCATACCTTCACCACTCATTACATCACCACCAGCTGTGATTTTACCGAGTCCTTCATCTGCCAACTCTTCTTTAGATGGCCCAACGAGTTCATGTCGGCTTTGGACGGTGGATGGAAAGGAATCACCTTCTTTTGGAGATGCCGTCAATTTGCGAAAAACTGACTGTTATATTGAAAGCCAAATCTTATGTTCCATCAGCCTTCCTCCCATTTGGTATATTAAATTTCATTTATTTCAAGAGGGATATTGCTATATTTAAAACACGTTGATTATTTACGCTTGATAAAACCTGGAGAAACTTTAGAAAAAATCTCGAAATCGTTCATGTTTTACCCACAGTTGGGATTCACCTCAAATAAATTTACACTGCGTTTACTCGGATCCATTTGTTGTAAATCTGTACAGTTCTGTTCCAAATATATTGTCACAATTCCTTCTCCCATTCTAAAAAATAAAAATGGCGTTTCTGCTCTGATGTTGACAGCGGAGAAAATGGAAGAAATATCTCCCTATTTTTCTCCTTTTGCAGTGCCACAGCCCTGGTACGAAGATCAAAACCACGTCAAAAACGAAAATCCTGTGTCTTGTAACGTGAATGATCTGTATTCCAATAAAGAATTGCTGCAAATCAAACTTCTCCATTGACTTTTAATTTTTACACTAAAAACAAAAAAAAATAAAAACACGTAGCGTAAACCATGGATACGCTTACCCATTAAAACACCCATTATAACACCCACCCATTAAAACACCCATACGCTTACAGGAATCAGGTCGTTGAAAGTCGTTGCGCCACCACTTTGAGGTTACTGAACCATTCAAATAGGAACTTTCTCCAGAAAAAATTTGAACTTTCCCCAGCAAAAAAGGAAAAGGGGAAGTTTTTTGTTAAAAAAGGTTAATTTCCCCTAGGACTTTTGAAGTTTTGTCACTTCCCGGTAGATCATGTTTAGTCTTTGTCTAATTATTTCAAACTGTTTTGAGGGTGGCACCCAGGAAAGTTCCTCTCTGAAACGCCGGACCCCTTGGGGTAACATGGAATTTGGTGATAAATAATTCCCTTAGTTGTCTTTGAATTATTACCACAATTTATTATGTCACAAGACCTAACCATTTCTTTTTTCAAAATAATTAAATGTAAGAAAATTACGAAGTAAAGTAAGCTTTGTCTGCTTGTGATGTCAACTGTTTCACTAAGTGACGATAAACACAGTATATTCATTTAAACAATGGATTTGCATTCAGTTAAAAATATCATTTTATTTTTTCCATATTTCACTTGGGATTTCTTAACTTACATATTGTTTTAATTTTTTTTTCAACTACTAGGAATATAGTTTGCGATCTGAGCGCTAGATGTGCCACTTCCCACTTTTTTTGATCGGTAGGGGATGGGTAGAAAAAGCTATAGACTATGGAAGAATAGCTCGAAGCGCCTGAGGTTAATTAGGCCAAAGGAATGGCCGCACGTATTGTCCCAGAATGGAGTAATAGAGGGACGCCGGCGAATTCAACTGTCTTTCAAGCCAAGCCAAGGGACATTAGAAGCTAACTGCGTTATTGAAAAGGATTGGGTCTCACATTCAGATCCTTCGGTAAAGTTGGCAATTCAATATTTGATTTGCTTGCCTGCGTCAAAGGCCATATCTAAAAATCACTAATATGAAGTCATACATGAATGATAACACAATTAACATTAGAAAACATTAATTTAAACATACCTACTCGTGTCAGTTAGATACAGCCTTGATCTCCATTCCTTCCTTCTTATATATTAATTTCGCGAAAAAAACTACGTTTGCATGTGCAACACAGGTGAAATTATAATTGATGCCAGGTTGAAACGACTTGGCTCATCGAATAACGAAAAGTACCCTACAGGTAGATAAGGTAAGGGAAAAGATTCAATAATGGTTTCTTTTTTATTGTTTATAATTGGATGGCTCTCAAAAAATATGTTTGCAACATCTTCAACGATAATCAAGATTTTTGCACGATAATGCAGGCCGTCGTCCGTAAAACAAGCAACGCGAGGTAATCCAGCGGTCGGGTGAGGCTCGTGAAAATTGTCTGCGGGAATTGACGAAAAGAGATTTTCGAGATCTGTCAAAAAATACTAACAAGTAAGAACAAAATTAATTCCAACTGAGTAGCTTAATACTTTTCAAAATCAATTACCTGATATCCTACGTCAATTGGACTCAAAAAGAAATTTGCAGGATTTTCAGAAAATCCAACGACGACCTTGGTCGGTGTAGCAGGAAAGTTTCGTTTTTTATACCCACTGGGTGGTTGGGTTCCCAATTGATTGGGCTTTCCATTTGTCATTAGCAGTAGATTCGAACCATAGTCGTTGATAATCCTCCTTAACTTCGTTGCGACCGTTCCATTGAAACTGTCACTAGTGAAATTGACCAAAATTCTTCCATTTAAACGTGGTCCAATGATGACTTTTATCCATGTCGCTTCGATGATTAACCACACCCATTGTCTGCAATTAAAAAAAAATTTATTAATAAAAGGTAAGAAAATAAATTGAATTTTCGATTTTATTTAGGATGAACGTTTCGGCTTTCGAGTGACAAGATACAAGTTTTTTCAACTGAACTGTAAGGTACAGCGACAGTGTTTCGATGGAGTGTGGAGCCTGTGCAGCAACGGGAGCATCAGAATCCTCATCAGACTCGAGAGATGAATCTGAGGATGACGTCTCTTCTTGTTCATCCACCTCATCTTCTTTTTCCTCTTCGTCATCTCTATCTTCCTTCGGTATCTTCTTTTGTTTGTTTTTTTCCTTCTTTTGTTTGTTGTTTTGTGTTTTTTTGTAAGCAGGTGTAGTTACTTGTTGTAATCCAACTAATTAATAGCAACTACTTTGGAAACAACCCCATGTTTTTATGTTCACTTTCCTTTTAAAAATGTTTCTAAAAATTAATTGTTAATTTTTTGTTTCTATCGTAAAACTACCGTTTTTAGATGATAGCTCTTTCATGCAATGTTGGAAACAAAGATTGAATTATTGTATCCCAGGCAATGTTTGTAAGCTGGAATATTTTGGAAAAATAAAGAAGAGTTGATCAAGAAGAAAGAGTTTGCTGGTGAAAATATTTTCTTCAGGGGTTTCCTTTTACATGGTTCACATAGCTATAGGTTAAATGTAGAATTGATCCATATCGGTAAATTCCACAAATGGGAACATGTATTGACGAAAGAATCACCATACTATTCCAAAATATCACTTAAAGATAATTTTGTGGCTGGCCGCTTTTACCCCCAACTTTCCTTGCAGTGACATTACTTTTGTCAAATCCTAGATTAGTTACTTCTCCTAAAAATAAAAATAAAGTTATACTGAGATTACTACATTTCTCGTAATTTGAATCTTAGTGAATACATACCATGCAATAAATTCAAAAAATGAACAAAAATGGTTGCTTTTATGAATGCATTTCGGTCACCTTCCGGAAAACAATTAA
The DNA here is from genome assembly GCF_021234035.1 of Daphnia pulicaria. NCBI lineage: Eukaryota > Metazoa > Arthropoda > Branchiopoda > Diplostraca > Daphniidae > Daphnia > Daphnia pulicaria. Next base: position 4,898,239 of record NC_060914.1, on the reverse strand, counting down.
AATGTGATTCCATTGTTATCAATAACACTCTGTGCTCACACAAAAAAATCAATCTCTCTATCACAGGGCAAGATATGCTAAACACAAATAAGAAGAACGATTTTGGAGATAAAGCGTCTAACATGTTCGTTTTAATTTAACTAGAACACTATATCACTAACACTCTGTATCAATCTTTATCAAACATGGCCAGATATGCATAACAAAAAATAAGGAGAACGATTTGGAGAAGTTTGATTAAATGAGCTGTCGATGCAACTGAAACAATACTACAGCATCACATTTGAGCATGCCCAATCCTAAAGAGCCTTTTTTCCAGCAACCGACTCAACCACAACCGACTCCTTCATTTCGTATGACCACAATCCCCGGATCAGCAACAGCAAGGTTGTGGTGTTGGTGGTATAACTACCATCCCAATTCTGTATCCTGCAGGGCTAGAATTTGTATCTTCACTATGGCCATCATAGGCCCTTCCAACGACAAGCATATAAATATATAATTATTTATATTCAAAAAAATGTAATAGCTATCTAAAGGCTTACCCATAATTTTATTTGCTACCATCATGGTTTTTTGTTTTAACTCTTCATAGGGTTTTTTCCGTTCTCTTGTAAGCGCCAATCATCGAAGCAATTGATAACTTATGTGCTAGTTTTTGCCCTTTTATGCTAAATGTCTATAAATAGAATTTTTTACGATTTTTTATAATATTTATAGTACAAAGTTTATTGGAACATACCACAAATTCTTTTCGCAAATCATTCATCATACTGTGTTGCTTGAATTTACGTTTTCCAAAATGTTCCTGAACTTTTCCTACACATCCGACTGGGGAACAGAAATTTATTGATTTTACGCGCTTGAGAAGAATTTCCATTTCGACAGTGTAGTCTTTGTATTCATCCCACAGTTCCTGTTTCGAAAACATATAAAATGTTAATTTTTTCGGATAAAATTTTTGGAAGGGAAATACAAGGCATCCATGAGCTGATGGATAACAAAAATAAAGAACAGCTACATAGGAACTTTTACATGTTTCTTTCTCTCTTTTTACAAGTCGTCGTGAATTCACGCAAAAAGATTTCCACCACCTAAAGTCTCTCACTAGTCTTTCGATCGTGAGTGATTGTAAGCATCTGCGACCATTGCATTGGCCGGACATTCTTTCCCCTTCACTAGAGCCACCAACTGACTTGATGGACTGACTGACAGACGGACTCAATGATCCATCATAATCCACAGATACATAATTTGCTACAGCAACAGGATGTGGTGGTGGAAATAATGGATCCCAGTTATTGTTTTCCGTTCCAGGCTCGTGTGCTACATTGTGTAGAACTATTTCATCAAAATCCAGATAACTCGAATTTGAGTTATCGTCGTTTTCGAGGGATTCTTCTTTTTCTGATTTGGAGAACCTAAAATATAAGAAGGGATGTACGAAAACTTAATTGTTTGCGAGATTAAGAATAGGTTTTGGTTAACTTTAATTTTTTACGTGGTGGTGGTTGTAGTGGACGTTTTAGTGATACGAATTATAGCATTGGCTGCTACACTTGGAGTTATGACGGGGATCCTTGGATTTGTGTTCCTTCTGATTGCCGCTTGTTCCATGTAGTAGTTAAAATGTTCCACTACTCCTCTTTGGTACAGAGCGTTCGCTTCCTTAACTTAACTTCAAAAAGGCAATTTGGTTCGCATCCTTTTTTTGTTGTGCTGATGTAATCGACACAAAGAACTAAAATAAAATGAATTATTACTTACCCTTCAAACACAATGTTACAAAATTACTTGCCACCAGTAACAGAAATTACACACTTGAAAAAGTGAGTGTTATTGGATTCCCAATCACTTTAACTTATGGATCGATAAATTTTTTCTTTGCTAGAACTTGCAGCGTTGTCACTTTCCCTGTCCCATAATTAAATCCGCCAGGTAAATTATTGCGCTCGAACTCCACGGCGTTTTGTGCCAAATAGAAATTTGGTCCAAAACAAAACGAGGAACGCAAGGTAATCCAACGGTCGGGTGAGGCTCAAGCAAATCGTCTGCGGGAATTTACGAATAGAGATTTTCGAGATCTGTCAAAAAAGACTAACAAGTAAAAACACAATTAATTCTAACTGAGTAGCTTAATACTTTTCAAAATCAATTACCTGATATCCTACGTCAATTGGACTCAAAAAGAAATTTGCAGGATTTTCAAAAAATCCAATGACGACCCTGGTCGGTGTAGCAGGAAAGTTTCGTCTTTATACCCACTGGGTGGTTGCGTTCCCAATTGATTGGGCAATTCTTCACGACTTCTCGAGCTGTTGGACAGATCGAGAAGTCATTGAAATTGAAATTTGTTGGGAAGCCATTCTCAGGAACTTCCCATTCCTGTCTGATATAATGTCTGGCATAATGGATATGTAACCTAAAATAAAAAGATTACAAAAAATTTAGTAAAAAATGGAAAAAATACTTAAATTTACTTAATACCTTTTCTTTTAAATAAAGCTTTTCGACGATGCCCGAAATGCAAGGATCCATTTAACATGTGTGCTGGCATGGTAGCACTTTCGGTCTAATGTACCGGTCCAGGCACACAATGCATGCCAGCTCATCGTTCATTGTATCAAAAATTTCTTGCATCTTTATAAAAAAACGGAAAAATTCCGTTAATCACATTTATTTACGGTGTGTGTGATGATGATGACATAATCGATCTTTAATCACCTCGTCCCGACACACACAACCAAAGTTTGAAAAGTAGTCCTGGGCTTAAATTGCAACCCCCTTTAAAACACAAAATGGCGCTTAATACTTTTGCATTTTTAAAAAAGAAAAAAAGATTTTGGTGGGGTTTGAAAGCGGAAAAGGCGTTGATTGAAACAAAGTTTTGTTTTAACACAAGGAGGGAATGGCCAATGAAAATTCCACTTGGTTTTTGTTTTTTTTTTTTTTTTTTTCCTTTTGCAATGTCAATCGAAAATGTCGAGAAGAACCATTAATTTCGCTTAAATACGCAGGTACCCCACTGAGTCCACCGGGTTAATCTTCGACATCACTGGGAACAATATCCAACTAGTAATTGGCAATTGCCACTATCTTGACTACCAACATTTTCTCCAGCCGCTTCTTTTCAGTCTGCGTCTTTCCCTTCGTCCAGTCGCTGGCCAAAAATCATCGTACAGCCCTTCAACGGCGATCCAAGAACCTAGAAGAAGATCAGCCACGGCGTTAGGGCAACAATCAAACACACCAATATGCCCGACTCTCTCAAACTATTGATTCTTCAAGACGATAGGTTAGTAGACGAAATACGAAAGAGAATGGATTATATCTTAAACAACGGGTACAACTTTGACAAAGCGTACAATGAGCTGAACGGAAAAGTACGACTCCCCTGGATTAGTCATGAAAGCCTACAATTCTCATCTGCTTCAAACGCATGAAGTCAGAGAAGGAGATTTTTATGCCTTTTTCTTCTAGCCCCAGATGTTTGTGAGGCCGTTTCGAGTGTTTCAGACTAACACATGTCGGAAGTCACTTACTCCACGGTCATTTCTTTGCTAGCGTCCAAACTCCATCCACAACTTCAAATTGACTGGGGGAAGTTTGCTTACGCATTAAGACCAAATCTCCCATCTCTCAAGGATTTCAATATTTGGATCGATGTTACAGTCATCGCTGAAGAAAACCGTGGTAATTGATTCTAGATACAAATACCTAATCAACGAACCCCTACACTCCGCGTCAGCAACAAAGGAACTATGGTCAAAGCGGATGTAGCGGATACTGTCAACATCAGAACAGGCAAACGATCGACGGTACTTCTTTTTACTCCACGATTCTTATATAATTGATCACTTCAGAAACAAACTGGCTACCCATTCCTAAATGTTCGGCCTGCAACAAAAGTCCAGGCCATCGTCTTGACTTTTCCAACACATTAAAAAAAAGTGTCAATCAATCAACGTGCTACGCGCTGTAGCTGAAAACAATAATTGCTTCAACTGCTTGAAAAGGGGAATTAGGGACGAGACTGTCGACACCCAAACATGAAGTATTAGACCTGCGGCCAAGCTCATCACACATTACTCCATGGTGCCGATCAACAATTCCCAAGAAAGAAAGGTAACATTTCAACTGACGTACTTAAAACAAAACTCCAGCCTGTACTTTTAGCAATAGTTCCTGTCGCAGTAATCAAAGGAAACATTAGCGTCAGATCGCTTGTAATTTTAGACTCAGGCAGCGAAGTCACTTTGGCAACAAGCCACAATCTGTGAAATTACAACTTTCAGGCCACCCCATTCAGATAAAATTTGGCAATTTCAATAGTTCTGTTGAAATGCATTCTGAAATTACATTATTCCATCTCATAGCAGTAAATAGCATCGCAGAAACAACAGACGTGTTTGTCGTTCCCCAAATTAATATTTTCTGTCGGAAAATTTATTGGCCGCTGCTAAAGAAGAATTGGAGTCATCTTGCTGATGTTACCCTTCCCCCAATCGACACCTCGTTAGTTAAAATTTTAATTAGCATTGCCCAAGTTTACGCACACAGGTACCTTGAAGTAAGAAGACCCGTTGAAGGCGAGGTTGGTCCAATAGCCATTAACACGCTTTTTGGTTAGGCAATTCCAATGGCAATGGCAACCCACAGTTCTGGTTGCCAGACCAAGCAAAAAGAAGATAATCAACATCAAATCAATATATCTCAGGCCTTTTCCCTGTCAATCCTCACTGATTCACCTCACGGAATCATTAGGCATTGACCTGAAAGTTCCGTACCTAATTTCCTTCGAAAACTCACAGGCGCTGAAGGAACTTGAAACATCTATAAAATTCATTGGCTGCGGTTGGAGAGTCGACTTATCTGTTCGTTCCCCCAGTCTAAATTTACCGAATAATCGTAACCAGGCAAAATCTCTCTATTTTGGCATGGAGAGAATATTGTTCAAACCAGAAAATCTTGATATCTCCCCAAGCTTTATCATTCAATTATGACAAAGCTAATAAAATCCAGTGTAGCAAAACTTTCTTGATCAGAAATTGATGCACCGGAAGGACTGATTGGGTATACTCCATCATTGTGTGGTCTAACCAAACAAAACTGGAAAAATCTAAGTGATAATTGATTGGGATGTTCAATATTCAAACTTCCTACTGAACAAGCCATTGTATCCTCCTTCATTGATTCCAAGTCTCGTCGGTATTCTATTTCGTACGCGATAATTCCGTGTGGTGGTTTCAGCAGACATTGAGGCATTTTATCATCACATTGGTGTTTTGGTCTTTTGGAACAACATCAGTTTCTTCAGCGTTTCACTTTCAAGAATTTTGCACCAAAAATCCATTGTTAACCTCCATTGTTACCAATTCACGATCGTGATCGTAAAATTAAGTGTAACATTCATTTATTACTTTACAGTGAATTAAAAATTGAGAAATTAACTTATGTTTTAAAACTTCTCTTGAATCGGTAAGAACTTGAACAAATGAGTCATCGTCTTCACTCCCTGGGTTATTTTTAGTTATTCTATTACAGGTCGTCCTCCTCTTCTTACTCTTTTGTTAGCCAGGCAGATGGTAGGCAGTCTGTTCGTCACACTGTAAAACCTTGGGAATATTGACGATTTCACTGACGTCAATATTGGGTAGCACTTTCATTATTTCCTGAATACTGTAAGGCTGAGGTTGCGATTTGACGTTCGTTTGATTGAACCTGTATGTATGTAAGGTGAATTAAAGTTCTCTCCTTATTTTAAATTAAATTTCGAATTATCGATGAAGAAGACGCATAGGATTTCATTGATGAAATCGCTTTTGTCGCAAACACACCGAGCAAAACAAAATTTTAACATTGCATTAGCTTGATCTTCATTTTATGCAAACCTGATCTGTATTCCATGAAAGCCCCGAAGTTGAATCAAGACTGGCATTTTTCTGTGAGAAAGTTGAATCAAGACTGGCATTTTTCTGTGAGAGCAAAAGGATTGAGAATACTGCATCATAGGGATTGCCAGGCAGCACAAAGCAGCTACTACAAGCAGTTACACACACAGTACCACCACCGCTACTCTAAAACACACACCAAAACACTCATTTACTCACGCTATAACACACTATAACATGCTACGACACCGTATGGAAAGATACATTTGCGAAATCTAAGCCTAGCTACAAACAATAACCAAACTGCTGAACTTTATACGATGAAGATGGACCATAAACTCTGAACTTTTTTGTATTGTCATAGAAATCGGACAACCGATTTTTTGAGGGGTAAAAAAAGAATAAGGGGAAATGTTGGTTCGAGTTTTTTCTGTGAGGAGGGCCTTTTTCTGTGTCTGTGTCGAAAGATTAGACCTCTAAGCTGTGGCTCGATGAAGGTACTTTTTGAAACCCGAAAACCAAAAATTGAAAAAAACTACGTACATGTTGATTATGATATCAAAGACAAAGTGTTGAAAAACGTCTTGTATCCGGATAAAGTAATATAATGTTCGGTGTTTCATTCGATTTAATTAAAACAACTTATCATTTGGAAAAGTTAGTTGTGTGTGTAGGAAAAAAAATTTTACGATTTCTTTCAGTGCCACCAATGGAAATGACATTTAAAAATAATACAAATATCATTAGACACACTGGTGCAGCAATGGGCACAGCCCATCATTTCCGAGCCGAATGCTTGTACTATAAATAATAAGTTTCCCGCTTTGTTTGTTAGAATTTTTAAGCGTAATTTCACTTCAATAATTTTGATGTAAAGCAAGTTGGGGTTGAATGTAAAATTTGGTCTACCTTTTAGCGCGCGTAACGTTCTTAAAATATTTAAACCTAATTCAGTTTCGATATTAAGCAACTTGTGGGTAGAAAAATTGCTTAGCTTAATTACATAATTTAAATATTAAGCAACTTGATAGTAGAAAATTTGCTTAGCTCAATTTAGTCTTAAACGTAAGTAATCTTCTTAATGAAGAATCTTCGATTAATTAAGCAATGGGTAGAATAATTGCACTATATTTTCTTGGGTGTAGCATGAAGGGAAAGGAAAAAAATCAACAACAGTTTTAGACAGATATATATTGCTCATTTTGACGCCTTTGCCGATGCGAGACGCTCCATTTGTCAATTATATGCTAATGTTTCAAATTCCCAATCTCCCAACATCTAACCTGTTGGATTGCATATCGGTAAAATATCACCCTGGAGCAAGGATTACAATTCTTCTTATCCATTCGGCTAACTTTACTTTCAGCCCATTTCATTTCCCAAGATGAAATTCATTTAATTTAAATCCAATAACGTTTTTAAAAAATCTTCGGGTAGATTTTTACTTCGTTCCAAAAAATTCGGGGTTCCTACCAGCTCTGTTTTCTTTTTCTGCTACGGATCGCAAGTGCAAATGGCAAACAAGTTATTTGAAACCATTCCATGCAAGACTTTCTTTTTTTGGATAAAAAATTCTGTGTGTCTTTACTTAGTTCCATGTAAAACCCTGTGTGGAAAAGTATACCCCAACAGTGAAAGAAATTCGTACTTCAATGTTTAACGGTAAATTTTTTTCCTTATAAATTTTATTCCTTATTGGTTTCTCTAAGTGATACTTTTTGAGACGAGCAATTTTATGTAGAATATTTTTTTTTGTTAGTCCAATTCACCTACTTTTAGGGGAAGTTACCCTGCTCCGAAAGGTTGAAGATCATATATTCTCGAAGCAATCTCCATAAATGATAATTTATTTGATTCGTAAAATATGGAATTTCTGTCTTGTTTCTTCTCTGTTTTGCTTACTATTGGCTTTGCCAAACCATTTACGACCTCAGGAGCGTGATTTGTGTCAAATTTTTTATTTAAAAATGTTTTGTTTTCCTGCATTTCATCTGTCCTAATTTCAAACGGTAGATCTGTGCTTTTAATTCTTGAACAAGTTTGTTTTTTCTAATTCAGAAAAATAAATTTTATGTAGTAAAAAAAAGTGGGAATTTATGTTGTTACCCGATGGGTTTCTAGTCACGCTTTTTTGCTGGTATGGATGCGTTTAGTACTCAAATGCCCACTAGGTGGAAAATATACAAAATCATAATTTTTATGTGTGAAGGATAGAGGTATAGGGATAGAACTAGGATACATTTTTTTTTATTCGAAATTATGATTAGTTTAGGGTCACTACAGGGTGATTGCTGAGTATTATTGTTTCATGAGCCTTATTAGTGAATCTGTTCATAATTCGTGTCGCTATTCCTCCTCCAGTCCTGCTTGTTGTTTCCGGTGCTCTCTGGACTTTTGTCTTCCGAACCCATCAAAGCTGGTCCGTCGTCTCTGTCATCAATGTTGCAACTCTAACGAAACATCGGATTACTTTCTTTTCGAATGCCCCCTGTACAAGGAACAAGATTTCAGCTCTACTCGCTAACAGAATGCGATGCTTGGCCCCCACCACTCTCTCTGATTCCGCAAAATGTTGCAGACACAGATCTCTGCTGGAGAGACATGATGCGCTTTGTAAAGTAGTCAGGGTGTTTTTACCGTGATGCACTCTCTCTTGGATAGCTCCTCAAAATTGGGGCGTTGGGTATCGCTTATCTCAGGGCCCTTTCAATCTGTGGCTACACCAAAGAACCTCATTTGAGGGTCTTGAAGGATCAACAAGTCGGGCAGGCACAAAAAAAGATCAGCCTTTTACGTCATACACCGGCTTTCTAACCCTACAACTACACCACTAACCCTCTTCTGGTCTAATACCATCCAGAGAATTCGATTGAACGTTTTTTATGTTACATGAGCAATGCTTATCGTCTAGTCGCTAAGCATGGCAGGGGTAGCCCTTGCCATTTTTTGCTTTTTTGGGGTAGAGCCAAAGCGTTTGCCTAGGCCACGGAGACTGTAAAATGACTGTAAAAACACGTAAGATTCTATTATTCCCCAAAGTAAATGTTTGGAAAACAATTACATTTTGTATAACAAAATAGGAGGGAATAATGGTTTAAAATGATGAATCTGATTGAAAAAGATTTCACAAAATTAAGATTTGAGGTGAACCTGTCTTTTTTTATTTTAGGTTCTCGTTATCATTACTATCACTTGTTATTTCATTCAGTTTATTCCTAAAACGCAACCAACTTATTTTTCTTACTAAATATATTGATTGGTAACCAACATGATGATCGAAATTCTAATGGGATTTCCACTATTCTCATAAATAGTCGTTAAACTACTAAAATGTGTACAAAAAAACTACAATTGTTGAGAAAACATAGCTGGCAAGAGAAGTGTTCAAAATCCAACTCAAGAAAAAAAAAGTTCTGCTGTAAGAACATCTGATTTGAAGAAACGCTCATCAAGTACTCCATCACCATCAAAATCTCATAATGGCTAAGTTATGAAATCCAAACTCAAGAAAAGTCTACACTGTAAGTCAACGTCAAAGAGACAAGCTCTGATATGTCTGCTTCAGCAAGACCCTATATCTCCTCTAAAGGACAAATATTTGAAATTAAACATTGATCCATGCTATTTCGATCATCAGAAGTATGGAAAATGAGAAAATAGAAGAAGCTAAAAATATGGAGTCTGTATTGCAGGATGACGATGTATTCCGAAAATGAAAACAATCCTAGCTTAAGAAAGGTTTCAAAGAAACAAAAGTTTAATGTTGGAAAAACCGAAAACATCTTTGTGTACCCAAGAACAGTAAGGATCAAGCCGAAGGATATTTAGATTGAAGTTGGAGGAGAGAATATCAAGTCATCACCATCCGTCCGTAACCTAGGATTGGTACTTGATGCAAATTTCACTCTTGAGAACCATGTCAAATGTATCTGCATGCGAGCTTAGTTTCATAATCACAGTATCATCCAAGGAAATACCACGATCGTGATTCAGCAACACGCCTGATTTCTGAATTTGTGTTCTCACCTTTAGACAATAGGAACTCCTTCCCTTTTTAATTGCCTGATAAACTTCTTAACAAAAGACAGAACACATCTAGCAGCACGCGTGATTAGTGGGCAAATGAAGTTTTACCACATCTAAGATCCTGAAAAGTCATCAGTGGCTGCAGGACCAGTTCCGTATCCAATTTAAAGTGGCAACACTGGTCTACCGCTGCGTAAATGAAATGAAATATGCGCTTACATGCCGTCGTACCATAACCACGGAAGAAAAAATGTGGTGAACAATCCTTCATACGATCAGAGCCACTGATTTACAACAACTTGCCGATTTCAATTCGATCGTGTCACAATTTGTAAGGCTTCTGTGCAAAATGGAAGACGTAATTATTCACAAAATCGTTCAGCTTGTGTTTAGCAGAATATGTCTGTCACCACCATCTGTGTGCCGGATGAGCAATGTTGAACATTTAGTTGCATAAGAAACGCCATATGAACCAGGAGGTTCCGGCGGCAGGTCTCTCTTGTTCTTTTTTTGTGTTTGTGTGTGTCGTCTGCTTAACGATTGAATCAGAGCAATTAAGTCAATGGCTCTGATCTGGCTTAAACAAAACGAAAGCAGACGATGCTTTAACTATAGGGGGAAGGGGTATGGTGTGAAAAATCAACGCCCTACCAACTCTTTTCCCATCCAAATATTTACACCTTCCCATCCACCCCCTGCCAAAAAAATTGACCCCCTTCCCTAAACCCAAACCTAAAAAAAAGGCGGTTTAATCGCCAGCGCTCATGATCCACTGAACAGATCGTGATTATTTTGACATCAAATTGTTCGTCTCAACAAGTTTAATTGTGTCTTCCCTGAAAAGACAACATCTAAGTAAAAAATCCCACGAAACCTGCAAATTTTCTGAAAAAACCGACGAAAATCCATTCCTAATAACACCCCCCCCCCAGGATGTTCTTTGAAGCCAAGAAGAAATAAATTCATAACATTACAAATCATCACATCTTTCTTTAGAAATAAAATGCCCAATTCATTTTCTGAAGATTCTGCTTTTAAATTGTTAACTAGATATTTGTATCCAGAATCTAAATTTGTTTACAACTGTTTCTGTTGGTAGTAAACATCACACAAACAGAATTAATTCTGCTGGGATTTTTCTTCAATTTATAAATAATTTATTAAATTGTAAAGTTGTAAATATACCTGCGTTGGATTTCGTCTTTGTTACTGAGTATAAGTTCAATGTCAAATTATTTTACCCTTGAAATCTTATTGGTTGAGCTGTAAAAAAATATGTTCTTGCAGACATGTGAAAAGTCAAAAATCATTAAATTGGAAGCATTGCAGTTATTCGATACAATTCAATTGAATTAATCGGTAACATAACATTATTCTTAAAATATAAACCTTTTGGAACATTCAGAAAATTTTATTAGTAAAAATAGCTTATCTGGTTCTATAAATGATATACATTGATGTACCTTGATGACTACAAGTAACCCTACCAATCCCAAAGTTAGAAAATTGCTGACTGTTTTCTGCAATAAAATGATTGATTACACATGGACTTGATCACATTCTCTTAATGAAAACTGATAATGTTTTTCACTTGTTGAAAGTATGTTCAAGTATTTCACTCACTGCCCACCAGACACCCTGTAAAATCCCAGAAACTTTAAAAATTGCCAGCTGCTATCTGCTATAACACATTTTTACACACACACTTAGGCCTTACAACATTTGGCTACGGTTACCTTGCTTTAAGGACCTTCATCAAAATTGCTCAATGACGACCAGTCATCCTGTGTATCTGCAATCACAAAATGAGAAATCGACTGCTGCTGCAATGAAGCGGCTGGGGCTGCAATGAAGCAATATGTGTTACATACGGAATAGGGGACGATTCTATTTTTAAAAGTAGCTGACCTCATTCAAAGCATGTACATGGTTGTGGCGAAATGATTACCAGTCACCATGGCAATCCCAAATTTATAAAAGGCATGTTGTTTTGCAACAAAACAATGATTTGAAAAGTACGAAATTGAGATTGATTATTAATGAAAGCTAATAAGTTTACCTGATTGTAGCATGTACAAGGATCTAGTTCCCTGACCAACAGTCACTCTCTCAAATTGCTAATTTTGAAAATATTGCTGACCGCTTTCTGCAATTAAACATGGTGAATGATTGTGTTCGAGAAGAATTTTAAAAAAAGGGTGGCGTTCAGGCGGATGAGCATTCCACCCAGGTTCAGCCGCTCACAAGTAATCTCTTTTTTTAAACTTACTAAACTTAAAAAAAATAATGTTTTTTTATATTTTTATTGACAGGTTTGCGAATGTAAATCAGGTTTACGAGAAGCCCTTACTGAGGCTGCATACCGCTTGTACTTCGCACTTCCAAATCACGGCACCCGACGTCTCAAACTTCAACTGGTGGCGTTGGTTTTCTGGTGACAGAGTAGCTGTGACCACCTACCAGCCCAGCCCAGCATCGAAGACAAATGGCGTTCAGCACCACAGTTTATCGGAACCAACCATGGCGCCCAATCTTGTTTTAGACACTAGTTAACCAAATTTACCGCATGGCCCATCTACTTCTACCTATCTTGGTCGGAAAGCGTGGTCCATGAAAAAAAATCAGGAATTTCACTTATGTCTGGATTATCGAACTGTTAGCAGTGTGAGTAACAGGGGCGTTTATCAACTTCCACGCGTTGACGACGTTCTCGACAAATTGGCAGGTACTGGTTTCAGTAAATGACGGTGAAAATTACACTTTCATCACGCTAGGTGGTCTGTACAAGTTTACTCGAAATCCTCAATGAGTTCATAATATGGGCCTCCAGGTTTCCAGCGCTTATTGCATATATTGTTGCATCATCTTAAGTGGTCAATGTGCCTTGTTTACTTATATTACTGTCTTGTATTTGGATCCAACTGTGACAAATTTTTGGAGATACATAATCTTTTTACTAAAAACAATCGAAGACGCCAGCCTCACTATCAACCATAGAAAGTGTTTATTTGAAAGATCGTGTTTTTCATCTTGGCTACGTCATCAGAGAAGAAGAAATACGACTAAAATCAGAAAAAAGTCAATTACCTTTCCAAAATGGTGGTGAAATCCATGCAAACGCTGCAGAGCTTTGTCGATAAGACAGCCTTTTCGGAATTTTGTTTCTGGGTTTTCTTTCATCACTCGGCAACCCTTATTCAAATTAAGAAAGAAGAATGTGCCATGGGGCTGAAATTCCAAGTAAGAGGAAGCAAAGATGAAGCTGATCCAGTTATTAAAGGCGGAACCAATTCTTTCTCATTACAACGAGGATATGAAGATGGTGGTCTAGACCGAAGAAATTCAGCAGGAGAGCCAAGGATAGTGTTTCAAGGCGACGGGACGTGCCTCGGCTTATTACATCTATTAGTTTGGGCCTGAAATATGTTGAAAAGAGGCAGCAACGAGCTTGATTGCCATGTAAACAACAATCCAACCAACTAGAGGCAGACGAATTTTGACGTCTTGTACTTATTTCATTACAAAAAACTAAACATAAAAATCTAAAATTTCTTAAACAAAAGGCAAATAGATTTATATGATCCTGTTCAGTTTTTAGGCTACCATTTCTGTAAGTATTACTATACAACTCAAGCTAAAAATAAACAGTGTGACGTGGGGTCCAGGCGAAGCATTCGCTTTACCAAAGTCGCACTAGTACTACTTTAAATCTGTGATAATTTTATGGTTTATATTGATTTCTAATCGATATTACAACATTGTAAATACTTCATTGTATATTTCCTACGGGAATTTTTCAACCCAAAGCGATTCAAGAGTAAGTAATGCAAGTGTAAAAATCCAGTTTATTGACTAGGAACTCAAAGAACACGGGGGAAATGTTGACCCGAAGGTAAGGGAACCAAAGGAATCTTGTTTTGTTTTGAATTTTAACAGTAATAAAAGTTTTTGATGGCAAAAATCAAGTAAAGGAAATTTAGAGGAAGGAATGAAAACTATAATTGCATTTGTTTGTGTGTATTCTTAAGATTGGAAACACGTGTGGTGGAAGAGAGAAGTACGTTTAGAAATATTTTAAAACTGAGTCCACCACTCAATCAGGCCAAAATTGGGGGTTTTGGGGGTTTACAATTTTTGGAAAAGGGTGACGAAGGCATCGCTGCTAGTCCCCGTATAAACCATTTTGTGCAGAATTTTACGGAAAACACAAATTGAAATCCGCAATTTTCTAGCTAGCATAGTTTTTAAGTTATTTAATAAAAACTAAGGGACCCCCCAGAAATTCTAGCGTTTTTACTGATTTTTGACATCAGTTTTCGGGCAAACCAGCCCTTTAAAAAAAATCTAATTTTTTAGAATGAAAGATTTTGCCCCCCCCCAACTCGACATCTTGCCCCATTAGCAAAATATTGGCAATTGAAAATCTTGAAAATTTTTCGTCATTTTCTGAAGATTTTCGCCATTGACAGACGTCATTTCGCCAAGCCATCTAGCGGCCGATTTTTAAAACAGCCAGGGAGATCTATTCTTCTCGCCATAATTTTTTTTTCGAACTCCAACTATCGATACCTAACCAAACCCAGCTGTAGTACATCGATAGCATTCTTTTCTCAATCATTCCGCGCAGTCACTGTCTAAACAACAACAACAAGGTTGAAATGTCCTCGCAAGAAGATTATTCTGATTTTGAATTTGAACCAGAAAATGGGGAAAAGTTAGATGACGAGTGCTGTAAACGTTATGCAGCTGTCATTTGGAGTTCTCCAAAGTTTGTTGAGAACGACTTTAACTGTGTTGACATTAGGAAAATTTCTAAAGACATGCTGTTGAATGGAGAGCTCCACGGCCCAATTGTTGTAAACGTAAACATCAATGTTGGTTGTTTACAATCAGTGACTACAGAAACGTACATTGGAAGACTATTTGCTACTGGAGGTTTAAAATATGCATATGTTATCCCATGTCAATCGTTAACATTTTTATTCTTGTGTCAAAAAAATGATAAAAAAATCCTGAAATCCCTTCTTGAGGCAGAAATTAGAAGAATGAAAACACAAGATAAGGCTAACACTGAAATGTATTAGAAACTTAATACACGCCAGGGAATGAAATTGTTGTTTTATAATATTTGAATTATCGTCTTTAGTAGTTGCCAAAGTCTGTGACTTTCATTTCCTGAATCGTTTTGAGGGGGCTTGCGTGACAAGAGGCGACACACTTCACGATATTCAGTAGTAATGCGATGGCGATCCTATTGGAATTTAATGTTTTGAAATTCAGTTCATGTTGTGTTCCATAGCTCAATTTCAGAATTACCTGGTAGTGGGTTTCTTGGCTGACTGGGCAGAGTCGGGCGCTTGTGACGGAAGTCAAATGGATAGATTTCTGAGAGGATTTGCTACGGCAGCTTCACTGGAATGTCGTGTACGGATGCCGGATATCATATTTTCACCTTTCATACGAACTAATTAAGAAATAAATATTAATGTCACGTTATTGTTTTATGAAATAAGATTTTTCCGGTAATGTAAGCTGATCACGCGGAGTTGGTGCTTAGAAGTTTACAAGATCCATGGAAGTTGGTCCCACTGGGCCAACCGATAATTTTTCTTTTGGTTTTTTCTTCCGTTTCTTACCCTTACCCTTTCATTTCCTTTGTTTTACGTTACCCATCCTGTGACGTTACACTTGACCAAAAAGTTCAAGGTAAAGAGGGATGGTAATAAAAACAAAAAGTAAATTTAGTTGCCAGGCATGCTTATCCAAGTGGAGTAGAGAAATGGCAGGCCTCTTGTGTAAATGTAAATCAGCAGTTTGCGATAGTTGCAATAATTGCAGACGGTGTAATTGTGAGTGTCAAGATGCAGTACAAAGTGATGTGCCGTCTTCAATTAGGCGAAGAAATGAAGTCCCACTGGGGCAGAACTGACAGGTGTGTGAAAATGTGAATAACGGCACAGATTTTTCCAAAAATCCGCGCGGCATGTACACAGCATTAGGTATGGATCCAAATTCTCCAATTATACGGCATTTCCCTGCTAAGGCAAAGCGCTCTTGTGTTACGACATGAATGGATAACTCACCACAAGCTAAATCCATGAAAACGAGAGTATTCCAAGTTTACAAAGAAATGTTTACTTTCATTTCCAATATTTTGTGTGGCGAAGCAGCAGAAATTTCCTTGGTGGCAACTGTAAAATAATTCAGAGAGAAAGGAGTTACAAAAAAGTCAAGTAAATCCGTTTCGCATGTCATGATTAAGACTATGTCATCAGCAGTAAAAAAAAACAGTAGAATTGCGGACAACCAGAGCTTTGCTTTGCTCTTCTCTGACACGGGCGGAAGTTAAAAAAAATGTGTGACAAGAATGGAAATGTGACTATAAGTAAAGACGGATTCCAAAAGGGGAAGTGCGATATGCAAGAACTGTTATCCGGGAAGACACTTACACCCGCGCTACGAAGTGTTCGCCGCTTTCGATCTGTCGCTGTTGACTCGGCCATCACTTTCATACTCTCTTCCGAAAATGTTTCCTTCTTTTCATGGGGAACGAAACGTTGGAAAGTAGATGGAGTTGAAAAATTTTTTCCCGCTGTATCTCGAAAAACCACAAGAGCAAACATGTATTGTAAATACATCGCAACGCAAGAAATTCCTGAAGTGAACAAGGTTAAACGTTCAAGTTTTTTATGATCGCAGATACCCTTACTCATTCTGATGCAATATTGAGACGAGCTGTAGATTATGTTACTGGGTTTTTGGTGAATGACAGCTTTGCCATAACAGAGAAGCTCATCACCCATTTCAGTGGTAGCGCTACAGAACGACAGCGTCTTTTGGTTGAAATGGAAGTTTGCAAACGCTACTTGACATATGGCTTCAACAATGGTGTTGTCGAAAAGATACCGTGTACTGCTCATGACATACGTTATGGTCTCGGCGAGGATCGAACGGCACCTGAAAACCATTGTGATTCTTGTCGTAATCTTTTCTGTTTCTTCCATTACCTAAAAAGAAAAATTGAAGGTTCCGGATTTGACGCAGCACAATCAGCTATGAAGGCTTTGATCGGCTGCGAAGAAAAGGCCATGCTTTATATGGGTCATCGAATGCGCGTCACCAACCAGCAAATGTCAATTCAAAAGATTTTTGATCACATGAAAGACGAATGTGTGAATAACGGGTAAAAATTGTGTGTGATCACTCTCGATTACAAAATGAAACTTGATCCACTTTATTTCAGAGAGAAAACCGTGGATCACTACCAAGAGAGGCATGCGCTGGCATGGATCAATGGTCCAGTATTACACGATTGAAAACTTTGAAGATACTTCAGCTCCCTTTCTCAATGAACTGTACCTGGATCACATCGTCGACAACGAAAATAAACAAGACAAACTTACCGTTATCTCTATTTTGGAGGCTGTAATATTAGCCATCAGAAAACATCTACCGAACATCGATCAAATAATTTTACAGTCCGATAATGCGGGGTGCTACCAGAATACGATGTTGATGTTGCTGATACCATACCTATCCTATGCTCATGGTATAGAAATTTCACGCATTATCCATACGGAAACGCAGGACGGGAAATCGGTTCTCGACGCACATTTCGCTCGTTCTATGCAACGTATAATATCATGGTGTAAAGAAGGTAATTACGTAATGTGTGGCCTAATTGTGAAACCTAATAACATTATTTTCTCTGAAAGGTCACAATTGCGTCACTCCTGCTCAAGATGTTGTTGCTCTCAAAGCGAATGGTGGATTGCATAACTGCACCTCCTAATTAGTTACGCTCAACAGAGAAAGGCTGCAAAAAATTGAAGTTGAATTTGCTGCGCTAGATGGGCAACTAAAGAAGTACGTTGGTAGAGCAAACGATGTGCTATTTTGCTTTCAGGATAATGTAATTGGACGTCACATTTCAACCCAAACCATGCCCGAAAACTTTAGCAGCCTTCCTGATTTTTCGTTGCCCGTCTTTCAACACTCGGGTAAAGTTTTCCCAGTCATCATAACATACTTGACAACATCTCTCCCCTTCTTGTCACTCACTCATAAACTTTGTTTTCTTACATAACTGTGCTTCTTAACTACAGATCAAGGACAAGGCAAATTTGTCTGTGTACTTCCATCGGAACGAAGATGTACCACAGTACAGCAAACTGCCTTTGACGACGACTCAGACGAATACATAACGCTAGAAGAAGAGGAATCTTTGCCCATCACACAACTAGATGACACAGAATAAATAAACGACACGGATCAATCTATTTCAGACGTCAGCGATGTTGAAGCTGAAGGAACAGAACTAAATCCCCCCGTTGAACCCGAAAAAGTAGAAGGAAAAGTAACCGGTATAACTGTCTTGACTGACAACGCCCTCACCAAAAGATCAGCGAAATGGAAAAAGAAAACTATTTCATCTGCGGTTACAACTGTCGACTTCCTAAATCGTCATAAAGACATGAAAACTTATGCTATGAAAAGAGCACTACAGTTACAAGATGCTGGTGATATTGTCTTTCGCTCAATATCAGATAACGCGGATGTTTCTACAGATTCCTATCTGACTCAAGAAGATTATATCGATCCTATATTCCGTTGTGGCTGGGCAAAGAGACCGAAAGTAGGGCAGATGTACGGTACGAAGTACGTGGAAGATTATCGGAGTGACATTAAAAGCCTCTACAATTCCGGAGAAGACGACAAGAAGAACAAAAAGAGTCCTGCGCAAATGCTTGAAATTTTGGAGTCGCGATATCCGAACGAATTTTGCCTGCCATCTGAAAATGATATTCGCACCGAAAAAAACAAACTCCAAACACAAAAAAAATCAGCGGCGAGAGATAACCGGCCAAGAGGATCGAAAGATGACGATGAACAAACAAACTTCATTAAAGAGCTTGCTCTAAGCAACCCATCCCTGAAACCCACCGCTGAAGTTACAGCCCTGAAAGATCGATTTTCTGTTGTCCCCCTTACGGACGCTCAAATAAAGAACAAATTTTCCTACTATAAGGCTAAAGCGAATAAAAACACGTGAAACCTACCAAAAATTGCAACACTTATTGTCCCTTTCCCAAGAATTACTTTTTATGATCGGATGAGTAGTTGAGACAGACGCGTTAACTTGCCTAATTGCGCAAAGAGTGTGTCTGTGCTGTTTGCAAGACGTTTCAAACAACATGGTAACTATGAAAGATGTAAACCAGGAAACTGGAATAGTCAGAAGAAATTGCATGGCATTTGCAGAACCTGGGCCATTGCCATCAAAAGAAATCCCAGTGAAGCAGAGAGCTAGTCAACAAACATAAAGAGATAAAAATTAGATTCTCGCAACAAGTAAACATGTCTTACAGTTATGTTACCAGAGACTCCATACCAGTGACTTCATACCAGTGACGTCTAAAACAAATCCCAGTGAAGCAGAGAGCTAGTCAACACACATAGAAAAATAAAAGTTAGATTTACGCAACAAGTAAAAAAGTCTGACACTTATCTTACCAGAGACTCCATACCAGTGACTTCATACCAGTGACGTCTAAAACAAATCCCAGTGAAGCAGAGAGCTAGTCAACACACGTCAACAACGGAACAGGTATGTAGTACAGTTATAACCAGAATAATGCATTACTGAAAAAAAAAACAGATCTGGAATAGATTTGTGAAACAAACTTTTACCAGATACTGAAAAACAGAACAATTCCAGACAAATTTCCTGTAAAACAGAGCTGTAACAAGCCTATTACGGAGCTGTTTCACAAATATGTGAAACAGATAAGTTACAGGATTCTGTAACAGATCTGTGTGCTACGTGAAAGTTTTCTATTTCCTCACAACAGATTTGATGAAATACGATATTAAGATGCCGGAAACATTGTTGATGAAGTTTGCGGGTGTTCTTCCAATGGTTAATTGATTCTTGGTAACTTATTTTGGGCTCGCCTTGAATGTTGGTAACTTTTTGAAAATGAATTTTTCTTATGTGTTGAATACGCAAAGATAGTAGCGTTTGATGCCTATATTTCTGTTGTTGTTTTCCGAAAAAATTTACTCCATCTGTAATTTGTTTAAATCTCAAATATTCTTGATTAACTATTACTCCAGTTTTCTGGTTTTGGTTTCTTTTTACCACACAACCAATTTTCTCGCGCGATTCTTTTATGTCGTTTTTTTTGTTGTTTTTTAAATTGGCAAATTCAGACCCTTATTCGTCGGATGGAATATGCATGATGTTTGAAAAGAAACGAATTAATTGTAGTTGGTTGGCCTACTGTTTTTGTTTGACGGGAATAGTTGTGCCGCGGTTATCGTTTTATACTCAAAACTAGGGAAAACGGTTTTTGATTTGCAGCCTCCTGAATGCTAAATCTTCTTTTCGTGATTGGAACATTTATTTCATAGAAAAATGACCTCTTTCTCTGAAATTGTCTGTCAATGTGATTCTTAAGTGTCGTAATAGAGAAAGTAAGAATATTTATTAATATTTTTTTCCCACTTGCATCGAAATATATTCTCAGCATCCGTGACAATTACTGATTTTCTGTAAATTCTTTCTAGGTTGTTTTTCGTAAAATTGTAGGAATGTTGACACTTTCAGTTCGCAGGAAAGATGGTTTATTTTCGTTTCAATCCCTTTTATTCTCAATGTTTCCATATTGATTTGTAAAAATCAACGATTTTCTTTCTTTTTCCTATTTTGGGAATATGAAAGATTTTTTTAATAATTTCTTGGAGTTGGACCAGTATTGACATGAACAAAGATGTTTCTTGTGAATAGTGAAGTTAACGAGATTCTTCTATGAGAAAATGTAATGGTTAAGAATATGTAGAACGTATTTCAATGCGTTGATTAATGGTTGCAATATAAAAGTGAGTTTATGTAGTGTTTGGTGGTTATTGGTTTCAGTATAGTCGGTAGATTTGTTACTATGATGTTGTCGTCAGTAAGCGACTTGTTTTCCTTGGAAGACGTTGTGGAAGAAGACACTTTGTTGCGAAAAGATGAGTTTGATTGCGACGGAGAAATTGAAGAAGGTGGTAATGGAGTGAGCATTGAACCTATGTCTAAAAAAATAAAATTTGTTCTGCTCATACGCATTTGATCAGGGATTTGTCTATTGATTTGTAAAGTAGGTGTTTAATTGTAGTACTGTGAATAAAAGTGATTAACTGCTGAATTGTCTTTTTCTTTTTTTAGTTAGGCGACTACAGCGCAGCTTATTATAAAAACATTTGTCTCTTCCAGTACTAATTATATGAATACGATTTTTCGGATGGTGTTAAAATGTTTCAAGGGGGTTGCTTATCGAAATCTGTGTAGTAAGTTAGAAATGCAATTAGAATAGGGTACAACAAAGACGTTAACCAATTGCCAACTGAAAGCATACAAAAAACCCATACACAATTTACCTGTTGGATTTCCAGGTTAATTTTTCTGTTAATACGGAGGTGAGTTTTTAATACTTTTTTCATTGATTTACAATTTTTTATGTTCTAGATATATTTGATGGATAGTAACCCAATTTTCACTCCTCATTATCCGATATCTGTCACTTTTTTTAGGCAAGCTTAAGATTTAAAACAAAACACGGTCATGGGTAAGTTTTCAAATTCTATTTTGCTTTATTTGTTTTAGTGAAATTTTGTTTTTCACATTTAGATTGCAATGAGATGTAGATTTAAGCGTGATGAGTGAAAAAACGATTCAGCAGTGAAGCAGCGTGATCTGGCGACGAACGGAGTGACAAAGTATTAGTGTTGAACGGAAAAAGCGGGATCTGTGTGATCAAACGCGGTGCTACCTGGGTGGTTCACGTGGTGCATGAGGTTGCACGTCGACCCGATGAACGAAGTGACGTCGAAAGATGAACAAGATAAACACAATGAACGGGAACGACAATAAAACGATGAAAAAACTGGAATTGGCTATGCGCACGGAAACAACTGGCAACTGCCCAGCACTTGGTGAGCGGAGCGCGTTGGTCTGGAACCTGCCATGCGGGACTTGGATAACAAAACGCGCCAAAAATCACGAGAAGATTTGGGAGCGAAAGGCTAGACGCAACCAAAAAAAGGCAACTGCGAAAAAAGAAGCGAACTGCTGTGAAAAAAGACACATAACGCACGGAAACACCAACAAAGAAAGCTAGACACTACCAAGAAAATGGCAAACTGAGCCGCAGACCCATCCAAAATTTACGACGGACTTTCACAGCAAAATAAATAAACACAAAAAAATCATATCAAGGTACATATATCAAGGGAGACCAGACTTAACTAAAAATGGCAGATTGCGTAGAAAAATATATGACCAAATGACAAAAACCAGACCGCAGCCTCGCTTGGCAGCAATCAAACATCACGACTTTAACGACGATCAAATTTATAAGACGAAACGTTACCAATCAAAAAGCGGACTGGAAAATAAACAATAATACAGAAAATTCAAGGGTTCTATCGACGGATGGTTTCAGAAATAATACTGATAACTGCAATGATACCATTTTGTTTCAGGCCATAGGAACATTGGCAGTAATTCTTATCGTTGAAATTCTACAAGCAGTTGATGGCAAAAAATAGGATTTCAAATAAAGAGTTAGTATTGTTCGAAGAACTGTTGGACTTGCTAAACTGAACGGAATAGACAGAGGAATCACCCTGAAAGCTTTGAGTCTGTGTCTTTGCTATTGCTTTGGTAAAGTTAGAACCTAACATCCGTTTCTTGTTTTCTTTAGTTAGTATTGGTCGAAACACTACTACTGGACTTGCTAAACTGGATGGAATAGAGTTGTCAGAGAAATTACCCTGAAAGCGGTGAGTCCATGTCTTTGTGATTTCTTTGGTAAAGTCAGAACCTGACAGCCGTTTCTTTTCTTCTTTAGTTCTTCTTTAGTATTTGTCGAACAAATGCTGGACTTGCTAAACCAGACGGAAAAGAGTTGTCAGAGGAATCATTCTTAAAGCTGTGAGTGGTGCCTCATCAACACTGTTATTTTCGATTTATTTGCTTGAGATGGTACTTTATCGTTACATTTTTTTATTAACCCTACTCCTCCGACTACCTTGAGAACTTACTGCAGGTGTAATAACGTCTTCGAGTGGAAAATTTCCTAGGAGGTAGCCAAACCTTAATTATCAACACTTTAAATATGGCTTTTGAAGATATCTGCCACTTGGATGTGGCGTTTACAGGATCCAGTGACGGAAAAACGTTTTGGGGGCAAATCAGGTATCTATAGGGTCAATTTTTATGAATTTTTCAAAAAATATGTTGAAATTGCGATAGCGTTCTCTTAGGAATTAAAGGTTAAAAACAGTGATTCAACGTTTGTTCTTGGTGCTGTAAGTGCTTTTATGTTCATTTGCGTTGCTGACCGTCACAGATATCTCGTGTGTTTTACTTGCTTATTTGATTTTTTAGATGTTCTTGCTGTTGTTTCATCTGTGGTCATGCAAAAAATGGAAATCAAGATCATTGATGACACCATACGAGATGCCGTCTATCTTAAAGTCAAACTTGTGGATCCCAGTTTGAAAGTGGATGAAGTAATAAGACTATTGTGTACACGTCATATTTTATTGAAGGATCTTGGTTTTCTATTTAGGTTCTAGTCACTTTCTGGGGTCCCACTGCTAACGATGTGCTTCCCCATCCTGTGGTTTTACCATTAAATTTAAAGCCGCTGTTGTCATTAGTCACGAAGGACGTCTTAGTTTAAAAGCTTCTCAGTTGACGGATGTCAAAGTTTGTTCAAATTTTATAGATATGTTACTTGCGTTTTTTAATCGTGCATATGTTGTCCAGTTTGATCCTAAGACTGATGCTGCTCAAAATTTAATTCGTTGGTTTTATGGCGGAAAAGCGTCACAGATGTGAGTGATCGCTATAATGAAGATGTTGTATTCATGGATTCGAGAGAAACATTTGTTTCGCTATACTGAAGATGTATTCATGGAAGGTGAGGGTTCAAGAAAAAATTTTGGTTTGCTATACTCAAAATATTATATTCGTGGAAAATGAGGGTTCGAGAAAAAAATAAAGTTTTTTATGAATCGCGTCGATTTCATACATCAGTCCTTGCGAACTATTGCTGGGTAAATTCCTGAAAGAATCTTAAACATCCCTTAAACCTGTTGACACCTCTCTGCTTCTTCGTAGAGATAAATTACTTCGCTCAGAAATTCTTATTCTATGGAATGAAATTTGGTCTAAGACTTCAACTGGAGCTCAAACCCGGCTGTTCTTTCCCTCAGTGGAAGCAGATTTTATCCTAGATTCGTCGTTTACCCCTTTTTTCTATGCAGTTCTCTCCCAGGTCACTGCTGCTCCCTAAAAAAGTTCCTATTAAAGATAAAAAGAAATCCATCGCCTCTCTGTTCCTGTTTTTCAGGTGATGAAGAAAATATCAATCTTGTGATCTTTGTCTTTACCAAGTAAAACGTTTCCAGAGAGGTCCTTATTGCATGAGCAACCAATCTGATCCTGTTGTGGCCAGTCACACTTTAAGCTTTCTCTGATCACAAATCCCCTTGGTCCTCCTAAATCATTTTTTGATCACTAACTAAACACTTTAAACTTCAGATTTGATCTCTCTCTTTCTTCCATCTTCTTTCTTCTGGCTACCATAGTATCAGGGTACATCCTAGCGGGGCCGAATCTATCTAATCGATACTGGGACGATTTATGGCGAGTACCATAACTCCAATCAGACTTAACAAACTTTCATTCTTAAAATTTCGTTCTGTAGTCACGGGTTCAGCCATCTTTGGCCAGAGCAGAGTCACTCTTAAGAGAGCAGTTCCATTTCTTGACGAGGAGCCAGGTTTGTTTCCTGGAAACGGCAGTTGTTAGTACTGATTTCGCTACGCTTGCTTTTGCACAGGTATTACAAATACCTGTCTTTTTCTCTTCTCTCTATCTAATCCCAGCTTCGCTTCGACCTGAGAGGACTGGTTGCACTAAACTGCCCAGCTAACTCCTGGACGAGAAGCACGCAAATCTTTCTTCTCTTTATCCTGTACGCCTAATCTCTACATCCCAAATCCAATCCAAACATTTTTCTGATCCTCTACCAATTGTTATTGTGTCTCGATACTTTTATCGGCAATAATCATGTGTATGATTATTATTTTGCATGTGTACACAGGAAACACTCGTCCTACGAGTATACGCCTTTTAATTTAAAAAAAAATTAATCGTGAGTGTTGGAAAGGAAAAACTCAGAGTGGAATCCTTTTTATGTGCATCATATAGATGCTTTTAGCGCGTCCAAGTTGCCTACGACGTCAAACAGCTAAACAATAGCTACCAGTAAACCACAAAAATTCCATCGCCAATTTCGATTACAAACACAATTCAATCAATTGATTCGTTTTTTAATCACGTGCATTCAATGTAAATAGCATCGGGTTCGGGATCGCAAACACTTTTACTCCACAACCATACTTTACAGAAGTCCTTAGGGAACCTATCCAAGGATCCTCGACACATTGGTAGCAGTCAAACATGTGAAATTAAGGGAAAACACAAAAACACTAAAAGAAAGAAAATACAATAAAAGGTTGGACCTAGTGGAAAACTCGCGAGCGAAATGTAGGATAATGCATTCACCATTCACCATAGGCTATCATATCCAATACAAATATTGAAATGTATATCTTGAGTTTAATATTTCATTTCAGATTTTATTTTACTTCACATGTATTAACTTATTTTATTCCCTACGGGAATCTCGCTCACCGTAGAGAGTTAAACATTTAAATTGTGAAGTTGTCTCTTATCTTTTTTCTGCTATAAATCAAAATCTGAATATAGTTGGCTAACCAAAGTTGCCAGCACGATTAAATCGAAAAAAAAATTGACTAGAATAGGGCTATTCCTGGAGCTAAATGGACAGTTTTTTTTACATGAGTTGCTTACATTATTTTCTTTTTAACATAGTTCGATCGGGATGGGCCAAAAGCGAAAAATGACCACACACTTTTTTAAGTTAATCAATGGATTTTTCAATAAATTTTGCAAAAAATTTATTGCTTAACGTTTACAAATTGTATTTGTATACTTAGTCAAACGAAAATTGATAAAATAAAAAAATTTATCGATGTTTAAAACTCATAAAACAAACTTTAAGATATTAAGATTAAGAGATAAGATATTAAGAGATTAAGATATTAAACAAACTTTAAGAAATTCCCTAAATTTCTTAATAATCTTTTTTTCTACTAGCAGTGAAACGTCAATGCTGTGTTCTTAAATGTACGTTTAGACTACAGGGTTTTGAGTGGTTTACGTTACGGCCGTGGGGAAGATTAGATTTGGAGGGGGGACTCAGATAAACAGAAGATGAACAAGACGTGACGTGAACGATGAACACGGGATGACAGTCGAGAAATAAAATAAAAAAACACCGTTCCTTTTTTAATGCTACTAGAGCGATTGGATGTACCGTGATAAATGAAAATAACTCACCCAAACGGTGAAAGAGCCAATGGGGTTAAATGTTCACTTGGAATCATTTGCGCAAAATATTTGCACCAAACGGTGCTACAGCGGGGTTGGAATCCCGCATAGTAAACGTCAACAGCCATCTGTTCCGGGAAAGTTGAGTTTAATGAGAAAATAGGCCGCATGGTGATGTGGTGATAATGGTGTGTGCCGGAAGACGAAGGGAGTTGGAGAGAGCAGCACTGCAACACATACGGAAATTTGCACATCATAATTTTGAATTCATTTACATCACATTAACAGCAACAACAATTGAAAAAAATTGAAAGTATAAGGTTTGTGTAGTCTATCGCTACAGCGTGACAAGAGTTGACAAGAGTTGTTGGGTGTGTGCGTGACAAGGAACTATATAGTTATTAGCGAAAGCGTCGCTCGAAGACACTTTTAAGGATTATCGTTCGATGTAGATGACCTAGGTAGTGCACTTGTGTAATTGATGGGCGTGCGCTGATGCACACGAAACCAAATTGACTTTCAGAAAGGCAAACTAACATTTTCAACAATTTTTTTTAATTATTATTATTATTTTTTCGTTGCACCGACGGCAGCTCGACCTGAAGTCGCGTACTTGAAAGTAAAAAAGAGTTGTCCTTTCGCCCTTTATCCATCTCGCCCGGCTGCTATAAACCGCTCGCCGAAGGAGATTTGTCTAACTCTTTACTCTCGTTGGCATTCTAACTTCCCGGTTTGTTTGTTTTGTTTTTTTTCTTATCACACCCTTATAACAATTACAAATTTTTATGATGACGTCAAAATAAAAATGACAATCATTTCCCCTATTCAAACGTTGTCGGTTGTGCTAGTTGTTATTGGAAAACTTTTAACAAGCAGCGAAATCAAAGTCCCTCATCATCGCCAAAGTGAAAAATGGGAGACAAAACGAATGCAAACTAATAGACTACTAGTACTACAGACTAATAGTAATTGCCGTATTGCGGCAAGAAGCTATGATATATCTGCTGTGAAGATCTCAAGGGCCCGTCAGAGTTTTGCCGTCAATTCATTGGTTTCATTCGTAATCGAATCCACCACGTGGAACACGGCTACATCTACTGGATGAGCCCATGTTTATGTGTTTGCCGATTTTTTGCGAGCGTACACTTCCACGGGTATAATTGGTGTGTGTGTGTGTTTGTTTGTGTGTTTCATTTTAGTTTGGGTGATGGAGATGGACTGGTTGGTGGTTGGCAGTCGTGTGACGCTGGCGAGCTACCAAATGAGGAACAAGTTGTGAAATGCTGAGCATTGTTGGCTGTGATCTGCTGCTGGTGAGTGTTTCAGTCTCAAAATCTTTTATTAAGACGAAAGTCAAAGTCATGGTGTTTCTACTTGCAGTTGCCGTCACTGATTACTAACCACTGATGTCGACTGCGGCGACCAAGAACAAGAGACGACCAAGAAGAAGACTGAGGGTGGAGATGGACCTTCTATTCTACAGCGTTCAATTATTTTTTGTTTCTGGCCCTCTAAACGAAACGGGATTTTACAAAAATTTACTACAAAATATCGCCATTTCCTGCCCCAAGGGAAGAATGAAAAGAAGAAACTATGTAAGAAACTAATAGGAAACAAAGTGGTGCTTAGGGTTCTCTCTTTCCTCTTGGCAGGATATGAACTTTGTAAAAAAGGCCTTTTTCTTAAACATTAACAATAAATATACTACAAAGAATATCGTATAGTGAATATGGCCTACTAGATGAATGCCGAAAAAAAAAACACTTTTGTTTATCGCGCGCCAGTAAGCAATTATTCCGGTCCTCCCCCCCCCCCCTCCCTCCTGGTCAAGTAGCCGAAAGCAAATTTACCATAGGTTAAGAGAATTTGGTCGGCCAGATACTCATCAGAGCCCTAGATGCCAGATCTGACATAGATCCCTTTTTCCCCGTTAGGATCTTTTTTTCGGAGAATTCAGGATCAGAGCAGAGTCCGTTCTCGGTCGAAGTCTGTGTTTTCCCAGTAGGACCGAAAGGATAAAATGGCCTTCCAAAGTTTCTGATTTTGCTTTTGTGTCGTCTGAAAATGTATAAATTAAGCACCACCCACTGAAAATGGTGGAAGGTGCGTTTTGAAATGGGAGGGGCTTACTCAAACTTTAAATTTGAATTTCACACACTCGGGTGCATTTTTTTAAATATTAAATACCTCGCCAATCAGCGTGAAAAACTGAGTATACAAATAATTATTTAAACAAAATCCCTTATTTTCGCACCTATCCTATTACCAGTTCGTTTCTAATTATTTTTCGCTTTCATTGAACTGGCAACTTGTCCAATCTGGCCTCTGGGAATCTAGGCTCTCCAAACCCCCTTAACCTATGGTCTCGCCGACAGTTAACAGAGAATAAATTGGTTTGTAATCGGGATTCACTATTAGAGAGCTAAGCAATATCAGGCAAAACTTTTACAGCTTCAGCTGTGCCAGCTGCAACGAGGATGCTAGCTCCACATGGAACACTCTTAACATGTGGATTTAAGCTTAGGCTTTAAAGGCCACTCAAGCAAATATTCCATTTTCAGGTCCGTCGTCTAGAAGCTATATGTTACCTTAGGATATAGCAAAGAAAATGCCTTTGTTTTGTTTCCAAAACCTCAAAAGTAAACGTCAAAGTGTTACACTTGAAGGGGAAGATTTTAATTGACGGCATTGCTGATTTCAATGCCGGCTGGTATTGGGATTGCAAGGCTGGCTGGGCACCTATTCAGAAGGGTAGAGGAGAAAGGGATATCCGACTTGGAGAAAAATCCATCAAAAGAAAAATGTACATCATCACCAAACATTACATCATACATAATCGATAAATACATAATTCTAATTTTGTGGCATAAGTAGTGCATCACTTTCCTCGACAGATTATTTGGTTTCAAATGTACTTCATATCTCTTCTTCCCCCTTTCTTAAAATGTTCAAGTGTATGCCCATGCGAGTGTCGGTGTATTCACGAGGACCCCCTTTTTCCTATCCCCCCCCCCTGGTGGATTCAACTTTTCAACGGGGGAAATTATAATGGTGTTGGAGAAATTATATTTAGAAGCTTGCCTGACACTATACTTTCATGACTACATTTTTACCTAATGCACTACCTAGTCTGACAATCAAATAATTTCGGCAAAGTTATCTGACTTGTTCAACCTTTTTTTAAATATTATTCAAGCTATGCTAAATGGTTACAGCATTTGCAAAAAATGATGTACCTCATGCTAAATGGTTGTAGCAAGTCACAACCTTAAATCTCGTCAAACAATTTCTTTCCCAAGACAGAATGGTTTGAATAATTCCAATAATGACCTTAAAGAATAATGAAAATAGTTATTGGTGAGGATTATCCAACATGGCAATTTTTTCCACAACGGGAATTTCTTCTGCCAATGCGACAACGACGACAACGGGCAATTTGACTTCGACACCCACCGTCAGCGACAGAAATCACCATCAATCAACAGCGCCGCGTGTTCCTACGCGAGCGCGAGTGGGGCAGGCGCAACAATTCGACAAAAAAATGGTGATTACGATGAATTGAGAAGAGACATTCCCAACTACCACACATACGGACCAATATGTTCAACAATTTACACACACACGCACGCACAAACACACACACAGACAGGGAATTTCTTGTTCACTTTCAAGTTTCTGAATTTTTGTTCCTGTGTAACAATAAAGAGTAAGTCATAAACTAGAATAAGCTATGCTATATTTTATTGCCTATGATAACTTCATTACTATCTCGTCCTTTGACAGCCAACTTTCTTATTTATTTTTTTTTTGCTTTCTTTCTAATGTCTCGAGCAATGATTTTTTTTTCAATGGCTGCTTTTCCATCATCTGTAAGCTTCGTCGTTTTATCTCCTGTTGAACCTGACATTTTGTAACGTTTACGTTACTTGCAACTATTCATCATAAATTCATTCACATTTTCCAATCCAACAATTAAAATTAAATCATGAACTAGAATTAGCTATGCAATCTTTGCAATCAATCTCTAAAAGAAGTAACTTACTAACTTCCACTAACTCATGAGCTAGTGGAGCCATGCAAACTCCAATTACGGCTCTATGGGAGTTTTTTTTGTGTACTGTATTAGGTAAAGAATCAGTATTTTGTTAATCCAACGATACTTTTCAGTTATTGTTTCAATCCCAATAGTTCTTTGCAAATTTTTTTGCAGGGCATCGTGTTTTTCCTCAAAATTTTTATTCCAGCGCTAGCTTCAAATGGCTCACACTATTTGAGACCACAAATCTTGAACGCTGAGTTATACTTCAAGACTACCCCTGAAACTCCAAAGCAACTAGGAATTAAATGATAATTTAAATCAATTCATGTGGTTGGCAAACATTTCTCTCAACGCCAATATTCGACCAGACCAGTGAAGAGATAACTGTTATGAGACCAAACCAAGATGAAGGTAAGTCTGCAAAAGAGAAGAGCAAACAATTAGCAAGAAAATAGGAAAACTTGAGAATGGAGCACACCTGACTAAGTAATCGGAATTACATCAGTGAGTTGGCTGGCAAGTGGCAACTTTAGTGTTGCTGATGGATACAGTTCAGTTTGATTACGGCTGGGAATCCTCTTCAACAATGCGTCTTCTCCAGTAGATGTTTCTTTAAGCAGATTCATGGCTGCACGCCAATACTTCCATTGTGAAACACATTTTTTTTTACTTGATGAAGCAAGTATGAAAGCTGCTCCGGTTAGTTCCAAAACATCAGTTTGCTGTACAGCATCTTCTTCACTTCGTTTTTCAGATAAAAGATGGTCAAGGTAACGAGAATTAGACATTATGGACAAAATAAGGAAATCTACAATGTCTTTTTGATCTGATATGATTGCTGCAACCAAAGGGGGTATCTTGGCAAAAGTCTTTGATTTCCATGAAAAATTTCCAGTTTGTGTTACAGAAGTTTGACGTTCAACTAAAAATTTCACAATACTTAGATGCTTGTTTCCTATGGCAATCAGAAGTGGAGTACTCCCACGGTCATCAGTGAGCTCAGTGAGGTCTCAAGGAATGTTATCACAATATATCTGAAGAGAAATGATAAGAATGTTGCTTCCATTACGCTTTCAATTCACATGGTTGGGCAAACTACCCTCATTGGGTACCAGGACTAGTGTCGGCTGGGCACCTATATCCAAGAATATTTGTCTTCACCTACCTCGTAATCGGTTGTGTCATTTTCAACTTTCTGGTGTTGTGATTCCACAGTGATATTACAATCCAGATTCAGTTTTTCTGCTGATTCAGAAGTACCAAATGGGATATCAGACTTGGAGAAAAATCCATCCATAGAAAATGTCATCGAAATCAAAAATCATATATCGTGTTAAAACCAAGTGTATAGTCCTAAAAATTTCTAGAAATAGAGCAAAAATATGTCTAAGAAACTTTCGAGCATGATGGTAAATTTAAAAAATAATTACGTTCTGTTATTGAAGACCATCTCCCAAGGCGAACGAATAAGTCGTTGGAAATAGTAATCCTCTTGATTGCCTTGAAATTAGTCCGACTAACAAAACTGGATTTAATGTTAGGCTACGGACTGGGCGGAAAATGCTACCATTCAAAGAATTTGGTGTATATCCAGTTTTGAAACACTTTCTACATTTTTTTTCAAGTCCAAGAAGTTTATTCGTCTCCAACATGCAAGCCTTATTTTGACAAATAAGACCTTAGGGTTGGGCGAAGAATTCCTTTTTTGCTTAACGTTCAACGAATGACGCAACATAAAAATCAGAATTGGTACATTGTGCAACATGCTCAATTTTCTCCTTAATTTGATGTCTATCTAAAAAAAATTTAAAAGATATTTTAAACCTAGCAATTACTAAAAAAAATTATAAATTAAATTACTCTTCATTAATTCGGATGATTGCTACTCAAAATGCTTTCAAGTCACTTTTTGTAGTGTTCGGTGGTCATCTGCGTTGAATGTGTATTCGGATAGGGAAGAACCGAAAATATAACAAAACAAAGAGCGAACATGTACGAGTACTTTATAAAGAGAGTGTACGATATTATATCAACACCGAAAAAGAAGAGGCACTGTGCGTGTCTTGGTGTTTACCCGAGACCAAACCCAATTGTGTGAAAGGTGTGTGAATATAATAGAATTATGAGAGCAACATATACACCCTCAAGCAAATTGGATATGTTCGCATATACTGTTTTCTATATTTTTTTCTACTTGCAGAAGCGCCAGCGCTTCGTCCTCCCCTTGTACGTCAGTCTCGTAGATATCCAACGGAACTGTCTCTATCTCCGGGCAAAGCCCTGCTCCGGCTGGTCAACCACACCCGCAAAGTCCTGACGCCAAACCTGCTGGCCGCTTTCGAGCAGGACAACCAGCCCAAATATATTTTCTGCTCGGTCATTAACATACTGATGCGACTACATTGAATACAGGCGAAATGACGGCGACATGCCTGTCGTAACCAGCCCCGAAATGGAGATACTAGCACCCGTCAACTCGAGAAAAAAAAAAACAGAAAATCTTATTCTCTCTCTGTATTTATATAATTCCCAACTATTTCTCCGTTTTTTGGTTCGTTTTCTATACCGCCCATAAAAGTCGAGCAATATTCGAAAGTCCCATCCTTGACAATATCCACTTGTTCTCTTTTTGTTTTCTCTCTCTTGGTGTGTTTCTAATATCCACGCACACAACATAAATAGGTCTAATATCTAATTACATTCAAATGGATGGATTAACGTGAGAAGATCAACGCGCTCGATGTGATCCAAACGGGGAAACGGAGCCCTGGACGGAATCGGCTGCCGATCTTTGCGGAGTGGCGACGGATTATCTTGCGCCGGCGGAAACGGCAGCGGCGATGTGGCAAAAGCGACAAATCCTGCAGGAAGGGAACAGAGTTCCTTGTTATGTTGGTGGTGGTAATGCTGGATGGATGAACGAAGCTTGCGGTCTGATGCTCTCACTGCTACTAGCACCGGGCTGCTTACGGAGGAATCAATCCAGCACTAGACGGTCCCCAGTGGTGATGATGTAGCAAAGTCGCTCAGGGAAAAGGATAAGGCGGTCCAGGCACTCCGCCAGCACCAGCAGGCAGTGGCCGCTGAAACGGTTGAGTAGAGTCTATAATCGGATGCTTTAATTAATGTTGCTTTTCATTACGCTGTCAATTCACATGGTTGGGCAAACTACCCTCATTGGCTACCAGGGTGCTTTGGTGGCCTGGGCGTAGGGCGTCCTGAAAGTGAGGCCCAGAGTAGGAGGGGCCTGACTGGCCGAAGAAGGTTGCTGGAAATTAAAATGGCAGAATTTGGCGTTGGTGAAGGCTACCTTGGCATTGATCAACTGCAATTTAAGTTTAGAAATCTGTTCGTGTGGAAGTTTGACGAAATCGAGCGCTGCACCAAGATTCGCCCTGATGCCCTCCTTGATGAAAAAGTCTAAACAAAAGAGATCCTTGTCTTCTGTGATGCTGGTGAGATCTTCGTATCGGAATTTTTTCGAAAAAAACCTTCATTCCACTTATTTGACTTAACTTTCCAACAAACAAAAAATAAAGCAAATTATTCCACAACTAAAATCTGAAAAGTAATGGTCCAAATATTTACTTTTGCAGAAAAATGTGCTAGTTGCACCTTGTAGAATATATCAGATTACTACATTAATCAATCTCAGCCCACACACCAAGTTCAAACAATATTTTGAACTCATCGTCATTCGCTCTACATTTGTTCCTAACAGCATCGCTGATAAAAATATCTGAAATTGTGCTGATACCTCCAGGAATATTATTACAATCAATGTATTTCGTCGCTCTAATGTCAATTCACTTGATTGGAAAAACTTACCTCGTTCTTTTTTGGTGGAAGACCCAATCCATACGCTGTCCCACTTCTACCTTAAGCCAATGCACTGCACAAGTTCCTTCACTTTTTGATGAATCACTTTTGGTTTAAGTGGAATTTCACTGGTCTTGGTTAACTGCATAACAAATTTTAAAAATTATTACATATTTAAAATCTTTATAAAACAGCCTCTCTGCAGGAGAACATGCTTGATGCAATTTACTTGAGCTTTCAGATTTTGTAGAATTTTCATTTAAGCGGACCAAAAATTCTGAATCTGGATTTTTTCGGGAAGGTTCACGGGATTATCCGATGGACGGTGCTGTCCGTTCTATCCACTTCATTCTCTAGATGAAGCTGTGGGCTGGATATTTGACAAAACGTCAAGCAGGATGAACTTTTTCCTCTTTTTCGATGGACGTTGATGGTTGGTTGCCAACTGGATCTGAGAACCAGAAGCCTTGAACCCAGGCAGCTCCACGCTAACATCGGTTTCTTCTTCTCTTTCTCGGCGTCTTGCTTCTTCTATCTCGGTCATCGGATGTTCGTCTGAGTCGTAATCTTAGTCTTCTTTCTCATCCGGGCTAACCTTGAGCATCATCGGAGGGTTTTAGCGAAGCTTCTTATCGTCTATTTTATGTCGTCGATTGTCGGGTCTGTACCCTCAGCCTATATTGAAATTTAATAACACAGCAGATTTAGATATTGGTTTATACACGCACAAAATTCAACTAATCAAACTCATCATTATTGTCTCTAGTTATGGCTCTGGTGGTATCACTGGTCACAGTATTCGGGATTCGGCTTTTCACCAAATATGGCACAAGAAACACGAATACAACTTAGTGAAGTTACAATTTCAATGTTTGGCTAAATAATCAACCCCAAACCCTAATTAAGTTCATCTTATTTGTAAGCATGAAATGTGTAAGAAGTATTTAAGTTATAATCAACAAATTTCCTATGCAAATGATGGAACTTAGATTCGAACCTTGAAATTAGCCGTCATTTACTTTATTCTTTATTAAATTTACTGCCTGGCAAGGCAGTTTATTTTAATTGATTATTGAGCTGTGGTATTGGAATAGTAATTATCTAAGTAGTCTTTTTGTCAAAAATCAACTCAGTGAAAAATGCATTTTTATCCTAACTTATCGCGGGAGGTCTAAATTTCATTTGATTTTGTTCAAATTTGTACAAACATGTAGTTTCACTAGTTAAATAATAATATATTAAGGCCCGGTTTTTTTAACTAGCGCTTCCAAAACCACAAAAAATCAACTATTTTGACACTTTCTCAGTCGGTGGAGGACCAAATTGTATTTTGGTTCAGAAAAAAAATAGAGGAGTTATTCAACATATGAGTAAACTCGAACCACAATAGCCCAAATTAAAATTTAAAAAGTGTGGAAATGAAACATACTAATACCCAACCTAAGTTTGGAAACACGGCAAGTACAACCACGAACTAAACGACCAATTTCATTTAGTTTTTTTTTTGTTCATACACTTCAATACATTCAATGTGAACTTACAGGAGTAAAGGGTGATGGGAGAAACAATGGAGGAACTGGAGTGTAATCTGCGTCGAGCGCTGGTACGTTGCCGAGAAAAGAATTTAAAGTTGCAATTAAAGAAATGCCAATTCTTTGTGCAGAATCTTCCCTGGTTGGGTCATGTGATCGGAAATGGATCTTTTAAGCCTGATCCTGAAAAAGTGGAAGCTATTGTGAAAATGCCGGCTCCTACGGACAAGAACGTCTTGATACGCTTACTTGGAATGGTAACGTACTTGGGCAAATTTTGTAAAGACTTGGCTGTTCTAACGCGACCTCTTCGTGGCTTGTTGAAGCACGATGCGGCATGGGTGTGGGACGCGCAACAAGAACAAGCCTTGAGTGCCCTCAAGTTCGCCTTTTTCTCGTTGCCGGTTTTACGTTTGTTTGATGTTTCCAAACCGTTGGTGGTCTCCGTGGATGCTTAACCCATCGGTATTGGTGCAGTGTTATTGCAAGATGGCCAGCCGGTGGCTTTTTCGTCCACATCACTGACTGAGACTCAAAAACGTTAATGTCAAATAGAAAAGGAGCTGTTGGCGGTTCAGTTTGGCTTGCTGAGATTCCGGCAGTATGTTTATGGACAAAAAGTGACAGTTGAATCGGACCACAAACCGCTTGTTGGTCTGCTGGAAAAGCCGATAGCAACTTGCTCCCCAAGGATCCAACGAATGAGACTTCAACTGCAAAGATTCGACTGTCGGCTTGTGTATAAGCCCGGCAAGGAACTTTTCATCGCCGACACCTTGAGCCGTACACCTTCGCCGCGTTTGTTCACGAATGACGTCACCCAGAATAGTGAAGACCAAGTGCATCATGTGCTTCATAGTCTTGTCACGTCCGTGTCCACACGGAAGCGTTATGCCGAAGCCACGGCCTTGGGCCCGACACTGCAAAATTTGAAAACGGTGATTCAAACAGGGTGGCCTGAGAAGCGTGCTCAGTGTCCGGCGGCAGTCAAACCGTATTGGTCGGTGCGGAGCGAATTGTCAATGGTGGAAGGCTTTTTATAGTGTGGCAGTCGTTTAGTGGTTCCAATGTCCCTTCGTCACGAGACCATGGAGGGTATACACGAAGGTCATTTCGGTGAAACGAAGTCTATTTTACGCGCGAAATCAGCAGTGTACTGGCCTGGTTGAGAGGACCAAGTGAAAAACATGGTGTCCAGTTGTTCGGTTTGTCAAGAAAACCGTGGTCGAAACCCTAAGCTGCCGTTACATCCAGCCCGGCTTCCGGATAACGCTTTTCAGCTGGTGTCTGCTGATTTGTTCGAGTTTGGGCGCGTGAACTATATTTTGCTGGTGGACTCATACAGCAAATGGCCGTGTGTCGTTCCCCTAAAGTCAACAACGTCGTCAGCAATCACTGAAGAGATGTCACGATTTTTCTGTGACTTTGGACGGCCAGAGGAGTTGGAGTCTGAAAACGGAACTCAATTTTCCAGTGCGAAGTTCCGTGAATATTGTGCATCGTTGAACATCAAGCAAGTGACGTCGAGTCCCGAGTTCGCCCAATCTTACGGACTGGTTAAGCGACACATCCAAACGGTGAAACGCACTTTGCTGAAGATGTTTGCTGAAGGAAAGTCCCAGTGGAAGGCACTGGCAGCCATCCGTTCGACCCCGGTGTCCAGCTCATTACCGGCCCCGTCCGTGCTACTTCAAGGACGTAATCTGCGTGGTGTGCTGCCTTTTCTCGACGCGTCCTTATCTCCAAAGCTGGTGCCGGCGTCATTTGTACGTCAAGAGTTGTCTCGTCGACAACAAACGTCGGCGTTTGTTCAAACCCACCCAGTGATTTTTCGATCGTCTGCGTTGACTGTAGGACAACGTGTTCGTGCCTTGATCAAAGGAAAGTGGCAACTTGGTGTTGTAAATGTGGTGTGCCCAGAGTCACACTCTTTTATAGTCCACTTAACTGATGGGCGTCTGTTTCGTCGTACACGCTGGGCAATTAACGTCGATAACGTGACCAGACCGACAGCCGTTCAAAGAACCATGCAACCTTCCCGTCCGAAATTTTCCCGTGGCCCGGTTGTCGTTCCACCCACTCAAACACCGGCTTTGGTTCAGCCGAGTGGAAGTTCTGCAGTGGCTGTCCAGTCCGCCGTCACCAGGACGTCCCGTCCAGTCACTAGTGTCAATACTCCGTCTAGACAGTCTTCCGTGTCCCAGTCGTCTGCTCAACAAGAGTCTACGCCGGTCCGTTCTATTGAAGCGCCCAGCCGCCCTGTTCGAGAGATTCCGGCCTCACCCGCTCGTTTATTTGTTTCCCGTATTCCCGTTCGTGACCGGGTGGTTTGGATGTCCCCTTCGGCCAGCAATGGTCAACATGCTCCTGTGGCCGCCCTTGGTGTTACCCGCCCGGGAAGACGCTACATCAAACCTCCACCACCCTCTCAGTAAACGACGCAAGTCGACATTCCATCCGCCCGTCCGATTTATCGTCATGCCATTTCAATTCATTGTCTTTTCATTATTCATTGTATCACTACTCATTGTTCATGCGTTTATTTTCATCTCACCTACTCATTGTTCATTCATCTTCATTCACATCCTTATTGTTCGTTCATGTTGGTTTATTTTTCACATTCTCGTCTTACATTTTGATTGCATTCGTTTGTGTTCGGTATGGGGTTATTGTTCGTATACGGTTAAGGGCGGAGATGTTGTAAAGTCTACCACTAGGTGGCCTCCCATCTTCCGCTCCCATGTCGAGACCACCCTGTCGGCAATTGGCAATACACAGAGAGACTCAGACAACCAAGACTACAACAATATGCATCCTCGATTTTTAAGAGGAAAAAATAAAGAAAGATTTTTTTACCATAGGATCAACAATTACCTCAATTTGGATTTCTTAGAAATTGTCAGTAGGTGAAGTGGTTATAGAGCGTTAGATTGAGATGGATCAAATGTTGTGTTTTAACATTGCTTTAACCGGACTCCCTATTTGGTTAGATTTTGAATTCGTTATTGAATGGAAATTAAACGTTATGGATGGAACACTGTTGATTGGTGTAAACTGTACACCGGGCTCGTTAGTAGAAGGGAATTTTGCAAAAATTTACAACCGTGAACCAATTTCAAAGTAAGGAACAGAGATAAGGAGATGGCTTACTCTGTGAAAAGTCCAGCAGTCGACATTTTGCCCCCTCCCCCTACTGAGAAGATGAATTCGACTGCATTTCGGCGAGCTCCGGAAGCATTTCCCAGTAGTTCCCCCCTTCAGGATTTGAACCATACCGCCCATGCCGCCAAGTAAGGCAAAGCTTCCTATTGGTTATTATTTTTCAGGTTCTGATGTCCCCTTTCCCATGGGTATGCGCATTCTCCTCCCCCCCCCCACTCGACCCCTTTAGGCCGGCTTGGGCTGCACGTCAGCTCCGTAAAACTCAAAACTTTGAACGCGTTTTACGGATACTCCCGCTCATTTGCACACCCTAAACCCTATATTAAAAATGATCGGCATGAAAAGATCAACAACCCTGTATCAATCGTTTTTTATAGCAGAAAACTTGTCTTGCTAGGAAACAGCCACGCTACTCAACAAAAATTTGACAACAATATTATCAAGCCACAATGGCAGCAGAAATCTGATTTTTCTGAACATTATTAAGATTGTGGATTACAAAGCGCAACACGCAGCGGAGAAAAGTAAAAGAAAAAAGTATCTCAAGGAGTCAGGGCAAGTATCGATGCACACCAAAAGGTGCTAGAGAGATTCAGCAATAGTTCAACATTAGATATAAATGGAAGCAAGATGCCAAAAAATATGAAACCGGATTGCTCACCAGCAAAAAATGCAGCCCTACAAAGATTTAATCCAGAAACTAATAGAGGCCATTCCAGCAGCCTACAGACTGCTAGAGTTTCCTAAACGACATTGCTTCCCTCTCTTTGTATTTCATATCATTGGAATTTTTTTTATCCGGGCCCATTTCTATTTTACGATTTGGAAAAGGTTGATGCCCTTTCTTCCCAGATTTTTTACTCAGTATTTACCATGGAGGCATAAACAAAAGAGCAGCGTGATCGAAACTCAAAAGCAGAGACTTTCTTCAAATAGTGTTTCTCCAGAAAATTATATTATTTTCACCTTTAAAAATTATTACCAGTGAAAAATTATTTTTTTTAAATCCAGAAGCACCGGTGCGTGTTTCTAGATAAATAAATACTGCAACCCCATTATAATAATACATCCTTATGAGAAATATAATTTTTTTTTTTGGGGGGGGGGGGGCGCTCAAGGGCGCGTTGTCTTACAAAGATGCCGGAAATTCTTCCGGATATGGGTAATTTCCCATATAGTATATGCCAATTTACTAATTGTCGTTTTTCTGTGTGATAAATTCAATGAATTTGATTTATAACCCTCCCCCCTAAAAAAACTAGCCTATAACTTTTTAGCGATGCAGTTAATTCAAAAAACAAAGAATTTCATTTATTTTTTTCATTTTTTCAAGCTTACGCAGAAATCTAAAAGTTGTTTCATTGCGTTTAGTTTGTTTAGTCAAGAGTATACTATCGTTACTTTATCACACGACACCAGTGTTCTAGAAGGTGAAAACAGGCCTGGTTTATAAGCTAAATTAGCTAATCAGCATCTGTTTTGGATTATTTTTGGGACCAAACTTCAAAATTTGAAAAATTGGCGAATGGTCTCGCTAATAGAGTGCACATTAGAAGTGAAATGGCTCATTCGCATTAATTTAGCGAATGCTTTAGCTAATGAAGTGCCGATTAGCGAGTGCAAGGGGCAAGTTGGCATTTTGCTAGTTAGACCCCTTACAGACCAAAACAAATCAAGCCTACACCAAATATGAAAGAAAACACCCAGATTGCTCATACAAAATTTCAAAAGTATACGACTTTCCCAACAGGAGTTAAAGCAAAAAGAGAAAAAAAAACGACAAAAAGTTTTTTTTTGGGCCTCTCAGCACTTTTTATTTTTCTCATAGTATAAAACTCTAAGAGTGTCAGAAAACCCATTAGCCAAATAGAATAGGGGATGGCGCAAAAAAATAATAAAATAATAAAACATACTAAAAATAAGAGAAAAAAATAAAAAATATCCCCTAATCATACTATACCTGGGAAAAATTTACTTTACGAGTTATTTACGTTTAAAGTTTGGCCTCCGTGGCCCAGCTCTAAAACGCAGGAGGGGCCTAAAGTCACGTGATTGTTGGTGCATTAGTACTGGTGGGAGCAGATCACGTGACCGGAAAAAGCCAATAGAATGCGTATCCTTGAAAACGATTTTTCATTCTTTTACCGCATGGCGGTAAAAAACCAGACTGCTTCAAGCTCAACGCGACACCTCGCGCGACACAGACGAAATGACAGATGTTCCCCGCATCTATTGGTTCCCGCGATCACGTGATCTATTCTCATTGGTTAAAACCGACCATTGCTTATGCACCAAGAATCACGTGATAAATAGGCCACCTCCTGCGTTTTAGAGGCGGGCCACGGAGTCGAAACTTTAAACGTAAATAACCCGTAAAGTAAATTTTTCCCAGCCATAGTATGATTGGGAGATATTTTTTTTTCTCTTTTTTTTTGGTATGTTTTATTATTTTTTTATTTTTTGCGCCATCCCCTATCCATCCCCAAACACAACAGTTCTACATTAAAAAGTTATTTAGTTATCAATTTATTCATTTTAAAAGCACCCTGTGGGGTAAGTTGTCAGAAATTTTGAGGGGCATTTTGGCATGCAGATAACTCACCAGAGGCTGAGTTGCAAGTTTTCAAAATTGGACGTAGAAATTTTGGAGCAATGGAGTATCGTCAGTAGCCAACTTACCCCGTAGGTGGGGCAAGTTGACAAACTTTTTTTTTTGCAGTTTTTCTCGATTTCACAATTTCGTGTAAATGAACATTGTAAACAAATACGAACAATTCATAGAGAATTGAAATCTGAATCGGATTCATTCATTCATTTTACCAGTAGTGTACTCAAAAAATTCAGAAAAAATGCACCTGCCAACTAGCCCCCCTCTCCCCTACACCAGATTAACAATTGCATTCGCTAATCAAAAAGTTCCTTAAACAAATCAGCACGATTAGATAATCAAAACATCTGTTAACAGATGTTAATCAGCTAACTTAGCTAACCACGAAATCGCTGTGAAAAACCACGCTGTGAAAAACCAAAATTATCTTGCGCTGCCAGTCTGCTACTCACTTTTTTTAGCAAGCAGGGATAACATATTTGTTTTTGATAAACCTTCCCCAAAACCTTCAAAATTCAAGGAGATCAAGTAGATCCCTAGCAAAATATGATTCCTTCTCAAGCGACAAATGTTTCCTCGATTCAATTAGAGAGAGAACTGACGGAAAGAGATGGTTTCATTTGCACCTGACACCAAAGTAAAATGCAAAAGTAAAATCAAAACTTTTTTTCCGTTCTTTACCCAATTGGCAAAGAAGGAACCAAATTCGAACATACCCACCCCCCTCCCAAACGAATAATTTTTGTACCTTCACCCAACTATAAAAGCCCCGATAGGGAAGATGTAAAGTATCAGTTGTTCTACAAATCAACCGAATTCAACATGAAGCTGGTAAGGAGACGACACGCAAGGCATTTAATCAGTCAACAGTCGTCGAATTCATTTGTGCTTTAATTGCCTCAGACTTGGGACTAAACTATGTGAAATGTGATTTTCTAGTTTGTTATCGCCGCTGTCTTGGCCGTCGCTGCCACTGCCCCTTCCAGCTACAAGCCGGAATACAAAGCCCCAGCTTACGCTGCCCCAAGTTACTCTGCCCCGGCTTACGCTGCCCCAAGCTACTCTGCTCCGGCTTACGCTGCTCCGGCCTACGCCAAGGATAACAAATACGCAGGTATCACCGTCACCAGCCAATCTGATGAGCGCAATCTCGACGGCAGCAGCCAGTGGAGGTAATAAAAATCAACGAAATGTTAATTCTACTTTATTTACTAGTTATAACCTTGATGGATTCAATCGGTTAATCATTTCTTGATAATGATTAATATGTGCAGCTACGCCCAGTCTGACTACACGACCCGCGAGGAATCGCAGGTGCAAAAGAAGCTCCAAGGCGTCGCCTACGACTCTTACGGCAAAGCAACTTACGAGGATGTGATGGGAAACACCAACAAGGGATCTTCTTACTGGGTTTCCCCCGAAGGCGAGAAATTCACTTTGACCTGGGTCGCTGATGAGCAGGGATTCAAACCCAAGGGCGACCACTTGCCCGTCGCTCCCGTACACGTCTACGAACTCCCCGTCGCTCCGGTCCATGAATACGAACTCCCAGTTGCTCCCGCTCTCCCCTACAAACGCACCGGACTCGGTTATTCCGGTACCAGTTATTATTAAATTAAGAAATTATATTAGACTAATGAATGATTGAATGATGTCATATTTGATGTTTTCTTTGCGATAATGTTGAGTGTGATTGTATAAATAAATACAAATTAGGCTATCTATAATTAACCAAGTTCTATTTTTACGAATTCATCCGAGAATTTAGTGATAAGCTAATATTCTCCAAATAGTAGACTAGTGGTAAAGAATTTATACAAGGGACAAAAAAAAATATTCTTCAGTTCTTCCGATTTTATCTAATATGAAAAGGAAATTAACATTTAATAGCCTATATTATAAAAATAGTTTCGGTATTTTCCGATATTTTCGGAAATTTTTCTGGAGTTCTTCGGCTGTAACTGAAATCGATTGGCCCCGATAAGAATCCTGCCTCTGCTGATGCAATCCACCCATTTTTTAAATATTCGACCAAACGGATTTATTATGCTCTATCTGTGCGAATATTTCACGAGTGTACAACATACAATAAATGGTGACTTGAAAAAAAAGGGAGAGCGTGAAACTCAACAGGAAAGACTTATTCACCAAAGGTTCTATATACGTGTTCTTCTGGAATCTTTCTTATCGACCAATCGCAATCGACGAAGGACGTTTTAAAATTATTATTTTGGGAGTAACG
Organism: Daphnia pulicaria; assembly: GCF_021234035.1. Taxonomy (NCBI): domain Eukaryota; kingdom Metazoa; phylum Arthropoda; class Branchiopoda; order Diplostraca; family Daphniidae; genus Daphnia; species Daphnia pulicaria. The sequence continues at coordinate 4,854,449 of NC_060914.1, read as the reverse complement.
TGCGCGTTCTTAGATAAATAAATTTTGGAATCCCATAATTGTATCATAAAGTCTTGCGATAAGTGATATCAAAATGTTGTTTTGAAATTGCGCTCAAGGGCGTTGTCTGACAAAGCTGCGGGGAAATGCTTGCGCATATATAGGTGAATTGGCTTTGAGCGACTTTGAGTTTGTTACGAATCACTTATAACCAAAAGAAGAAACACCAAAAAAAGGATGAAAACGAATAACCGGAAACCGGCCGCTCTCTCTTATTACTGGAATCTGATTTTGTACCATATAGGAGGACCTAATCTATTCCAGACATATTTCAGTTGTTAAACTCGTTCAACAAATAACATGAACACTCAGGTAGCCAATAAACAGGAATTCTTCATGGATATTTCGCAACGCATATTGGAACTTGATCTGCTTGAAATAATGTTTGACATATAAAACCCAAATAAAAATAAGAAATTTCCGAGGATATTTCTTTTTCATGTTTAGACTGTTTACACTCACTCCTACTTCATAAAATGTTATTTGACTAAAAGATACTGTCCCGCGGAGGCCGGAACGTCCACAACATTATAATAGGGTGCAGAGTGCTGTAAACATTTATAGTCTCTGACTTCCATTTGCTGGACTTATTTCTTCCAGTGACCTTTAGAGGGGTTGGACAAATAGTAATGGCTGAAAATTGCAATATGACACATTAAACTACTTGTCGCTGTTTCAAATGTTTGAAAAATGTAGTTGGGTCAAAAACTGAGTACTAATTCATCTGCCACATTATTAATGAATTTATTTGTATTTGTAAATATTTTGAAGCTTGATCATCTGCTGTGGAGTGTAAACGCATTTTATTTGTCGCCTGGTGTTCCATTAATCGACATTAAAGTGATTTTGTAATTTTTGTAAGAGACATAACTGTGAGACTGATGATGCAAGGCAACGCAGATTTGAAATGAAATTACATTCTTTATTAGTTCAAATTTCACTGCTATAATTGGTCGGTGTAATTGGTGTTTGCTAATCAACATCCACCAATATTGTTGTTCCTAGTACTATACAATAACACTGCGTTTCTGTTAAACAGTTGTCCATGTGCAGCAAAGCGTCGAACCCGTCGAACCATTGATGGAACTGCCGGCAAGGGATTCGATAGTCAGCGTGTTGTCCGTCGACGTGCACAGCACTGTGCCCACAGTGGGTGATCCGGTGATGATGAGGGTTGTTCGCTTGTTCCGCTGTTGCTGTAAAACTGCCCAAATAATTGTGTTTATCAAAGAAATTGTGCTGCAGCATTATTTGTATCACAATTCACCGTGGTGTACGTGCCAGCCTGCGTATATATTAGACGGTCGTACAACTCATTTGAATTTTGCTCCCAACGGCTACCGTGATGGCTAGACACTGTGCCGTTTGTGCCCCGGGAGTTCGGATGGTTTTGCACGATCCAGTCGTCGCAGTCGTCGTGGTGGAGCACGCGACTGCCAAGAGATTATAATCTCTCATTGTAGTTTTCGGCGGCGTAGTAGTTGTCGGCGTTGTTGTTGTCGTCGGAGTAGTAGTTGTTGAAGTTGTAGTTGTTGTTGGGGTTATTGTTGTGTTGACTTTGTGGTATCCTCCTGCACGACCAAAAGTGGCGAAATGATTGAAATGAGACTCAATTTCCCGAAGGCCAAGCCAACGGACCTCAGAATCATGCAGACTCGCTATCCAAATTATCTTCTTTCGATGTTCAAATTCTCCGTCTGAAAACAATGAAATTAATCAACCAGCATTCCAAGAATTAATATATAGCGACTATTATGTACAGTGTACTAAATTTAAAGTCTCATTCAATCAACAATTTGTACCTATATCATTACAGTTCAGGTTATTATTCTCATGATGATTTAAATTCATTTCGTCTGTTGCGGCGAGAAAAGCGCCTTTCAATTTCTCCAATTTGGCAACGCCTAATTTTAAGTCAAGCGCGATTCTTTCCCCTTCCCTCCCGAGTCCTTGTGTTAATCCGTCTGCTAGCCTTCGTACGACGTTAAGACCACGCTGGTTTCACTGTCGAAAGAGCTAGTTACTGTCACGATTATTATACTTTTCTGTGTTTCGTGAAGCCATTTATTCAGCTTGTAAGTACATTATGTTTGTAATTATCAATTGCCCGACCTGTCTAACCTGTGAATATGTTTGATATTCAGTTTCAGCTCGTTTTCTGTTCTGAGCTGTCAGTTCAAACCCTATTCTGAGTGCTTTTGCTTGCCTGGCATTGGTAAATTACTATTATTATGCTTACATTCTATTGCGTATGCTAATTGCTGTTTATTTTAGGCTTCATATCTATATTCCCTGTCTGTGTGCATATTGGTCTGGGTGACCACTCACATTTTCTCGTGTCACCCCAGGTACAATCCTTCCATGTTTCTTTTCCGTTCCCCAACTAACTCTTTTTCTTTTGGTTTAGACATCACACGTATGTCAGTTCACTGTATGTCAACACAGTTTGAGTCCTACACATATTTCATTTTGTGTCGTGCTTGACCCAGCATCAACTTGCGAATAAATTATAGGGGCTGCTTACAACAGACCCCAGAAGAAACTCTGAAGGCTCTCACTAAACTCATAGCGTCGAAACATTTTGGTCCTTCGAACCGGAGTCATCCACAGAGATTCTTCTTGGCATATTCGTTATCTGAAGTTGATCCTACGTCTACGCTCGTTAGCCAGAGCTTGTCAACGTTCCTGCTGGTCGAATACGGTCGACCATTCTCTTTCAATCACCTGAGTTGAATCACTGCTTCATTGGAGGAGCTTCTGCCCGCTGTTTCATCTAGCTTCCAGTTGGCCGTCTACTCTCGCCTCATCCATCAGTATGGCCGGTGTAAACGGAGACAATGAGGTTCCTGAAGAAGAGACGACCACGCCTCCAACCCCAAAAGACCTTCGAGATGCTACTACCTGGAAGAAGCAGCGGAGTGCCGTACGCGCGCAAATCACTAAGACAATACGGTACCTCGGCAACCTGGTCAACGAAAGAGGTTCCAGAGGATCCATTTCCACCATGATGAAACACCTTGAGAATCTATTGGCCAAAGCAGCCAAGATCCACACTAATCTATCGACGGTTGAAGATCAGGCCGAAAATGATCGCCAGGACGAGTTCCATCTGAAGTATGTCGAACTGGCTGGAGACGCGCTGGAAAGAGGCCAGCAATATTTGAATTCGCGATTAGGCGAGCCCCCGTCCGTGATTGCAGGCAAGAAGGCGCCGTCTATTTCACCGTCCGAACAAAATCGTCAAGAGGCAGAACGCCAGTTGGCCCAACAAAGAGCAGATGCAGCCATTCTCCAAGCCGACGAAGCCCGTCGTTAAGCAAACGAAGCGGCCAACCGTGCGGATCAGGCTCGACGGGAAGCCACTGCAGCCCAACAAGCCTTGCAAAACCTAGAGAATGATGACGATGACACCAGTGCAGTCACGAACCTTTTTCAACACCTTTCTCAACTCGGTAAAGATTGGAGACAGAACCAACGCCGGCTTAATTCTTCGACTTCATCAGCAGCTCCTGACGAATGGATCGACCGTTATGCTGCCGGCCAGCTGAAGCCAAACGTGACAGCGAGTTCCCGTTCTTCAGTCAAGACAGAGTTAGAAATTTATTCCGGAAGGTCTCTCGACTGGTTTGAATGGATAGATCTGTACAGAGCTCTTGTACACGATTCCGGAAAATCCGCTGGAGAAAAATTGGCCATTCTTAAACGTCATCTGAAAGGCGATTGTCTCGACCTAGTCCAAGGTCTCGGAGGTGGCGAGCCAGCCTACATCGAAGCCTTGGTCCGTCTCAAACAGAGCTGTGGCAGACGGGATGTTATGCGAGCTGCTACTCTACAGGCCATCGACAAAGTGGAACTGAAAAATGATCCGGCCATCTTCAAGCGTTTTGCCGAGCGGATTAGGACTCATCTTTTCGATCTCAGCCGTATCGGAGAATCCAACGCCCCAGATTTGATCGAGAAAATTAGCATGAGACTTCAACCACCAGACCGTCTTGAGTGGAACCGCGGACGACGAGGAGGATTGGAAACCAGAAGTCTCAACGCCTTTGGCTCCTGGCTGTGTGAGAGAGCAGCAGAATACCAAAACGCATACAGCATTGCATCCGAGCAGAATACTTCTTCCGTGCTCAAGCCACCTCGGTCTCATGCTCGCAGCCACCCAGCTTCATCCGCCAAGGCAATCGACAACCACTCAGCACCCAAGGTCACCTTCCGGCCATTCTGTTTCAAGTGCGAAGGAGACCACAAATTGGAAAATTGTAGCCGGTTCAAGGCTTTAGTCGTTGCAGACCGAGTTGCTTTCTGTGCCAAGCACAGGTTATGTTTCGGATGTCTTGGAGCGAAACATTCCGTCCGGAATTGTTTTACGAAGAAGCCGTGTAAGATCGCTGGTTGCAGCCTGCATCATCATGAACTGGTCCACGACCCTGACAGACCAGCCACTGGATCCGCGCCGGATGCACCGAGGACCGAAACGACAAGAACAGCGACGGCCCATCTCCGAAAGCAGAGTCCACAACAAGTCGCCATGGGGATGATGCGGTTGAAAGTTTCCAGTGCTGAAAACGGCTCGGTGTGGGCGAACGTCTTCATCGACGAAGGAAGCGACTCTACGCTCATGCGGCAAAGTTTCGCCAGTGCCAACAGGATTTCCGGTGTGCATCAGATTCTGACCGTGGAAGGCGCCGGCGGTGTAGTCAAACGCTACCGTTCTCAACGTGTTAATTTCCAGATAGACACGATTTATGGTGAGAAGTTGAATCTTTCGTGCTCTACCCTGCCCACTACCGTCGCGAGCACTACCCCAGTTACTGATTGGGGAAATTTGAAGAAACGTTGGTCGCATCTGGCCGACCTTCCTGTTGGAGAGACGGGCGGCAGAGTGGATATCCTGATCGGCAACGACTACTCACACCTCATCGTAGCTTTAGAATCCAGAGTCGGAAATGACTATGAGCCGACCGCCATCAGAAGCCGACTAGGCTGGATCATCCGTGGTGTCGTCAGCGATGGTGCTTCCGTCACAGCCGTCCGGACTCACACCGTCAATAGTTCGACGCAGCTGGAAGAGATTGCGTCAGAACTACGCCGTTTCTGCGACACGGAGAATTTTGGAACGGAGTCGAAGACGAAAGGAATGTCAGACGACGATCGACAAGCCATCGCGATTTTAGAAGCTGGAACAAAGAAGCTGGACGTAGGCTACGAGGTTCCCATCACCTGGAAGACGGGGGAGCCAGCTTTAGTTTGCAACAAGCAGATGTCTCAACAACGATTTGGCGGTCTACTTCGGCGTTTCAGCAGAGAGCCAGCGTTCGAGAAGGATTATCGTGCTGCCGTTCAGAAAACTATCGACAAAGGATATGCTTCCGTGTTATCTGAAGAGGAAGCAGAGTCCGCCAAATACTTTCTCGCGCATCACGGTGTTTACAAAGGCATTAAGTTACGTGTCGTCTTTGATGCTGCAGCCCCCTTTCAGGGAAAGTGTTTGAATGACGCCATACTCAGCGGTCCTGCTCTACAGCCCCCTCTTCCATCCGTTTTAATTCAATTCCGTGAAGGAGCCATAGCCTGGGCTTCAGATGTTGAAGCGATGTTTAGCCGTTTTAGGCTTAATCTATCCGATGCAAATTATTTTTGCTTTTTGTGGCAAGTGTCTCCACCGAAGACGGTCGTTTGCCGGATGGATCGATTGCCCTTTGGCGCTACATGTTCTCCCTTTATCGCCATACAAACCACCCGCCGAGCAGTTGCTGATGCCGGAGTAGGAGAAAAGGCGGTCGAAGCAGTCCAGAAGAGAATGTATGTAGACGATTATCTAGGGTCCGCAAAGAATGCCGACGAAGGCGTTGCAGAAGCATCCACCGTGAGAAAAGCTCTGGCCGGAGCAGACCTTCACTTTCAAGATTGGATTTCCAATTCAGCAGAATTCATTGCAGCCATGCAGGAAGAAAAGAAGCCGATTCCAGAAATCTCCAGTCTTTCTGCGGACAGTGAAAGCACGAAAGTGCTCGGTGCGGTGTGGAACACCACCTCAGACGCTCTAGGCTTCCGGATAAATCGTCCAGCGGATGAAGAATACACACGGCTCAGTCTGACCAGCCACGTCGCCGGAATATTCGATCCGCTTGGGTTAGCAGCTCCGATCATCATCAAAGCCAAGGTCCGCCTTCGCGATTTAGTCGTCAAGGGACTAAAATGGTCCGACCCTGTAGAAGGAGCTGATCGAGCGTGGTGGGAGTCATGGTTCCAGATCGTCCAAGAATTAGTCCATGTGTCCATCGAGCGCTGCTTATTTCCCGAAGAGGATGATATCGTCGAGTCTCAACTGCACACGTTCGGAGATGCCTCAGAGGAGGCCTACGCTGCAGTGGTGTACATCCGCAACCAGTACCGCTGCGGTAAAATTATTATCAGAATTGTGAAGGCAAGCAGTAAGTTGGCCCCAAAGAAGAGTTTGTCAGTGCCGAAATTGGAGCTAAATGCCGCCTTATTGTCCGCCCGCGTTGCCGCCGCCGTCCAGCACTGTCTCTCCCATTCCATCGGTCGCAGATATTTTTGGACGGATTCCAGTACGGTCCGTAATTGGATCAGGGCAACCGCCTCCTTTTACCAAGTATTCGTCACCAACCGCGTAGGAGAGATCCAGACGTTAACGGAGAGCGACGAATGGCGATTTATTCCCGGCAAACTCAACCCCGCTGACGCTGCAACCCGTTCCGCCATCGGAGAAGAGATATGGCCAACGATCTGGCAAGATGGCCCGGAATTCCTGTTACAACCTGAATCGACCTGGCCCACAGATCTGCCGTGGATGGCTGCGACGGACGAACTCAAGACCACCAAATTGTATTCCGTCCAGTCCAATCCGGATCCGTTTGATTGGTCAGCAGTCAGTTTGGACCATACTAACCTTTCAACTTTCTTAAAATTAGAAGGAGAAACGAAGAGCCTCATTCAACGATGTCAATTAGAAGCTTTTCCGGAAGACATCGCCAGACTTAAACGAGGAAAGCCACTTCGTTCCTCTTCCCATTTACTGGTGTTAAGCCCAAAACTCGGCGAAGATGGAATCTTACGTCTAGGCGGCCGGATTGATAGAGCGAAGCTGCCGTACGATGCCCGTCATCCTCCGTTACTGCCCAGCAAGCACCCGCTCACGGAGAAAATAGTCCAAGTGGTGCACGGCCAAATGCATCACGCCGGAACCGATTATTTGTTTGCCAAGCTGTGTCAACATTTTTGGATCATTCGCGGGCGAGAGCTGGTCAAGAAGGTGCGTCGAATGTGCCCAACGTGCATCAAGGAGAGAGCGGTTCCAGCCGCTCAACTGATGGCCGATCTACCAGCCGTGCGACTTGATTCCTATTCTCCGCCTTTCTTCCACACTGCAAGCGACTATTTCGGCCCAATCGAGACGAGTCCTGGCCGGAACAGAGTGACCAAACGGTACGGTGTCCTCTTCACTTGCCTTGCGACAAGAGCGGTACATTTGGAATTAGCCGAATCATTATCATCTGAAGATTTTCTACTGGTCTTTCGTCGATTCATCGGCCTTTTCGGAAAACCCGCCACCATCCACTCCGATAATGGAACGAACTTCGTCGGAGCGGAGCGTGAGCTGAACGATCTTGTCGACCAACTTGAAAAGGACCCGAAGCTGTCCCAATTCCGAAAAGAGAAGGTGATTGATTGGTACTTCCAGCCTCCACGAGCACCACACTTCGGCGGAGCTCACGAAAGCTTGGTCCGTTCTACGAAACGTGCCCTGTACGGAGCCTTAGATCTTGAGAAGAAAGCTCTGCGCTACCCCACAGACGAGATGCTGCGGACTTTATTTGCCGAAATCGCTGGATTCCTTAATTCTCGCCCTCTGACCTACGCTAGTTCGGATCCAGAGGACTTTCGGCCCTTAACGCCGAATGACTTTTTGAATCGCCCACCTACTTTCGATTTACTGCCAGGCGAATTCGGTGACGCCTTGCCCCGAGAACGGTTCCGTTACGTCCAGAAGATGGCCCAATTGTTCTGGGATTTATGGACTAAATTGTATCTTCCGACTCTCGTCCCTCGAAAGAAGTGGAAATCGGTTCAAGGGAACCTTACTGTTGGCGACGTCGTCCTCCTGCTGGATCCCAACCAACCGCGCGGCTCCTGGAAAATCGGCCACGTCAATCAAACTTATCCGGGAGGTGATGGACTAGTGCGCGTCGTCAAGGTGAAAACAGAAGACGGCGAGTACACCCGAGCGATTCACCGCCTAAGTCTCCTCGAGAAAGCTGCCGTAGCCGATGTTTCTCCGGAAGAGTCTCCTTCCCCTTTATCAAAATAGTCCCGATGTTCATTATCTTTCTTTTCTCTCTTTGATTTTTGCTCATCTGTTCCTTCTTTATTCGTCTCGTCGCCGGATGTAACAGATTCGGGGGGAGAATGTTGCGGCGAGAAAAGCGCCTTTCAATTTCTCCAATTTGGCAACGCCTAATTTTAAGTCAAGCGTGATTCTTTCCCCTTCCCTCCCGAGTCCTTGTGTTAATCCGTCTGCTAGCCTTCGTACGACGTTAAGACCACGCTGGTTTCACTGTCGAAAGAGCTAGTTACTGTCACGATTATTATACTTTTCTGTGTTTCGTGAAGCCATTTATTCAGCTTGTAAGTACATTATGTTTGTAATTATCAATTGCCCGACCTGTCTAACCTGTGAATATGTTTGATATTCAGTTTCAGCTCGTTTTCTGTTCTGAGCTGTCAGTTCAAACCCTATTCTGAGTGCTTTTGCTTGCCTAGCATTGGTAAATTACTATTATTATGCTTACATTCTATTGCGTATGCTAATTGCTGTTTATTTTAGGCTTCATATCTATATTCCCTGTCTGTGTGCATATTGGTCTGGGTGACCACTCACATTTTCTCGTGTCACCCCAGGTACAATCCTTCCATGTTTCTTTTCCGTTCCCCAACTAACTCTTTTTCTTTTGGTTTAGACATCACACGTATGTCAGTTCACTGTATGTCAACACAGTTTGAGTCCTACACATATTTCATTTTGTGTCGTGCTTGACCCAGCATCAACTTGCGAATAAATTATAGGGGCTGCTTACAACAGACCCCAGAAGAAACTCTGAAGGCTCTCACTAAACTCATAGCGTCGAAACATCGTCGTCTGAAGGTGTTTCGGTGTATACAGTCGTGGCTGAAAGTTTCTATACCTTGTGCTCAAATATACGCCTTTTTACTCTGTATTGGCGGGTAGTGTGAGCCTATCACAAGAGAAAGGGGTTGTTATTTGTGCGCATTTTTCCTTGTTAACCCAAACCCCTCTACCCCCTCTTTTCTTAACTCTACCTTTTAACATCACTAACTATTTTACCGCGATGCGTCAGACGGTTAAGCAACCCTTTTACGGAACGCAAAATGAATAGAAAATAAGGCTGATAGACAGATTCTATTAATTGCCACTATTCTGTCACGCCACCATTTAATTCTAGAACTCTTGCTAATCAAGCGTTCGTAAATTTCATTTTGCGTTCCGTAAAAGGGTTGCTTAACCGTATCCCGTTTTGCGGTAAAATAGTTAGTGATGTTAAGAGGTAGAGTTAAGAAAAGAGGGGGTAGAGGGGTTTGGGTTAACAAGGAAAAATGCGCACAAATAAAAACCCCTTTCTCTTGTGATAGGCTCACACTACCCGCCAATACAGAGTAAAAAGGCGTATATTTGAGCACAAGGTATAGAAACTTTCAGCCACGACTGTATTTGATTTCATAACGATCGTTGGATAATATTTCCAATGCTTTATTGCGAAACTTATCGAGGTATTGAATTTGTTTGCTGACAAAATTATGGTTATAACAGCACTGCTGCTGGAGGCGTCGTTTTCCCATCGCTCGTGATTTATTCGTCGCTGAGTGCTGGACATTCACAGCTAGAGATGAAGCTTGTAGCAGACCGGGGAACAGAATTTTTATTTAAATGAACAATTTGAGATAGTTGGAAATAACAGCAAGCACGTCAGTTGAAAATTGTAAGCGCGCATAATATAAAGTTAAGTTTAAGTAGGTTAATATAAATTTTAAATTACCGAGAAAGTAGCCGATTGAATAACACTATTCATTATATTGATGAACTTCTGCATTTTGTTGAAGCGGGAGACGAATTACGAGGGTTATCACCAAGAAATCTGTCGTAAACTTTATTGGTTCTTAACTGGCGATACTCATTCACGAACTGATATTCTCGTATGGTCGCCTCACCGAACGATTTTCCTTCCTATACTTGCTCATAACGAAGCTATAATAAGGAAGAATATCTGTGTCATATAGGCACCAGAGCGTATAGGCTAATCTTTTTTATACGAACACGTATACATATTATTTACCGCTACGGTCTATGGTCTATGGGCTGAATAAGTTTTTTTTTGTTAGTATTTTCTTTTTCTCACTTATGGTTACTATATGTGCTGAAGTAGACGCGCAATGTTGTTATAAAGCTGCTGAAATACTTGTGCTAATTAAGCTGCATCTGTTATAGCATATTAAGGATACAAATTATACTCTTTATAGTACAAAAGAATAATTTTTTTTGTAAAATGACTTTTATGTTAGAAACAGAAAGAAACGGCTCACTTAATTTGGCTTACATGCTACTTAATCGAAGTAGAATTCAAACGTTCCAATCCGGCAATTCCACAGTTCTATCCGGGTGCAGACGAAAGTGTCAGATTTAGCATGATTCACCATATTTATTGATAAGAAAACTATCGTGATAAGGTGGAATTGCTGCCCTTCGTTTTACTGCAGTTCTTATTCAAGTCTTGGTTAACATACGAGGAAATGGTTATGGGAATGAACATCTATTTTTATTCACAATTTCCTGAAACACAAAAATAGAATTGGTGTCTAAAAATGGGGCAAACATTTTTGTCACAAATTCAGTCACGGGTCACGGTTTGCCCTGGTCAGCAACAACAGCAGGGACCTGAACAGGAGCTGACAATGACAGGCTCACAATTACAGACTAAAAACGCGGATGCCTTTTTTACGATTAGACAGGCAGCAGCGGGCAGCAGTTTGTACTTTGATTGGTACGAGAAAATTTCGAAATAAAAATGACCTTAATTTATTCGAGCTAATTAAATCGAAAATAAATTGTGAATAACCTTCTTAAGGCAGAGAACTGACTGCTTTGCATAGGTTTGTTAAAAGCACAAATGTATTATATATGTTTAGCAAAATGATTATGTCAAGTAAATATAGTAAGGTCAATCATTCACGCGAATTAAATAATGTAAAATTAAAAAGTAAAAACTGCACGCGATCACTGCAGTAAAAAAAACATTTGCATACGCTTCAGTTGGAACCGAAACTGCAGATCGATCGGCAACCGTCTCTCGGTCGTTTCCTGTTGGCGAGTATGACACTCCTGCGTCCTGCAGCAACAACATCTCCAGCTCCGGCGTACTGCATCATCCAAGTCTATACAACAAGCCAAAAAATTTATATTATGTCAATTTGACAACCTAAAACTGAATTGTGCCCAACCTCTCCGCCATCTGGCCGTCTCATCAGGAGATAAAAAAAAGGTTCAATGATGGAGGGCTCGCTTGGGTTGGGCTTGGGCCCCCCAAAAACTACGGAGCACCGGCGTATTGGACGTACTGCGGGCCAGCAGCTCCGTATCCAGCGGGATAAACTGCATATTGTTTGGAAGCAACACCCTGGTCAGCAACAACAGCAGGGACCTGAACAGGAGCTGACAATGACAGGCTCACAATTACAGACTAAAAAATGAGAAATAAAATACAATGAAAAGACTAAATAAAATAATTTCACAGATTTACTGTATGCAAACATTTGTTGATACCTTCATTTTCAATATGAGTTGGAAGAGACGGGAGAAGAGACACTTCCAGCATATCAACTAATTTTACCGAATTGTAGTACCAACCACTGGACACTCCGCAACTGTTGAAAACTGCCACAGTTCAGACGTCAATTTCCGCCCAAGCCCAAGCCCAAGCGAGCCCTCGATCATTACACCTGTTTTTTTTTCATCTCCTGATGAGACGGACGATGACGGAGAGGCTGAAGCGCGACGTAAACGGCTCTCGTTGCCTCTTTCTGAAAGCGGTGAATGTTGCTGAATCGTCGTCCAATCGTATGAATCGTGACGTCCATCCGTCACAATTCCATCAGAAGGTGTTAGAGCGGGAGAGAAGGGCAGAAGTCGGTCGGCAACTGCTGAGGCCGTGTCATCAGACGCGTACATCGGAACGTAGACCTTCTTGGCTACCAGAATCACTTTACGTGAATTCGGTGCTGACGTCACTTTTTCTGCTGTGTCAGATATGCCGGACTTGAGATTGAGGAACCACGCCTCCGAAACGACGACCAACAAGCTCAACACTGACAGGATCACAATTACAGTCTAATATAGGAAATAAGACAATAAACACAATGAAAAGACTAAATAAAATCATTCACAGATTAACATAACTATATAAAAATTCATTTTATACCTTCATTTTCAATAGAGTTGGAAGAGACAAGGTGTGCCGTGGAAGATAAAATGGGATCTGCGTAGTGCGTACCAACTGTCACGCCACGCCGGCCTTTTATCTCGACTCGTCGAATCCATAAATCACCTCGAGCTATTGGCGCTAATGAGCTTTTCAAGGTAACATTCCTGTCTGCTATTGATGGAGGTGGAGACCAATTACTATTATCAAATTTCGATAAACTTTAAAACGATAAAAAAGTGGCACGCCAAGTTGAGATCGCGCATTGTTTCATTTTTTTTAATTTTAAAATTCCTTATTGGAATCGTGCGAGTTTTCGTGAAGATTTTTTCCTAATTTCAAGAGCATTTTCAAGAGTAGAATTTCAACTGATTAATTGGACCAGGTGTCAATATTACTTGCCTCAATTGAGTTTTAAAATAGCGGACAAGTTGAAAACAAAAGCCATTGCCGCTGTTGCACCAGACAGTAGGCAACTCTATAGCAACATGCGCATTTTTAGGTATTCGCACCATTTCTGTTTGTTTCTCTACACGAATGTCATCCAGACAACTAATGAGATTGAAACGCGCGAATCTTCAGCTATCACGAAATAAGTTAGGGAAAAGTACGGTAGCTCGGATATGGGAACCTTGGAAAATTCACTAATTTAGTCGTCATCCAGATTTGCAGGAAATAGCATAGTCACTCGTTTTGTCAGCCCAAAATAATCAAAAGGTAAAGCGCTAAGTTTAAATTGAAAATTGAAGTACTATTCTTGTTAGCGAAATTTTCGAAATATTATTTGAAATAAAATATAAAGGTGAAAAACTGAAAATGCTCATGTAAATTGAATGAAAGACTAAAACGACTTTCATGTTTTTAGATGGGATTCTACACTGATGTACGGTATTACCTGAAAATTGGCATGAAGATAATGCGAGATAATGGAACTTGCTCTATAAGCTGAAAATAACGACGGATATCTAGCCTAAGTTTTTACATACATCTTCAAGAAAACATTTCCATTTCTGATTTGACATTCAGCCTGCACGGAAACAGACCTCATTGAACAATATGTTTTTTGTTTTTTGTTTTTTTCGCATGATAATTTGTTCTTAAAGAGAGCAAAAATCAGGTAAGTGTAATGCAATACAATATTCAGTGTAGATTTGGGTTCCATTCCTCTCAAATCTATTCAAAATATTTTCTGAAAAATAAAGATGATCCTCTCAAGAAAGATATTGCTATATTTTTTTATTTTATTAATTTTAAATTGCAATTAACTTAGCAGTTGCTTCCTGAGAGGATTGAACTCTCGACCTTTGGTTTGCTATTTCTATGTTAATTTTCTAAAGATATGTTGTGTACGAGACCAACGCTCTACCACTGAGCCAAGAAGGCAGAGATTGCTTAGAGATAGTGAATTAAAATTTATTTTTATCTGCTTGAGGCCTGAATTGAAAGCCATTTGAGTTCACGGGAAGCAATTGTTCTTAATAAGCGAAAAAAAAATCAGAAAATTTAAATAGGGCCCACGTATTTTCGGTTTAAGCAACCTAAACGTACATAGAAGGCGACTGGCTTTCCGATGTCAAAAGCGGTTGCTTAAACCCTTTACGTAAACGTAAAACGCTCAAAAAGATCAAAGATCAAAAAGATAAACTCACGAAACTGATATCCTCGTATGGTCGCCTCACCGCGTGATAAGGTGGAATTGCTACCCTTCGTTTTACTGTAGTTCTTATTCAGGTCTTGGTTAACATACGAGAAAATGCTGGTTATGAAAATAAATGTCTATTTTTCTTCAAAAATTGCCAGAAATACAAAATTAGAATTCGTGTCTAAAAATATGGCCAAATTTTGTCACGAGCATAGGGGTGCCTTTTAACGATTAGACAGCAGTTTGTATTTTTATTGGTAAGAAAAAACCGGTTTGATATTAACGCCATAGGCTACTAATATATTTTTCCACAGTAATTCAATGCCCACAGGGACTTTCGGTATTGGGCGGATAACATAGAAATAAAAACGAACTAAATTTAATCGAAATAATTAAATCCTAAATTAATTGTGAATAGCAGCACTTCCTTACAAGTGGTAACCTTCGTATAACCTTTTCAAGACAGAGAACTGACCGTTTTACATATAGGTTTGTTAAAAGCACAAATTTATTATATATTTTTAGCAAATCGATTGTGTCAAGTAAATATAGCAAGGTACATCATTCAGGCGAATTAAATAATGTAAAATTAAAAGTAAAAACTGTGCGCGATCAGTTGAGTCAAGCATTAGCATACTCTTCAATTGGAACCGGAACTGCAGATCCTTCGGCAACCGTCTCTTTGTCGTTTCCTGTTGGCGAGTAAGGCGCACCAGCAGCAACAGCATCTCCAGCTCCGGCGTATTGCATCACCCAAGTCTATGCAATAACGGAAAATATTAAAATGTTATGCCCAATTGAAATTTTGGATTGTGCACAATTTTACCCCATCAGACATCTGCGAAGCACCGGCGTATTGGACGAACTGCGGGCCAGCAGCTCCGTATCCAGCGGAATAAACTGCATATTGTTGGGATGCAACACCCTGGTCAGCAACAACAGCAGGGACCTGGACAGGAGCTGCGTATTAAGCGGCAGCCACGAACGGATTTTGGACAGTACGAACGAGACCGAGCACAACCAAGAGGCAAGAGCTCTTCTGCAGGTCCTGTTACGGCAAGAAATTTGAACCCAAAGGTTACGGTTACGGCGACGGTAGAGCTGGAGTCCCATCTATGGACGACGGAACCGGCTCGTCACTCCACGTCACTTTTGCCGCTGTGTCAGATTTGCCGGACTTGAGATTGAGGAACCACGCCTCCGAACTGCCGACCAACAAGCTCAACAATGAAAGGCTCACAATTACAGACTAAGAAATAAGACAATGAAACAAAAAAACACAATGAAAAGAATAAATTAAATAATTCACAGGTTAACTACCGTATATAATAATTGATTTTATACCTTCATTTTCAAGATGAGTTGGAAGAGACAAGTTGTGCCGTGGAAGATAAAATGGGATCTGCGTACCAACTGTCACTTCACGTCGAGCTTTTATCTCGTCTCATCGAATCCATAAATCACCTCGAGCTATTGGCGCTAATGATTTTTTCAAGGTAACATTCCTGTCTCGTTTTAATGGAGGTGGAGACCAATAACTAAAATCAAATTCCGATTCAATTTAAACAGATTAAAAAGTGGCGCGCACATTTGAACGGTCTGTAACCGCTATCTTTGTATACAGCCCATTTTTAGGCTGGGAAAATATAATGGCCGTTGAGTTCTGTACGAAGTAGCATCATTCTGTCATTTTTCTTTATTCCTGTTCGTAGTAAATTCAAAGAAGATTCAAAGAATTAAATTTATCTCAGGAAGGAACAAAACCTCTTAATATGTATTTACGTCATCCCTGCGTCATCCAAGATAATTAAGAAACGAAAACGTTATTACAGAAGAGATCCCGTTTCCATCTAATCATCTATGAAATTATAGTATAATTATTTCGTTGTAAAAATAATAAATCCATTTGGATGTTATCTTTCCGTAGACAAGGGATTTTCATAAAACGATGTTTATTTATATCAGAATATCACACAAAAATAAATCCAACTGCCCCTCTGGATTGATAAGATGAAATTGGAACTTGTGCAAACAGACAGTCTCATCAGCCTTCCGTAGAGGAAACATAAAATAATTTCCATTTGTTTGATCACGGTGTACGCTATTTTATCAAAATATTTCAATTGATAACACATCAAAATTTGCCTCCTGAGAGGATTGAACTCCCGGCCTTTGGTTTGCTTTGTGTTATCTGTTCTTTACTTGATAACTTTTCTTTGTACGAGACCAACGCTCTACCACTGAGCTAAGAAGGCACAGGTGATTCTCAAATAGGCCATTTTTCCAATGGTAATATTTGTCTGAAGCGTGAATTGGAAAACATTCTAGAAGCTTCCGCGCTGCGCAAAAATCAGATAATTAAAGTGTTATCTACGATTGTCACGGAAGAATTCATTACGTTTAGATACTCAGTCTTCTCAAATTTACCGCTGCTCAGCCGCTATTCAATGGAAGATAGAGCTTCAAAATATCTTATTGCGGGTTTTATTTTATCGTTCATAATGTGATTACTGCCTCCTAAGAGGATTGAACTCTCGGTCTTTGGTTTTCTATATTGCACTTAGTTTATACTTTAAAATCCTACGAGACCAACGCTCTGCCACTGAGCTAAGGAGGCACTTTTTCTATTATTATAGTTTTTATTTTAGCAATTATAGTTTTTTTTTCTATTTTTTTTATTAAAGCGTGAAGTGGAAACCATTAAAGATTACTGGAAGCTTCCGATCCATGCAGAATTCACATAGAAATTGCGCTTCGATCTCAAATCGTCTCATTTTATTGACAATGTTTCTGTTTTTCATCACGTGTTTAATTTACATATACATTTGCCTCCTGAGAGGATTGACCTCTCGACCTTTGGTTAGCTATATAGCTTCAATTAATACTAATCTCTTTAACTGACGTACGAGACCAACGCTCTACCACTTAGCTAAAGAGGCACACAAAATTCGACAAAATTAGCAAACCGTAAAAGACTGGAATATTTACATGCTGAAAAAAAACGATAAGTTGCTCATAATCAATCTTTATGAAATATGAAACGAGAGAAATAAAAACTAAAAGAATACGATTTCACTTAACAACTTTATCATGCCAAACCGAGAGACCGATGAAAGCTCTTATTCTTAGTCATGTTTCCGACTTAACGCAACTTACGACATACCAAGATTCAAAAATCTTCCGCAGTCATTCACATCACAAATGATACCGTACTATATTTACCATTTTTAAAATAAGTCATCAAACTTCAAAGGGATCAATTAGTTCTCCTGAAAAATAAGATTCTTTCTCAAACAAAAAATGTTACCTAAATTCAATTAGAGACGACTGCGAAAGTGAATGGTATATTCGTTTGTACTTGACACCAAAATAAAATGCAAAAGTAATATTTGCAAGACTTTGTTCCGTTCGTGACCCAATTGGAAAAGAAGAAACCACATATTCGAACACACCCAGACCCCTCCCAAAAGGATCATTTTTTCTCCCTTCACCCGTTCCCATTCACACCCGACTATAAAAGCTCCGATAGGGAAGATGAAAAGTATCAGTTGTTCTACAAATCAACCGAATTCAACATGAAGCTGGTAAGGCGACGGCACTCAAGGCATTCAATCAGTCAACAGCCTTCGAATTCATTTGTGTTTGCCTCAGACTTGGACTAAACTAAGTGAAATATTATTTTCTAGTTTGTTATTGCCGCTGTCTTGGCCGTCGCTGCCGCTGCTCCTTCCAGCTACAAGCCGGAATACAAAGCCCCAGCCTACGCTGCCCCAAGCTACTCTGCCCCAAGCTACTCTTCTCCGGCTTACGCTGCCCCAAGCTACTCTGCTCCGGCTTACGCTGCTCCGGCCTACGCCAAGGATAACAAATACGCCGGCATCACCGTCACCAGCCAATCTGATGAGCGCAATCTCGACGGCAGCAGCCAGTGGAGGTAAAAGTCGACGAAATATACTATTTCTACATTATTTGATTAATAATCGATCTTGATTCAATTGGCCGGTTAATCATTTCTTCATATTGATTAATATGTGCAGCTACGCCCAGTCTGACTACACGACCCGCGAGGAATCGCAGGTGCAGAAGAAGATGCAAGGCGTCGCCTACGACTCTTACGGCAAAGCAACTTACGAGGATGTGATGGGAAACACCAACAAGGGATCTTCTTACTGGGTTTCCCCCGAAGGCGAGAAATTCACTTTGACCTGGGTCGCTGATGAGCAGGGATTCAAACCCAAGGGCGACCACTTGCCCGTCGCTCCCGTACACGTCTACGAACTCCCCGTCGCTCCCGTCCATGAATACGAACTCCCAGTTGCTCCCGCTCTCCCCTACAAACGCACCGGACTCGGTTATTCCGGTACCAGTTATTATTAAATTAAGAAATTATATTAGACCAATGAATGATTGAATGATGTCATATTTGATTCTTTGCGATAATGTTGAGTATGATTGTGAAAATAAATATAAACCATCGAAGATTAAAGGAAGTTTCCCAAGTTCTACTTTCACTTTTTACGAACTTGTAGCCGAGACTATAGTGACAATTCCCCCCCCCCCGAACTTCACATCCAATTTAAAGAGCTATAATTTAAGGAGAATTGAGAAACACTCGGAATACTTTTATACTATTTGGTAATCTCTCTATCTTTTTGTATTTGATTTCATTGGAAGTTTTTTTATTTGTTAGATTTCTTTCCTATTTTTACGATTCGCTTTGACTATAATGTAGAAACTGAATGGCACTGAAAAAAAGACGCATTCCACCGGCCATTGCCATTCTATGCTAAATTTCAGCCTTTCAGGAGACCGAATAACTGGATAATGCCCATTTCTTGTGGATAAAAAAAAATGAGAACATACCACGAAAGTATGAACAATGTGGAGTGTGAAACTCAAAAGCAGACTTTTATTAATTAGACTCTCTCCAGCAAATTACGATAATTTTTCAAAACAGCCCCCCACCCCCAAAAATGCGATAATATCACGAAAAATTATTTTTTAAATCGAGAAACATCTATGCGGGTTACTAGATAAATAAATCCTGATCTCCCTAAAAGAATATACAACCTTTTTACGAAAAATCGAATTTTTTTTTAAGGGTACTCAAGGGCGTTGTTTTACAAAGCTGCGGGGAAATGCTTCCGGATATGGGTGAATTGGCTATTCACCAATTTATTCATTGCCGTTTTTTTATGTATTGAATTAAAAGAATTTGTTTTTTTCTCAACCACCCCCCCCCCCCTTTAAAAAAACTGATTGAAATTTAAGCGATGCAGTGAATCCAATTATCCAAAGATTATTTATCGATATTTATCGTGCTTAGCTTGCACAGAGGAAATCAAAAAAGGTCTTTAAAGGTTTCCGTTTGTTTAATCAAGAGTATGGATGTTATTATTTTATCATACAATTCGGAGTGTCTGGTGGTGAAAACGCATGACCATGCAACTGTAGAAAAATATAAACTTTCCTCTCTCGGAATACAATCAAAATTTGGCCACGTAGCATAAAGTAATAAAAGGCTTTTCTTTCGTCTAAATTCAAGCGACGTGATGCGATACAGAAACAAATAATTTAATTTGAAACATTTCTGTTGAGCGAAATTTTGGGTGACTGGCCTTTAATTGGGGGGCTGATTTGTTCAAAGTGAATTGGAATAAACCATTTGGGATCACCGGAAGCTAAGGTTCGTAAAGAGCGCAAAAATCACATTAACTAAAGTAGGAATCAATATTCATTGTATCTTTCGAGTACGAATTTATAACGTTTTTTTATGGAATCTTCTCGGACCTATTAAGAAAATGTTATCTAAAGACTACAGGATAGTCAAGATGAGTTGAAATAAAAAAAAAAAATTTCAAATAGTTATGTATATGCCTCCTGAGAGGATTGAACTCTCGGCCTTTGGTTTGCTACATGATTCCATACATTTTTCACCATTTTCCCATTTTCTAATTATTGATACGAGACCAACGCTCTACCACTGAGCTAAAGAGGCACATTTTAGAATAATAGAACAAGTTAAAACTTTCGTTTGATTTCTAAAAGACGTTGTGATAAAAATAAATCATTAAACTATGTTTTTACTCAGATGATTTGCAATTGCCAAGGGTCCATAGTCCAATTCCCTCATCAACTCAGGCTGGACTCAAGTATATTATAGTCAAAGTTGCTCTTAATATATTATCACAGCACACGAATGGAACTTTGTGTATAATTAAGATTGCAAATCATTAGCAGCTCTTGTACTTCTTCTTCCCTAAAAACCGTAGCCTATGCAATATTAACATTTTGAGCAATAAGTAATAATAATACAATACAGACAAACGAACGATGGTATTATCTAATATATAGGGCTGGCATAAAACTAAAAACACATATTGATTACTGAGATGGGCTTCATTATACTTCTAAGCACGCATAGCCGAACTCAGCCGAACTAAGAAAAATGAAATTATTGTAATAAAACTACAAAATTCAATTTCAACCAACAATTGTACTATATTTTAGTCACCGAGGGACTGTGCTGATCCTTTTATTCTTATTCATATAATGTTTCTCGTTAATGCAGCTGTGAAAACCCAAAGTATCTTGCCCTGCCATTCGCTTTACCAGGGATATCATATTCACTGTTATGGATGTATAAGCCTTCAAACTTCAAAAACATTAAGTAGCTAGTTTCAAAAGGAAATACGATTCCTTCTTAGGTACGAAAATGTTGCCTTACATCAATTACAGAGAGAACTGACGGAAAGAGAATGGTTCGTTTCGGTTCGTTTGCACCTGACAACAAAAAAAAAATGCAAAAGTGATATTTTCAAGACTTTGTTCCGTTCGTGACCCAATTGGCAAAGAAGGATCCATATTCGAACACACCAGACCCCTTCCAACGCCTTCCAAACGGACCATTTTTTCTCCCTTCACCCGTTCCCATTCACACCCAACTATAAAAGCCCCGACAGGGAAGATGAAAAGTATCAGTTGTTCTACAAATCAACCGAATTCAACATGAAGCTGGTAAGGAGACGACACGCAAGGCATTTAATCAGTCAACAGTCGTCGAATTCATTTGTGCTTTGCCTCAGACTTGGGACTAAACTGAGTGAATTATTATTTTCTAGTTTGTTATCGCCGCTGTCTTGGCCGTCGCTGCCGCTGCTCCTTCCAGCTACAAGCCGGAATACAAAGCCCCAGCCTACGCTGCCCCAAGCTACCCCCCAAGCTACTCTTCTCCGGCTTACGCTGCTCCGGCTTACGCTGCCCCGGCCTACGCTGCCCCGGCCTACGCCAAGGATAACAAATACGCCGGCATCACCGTCACCAGCCAATCTGATGAGCGCAATCTCGACGGCAGCAGCCAGTGGAGGTAAAAGTCGACGAAATATACTATTTCTACATTATTTGATTAATAATCGATCTTGATTCAATTGGCCGGTTAATCATTTCTTCATATTGATTAATATGTGCAGCTACGCCCAGTCTGACTACACGACCCGCGAGGAATCGCAGGTGCAAAAGAAGCTCCAAGGCGTCGCCTACGACTCTTACGGCAAAGCAACTTACGAGGATGTGATGGGAAACACCAACAAGGGATCTTCTTACTGGGTTTCCCCCGAAGGCGAGAAATTCACTTTGACCTGGGTCGCTGATGAGCAGGGATTCAAACCCAAGGGCGACCACTTGCCCTTCGCTCCCGTTCACGTCTACGAACTCCCCGTCGCTCCCGTCCATGAATACGAACTCCCAGTTGCTCCCGCTCTCCCATACAAACGCACCGGACTCGGTTATCCCGGCAACAGTTATTACTAAATTATTAAATTATTAGACCAATGGATGCATAAATGATGTCATATTTGATGTTGTCTTCGCGTTAACGTTGAGTGTGATTGTATAAAAAAATATAAACTATCAAAGATTAAATCAAGTCTCCTAAGTTCTACTTTCACTTTTTACGAACTTCTAGCCGAGACTATAGTGATAAGACTAAATTACTGTCCAATTTATTTTAAATTAATTTAAAGGTTTTATTTAAGGAGAATGGAGACACACCCGGGAAGCTGGAACACTTTACGTGATTCGATATAAACCATTTTTGTTTTATTATATTTTATTCGAAATATTTCATTTGTTTGAGTCGTTTCCTATTTTTCAGATTGGCTTTGACTAATGACTAATGTAAGAAATTGAATAGCGCTGAAAAGACGCAATCCGACACAATTTGCCAATTTCTATTTCACGAAACGGATATATTTCGGAATGGGTTGATGCCATTCAAAATGACTCTTTATCATGGAGGCATGAACAAACGAGAAACGTGAAAATCAAAAGTTGATTTCATCAAATAGTTTCTCTCCAGAAAATTGCGATTCTTTATTTCTCATCAATAAAACGATAATCGTCGAAAAATTATTTTGTAATTCCGGAAACATCAGTGATGCGTGTTTCTAGATAAATAAATCGTGAAACCCAAAAATAATATCACAGCCTTGCGATAAGTGAAATCGCAATTTTTTTTTTTTTTTTTTGAAAGGGCGCTCAAGGGTGTTGTCTGGCAAAGCTGCGGGGAAATGCTTTGAGCTTGTTACGAAACACTTATGACCAATAGAAGAAGCAAGAGAGTATGAAAACGTATCTAGAAACCACTCTCTCTTATTTCTGGCCAGTGTATATAATCCGGTTTTCTACTAAACTCTATATCCAGTCCTATTTCAGCAGTTGTTGAACTCACCCAACTGACAACATGACCAAGCTGGTAAACTCACAGGATATTTAACGACTTTTTTATTAGCTAACTTATTCTGTTTGGAATAATATTTCATTGGCGTACACATAAATAGCTATATTTTTATATTCTCTATATAGTTTATTATCGCTGCTGTTTTGGCTGTCGCGGCCGCTGCTCCTTCCAGTAGTTACAAACCGGTGGAATACAAGGCTCCCGAAATCACCATCGTGAGCCAATCTGATGTCCGCAATCTTGATGGCAGCAGCAACTGGAGGTAAAGTTAACATCCACAGCATGTCTTGGATCCTTATTGATGCCTTACGATTTCATCTTGTCGCACAGCTACGCTGGATCTGACGGTACCACTCGTGACGAATCCCAGGTCCAGAAAAAGATGCAAGGAGTCACCTACGACTCTTACGGCAAAGAAACGTACGGTGAAGTCCTCGGCAACACCAACAAGGGATCATCCTATTGGATCTCCCCCGAGGGTCAGAAATTCACTCTGACTTGGGCGGCAGATGAGGCGGGATTCCAACCCAAGGGCGACCACTTGCCCGTCGCTCCCGTTCACGTTTACGAGCTCCCGGTCGCTCCCGTCCATGAATACGAACTTCCCGTTGCCCCTGCACTCCCCTACAAACGCACTGGACTCGGTTATTAACTCAAATCAAATTTCATTCTTGAATTTCACACGAAATTTCTTTCTCATGTTCCTAATTGCACCAGTATGTAAATTATTCTTGGTGTGGTAATAAATATATTAGTTAAAGTCCTTGTTAAATTTCACTTCTATCCTAACCCTAATAGCGTCTTATAGTGTAAATGATCCAGCATATTTAATACAACGCGAACTGTTTTATTTAATTACCTCAGATTGGTACATGAAACGCATACAAATTATTAAGCAATTCTTTTGGCGATCAAATAAAAAGACTCATACGATCAATGATGCGTCGAGTTACCAGTACACAGAGGTCCGGATAGTTCTTGGTGAGATCTTCCCATTCTTTCAAATGACAAACTTCTTTTCCCTGCAAGGTCATGAAAGAGACGACTGTTTGCTGTAGCTCGTCGACCGAGTGAAGATGGGCCCATACCAAGAGATTGATGGCGTTTTCTACTCGAACACAGGTAAGCAAGAAACGAACGCATTCTTCTTTCAAGTCGTTGATGTCGTACTTATCGGCCGCCACGAACAGAGGCTGAGCTGTAGCTTCTTCAGTCAGCGCTGTCAAAAGCCGGCCACAGTAGATGTAGTGTAGTAGTTGCTTGAAAATGTCCGGCTCTACGTCATCAATGACAACCTCACCAGTCGCTGCTTCCTTCATGTCGTGCTCAAACATTGCGGCAAACACGGGACTCCTAGCCACCAGGATATTAACATGACCGCCAACACGTTCGTCGCCTTTGAAAGTGAACTGGACATCACAGTGATTCTGATGGGCATACATATCGGCCAGTTGTTTGAGGACGTTCTTTTCTCCGCCGCTGAAAGTTTCGAACTCGATCCAAAGCGAACAGGTCAAGGGTTTCCACGGTTTCCATTCGTCAACAGAATAAAGACGTTCAAAATAAGCGAAGCTGCCGTCAAAGTTCGCTGATTCCCAATGATGATCCGAATTGAAAGACTTGTTCAGAGGGATAATTTTTGTCATGACTCCATTGAGATTGGCCCAAATAGCCGATGGTAGTTGATGATGAGTTGAATCCTCTTCTGGTTTTCCGTTGATGAGATTCACCTCGTCTTTTTCACCTTCGCCGATCGATTCCTCCTCGGCTGATGCGTTTGACGACTTGGTTTCGACTTGTGACAGCGCCAATGAACCCACAATTTTCGTAGCAGACTTGGTGAAAGATGCCTTTAAGACGTACGATTGCCCATCAATCACGAAATCGACTAAGTATTTAGCCTGCTGATTATGTGCCCCGAAAACTTTATCGGCTGTCCCATTCGCACCGTTTCCCTGGGTAGAACTGACTGGGTCCACAGCAGCAACTAAATCAAGATTCAATATCAAAATTGACGCAAAAACTACAAATGAATGATTTCAGCTATGCTAATAAAGCCCTACATGAAAAGTTTTGTGGTGACGGTGATCCGAATGAGAATAGTGATGATTTTGCAGCACGTAGCGTCTGTCTGCCATTTTTTGGGCTCGCTGGAACTTGAAAAGGCACTTTATCTGCTTGCTCCTGGCAAATTGGCCTGCCAAATAAACCAGTCGGACCAATGTCTATAAACTGACGTGAATCAGTTTCTTGAAAAAGATGTAATTTGCAAATAATGTCGTATACTAACCTGATGAAAGTTTAGGCTGGACAACCGAATCCACTTGGGTGGAAGAAGGCTTCATCTCATCAGATTTTTTACTTGCACCAATCGAATCGTCATTGGATTTGCATTGCGGCTTTTCCCACTTGATGTGCATGCAGTAGAGTCCCATTCGAATCCGTTCAACGCAAACCTCTGGTTCTTTCCTTTAGTTATTCAATTGAGTCTTATGAGTTTGCACATTAATGGAACTTGGTTATATTTAAAAATAAAAATCACCTGTTATCATTCTCTTCACGACGGATCGTAGGCAAACTACCAACGGATGCTGGCACAGTAAAAAAAGACGAGCAAACAGCCATGATGTTTTTAGTTTCCCGAAATAGGATCAACGAATGTGAACGGGTTTGTACGACGAAATCCTCCAAAATTTGTGAGATTTACACTATAACATGCCACCTGTTGCAACCAGGTGCGAAGTTACAACTAGAAAAGTGAAACAAACAAAAAAACACTTGAAAACTACGGACATGAACGATAACACCCGAGATAAAACGTTTGAGCATTCAAGATAAAAACCGCCTTTTTGACGAGCTTTTAATCACACTTGTAATCACACGGCGTCATTTTGAAGAGCCACTACTATCATACTTATTTTAAATATTAAAATCGTCTAACTTACACCCAAATGTGAGGGGATTTCCACAATCACTAGCCATCAACCACAATAATTCTTTAGTTCGGCGAGAGTCGGAGAAGAATTTGGCTGCAATTAACTGCGACAACGCGAGTGGACGACTGAGTTGCTCACATTGAAACGAAACTCTGTGATGTAATCGCAGGGTCTACGTTTCCAAGTAAAGAGGTTTAACAGGAAAGGAAGGGAATCCAAATCTTCCATTTACCCCGTGGGCATTTTAAGACTGGCGAAAAGATGGATGGGGGAGGGGCTTACGGAAGCTCCGCCTTCTCAAGATGGAATCGAGTCTGAGCTGATCAGATTTCTGAAATTAAAGAGTTAATTATTACACATGGAAGGTTTAATCATTCAGCCAGTTCAGATCAGAACCAGTTTTCAAAAAAAATTGTAACTCATTTTTTTTTTTAAAAGATCACCATTTGGCATTTGAGAGGGGAGATTCTTTCAAGATATATATATCTTAAGCTATTAGGGTGACGTAATGTTCCAACTTCCAAGTAATGTCATATCATCAGAATGGAATGGAATGATAAGACTTAAGAATAATGAGGGGGGGTAGTGATTTGTGTTTATTTACTACTCAACTCAGAAGAGAAAAAAAGAAAATGAGTGAGATCCCGTGAAATAACCTTTAAAAAGCAGAAATTCAAAAAATGCTATTTGGAATAACAGTGATGGGGCACATTTTCGTTGTGAGTTAAGGATAAATTTCTTGAGTTATCAAGTGTTATTTGTGATTGACAGAAAACTCACAGGCAATTAATACCCGAACAAATTAGTTCTTCTTCGTCGTTCCAGGAAATGGACATCCTGTCGATAATGTGTCGCGTTACCATCACACACAAGTGCGGATAGTTCTTGGTCAGCATCTCCCAATCTTTCAGGATACAAACTTCCTTAGCGTTCAAAACCGTGAACTTGAGAGCTAGTTGTTTGAGTTCGTCCACGAAGTGAAGGTGCGCCCAGGCCATCAAATTAATCACCGTATCCATTCGGACGCAGGTCAATAGAAAACTGACACACTCTTCTTTCAAATCACCAATGTCGTATTTGTCGGCCGCTTCAAACAGCCGCTGGGCAGTGGTTTCCGTCAGTGGTAATGAAAGCCGGCCCGAGTAAATGTATTGAAGCAACTGCTTGAAAATGTCTGGCTGGATGTCCTGAATGCTGACTTGGCCCGTCTTCGTCTCCTTCATCTCGTGCTGGAACATTGCGGCAAAGACGGGACTCCTGGCCACCAATATGTGTGAATGGCCGCCAATGTGTTGATCGTCTTCGAAATTAAACTGGACGTCGCATTGATTCTGCTGGACGTACAATTCAGTTAGTTGTTTGAGAGCGTTCCTCTCTCCGCCACTGTAAGTGTCAAACTCGATCCAGAGAAGACAAATCAACGGTTTCCACCTGTTACATTCAGAATTAGGCTGAAGAAGGAAACTGCCGTCAAAATGTTCCGACACCCAGTAGCGGTCCGAAATCCAAGACTTCTTCAAATGGCAAAATTTGTGTTGCTCTCCGTTCAAGTCGGCCCAAACAGCACGCGGTCTATTCAAATCATCGTTTTCTTTTATGGGACTCGCAACATGTTTTCCACCTTTTACCATTGTTCGGGGTTTTGATGATGGATGCGACAGTGTTAGCGAGCCAAGAATTTTCTTATTGGACCTGGTGAAGGAGGCTTTCAAATAGTACTGTTGGCCATCAATCAAGAAATTGA
Organism: Daphnia pulicaria; assembly: GCF_021234035.1. Classification (NCBI taxonomy): domain Eukaryota; kingdom Metazoa; phylum Arthropoda; class Branchiopoda; order Diplostraca; family Daphniidae; genus Daphnia; species Daphnia pulicaria. The sequence goes on along the minus strand of NC_060914.1, from coordinate 4,826,839 downwards.
CGATATATTCCATGCTTTCGTTTGAAGTCGAAACCGCGTTAATTATCTTCTTAGTACTTGAAACGCTTTGTGTCTGTGAATAAATAAGAAGAACTAGCAATAATATGCATTAATTCAGTGAGCGTAACTTCGTAAATACCTGCTGTGCACTCAAGTCGCTCATGTTGGCTGGTTGCGTGATTAATGTAGAAGCCGATTTGTTGGTTGTTGGGTGTCTAAAATTGGAACCTGCAGGACTTATTCCCAATAAAGAGGATTGTGTTGGCTTCTGTGGCTGATCTAATAACTGTACAAATGATTTCGTCTGCACATTACCTGCAAAATGGATGCAAATCGTAATTATTGGCCTCAAAATAATACTAGTAAAGCGCTTACTTGACGCAGATAATCCAGATAAACATTTGTCTGTCATTCGCAGCTTCTCCCACTGGCTGTGAACGCAAATCAATCCCGGTCGTATCCGTTCAACGCTGGTATTTCTCAAACATACTGGCTTTAGAGGATGTGTCAGCAGATCTTCTGGTACCTCTTCACCGTAACTAAACACTTTGGGATTTCCCAATTTCCCCCCTATCTACAGGTGCATTACAAAATCAAGTTAATTAGAACTGAAAAATAATTAGAGAATTATAAACACAAAGTTACCGTACTTCTTTTCCAGAGATCAACAGCTCTACATCGTGAAGAGTGATTATTTTGTTGTAAACTTTGTCTGTCGCAGGGAGTTTTGCAATAACCGAGTTGACAGTATATCTCACGACTTTTACAACGGTAAAAATCTCCAATTTCCCATCCGCAATCAAGTGATTGAGTAGAGCTGAAAGCATCGCAAACGCGTAGGAATATTTCCCATCGGAGAGAACAATTTTATAGCGATTATTGTTAGTGGCCTGGAGTAACCCTCTACAGTCCTATTATTTTTAAAATATACACATTTAAAATTAAGCGACAAAACAAAATGTTTAGCTTGTACAAGAACTTGCAGAACGGGTGTCTCGTTATAAAGTCCATTTTTCTCAACAATGGCCTATAATTATATTGTCACGGGTAAGGAGGCTAACACGCTCGGTTGGAAAGAGCGACCAGAAGCTGTTTGATAAAAGTGAAACAAACAGACTGGAGGTCGCGACTCCACCACCGACACTCACACCAACACAGTAAAAGAGTCCAATCAACACACAGACAAGAACAGCAGTGAACAACTCAACACTACAGAAAAGTCCAAGAGAAAGTCCAACACCGAGAGACATGCTAACCCTTTTTGTATCCTCAGTCAACGTCGTTTCGTCCCCAAGAACTATTATTGTTAAGCGTCGGGAAATCGTCAACAGAATCGAATGGGAAACGTCGATTCTGGGAACTAATCGGTCGAAACGTGACATTTTCCCCGCCTACGTAAATGATCGTCCCGATCATGGCATTACTTCCATAACGGCATCAACGATGACTCTCAGATGGCTATCTATCAGGGTAGAATAAATAATTAATAACCAACATGTTTTTAAGTTTCGACGTTATCCAGGTTAAGGTGAATCCATCCACGAAGCTCTTAATCTAAACTTGGTTAAAAACACACGCGATTATAACACACTACAAAATACAATCACATAATGATTACGTTGCAACTCCAAGTCAGTCAACATTTTTTAAACTCTCGTCTGGATCATAACTTATCATAAATAACACAGGTGGTTTTTGGGAGCAAAACAAGGGAGTTAGGATTGGTTTGGGATTTTTCGCCTCTGTCAGTGTAATTCTCCAGGAGGTTCCGACCGTATTGTCTCCTCCGGATTTCCGGCAAAGTCCTCGACTTTCCTTACACTACCGACCGCTCTCGAGATTCCGGCAAAGTCCTCGACTTTCCTATCTCTGTAGGTATAGGTAAAATAGGGTCACAGGATGGAAAGGTAATTTTCACGAGAATTTCTACATTTGAACACATAAGTAACATTCAACAGCTTTTAAACAATAGGGAAAAGACCGTGGTGTGAAAAATGGAAAACCGAACGTGTTCCTCTCTATACCCTGACTACAATAGGGAAAAGACCGTGATGTGAAAAGTGGAAAACCGAACGTGCTCCTCTCCCTACCCTGCATCTCCACCAAATGTCACGGGTAAGGAGGCTAACACGCTCGGTTGGAAAGAGCGACCAGAAGCTGTTTGATAAAAGTGAAACAAACAGACTGGAGGTCGCGACTCCACCACCGACACTCACACCAACACAGTAAAAGAGTCCAATCAACACACAGACAAGAACAGCAGTGAACAACTCAACACTACAGAAAAGTCCAAGAGAAAGTCCAACACCGAGAGACATGCTAACCCTTTTTGTATCCTCAGTCAACGTCGTTTCGTCCCCAAGAACTATTATTGTTAAGCGTCGGGAAATCGTCAACAGAATCGAATGGGAAACGTCGATTCTGGGAACTAATCGGTCGAAACGTGACAATATGTAAAAAAATAAAAGAAAATAAATAAAATTTATAATTGAAATAGATTTTTAAAAAGGAATAATAAATACTGGAATATGGCTCCGTTAGTTAACACAGGTTTGCTGCTATTCACTTTCGGTGGCGATGGCCACTGATGCATTGTTGATCAAGTAAGAAAGATCTGAGGCAAACACAAACAATCTGTTGTTATAAATTATAATACAAATTGAGGAAAATTATTATCTAGATACAGGAAGGAAGAAGATACCGAATGCCTTATACCCTTTTTAATAAATTGTGACAAAATATAACCATCATGTATACAGTACCGGTATCTAATTAACCACGTGGAACAAACAGATATAACAGTTGTTGAGAGTTATTCACCGTTCAAGCACTTTGTCTAACGCTTTTCTGTTATTAATAATTTAACCTTTTTACTGTCACTAAAAAGATTTCTTCATATCTGTCTGTCACTCACACTGCACACCTTTTGTCACCTGACCAACACCGATCGAAACCGAATATTGAAACTTTTTCGTGTCGATGTCGCATGTCGGTAAAGTACTAAAGTAGTCAAAGGCTCAAAGCCGAAAAACTGGGCGGCTGGCACAAATAAAGAAAATAAAAAAAAAAAAAAAAAAAAAAAGACATTCTTTGCTTAGCGCCATTCCAACCCTTCCCCCCTTTTGCCTCTGGTGGTTATTATATACGTATGTTTGCGTTTGGATAAAACAAAAGGGAGAGGCTAGAACAGCATAAAAACCCATGATGGTGGCTTTGTGCGCTTCCATGGGTATGGAGAGATCTCTCCATACCCCTGCCCTGGCGCTTCCGGGCGCTTCTGAATTTAATTTCTGAATTCTGATTAAAATCAGAGCCATAGAATGTACGATTCTTATTATTTGTATTGTGTATCGTGCAAATATTTGGTAAAAGCAGAGGTATGGAGGTATGGAGAAATGGAGAGATTTGAGGTTCAGATCAGATTAACGCGTTTTTCGTTCAGATTTTGCACACTTGGCAGTTTTTAGTCAAAAATAAAAAAATAAAAACAGTTTAGATCTGGAAAGCTCGGGTTTAATATGAGACTGTACGAGTGCACGACGCTGGACTTTGGATAAGGGATTTATGTGGACGAACAAATAACATTCTTCTGAAGTTAACTTGAAATCCAGCAAGTTCCTTTAATAACTTTTAGCAGGGGGTATGGAGTATGCATACCATGCCCCTGCTTTTAGCCATATGACCAATGACAAACAGCAGAGTTCAAACAGAGGCGGAAATGCCTCCCGTATATTTCACGAATTATCTGTGTGAAATCACTGACATGAAGTAAGAGTTAGGCGTAGAAAAATATAAAATAATTAAATTTAATAAAGCTCAATTTACAAGCTGACACAGAAAGGTGTGACTTGTGACTTCGAACAAAGTTTGGACGTTACAAATTATTCGATTTAAAGGATTGTTTTACCTTTCTAAAGAATTAATTTTCTATTGAATATTATTCGTTAAATAAGTAAGTTAACGAAAAATCAAATTTAAAAATAATTTTGTCCAATTAATTCTCCGCAAATCTACAATTAACTTCCAGTTCGACAACTGCGGAGCAACATTCCGTCCACGAAGGGCATATATACGACCGCTTGACGAAGCGGATAATCATCAAACTTAAACTCGTTTTCACCATGACGAACTTCGAAAAAGTGAAAAACGCACTTTCAAAAGTCACCAAACTAAAACCTGATTTTATCATGATGAATGAAAAAGTGAAAAGGCTTTTTCCAAATCGACCAAATTCTTATCATCTAACAAAGAAGTGTTCATATTCCTGATGCTACTTATTATTGCATGGACCTTTTTGCTCTGTTTTGTCAAACTACCTCCTGATCTACCAGACATTAAGGGAAAACCAATTAAAGTAACATGCAACGATGACAAAATCAACTACCCGATGGCACCCATCAAGAATCCGACAGAGAAAAATGACAATTTTACATTTGAAATAAGTACAATAAGCGGTACTTGCCTCATACTAAGCTTCGCATATGTAAGAGGAAGGAGATTAGCAAATTCTGATCCACCATGCAATTCCATCATACTGCTTCTCGTTCAACTTCTACTTTGGATTTTATCGTTAATTACTGGATCAGTTTTCACCTGGCTGTGGGTAAACAACGGCCCCACTGAAACTCTGGCCCCCAACTTCCTAGCCGCCTGCAAACCCCATGGGCTAGATCTCCTGTGCAGTTCCGACAGTCATCCTGAAGATTGGAACCCGGTTGTTTGGGTGACTTGCACAACACCTCCTGAAATGTGGATCCCAGCCCTATCCAATGCGCTGCCCCCTTTAGCTGCAGTACAAGCTTACCTGACGTTTGCAGCGATAATTTATATGATTTACAACTGGAAGTGGGAGGGGCCGCTGACATTTCTTACGCTTTGCCACTTGCTAGTCTCTATTCTATGCATCGGGTTTATTGTATGCGACGTCATCTCAGATAATGTTGCAAATTTCGACCAAGAATTTGTTTCCGGCTACCTAAAATGCTTCGCTGTAGCTTGTGTGTGGTTAGCAGTGGATAGTTTTTGGCAGAAAACTAAAAAAGAACCGAAACTTCCACATTACCGGAATGACCCCACACCCCAAACTGGACCAATTCCATCTAACCTGACACCTTCGTTGCACGAACCTCCTGCAGCAACAGAATCAACAACGCGAAAAACGGAAAATGTATATCAAACCATTTATCCGGATCTGCCGCCGGAATATGAAAATCCCCCCAGTTACGGGTCCTCGGCCACCCGATACTAAACCTTCGGGACGGGATAGCTACCAATTGAGATCCATTTGTCATAAAAAAATGTTATTGTCTGGATTGAAATGCATGACGATCGAATTCAATAAATAAATTTCAAACTGTTCATTTCATTTGTTATTTCGAAATTATTTTAATTAAACATAGTATCACAAGTTCTATAGCTCTAATTTTACGCTCAAATCAATAACTGGTCTAATAACTGGTATAAACCCATAAAGAAACATGAGCGTAGAAAATTTTTCTACGGCTCTGCTGATCACAGGTTTTCGTAAGAAAAAAAAAGTCTTGATCGAGAACGAGGGGTTCACCACTAAAAATTTTTTCGTACACCCTGCCAAAAGTACGCAAATTTTAAGCCTATCTAAACGTGTAGTTTACGCAAATTACGCTAAAATTACGCAAAATACGCAAATTTTCGTACACCCTAGACCTCAGTGGTGAACCCCTCGATCAAGAAGCCTGCGCGGGTTAAAATACATAAGATTTAAATGATTTCGTGATGTGAAAGGATTTTTTCGAGCACAAACCCTTAAAGTTAGAATTCAAAATAACAAAATTTCGGTGTCCTGATGCCAGCCGAATTTTTAGCTGAAAAATGCGATAGGCTAATAATTGTGTATGTGCTACGGCGGATTTTCTAATTTGTTGAAAAATGCTAAACACGTTTAATAAATCCCCATCAAGCAATTTTATTAATCTTAATTTTCTATTTTCGCACTCATTTCCAAGGTAGAGTGACCGACTATACGATTTGGTCTTTCCTGTTGCGTTGGTCGTAGACCATTAAATGTAATTGGAAATTGGTAGAACCAAATTAAGAGCGGTCCAATAATCATAGAAAATGGCGGTATACTCAAAAAATAATTGCGTAGAGCAAGAAAGGGTACTGCTTGGAACGCATCATATTATATATTAGGCCTACTGTACCCACGGGAACGGGAAAAAAGCGAGACTGTCCGAATGTCCGGAATTCGGATTCGGACATCTCTGGAAACGTTAATTAATGATTCCTGCAATTTTCCACAACTAAGTAATGCCAAATTGCTGAAGCTGTTCATGAAAAATAATGAAAAATGTCGTCTGAGACTGTCATCTGTCAGTGATAATGTCGTCTGTGATGAATTTTGGCGGTCTAGCTCTTAGGATGATGATTAGTCAGTCAGATGCCGACCTTTTATCCGGTAAAAGATCGCTATTTATTAAGCATTTAAATCAGCTTTATCATTTACACCACCGTGTATTGAGCATCGTTTTGAGATCACTTCTCTGCCATTTTATTGAAAATTTTTCAGTTGGTTTTGTTATTTTTCAGTTAAACGAATATCTCAGAGAATGAGCCTTGTCTTATTCACCATTATTATTGTAATAATTTTGCATTAGTGTTTTCAGATTGCTACCCTTGTTTTTTAGTTGTAATCATTAGTTACTTGTTTTGTTTATGTCAATCTGAGGCAAAATGACAATGCCTTCAGAGCTTGAAGGATGTTGTTCCAATTTGTATGATGATATTTGGCTTTATTCTTTCATTGTTCTTTCTTCTTCAAACAAATTCAGGTACTTCAATCTTGCCTTTATGATCACAACAAGAATTACCAGTAATGCACTTCTTCAATCATGGGACACCTTAGCTTCCTGCACAGATCAGTCTTCCCCAATAGAATATGTTGATGGTGGCCATTTACCACGTCCTGCGCCACTGGAACGCGGATCGACACGTCGACATCATCACGAGTTCTCCGTCTTGGCCGAGGCCAACATCGCCGAAATCGATGGCTCTTCCAAGCGTTTTAGCGTCAGCAACAATTGCGACCAGAGATGTTCCAACAACGACGATGTTAGGCGGACGATACTACGATATAACGATATAACAACGATGTGATTTACGGCGACCTGGGCATTTTCATGCGTGACATTCTCCTCACGCGTTTCTTCGAGGACAAGGACGTGACCCGCAAACCGGGAACCATCATTGTCGATGAACTGGATTCGTTGACTCTAAAGTGCCCTCTACATGTCGCACAACATCCCCGAAAAATCCGTTTGGCCGAATCGAGTGACATAGTCGATAAAATTCGCCAGTTGATTGAGCCGACGATTTAAACTTGCGTTCCCAATGGAATGAAGAAATTCACCGAGCGACAAATGTCGACTTGGATAAGGAGCGCCTTCAATTCCCAAATGCGAAGAACTATATGACGCGAAAAATCTGAAAATGAAGACTTCTGTTGAGCTTGCGAAGTTCATCATTTCAGAGTTTTCCGCGTCTTCATAGCTCTACCCGTTCTTTAGTTATTCCCCGAGGGGTAGTCAACTCGAAAAAATATCCGTACACCCCCGTATTTTTAATGAAAAAATATGAAAAAATATGAAAAAATATGAAAAAATATAAAAAATATAAAAAATATTAAAAGTTTTAACACGAACATTTTTTTTTGCCTTACACTAAAAGGTTGCACTGAACATGTTTAGTACGTGTTTTAGGGTACTGAAAAGGAGAATTTTTGCACTTAATGTAAAAATTTTACACTTAATATGGAGAACATACTTAAATAATCTTAAATTTTAAAATAAGTGTCTTTTTAAAAACAATTAAGTACTTAAAAAAATTAAGTACTCTTTGGCAATGTACTTAATTTAATTTGCATTCTTGATAAGTTTTTTAAATAAGTGCCCAATGGATTTAAGTGCCTTAATAAATTGGAAAAAAAAGAGATCGCCGAAGTTTTTTCAAAGTGCCAGAATGCAACATTAACAGTAATTCAATTGAGAAAGAACTCATTTCACTTTGAAAAAACTTCGGCGATCTCTTTTTTTTTCATAAGTTGAACACATCAAACAAAAAGCTGTTACCATTTTAAACACTTAAGAAATAAAACAGGTTTCACTTTTGCTGCTGACAGCCTGACAGGTTACAGTACATGGCCTTACGTGGGGGGTATTGACCGGATCAAGCATGCAAAGTCTGCAGCAAGTTTCGGCTATCCCCCGCCATGGTGCGCACTAGTCGACTAGCCGCACGACTTTTCGCTCTACTTACCCGAACCAAATGGAAAAAGCTCTATGGGAAATTTAAAAAATGGGAATCTGAAAAAATATTTAAGACGTTTAGTTTTTTATTTTATTGATACTTAAATCAATATATAGCTATCTGATAGCAATTTTATTCTAGTTTAAGGTGGTGTATTTTGTTTCTGTAATGGGTTTCTAAGTATTTAATAATTTAGTTTATTTAATGTTGTTTGGGTTCGGGTTAAACGGGACATGGAAAACGGGGTAAAACAGGTATTGCCAGATCAACGTTATATCTAGAAAAACGCCCCCTGGCAACAAAAACAAAGGAAAAATGATCGAAAAAACGTTTTTGGTAGTATCTCCACTTCTACTTTAAAAAATAAATAAAAATTCAGCACTTCTGAAAGGGAAATGAATTTCTTTTTCACCAGTGCATTATTTAATAAATATAATTAAGCCGTTGCAGAGAAAAACGATGTTCAATTTTACCCCTGGCTCTGTTCGGTTTAACCCTAAATTTTTTGTTTATCGGCATTTTTTCATGTTTGCATTTCATCACATAAAAAAACGAATCAACGAAAAAAATTAAAAAAATTACCAAATGTAAATAAATGCCAGGGAATCACCCCTATACTTTAATTTTTTCAGAATTTTAATTTTTATATAAATGGCAGCGTAAAGAAAAAAAATGTCCCACATAGCCCCGGTCTCCCCTACACTTCATGTCTTCATGAGAATTCTATTCATACACTGAAATTTAATCCAGACCATGGACTACTTAAGCTAGAGGACGCGCGGGTCACTCGTCCTATGTGTATACTATAGCTTTAAGCTTTATTGTCGGTGGTTTATCACAAACATTAAAAAAATACAGAAATAATCAATAGAGAATTAAAAACTGATTTTAGTGTACAAAGGACCCTTATTGTAAATTAAATAACTTGAAAGATATTTGGGCTTTAATTTGGCGGGGAAGAGAGAGGGCATGGTAAGCGAACTCCTGCAACACACCCGGTAAGGCTTTGAGACCAGTTTTGGTCTACGATTGTGTTGCAAACAGCTGTTTCATACCCCTTATAACACCCATCTAGCGATATAAATGATAAAATTACACATCTCGTTCAAGAAGCATACAGCTAAGAAAATTCATGAGAAATTTTTTACGCTTAAATTTCAGCGACGGTTGCTGAGTGGATAGGGATGACTGACACCATTCGTGAGTATGGTGTTCAAATCTCCAGTGGGTGAATATTTTTTATCTGTAATTTATAAAAAATCAACAAAGTATTAAGTTGGAATATTTTTATAATAACCATTATTGCAAATGTTACAAACCGTTTTCCAAGAAAGAAATTTCTAGTTGAATATATCGTTCTCATAAAATGACAAGTTGTTTACTTGTTTTCATGCTGCGAATACTTAGTGTGTCAGTGAGTGTGTTGGTGTGTATTAATTTCGTCGGTAAACGACACACAGGCAAGTTAAGCCAGAAGCCGCTTATATTGAATACAGTCTACAAGATTTTCTCGGTCTCAAAGCCTTACCGAATTCAGCTTTTGTCCTTCCTTCGGAGATAACATTAAATTTTCATCAGTTCCATCACTTTTAAGACTGCTTTTCAGACTGCTTCGATTTCGAAGTGATAGTTTTGAAGATCCATAATAAGCTGGTTTTGAAGACACTTCCGACCATTTTTTTCTGGATCCTTTGTTAGTATTACTGAAAAATAAAAATAACTCGCTGAATCATGTGATTTGGCAGTTACATCCGCATCCGTAGACATGCTCATAGAGCTTAGACAACTGTGCGTCATCTACATTGTCTGCCGCAATGAATTCTGAATCGGCGCTGTTAGTTTTGGGAGGAATAGTAAACAGTGATGATGGCGTAATCACGTAACTTTCGGTGACATTATAAATCTTCAAAATCCTCTTCTCTACAACTAAACTGCATTCATCATGGGAACTATGTGCTTCATTAGAAGTTTCTTCATGTTCTTTCGTTGGGTTTTCTTTTTTAGTGAGACCATCATCTTCTTCTATTGAAGAATCTTTTTTCGTCGTGTTTCATCTTTGGCAAAATCACCAGTTTGACTGTCCAGCCTACACTTAGCGGCTTCAAAGCTCTGAGAACAATAAGGTTGACATGCATGAACTCAATTCCTCCAATATATGAACCATCAGGTGACCAGTATTGAGTGTTGGCATCATCCTGTACGCGGTAGTGCCTACCTAGAGAAAGATAAACAATGAAGGTGAAATCATAAAACATTCCTCATCACAAATGTAGACGCAAAATGAAGCAAAAACCAAAATTTAGCAGGTTTTCACAATGACAACAATGAAACACAGAATGCCTCCACGGCATTTTGTAAGGGTCTCAAATTGGCTCAATAATGGCTCAATAATTGACACCACTTTCTAACTGATCAATAGTGAGCGCTAAAACGGGAGTATACATGACTAGGAAGTGTACAGTATCGGATTCGCAATTTTCCATTGCCAGCAGCCTATGTTTTTCTTCAGGCCCATCAATTCTGCTGGGAAATCCTTCTCCCATACAAGGGTCGATATAGCCCAAGTGCCCAAACCAAACTAATGACCCGATTCCAATTTGACATTTCACGAAAAACAAATGAATTCAGCTTTTACGATAAGGTTGATCCATGAAGATATTTTGGTTTTATTTTGGTCGATTTGATTCTCTAATAATTCTACAGTACACTGTAGAAGAGACAAGGACAATACAGTTCAAGTTGAAAACCAACTTCGTCCCCATTAAATTTACGAAGAGGCTGCTTCAAAATTTTCAAAGGCTTTTTCCGATTCTAGGAAGGATATGAGGCCTTTGAACCAATAACGGATACCTTCTTCTGTGATCTGTAAGATAAATACGCATAAACTTAAAGGGGAAAACAATTCCATTTGTATAAATAAAGTTACCGGATAACTAGCAAAAAACTTGTTTGCATAGTGCATACTAGTTAATCTCATAAAAGCTATATAGTTCCCTATTTTACCACGTAACAGTATGTACTTACTACATTTAAACCCAGAAAACATTCAGTTTTCCACATTTTAACTTCATTATCATGTAATAGATATGTACTTATGTAGTTAATACTTTTACCTGGGAAAATACGGCCGAAAGTAGTTCCTTTGATCCCAAACCAAGAAAATGGTTGGATCCCGGCATCAGGCGTGCCTTTAAATACTTGTATATAAAAATTTTCAAGAAGTATTTGTCACCTTTAAACTTCTCAAAAAGGAACTAGAAGCATTTTGTTTTTTCGTAGAAACTTGTATGAATAACTTTTCATGAAGAGCAACGACGTGTCGAATCAGGTAGGTATACTCATTCCACATTTCCTTGTGAAATTGTCTTTGTTAGAAAGAGCTGCTTTTGCAAAGAAAGCATGTACAACACTCTGTTTCTGTGTCACGCAAATAGTAACCATGATTACTATATAGAAAGCTACTTACAGTTTTATTGAACTGTAAAGTAGTTTGTATCAAGACTAGCCCGTTTCTCTCTTGCAACCATTATGTTACACGCTTTCTTAAAATCATCAATTTTGACAGTAAATAACTAAAAGAAATTTTTTAAAAAATAAACTAATGTAATTTTTAAATGGAGCTTGTTTGAATGTTTTTGAACATTACGGATTACTTGTTCCTTAAAACAATCAAGTTTTCCTTCTTTTCATAAAATTCTTACGAATGTTCTAGCCTTCCAACTGTCTCGGCTGGGTCCATTTACGTCGAGAACTTTTTCACAATAAATGTTTGATTTCTGAAGATTTTCGATGATAGATGCAGACAAATTAATCGTAGAGAAGTTACTGTTCACATTAGATGGAACTTGTTTGCTTCCCACATGAAGCATTACTTCGTTTCTGTTCATTACGTTGGCCATTTTTGTAATAAATACCACTTCACTTACAAGTGATTGGTAATACACAACAGACAAGGCCATTAGTGAATGACTATGTCCATTCTTGTAATCCCAGAAATTGTACATTCCAGCGAAAAGTAATAAAATAGTTAAGAGTAAAATTAACCAGAGTTGGTTGTTGCTGAGCCATCCATGAAAGAGACTATTCGATCATTGACTGAGATACTTGTTGAACCATTGGTTGCTGGACGCACGCATCTGACCAGGAGCTTCATCGTTTTGGGGCTGTTGTGACGCTTGCTAATCAATTTGAGATTCTACCCTATGCTAGATTGGTTCCTGTACAATCGGAGTCACCGTTTTTTGAATGCACATCATCTTATCTTGAGATTTTGGCACCTGCTTGCTGGACGTACAGTCCCCTCCATAAGTATGGGATCACCCCGCGCCGTTCCATAAGGCGGCGTGTATTTTTCATATGGGTTTTTCGGGTGGCAAAAATCGAAAAAATGACATAAATTCACCAAACTTGGGATTTATGTCATTTTACATCTTTTCTATTGTCTGAATTTTTTTCAGATTTTTTCCCTAATTTTTAATGCCTAGAAAAGTGGCGCACAAAGTATCGGATCACTCCGACGCCGGTCGTGTTGTCAAATATCTAAATCTGCTGTATTATTAAATTTCCATATAGGCTGAGAGTACAGACCCGACAATTGACAACATAAAATAGACGATAAGAAGCTCTGCTAAAACCCTCCGATGATGCTCAAAGTTAGCCCGGATAACAAAGAAGACTTAGATGACGACTCAGACGAACATCCGATGACCGAGGTAGGAGAAGCAAGAAGCCGAGAAAGAGAAGAAGAACTCGACGTTAGCGTGAAGCCGCCTGGATTCAAGGCTTCTGGTTCTCAGATCCAGTAGACAACCAACCATCAACGTCCATCGTAGAAGACAAAAAAGTTCATCCTGTTTGATGTTTTGTCAAATCTCCAGCCCGCAGCTTCATCAAGAGAATGAAGTGGATGGAACGGACAGCACCGTCCATCGGATCATCCCATAAACCTCCCGGAAAAATCCAGATTCAGAATTTTTGGTTCGCTTAACCGAAAATTCTAGAAAATCTGAAAGCTCCAGTAAATTGCATCAAGATGTTCTCCTGCAGAGAGGCTGTTTTATACAGATTTTAAATGTGTAATGATTTTTGAAATTTGTTATGCAGTTAACCCAGACAAGTGGAATTCCACTTACACCAAAAGTGACTGATCAAAAAGTTAAGGAACTTGTGCAGTGCATTGGCTTAAGGTAGAAGTGGGACAACGTATGGATGGGGTCCTCCACTTAAAAAGAATGAGGTAAGTTTTCCCAATCAAGTGAATTGACATTAGAACGACGAAATACATTGATTGTAGTAATATCCCTGGAGGCATCAGCACAATTTCAGATATTGTTATCAGCGATGCCGTTAGAGAAAAAAGGTAGAGCAAATGACGATGAGTTCAAAATATTGTTTGAACTTGGTGTGTGGGCTGAGATTGATGAATGTATTAATCTGAGACATTCTGCAAGGTGCAGCTAGCACGTTCTTCTGTAAAAGTAAATATTTGGACATTCAGATTTTAGTTGTGGAATAATTTGCTTTATTTTTTGTTTGTTGGAAAGTCAAGTCAAATAAGTGGAAAAAAGGTATTTTTCAATCCCAAAAAATTCCGATACGAAGATTATCTCTCTTTCTAGAGATTCTTTCTCTCTTTTTTACATTTTTTCATCAAGGAGGCCATCAGGGCGAATCTTAGCGCAGCGATCGATTTCGTCAAACTTCAACAAGAACAGATTTCTAAACTAAAATTGGAGTTGATCAATGCCAAGGTAGCCTTCACCAACGCCAAATTCTGCCATTTAAATTCCCAGCAACCTTCTTCGGCCAGTCAGCCCCCCCCCTACTCCGGGCCTCACTTTCAGGACGCCCTACGCCCAGGCCACCAAAGCACCCTGGTAGCCAATGAGGGTAGTTTTCCCAACCACGTGAATTGACAGCGTAATGAAAAGCAACATAATTTAAAGCATCCGATTATAGATTCTACTCAACCGTTTCAGCGGCCACTGCCTGCTGGTGCTGGCGGAGTGCCTGGACCGCCTTATCCTTTTCCCTGAGCGACTTTGCCCAGGGAAATAATGGTGGTGAATCATCACCACTGGGGACCGTCTAGTGCTGGATTGATCGTGCCGTAAGCAGCCCGGTGCTAGTAGCAGTGAGAGAATCAGACCGCAAGCTTCTTCCATCCAGCATCACCACCACCAACATAAAAAGGGACTCTGTTCCCTTCCTGCCGGATTTTTCGCTTTTGCCACATCGCCGCCGCCGTTTCCGCCGGCGCAAGATAATCCGTCACCACTCCGCAAGGATCGGCAGCCGATTCCGTTCAGGGCTCCTTTTCGGATCACATCGAGCGCGTTGATCTTCTCACGTTAATCCATCCATATCAATGTAATTAGATATTAGACCTATTTTCATTGTGTGTGTGAAAAAAAAGAACTAGTCGATATTGTCAAGGTTGGGACTTTTGAATATTACTCGACTTTTATGGGCGGTATAGAAAACGAGCCAACAAACAGAGAAATAGTTGGGAATTATATAAATACAGAAAGAAAATAAGATTTTCTGTTTTTTTTTGTCGAGTTGACGGGTGCTAGTATCTTCATTGCGGGGCGGGTGACGACAATTATGTCGCCGTGATTTCGCCTGTATTTAATGTAGTCGCATCAGTATGTTAATGACCGAACAGAGAAGATATTTGGGCTGGTTGTCCTGCTCGAAAGCGGCCAGCAGGTTAGGCGTCAGGACTTTGCGGGTGTGGTTGACCAGCCGGAGCAGGGCTTTGCCCGGAGATAGGGATAGTTGCGTTGGACATCGACGAGGCTGACGGACAAGTGGAGGACGAAGCACTGACGCTTCTGCAAGTAGAAAAAAATATAGAAAACAGTATATGCGAATATATCCAATTTGCTGGAGGGTGTATATGTTGCTCTCATAATTCTATTATATTCACACACCTTACACAGAATTGGGCGTGGTCTCGGGTAAACACCCAGACACGCACAGTGCCTCTTCTTTTTCGGTGTCGATATAATATCGTACGCCCTCTTTATAAAGTACTCGTACATGTTCGCTCTATCTTTTGTTATATTTTCGGTTCTTCCCTATCCGAATACACATTAAACGCAGATGAGCACCGAACACTACAAAAAGTGACTTGAAAGCATTTTGAGTAGCAATCATCAGAATTAATGAAGAGTAATTTAATTTATAATTTTTTTTATTAATTGCTAGGTTTAAAATATCTTCTAATTTAATTTTAGATAAACATCAAATTAAGGGGAAAATTGAGCATGTTGCACAATGTACCAATTCTGATTTTCATGTTGCGTCATTCGTTGAACGTCAAGCAAAAAAGGAATTCTTCACCCAACCCTAAGGTCTTATTTGTTAAAATAAGGCTTGCGGGTTGGAGACGAATAGACTTATTCTTGGACTTGAAAAAAATGTAGAAAGTGTTACAAAACTGGATAAACACCAAATTATTTGAGTGGAAATGTAGCATTTTTCTGCCCAGTCCGTAGCCTAACATTAACTCCAGATTTGTTAGTCGGACTAATTTCAAGGCAATCAAGAGGATTACCTATTTCCAACGACTTATTCGTTCGCCTTGGGAGATGGTCTTCAATAACAGAACGTAATTATTTTTTAAATTTATCATCATGCTCGATAGTTTCTTAAACATATTTTCACTTTTTTCTAGTAATTCTTAGGACTATACACAACTATATTGGTTTTAACACGATACATGATTTTTCATTTCGATGACATTTTCTTTGGATGGATTTTTCTCCAAGTCTGATATCCCATTTGGTACTTCTGAATCAGCAGAAAAACTGAATCTGGATTGTAATATCACTGTGGAATCACAACACAAGAAAGTTGAAAATGACACAACCGATTACGAGGTAGGTGAAGACAAATCCTCTTGGATATAGGTGCCCAGCCGGTACCAGTTCTGTTAGTCAATGAGGGTAGTTTGTCCAACCATGTGAATTGACAGCGTAATGAAAAGCAACATTCTTATAATTTCTCTTCAGATCTATTGTGATATCATTCCTTGAGACCTCAAGGCAGAGAGTGGAATATTGGCGTTGAGAGGAATGTTTGCCAACCACATGAACTGATTTAAATTATCAGTTAATTCCTGGTTGCTTTGGAGTTTCAGGGGTAGTCTTGAAGTATAACTCAGCGTTCAAGATTTGTGGTCTCAAATAGTGTGAGCCATTCGACGCTAGCGCTGGAATAAAAATGTTGAGGAAAAACGCGATGCCCTGCAAAAAATGCTGCAAAGAACTATTGGGATTGAAACAATAACTGAAAAGTGTCGTTGGATTAACAAAATACTGATTCTTTACCTAATACAGTAAAAAAAAAACTCCCATAGTGCCGTAATTGGAGTTTGCATGGCTCCACTAGCTCATGAGTTAGTGGAAGTTAGTAAGTTACTTCTTTTAGAGATTGATTGCAAAGATTGCATAGCTAATTCTAGTTCATGATTTAATTTTAATTGTTGGATTGGAAAATGTGAATGAATTTATGATGAATAGTTGCAAGTAACTTAAACGTTACAAAATGTCAGGTTCAACAGGAGATAAAACAACGAAGCTAACAGACAATGAAAAAGCAGACATTGAAAAAAAAAATCATTGCTCGTGAAATTAGAAAGAAAGTAAAAAAAAAATAAAGTTGTCTGTCAAAGGACGAGATAGTAATGAAGTTATCATAGGCAATAAAATATAGCATAGCTTATTCTAGTTTATGACTTACTCTTTATTGTTATACAGGGACAAAAATTCAGAAACTTGAAAGTGAACAAGAAATTCCCTGTCTGTATGTGTGTTTGTGCGTGCGTGTGTGTGTAAATTGTTGAACATATTGGTCCGTATGTGTGGTAGTTGGGAATGTCTCTCCTCAATTCATCGTAATCATCATTTTTTGTCGACTTGTTGCGCCTGCCCTACTCGCGCTCGCGTAGGATCTGGAGGAGGAGATCGAGAGGTTGAAGAAGGAGCTTCTAACTTCCCAAGAGAGGAATGGAGTCTACATGACCCAGGGAAAAAATGAGCAAATCATTAGGGAGGTTGAATCGCAGCGCAAGGATCTTGCAGAGAACGAAGAACAGCTCAGGGAGATGGAGGAATCCAACCAGCAGCTCCGGGGACTCTTCGAAGAGCAGCAGACCGTCCTACGATTATATGGCAATCTAACTATTCTTCTTTCCACCTCAAGTTTTTATTTCAAACGCAAAAACCAAATTAATTTTTTATTGTTGGGGGACTTTGCAGGCCACTGAGGAGTAGTATAAGGAAGTGGGCACCCCAAAACCGTGAATTACGCAAAGTCGTTAACTTCTCGTCTCAATACATCGTAATCATCATTTTGTTGTCAAATTGTTGCACCTGACCCGCTCGCGCTCGCGTAGGAACACGCGGCGCTGTTGATTGATGCTGACTTCCGGCGCTGCCAGTGAGTGTCGAAGTCAAATTGCCCGTTGTTGTCGTTGTCGCATTGGCAGAATAAATTCCCATTGTGGAAAACATTGCCGTGTTGGATAATCCTCACTAATAACTATTTTCATTATTCTTTAAGGTCATTATTGAATTATTCAAACCATTCTGTCTTGGGACAGAAATTGTTTGACGAGATTTGGGGTTTTGAATTGCTACAACCATTTAGCAAGAGGTACATCATTTTTTGCAAATGCTGCAACCATTAAGAATAGCTTGAATAATATTTAAAAAAAGGTTCCCCTTCAAGTGGACTACTTTGACGTTTACTTTTGAGGTTTTGGAAACAAAACAAAGGCATTTTCTTTGCTATATCCTAAGGTAACATAGCTTCTAGACGACGGACCTGAAAATGGAATATTAGGCCTTTAAAGCCTAAAGCTTAAATTCACATATTAAGAGTGTTCCATGTGGAGCTAGCATCCTCGTTGCAGCTGGCACAGCTGAAGCTGTAAAAGTTTTGCCTGATATTGCTAAGCTTTCTAATAGTGAATCCCGATTACCAACCAATTTATTCTCTGTTAACTGTCGGCGAGACCATAGGTTAAGGGGGTTTGGAGAGCCTAGATTCCCAGAGGCCAAATTGGACAAGTTGCCAGTTCAATTCAAGCGAAAAATAATTAGACACGAACTGGTAATAGGATCGGTGCGAAAATAAGGGATTTTGTTTAAATAATTATTGGTATACTCAGTTGTTCACGCTGATTGGCGAGGTATTTAATATTTAAAAAAAAATGCACCCGAGTGTGTAAAATTCAAATTTAAAGTTTGAATAAGCCACTCCCATTTCAAAACGCACCTTCCGCCATTTTCAGACGACACAAAAGCAAAATCAGAAACTTTGGAAGGCCATTTTATCCCTCCGGTCCTACTGGGAAAACACAGACTTTGACCGAGAACTGACTCTGCTTCGATCCTGAATTCTCCGAAAAAAAGAACCTAGCGGGGAAAAAGGGATCTATATCAGATCTGGCATCTAGGGCTCTGATGAGCATCTGGCTGACCAAATCCTCTTAACCTATGGTAAATTTGCCTTCGGCTACTTGACCAGGTGGAGGACCGGAATAATTGCCTACTGGCTCGCGATAAACAAAAGTGTTTTTTTTCGAGTCACGCGGCATTCATCCAGTAGGCCATATTCACTATACGATATTCTGTGTGGTATATTTATTGTTAATTTTTAAGAAAAAGGCATTTTTTTACAAAGACTATATCCTGCCACGAGCAAAGAGAGAACCCTTCGCACCACTTTGTTTCCTCTCAGTTTCTTACATAGTCTCTTCTTTTCATTCTTCCCTTGGGGCAGGAAATGGCGATATTTTGTAGTAAATTTTTGTGAAATCCCGTTTCGTTTAGAGGGCCAGAAACAAAAAATAATTGAACGCTGTAGAATAGAAGGTTCATCTCCGCCCTCAGTCTTCTTCTTGGTCGTCTCTTGTTCTTGGTCGCCTCTTGTTCTTGGTCGCCGCAGTCGACATCAGTGGTTAGTAATCAGTGACGGCAACTGCAAGTAGAACCTCCATGACTTTCAATTTCGCCTTAACAAAAGATCTTGAGAATGAAACAGTCACCAACAGCAGATAACAGCCAACAATGCTCAGCATTTCAAAACTTGTTCCTCATTTGGTAGCTCGCCAGAGTCGCCCGATTGCCAACCACCAACCAGTCCATCTCCATCACCCAAACTAAAAAGGAACACACAAACAAACACACACACACACACACACACCAATTATACTCGTTGAAGTGAACGCAAAAATTGGCAAACACATAAACAAATAGAGAAAAGACGAAGTTAAAGAAAGTTATCGTTCTTACCAATTAACGACATCACAAACATTGCTTGAAGAACTGGTAGAGACGTCATTGTGAAACGTGAACCTTGGACTTTTCTCGACAGAAATGAATGAAACAACAGTGCTTCAGTCTAACCCGCTTGTAAACGGGGCGTTCCACAATAGAATTCGGAACACCCACGGATTATAAATAACCACGACCAACAGTAACCGCATCACCTCCCTCGACTGGCATCAGAAAAATCGCATTGGCAGTATAGTGATGTGCTTCGTTAGATTACGCAACTTGTTTATTAGATTACAGTACTTTTTCTGTTGTACATGGCGTTCCAAGTTGACATGTTGTCGCCAAGCATTGTTTATGGGGTGGGGGGTTTCATAATCCGCGTTTCGCTATTGTAATGAATGTGAAAAGAGTCCCCCCTCTGTTTTTGCCATTTCTCATCCAGTAGATGTAGCCGTGTTCCACGTGGTGGATTCGATTACGAATGAAACTAATTAATTGAAGGCAAAACTCTGACGGTTCCTTGAGATCTCCACAGCAGATATATCATAGCTTCTTGCCGTAATACGGCAATTACTATTAGTCTCTTTGCATTCGTTTTGTCCCCCAATTTTTACTTTGGCGATGATGAGGAACTTTGATTTCGCTGCTTGTTAAACGTTTTCCAATAACAACTGGCGCAACCGACAACGTTTGAATAGGGGAAATGATTGTCATTTTTATTTTGACGTCATTTGAAAAATTTTAATTGCTGTAAGGGTGTGATAAGAAAAAACCAAAACAAACAAACCGGGAAGTTAGAATGCCAACGAGAGTAAAGAGTTAGACAAATCTCCTTCGGCGAGGGGTTTATAGCAGCCGGGCGAGATGGATTAAGGGCAAAAGGACAACTCTTTTTTTATTTTCACGTACGCGACTTCAGGTTGAGCTGCCGTCGGCGCAACGAAAAAATAATAATAATAATAAAACAAATTTGTTGAAAAGTTAGTTTGCCTTTCTGAAAGTCAATTTGGTGCCGTGTGCATCAGCGCACGCCCATCAATTACACACATGCACTACCTAAGTCATCTACATCGAACGATAATCCTTAAAAATGTCTTCGAGCGACGCTTTCGCTAATTCTGATATAGTTCTTTGTCACGCACACACCCAACAACTCTTGTCAACTCTTGTCACGCTGTAGCGAAAGACTACACAAACCTTAGACTTTCAATTTTTTTTTCTAGTGTTGTTGCTGTTGATGTGATGTAAATGAATTCAAAATTATGATGTGCTCATAAATTTCCGTATGTGTTGCAGTGCTGCTCTCTCCACCCCCCTTCGTCTTCCGGCACACACCATCATCATCACATCACCATGCGGCCTATTTTCTCATTGCACTCAACTTGCCTGGAACAGATGGCTGTTGACGTTTAATACGCGGGATTCCAACCCCGCTGTAGCACCGTTTGGTGCAAATATTTCGCGCAAATGGTTCCAAGCGAACATTTAACCCCATTGGCTCTTTCACCGTTCGGGTGAGTTATTTTCATTTATCACGGTACATCCAATCCCTCTAGTAGCATTAAAAAAGGAACGGTGTTTTTTTTTATTTCTCGACTGTCATCCCGTGTTCATCGTTCGCGTCACGTCTTGTTCATCGTCTGTTCATCTGAGTCCCTCCCTCCAAATCTAATCTTCCCCACGGCCGTAACGTAAACCACTCAAAAACCCTGTAGTCTAAACGTACATTTAAGAACACAGCATTGAAGTTTCACTAGAACAAATCCATCTCATGATTGATGAGACTCGTGGCTTCTTCATAGCTCGGCGGTGATTCCACATCTGGTTCACTCGTTTCCAGAGCAGCAGTTGCGTGTTGCTGGTGATGATTGACGACGAATTGGGGGGGTGGGATTATTAGACGAGTCGACGCAAATGACGTAGAGCCCTTCGGTAAAACGCTGGCCTATCCCACCCAACTGTTGCACATCTCCACTGTTGAGTCTTGGAGCCACGACTATGCCCATTGGCCTGGAAATAGTCGAGCGGCATCCAAGATCCCAGCATTGGGTGATTACAGTGGGTGCTCAGGACATTTACTCAGGAAGCAGAGACTTTTCAAAATGAAAATAACCACTGCCACAGCTATTCCTAAGGCTATATTAGACCAGCAAACAGGAGCTCCATTCTTGACTCGGATGAATGACCTTCATTCAAATTTCAAATTAAATGGCAACATGGATTTCAGTGATGGCAGACAATCAAGTGTAAATCTGCTGTTTACGACATTTACGTCTATGTAACAGCCCAGGTAAAAAAGTACTGCCTTGCACTGTAATAAAATGATAGTTTATTTAAGTAAACTATCATTTTATTGTAGTGGACCCAGTAAAGTAGAAGTATCGCCAAGTGGGCGTATTTTTTTTTTGTTTCAATGTCAATATTACTAAAGACACACTGCTATATCACTGGTAGCCACTATTTTCCTACAGGCTTACTTTGTTTTCAGTAGCGGCCACTGTACTTTTACTGGCGCATAACTGCTGTTTAACTGCAGTAGCCACAAATACCACTCTATTTTTACTGAGAGACACGAGGCACACTGAGTTTTACCTAGTGGCCACTGTACTTCTACTAACTCACACTGATATGGCGTTTCACTGTTTTGATAGGCCGCCTACTTATGAATAACTGTTCATATATTTCATATAAACCAAATTTACTAGGCAAAAAAGAATGACAAACCTGTATATATATACAAAAATGAAAAGTTTATTTCGATGCAACACATCCATTAATCTTTTTCAAACCTAATGTCGTTTTTCATACAATACATTTCATTTTCACAAAGAAGAAGAAAAGATTTGGAAATGACATCCTGTGGGATTATTGCCTTTGTTAGGGAACGAGAGCCGTTACGATTGATTTTTGATACTACAGAGCCCAAATCGTTCAAAGTGTGCTCATCAAGTATAGGAAAGTGTCTCTTAAAAGGAATGTTTTCTCCAATAAAGACATAGAAACTTTCAAGAGAATTAGAGCGGTTGGATACCCAGCAAGTACGTTCATCAGTTGCACAAGTGCAGTCAAGACAAATTTTGAAAATTTTTAGAATATTGTAAGTCTTTCCATCAAGACAATTGATAACAGAGTTGTTACGTTTGAAACGCGAGGAATAGGACATACAAGAGAAGATTTCACCGTTGGCCGCAAGCCTTTCATAACTCAAGCATGCCGTGCAAATCATTTGTTTTCCTAATCTGTTTTGAATTGAATTGACGTCTTCTGGTTGTAGAAAATTTTGTAGACTTTTACCCAGCCCTCGGACTGTACGATTTCCTGACAAGGGAGCGTCTAATCTATGATACATTTCTTTAACCAAGTCTTCCGCAAACGGAATATGAAGTTTAGCGTAGTCGCGAGCGTTTGCCTTCTTCAAAACGGAAGAGAAAATTTGTTTTCCTATCTGTGTTGTCCCGTGACAAGCATATTTAAGTGTCCCGCCTATATCTTCGTACATGAATGCCGAATAAGCCCATGGGCACCCCCAATAAGTCACAGAATCTACAACATGTTGTAACAGGTGAACGTTATAACTAACTTGATCTTCCCCATACAGCAACTCAACTTGAGAAACAAATTTAAAAAAAAGTTTACGAACTACTTCAACGTCTTCACGAGAAATATTTTTCTTTAACAACATGTGCATCCCTTTAACCAGAATAAGCCAATGTTTATAATACTTGTGAGGCAACAAGTGTCTCAGTACAACTGGGCTGTAAAATAAAAGCCAAACTCGAAACTCACTCGCTTTCCAGATGAGCCGGTGATCAAGAGATCGCAAAACTCGGCGAATTTCATCAGGAGGGCAAGCAGTTAAGATTATTTCGTCTATGAGCTTGCCATTTTTGATGTGAAAGGGTTCGTTGGTACTAGTTAACCAAAGATTCAAAAATTGCTTGACTATTCCAAGCAGAATGCAATGCATATAATCTGGTACTACACCTTTTATGACATCAAAAAAGGGAAGCAGATACAATAACGACATCCCTTTCACCCCACCTACATGTTGGGTGAGTGAAAGGGTTGCAGTTTGGGCTTGTTCGTGGGATTTTTCGTGACTTCTGTTTGGGGGTAAAGGATGGACAAGGGGATACACTTGAACAGTGCCGTCGCCCTTAGCAACACGTTTGCCCTCATGCTCACAAAATCCGCAACCATAAGAGCCATTGTACTGCATGAAATTGGTTAACATGGCTCTAGCCGGAGCATCGGCAACCAGCAAAGGGAAGGCTACTTTTGAAATGTGATTTCTGCCAGAAAAATCTTTCCATTGAAAGCCTTTCTTAGAAAGTCGTCGAGCTTGAATTATGAAGGGCTCAAGAAATGTATCGACGTTCGGCTTTTCATTGCCAAACCACAGGCAGCAAATAACGATATGTTTTGCCTTTTCATTATAGTTTAGTTCATTAATAGACAGTAATAAAGGCCATACAGAGAATTTGGAAGAATGGAAAATTTTCACGCCGTCGGTGTTAACTGTCACTGAAAAATTCCCGTCTTCCAATAAAAATTGTTTTAGTTTTTCTTCTCTATATAAGTCTCCCGTATATATTTCACCTAACATTTTCCCATCAGAAAAAAGGCCATCCAGCTTGCGTGCGGATATTTTGTCGCCAACGTCATGCGAATCGAAAATTTTTCGAAATTGTTCTTCCAACGAGCCCACCAAAAAATAGCAATTTTTTTTCGCAAGTTCTTTAGTTGACATTGACAAATTACAGGTTTTACAAGTTAATGTACCCTCACTCTCTCCCAGATAACTGGAGCAGTGCTCGCAGTAGTAATGTAGAGTTGCAGCACTTGATTTGATATCAAAAATTTTTTCAAATAAGTACCGGCTTTTAGAGAGAACGGATGGCACAAGAAGGCTTAGGAGTTGCAATAAATCGGTCAGAGAAGACTTAGTTAAATTGTGTCTTAGGAAAAATGCCATAATTAATGAAAGCAACTGGCCTTTTGAAAGATTGGTATCAGAAAATAGAGGTTCCTCTGACACCGGTTCCTCTGACACCGGTTCCTCTGACACCGGTTCCTCGTCCCCTACGTCTTCGCTCGTAACATTTTCATACTCTTCTCTTTCTGCCGATCTCGGGGGATTCTAAGTTACAAATTACGAAAGAAATAATTAAGCAAATTTGCCGAAACGTACTGATTGCACTGTGGTGCATTAAAGTTATACTTCAGCAGAAAAATGTTCGTTAGAAGAAGAATTTAGGCCTACAAGCTCTTCACCACCCCCAAACTGAGTTTCGTCTTCCGTATATTCATTGTGTTCTGTAACATTGACAAATGAAATTTTTTATTTCAGTTATAACATTTAGCTAGTAATATGCAAGCTTACGGTGCATTCCTTTAAGTTTCCAGTTGAAAGCCGTCGATCTTGGAACATCCCTCACTACTCCGTCGATAGATCTTTTTCGCCAAAGACGATACGGCCCTCGAGGTTGATTTTTATTCATTTTTCACGACACAAATCGTTCACTTTAATTATGTTATTCGTTCGAGTTATAATAAATTTTCACGCCACGAGTTTAAAGGAGCAGACGATAGAAAACCGAATACACAAAACATGCTCATGGCTCTGATGCCATGTATCACATGCGTATAAACTAAGATAAGCAATAAATTCTGGTGTTTCCATGTAAATGCTGAAATTTCTAACGATACTATAAAAAAAATTTTTTTTAATCAAACGAAGCTGAAAATTGAAATTATTGGCCGAAACATTTGATAATGTCACCGCACCGCCACCACTGTAAGCTTCCGTCCACGAAAGGAAGTCTCAAATAAACGCCCCTTAATAGTGAAACAACGTGCAATTTTTCCATCTTACTTGTATTTTGTGATTAAAAAAGCGTTTCGGCGAAATTCAGGATAAATTATGCCACAGTTTGGTGAAATAAAGAAATTTATCTTGTTTTTGTACAAGGGACAAAAAACAGATATCTTGCTGGTGGGCCAAAAGGAAATGTTTTGTGATCCTTACGAAAACGAAACATTCATTTCTTTTGAAGATTCTGATTTAAACATAAATTGGAAGGGGGTGGCTAAACGTGGTAAAGGCAATATTCCACCGGGAGAAATGAAAATCAGAGTTCTTCTAAGCAACGGTATTCCATAATTTTTCAAAAGCCGTGCTAAACGTTTTGTGCTAAACTTATTTCTCTTACAGACAGTAAAGAATACTTGGAAAGTATTTCTCAATTGTTCAACACAAAGAAAATATCCCTTGATGCAATTGTAAAGTTGCACACGGAAAATGATTACCAGAGAATGTCAACAAATACAAAGATAGAAAAGGATGAGGCAACCAATTGTGAAGATGCTAACGTTGAGGGACAGTGTGGAGAAAGCGACGATGACAAAGATGCCAAAGATAACGGTGACATGGACGAAGAGGATGATCCTAGGGAGCTGGTTACGACAGACAAGAATCAAAATGTACTCCCAATTAACCAACGCAGCGCTGTGCGCAAGAGACAGGCGCCATCCAGACTTAATCTTGAAGCAACACAAATTAATGTTTATGAGGATTTGACAACAAGTAAAAAAGCTAAGCCAAGTAGTAAACAACAGAAGGAAATTATGAGCATAGCCCACAAGACAGCTTCTGATCGCATACTATCTCTTGTAATTAAGTTACATTCTATACTGTTTAAAATTTACCTATGTTAATAATATTCATTTACTTAGGACCAATTAAATGACTCCTTTGATGATGCAACAACTGAAAATGACGTAAAAGGGCATAGTTCACCGCAAGGGAAGGACATGTTGGATTCAACCTTGGCAAAAATACTGGTAACTAAATTACATTTTAAAAAAGGCAAGTTACAAAACATAAGAACATTATTATACTTAGGTTGAATGCACCAACACTCCTTTGGGCAAGCAAAGCCCTGTTTCAGTGGGACGGAAAGACAACAGTTTAAAAAGAGCTGATTGTGGCAGCAGTTGCTGTCAAGAAAAAGATGCTATTATTGGCGAACTCAAGTTGGAAATCAAATTTCAAAAAGGTATGCACATATTAAACACTATCATCTGTAAACGTTCACTATGTAATATTCCAAACTTTTCAGATCTCAATAAGACGTTATCAATGCAGACGACTGTTTTGACTGACGTGAGGAAGTTGTTATTGAAGTTCAGTAGCCAGCAACTAATATCTACACCTAGCCAGCAACTAGCTCCACCTAGTACGTCTAACAGCGGCAACTTTTTAAATTATGCCAACCAGTCAAGCACATCAGGCGATTTGACGGGCCATCCGAAATTTGTTGGGGGAAACTGTGCTCAGATGCCAAACTCAGAAATGTCAGATAAGATTGGCAGCGACTCATTGGGAGATACGTTATCCACGATCGAGGATGAAAGTGATGGCCAACTTTACGATCACGTAAGTTTAAAGACCTCTCTAATGCACCAATATGATACTCATTCTAAATGCCGTTATTTTTGCAGAAAAGTTTTCCGATACCTGAAACTGTAATGCGTAGGCTGTTGAAGGGTCCCGTCACCCACTTTGTTTCGCACTTGATGGACAAGTTGTACACGGATCAGTACCTAGCGACCCATAAAATGACCGATATGGGAGGTAGCGGCGTGGGAAGCAAAAGACTTGCCATGAACAAACATGAGCTTCAACATATAATTGGTGACTGGCAGTTATTGGGATATTTTAGCACTTAGCTAACATCCTTTTTTGTATATTTTAAAAATCAATGTTCTTTTCCTTGCAGATAGAGTTCTAGATTGCGGATTGGTTAACCTGGATGGGTCTTTAGTAAATGAAAAAATGGTAAAAAATGCAATCTCTCGCAAATTCAATAATTCTCGTGCTAAGTAGACGACATTGTATTTTTCCTTTTCACTATTTCACTATGACTCTTCCGTCAACGTGCTGTTTGTTGTATTTTATGAGTAAAATACAATTAACTGAGCTATATATATATTGTACCAAGCTTTCTTTTACTGCATTTATACTACAAATTTACCAGAGTGTTACTATTGTAAAATTACATATTTACTGATATTTTATTAGCTTTATATTGCAGTATTATTGTGCTACACGCACTATATATTTACGGTATTCTCACACTATTACTGCGGAATTACTGTTATAATATTTTACATTTACTGCATTTCATTATAAGTTTACTAGGGTTTCACTTGAAATTTACTGCTTCAGTACTGTTTGCTTCATTAAAACAAATAATCTTCTGCTCTAGTATTTCTGTAGTATTTTCAAAATTTTATTGTCATAATACTTGTCCCAAAATCCTTCAGTATTACTTGAGTTTTCTCATATTATTACTTAAGTACATTTTAAGTACTTTTTCACCTGGGTGTACTGGAACTAGGTCACTTGAACTATCTGCCAACTGTGGTAAATATACGCCAACGAAGTTATCATTCGAAATGAAACGAATAAATTGTGGTCAACATGTCAATAGTAAAAAATGGGGAGCTTACAAGTTTTCACATTATACGACACATCAACTTGTCTTGTTTTTCGCTTTTTTAAGGTTTTAAACTACCGCTAGATGGCGTTTTGAAGAAACTGGATTTTTTTGAAAAATTGTTAATAACTACCGCAAGATAGAGAGCTGCCGTTCACAATGTTATTTGCTTCAAAGGTTTTTGCGCTTCTCCATCCGAGCCACCAACGACTTGGGTGGAGTGTAGATTGCGCCCTGCGGACGAATGACCAAGTTAAGACGTATTTCTCGGAGGAAAATCCCGTTAGGAGCACCGCCAAGGCGGGGCCGTAACGTCTGCCAACTCGCTGGCCGCACTCCAGTTCATCTGATCTGAACGTGACAAACAGAACTTGGGCAGTTCCTTCACCTTATTCTTTCTGCCTTCGTTCGTGAATGTTGACTGTTTACGTTGAATGTTAACAATACGACTGACAGGCCTCAACACTACACGACGCTCAGGAAACAAAATAGAAATTTTTTAAAAGGAATAAATATGTGATGATGCCATCTGGCAACACGCACCCGTGGGCTCCATATATAGGAGAGGACCCCCTCCCTATGCCGGTCAGTCTCAGTCAGTCTCTCTCAGTCTCTGTCTGCTCTTCATAGAGCACTGGTCATGTCAAATACACTGATCCGAGCCGCAATCTCTCTCTCTCTCGTTCTGACTTCATCACAAAATGGACAATTTGGTAGCGGGAAGTGTAGTTGCCATGTAGCCAAGTGGTTCTTTTTCAATGCGATTTCGAATGAATTATATATACCAGGGGAATGGACAGAGCTCTAGACTCCGGTCTTTAGCTCTGGTTTCACTTCACCTAGGCTAACGAAGGGAGCTCTGATCTCAGAGCCTAGGGAAATAAAAGGGTTGAGAGCGGCGAAAGGAAAGAGATGAAGCTCCACCCCCAAGGTGGAAATGGACGAAAAAGACGCTAGTTTTCGCCAAAAACCCTAAAATTAGAATAATTAAATGAGACAAACGAAAAATAACACCTCTTGCATTGTTATACATAGCATAAATCAATATCTCCTTTATATAATTATGAAAACGGCCTGTGAAAATATTCGCAGCCGGGGAAGATTTTGATTTTTAAAGAGGGGAGGGTATCAAAACTTTGTCCTTTAATTAGTAACCTTAAACTAAATATTTAAAAAAAATAAAGTAAACCAAAAGATAGCCCGTGAAAATTTGATTAAAACTATGCATCTAAAAAAATTAGAATATAAAAAAATGTGCCTACAAATTAAGAAAAACAAAAAACCCACGGAAAAAGTGGACTACGGCAAAATGAAAAAAATCAATTTTCATTTCGCTGTATTTTAAAAACTAATTGTCCAAAATGGGCGAAATTTGGAAAATAAATTGTTTAGGGCGTTGATATAAATTTATTTCTTTCATTAGACGACCATCATTTGGGACGCTTCAACGGGCCAGTGCACGCAGCAGTTTGCTTTCCATTCCGCCACAGCACTCGACGTAGATTGGCAGTCGAATGTCAGTTTTGCCTCATGCTCCACTGACCAGTGTATTCATGTTTGTAAGCTGGGCAGTGACAAGCCAACCGCATCAATGATCTCCAAATTAAAGCAAGCCTGTGGCTTCGAGTATACTTTGAATCTTCAGCGTATGTTTCAAGACATTGGAGTCAGTAAAGATCTCAACGAACAATGTAAGCGACATCTGGCCAACTCTGCTGAACCACTCGACATCGATTTCAGTATTCAGGTTTGTTTGGTGTCAAACATAGATTTGAGAATCCCTTAATCGTTACATTTATATTTGTCTAAATATAATTACATCGCATGTGCAACAGGTCCTGTCATCTGGTTCTTGGCCGTTTCAGCAATCAGTCAATTTTTCTCTTCCATCCGAACTCGAGCGCTCCGTCCAACGTTTTACTACTTTTTACAGCAGCCAGCACAGTGGGCGCAAACTGCTCTGGCTCTTTCAAATGTCTAAAGGCGAATTAGTCACCAACTGTTTCAAAAATAGATACACACTTCAGGTTTCTGATAATTTGGTTTAGATTACAGTTATTAAAAAAATTTTTAACACCATTTATTCTTATAGGCATCAACTTCTATAGGCCAATCATTTTAGTGATGCAACTGGAATCAAAATGGATTTACTACTGCAGGTAGCTTCTACTGAACAAATATTAAAGATTTTTTTTTATTCACAGATTTTTTAAACAGGTGGCGCAGATTCTCTTAAAATCGAAGCTCTTGTCGTCTGAAGACGACGAAAATGATTTGCAACAAACTTCTCTCTCTTTGTTGGATACAAAAAGTAAGTACCAATTCTTTTCCGCTGTGTTTATCAACGAGAAAGCGTTGTATTTTTTCTCATTTCATTTCTCACAAAATTGTGACTAACACTTTTTTATTTTTACTGTTCTCTCTCATAGCAAAAAGTTGCGTGTTAACATCAACATTCCAATGAAGACTGAATTGAAACAAGAGCAAGAAGCCACGCAACGGCATTTAGAAGAGGATCGAAAGCTACTGATCGAAGCGGAAATTGTACGCATCATGAAGATGCGCGTAGGAGACTAGAAGAAAGGCTGGCGTTGATCAAAGATTCAGTTGCTGAGATCGTCCATTTTTATTGTTGTTTATATACTCTTACTCTTGTTTTGTTTATATAATCTTACTCTTGTTTCATTTAGTAATTTATGACCTGACACATGGCGTACAATAATAGCTGGGAGGAGACATATTTTACAGACAAGGAGGGAGAAGAAATACGAGCAAATGGTAGGGAAAAAGAAGAAGAAGAATGACGACTTTTGCCAGGCTCAGCCGAATCCTTTTTTATCTTTTTCTTTCCCTTCATCCGCTCCCAATGCGAAATCCTTACATGGCCGATCGCAGAAACGAATAGATAATAAAAAATGAAAATAAACCAGGGAAAAAGGAAATTACACAAAAAGGATAGAATTCTCAGTTTTCGAAATTTGGAACTGATCCAAAAAAAAAATTTGAAGGAGAAAGCAAAGGAGTAGACTGGTTCCATGTTCCAAAGACATCGAGTTAACGTTTTGCTAAGTTAACGGCTTTGAGGCTATTGCTTCTTCTTGGGTTTTTCTTGAGTTTTCCGGTGAGCGTTCCTAGTTTTACGCGTTGCTGCATCTAAGATTAAATTCAATTAGAAATCAATAATTAAATGGTTAAAAAAATTTAATTATTGAATTTACGGTTTGATGCCGAAGTTATGAATCCGTCAATGGCTGCTTCATTGGATTTAGGAATCCGGTATCCATATGGGGTACGGCATTCCTCAATCCTATCAAGCATTTGTTGACCAGAGAAAATGGTGAAATTTTTGGGAATACCCCAGATTTTTCCCTCCGTTTCATTGTCCGATTCCTTGATGGTGTCTAATCCGTACGTCATAAAGATAACGGAGGCTGGATCAATTCCAGCAATTTGAAAGTTCTTTAAGTTGGATATCTAAATTTATATGAAAAAAATTTAGAAATTGTAGGGATGACTTCGATGAGTGATTTTGATAAATTGGGAAATACTTACATAGTTAGAGATTTTGCCGTTGTAATCTCCTGGGCAATTCATCATATACCCCATTTTCCAATTTTGGGCATAGTGATATTGGAGAATTGAGGCAGCGTATCCCAGCGGCAAATGTAAATCTGTTTTGCCAGCGCCAGCACGGTCGTGGTGTATCATGGAATCTTCTGTAGCCAGAATAGATCCCTTTGCAGCAACTTCTTGGATGATGTGTATCTCGTATTCGAGACCCGTTTGCTCCCGCAAGAATCCTCTGATTAGCCTATAAATAGTAAAAAGTCAGATTTAAAAAAAAATTAAATTAATTATTACTAAGTTAGTGTCTATCTCGTAATGAGATCGTGATCGGGACGATTCCAGCCACGCCACGTTTCTTTTCCCAACCCCCCTGCACGGTCACCTGACCTGTCTGTCTTTATGACCTGAGCCATTAAGCGCCCTCTAATCTTGTACGCATTTTAATTCGTCTACTGAAAAGGACCTTGCTAGTTATTTCATTCGGGCGTCGGGATGTTATTGTAATAGCAAAAATGATTATTGAGGGGACGCGTACGGTTCGTGTATGTTACACCATAGAATGGGGGAGCGGATGCGTGTCTATCGCGCAAAGTCATCCGAGCAAAACGAGTCGAGCGTTTGCATCGTCATTTTTCGAATGAATAGAAAATTGGGAAAATAAAAATCAATTCAAAAATGCGATCCATTCTTCATGTTCTACTCCACCGTGACTGCGCACCGTCGATTGTCCCGAAAGTGACGTGAAGCGTTTTGTTTCATTTTGAAACGCGATTTCAATTTCTCGGCTCGCATCAAAAACATCGCATCAAAAACATTTCTCAGATTACGAGTCTACTTATGAACGATTTAAAAAATCGAATACTAAATTAATGTATTAAAAATTACTTACTGTGAATTTTCGTTGATTGAATCATGCAACGTGTTGAAGAAATCTTTGAGAATAAATTCTCCACCGGAAGATCGTACAAACGACAACGTACAAACGACTAAAAATGCGTTTGCCGAACATTTGATGAATTCGAGTGGGGGGCAGGACCAGGTTTGAACAATTGATTTCATGGAAGCTCCGGTTTTGTCATTGCATGGGTTGCAGATGTCTTCCATAGTGGTGTTATCAACCTTGCCTTGATGCCCCTCTTCCTGGCACCACAATCCAAACCCGTCCTGTTGCACATCAATCGGTGGAATAATGCCACCATCAGGCTTAAGATATCCATTTTCGTTTTTCGGAAGGCGCGGAATCGGTCCAGTATTGCCTGTTATTAAAAATTAATTTAGGAATTTTAGTTTTTAATTTTATTATACATATTTTAAGCAATTTATGACATAAATAACTATAATTTATTAAATTTACAGGGACGGAGCAGGCCACCTTGACGGATAAGAGATGCCCAGTCCCCGGCGGATCATCGATCACGATCGATTTTCTCTCCAACTTCATCAACCAGCAATAATTACGTCAACATGCAACACTTTCCAGCAGCAGCAGCATCAGCTTCTTCCACCTCTTCTTCCGGCGGATATGTCCCTTACTTTAGGCCTCCGGCTCCGCTGCCCGAGAAGGCCCTGCTAGAGGACCAGCAGTCGCCCTACCCCGTCAGTCCAATGCAGAGCCTGTCCATGTCGTCACCGTCGTGGCAATTGCCGGATCCGAGCGCCTGCTCCAGTTCCGTCTCTTCCACCACGGCCCAGGCCCAGGCCGACTAGGAGGAGACCCACTACGCTTCCCAGTTGCGACCCTTGATGGCCGCCCTCCTTCACGGCCACATCCGGCAGTCGTCGACGGCCTTCAACGCTTCGTCTACTTTCTCTTCTTATTCCGACGAATTCCGATCGCCCGTCGACTCGTCCACCATAGTCGCCACCCTGGGCATCCCCTCGCCATCGGCCGTCGTCGCCAATTCCGCAAGGACCAACTACGCCTACAACAATCATCCGCCAGCCTCTGAAAGTGGAAACGAGACGTACGCCGATGTCGCAGATGCTACGACAATTACAACAACAACAACAACAATGCGGTCGTCAGTCCATTGATGGTGGCGGCCGCCAACTCGTCGTCTTCGCCACCTCTTCCGCTTCCGCCCGTTTGAAACGCTTCCAGCTTGATATATGTCAAGTACGAGCCGGGCCACGAGAAGCATCCGTCGTGGCCGATGCCCAACAACAGCGGAGTGACTAGCCCCTCGTCATCGTCCAGCAACAACCAAGCCAGATACGTGCTGCCCTCGTACGACTGCGACGGACGAAACATTGACGACAAGGATTACACGATCCCCTCGCCGCCGGAATGGGACATTAGTGGGCACTGGTTGACCCTGTACAACACGGGCAGCGGCGGCGGAGTGATGTTGGTCACTGACCGGCCCGGATCGACTTCGTACAGCTCGGGCGGAGACTACTACGCCAAATACGACGACATCCAGCAGTACTCCCACTCGGAAGGATATTCCAGTTACGTTCCATTCGAGTCGAACTCTTGTTCAATTACCATGGTTACCCCCACGAATGTTTATAGTTGAGCAACACCTTCCCTGTGTTCAAAACATGTATACGTATTAGATAGGTTGCTGGCCGGTTGCTGGACAGAAAATCTAAAAGAAATAACCCCCCGAGAATTTAGAGCTGCACTTGTCTTCTCCGCTGGATGGTTTTGACCCATTTTTTTAAATTCTATAACAACATCAGGTCCAGCGGCACGCTTCTTGTGTCTCTGTCTCTGTTTTTTTAATAGTCCACTTTCCGTTTATTTGAATGATGCGCCTTTTTCTTTTGGGCGCTCTCTGTGTGTGTGTCTGTTTCGGAGCGTGAAAATAGGGGCTGTCTTCCCTGCATTTAGTACTGTTTGCGCACACAAAGGAAAGGAAAAACATCCCTCCATCATATAAGGCCAGCCGTCGCTACTTGGGTGACTAAAAAAACGTCCAGCACAGCATCAAAATGAAATGCTGCATGTGCTGGGCGTCGGGTGCTGGTGCAGACTGTGCCTTTGTTCAGCGAGGGACAGCCGACGAGAGCCGAAATCAAAAGGAACTTTTGTCTTTTTTGTTTGTTGCGCTGTCGATTCGTTGAAATGGCCTCTGGTCCGCGGGTCCCGTTTCAAATCCCAGCAATTAGCCGTCTTGTTTTTCTGTCGCTTTCTCCCTTTTGAAATATTTTTCTAGAGACACACGTCCCTTGCTATTGTATGCCGCATAGTGCCGCAGACCAATATTTATACACGCGGCCACTCCTTTGCAGAAAATTTAATTTCATCATTTTTCTTTTACGCACCATTTTGGATTCGAGGCTGCAGCGTGATATTGACACTTTGTTGACGTTGTTTGATAGTTTCTCTTTATTTGATTTGATTAGGTAACCAAGGAATGGAAGAAAATCGGCGAAATTAAATCAGTAATTGAAAAATTACTTATAAAACATTTTTTCGTGAGCTTCTATACACCCGTTGGTGCTATGGCGAAAGTGAGCGAGTGGTACTCAATTATTAAAGTAAATCAAAGCTCAATGACGCCGAATTACCGTCAAATTTTTAAGGTAATTTTTTCGTTTAAAAAATCTTGTAAATTTAGACACTAATTTAAAATTTGTTATATAGGAAAGCGATGATGAAGCGAAGGTTGTAGCGGAGCGGTTGTCGGTGACGTCAGCCATAGACGCCTATTGCCGCAAAAAACATATCATGGAAGAAGTCGAGATGGAAAGGCAGAAAGTAAATCGAAGAATTGGTAAGTATTTTTTTTGTTTCTTTTTTTTTCTTTGCTGCAGTGAGTTTCCTTTTTTCCCTTTCTCCCCCGAAAGTGGATCATGATCAAGCGCCCGCCTATATTGCGGGCTAGGGTGGGGGGTTAGATCACGTAACAAATACGACGGGGGCACGCAGATGACAGCTAACGCTTTAAGGGGAATCTTAGAGCAAGACTAATACATGCCTAAGCTTTTTTGCAGTGTCAATAACAGTGACGGGCAGAGTGCTAGAGGGGGATCGAGCGCTAGGAATTGTTTTTTCTGCGCTAGACATATCCGAGTGTGTGAACTATACACCCAAGAGAAGTTCCTTTCTTCCGCTTATTTTTTAAATGTTCCTCCCCCCAGCGATAAGGTCCTAAAGTCAATCGATTTGCGTTGTTGCAACCCGACGTGAAGAAATCCCTCTAGACAAAAGAAAGTCGGTCCCAAGAATGCGTGCTGGATGGATCGGCAAATGTGCGGTGGAGAGAGAGAGAGAGGCACGAGTGAACTTAATGGACAAAAGCGATAGACCGCAAGCAGTTTTGCCATTACACGCCACAAGCCAACGCAAGTTAGGTAACAACAAAATATGGTATACAACATTTTGTTCGCTTCCACGTTCCACCAAGGGGTTGATGGCGGCTGCTCAAGTTTGTGGGGTCTCTGTTGGGGCGGCGGCTATCCAGAAGACATGAACCTTACCGGTCCGTTTGCTTGTTTGTTTCTTCAAATAACTTTGGTACCGGACAGTGCGGAAAATTTTTATTTACTCGTCCTACATCCATTATTTGAAGTCAGACAAGACGAGGATAGAAGCTATAGGGACTTTATTTATGCGCTTAATGAGTGCCCCAATTACTTAATTATAATTTATTGTACGTTATAAAAGATTAGATGATAGTTGAAGGACAAATACGAGTTATTTAATAAAAAGTGGGTGGAGGAGGCAATGGCAACGAAGTAGGAAGTGTGTGCATTTCTTTATGAATTGGAAATCGTGTGTGTGGCATTTTTCTCTTTTTTCTCTTTGTATTACTATTTTTTTCATTATTGTTATTATTATTCTGCTGCAGCTGCTGCTGTTTGGTGGTGAATGGTGTCTTGTCAGAATTTCATGTTTCTCATCCGTGTGATTTTTTTTTCTCCATCACCAATAACATGGCCCGGCCAAGGCAATTGCTGCAAGAAAAAACGGCACTTTTTAACTTGAGGCTTTAAGTTGTGCTCACGAATTCGAGCAAGTGCCTGTCGAAGGTTCACTTCCAGTTCCGCCACGGTCTCGACCGTGACCAAAAATTCATCGAAGTAGAAGTAGACGCCAGAAAAAATCACCTAAAAGATCCAACCTCACTTGTGAGGGACTTCCAGCGCCCATTTCCGTTCGAAGGCAAAACGGAAAGCGAAGGCAGCGGAAACGACCTTTTGGGGTAGCCATAGTGCACAGGTAGAACTCTTCTTTAGTCAGTGGTATCTGATAAAATCAAGACGTGGCATCGAGACTGCAAAAATGTTTGGCTTTTGCCCATCTTGCCAAAGAGTTGCTCCACTGTTGGCATCGAGAAACTTTGCCGCTCAATAGCCCAGTTTAATTCAGATGGATTGAGGCAAATGGCCACATTCCCGTCTGGCTTTCCGACAACCATCATGCGGCTCACCAATTCCGTCGGCTCAACCACCGGGGCAATGATACCGTTCTCCACCATTTGTGCCAATTCGGCATACACCTTTTCTTTTAGTCGAAACCCCTGGCCCATCAGCCAAAATCAGCTGACAGCAGCTGGCGGCCATTTTTATGGTGGGTAAATTGAAATTGATGACTATCTGTTTAACCAAAACGTGCAATATAATGATGAATAAGGACAATAATTAGCCAAGATTTTCGATACAAAAAATTTAAATAATCAAGGAAACGAGATCCCATTAATCCCATTACAACCGCCATCTAGTCTACTTATTACGCGTCAGGAGTCACCTAATAAATTATACACGAAATCAATTTTTCTACAAAATGCGTAATAATTAAAATCAACAAAAATGACACAAGGGCACCTGAAAAACATTTCTTTATTTCAGCGAACTTGAACGAAGTAAAAAAATGTAATCACCAGTTCTTGATATTTCAATTTTTAAAAACATTTCGCTTTACAACTTAAAAACTTCTTGTGTTTAATTGTTTGTCTTCCTCAATTAATGTTTTTCTCTGCGCAATTCTCACAAAAGTAGATTGTTAGTTTAAAGGTTAACTGACTTAAAGTTCAATCCTTAACAACTAAAAGATAAAATGAAAACAACGAGATTAGAAATAGTACCGATGTACAGAATAATTTGAAAATATTTCACCAACCGAATATGAAACCACATTTTGCAAGAAGCTTCCATGTTTGCATCCATGTCTGCATCCATGTTTGCGTTCCCTTTGGCTAAAATATATAATAAGAATTGAAGAATACTTCAATTAATAAGTCTAAAATGTTAACGTAACCAATTTTCGTGGTTGTACTTGACATGGCTCCTCTTTCTTGGTGTCAACCTCATATTTCAATTTTTCCTTTGATCTTCTATCCAATTTTCGAATATTCTGCGGTAAAATTGGAGCCGATATGGTCGACGATGCAGAAGATTTTTTTTTACCAGCAGCGTACCAGCAGTATTTTGAGCACATAGGACTTCTTTTACCAACAAAGTCATGTCGGTCCTGACACTAACTTGATCTTTCCTTTGTGATTACATTCAATACAATCTGTAGGGACATGTAACGGGATCGAAAAACAACTATATATCGAAAAAGAACAACAAATCATCATTACACATCTAGCAACTCACAATGAATTAATATTTTCCTTTCTCTATTACTTGCCCATTCGACGGAACACATTCTGAAGGAAAAATGGGCCTTGATGAACTCTCTTTCAACAGTTCTTAATCATGAAAAGGATTTTTATATGATTCATCTAATCGCAATCTTGACAGGATTGTTCAAAGCAATTTCTACACCAAACTGCAAGATGAAAAATTTAAATTTTGCAGTTACTGCAGATGTCCAATTGAAACAGGGCTTTGTGTTTGATGAAAGCAGTGAAATATATGTTTCCCTTTTAGTATCTAATCCTGCATCAACATCTTCTTTTCTTTTTATCAGATAATATTTTTGTCAAATTTTTAATCAAAGTTTATTTATCTTTTTCACTATTCTCCTATTCTTTCGGTTCTCTCTTTGAGCACATCCAGTAATTTTAGGCAAAAAGAAGTATCTTAGTTTATCGTAAAACAGAAATAAAACAACCATAACACTAACTTGTTGCTTCTTAATGGCAATAGATTTAACAATGAATTTAACTTTAAAAATACCATTTCCTCTTGTCCCAGTGCCAGCATTAGGTCAAAATCGACTCTTCTCTCTCTGCCGTGGCTTTTTCTCATATTTCAGGTCTTTGTGGAGTTATTTTTCAGTTTTTTAGTTATCCATTAGTCCTCACTCTAATAATTACTATAAGAATACCATTAGTAAATAATTACTAAATTAGAATAAGCAGCCGACGACCTGATTATTGTTTTGAATGTCAACAAACGTGTATCACTGCTTTGGCCGTCAGAGGCGTTATAGGGTCGGTGACACCACAGCTTCGGCGTTTCCATGTTATAGATAGGAGGAAAAGCTGGCAAAGAATGCCACCAAAGGGTTGCGTTCCACCGCGGAAACCATATTGGTCGAAGTTGTAGACTTGTAGTTCTGCCGCGAAAACGCTAGTGTGTTTGCTCAGGGTCCATGCTTCGGACATATTTATGCTGGGATGGCTACCTTGCATTTAGTTATGATGATTTTTGGGTTTATTGATTCGTCTGTGAAGGTGCTCAGGGATGGTCCTTGAAATTGTAGTAGGGTGACTGTCCTGACACGGTTGTTGGTGGCAGAATTTTTTGAGAGTGGAAACTAGATGGTTTTGCATGCTGGAGGGCTACTGGGAGTCGGCTATTAATGGGTGGGGTGTGGTGGTATGGTATTCTTTGCCTCTGTATTTCCCTCAACTAAATAACTTAATTCGGGAGAACTTAAGCACAGGGGCTAAGCACGTTATAGTAGAGAGAGACTGAAAAGAGAGAGATGTCGCACATACGTAAGCACGATGACGGCGTATAACTCAGATAAGGAAAGGAATAAGCAGTACGTCGAATGCGGGGTTGCCATCAGCCATAGTTGGTTGATACACTTAACATTTTCTGGGTACAATGTGGCCTTTGATGAAGAGTATTGGGTCTGGTCCGGGATTGTGTAATCTCGTGAAGAAAACTGTCTGGCTGATTCTTCCGGTGCAAATTTAATTTTACATTTCTTGCTCTAGCGATAGATCTTGTTAAGTGCCAGTTGCGGCATTTCTTTGGTGGCGGTTGGATTTTGGCTTATCATTTAGATGGAGACATCGGCAGCGTAAAGGCAAGATTTCGTTGTGAGGGGGTGCGTGGGAAAGTGGGAAAGAAAGAAGAGAGCTCAAAGAATGCGAGAAGAAGAAAAGATTTAAAATGATTCTATTTAAATTTGATAAAATATCATCCGCTAAAACTTGGGCTAAACGAACAGAAGATGTTAGTTCAGGATGGGGTGCTATAAAAAGAAAACATATATCTCACTACTTTCAACAAACACAAAACCCTCTTTTACGCTGATAGTTAGGACACCGCAGAAATTTTTTTTGTTCTTCGTTTGGTATCGTTCGCAAAGTTACACATGCAAATTTTATCGAGTCAAGATATTTCCATTGTACAACGAGTTCCATATCACGTTATTTCATAATTGAACTAATTGAATTTTGGAATATCCTCAAACACGAAACCCCGGGAACATCTGAGCTACAGTTAGTTAAGAAAAACGACTTTGGATATTACAAGTAAATTCAGAGGGGAATATCTATAAGTCAACTAAAAATTTGTAAGTGATGAATTGATCACATCGGCTAATTTGACAGGATGGTGTTATCAATCGGACTCACTTTGGTCGTGCAAGTAAGAAATACGAATTCCTGAAAAACAAAATTCAAGAGGACATTAACTTACCCTATGAATAGCCGAGGAGAGTGATGGTGACCCAAGTTCTTTGAAAAACGTCAAAATTATCTTCTGTACTGCTTGTCGAAAACTTCCCTTTGCCATCCATTTGGATGACAATTTCAAGTTGCTAAGATGGCTACTCACGCATCAGTAATTTAGAAAATTTGTACAGTGTAAAACAAAATGATGATTTGATTCTGAAACTTTCTTTCCTCATTTAAGGTACGACGCGTCTTCCTTGTTTGGAGATTATGTGATATCTGCAGATTCTGACGTACTGAAACATATTAACAAGATAAATGAAAAAAAAAACTCCAGCAAGGTTTTAAAATAGTTCATATTATTTAACTTATTAACATTAAATGTTTTCCTATAGAGAAAAAAAAATGACAGTTGCGGAGGTTCAACTACTGCAGGAAGGAGTGATGCAGCAAAGGAAAAAATTATTCCCTAAACGGGGAAATTGATGACTTCTTGTCGGCATTTAGTTGTTGTAGGTGCAGCCAACATGGAGAGAGGAACTTTCACCATAAAAAAATGGCCTAGCAATTTTTTTTTCAGGATGTGGTTTGCCACTATTGTCCGTTTGCGAATGATGTTGGGTTGAAACTAACCCAATATTAGGTTAGTTTTAACCTTTCCAACCTTTTAGACGTTGAAAATGGATGATGATATCTGCTGATCGTCTAGTTCATCGGATGAAAACGATGAGAGCCCAGATTGCTCGTCCACTGAAGAATAAGAGCGAGACCAGGCTCCGAAGAGATTGAGTATTGAAATAATTTATTTTGAACTTTTCACCAATAAGCTTTTCTTGAAACTGGGCAGTTAGAAGTTGTTGTAGTTTCTAGAGCTACAACTAGACTCCCGTGTATTGACTTCCGGGTTGGCTATCACACTCCCTGTCGAAGCAGCGATAGTTGGCCACATCTGGTGAGTGATCGCCTTAGTATAACACATTACAAAATCTCCCTTTCCTTGAAATAACACAAATGAGATAGCGAAAAAACGAGAACAAACTAGAATGATGATGAGCGATGCGATAATTAAATGGGACAATGATGAAATGCTGAGTTTGGAGAGTGAGCACACAGAAATGAAAAGAGAATGCATGAAATGGGACAACGACGATGAAAGAAAACGGTACAATGAAACGAGAATCATGAAACGAGACACAAAGAAAGGATACATCAAGCAATGAGTGAACAAATTAACCCATTACTTAATCAAGCAATCAGGACCAACAACGGGGCGAAGTAAAAGCAGAAATGACTGGACATGACAAGCCGAGCTGTGAGAGGAACCACCGGAACTCGGGGACATAATTAATTCTGAGCAGCCGCCTTGCCGATTCCAAAACCGACGCCAGACATTGTCGTGCCAAATGGTTCGAACCCCGGCAAAACAGTGGGAGCAGAAGACGACTCAGTCATAACAGGAGGATCCACCTGGGCCCCAAATAAACGAGCAGGAAAGATGTGGGGACGAGACCCGCTGTTGACTGAACTAGGGCTAGGAAAATGTCGAATAAATGGAGTGGCCAGACCGACGGGTGAAGACTGCGGAGGCATCCGCTAATTTTGGGTCGGAGTTTTAGGCAATGCTAGCATAGGATCCGACACGGCCAACATTGGACAAGACTGCGCGGAGCGTGCAGACAACGGCGCAGACTAAGCATCATGTGCATTGTGTGCGATACGGGGTAGCCGGT
Organism: Daphnia pulicaria; assembly: GCF_021234035.1. Taxonomy (NCBI): domain Eukaryota; kingdom Metazoa; phylum Arthropoda; class Branchiopoda; order Diplostraca; family Daphniidae; genus Daphnia; species Daphnia pulicaria. The sequence continues at coordinate 4,784,717 of NC_060914.1, read as the reverse complement.
CACCACTAGAGGACGATGACACACAGTTTCTTTGTCGACGTTTATCGCCCAGCGCGTCCGCCGGAATAAGCGACCATCATTCAGGTGAACCACGTATGACTGCGGCTCGGGGCAGACCGAGTGAACAATTCTACGGAGCTATCGGTTTCCCAACAGTGCCTGCACCGCCTGGCCAACACGAAGAACGGGGGCTCGTGCGCTTGGAAATCCCACTTGAAGAGAACCCGTCTGAGTTTGACCCCCGTTATTTTCTTATTTATTACATTATTTTAAACATACGGAAGGTATAGCTGAGGAAGGTCACTTTACCTTTAATTTTTGTTCTTTTTGGTGGGAAAGCACAAAATAAATCTAAAAAGGGGGAAAGTTTTGCTTTTTAGCATATCTTTCGTCAATTTAATAGAAAAACATAGAGCAATTCGCCTGCTCAAGAAATCAACACGCATGACTGTATAATGTGTAATTTTTACGAAAAAAAGTCAACACCTTCTGTGAATTTTCAAAATGAAATTTTGACACTTTTTTCATTTTGTGAAATTAATTAAATTTTTTCTTCGAATGCTAGGGTTACTACCTATAGTATAATAAATCTAGCATTATAGGACTATCTAATGATCGAATAAAAAATAAAAAAATCTTTTGACATCATACCTAGCGTATAGTTTAAAGTAGGTTGGTGTTGTAGTGTCAGTTACTAGGGGGCTTGGGACTTGTCTCATCCCGCAACCTGGTGGCCGATATCCTTGGGCTAAGCCTCTCAATACATCAGTTGAAACCAGACACTTAAGACTACATCATGGTGTCGGAAGTGCAAAATTTGTTTTGTAGCTCACGGGTTTGATTGTAAGTTTTGTTGATTGTGCACTGAATTTTGGTGATTTTATGGTGTCGAGATACTTTTATGCTTCTCGTGGTGTATTTGTGATCTTGGATTGGTACCAGTTATGGTAATTTACTGTACTGTTGGGGCGGCGAGGCTCACATTTGGTTTGCTGGATTTGTTACATCCAGTTTTATCTCTCACATTGGTATAGTCTTGTGGTCTCTGTTCAGTGTGGATGGTGTATGTTCCCGCTCGCTCAGCTTGACGGACATTTACAAATCTCGAGTTTTGACCTCCCTTCCCTAGGTGTCGTATTGATTGAGTAGCTCCCCCCTACCCACCCTCCCTCTCGCTACGACAAGTAGCTTTAGGCCTAATAAGGGCGACTTTGAGAGGGTGTGAAGACTGCTTCAGCAGACAGCTTGGCACTCCCGTTAGTGGACGACGATTCAAGCTGCTCTCCCCATCTTTTCACATGTTTAAGTGCCCGTCGTGTAATATTGTGTGTGCGTGTCAGTGACTTATTCTAAAAATAAAAATCTTTTGAAACTCTGAAAGAAAGTGCATATTCATTTCTCTCGCGAGAATGAACAGTGTACTTATTTTACTTTTGATTGTGAACTGGTTTTTATCGTCATGGCGTCTCCTTTTTGTCCCCCAATCTCGCTGCGGAGTGGAAAAAGTGGCGGCGTCAGTTCGAATATTACATTTTAGCCACTCGCAAAGCGGAAAAAGACGAAGAAGTTCTTGTTGGTGTCTAATTACTCTTCTCGGGGTGAAAGGCCTAAAAATCTTCGACACTTTTGTATTTGCAACGGCTGGGGATGCGAAGAAAACCAGCCAGTGCTGGACAAGTTCAATGGCCATTTTGAACCCCTCAAAAGTGAAGTTTTTGAGCGCTTTAAGTTTTTGCGTCGCCATCAGCAACCTGGTGAATCTTTTGACTCCTGGATCGTGTGTCTCAGAGGCATGGTGAAAGGGTGTAACTATGGTGTGTCGGTTGAGTCTGTTCTTCGCGATCAAATCGTACTGGGTGTGGCAGACTCTCAAACGCGTGAAAATTTTTTGTTTGAGAAATCTTTGGATCTTGCGAAGGCGTGTGATATTGTTCGGGCTTGTGAGGCGTCACGGGCACAGCTCTCGCAAATGGCATCTGATTTGAACATTTGCCGACCAGAGGATTCGGTACATCATTTTGCTGACAAGAGTGCTAAATGATTTCCGGGCGCTGGTGTAGGGACAAGACAAAAAACTTATAGTGGTGGTGCAATGCCGAAACTTTTTTATTGTAGTGGTTCCGGACGGCAGCATGCGAAAAACCAGTGTCCAGCTTTTCATGTCACGTGTTTTTCGTGTGGCGATAAGGGCCATTTCTCGCTTCGTTGCCCTAATCGCCACCAGCATTCTGGATCTCGTGCTTCACCTAATACATCTGTGATACATCCTGAAATTCATCCCGCTCAAAAGGGAACCAAGATGCAGCTTCATTTTGTGGAGGAGACAGATAATAAACCAGGAGGAGGCTCTGTGGAGGAGTATGTTTTTCGTGAATTGCGACATGAACAATATTCGGCGTCTTCAGCGAGTGAGTGGAGTGAAATTTTGACGATGGATGGAGTCAAAGTGACTTTTAAACTTGATTTGGGAGCTTCGTGCAATGTTCTCCCCCAGGAAATCTTTCTCCGATTACCAGCCAGACGTCAACGACTTCGACCAGGACCTCGTCTTCGTCGCTACGGGGCCAAACACGGTTACTTATCGGTCTTGGGTGTCCACACGGCAAAAGTGTTGGGAAATGGTACTGTGCATATCGTAGATTTCGTCGTGGTGCATGAACCTGGCCAGTTGTCAATTTTGGATCTCCCGTCATGTTAACGACTTAATCTTATCAAGCGTGATCACTTGATTCAGCCGGAAGTTTCTTCTCGTGTTCCTGAAGTTGTCACGGAATTCTTCGATGTTTTAACGGGACTTGGAAAATTGCCGGTGGAACATACTATCAAGTTGAGTACGGGCAGTAATGCAGTGGATCCAGTTATTTCTGCTGCAGGAAGACTTCCGTTTCGACTGGAGGAGACAGTGCGCAAGAAGCTGGACCGAATGGTGGACGATGGCATCATAATTCCTGTATCTGAGCCAACTGATTGGGTGAGCCGCATGTTGGTTGTCAGCAAAGCAGATGGTGACGTTCGCATCGTCCTTGATCCTTCTAATTTAAACAAGACTGTTCTTCGTCCACATTTCTCGGTCCCTACCGTCGGGCAGTTGCTTGCAAAAATTGGCAAAGCAAAGTTTTTCTGCAGTCTAGATGCAGCGCAGGGTTTTTATCAAATTCCCTTATCGGAGGAGTCGTCCTATTTGTTCACCATGGCTACGCTCTGGGGTCGATACCACTTTCTTCGCTTGCCCTTTGGGTTAAAATCTGCACTGGAAGTGTATTTACACACTATGTCGGAGCTGTTTGGTGATCTTAGTGGTGTTATTATCTACTTTGATGAATTTTTAGTCACAGGCGAGTCCATGGAAGAACTTCAGTCGAATTTACGCCAAGTTCTTCTCCGGTGCCGGCAACACGATCTGAAACTTCAACTTAAAAAGTGTAAATTTTTTCTTCAAGAAGTGCCTTGGCTTCGGCACGTTATTGGGGATGTTGTCGTCAAAGTGGATCCCTCTAAGGTTGAAGCAATTGTTAATATGCCAGAACCCTCGGACAAAGCGGCATTGATTCGTCTACTCGGAATGGCTTTCTACTTGGATAAATTCTGTCGAAATCTGGCTGGTTTAACGCGTCCTCTTCGTGATTTGTTAAAGGACTCGTCTACCTGGATCTGGGAGGAGCAACAGAGAGCAGAATTTGTCAAGCTGAAAGAATCCATGTCGTCTTTGCCGGCTTTGCGGCGTTTCGATTTGAGTCTCCCAGCTGTATTGTCGGTCGACGCTTCGCTAACTGGACTGGGAGCTGTGTTGCTGCAAAATGGTCAGCCCGTCGCGTTTTCGTCAACGTCTCTCACCCCAACTCAACAGAGATACTGCCAAATTGAAAAAGAGCTGCATGCTGTGCAATTTGGATGATTGCGGTTTAAGCAATATATATTTGGTCAACACATCCAGGTGGAGTCTGATCACAAACCGCTAATTGGTCTTTTGGACTAATCAGTGGCCGAGTGCATCCCTCACATTCAGAGGATGCGATTACAGCTTCAAAGTTTTGATTTTCATCTTGTTTATAAACCTGGAAAAGAACTCTTTATTGCGGATGCTCTAAGCAGGGCTCACTTGCCTGCTTTGTTTACTGATGATGTAACGGAGGGTTGTCAGGAACAGGTTCATGCTCTTTTAGACCATATCATCCCTCTTCATGATACTCGTTATCGTTATGTTCAAGCAACTGATGCGGATCCTGCGTTGAAATTAATCAAGGAGCTGCTCGTGACTGGATGGCCAGAAAAGAAGAGTCATTGTCCGCTTTCGGCTCGGCCCTTTTTGAATGTTCGCCATTCTCTTATCGAAGCGGACGGAATTCTTCTGTATGGGGAAAGGCTTGTTGTCCCAGTGTCGTTGAGAAGAGAAGCAATGGATGGTATCCATTTTGATCATTTTTGGGAAGTGAAATGTGTCAGAAGAGCCAAATCTTCTGTCTACTGGCCCGGTTGTGATGATCAGATTCGCAACATGGTGGCTAGCTGCTCATAATGTCAAGAAATCGTCGTAAAAATCCGGCATTGCCTCTCTTCCCCACCCGCCTCCCGATTCATCCTTTACGGATGGTTTCTGCGGACATTTTTCAATTTGGTGGTGTTCATTACCTGCTGTTGGTGGATGAGTACAGCAAGTGGCCGTGTGTGGCGAGACTCCGTACGCTCACGTCCGCCTCCACCATTGAAGCTTGATGGATTTTTCGCCTATTTTTGGACTTCGGAGGAGATCTTGTCTGATAATGGGAAGCAGTTCGACTGTGTTGAATTCAATCGTTTTTGTGTTTCCCGTCAAGTTCGTCACGTTACTTACAGTCCGGAGTTTCCGCAATCTAATGGCATGGCGGAGCGACATATCCAGACGGTGAAGATGTCGATGCTGAAAATGTTCCAGGATGGCAAGACATTGTGGGAAGTTTTGGCAGCAGTCCGCTCTACTCCAGTATCGGATCAGTTGCCGTCTCCGTCTGTTCTCCTGCAAGGCCGTCATCTTCGTGTTTCACTTCCGTTCCTACCCTCTGCTCTCACTCCAAGGCTGATTCCTCGTTGTTTGTTCAGCAGCAGTTGCGCCGACGTCAAGGAGAGGCTCATTTTTCAGAATGTGCGCCGCACTAATGCTCTCTCTTCTGCCCTGGTTGTAGGCCAGCGTGTAAGGGCTTGTGTAAACTCTCGATGGTAAAAGGGTGCAGTCGAAAAGGTGTGTCGAGCCGAATTCCTACTTAGTCCGTCTATCGGATGGCCGACTATTTCGTCGAACGCGTTGGGCCATTAATATCGATTATTCTTCGTCTTCGTCGCTACTGGAGTCTCATCAGCCTTTCCCGGGACCAGTTCCGGATCGGGCGATGTCTTTACCTACGTCGGAGCAGCCTGCACCAGTGTGTGGGCCGCCTCTTTCGGCTGTTCTTCCGGGGGGCTGTTCTACTCCTTTGAGGGGTGCTGCTTCGTCTCTCGCTGTGCGGCCTGCCCGTTCCAGTCCGGTGGCTGTTTCGGTTCCATCTGTTGCCCCTTTGGACAGCTGTCGTACTCCTTTGAGCAGTGCTGTTTCGACCTGAGTTTTGCAACCTGTTTGTTCCGGTCCAGTGTTAGAGGTCTTGCCGGATAGCCCGGTCGTTGGTGATGCTGTGGGTGTGCGTGGTCCAGCGCGAAATGTTCCTGCCCCGTTATTCACTCGTTCCGGCCGGCAGTATTCCCGTCCAGTCGACACCCGATAGTGGCCATTGTTGTCTTGGTTCGCTGCAGTGTGGTTCACTTTTGCTGTTTGATTTCTTTTCTATTTCTATTTCTTTTTTCTTGCTCTCCTCGTCATTTTACGCTTTCATTTGCCTTTTCGTCATCGCTCGCAATCACCGTCTTGTTCTCTGTGTTAGTCTTTTCATTGTTCGTCTTCATTACTTGTCATATTTCTTTTCATAGTTCGCATTCATGTTTGTCGTTGCTGTCTTTCTTGCCCCTTTTCTTTTTCCTTTTCCTAAGCTTTGCATTGGTTCTCTTCCTTCTATTGGTTTTGCATTTCCGTGTCGGGGGAAGATGTTGTAGTGTCAGTTACTAGGGGGCTTGGGACTTGTCTCATACCGCCACCTGGTGACCGATATGGCTAGCCCTCTCAATACATCAGTTGAAACCAGACACTTAAGACTACAACAGGTGGTTTTAGCGTTCGGAAAGATCGATGGTGCTTCAATCTGAATCATCGGAAACTACGTGATATTTTTCTAAAATTAAGTTATTATTCCGTTAAATCAATGCGATCAATATTTTCCCCTAAATTTTAGTTTAAATAACCGAAAAATGCAATTAAAATAAATACGGTATCAGTAGGGTACGAAAAATATAAATCAATGCCACGTCCTCTTATTTTTCAAAACACTTTCGACAAAAAGTCTTATTTTAACATATGTTAAAAAACTATTATTAAAAAAATTTATTCTGGATAAAGACGGCGGCAAAGTTTGTCCGTTTTGGCGTGGAATGCTACTATATTCGTTCTGGCGTCTAATTATACGCTAGGTTCTAGCTCGATATTCAGGTCTCAAAAACATGTATTGAAGACGATCACGCTCACGTCAGATAGCTTTAAGCAGACCAACATAAACAACATGAGAGAGTTTCGGGAGAGAAAAGACAAAACAGGGTTGCAATATTTTCTAATAACATTTTCAACAAAAGGTAGGTAATTTAAGCAGAAAACATCTTGATTATCTTTCAAAACAAAATTCACGCAGCTTGTAGTCATTAAAGATGAGAAATTTTCGTTTACAATCAATGGACGCTCGACGAATTATAAGTTATAAAACGTTATAAATGACGTGCGATATATGGATGAAAATACCAACCAAATCCCTTCAGAAGATCTATGAAGGATCGAAGCCAGCAGAAAACGTGACCAGTGTGTTGTGTCTTGGTGCGATCATAAGATCGCCAACCGATTAGCACTGTACGCGACCATGGGAAATATAATTACGAAATTTTTTAAAGAGCTTTCTTTTGTTTTTCAAATAATTTTAAGGCGTAAGTTGGGCAGGAGAATAAAGTTATGCCAAAATTATGCCATGATCACATTTATGCCATTATCCGTCCCAAAGTTTTCGGTGTCAAGAAAATGTTAACATTTTTGTCTAAAGTTAACAAAAAACATCAACATTTTTTTCTTTTTTTCTTAATAAGTGCATTTCTATTCTTGGAAAACATACTTATGCATGAATTAAGACTTAATTTTTTATGGTTTTAGAAAAATTTAATTTTTAAATGTAAACAACAACAAGTATATTTTCAAGTCTACAAAGCAGCAGACGACGTACTTGTTTCTTCAAATTTTGGCTCATTATTTTAATCAGGTTATTTCTTTTATTCTTCATCAATTGCGTTCTACCGCAGGTCCCTGTGCAACACAACGAAAACGAAAAATGGTGGGAACATAGTACCGAAATTGTAACGGGGTAATATACTTTCCTTTACATTTTTTGCAACCAATCCTATCGTCGACCATTAAATATGAGCAGAGCTGAACACAATTATGAAAAGAAATCACGGCCAGTTACAAACATGGAACGGATAAACGTACATATTTATGGGGTTACGTTGGTTGGCTTGGGAAAATGGGACAAGGCTTTTAATTTTTCTTCTTCGATGGTGATACCGCCATACCGGATGTTATATCTTACCTAGGAAATTCGGGATTGAGCGAAACGAAATGTCTCCTTGCTAAATGTAATTCCCGCCGTCCGTTGGGCTGAAAATGTCCGGTTGAAGCAGAGCAAGTCTTCAACCACTCTCACTGTGTTCGACAATGCTGTAAACGCAGCATCCGCTCGCCAATTATATTCGTCCCCGGAAAAGCATAATCCCATTGATGCACGAAGGAACTTATACCGACCTTACCCATTACTGGTATTTAAAGCGACATACGACGGAGATTCCAGACTCCATCGTGTGTCGCTTACAATACAAGGTAAGCTGTTTTTCATTTCATAAAGTATTTCATGTCTTATAAACCTTTGCTGCCTCATAAAATGTATACATTTTTTCTTCTCTTTTAAGGTTTGGAAGAGCTAGATGTTCCTTGCGAAAGCCGTGTCAAAAATAATGCGAAAAATGTTTGTGCGTCAAGAATAGTCAACAAACTGATTCAACGTGGCTACATGACACGCGAGTGGGGGTAATTTTTAAAAATTAATTTGTCTTTCAAATTATTAATCTACGTGTTTTTTTTTAAATTCAGTTGTGGGCCACACTTCCATTTGACACAAAACTCCGTGGATAATGAGCGTAATGCTGTTCCTGGTGGCTTCAATTTTACAGGGCAGCGAAATCAAAAATGATTCAAAAATTGAGAAAAAAAAATATTGTTCCTTCCATAACAGAACATAATTGGAAATAAAATAACACATGCTTTTTCAAGTGTGTTATTTCTATTACTCGTGGTAAGTAATTTCTAAATATTGTGTTTGAATGTAAAAGATAAAATTTATTTTATTTCAGTTTGTTGTGTTGAATCCATCAGCACAACATCAAAATCGGATGCCAACCAAATGGCCTATTTTAAGTTGGCGCAAGCTCTGTTCCGAAGAGGCATTGTGGAACACTACTCCTACTACATGGAACAGGCGGCAATTAATAGGAACAGAAATCCAAGGAACCCCATCGTATCTCCAAGTGTAGCAGCGAACAGTGAAGTAATGAAACAGTGGCCAAGAATAACAATTTTCTAAACATGTCCCTCTTGCGTCAAAAATCCTTAATTAAGAAGATATGATATGCTCTTATTTTTTTAAATGTCCCTGCCTACTTCCTAGAATTGAGCAATAGGTGCTTATCACAGTTTATGTTTATTTCATTTCCCTTGAATGTGAGCGATGTTGATCTGCTACACTTGGCTGCACGCTGTGTACTGGGGTCCCATTTTTAGGTAGGAGTGGAGAAACGCCAATAAATTCTCCCTGGTGTTGTCGATTACTCCAGCAGAGCGCGGTTGCATCACTTGTTGTGGAAGAGGATCAGGCATCATTTGTTGATCATGAGCTGTGGCCGATGCTGTTTCAACCACACCGTAAATGGGTAAATGTTGTATATTCTGATCCAAATCCGGTGCAGCAATGACGGGCAGATCAAGAAGTCGTTGAAATGTAACATTAGTTGGGAAGCCCTCCTAGGCACTACACACCTCTTCCTGCATAAAGGACATGGTAGCTAAAAAAAAGATGAAAGAAATTGAATTGAAAATGGCAAAAATACTTAATTTTCTTAAGACCTGATCATTCAAATAAAGATGTTCAACGCAGCCCGAAATGCAATCCATGCAAAATGTGTGCTGGCAAGGCAGCACTTTCGGTCTCACGTACTTTTCCATGCACACACTGCACGTCAGCATTTCATTAATGTCATTCAAAATTTGTTCCATCTTTAAAAAAAAAGGAAAATTAGCAATGGGCAACAATTTTGGGCTGGGCCAGAGACTTGAGTATGGTGTGATAAGCTCCGAAAAAAGAAAGAAAGAAAAAAGAGAGGAGTGATGAAACCAAATGGGCAAATGACAAGGTGGTCGGGTCATTTTCCATCATTTGGCTGCACTTCAATCAACATTTTCTTCTCTTGTGGTTCGTTTTTTTCCTGATCATAAAATCACGCCATATTTGAATTCGGCGCCAGTGCCAATCGGATTCAAAAACTCGAGGGAGAGCCCACCAGAAAAATTAAAAAAAAACGAAAAAGTAAAAAGAGAAAATAAGAGACAATGGCAGGCAGCCCGTTGCTGTTGCTGTGTGTGTAACCTTTCAAGTGTGAGCTGGAACTTCGTTCTTTTTTTCTTCTTATTCTTTTCTCTAAAGTCAAGAATCGTGCCCTCGCAATCCAACCCAGTCGCACAAAGGGTCGGAACGCACCACCACCTCCACACAACAACAAAAAGAACCCAAACAAGACGAGAAAAAAAATGAAACGAAGTCCCTCGTTGAAATAATGATTATGGTGGTGCTTCCTTCTGGGAATTCTTTTTCATCATGAGTCCCTAGAATAAATTCATATAATTAAAATGTGAAATTAAAATATTTTTTTAAAATTCTTTTCACTTCGTTCATAATAGCTGATGACCATCTGTGGGTGACTCAAATTTACTTCAGTTTTCAAAATTTCTTCTGGCTTGGCCTTTCCTAAACTGTCCTACACAAATTTTAGAAGCCATATTTAGTTACAAAAATAATTAGATTTTGTTGGCCAGATAATTAAAGTTTTTCAATCATAAAAACAGTAGCTAATGAATAAGTGAAAATTTAAATAAAATTACCACTTCATGCGTACTTCAATTTTCCATTGCTATGGGAGGCGAACAGGATCAACTACAGTTCCCTATGGGTCAATTCTTCATTCTGTGCAAACAATATTGTTTATTAAAATTACACAATCTAAATAAAAATAAATAGGAAACGTAAAGATATCATGAGAGCTCCCTGAAGAGCACCTAAAACAATATTTTCTATCCGTTTATATATTTTAGGTAGAACAAAGGCTATAAAAGGCAGATAGAGCGCTATAAAAACTACTTTTACTTACCACATTTTGCTTTGAATTGTTTTGGCCCCTCAGCTGATCTTCTAATTCCATCAAAAATCTTAAATTCCGTAGTGGGAACTTCCCTTCTTCAATAGTTGCCGGCACCTTCATCCAAACGATCGTCTTCTTCTCTCTCAGTAATTTCCGCCATCTTCAAATTTGTAGCCAACGCAGTTGACCCAGGATTTTCGGCTGTGAATTGTCTATGATTAACCAGAAAATAAATTAAAGATTATTAACTGTGGGATTTATAAAAATCAAATAGAGAATTAAGCGACCCTTTCTCTCTCTTTCATGCACGTCAGCATCAACGGCACTAATGCTTTTGCTTTTCTCCCTTCAAAAATGTTTCTACATCTTATCTGGGCTACATTTGTGCGAAAACCAAGAATATGTTCTAGCTATAGCTACCTGGCTACCTACTAGCGTAGAATTAGTGATATCGCATATTTTCCCTCCTCTGTATATTAAATTCTGGCCAACTGTCGGGGGTTTTCAGGGTGGATCTTTGCTTTACGGACATATTTACGTCCTGTCCCGGCTTTTTATGCCCAAATTAAAAATAATGCCAAGGTATAGAAAACTTTTAATTTGGTCTACGGAGGGGAGCGGGTTTGGTTAATTGTTTTTCCTTTTTTTTGTTTGTCCTTTTCCAGGTCGACTTCACCTTAACCATTGGTCGTAAATCAAACTAAGTGCTCAATCGAAAAATTCCAGACTAGGATTGCGTAGAATAAATTTAATTGTTAGCGTCTTAGTTGACAAACATAATTTAACTCCCGATTTTAAAAATCTCGTGGTCTGGTTGGAAAGCTTTAAAATAACGCTGAAAAATACCAAGGTGCTGGGTTGAGCCTCAACCCAAAAGTTGTGCTGTCCGGTAGGGGTGCAGTAAATGACTGCGTCATACGGAATAAGAAGGAGGTATTAATAAATTTTAGCCGGTTGACGTAGAATTTGTATTACCTTGATATAGCGCTCCACTACTGGGTGGAGGGTTTTACCGTCTATGACGAACGGTGGCTTAGCCGGATTGACACCCTCAATCGGTGCTTGTGACCGAATGGTTCCGTGGTCGGGTACCCAAAGGCTGGAAATCAATGCCTGGGCCGGTGGTACAATCTTAATGACCGACCGTGTGCGGGGTCTTGGAACGTCCGGGGTTCCCGGGTAATCCTCGAAAACCGGCACAACTGTGTTCGGGCAATTACTTTTGACAGCTCAAGCGCTAGTTTCAATAGCTGACTTATGCTTGCTGGAGCCGTGAGCTGCTGTTCTCAGAGCCGATATGGCCCACCGTGCTATTCCACTTACCCCTGCGTGGGCTAGTGGGTCCTCTACCCAGTTGATTTGAATTGGGGTTTCCTCGAATCTGCACCTCTTAGTTTAGAGGATTTGACGTTTGCGTTCGAGTTTGGCCTCTCCTATGGCGAATTTAGCTTCACCAAACACCAAGAGCTTCCTTTTAGCTGTTGCTTTGGCAGAGGCTTTGTATGCTTCTACGAGATTGGCGTTATGGTGCAAAATCTCTTCGCATCCACTTATTCCTTCTGTAGGTGTGGTGGCAAGTCTTGAATTTGCCTGTTTTTTTTTTTTTTTGCTGCCGCCTCTCTCCTTTCTCCTTGGGCGCACTTGGAGAGAGTATGGGGTCGTGAGCTCAAGCAACTCAAAAAATGGGAGTTTAAACAACTCGATCAATAGCTCCCAGCACGTTTTAGTGTCATGGGCTTCTACAAACTTTTTTTATGACTCCTTGATGAGTTCTATGGCTTCGGCCCACTAAGCGGCCTGGTTATCACAGGTACGGTCTGGATTCTCCACTAAAAGAAAAAAGACAAGAGAGATTAGTTTTCGGTCTTTGTTCCGGAAACCGGTTCGAAGGACCATGTTGAATATTTCCTTGGACGAAGTAAAATTCTACCCGGGTTGATCCGGGGTGGTTCAGCGAACTTAGACCGTAGTGACGGTGTCCAGTCGTAACTAGTACTTACTTTTGGATTCGGCGGACCTGTGGCCTCGACGACTCCTTTTCGTGGTGGTGCGGGTTTCGCAGCAGTTATCAGAACTCATCTGCAAAGACAAATAAGAAAAAAAAAGAGGTATGTATTACCTCAATCGTTGAGGTAATACATATGGCACTAAAATTAACCACAGCCTTGTGTGGTAAAGAAACCAAAAACACGCAATAAAGTTAATTAAGTTCCTTTGCGGCATCGTCGATTGCCACCAGGCGATCATGCCACCATTTGCTCTTTCCAGTTGTCAGCGAATGTCGATGGCTTAGCCGAAGGATAAAGCGTTGGGGATGGCCGAATACCATCTGGGCAGGGGAAAGTCTACATTCACAAGGAGTGTTTCGGAATTCAACGAGGCCTTGCCTGAATTTGTCTGACGTCAAGTCGCCGGATAGGAGAATATTTTTTACTAGTTCTTTACCGCCTTGCCGTGGCCATTACTTTGAGGGTAGTGAGTCATTGAATTCCCCCACGTCACGCCCCACGACATCAAAAATTTAGGTGCAAAATTGCGAAACTAATTTCCGTGTCGTCGGCTTCCTCTGTGGTGATCGGCCGGATTGAACGCTTGGCGACATGGTGGTGAACGATAGGACGTCCAGATAAGCCTCTTCGTCCTCTTGGGATTGGTCGCTGACCGCTCACAGATGTGGAGCGACCCGGGAGCCAATTTCAGGAAAAAGATGGTCAGAATGCAACCAAATGTCTACTTTAACGCCATCGATTATCATTATAATAGATGAAGCTCGCTCATAATTGAAAAACATTTCAACCATATCTCCTGCACTCAAGCCTATGTAAAGTCTAAAGTCTGGAAGAGGTGGCAATAAAAACAGAAATTAGCTAGGTTAATGCTTTAAATAAAAATATTGTTTGTTGGTTACCGTTAGAACACAAAAGAAAGATAAAGCGAACAATTCTGTTTTAAGTAGTGACATATTCTCTTATTGAAACTACCGACGTTGCTTCTTCTGCCAATGCCACACGGAACAGGAGATTTTGCTGCCTAAATACTTGTACTAGCAATCCGATATTTACTTCTCCTTCGTTTACGTGAAAATCGTAATCTTTTTTTTCACATTGCGCCGCGAAGGAAGCGCACCTCATGAATTAGCCGATAAAATATGGAAAAACTTCCCTTTCCCTCCCCCCTCGTAATGAGCACGTTCATACAAAATTGACTTATGACCTCATCGTTATGACGTCGTACCCCTAGGTTTCTTGTTCCCGTTTACGCCTGCTTGTTTCTCGATCGACCTGCTCTATGGGGGTCCTCCAGAGGAGTTTTGGTCAAAGCAGACTTTGAGAAATCCAAAAGTAGGTTTGCTTGGTATGAGGTGGACGTTGATGAAGAGCATTGGTTCTGGTCCGGGATTGTGTTATCTAGTGAAGACAACTGTCTGGCTGATTTTCCATTGAAAATTTAAGGTGACATTTCTTTCTCCCTCGATAGATCTTTTATAGTGCAGGTCTGAGTGTTACTTCGGTGTCGATTGGATTTTGGCCTATCGTTTAGAGGGAGACGTCGTCGTCAGAGGCAAGATTTTGTTAGGAGGGGGTGGTTGGCAGAGTCGGTTAGCATCACGTTGACGCCATTATTCGTTCTGGCTTAGTTGTGACAATTTTTCGCCAACTCTGACGCAAATAATACGGCTTTTGATGAAATCTTGGAGCCAGGAGATAATAATACCCGTGATACCTAGATTGGCGTCTTTGTAGAGGAGACTTTGTGACCAGAAAGAAGAGTTTTAGGCATTCAAAATATCTTGGAAGACTACCGCCGTCGATTGTTGGTCGCCGTACCCTCATTTTATGTCTAGTCCTGGCTTTAATATGTGGTCTGCGGTGCTGTAGGATTTTCTGAAACCCGCTTGTTCTAAGTTCAGCAATCCTTTGGATTCCAAGAACCATTAGATGCGATTAGATTCATCACCAGAGGTTAGTAGTAAGTAGAAATATGATTGTGGGATTTTTTTTACGTGTAATTGTTAAATTTAACTTCATTTTAGACATAATCTAAATTTTGCTTGGGCAAAAATGGATGTGGAATCCGCTTTAGCAACAGTTGTTGGTGGATTTCACAGTTATTTAGCAAAGGTAATTGTTGAAGTCAGTAGGAAGAAGATACTTCAGATCTAGTGCAGACAATGGCAGTCGGGATACTGGACTAAGGAATTCCAGTGCAAGTTGTCTGTTTAGGTTTCACTAACTTGGTATTTTCATTAATCTTGTATTTAATTTTTAGTGCATTCTACAAATTTTTACCTCAATTTCCACGCAGAAACCTAAATCGGCAAAAATAGCGATTAATAATAAATAATAAAGTGTCGGATACGGGCATCCAAAACCCCTGACCTTTCGTAGAATGGCTCGCTATCCACTACACTAACACTAACTAAATTCTTTAGCTGGTAGTTTTAGACCGTTATTTGCACGAAACAATAATTTTTTTCAGTTATAAATAAGTAATTGAATTTGAGATAGGCCAAATCATTAAGGACAAATAATTGTTTTTATTGCTAATTAGATTTGGAGAAATGCGTCGAAAATCCGAGTACGTATTTTTTGGAACAGCCGCTGTGAGAATAATGTATCCGACTCTTGCGAGTGCAAATACGGGTAAGTATTTTCCTGCTCTGCTCGGTTTTTTTAAACTCGGATCGACACAATCCATCTGCTCTGGTTGCACGGTGATCCTTGACCAGCCGATGAACTGGTGCATACCCTGTCAAGCTTGTCCCCAACTGGACAGCGAAGAATTCAAACAACTGTGTAATCCGTTTGGCCCAGGCAAAACTCACAGCAGGGAAGATAACATTATTTGAAAATTTTTATCGAATGTAATATTTATCTATTTGAACTATTTTCGTCAGATTTCGACGAATGCCTTGATTTGCACGAACGGAGTCTCCAAGAACTTAGTGGGCACGTCTCGTTGTATTGCATCCTTTCCTAAATAAGAAAAGGCCACTCCGTCAGCTCCCGTTTTAAAGGATTTTTTTTTATTATAAGGCTATTATGTATTTTTTCCTTTTATTAAAAAAAAAATATTTTATTTTTCAATTTTAGCGATTGTAGGGAAAAGTGATTATCTTAGTCCCAATTTAGGCATCTTTGTCTTACCAGTCTGAAAACGAGGGGGTAGAATACGACTTAACTGCAATAAGCATTCCAATTCGCCAATGGGCTTTATCGCATTGAAGACTTTACTGAAGAAACCAGCATCAACAAAACGCGCGGTGTGGGACCATAACTATTTTTTTTTACTTTAACGAACTAGATGGTCAGCGATAAGAAGGGGAACTAGAATGGAACACAATACGAAAAAATCGTGTTATAATTGATTGCTTATGTGGTTTCTCACCCAAATACTTATTGCAACATTTAATTAAGTTTTCAGTATATTCTATAAATCAGCCAACAAAAAGTCTGATGGGAAAGGGGTGTTCAATGGGTGAAGTAACCTTAAATTTTAAAAAAAGCTTAAATAAATATCTTCTACACCCTAAGGGTCCTCTTTCATTATTTCTAGTATAATAATATTTACCTTTTAGGATCACTGAGCGATCCGTATGGTAATTTGTAATTACAAACAATTTGTTTAAATGTAATAACTGGTAGATTTTTACTTTTTCTTACAGTTTCCGAAGTTTCATTATCAATCCCAAATGTTATAATAGGATATCTTATGTATAATATCAGAAACATGGTTTAGATAAAAAAGTATCACAGCTTTTCTCTATTTTCCTATTCGTATATACGAATAAATGAACTGGGTAAAGTGAGAGGTGAAAAATACAGCAAAAATTAGTTTTCAAATTCATAACTTTATTTCTACATACATAGTTCACCACAACACGACAAAAAAAATAAACAAAAACTACTTGAATGGATAACCGTCGTTCAGTTAATAAACAAATTGGTAAAACGGACCTGAACTGAACCTAAAATCTCAGATTTCTCAGAAATTTCTTAAATAATTCATTTGTCCTCCCTTCTCTGTGGAAGATTTTATCCACTATCATATACTCTGTTTCGTAATTACAGTGTTCAACTATGTAACCCCATGCACTACGCCGTTCCTCGCCCATGTCACGTGAGGATGTGATAGTTTTGATAAATTTCTTTACGCGGTTCCATGCTGTTGTGGTTTTTTGTATCATCGAGTTGAGACGGACGGACGTGTAATTCAAAATGAGACAACGTGTAATTATCGCTGAGACTGACGTTCATATTCTTATTTTAGACTTGTTTCTCTATATTATTTGTTTTCCAGGAAGAAAAAAAGGGAGGGTTGTCGATGGCGACCAAGACGGAGGAGAGCGCCGTTACCGAGGAGCGGATCGCCTACATCCTGCACGAGGTCAGCGCCCTTCTACGGGCGCAACAAGTTGACGTCTCCGGGTAGCAACATAAATCCGAGAGCAAACCGCCCAACCAAACACGGAAGGAGCCTGGAGCGTCAAGAGCAACGAAGAGAGCTCGGAGCGTGAGGCCGTCAAGATGAGGTCGGCCATGCCGGCCAGAAGCAAATCCTCGTTCCTCCTCAATGCCAACGAGAACGGAGAGCAAGTGAACTTTGTTCTATGTACCGTTCTCAGTATTGCTAGCTAGGATTCATGTAAATTAAAGTGCGCTGTTAAAGGTTTGAGCCAAAAAAACCGATCAGTGTAACCTTAGTCTGTTTCATTTTTCAGCTTTTTTTTATCGGGTTGCATCCATAAAATCACGAAAAATCGTGATTTTTTCGTGATTTTAATTCATAAAGCCAGTTCTATGAGATATTTTTTATTGCTCTTTTCACATGTGTTAGACAACTATACTATATATATGCTGTTTTTTTTAACTTAGTCGGACTAAAATAAAATCACGCGCGCGCGGAATTTGTATAACTAGCATCGTTTTTTTTACGTCTAAAGCAGGCAGTAGACTGCAGACTGCAAAAGATACAAATTACAGAAGTAATCTAAGCTGTCACTCATTGATTTCGTGATTAATGTTATCTAAGAAAATGGTTTTGTTAATAATTCGTAATGGAAACGCGAAGACAGCGCAGCAAAGTAGATTGGTTAATCGGTAAATTAAGTTTCTCTTTATTTGGGCAATGCAGAGAAGACGCACAGAAGAAATGGACAATCGCTAACAATGGAAAGGAACAATCGGGACATCAAAACATCATCTCAAAAGATGTCAACGAAGGAGGGATGAGTTATTTAAATTGAAAATATAATAACTCAACCTAAGGGGATGCTTTCCTTTAAATGTTTTGTCAAACGTACGTTCCTTTCAATTTTTAAATGAATTTCGAATAATCAAATTAATATACCAAATGATTTTGGTGCATCGCCTAGTATTACAATACTATGCGTATTGGTTAAAAAAAATTTCATCGCTAAACGATAAAAAGTGAGCTTCAATCACGAAACAGGAACTATCTCACAGACAAGCAAGAGCCGTGTTCGACACGCCCTGGCGAACAGACACGCGGTCGTCTGTTTTCCATGTTCGGCAGTTTCTGCCATATTTTACTACTGCTATTGCAAAATCACCGGGTCTCTTCCTGGCCATCTCCCTCTCCTTTCTCGACTTTGTTTGCCCCTTTTTCCCCAAGACATGTGAAACAGCTAATTAGGTCCACGCTATGGAACATCTGGAGTAAAGAGTGGGCCTCCATATTGACTAATTTAAGTAGAAAAGCCTTCTTCCCAGCTGTGCGACCTTTCAATGTGCTGATAGAACGAAGAACTAATGCCACCTCCACCCACTTCATCACCGGCCACTGCTTCCTGAATTCATATCAACATCGTTTCAGCCTCTCTCCTTCCGCTTCCTGCCTATGTGGTGCCCCCTCCGAGACTATTCCACATTTCATTATTCACTGCCCTATCTTCTCATCTCTCAGATCGATTTTAGTCGATGTCGTCTCTTCCAGTGGTCACCCCTGGCCACCTCCTCTTCATATCTTTCCTCAGTGCAACTTTCTATGGAGCGCCCTTGCCGTTTTTGTTTCTCGAACCAAACGCCTCACCCGCAAAAAACGCGAGTGTTGGACGCCGACTATGTCTTTTTCCTATAGGCCACCTGCATTTCTCAGCTTTTTATCTGTCCGGTTTATTGTGGTTTGGGCCCACTGACTCCTGTCACTTGTGACCTCAGTCCGCAGACGGGCCAACTCCAAATCTTCGCCACTCTTGAGGAACGGCTCCCTTCACAGACTGGTGCTGTGCAAACGGGATGCCGTCGCCGGCAATTTTGTGGGCAGAATCTTACTTCTCTTAGTCCGTTTTTAGCCTGTCATTCACCAATCCTCCGTTGTCCGAGTGTTCGTTTCCTTTATATATATATATATTAATTTCTTGGCTTGTTCATCCAACCCCCCCCCCCCCCCAACCATCATCTTTTCTCATAAACTCGTCTCTACATTTACTCCTGCCTCCTCTCTACCCTCAATGCTACACCTATAAACGTTGGTATGTCTTGAGGGGCTGTTTCCCGCCGCCACGGGCTGCCGCACCAAAATATGCGGCTCCGGGCCGGCAAGGACAGCAAGAGGGAAAGCGCGTTCCGTTTCCGTGATGCCACTCCCCGCCTCCTCTCTACTTTTGATTTTGCACCTAAAAATGGAGGTATGTTTTGAAAGGTCTTCTTCGCCGTTTCGGGTGTCCGCACCAAAACATGCGGCTTCGTGCTGGCGGGGAGGGCAAGAGGAGAGGCCGATCAGAATTTTGACTATATCTGAAGTTAAAAAGAGATGATTCCAAAGTTTCCTTCCGTTAGGCCCAAATTCCCCTCTGGTCGCTTTGTTTATATGTCTAATGCACATCGTCCCTCCCCCTGCCAGAGCAAGCCCCACCCCATGCCCGCACCAGTGTTGCCATCAGGCCGAGTTCCTCTATCATATTGTATATGTGCTTATTTATGTCTCTTCCAACCCTCTCGCACATATGTAAACAGTTAAACTTAGACGTAATAAACTTGGGTAGCACTCGGCCTCCAAGTCTCTGCCCAATTTAACAACTAAAAAAATATGGGACAGCGAGTAAGAACCCTGTTCGGCACGAAGTGGCTCTCCGGAAGTTTGTTAAGTGACAACGCAAATCAGCGCTAGCACGATTTTCAGGGTTGCCATATTTTTATTTTGTTTATGTTCAAGAGTCTACATAAAGACCAACGAAAAAGAGGGAAAGTGTTTCATTCTTCTTTGTTAGAGTATTGCAGTGTATGGCGCCTTTTTATTTTCGGTTTTCACATAACAGATAAGAGGTTGAGTTGGCAAATTTTCTCAATGAGTCTTTAGAAAAAAACACCTTTCTTCCGCTTTCATCGCAAGCACTCAAGGTACTGACATGAAAGGAAGCATGATTTTGCGTGCGCTTAAAAACCTCTCATTGGTGGAAAGGGATTTTCATGTGACATTTGACAATGCTTATTGGGCACAACGCCGTGATTTTTCGCGTTGTCACTTAACGAACCCCAGTAAAGTTCCGTCAGTCTGCAAAGAGCCTCATTCATATTTCATTTGTCTGGCAGACGGCCGCTAATTCCGTCTGACAAGATGGGCCGTAAACGTAGACAAAGGGTGTCGCAGACACAATAGATACGGGTCTTTCGACTTCCGTCGGAATAAGAACCCCAGTTTCATCGTCGGGCCAGCAGCTGATGGTCCCTTCGGCTGTCACATTGCGACGTTCGTTTCAACCATTTAATTCGCGAGCAGTGGAAATGCCACCCACCTGTCCGTCTCTGACTTGCGTGACCGTCCCGAGGGTTAATACTCCTGCTCCGCCAACACCGTACTCGAGCCACATCAGCCTACAGGGAGACCAACAGTACAGTGGCGATCTTAGAAGCTCGAGTTGGCTAGTGGAGGGCCCGTCAAGAGTAGTCCCGGTCCGTCTATTTCTAACCGAGCAGCCAGCGACAACAGAGGTGCCACCCGGCAGTTCTGATCCCATCCCGACATCGTTGACTACATCCAAACCGGTCAAACACACTACATCCGAATTGGTACAACGCGGTCAGGTGTTATTTTTGGCATTGTGCATGGTTAATTTATCCCAGAGCGTCAGTGGTACTGATTACCTCTAAAACATTTATTTATCCTGTTTATCTGTTGTGTGTTTCTCCCCTTGTGCAAGTTGTTCATGTCTTGTTCGTCGTTCGTGAATATTATCCTCGTGTGTACCATCTGTCGCTATGTGTTGGTTTACGGGGCTTTTTTGGGGAGTGGAGCCAATTGGGGGTGTAAAAGTATTAATTCAGAAGTGTGCCGTTCTTAATTCAGTAGTCGTAATCATCGTCTTGTGTTTATTGTATTGTTTATGGAAAGGGGAAGATGTTTTATGGACTTGGTATGTCGAACACCAGAGGGACACCTCCGGTGGTGAGACATACGAACACAGAGCACAATACAAGGCAGTTCTTACCTCACGCTTGGGACTACCACATCACTCATTCCATTTAAAAAAATAAAAGAAAAAACGATGGCCACTCCTAAGAGTGGCACTTGGGATTCCTTCAATTTTAGGCAAAATGCTATTTTTAGTTCAAGCTGTTGTGATTAGTTTTGCTGAATTGCTCAAATTATATTCACTTCGATTGTTCTTTATCACACGATTTTTCATCAGTAGATGCAAATGTATTCGAGATTAGGGGCAGTTTCACAAACTCAATAAAATGCCGAGGGTTGTAAGTGAATACATTAAGTCATGTATTATCTTGAAAAGGCTCCCAACTCCTCGCTGTTACACTCCCTTATATGTAATTCACATGGGATTCTGCTTCATCTGCAAAAGTTAAAGCATATTATTAACAGTAAACCTAAAATTTACATGTTTAGGTATACTCACTTGGTTATTTCTCATTGGATTTCTAATGCTTTTTCCTCATCAGAAATGTTTTCGCTTCTATTTGGTTCTGTGGAAGTCTCTAAAAAAGAAATTATTATGTAATGTTACTATTATAGCATTAGAAAATAATAATTTACATCTTCAGTTTTAGTCATTTTGGATGGATAAACGAAACGACGATCAACAAAACAGGATATCGCCAAGGATTTCCAAATACTTCTCAGACGTGAATTTTCCGTGGATACGGACGAAGTCACCGGCGTCACTTGCGGAAAACCACGCCCAGAGAGGGACGGATTTTCTTCTGCTTCGGTCTTTAACCTGGACGTGGAAGTAAGATGGGTAAGATGGGAGGAAGAAGATGGGTGATCCACCTACAGTTTTTCTTCCAAAATCTTTTGGTGGAGAAGCGCGAGTGCAATCGTCGGACGGGTTATCTTCACTGCGGATGAAGTATGTAATCAAGTACCAGTGATCTAATTCAGAAAGGGAAAGAATCAATCGGTGTAATAGTCGACAGCATAGATGGGTATCCCGGAGAATCCAGGTCCTCTCTTGGAAATTTTAAGTTAATTGCTTTCATTTTAAACAGTGGTCCATGTAAATCCAGGGGGTGTGTTAACATTGCATTCATGAGATGAGTGAACCGTCAAGTATTCACGGGTACAGATGTTCAGACTGGTAGGGAACATAATTTTTTTAAGTTGGAAGGCCCGTGCAGTGGGAGACAAGATTTTGGGCAGATTTAGTTCTGCATCAGATAGTTTGAAGATTTCGTGATAAATTATATTAATTTGTTTTTTTCTGTATCCCATATTCTTAAAGTCATTTCTCATTTGTTTTAATGGTTCCGGAAAATTAATCTATTTGAAGAGATTCTACGAATCCGGAGTAATTGAGAA
This sequence comes from Daphnia pulicaria, assembly GCF_021234035.1. Lineage (NCBI taxonomy): Eukaryota > Metazoa > Arthropoda > Branchiopoda > Diplostraca > Daphniidae > Daphnia > Daphnia pulicaria. The sequence goes on along the minus strand of NC_060914.1, from coordinate 4,762,385 downwards.
TAGGGGGTTGCTTTTAATTGTATGGTGAGGATGTGTTGAGGAGGGGTGCAGATGCGGTTTCCTTTGAGTATGGTTCCAGAACGATCCTATTATTTGTTATGGTGACAATGGTGACAATGGTGTCAAGAAAATTTTGTGTGTTTGCTGGGTCGACGATTTCATATCGTATAATTTGATTATAAATATTTTCAACCGCGTTAGAAAAATCCTGTTGGTTCGGTTAACAAATAATAAAGAACAGATCGTCAATAAATCTAAGAAAACATATGAGCCATGTGGGTGGGGTAAGTACGAGAGGTCGAGTGACAACAAACATATAACAGTTGGCGAAATAGACAGAAATACAACAGCCCATAGCTGTACCTTTAATCTGATGAAAAAATCGTTTGTCTTTGAAATGGATAATAGAATTGGTTAAGATTAGCGTAAGAATACGTCTGAAGGTTTTCAGTGTAAAAAGCCGTGGAGGCATCGATACCGTCTGTCCAAGGAATATTAGGGTATAAGCTTGTCACGTCTGCCATAAAAAGTTGGGAGCAAGCAGAAAGTGTACCAGTGGGTTGAGAGATAAAGTCGTGAGTATCAATTAGAGATCCTGGGATTTTTTTCAGAAGATGACTGGTAAGATCTTTAATATATTTATCTAGAAGGTGAGGGAGACAGGGAGACAGTTCCGCTCCTCCTTGAAAACCCATCTCTGTCGTGTTGCTTTCGAAAACTGAAATTTATATGCTTCCTCTTCCCCAAGTCATTGCCGCGCCTTTGTCCATATTATTTGTAAAAGGGCACGTTAAATATGTATAACATTATTATTATTAGGGAACGGATGTAAAAGTAGCAAAAACTTGGCGTCCCGGGAATGTTCTACTAGTTTTTTTTTATATCCTTGTGGATTTTTGGAAGTAAAAATATAGCTGATCCAGCCGGTTTCTATTTACAGATTTCTTCGTCTTCAATCGGGTTGATGAGGCCAAGGGCCAGGAGATTTTCAGAGATTTCACAGCATTGATGTTTAATTTAAATTTTTGAAATAGGTTTTTTTGTCACTTAATTGGCGATAAGCTTTAGTTTCGTAATCGTTGATTGGTCATCTAACAGTGTTGCGTCCTTTGTCTGATTTCAGAATGTGGATATCTTTTCGTGGGCTAGTTTCACATGGGAGATAGGGTAGCGGTTTAAATCTGGATTGGCTATTGCTTTTAGAATCTCAGCGTTTTGATCATTATTTTTCCAGGTTTGGGGAGGGTTTCCAATCACTTTGGATATATTGAGTCAGCCAGCCTTTTTTAGTGAATTTATATTTTTGTTTTTTTAAGATAATGGATGTGTTGATTTCTCTAACGAGGCAATTGATTGATGTAATTAGGGAGTTGTAAGGATTATCTGAGATGGGATAAAATTGAGGCCGAGGCATAAAATTTCAATAGCCTCATTGATAAGTGGAACAGTAGACTGGTTGATTAAGATTTGGTTTTCAAACAATTTTTTAATTTCTTTTTTGGGAGTCAAAAATAATCGGAGTGTAATTTCCATCGATTTTTGTAATACATTTTCTATAAGGGACTAAAGAAATAAAGAGTTAGGTTAAGAGTGTATTGAAAAGTGGATCCCTTGAAGGATTGCAAAATATTTTAAGGATTCATACGTTTAGGTGCATAGAGAAGGCCTTCAGGTTGTGGCTTATTCCCAGAAGTAGTGACTACGCTGCCGAATTCCATTGAATCTGTAGTGGAGGCAGAATCAAGATAATGCTGGAGATGAGCAGCGAGATTCCAGTCTTATTTTCAGGATTCCCCCAAATTTCTTCGGGGTCACCACGGAATTGTAACATTTTAAAATCGTTTCCTTCACTCGTTTTGCCGGACAGTCGACCAAGTCAACCAAGAGCTGCAGTACACTTCACTCAGATGGAAAGCTGCACAGGGATGGGGAAAATGGCGACCGTTCAGGCCCAAATTCTTCGGTGCTTGTACATCATTTTTCTAGTGAACACGGTGAAAGAAGTGAGACCAGACATTACTAGAACCGTAGTTTTTAAAAATGATGAAAGAAAGATTGTAAAAGTTTTGGTCGATTTTGACAAAGTCTATGCTAACTCGGAAACTCATGGTCCAAGGAAAAAAGAAGGAAAACAACAACAACAAACATTTTTCTTTTTAGAATCAGCTGGCTTTATTCAATTTGTTTGTGCAATATTGGTGAAGAATTGAGGAGTGTGGAATGTGGATGAAATTCAAAAATTGAGGTCAATCGGCATAAATACAGTGCCAGTGGTTATCAAAAGAAATGGGTCGGGACATAGTATTGGTAGTGGGGCAAAGATAAAATAGCCAACAGGGCCAAGATATGCAATAGTGTGGTGCTGTTGTTGACGAAGAAATAATCCATTCAAGAAAATCGTGCAATTCGAGGGGAGTAGTAGCGCAGAACTATGCCAAGATAGTGAGGATGGATTTCTGCATCAATCTTAACCCGTTTCGAATGGAAAATCATACTAAAATAAAGATCAGAGTTAGAGATTTTTCCTGTTGTGTTTTTTTTAACAAAGTTGAAATTATGGTAGGTTGAGACTTGAAATCTTAAACTTAGTTCTTATAGTAAAAGGAGTATTTAATTCCAGCTCTTCATTTGATAATCCAAATTGTTTATACCATAGGCATAAACGTAGAGTTTCGGTCCTTAAATCTCAATACTCTAATTTGAACAGGGCTAAGGGATGACTTAGAAGGAGCCATTCTTTACTGGATACAAAAAGATTTAAACTTAAGACTTAAAGTTAAGAGATTTTTTAAATAGGGGAGAAAAGAAAGTGAAAGCCTGTATAAAGTTTAATTTTAACCTTATATAGCCCCAACCCCCATACGCTGCGGTTAAAGGAAGGGGAACCCTGCATAGATTTGTGGCTTAAACGCCGAAGCTCGTCTTCGCTCATCATTTCTCCTTCCAAAGTCCGTCAAAATGACAGAAAGACAATTGTACGCTGCCCAATTCAGCTAATCTTCTTTTTCCTTTTGGAAAAATTTTATTTTTATTGGTGACCAGAGATTTGGGTAAGTTAAATATTTATTTTATGTTCCTTTTTGTAAGTAACTTCTATAATCATTTTTATTTATTTGTTAGATTAAATCCCGTGGGAGACTTATACACGCTACCGCTACGAAGTCCCCAGTGAAGATCTGTTCTATTTACCGGTTGCGTGTCATACAACTTCCCGAGGACAATTCGTTATGTCGCTGGATCACTCAACATCGACCAGTACACCACGGTGTTGGAAAGTGTGGCCGCTCCTGGAAGAACTATCGTCTTCTCCCACAGTCCAGTTTATTCCTCAACAAGGCTAAAGGAATGGATTTCAGCCCACAAAATGCCGGACATAATGCCCATGACTTCTATTTGGCGCCAATTCATTCACGAATTCAACAAGTTCGGTCCATTTATCGGGACCGTTAATGAATTGTGGGGGGAAATTGAATATCACTGGAATAAGTTTATATTCAATCAATTTCATGTCCTGACGTCCACCGTCCACCGTTTTTCAAAGCTAAAAAACACAAAGACCGTTTTTGCTATATTCATGGAGACCAGCGTTTGCTATCATTTTGATCCTTCTTTTTTTAAAGTATAATTATTGTTCTAACTATTGGGTCATTCCATCCCAACTCGAATTTTTTCGTCGCGGAAAACAATAGAAATGTCTGATTTTTTTACAGTATGTTCCTTATGTATTAATCATGCACTGTGTAAAATATCAGATTTTTAAAAACAAACCGAAAGCTGAAAATCAAATTCAAAGTTTCTGGTTCAGCAATAAAATTTTAAACCAAAATCGCGATTTTCCCCTTTTTTACCGTTTCCTTTCACGGAAAAGAAAAACAAAATCAATGAAAAAACAGGAAAAAATTCGCTCTATCGAATGGTTTATTTAAAACTTTTATTTTGTTTTAATTTGTTACCATAAAGTTAAGTTAAATTTTAAAACTTTTAAAGGCCCTAGCAAAAATCTCGGACAAGGCAGAAGCTTAAAATTTAATACTTATATCGGGACCCATAGTCTGTATAAGCATAAACATTTTCAGCGTGGGCAAAGTATGCGTGAATTAGTTATAATTATTTTAAATTTTCAAGTTCGGCCGTATCCGTTAACACGGGAAAACCATTTCAGATCATGAGACTCCAGGATAACAGAAGACGCGACCCCCATGGGACTTTGCGTCTTGGGAGATGACGCAAAAAAAGAGCGGGGACTTCCTACAAATTCTTAGAGCTCGTTATCTCATTTCACTCAATGTTGCCATTCTACAAGGTTACCTAAAAGAAAAATGTCTTACGCTGAAGCGTTTTTACTCAGTTGTGTTCTTTTCATCATGGCAAGCAAGAGAAAAACAAAAATAATTTGAAAAGATACAAATTGTGTTAATTGCCATCAGCCATAAGACTATAAAATTTATTTTCAATCACATTAAATTCAGTTTGATCAAGTTTAAAAAGTCGACTACGAATAGTAGTGGTTTTAAGAGAAATGATTTTGCATAACATATTTTTGTTAGTAATCCAGGATGATTCTTTGGTTATCTTATATCCTTTTGCAAATCCGGTGTGACCGTCGGGAGAAAAAAACGTGACGTGAAATTCTCTGTTGACTTCATCAATATTGGAAATTTTTTAGAGATACCAGCGGCCATCAGTTTCATAAACACACGCAACATAATCATCAACTTTACAGGAATCGAAATCAAAAACAGGATTAGGCTCGGGATGAACATTAAACACTTTGAAGTCAGAATCGCCTCCAGAAAGGGACGATGCTTTAATTTGAAAAGAATTGATTGGTACGTAACAGTGGAATGAACGAGTGCCTTTGATAGCCATAGCTTCATTCATTCTTTTTTCAATTGATTTTTCATTTGAAATGACTGATTGAGAGTTAACATAAAAACATTTTATGCCGCTGACGTTTTCTGTTGCCCATTCAAAAAGATCTTGCGGCGTAGTTATTTGACTATTTACATTGCGCTGTAGACTTGCCAATCTAGCTAATCTTTTTAAAGTCCCCCCTATCCCATCGCATGCACTTTTACCATGACAGGAGGCGAAAAAATGCCACTCAGCATCGAGACCATCGAATTCCAAATTATGCGCGCACAGGTTGGCGAAAATTTTTTTGTTTTTGTACTGCGCGCCAGAGCCGTCGGTAAAATATTTGATTTTCTTCAGAGACGGATTCAATGTTTTCAAAAATTGTAAGACTGGCCTTAAAAAGGAATGGACAGAAAGAGTATCGTGCGTCAAGTGATCACTAATAACGGCCATGCTGACACTAATGTCAGTCCCGTCGAACATTTTCATGTATCCTAAAAACGGTAAGAGGGTAGCCTGGTCGTTAGCCCAGTAGTAACCTTGAATCGAATCTTGAATTATAAAAGAAAAATTTTCCGAGAAGTCGCTAACCAAAAGGCAAGTTTCATAGTCGAGCTGCTCTTTACATAATACAAAATGAGCACTTTGATTACGGGCAACGTAATGATGAGTAGTCAAGTTGCCGACGGCAATAACAAGAGAATCAATAAAATCATCTCTAGACGTTTGTACCGTCTCAAGTTTAGTTCCGTCAGTTTGCGCCCATTTTTTGTACGTGATTGTGTCATCTGTTTCATCGCTAATAATGCCTTCGAGATATGTTTCGAGAGAATCAGCTTTTGGGCAAGACGGGCATCTAGTCATCATGCATTCCTATAAAATATGAAGTCAATCAATAACGAAGTCTATGCAAAGCAAATTTGTATAATTAAACCGAGAAGCTAGCGATTTTATATTACCTTGTTGTAAACTGAGCACACTAATTTATCCATCAAATGGTGTCTTTCGTTCATAAATCCTGCGGCATCCAACATAAGTTTTACGTTTTGGTGGTAAAGACATACACACACGAAGTGTGTACCGCTAGCTCCAACATTAATAACGTATGCAGGTCTATGGTCAAAGAAGACGGAAAGCTTGCAAACAGCGCCAACGGAGCTATATTTTTTTTTGTACTCGGCGTACAGCTCTTTGATGTTGATAAGTAACAGACGCTTTTGGATTTTTAATCGTTTTTCGCAGGGCTGCTTTACACTTTTGACATTTTTCATGCCAGGGAGCTGGCGACTGTACTCATCGGAAGTATAGAAATCTATTATTCGCAATTTTTCCTCTGCATTGAATAATTTTGAAAATTAGTTTCAAAATATGTGCGACTTGGGAGTTACTGAAATTTTTACCGTCGCTCAAACAATGGCCATTCTTCTTTTTTGGTGGATGCGCTAAAATACCGCTTTGTATTTTCAAATCATTTGCTTGAGCGGCTTGATATTTTGAAACTCCAAAATAAGCGCTTATTTGCTCGTGTGTCCAACTGCTGGGAGCCAAGGTTAACAATGAAAGTTGGTTGGATCGATTATTTGTTGAGTTGGCCTTAGGGAGAAAAATATAAGAATCTTGCAAGTTCACTCTCAATTATATATAAATATATAATACCTTTTCACGCACGCTATTCAATAATTCACTGTAATCATTAGCATTGAAAGACGACAAATCTTCACTTTGAAGAATGTTACGCTTCACTGTGTCAAGGACATCACTACAGATTCTCAAACGGCGCTCTGAACCACTTCTATCCAACTCGACAATGGGACTTATAATCGACGCATTCGAAAGAGCACTAATAACTCTCCTCGGTGTGATTACTTTCTCCTTCGGGCTATCAAAATATAACGCTCCACTAGAATTTAAATCCTCTATAGTTGGAGTAGTTTGATGTGATTGATTGAAGTCCTCGGATTCCAGAAATTCTAGACACCACTTACACAGTTTTAATCCAGGAATCAATCGAATGTTACTAGTTGCCGCAAACACATAATCACTGAGTTTAAGACTTATTAATTTCTGACCGCACACTTGTTTTCTGTGTTTCTTTAATGGATCACAGCAATGCTTCGTCTGAAATGTCGTGCTTACAAAGTAAGTAAAATAAACGCATTGATGGTGCAAACAAATTGACTTGATGTAATCACTTCCAACTCGCAACTTAATAACACGCTGATCGTCAACAGGCAATTCGTCTAACACGATTAAATTTTTCACAGTGCACTTTGCATAATATTCCTTGAAAAAGTCTTTTTTCGTAAATTTTCCAACACTACTGAGTAAAAACGCTTCAGCGTAAGACATTTTTCTTTTAGGTAACCTTGTAGAATGGTAACATTGAGTGAAATGAGATAACGAGCTCTAAGAATTTGTAGGAAGTCCCCGCTCTTTTTTTGCATCATCTCCCAAGACGCAAAGTCCCATGGGGGTCGCGGCTTCTGTTATCCTGGAGTCTCATGATCTGAAATGGTTTTCCCGTGTTAACGGATACGGCCGAACTTGAAAATTTCAAATAATTATAACTAATTCACGCATACTTTGCCCACGCTGAAAATGTTTATGCTTATACAGACTATGGGTCCCGATATAAGTATTAAATTTTAAGCTTCTGCCTTGTCCGAGATTTTTGCTAGGGCCTTTAAAAGTTTTAAAATTTAACTTAACTTTATGGTAACAAATTAAAACAAAATAAAAGTTTTAAATAAACCATTCGATAGAGCGAATTTTTTCCTGTTTTTTCATTGATTTTGTTTTTCCTTGCCGTGAAAGGAAACGGTAAAAAAGGGGAAAATCATGATTTTGGTTTAACGCCACGAAAAAATTCGAGTTGGAATGGAATCACCCTGCAGCCAAAAAAAACTGTCAAATTTTTTCTGCCAGAAGAAATTGACGAATTGTAAGGCACTTAAGTTCAAGGAAATCGGTCGCAGTAATCCATTAGAATATTATTAAGGTAAAAAAAAATATTATTGTAGCATTTATTTACGTTTACCGAGGGAAAAAGGGAGAAAAGGGAGGAAAGGAAAAAATGAAAAAAAGAGGGGACCAGACTTTCCTTTCCTCCCTTTTCTTCCTTCGGTCACGATTAACCCGAAAAGCCTATTACCATGCCACATGGGGCGAGCCAAAATAAAATCTCCTGTTCACGGCACCCCTTCACACTGCAACGCGCTGCTAAGGAGTCGGCTTGACCCATACCTTTGGATCTAAATAAGGTCTATACAAAGATATTTTGAAATTGATTTCAAAATTTACATTTATAGACAACAGTTACTTAGTGTGTATCATTTAACACCATTTTGTGTTTTTATATTCGAACTAGATCTACATGGTGATCAAAATGAAAATGATTTGTACTGAGGCAATTGTTTTATAATGTAGAGGTAAGTGAGTCAACTGTCATATGTAAACATATCATAAAAGCACCCTCAACATGACATGAAGGAATGTATAGGGCTCTTCGGGGTCGGTTTTATTTAGCCATTTTATCTGACAACGTTGCGTGACGAAGCAGATACGGTAGGTCTCTGCAAAGGGCAAGGAATAGAAAAACATATACCTGGCAACCGTTCTTACTAAGTATATTCATCGGCATCCGATAAGATGACGCTGTTCCTCTCAAAGGTATCGAGTTAACAATAAGAATCCAAAATTATTTTATGAAATCGGATAACTTAGAGAGAAAAACTCGCGAGCCAAGCGAAGGATCGGATAAGGCATTCACCATCCAATATTTACCAAACCGTATCCGATTCAAATATTTGAATTTTATATCTGTTGCTTAATATTTCATATTTTACTTACTGTTTATTTATTTTATTTTGATTTCTTACGGGAACCTCGAAGACCAGAACGGGATGATGCCAGCATAGGATCCTACGAACTATGCAAAAAAATTTAACTATGCTGCGATGGAAGATCGAAGAAGCGAATTTAAATTCGCAGAAAGCAACATTGCCCGATTTTCGTATAGCATGGAATTTATTGGATTTGTGAAATTAAGTGAAGTCCAAAGAACCACTAATATAAAAATTTATTTAACCTTATTCTAATTGCATGGATAAAGTTCATTAATTTATTTAAATCAATGATAAGAAATAAAGAAATTTTAAATTCCTAATTCTTTATGCGAGTTTTATCACATTTTTCAAACAAAATTCAATGTTTTTTTCTGTGGCAAGGACTTATGGCCTCTTACGGCACTACGTCCCCCTTTTTTTAAAATTTCTGGATCAGCCGTTAAAAATTACCCAAATTAAAAAAATGAGCATTATCATCGATAAGTGGGCTATCGTTTGATGTGTGACGCATCTAGGTGAATGTTATACACTGAACGGTGTATGTGCATTCAGGTGTACAAAATTTCCCCTTTTCCCATTATCCCGCCGCCATTTGCCTTGTTTGTGTACCCCCTTAAAATGTCCCTTTTTCCTTTCTTGATAAATTTTTACCCAAAAGTCAGACGAACTTCTCATTTTTCCCCCGTAAAAACAATAAGCTAAACTTTATTCTTGTATTATCAAATAATTCTTTACCCTACATTTACTCCCTAAATTTAGTCGATTTCTACCACCCAAAATTTTGTTTCCCTTCCACGTAATACTTATCATAGTCGGACAACTATATTATACTATATTGTACAACTATACTATATTGTCTTTTTCAACCGCTGGGGGACTAGGGTGTGAAATGACTAGCTACATGTGTAGTTGTGGGACATGCACACATCCACCCCTTCTGATTATTATTCACTGAGCCTTTGTTGTTGATATGCATCCTCGATTTTTAAGAGGAAATAATAAAGGAAGATATTTTTACTATAGGATCAATAATTACCTCAATTTGGATTTCTTACAAAGTGTCAGTAGGTGAAGTGGTTATAGAGCGTTAGATTGAGATGGATCAAATGTTGTGTTTTAACATGGCTTTAACTGGACTCGCTATTTGGTTGAATTTTTAATCCGTTATTGAAACGGAGTATTATTTTTTGTAGTCAGCGCCCTTTTTTTCTAACCACTCCCCTCAAAACCAGAGAATTCATTCCAACGATGAATTTAAATTTTGATTTCTATGCATGTGCTGATCAGACCGTAACACACAATGAAAATCCTTCTAAATTTATATAATTAATCATAAATATGTATTTATATACAGTACCCACCAAACTATTAGGTACACCCCCCTATTTTCAGTGCATTCTTATGGCACTACGTGTCCTAGAAAAAATGCAATAACTCTTGAACCGCTTGGGCTAGATTTTTTTCCTTTTGGCCCTGAGTAGATCTAATGATGATCTACATTTTTTCCACACATGAAGTTGTCGTAGGATTAACCCCCACGGCGCTACGGTATCGTTCAGTTTATTAGGTACACCCGTTTTCCCCCCATATGCGCCGTGTTAAATACGGCGTTTTCAAAAATTTACAAAAAATACTAAAAGTAAAGCTAAAATTTTTTTCTTTGTGCCAAAAGAAGCACAATTCTTCACTCTATACGAATATAAAGAATGATTTACAATAAAATGAATTCAGAGAACCCTTCCCTATACCTCAAAGTTTTCCACTTCAAAATTTGTCGAAATTTTTAAAGCCTATGGGGGCGACAGTGCAAGTGTGTAGTAAAAAGTACAAATTTTGAAGTGGAAAACTAAAAAAAAAAGTGGAAACAGACAGCTTGAACTGGAGTCCCTTCCGGTATCCCAACTGCTATTGTGTGCTCTTGATCTAGACTCTTTTCTTCCCAGTCTAATTAAATTTTAATTTTTTTTTATTTAATGCTTTTTTATAATTTATGTACAGTATGTCCATTTCTAAAATAGGGGTTCCGATTTGGAACTTCACTACCTAATCAAAAATTCACAGTTGTTTTAGATTTGTGAAGAAGAGAATTATGAAGGGAGTTTTCAGCTAAACTCCTTAAGTATGATCTCGGAATCATATGTTTCTGTGATTGAAGAAGTTGGTAATGCCAGAGCAACATGTCCTCTCCGACTTAAGACAAGGCTTTGTCTGAAACTTTTTCATGTAACAGACAAACACATGTCTTAAGTTTTCCTTATTTTTATTTCATTGCCTCCTTATATTTATTATACATTTATTTTATCCCCTTTCAATTCACAGCATAAACGTCCAAACGTTTATATTCCCTTTCATAATTTTATTTAAAAAAAATTCTGTTTTAATCGTATGGGTGACATAAAAAATTTCAGACAAAGACATGTCTTAAGTTTTCCTTATTTTTATTACATTGCCTCCTTATATTTGTTATACATTTATTTTATCCCTTTTCAATTCACAGCATAAACGTCCAAACGTTTATATTCCCTTTCATAATTTTATAAAAAAAATTCTGTTTCAATGGTATGGGTTTCATAAAAAATTTCAGACACAGCCTTATCTTTAGTCGCAGAGCATGTTGAGGGTTGCACATTTTGAGAATTTTTTTTTCTTTTTATCTTAGCATTTCTTTAAAAAACTTAAACCTTTGCGTAAAGCAATTATCAAGTTTACTTCAAGATTTGAAAAAAAACATTTATTGAAAATTCTTCCCATTTTCATTGTTGGAGCTTGGATACGTTGCTTAAAAAGTCGGTAAATTTTTAATGTGTAGATATTCACAATATGCCTCCGGCGGTAAAATTTGCAGGGTAGAGGTTTTGTTATATTGACTCCGGCGGTAAATTTGCAGGATAGAGGATATTAACGCTTTGCCTCCGGCGGTAAATTAGTAGTGTAGAATTTTTCACGCATTGCTTCTGGCTGTTTTTTTTCAATATGTATATTCTTTAATTTTACTGTTTAGTTTTGTGTAAAAATTTTTTTTTTCGCGAAATTTTGACTTGTCTGAGTCATGGCTAACAAAAGCATCCGTAAAAAAAAATTTATCCTTATAAAAAGTAAGACTATAACTGAAATTGAACCATGAATCTCTTTATTACTAAGCCAGTGCTATAACCATTATGCTATTACAGATTAAAAATTTTATCATTTAAAAAATATATATATTGTTTTGCGTCAACGCCGTGTTTTTTACGTGAAAAATTTTCTATTACGATATATCGTCGGTACCACATCTTGGCTGCGCGTACCCATCCCCTGAAACGCCGTTATTCACGATAAACGATGTAGCCGAGAGTGGGCTTGAACCACCATACTTGACATCTTAAAACCAGAGCCATAGCCACTACACCGTCAGCTGCTGCTTGTAAACCTTTGCTAGATTCAATTGGCCTCCGGCGGTAAATTTGTAGGGTAGAGATGTTCACGCATTGCCTGACATAGGATATTCACGCACGATTGAATTAAACGGACGCGACAACGAATACGATTGCGGTCACGGGGCAGACGAGTAGCGCACGATCGTTCATTATTTTAGTGCTTATTGCGGGTCCGTCCGTTATTTTAGCGCTAAGCGAAATCTGTACCATGTTTTAAGCGGCTCGCACAGCAATAAACAGTTTCGTTGAATATTTTGTGCTAGATCTAGCACTAATCTAAGCGTGCGTGGCGATAATGATTGAATTTTGTTTAACTTTTGTGAATTGCGCTAAACGTAGCGCAATTAAGTTCATTGATAGCATTTACGAAACGAGGAGAACCAGCTAAAATAAATATTTTCAGCGAAAAATCGATAAGTCAAATATTTCGTGCTAGATCTAGCGCTATGTAAGCGCGCTTGAGATTAACGCACGCGCGATGCGCTAAATTCTGTACAATACATTTCACATATAATTTAAAAAACGCTTAGCGCCACTTAACGCACATCGCATTTAAGTAAAATGAACGGGCGCACTTCTCGTAAATTTTGGCTTGAAATTAATGGCGCTAAATTTTGCGCATCTTGCAGACGCATACACATAGGCTAAAAGAGCGCCTGAAATTTGATCTATTGGCCTGTATAGAAATGTACAGTCACGCGCATGTCTATTTTTAGTGATTATTGCGGGTCGGTTCGCCATTTTAGCGCTAAGTACCGCCTGTCTACTGTTTTGGGCGGCTCGCTCTAAACAAATAATTAATTTAATAATATCGCGCTAGATCTATAGCGCTACTATGCGCGCATTGCGCTAATTTTTTTCTTCTTAATAACTTACGCGCGATTAAAAAACTTTTGTGTGCTACTTAACGCGCATCACACTAAACGAGCTCTCTCATCAATTTTCATATGAAATTTATCCCGCTAATATTTTAACCATAAAATTCACTTGCTGGCGACGACACGTACACAGATTAGTCCGATTATGGGTTTCACGACGGTCGATCTGTCCCGGTTGATCGGCTACACGTCGTTGACGGCTTTTCTTTACGGCCGAGAGACCTCGCTACTCAATAAATAAAACAAATTATAATTTAAAACCAAAATTTGCGAGAAGCGCGCTTGTTGCATTTACTTAAATGCGTTGCGCGTTAGCCTTAAGTAGCGCAGAATATTTAATTTAGCGCTTGCGCGTTTCGCTAATAAAATAATGAAAATAACCGCGCTAAATTTCGCTTATCGTGCACAAGTTTATCACAAGTAAATGACAAGCGCAATGCGAGCTTACATCGCGCAAAATGCAGTCTAGATCTAGCGCTAAATATTTGACTAATCTATATTTCGCGCTAAATATTTTTTTACCTGGATATCCGGGTTTCGTAAATTATATAATGAACTTGATAGCGCTACGTCTAGCGCATCCCGCAAAAGTTAAGCACAAATAAATCATTAGCGCCATGAGCGCTAAGAAAGATAGCCCTAATTCTTGCTCGAAATAATTGACTTCGTTATTTTTCGTGCAGTGAGCCGCCAAGAACGGGATGGGCGACGATTACGCTTAAATAACGGACGGGTGCGTGTGCTACTCGTCTGACCGCTGTCGCCACAATCGTTTTCCTTGTCTCGCCTGTTTAATAAATTTTAGTGTGATGCGCGTTAGGTAGCGCAATAACATATTTATTTAATCGCTTTCGCGTTTCGTAATAAATCTGACGAAATGGATTTTCGATAAAGTATAGCGCATCCGGCATCGCGTGATATAGTGAAGCGCAAGTAAATTATTAGAAGCCTACCACGCGTTTAAAAGTGTATGCTGTTATTTCCGCTTTGCCAGCAGCCTGAAATAGCGGACAGGCGACATAGCGCTAGATCTAGCACGAATTATTTGACTTTTTTAGCGCTAATGTCCGTTTCTGAGCGAAGAACCACCTGTCTATACTGTTTTAGGCGGCTCACTCCGCGCAAATAATTAATTCAAAAATATCGTGCTAGATCTAGCTCATAAGCGCGCATTGCACTAATGATCTGGATAACTTGCTTGTGATAAGCTTAATAGCGCACGATAAATATCATCATAAAATTTAAGAAACGAGCAAGTGCTAAAAATAATATTTTACCCTTAAATTCCGTGCTGGCCAGACTAGTGAGACTACCGCTTGCTTGCAACGACACACATGTGGTTCATGTAGTCTCAAAGGGGCAGTACTGCAATCCCGGAATTAAACGGTGAAATATTACCGCAATAAATTTCAGCCCAAACTTTGCGGGATGTGCTTCCGTTGTATTTACTTTAATTCGATGCGCGTTAAGTAGCTATATGAATTAATTTTTTAAATAGAATTGAATTTTTTCTTTAATATTATGATAAAATTCATGGCAAAGAATAGTAAATAACAATAAATAGCAAATTGTGCGTAAGTTAATCTTAATTAAATCATAAGCGTCATGCACGCTTATTAGCGAGAAATCTAGCGCGAAATATTTAACGTAATTATTTTAATGGAGCGAGCTTATGAAACAGTGGACAGGCGACGCTTAGCGATAAAGTAACGTGTGATGCTCAAAATTTTACACAAAACTAAACAGTAAAATTAAAGAATATACATATTGAAAAAAAAAACAGCCGGAACCAATGCGTGAACAATTCTACGCTACTAATTTACCGCCGGAGGAAAAACGTTAATATCCTCTATCCTGCAAGTTTACCGCCGGAGTCAATATAACACAACCTCTACCCTGCAAATTTACCGCCAGAGGCCATGTGTGAATATCTACACATTAAAAATTTACCGACTTTTTAAGCAACGTATCCAAGCTCCAACAATGAAAATGGGAAGAATTTTCAAAAAATGTTTTTTTCGAATCTTGAAGTAAACTTGATAATTGCTTTAAGCTAAGGTTTAAGTTTTTTAAAAAAATGCTAAGATAAAAAGAAAAAAAATTCTCAAAATGTGCAACCCTCAACATATGCTCTGCGACTTAAGATAAGGCTGTGTCTGAAATTTTTTATGTCACCCATACCATTAAAACTTGGGCTAACTCTCTCCGAAAGTGAAATGAATAACATATCATCAGTTGAAGTCAGCAGAAATTTCCGTTCGTCCACAAAGCAACCATGGGAGATCCCGCCCCTCACATACAGCAACGCTACAGCAGCAGGAATACGAATGCTAGCGGCAAAACCAAACAGCGCAGTAATTTTTGTAGCAACTGCACCACACGAAAAGGGAATCCTGGCCCGGAGTGCGCTTTGTTCACCAACTGTGAGAGAAACCCAAGAAGTACTATTTCCATCGTTCATCTCCTCAACCCAAGCTGAGATAGGAGCAATACACCTCGCGATCCAGAATGCGGCAGCAAACAGTTCACATTTCGCCACCTGCAATATAGTCAGCTGTTCCAAACCAGCTCTGAATAGAACATTGACGTTCAAAAAAATTTCTCCAACAGCGTCCGAGAGTAGAGAAATGATCCTTGCAAATGGTGATTTATTCTCATTTCACTGGCTGTCGAGCAATGATTTTCTGGAACTGAACGACATAAATAGCGTTAAGTCCACCCCTACCAGTCTAGCGATTACAAATACGGAAGTTTCGCTGTCTACTCTCAGAAAAAAAATCAGCAACAAGATTCAGAAGCTATGGAAAAAGGAATGGTCCGAAAACACTAATAAAGGTGCCATCACAAGGAGTTTCTTCCCCTCCCCAGCCGATGCATATCTGCTGAAGGGTGTTTTCATCAGCCACCAAATCACTCAGTTATTGACAGGTCACTGTCAACTAAACCGCCATCTCTTCAAAATCAAGAAAATTCAGTCACCAGTGTGTGACTGTGTCACCGAAGAAGAATCCATCGAGCACTTCCTTTTCACGTGCTGCCTGTTCACAGCGCAAAGGAAAACATTCAAAGAAGCTTGCTTGAAAAAAATAAGGGACTATCCACCCCCACTAACAACAGTAGCAACGTCATCAGCCATCTGGAAAGCACTTCTAAATTTCATCAAGGAAACTCGGCGATTAGATCACAAAAGAGAAGAGTGAAACCCATAGTAATAGCGCACATCTTTTAATTTTTATCCGTCTTACAAATTGTTTTAATATATCCACCACACTATCACTTTCCTACTTATCCGCCTTGAAACTCAGTCATACCCTCCAACTATCCTTTCAAATCCGTCTTCGTAAAATTAAAAGATGAAACCTAATGCAAAAGCAAACCCCTGCTCCTATACATATCAAATTTATTATATTTACAAAACCTATGTCTCCATATTTGTCTTTTAGTTGTGATAACATTCATGTATAGTTTATGAGCACAGGCAACACTCAAGTCTGAGTAGGCCTGGTAATACAAAAAAAAAAAAAAAAAAAAATACCATTAAAACAGAAATTTTTTTATAAAATTATGAAAGGAAATATAAACGTTTGGACGTTTATGCTGTGAATTGAAAAGGGATAAAATAAATGTATAACAAATATAAGGAGGCAATGTAATAAAAATAAGGAAAACTTAAGACATGGCTTTGTCCGAAATGTTTTATTTCACCCATACTATTAATACAGAAAATTTTTTAGAAAATTATGAAAGGGAATATAAACGTTTGGACGTTTATGCTGTGAATTGAAAAGGGATAAAATAAATGTATAACAAAAATAAGGAGGCAATGTAATAAAAATAAGGAAAACTTAAGACATGTCTTTGTCTGAAATTTTTTATGTCACCCATACCATTAAAACAGAAAATTTTTTAGAAAATTATAAAAGGGAATATAAACGTTTGGACGTTTATGCTGTGAATTGAAAAGGGATAAAATAAATGTATAACAAATATAAGGAGGCAATGTAATAAAAATAAGGAAAACTTAAGACATGTGTTTGTCTGTTACATGAAAAAATTTCAGACAAAACCTTGTCTTAAGTCGGAGAGGACATGTTGTGCCAGAGACATTGTTGTTTTAAACCTCATTGAAGAAGAAAATATTGTTTTACCAATGGATGGTGATATTGATGGAACACTGTTGATTGGTGTAAACTATACACCGGGCTCGTTAGTAGAAGGGAATTTTGCAAAAATGTAGGGGAGACCGGGGCTATGTGGGACATTTTTTTTCTTTACGCTGCCATTTATATAAAAATTAAAATTCTGAAAAAATTAAAGTATAGGGGTGATTCCCTGGCATTTATTTACATTTGGTAATTTTCTTAATTTTTTTCGTTGATTCGTTTAAGAGTTATGTGATGAAATGCCAACATGAAAAAATGCCGAAAAACAAAAAATTTTGGGTTAAACGGAACAGAGCCAGGGGTAAAATTGAACATCGTTTTTCTCTGCAACGGCTGAATTATATTTATTAAATAATGCACTGGTGAAAAGGAAATTCATTTCCCTTTCAGAAGTGCTGAATTTTTATTTATTTTATAAAGTAGAAGTGGAGATACTATAAAAAAAGTTTTTTCGATCATTTTTCCTTTGTTTTTGTTGCCAGGGGACGTTTTTCTGGAAATAACGTTAATCTGGCAATACCTGTTTTACCCCGTTTTCCATGTCCCGTTTAACCCGAACCCAAACAACATTAAATAAACTAAATTATTAAATACTTAGGAACCCATAACAAAAACAAAATACAACACCTTAAACTAGAATAAAATTGCTATCAGATAGTTATTTGGGTTTTACAAAAATATTGATTTAAGTATCAATAAAATAAAAAACTAAACGTCTTAAATATTTTTTCAGATTCCCATTTTTTAAATTTCCCATAGAACAAGAAAAATAAATCACAATTTCAAGAAATGAAGTTTGTTCAAGAATGAAACCAAGAATCACGTGATAAATAGGCCACTTCCTGCGTTTTAGAGGCGGGCCACGGAGTGGAAACTTTAAACGTAAATAACTCGTAAAGTAAATTTTTCCCAGCTATAGTATGATTGGGAGATATTTTTTTTTCTCTTATTTTTAATATGTTTTATTTTTATTTTATTTTTTTTGCGCCATCCCCTATTGATGTTTTTCTTATTTTTAAAAGAAGCACGACAGTTCTACATTAAAAAGTTATTTAGTTATCAATTTATTTATTTTAAAAGCACCCTGTGGGGTAAGTTGTCAGAAATTTTGAGGGGCATGTTGGCATACTGATAACTTACCAGAGGGTGAATTGCAAGTTTTCAAAATTGGACGTAGATATTTTAGAGCAATGGAGAATCGTCAGCAGCCAACTTACCCCGTAGTTGGGGCAAGTTGACAGTTTTTTTTTTCTTGCAGTTTTTCTCGATTTCACAATTTCGTGTAAATGAACATTGTAAACAAATACGAACAATTCATAGAGAATTGAAATCTGAATCGGATTCATTCATTTTACCAGTAGTGTGCTCAAAAAATTCAGAAAAAATGCACCTGCCAACTAGCCCCCCTCTCCCCTACAACAGATTAGCAATTGCATTCGCTAATCAAAAAGTTCCTTAAACAGATCAACACGATTAGGTAATCAAAACATCTATTAACAGATGTTAATCAGCTAACTTAGCTAACCACGAAATCGCTGTGAAAAACCAAAATTATCTTGCGTTGCCAGTCTGCTACTCACTTTTTTTAGCAAGCAGGGATAACATATTTGTTTTTGATAAACCTACCCCAAAACCTTCAAATTTCAAGGAGATCAAGTAGATCCCTAGCAAAATATGATTCCTTCTCAAGCGACAAATGTTTCCTCAATTCAATTAGAGAGAGAACTGACGGAAAGAGGATGGTTTCATTTGCACCTGACACCAAAGTAAAATGCAAAAGTAAAATCAAAACTTTTTCCGTTCTTGACCCAATTGGCAAAGAAGGAACCAATTCGAACACACCCAGACCCCTCCCAAACGAATAATTTTTTTCCCTTCACTCAACTATAAAAGCCCCGATAGGGAAGATGAAAAGTATCAGTTGTTCTACAAATCAACCGAATTCAACATGAAGTTGGTAAGGAGATGACACGCAAGGCATTTAATCAGTCAACAGTCGTCGAATTCATTTATGCTTTAATTGCCTCAGACTTTGCCCCTTCCAGCTACAAGCCGGAATACAAAGCCCCAGCTTACGCTGCCCCAAGTTACTCTGCTCCGGCTTACGTTGCCCCAAGCTACTCTGCTCCGGCTTACGCTGCTCCGGCCTACGCCAAGGATAACAAATACGCCGGCATCACCGTCACCAGCCAATCTGATGAGCGCAATCTCGACGGCAGCAGCCAGTGGAGGTAATAAAAATCAACGAAATGTTAATTCTACTTTATTTACTAGTTATAACCTTGATGGATTCAATCGGTTAATCATTTCTTGATAATGATTAATATGTGCAGCTACGCCCAGTCTAACTACACGACCCGCGAGGAATCGCAGGTGCAGAAGAAGATGCAAGGCGTCGCCTACGACTCTTACGGCAAAGCAACTTACGAGGATGTGATGGGGATGTGATGGGTAACACCAACAAGGGATCTTCTTACTGGGTTTCCCCCGAAGGCGAGAAATTCACTTTGACCTGGGTCGCTGATGAGCAGGGATTCAAACCCAAGGGCGACCACTTGCCCGTCGCTCCCGTTCACGTCTACGAACTCCCCGTCGCTCCCGTCCATGAATACGAACTCCCAGTTGCTCCCGCTCTCCCATACAAACGCACCGGACTCGGTTATTCCGGCAACAGTTATTACTAAATTATTAAATTATTAGACCAATGGATGCATAAATGATGTCATATTTTATGTTGTCTTCGCGTTAACGTTGAGTGTGATTGTATAAAAAAATATAAACCATCAAAGATTAAATCAAGTTTCCTAAGTTCTACTTTCACTTTTTACGAACTTCTAGCCGAGACTATAGTGATAAGACTAAATTACTGTCCAACTTATTTTAAATTAATTTAATGGTTTTATTTAAGGAGAATGGAGACACACCCGGGAAGCGGGAACACTTTACGTGATTCGATATAAACCATTTTTGTTTTATTATATTTTTTTCGAAATATTTCATTTGTTTGAGTCGTTTCCTATTTTTCCGATCGGCTTTGAATAATGTAAGAAATTGAATAGCGCTGAAAAGACGCAATCCGACACAATTTGCCAATTTCTATTTCACGAAACGGATATATTTCGGAATGGGTTGATGCCATTCAAAATGACTCTTTACCATGGAGGCATGAACAAACGACAAATTTGAAAATCAAAAGTTGATTTCATCAAATAGTTTCTCTCCAGAAAATTGCGATTCTTTATTTCTCATCAATAAAACGATAATCGTCGAAAAATTATTTTGTAATTCCGGAAACATCAGGGATGCGTGTTTCTAGATAAATAAATCGTGAAACCCAAAAATAATATCACAGCCTTGCGATAAGTGAAATCGCAATTTTTTTTTTTTTTTTGAAAGGGCCCTCAAGGGCGTTGTCTGGCAAAGCTGCGGGGAAATGCTTGCGGGTATGGGTGAATTGGCTTTGAGCTTGTTACGAAACACTTATGACCAATAGAAGAAGCAAGAGAGTATGAAAACGTATCTGAAAACCACTCTCTCTTATTTCTGGCCAGTATATAATCTGGTTTTATACTAAACTATATCCAGTCATACTTCAGTTCTTGAACTCACCCAATTGCACCCAACAGACAACATCATGAACAAACTGGTATTACAAACTCTCTGGGTATTTCACGATTTTGATTTGTACTTCTTCTGCTTGGAATAATATTTAAATGATGATGCATTTCAAAGTTTATTGTCGCTGCTGTTTTGGCTGTCGCGGCCGCTGCTCCTTCCAGTAGTTACAAACCGGTGGAATACAAGGCTACCGAAATCACCATCGTGAGCCAATCTGATGTCCGCAATCTTGATGGCAGCAGCAACTGGAGGTAAAGTTAACATCCACAGCATGTCTTGGATCCTTATTGATGCCTTACGATTTCATCTTGTCGCACAGCTACGCTGGATCTGACGGTACCACTCGTGACGAATCCCAGGTCCAGAAAAAGATGCAAGGAGTCACCTACGACTCTTACGGCAAAGAAACGTACGGTGAAGTCCTCGGCAACACCAACAAGGGATCATCCTATTGGATCTCCCCCGAGGGTCAGAAATTCACTCTGACTTGGGCGGCAGATGAGGCGGGATTCCAACCCAAGGGCGACCACTTGCCCGTCGCTCCCGTTCACGTTTACGAACTCCCGGTCGCTCCCGTCCATGAATACGAACTTCCCGTTGCCCCTGCACTCCCCTACAAACGCACTGGACTCGGTTATTAAATCATCTAAATCCAACTTCATTCTTGAAACTCACGTGAAATTTCTGTCTTAAGTTCCTAAATGGCTTAAATGCACCAGTGTGTAACTTATTGGTGTGATATAAATATATTGCTGAAGTCCTTGTTAAATATCACTTCTAACCCAAACCGAGTTGCGTCTTTTTAGGATAATTTCCGCATATTCATTTTGATGACTGATGACCTAGTAGACTATTCTAAATTCCTAACACCTGCCTAACGCATATTTTAAAACCTTAGTGAATCGCTCTCTCACTCTTGTGAACTTAACTACCGTATCCCTACATCACAATTCACAAACCATTAAATAAGTTAGAGTTCAAAATAATAAAATTTCGGTGTCCTGATGCCAGCCGAATTTTTAGCTAAAAAATGCGATAGGCTAATTGTGTATGTTCTACGGGGAGTTTTCCAATTTGTTGAAAAATGTTAAAGACGTTTTAATAAATCCCCATCAAGCAATTTTATTAATCTTAATTTTCTATTTTCGCACTCATTTCCAAGCTAGAGTGACCGACTATACGATTTGGTCTTTCCTGTTGCGTTGGTCGTAGACCATTAAAAGTAATTGGAAATTTGTAGAACCAAATTAAGAGCGGTCCAATAATCATAGAAAATAGCGGTATACTCAAAAAATAATTGCGTAGAGCAAAAAAGGGTAGGCCTACTGGTTGGAACGCATCATATTATATATTAGGCCTACTGTACCCACGGGAACGGGAAAAAAGCGAGACTGTCCGAATGTCCGGAATTCGGATTCGGACATCTCTGGAAACGTTAATTAATGATTTCTGCAATTTTCCACAACTAAGTAATGCCATAATTGCTTAAGCTGTTCATGAAAAAGAATGAAAAATGTCGTCTGTGACTGTCACCTGTCAGTGATAACGTCGTCTGTGATGAATTCAGTCAGATGCCGACCTTTTATCCGGTAAAAGATCGCTATTTATTAAGCATTTTTTTCATATTTTCTTGATGAATCAGCTTTATCATTTACACCACCGTGTATTGAGCATCGTTTTGAGATCACTTCTCTGCCATTTTATTGAAAATTTTTCAGTTGGTTTTGTTATTTTTCAGTTAAACGAATATCTCAGAGAATGAGCCTTGTCTTATTCACCATTATTATTGTAATAATTTTGCATTAGTGTTTTCAGATTGCTACCCTTGTTTTTTAGTTGTAATCATTAGTTACTTGTTTTGTTTATGTCAATCTGAGACAAAATGACAATGCCTTCAGAGCTTGAAGGATGTTGTTCCAATTTGTATGATGATGTTTGGCTTTATTCTTTCATTGCTCTTTCTTCTTCAAACAAATTCAGGTACTTCAATCTTGCCTTAAGGATCACAACAAGAATTACCAGTAATGCACTTATTCTTCGATCATGGGAGACCTTAGCTTCCTACACAGCGATCAGTCTTCCCCAATAGAATATGTTGATATATAACCTCACAGTAAATTTGTACAGGTAAGACTTAAACCAACAACAAATTCAATTTCATCAAAAATGAATTCTTGTTTCAATCTTTTAGGGATACTCTTATGGGCTTTTTTTCTATCGAGGAGAATGGAATACTGCCACATGCAAACAGAATTGTTCCCATTTTGAAGATAACATGACAGATAACTGTCAGACATCATTGAAGTCAACAATAAGTGATGACCGCTTCTTAAGCTGTCATCAGTCAGATGCAGCAAATGTGGATGTCCTACATGTTGTTGGCATTGGCCTTTTTCGTTTACAACCTTGCAGTAAGCTGGATCGTCCACCGACTGAAAAGCCGAAATGATAACCACACTACCACTAACGTTACCAATGGCACCACAAATGTCCCAAGAAGAATATTATCTCGATGGTCGCTACTGATCGACTGTCTTTTTCGACCCCTGTTCTCTGACCCAGCACACAGTCTACAGGATTTAGAACTTGACGAAAGTGTTGAACCATTCCTTGAACGCCTTGCATTACCTAGTTTGTGGCTGACGCCCACCGTGCCAACGGATTACCTGAAATTCCTCCCTGTTTGGCGATTTGAAGGCGGCAGTGCTGAAGAGCCGCCGACCATGAACTGGATCCCAGATGCGGATTGCGCTATTTGCTTGGACAAATACCGCGTCGCTGTTGACGTTTGCGGTCTACCGTGCGGTCATCAGTTTCATCGTAATTGTATCATGGTCTGGCTGCAGCGAGACAATCATCATTGTCCAACTTGCAGATGGCCAGCTTATCAAAACAAAAGTTTTTCTATTTAATGTGATCTCATTTTGTATAAATTGCACTTTTATTTTAATTTGGACTCGAATTTCTATTTTGACTTGAATTGACTTTTTAACATAACTAAAACGATGAATCAGTTCAGATATGAATGTTAGTCTTATTTTAATCATTGATTTCTTCAACTCATCTATGCCCAAATATTTATCGATGTCAAGTGTCGCCTCAAGAGATTCTTGAGAAGCATTTTTTTTTTTTCGGTCAGATATGCCAAACTTCTGTGATTCAGTGATTTTGTCTGTGATAATAACGTGCACTTCCCAGATAAGTTCTCACATTTTTCTAATTATTTATCTCTGTATAAAGCGAAAATGTGTGGCTATATTTTTATTTTTTCAATAAACAAACCCTTTAATAATGCAAAAAATCATACATTGACTGCAAGTGAGAAACCGAATGGCCGTTGCTGCCTCGGCACCTCGCTTGTACTAAAAAAAATTTTTACCGAAATATGGAACTTGTAGCCAGGGCGGATTTTGGAAGGGTAGTTTGAGTTTCCATCTGCGAGCGTTAATGCCCGGCAAAATTTGTCTATGACGTTTCGCGTCGTCCATCAAGTTCCAGGAATCCAGGAAGGGACGGATCAAGTATTTCTTCCGGGACATTTCTATTGCTATAAGTTCCTAATTAAGATGTTGTGAGTTCATTTTCATTTAAGACCAAATATTTTTACAAGTGTTATTTCTTAATGCAATCGACGTAAATCTCGAATAAATTTACATGAAAAGTTCTAATTTATTGATCAATAGTTTAGAATTTTTCACTTAAAACTCATAAAATAAAAATACCGCGTATTTCCCCGTCTAGTAAGCTTGCAAACAAGAAAGAAATAGGCCGAGAAGAATTAAAAAATAAGATGCACTCAGCCATTTTTTACGGCAGTGCACCAAAAAAAGGTGCTGTTTTTGAGTTTACTCGGAGTTTGCTTTTAATCTCTTCTGATTAGCACTCATTTTAAATGGCAGATGTAGGGTTGAGCACATACTTTACATTTAGTTTACGAATTATTGCTTTTATCAGCAAGTTTTAGTCCAAATCACGGAACGATCGTGTTTCGTTTCGTATTTTTTTGTTTTTGTATTTATGCACATAGCTCCATTTGTGACCGGTAGGTGGTTTTTTCCTGATTTTTTCTTCGTTAGTGGCGCGATTTGGAAAAACGTTAAAAAGACGTTGATAATGGTATGCTAGAAGGAATATATTTTGCAAATGTTCTCCTTTACTATCAAATTAACTCGTACCCACTGCGGATGTCTATTTGTGCCAGCGCCAAACGCCGAACCTTAAGTAAAAAAAATGATGTTATCTGGGATGAGGAGTACTACTTCGGTAGAGGAAGCAATCAAAAAGGTATATAATCACCATATTCGTGGTCTTGATAGCATTTGCTTACGTGCGCTCTCAGCGGCCTCGGGCTTCCGAGTCGTTTAATCAATTAATGTTTTCCGTTGATTGAAAGCAATGTACCTAACGATTTTCTCTATTATGTCGATTATTCTTAGCAAAAATTAGTATCTCCTATGCCCTTAAAATCACCCAAGCTGAAGTGGATGGCCATAGGAGGTATCATAGTGGGTTTCATGGCCGTTCTGAAGTACACCGGCAATTTGAACAAAGCATTCTTCATCGACTGGTTCAAGAAAATTCCATCCGATGTGCAACGTCCATCATCGGCAGTTATGGAGCCTCCGCTTGAGATTCTGCCTAAAAAATCATGTAACATTATTCATTCTCTAATCTAAAATGTGTTGAGTGTTCTAATATTTTTCTTTCGCCTTTTTTACAGCTTAATATTCCGACGGAAGTAGAACAATTTATCAATCGTCGACTTCAGGAATCGTGAAAATTCAGGCTGAATTCAGATGGCTTAATTTTTTTAAAACCTGTCGTGTGTATGTGAACATTCTAAAACGAAATACAGTTTCGGTTTAGATTTTGTTTGTTTACCAAATAATTGTACTTGCATTGAATTAGTTTCACGCAAAATTGTTTCATGTTGTACTTATGTATTTTATTACATTGCTTGCGACTGTGGCGGTAGGCTAATAAATATTTGAATGAATCAACAATTAACAATTGGTATTTTTAAATTTTCTTATCACATATCGTATGGTCTATATATAGTAACATCCAATTATCCACCACATCGATCTTGTTTAGGTTTACATATAGAGCTCTAAAAGAAGGTCATCAGGTCAAATGCCCTTTGATAAGAGCTGTCAGCTGTCTGTTCCACAGGGGAAAACGTTTTCGTCTTACTATAATCGTCCGATCGTCGCAAGGAATTTTGGGCGTCTGATCATCGCAATTTTAGTAGTAAACGGGCGTTATGATTTCGTCGATAAGTTCGTCAGGCTCAGACGGCACTAAAAAAATCATCCATATCCATTCGACTATCAGCCTTTGGTGCGGCAAGACATTTTGAAATTCACAATGGCTCATTGGTACGCGAACAACAAATACACCGAGGAAATGATGAAGGTAAGCAGTTCTTTCATTTCTGTTCTGCTGCGTTTAAAGATTATGGAAAGCTAAGAAAAATTTGTTTTATTATTTTGGGCAGGTGATGCGAACTAAGGGCTTCAAACGGACCATGATGGGTGTGGTGATTGGCTCGGTGGCAGGCTTGATGGTAATAAACTACAACAACAAGAGGCTCGGACATAGCGAGACAATTAAAAGACACTAAACTTGTCATGGGGTGTATTTTAGCTGAGCAGTGAGTTACGATTACGTATTTGCCCACAGAAAGAATATTTATGAAATTCTTTCATTTTTTTATAATTCTACAGAATTATTGCTTAACGGCTTATAATCAAGATGAATGACTGAAAATGGAAATAAAATCTCAACTTCTCAATTGTACCGTGTTTTCCCCTATGTGGTGGGAAATAAACTAATAAAATTAGACAACGGGAAAAACGGCTGTTTTATTTTCATAATACCTAACTGCCCCCCCCCCATAGATAAAAGTAAGCTAAACGTTGAAAACTAAGTAATAACTAATAAAATTATTTCGCAATTGATTAATATGTTCCACCATTCGTTTTTTATTTTCGAAAATTATTTCTGATTTATCAATTACATTACACGATGCAAGCGAAGCTTATTCAATTTCATTTTGATAATAGTGGCTTCGGTCCGATTTAACAATGAGACGCACACGAAGCAATTCCAAAATTATTTCACTATGATAGTGGCTTCAGTTCCAGGCGGTAGCAGCGGCTGTGTAAATAAAAACATTTAAAAAAAATTACCCATCAAATAATCAAAAACCAATTCCGTAAACGTAAATTATCAGTGGGCATACGCTTTTCTTTGAGGGATCCGCGTCGGTCTGCTGTTGCTGGTGCAATGGCGGAGGAGCTTTCCCTGCTGGACCCATCTTTATAAGTTCAGCGAAGAATTCTCTGTTAAGATTTCCGGTAATTTTCATGGCACCTAAGAAACCCAAAACAATGCCTCCAATCGCTGCCCATCTCAATCCAAAGTTTCGATTTGAAACTGGGCTTTTCTATTAGGAACAAAACGTTAAACGCAATTTATAATAATAGCTACCTCAAAATACATAGGCCTGCTGTTTAATAACATAAAATAAGAATTTACTTACGATCTGAGGGGGCTCTTGGGCAATATTCCTCCGAATAAAAGTGGTAAATGGCATCTTGTCTGAAAGTAGTGATAACTCGGACTGATGAGAATGTCCAACAAGACAAAATATTCAACGTCTGTCAATCGAATCCACACACGTTGAGTCTCTATTCTAAATATACATGGACGTAAAGAAGACGATTCTAATGAGTAGTAGATAATGCAATCGCAAACTGAATTTTTTTTTAAATAATGAAAATCTTAAAACAATAAAAATCCAAAAGGCCAACTTGACAAACCTTTCTAAAATTTTTAATGGGATAAACTGCGTATCTTTTCGATGAAAAAGACATTGAGTTTAGCCAAGGGTGAATTGCGTAACAACTTGTGGAAATAACCATATAGTTCGTTGACCCCCGGCCGTACGACATGGGAAACGATGGGACGAATTCTTCTCGCTTCCAACTTTGGCGTTCTGTTTTACCTCTTCTCGTCGGTCTAGCACAATCTGCGAAATAAATCAGCAGGTAGTCCGTGTCTGTGGCAGGGAGGGTAATTAAGTTCTAGCCGTTTCAAATTTATCGTGATGGCTAATAAACCAATCTTGACTGATATTTGGTAGGACTTGATGAAGGAAACGGTCAAAACCGGCGCTCTCATACAGTGTTACAAGATTAACTGCTCCAACCAGGGAGATTCATTCTCAAAAGAGTCAATCAATCACCGGAAACGCCATGGTTTGGGTCAAAGAAAATAATGCGACGTTTTCAAAGTCATCAAGTCATGAGTCAAGTCATCAATTTCATTTTCATGACTTTAAGCGACACCGAAGATTCAGGAAAAATTAGCCACTCGGGAGTCGGAGATCTTCTTTGACGCCCTGTTCCAATATAAATAGAAGCTGTTTCCGCGGCAAACTTCACAGTTTCTTCGCGCTTCGATTCAGTCAACAAGGTGCAAATTCTACCTCATCCTAAATTATTGTTAACGCAATAATATAATTATGTTTGTTTTTTTTTTGTTTTTTTGCAGATGAAATTGGCATTGATCCTTCTCGTTTGCTTCGTTGGAGCTACCTACCAACAGGGATATGCGTGGTCACCATTCTACCACTATTCACCACACCTGTTTTTCTATAATAATTACGATCAAGCCAACCGCCAATTTTCGGACAAATCAACGCTTAACATTGGGGTATTGCTCTTTAGAATGTACTAATTAAATTTCTGTTATATCCTGCTTCTTTTTCGGGATAATTAACAGACAGGATATAGCGATGACGAAATCGATTCTTCGATCCCCGAAATCCAGGCGAGGATCCCATTTGGCCACACGAAGAAACCCCAAAAGAAGTTTTTCATCACCAGTATCCTGCCCAACTCTTTCTTCAACTTCAAACCTTTGACCATCACCACGCTGACGAGCACCGTTTTTTCTACCATCACGTCGACGGCCGTGATTGCCACGGTACAGTCGTGCCTTCCTGCGACTATGTTTTTCACTTCTTCAGGACCATCGGGCTTTGTGACGTTGACGTCTGCTTGCGGCCGTCGCAGACGTGACATCGACGAGTCCAGTCCGCGACAAATCACAGCCGAAATCGGCGACTCGATTTTGCCATCCGTCGTGTCACCGTACGTTTTCAATTATTTAATTTTTAAATTTTTTGTAACTTTGTTCATTGTAACGCATAATTTTAGGTTGGAGACCAGCAGTGTCGTACCTGAATTGGACGGATATAATAATGTCAATCCGGAGATAACTTCTTCTCAGACAAATATCGAAGAGGAACAGCGTCAATTCGTAAATATCGACAAGAACAGCGGACGCCAAAATCGTGCCTTGAGTCTATTAGTGACTGTTACATCGACGTCGACGTCCTTCTCCTTTTCCACGACCACGATCAAGAAAACTATTAATCTGAGCGGGCCAGCGCAATTGTCGTGCATGCCAAGTGGTTTCGCCTTGTGTTAGATATTTTAGACAGTTAAGACTTTGTCTCACTCTCTTTTTCTATTTTAGAAGCGAAAGTAATTGCATTTGCTTTTTAGTTATATTCCTTAGAATAATGTTTTTATTATTTATGCATTCATTTCTAACATCATTCAGCCTATAAAGTCGCCTATTCTGGACTTGTTCTTTCTAGTAAATGGCCGCAAAACCTGATTGATAAAAATCAATTTAGAAAATTGTTTTCTACCCTATTTTGTTTCATGTTCTTATTTTTTACTTAAATGCAATTTTCTTTTCAAACCTGGATCCACAAGGATTTTGGTTTGTTGTTATAGCCTTTCCAACAAAATGTATACATGAGAATTTAGTTAAATAAATAGTGTTCATTATTATATGACTGAGTCACAGCACAGTTAATAATCAGTGGTAGCGTGATTTAGTAATTAAATGATTTCTCCTTCAATTTTCTGGTGATTTGGGTGTCTGCCTGTCTGGCTTGAAATCTCCCATGAGTTATTCATGATATAATGCTTTAATTGCGTCATAAAGACAGACATTTAACGGGAAAATACCATAAGCAGACATATTATGCAAGAAGTAAACGACATCCCAAAGCCGACAAGCGCTGCACTGCTGTTGATGTCACAATACATTGAACCTTACTAACTGCCAGGTTAATCGGTCGATGCTCGACGGCTGTTTCATTAGAAAATTAAGGTCGTTAACGGACCCTATAATTGTCTAGTTGATGAACGGCGTCTGTTGAATAAATCACGATAGCCTTGTACGCGTTCAAGTTCAGACTGTTATTGATTTTACCGAGAAACGGAAATCGGTTCATATCACGAAAGTTTACGAGCATTGTATCTCAGGTCGCTGCTGTGATATATACTGGTTCTTTTCGCAGACATTTGAAAACCGTTTAAAATGTAATACTATATATTGGTTTCGTGTATTAAGGAGATATCGTAGTGGATAGAAAAAAAACTTCGGGTATGGTGCATATCCATAGAGCGACAGCCAGCCATAAACCAGTGCCATAAAACGTTTCTGGTGGAAATTCCCAGCACACGTTATATACCTTTAGGGGAAACATTTAGGGGAAAAGGTTTTCCCCTATACAACATATATGCGTCTTTGACTCTTTGTTCAGTTGACGCAGTAATAAGTGAAAAGGGGCGCCATGTTTTCCTCCGTTAATTTATGTTTACACAATATTTACAAAAGTAATTAAGAACAAAAAACGAAATGAATTGATTACCGTTATAAAAATCCTGTATTTGTTGCATCGTATACCGTCTACAAAGGAGAAAAGAACACCTTACACGCTTAATTATGAAATGTCACCCTCCACAACCACAAAGTAATAAAAGAATGTTAAAAGTGATCGAATAAAGTCAAAAGTCATTACTCGTTACAAAAGTGAATGATTGTGAATTGTTTTGAATGTCGTGACGAGCAGCAATATTCTTTTCTTTGATCGTCAATTGCTCATTCAGTAAATTTTGACGCGTTTTGCTTCACTCTATACAATGGATGGACAGTCTTTCTGAACAACCGGAACCAGATTGCCCGCCTTAAAAGGCCCGTTGGTAAAGAACCTGGAGGTGACTGTATTCATGACGGTGTCTGATAGCGTTTTCTGCTTACCCAAAAGCCACAATTGCTCTGCATTGAATTATAGATTCAGAAAATTAGCCATTGAATTAATTAGGCCTATTTTAAAATGAGGGGATTACCTCGCCGATATCCAGTGCAAAGGGGATCGCAACTCCAGGCTAGAGCATAATTAGTGTAGTCAGTAGCGATAATCCAGAATCGAATGTCCACGGTTGCTGCACGATTTTTGTTTATAATTGATTAATCTACAAATGCTTTATTAATAATTTCAGAAATTCTTTGTCTTACCGTTCCAACTGACGATAGGCATCTGAACTAGAAATTTGCTCAATTCTCCGTAGTCAAAGTAAGCATTGCCCGCTGCAATCGTAACAGCGTTGTCTCTGTCAAAAATGTTAAATAAGATATTTCGGTTGAACATCATTTTGGGATGCCAGTCTCAGTCGATTCTCAAAACTTACATATTGCTAATTCCTTTGAAACTCATCTTGAGAGCTCCCTGTTTGGACGGTCTGATGTCAATCAGCGAGCACCTGGTGTCGTCCTCGAAAGTTGACGGATACCGGCTGATCTCGTACCACCGAGTAGTAATAAACTAGCGCACGTAAAAATTGCGTAACGACCACAACACACGGTAGAAATAAAAAAAAATTAATATTATACCTGAGCTGGATTAAAGCTGGGCTGCGTTGGGTATTTGGGACAATCACCGGGAATGACAATCTGGCCCAAAACGAAGGACGGAATTTCAACTGTCAGTACAGCAGCCAGCATCATCAGCGCACTAAGGTTCTTTGCCATTGTGATGTTTGATGTTTTTGTCCTGGCGTGTGTTCTTCGGATGACAAACACCGGCGGTCTAATGCACAACGACGAGCTGCGCGTATCTTTTATACACTAAGACAAGAAATTCACGCCTTGCGCACCTTGTATAACGTGATAACAAAAAAAGAACGCTCCTAGCACTGGGTTAGTAACCGATGTGCCAACAAAGAACCCCGCTGCTTGTTTTTTGGAGGGGGGGATAGAGAAGATACGAGTGTGGTGGTGGTAGACTCTCCTCAGTGGGGCGTAATTGTTTCACGCAGGTCAACTCTTCGAGACCCTTCCCTTCTCGTTTCTTATAGCGCTGGATATAATCAATTCCAGCATGCTGGAAGAAAAAGAAGAAAAATATTTATTCCTGCTTCTCGAATGCTATCGAAAGGCACGATCGTCCAGCCACTTGCTTCACAGATTTTTCAACGTGCTGCTGCAATCCGTCTCGTTCTTTGTGGCCGCGTCACGCCCGCTTCGGAGGTCGAGCTGAGCTCTTACTGCTGCCTCCCCGCTGAGCGCGAAAGGTTGATTCGGCTGGAAATGGGCACCCATGAATGCCACATGCAGCTTTTTGGGGAGGGAAAAAAACGAAATTCGTGTTTATTATGATTCAACCTTGAAAGTGGAAATTAAACCCTGGGGTTAAGAGACCAAGTCCCAGTACAGCACCGCGAGCCGTACGTAACACCACGCGTCAACGCGCTCGATCAAGGTCCCGCAAGGCCAAAGATCGGGTAAACAGCTCTGTCGTGAGTTATTTTACTTGTATACCCCGATTGAAAATAAGCATCATCCATCTCTTTGATGTTGGCTTCCTCCAACCGAAAATGCATATCTCAAGTCTCAACGATGGCCAGCGCTCTTTTGATTAGGTGATTAATGGATCCATTCAGTCAGGAAAGTGACTTGACAACCAGCATCGATAGGCCCAGCACCGACTTGAAACGCAATTTTCGTGTTAGAGACTAAAACCGAAATTAATTATACAATGTATTGTCTGGAAAATTCGGTAAATACCTTTATTAACAGTTAAGAAACCCGTGGCTTTTCAATCCGTAAAAATAATTTTATGATGAGGTTTCATTGAAACAAAAAAATACGAAATCGATTTTTTTTTTATTGAGAATCAGAAGAGATTAACGATGCCGGCATTTTCAATGAATTTTATTTCAGTCGTTTGCGGATATTGGAAAAAAATATTGCGCGCCTTTGTTTTGAGTAACTGCCCTTGAAAAACCGATGCGTCACGTTTTTGCAAGGCATATTTCAACTGACAAAAAAACAAAAACATTATGAAAATGTGGAATCGATTTTCACATTTCGCGATCCATAAACATAACAAATGTTGGCGTTTTCTCAATCCCAATACGGGGTCCAACCATCCAGACGGACCTTGGCCGAACACGGTGTTGAGGATGCTGCTGGAGTCTTCGTCATGCTCAACCTCAAGCGCTTTAATTGCGTTTTCAAGGTTGAATAATAAATAACATCGGTCCTCTACACTTATTCACGGGTAGGAGAGGAACTTTTTTACTGCCGCATGATGCCCACACCCAGGTGAAGACGATAGATGTTTGCCTGCTGCTTGCTGGCGGGCCAGTGTGAGCCGAACAATGTTGATTCACGGTCAAGACGGATATGCTGTTTGCTTCTAAATCCAAACATCACAGATTGCAAATCAGAGTTCAAAGAAAACAGTGGAACATGTACAAATTCAAAATCACGAATAATTAGAACAGTCGGGAATTAGGCAATTTACTGTTATTTAGCTTTCGAAATCTAATGATTGCGTCATAGGGCCAGGCGATCAAGAGTCGAATTTTGTTCTGAATAAGAGCGTCTTTCAACCATTTATTGAAATTTCATCACAACCCACTTAATGGACTGCAAATGGACTAGTAACCTAATTAACGGCAGTAATTAGAATAATTCAAATTGAACCAAATCGCGGAAAGCTATTTATTGAATACACAAACTTGGATCTCCAAGCGATGTAAGGGCCAAATTCGAAGATTTGAATGTTAAAAAAAAGATGAGCGTGTACGTGGGACAGTAAAGAATCAAACGATGAGAAATAGGGTATAGAGCGATACACTGGAAATGCATTAATTAGTAGGGGTTTCCAGTTCTGAGGCTGGCGTCTCAGGCTCCTCGTCGTTGTAAATATTTTCAGCCATTTGCCAAACTTGCATGATGTTATCCTCAGAGACGGAGCAGATGACCCAGGGCTCATTCGGGTTCCAGGAGAAATCAGAGATCTTGGCCGTATGACCACCGTGAATGAACTGTTGAGAATTCAATATTTAAACAGCATCCGAATCAAACAATCACATCAATATTTCAACTTACCAACAATTCTGGAGGGCCATCTTCGGCATCTTCGGTGGATTGTTCTTCTCCAATTTTGGACAAGTCCCAGACATGCAAGCGTCGGTCGGTGCCAGACGAAGCCAAAATAGTCTCATTATGCGGTGACCATTGGACTTGAAAGATTTCATCCTTGTGCGACTCGAACGAATGTAATTTGAGTTTAAGATTTCTCAAATCCCAAAGAGCTACAGTCTAGAAATCCAATTTGGAGACATGTTTAGTTGAGTAGAATAAATAGTAGATTTTAATATTAAATAAATACTTTGTCTGCAGATCCGGTAGCTAAAATAAATTCGGAGTAAGGATTGAATGACAGACAGTTCACTTCAGCCGTATGAGCATCCACGGTATGGGAGGGCCGGCTGGTGTTATTGCTGCGAGTATCCCAAATCATAAGCTTCTGATCATCGGCAACGGAACCAAACAAGGACTCGTGAAGCAAGTGCCAAGCGACATCTTCTACAACTGCTGTGTGGCCAGTGAATACGGTTTTGGCGTCGAGAACACGATTCTCTCTCGGCGATGCGTTAATATCCCACAAGCAAATGGTGTGATCATCAGATGCTGACAGCAAGTGACCATTAAGGTTTGGATTCCAAGACAAACCGTAACCTTCCTTCTGGTGTCCTCTCAGACTAAAAAAAAGATAATGTAGTTATGAGTAACAAGTTTGGGTCATAAGAAATCATTTGAATAAAAAATGACTCACCGTAAATCAGGGTGGCACTCTCCACTAGGATCAGGGCGAGAAGGATGTTTTGTGTAGTCAAAGACCAAGACGTCAGATGAAGGTGTTTTAGTGGCAATCACACAAGGATTCTGGGGCATGTAGCGAGCCCTGTTGACTTCTCCTTCATGGTTGATCTTGATCT
The DNA here is from genome assembly GCF_021234035.1 of Daphnia pulicaria. NCBI lineage: Eukaryota > Metazoa > Arthropoda > Branchiopoda > Diplostraca > Daphniidae > Daphnia > Daphnia pulicaria. Next base: position 4,727,449 of record NC_060914.1, on the reverse strand, counting down.
CAATTTCAATCTTACCACTCACTGATCCAAAGCCTCCAAACTCTGATAGAGATGAAGCATTAAAACAATAGTGCAACAGATTTGATCAAGTTAAATGACTACCTCCTTTATCATTGTCATAATGTGAAGCATCAAACTGAGCATCCTCATTAGGAAGCTGGACAGATGCAATCAAGAGGTGATTTTGTTCATCGCTAGTGTGAGTACCAAGGATGAGACGATGCACTGAGTAGTCTTTGCCTTCAGGCCTAACGGAGAAAAGAAACATTCAACAGTTAGAAAGAAACAATAAAACACCTTTGTTCTCAGTAATGTACCTTGTAACATCAGGAAGCCATTGAGCTGTAAGTGAAGGCCATTCCAGAGCATGTGTCATAACCAAATCATACAAAAATGGAGTATTTTTCTTCCAAATTTTGTATTCCTCGTTGATGACGCGTTCTTCCACTGCTTCATCAAAGGGCTCTAAAAAAGATTGGATTAAATTTCACTGTCATCCAATAACAAAGAATGATTTCAACAGATACCTCCATCTTTATCTGCCATCGTTAGTCAATCAAGTCCTTTACTAATGATGAACCGGCTGGAACCTGTCAAGCAATAGATTCGGTTAGCAGAGACTTTTGAGCGTGCTGCTTTGTTAAATGGCGGCAAAAACGAAAGCAATTCCAGTGGTGCCACTTTGGAAAAAGTCGAAACTACTTTAATAGTTTATTTTGCCGTTCATAGATGGCATGGTCATGTCTTTAAAGAAAAAAATCTTGAAAATAATAAAATTGTTGTCAAATTAAAAGAATTTGCCTACTTCAAAAGTCTGATTTAAAAATTTAATTTAATTAGTAATAATTAAAAACAATATTTAGGTAGGCCATGGGTGTTGAGAGATTTGTATGCCTGTGGGTAGGTCTAGGAAAAAATCTTCATGTAAGGCAGTGTAAGGCATACAAACAGTTATATTGTTATAGGAATACAGTTATTTTTTCTAGAAAAAAATATTTGCTTTCAAAAATATATCAATGCTTAATTCTACAAAATTTTAATGGTTTTCCGATGCCCAATATGACTTTTAACTTTTTCTCAAGCTTTTTCTGTTGCGCATAATTAATTTCATAGTGGTTTAGCGCTAGATGCCAAAACAATGGAAGGAAATTTGAAGGTGCTTCACCTTTGTTGTCAAGGTTAAAGTGATCTACCTGTTACAATGTAAAGGCGATTGGCGCTCTAGGAAATGGTTCACAGTAAATCATGAAGAAAGCCTCCTCCGGCCATCCGTTAAACAATGTAATATTTTCCGTCATCAGACAATCAAACCGATTTTTGAACTAGAAGATAGCAAGACGAGTAAACCACTTCAAAATTCTCTTTCATTGCACAGTGTATTTTTTGCCATAAATTTAATTGAGTTCAGTATAGAAGTTGTACAGCGTTAATAGGATTATTTTTTACTGCGTCTAAGAAAAATTAATGATTTGAAAACACCGTCATTTTTTTCCATCCCTTCATAACGTATTGGATTAAAATTTTCTGCTATCACAACATTCACTAAAGGCTAATAACGTAGTGCTTCAACCAAATGAAATATATATATATATATATTTCGCCGAGCATTACGTGTAGTATGAGGAGTATGAGGAATATGAGGAGTAATAATGGATGTAAATGCCGGTTGAGATATTATCATAACAATGGTCCAAAATTGAAGTCAACTTCTGTTCTCATTTCAAAAGAGATATTCCACAATTTAAGTTAGCTGTTGGCCTCCGTTCATTTGAACAATAATTCATTGTAGATTCAATCGGACCCAATATATTCATCATCATTCATCGAGCATGATACGATATAAGCTTTTGCACGAAAGACACCCATACACCATATTAACCACGTTAAAGCATCAGACTTATGTTAAAAAAAGAAGAAACAAATATGGTTCAACCAAAAGTTGGATAAACAAAAATTTTGGTTTTGGTCTTGGTTGCTGCAGCTAAGGAAAAACTGTTTAAGAAACTGATAAAAGCGGTTGTTTTTAGCGCAATGAATCCTCGAGACGACGGAAGAATACTGGGTAAGACGACTCCGTTCTCGTTGTTTCGTGTGTAGATTTCCTTCAAAATCTCCAGCTGCGTCATTGCTTCTTCGTCGCTAAGATTTTGATCAATTAACAGAGGGGGCGGTGGAGTGGTAGGTCTAGAGTTGGCGATATCACTCCTTTGGTTGTCTTCATTCAGCATCAATTTATTTGGCTCAGCAATGGGAAAGTACGGATAGTAGTTGACCAGTGGGATTTTTGGATAAAACTGCGTCCCCGGTAGATGAGTTGGGTGGAAGTAATAAAACGCTCTGTTTCTCATTGCCGGATTCCCATTCCATTGCTGAGTGACAAATGAATTCTCAGATGAAGAACTGAGTACTGCTAAAACAGACACCACCAATATCGTAGTGATTTTTTTCATGACGATAGCTTCCAATTTCCAAAGAAAACAAAAAAAAAAATAAACAAAACAATCAAACAAGCATTTATATAATCAGACAATTATGAAAAAATTAAGCCCCAGCGATTTCTTACCGCCACAAAAATAAGTAACAAAATCATAAAAATAACAATATTAATTTACCTCATAAAAGGAGACTGCAGCGTGTAGGTGAAGCAATATACAGTCTGCTTTATGACGCCGATAGTACAATACTGCGCTTCTATTTATAAGGACAGCGCCGGACAGCGCGAAATGATTTCCTAGAGCTAGAGGTCCATTGAAAACTGTGGGTTCAATGCACATTTTTTGTTTGTTTGTGGTTGCTCGAGGTGAAACATGAAAACAATGTTACACAAAATAATGGCGCTACCCACAATCCCACCGAAAATTCCAATGTATCATCAGAGCGACCAAGCATGGATGAATGTGCGATGTATACATGCCCCGCTGGGTTCCCACCAAATGGACTCTTATATTCGCTGTTATTATGTCATATCATAAAGAATAATTTGGTATAGCATTATTTTCTTTGCAAGTCACACCTTTATTTAAGTTATTTAATTCTGAAACATCCAGAAAAGATAGTTTTTAAAAATGTACTATGTTAACTAGTCGAAAAAGAATTCAACTTCGCGCCTGGTTCGATGCTCATTTTTAAAAACACGATTTATGTAAAAAAATGAAGGATCTTTTCATTTTGACTTTTAGTTCAATGAATCCCTATTAAAATAGTAGGGAACAATTCATAACACAACGGAATTTTTTTAAACGTTTTTTTTTTTATTAATATTTTGCGATAATAAACTCTTTGATTATATTATTTTAATTTTTTTAGAGTAAAAACTTATTATATTTTTACGTACAATACAATTTTTGGGGAATTTTTATATATTATTTACTATTTTTTATTTTACCCCTCACTGCCTCGGTTCACCCACTGTCGTAGCTTCCAACAGCCTCCCCTACAGTAATTTATAATAACGAAATGATAGACAAAGCACCTATCCTTTTTTGGTGAACACAAGAGCACTCTTGCAGATGAAATGGTTCTAGACTGTATATAATATTGTCACGTTTCGACCGATTAGTTCCCAGAATCGACGTTTCCCATTCGATTCTGTTGACGATTTCCCGACGCTTAACAATAATAGTTCTTGGGGACGAGACGACGTTGACTGAGGATACAAAAAGGGTTAGCATGTCTCTCGGTGTTGGACTTTCTCTTGGACTTTTCTGTAGTGTTGAGTTGTTCACTGTTCTTGTCTGTGTGTTGATTAGACTCTTTTACTGTGTTGGTGTGTGTGTCGGTGGTGGAGTCGCGACCTCCAGTCTGTTTGTTTCACTTTTATCAAACAGCTTCTGGTCGCTCTTTCCAACCGAGCGTGTTAACCTCCTTACCCGTGACATTTGGTGGAGATGCAGGGTAGGGAGAGGAGCACGTTCGGTTTTCCACTTTTCACATCACGGTCTTTTCCCTATTGTAGTCAGGGTATAGAGAGGAACACGTTCGGTTTTCCATTTTTCACACCACGGTCTTTTCCCTATTGTTTAAAAGCTGTTGAATGCTACTTATGTGTTCAAATGTAGAAATTCTCGTGAAAATTACCTTTCCATCCTGTGACCCTATTTTACCTATACCTACAGAGATAGGAAAGTCGAGGACTTTGCCGGAATCTCGAGAGCGGTCGGTAGTGTAAGGAAAGTCGAGGACTTTGCCGGAAATCCGGAGGAGACAATACGGTCGGAACCTCCTGGAGAATTACACTGACAGAGGCGAAAAATCCCAAACCAATCCCAACTCCCTTGTTTTGCTCCCAAAAACCACCTGTGTTATTTATGATAAGTTATGATCCAGACGAGAGTTTAAAAAATGTTGACTGACTTTGAGTTGCAAAGTAATCATTATGTGATTGTATTTTGTAGTGTGTTATAATCGCGTGTGTTTTTAACCAAGTTTAGATTAAGAGCTTCGTGGATGGATTCACCTTAACCTGGATAACGTCGAAACTTAAAAACATGTTGGTTATTAATTATTTATTCTACCCTGATAGATAGCCATCTGAGAGCCATCGTTGATGCCGTTATGGAAGTAATGCCATGATCGGGACGATCATTTACGTGGGCGGGGAAAATGTCACGTTTCGACCGATTAGTTCCCAGAATCGACGTTTCCCATTCGATTCTGTTGACGATTTCCCGACGCTTAACAATAATAGTTCTTGGGGACGAGACGACGTTGACTGAGGATACAAAAAGGGTTAGCATGTCTCTCGGTGTTGGACTTTCTCTTGGACTTTTCTGTAGTGTTGAGTTGTTCACTGTTCTTGTCTGTGTGTTGATTAGACTCTTTTACTGTGTTGGTGTGTGTGTCGGTGGTGGAGTCGCGACCTCCAGTCTGTTTGTTTCACTTTTATCAAACAGCTTCTGGTCGCTCTTTCCAACCGAGCGTGTTAACCTCCTTACCCGTGACAATATCATATACGTATACATATAGTACATCCATAATTAATTACAACTCAGAATCTTATGTTACTGTCAAATTTATTTTGAAGTCACCATTTAAATGTAACATTATGTTCAATTTAGCACAAGGCATTTGGACAATTCAATTAGCCCTAAATAGATGTTGTAATAAAAACCTACGGCAAGGAACGAAGAGAAAGAGGGCAATAGGGAGGGGTATCAATTTCGCAAGAAATGGATAAGGTCAAAAATGGATTGGAAAGAAACAAAGAACATCTCCAACGGATGAAACAAAACCTGAAAATAGAATTACAATTTTGGAAGAAGGGAAATGTATATTTGAGAAGAAAGAGCAGCATGACGCAGGCGATATGGGATAGGTCATCTCGGCAGCCGTATAAAAGATCCTCGCTCATCAGAAGATTTGCGCTCGTACTCCACCACGCGGAACACAAAATGAATTAATTACGGAATGAAAATCCATTAGATTTTCCACGCCTGTCTCATCATCAGATCAAAGTAGGCGTCGTGATCAATCGACGAGCTGACTCCGGCGTAATAGTCTAGAAATTCGTCGTACGTCACCTTATTTTAAAAAGTTAAAATTAAGCATTTAGTCAACTGTCAACATACTGCACGATGTGTGATTTAATCAATTACCATTCCATCGATTGAACCATTTGCTTCGAAATTGGCAAGGAACTTTTTGAGAATTTGCTCTTCAGTATCCTCTCCGCTAAATTGAAAACAGTGGAAGAAATGCAAATAAAGATTAAAATTTTGCTCGATAAAATTTCCAGTAAGTTATAACTGACCTCAAATATCTCGGATTGTGTTTTACATTGTAGACGCCATTTAAATCTTCGAGAGTAACAATAGCGTCTCCAGTTCGGTCAAGCTTCTTGAAAGCTTCAGCAATGACTCGTTTGCGCCCTTCCGACATGGGTGGCTAAAAAAAGTGAGATATCGAAAAATAGGAAAAATAGATCCTTAGCTTACACAGGATATTTTTAAAAATTAAACAAAGTTAACAAACGGACCCGTATAGCTTTTAGAAACTCATTGATGCAAACAGATCCAGAACCATCCTTGTCGAAAGCATCGAAGAGTGCGCGACATCCATCTTCAGTCTTTCAAGACAGTGAAAGTAAATGAAATAATTAATACCCTTTCTTCAATTAAGAAAAAAAATAATCAAATACCTTGACACCACTTTCATCAATTCCTTTACTGAATTCTTCAAAGCTCAGCGAGCGATTTCCATCGTCATCCATGCGACGAAAAACCCTTAATTCAACAAATTAAAATCGGTTAGAAATGTAATGAATTTCCAACCTGGTATTCCACCTAATAGGCTACAGTTAATTACACCTCCATATCAAACGTGATAAGAATGACAAATGTAAAAACATTCCAGTCTATTCGTACCTATTTTCTGAGGGTTGCTGATAATCCAATGAAAGTTAGACTTTTTTTTTAAATCTTATTTTATTTTTTGGGGGAGGGGTACGTCGTCCGTATATACTTCCAGATTATTCTCTCTAGCGATAAAGGATATATAAATCGATCTTTACGTCAGTGCTCATCACTCACTGTCCGGAAGGAAGTGACGGATAGATAGATAAGTTCTACTGTTGCTGTAGTTGTAGCCTACACGACTATTTAAACGTAGTATATATATCGTATAGACTATAGTGGAAAATAATAAGTGGGTAGTATATCCTGACCGTTACATGATGATGGCCTCACTCAGTTCTCGTCTGGCCATCATCCCCGACCCTTGTCTCTTTCCTGCCTCAGCAAGCAGTCTTTTTTTAAATTTTTTTGACGTTCGCGATCGATCGGTAAGAGTGTCTGAGTGTGCGTGCGGATGGAAAAGGATATTACAAGGGATCCCGGCCCAGTTCCTTCGATCGATTTGAAAGAGTTACCAGGCCTTATAGACTTGCTTTTCTGCCAAAACTGCGTTAGCAACGCCGACAAAAAAGAAATTTAAATGGGATCCCACAAATGGAGAGTAAAAAAAAAATTGGAGAATCCACAGGGATATTATAAACGAATCGAATGAAAATGAGAATATAAAGAGACGCGAATAAAACTGTGTGAGAAAGAGAAGGAAAGTTTTGACAGTCTTTTATGATTTGTTTGATAGAAGCGGGGTCGTTGTTTTATTGTTGGATGGTCGGTGTCGCGAACCGTGAAAAATGGAACTCCGAATCATGATTGACGACATGCAGGCTACATGCACGCACCTAGAGAGCCTACACAGTTTTTCATTTTGAATCTAAAATATTCTTGAAAGAATCACTTTGTCTTTTTTTTTTTTTAATTTTTTTGCTCCCCTCAGGTTAGAATGACATGTGCAAATTTCTAACTAGTTTCCACCCCCACTTCCTCCTTCTTTTTCTTCTAGCTCCTAACGCTCAAAAGGGTTTGGCATGTGGCATCATCCAAAATGGAGGTATTATTTACAGCGAATATAGTCTCAAACCAACTGACGTTGCTGTACAGCAGCAGCCGCGAATATACACGCATACCGGGAAAGGGCCGCTGCCAGGGTCGAATGACATCACAGCACACGTCTATGTTGATTGCGTATTACTGTATATCTGTATTTTCCAACGCCGGAATTGGTCGCGAGCCATTAACTGGATTGAACGTGGCAATTTTACAATTTTTTGTTGGGGGGGAGGGAGAAAGCTACACAAGGAGGTGGGCGAAACGTCAAACAACTAAACAAGTATACCCGATATCTCTCGAGTCTTCAGTGTAGGCCAATATCTACAATAAGACCGTCACACTATAACTTACTTAATATAACTATAAAGGAAACTTAAAAGAATTGCTGTTGAAATATTGTCAGGAAAAATTGACATTAATTAAGACAAACGCAGACAAATGCCTTAGGGTAGATAATGTTATAGACAATTCAGATTATGAATATTCTTCAAGTATTACTTGCCAAATCCGAGAATTCCGGTGGCTCCGCGAGCCAGCAGTTGACAACGCAGCTTTTCTGATCATTTAAAAATGGGAGAAAATAACACATGCACACACAATAATAAAAGATGATTAAATTAGCGACGAAGAATGATTAAAATAAAATAAAAAATCCAACGAAGATTTACACTGAAACGAGAGCGATTGCATACCAAGTGGATCCTGCGCCATGGTTTGTTGGCGTTTGGCTTTCGACATCATTTCGGCTTCGTTGCGAGAGTTGGCCGTCAGAGGCCGGCTCATTTTTGGGCTCGCTTGGCTGGCAGCGATAAACGACGCCAATGACGGGCTCAGACTTTCTCTTTTTCTCCCACGACCGATTTGCGGTTTTTCCCCACCCACTCAGTTCTCTTTTTTGGTACGTGGAAGGAGTGTAGAACGGCTTTTCTTTATCGTTTCCCCTTAACACGATATTTCAGAGTGATTCAACCGATTCAAAGTCAAGCAAAACTGTTGGCCTCCTATAAATGAAAATTGTCACACTGGTGATAATTTGACAAACGTAATCAAGAAACGGTGACCAGACGTCCCAAAAGTTGTCGAAGTGAATGTCTGGTCTTCTTCTACGGTGTCTGCTCTATCTAGGATTGGTAGTTTTGTTTTGTTTATTCCTTCGTTCCTGTTATTTTTCTTTCCGGTTAGAGCGGAGTCGGCGCGGTCGGGATTTGTATACACGGGTTATTCTGCCGTTGTTCTCTATCTCTCTTTCATTTCACTACGACAATGTTTTGGGTCCCTTTTCCTCTCTATAAAGATTATATTGCGTCATATATTTATCTTGTTTTAATTTCCCCATCCGACTAATGTTCTTAAGTTGTTCACACGAATGCGGAACGGGAGACGGACGTGTGACAAGCCATTAATTCACGCAAAGATCTGATCGAAGGAGAAACGTAAATTTCCGAAAGGAAAGGGGTCTCTTCGGTAAATGCACATGCAAATCCTTTGTCCTTGAGACGGTTGAGATTCGTGAAAATCGGGGAATGACGACGAACTTCCGGCCAACCAACCACCGGAACGAAATTCCCGTCAAGAATTTCGCCGTTCAGGCGCTTTCCACAATCTAGACTCGTCTAGACTACGTTTTTAACTCCTCAACAGCACGTACGAGGTCTATAGGGCTCCAGACGCAGTGTGTATAGTGTATACTTACACATGTATATGTAAGTCAGCGCAGCCACCGAAAACAATATGTACAAACAGAGCAGTCAAAACACATGGCTTTTGACAAAGTGAGTAACCATAGCAACTATAGCCAGCCGCGTGTGCAGAAGTTCTGTTCTATCCATATATAATAAAAGAACAAGCTTTTGTGGGAGGAGCCTGTGTCTGTCACGGATAATGTGTCAACACAGGCTCCTCCCCCAAAATGGAATCATGCCCAAACATGCCCGACACCAGATGTCGTCGCCGTGATGACGCAATCTTTGATGACGCAACAACCAGCATCATCACCAGATGTCTCGCCGTGATGACGAAATCTTCAAGTAAGATAGTCACTGGGCAGATTTCTCACGAAAAAATCTTTAACGGGCAGATGATTAAGCTAAAGAAAAGCGAATAGCAAAACAGTCCGACTTTACGCTAGACCAAAATTCCCCGGATTTGAACGGGGCTCAGGTTACTCGTTTTGAAATATTTTCGCAATCTCGATTTCGCAACCTCTGTAATTACCCGAGGCTTAACCAATCATCTACATACAAATCGACTTAACAAAAATAAGATAGTAGCCTTAATCGAATTAAATGAAATTTCTATTTGAATAATGTTGGAAATATATAAATGAATTAGAATTCAATTAAAATAACAAAATTTGGCAAGATTGAATTAATTTTAATGAAAGTTAAGATTTTTCGAATAATTTCTGGCCGATTTCTGATTAACTACTTCTTTTTCGAGAAGCCATCTATGAACCGTTTTTTAAACTAAGATTTCGCAACCTCTGCTTCCACCCGAGCCTTGACCCATGAAATTCATTCCAATCGAATTAATAAAATAAGATAATCGAATTCCATGAATTTTCTTCTTGAACAATGTTGGAAATATTTAAATGAATTATAATTCAATGAAAATAAGCAGATTTGTTTTTTTTTTTAAATTACGAAAAACTAACAAAAAGTGACTTTGCAATCGTTGCCGCGTCAATAATCTGATCCGAAGGTATATAGGGGGGCGACGGTCTGCCTGAATTTATATCGTTTGAATCTCTGATTCCTCAAGCCTAGACATGTATACCCAAATGTTTTACATTGTTCTTGCGCTGCTCTTTGCGATTAGTCAGCTCGGCATACCAAAAGTGCTCTTTTTAATCGGCTGCCTTCGCTGGGGTGAATTTTGGACAGAGATTATCACCAGCTACAGTCTACTTCGTAGCTTGATCCCAGAATTGCATAAATATCAACCGCAGGAAGCTATTCTTACCATTGATAGTTTACCTGACGATGATCTGACGGCGAAAGATAATAAACTGGTAGCAACAGAGCCAGTTTTAGAACCCAAAGACACTATTCCGGCTGAAGTATCTCCATTCAAAGAACAACTTGAAACGGAAGAGAAAAAGTCGGTACAATTCGACACAAAAGTTGAAAAACCCAAAAAGATCCAACTTGAATTAGAACAGCAACTTGAGACGGGCCAAAACAACCCGGAGCTCAAGAATAATCAAACGCAGGAAGCTATTCTCACCATCGATAGCTTATCATTTGACGACAATCCAGAGCCACCAGTTTCTGAACCTGTAGATATTCCAACTGATATACCAGTAGACTGTAATACTGACTGTAATACCGAAGTAATAATACCTCCGTCTAACGAACCACTCGAAATGTTGGACGAGAGAGAGCCGGAGAGTCTGTCGATTTTGCCTGAGATCATTGTCGACAGCACCGGAAACGTGACTAACGAAGATCCGGTGCTGGGGGAAACTCAACTGGATGAAATCGCCAAAGAAACGATTATACCTGAGGAAAGTGAACGAGTTGAGGAAGACCCACTAGCAGATGCTCAGTCTAAGATCACTGATGATAAACAATCAAAGGATGATGAGATGAGGAGAGTCAATCGAGAGTCTCGGCCGCCAACCGAACGAGACATCATTGACGAGGTCTCAGCATTGAGCAAGTTGATGGTACCGGACGAAGAGATGATTGTACCTGAGGAAAGTGAACGAGTTGAGGAACAGCCAGCAGCAGACGAGGCTCAAACCAAGAGCACTGCTGATGGACACCAATTAACAGATGAGGATTCAGTCAATCGTCAATCTCCTTTGCTAAAAGAAGAAATCGATGACGAGCCCACCGGATTGAGTAAATTGATGACACCAGACGAGCAAATGGAGAAGAATCAGGAGGAGGAGAAGGAAGTGAAAGAAGAGGAGGAAATAGAGAAGGAGAAGGACGAGGGGGGCGAGGAGGAGGTGAAAGAAGAGGAGGAGAAAGAGAACGAGGGGGGCGAAGGGGGCGAAGGGGACGAGGAGGAGGAGGAAGATGAGGACTTGCCAACGGGGAATGAAAATCCGATTCAAGTCGTCAACACGCCAAAACGTGTCGAAATGAAAGTGGTGAGAGGCGCCAACTTTCCGGAAGCGAAAGATTCCGACAAATATTACGTGTCCGTGCGGATCGAGGAAATGCGCGGCAAAATCTGTTACCAGACAAAGAAATTCAAATCCAAAACGATCCGCGGCAGCCAGCCGGAATGGAACAAAAACTTTACCATCAAGACTCAACATCCTGAATCGTGTCTAATGACTCTCAAAGTCAAAAAGTCGTCGTTATTCGGATTGAAGAAGTCCACGGTCGGCTTCGTTAAAATGGCCGTGTCTGATTTGATGCACGACGAAAATGGCCATGTCAGTGCGTTGAAGATGCAACTGAACGACGAGTCCAACAATCCAGTGGGCGAAGCATATCTCGAGCTGGATATGAAGGTCGGTGATTTGCCAGAAGTCGTTCCCAGTCCGGCCGAGCTTAAAAGACAAGAGCGCAAACTAAAGGCTCGCCAAATCTTGTCTGACACAATAACACAGTCAATACATCATACGGGCAACGATAAAAAACCGCAAACAGACAAAACGAGTAACATAATAAAAAATATTTTGAAAAATATTTTCCTGGAAGAAAAAACAACAAACTGCCTACACAATCCACCGTCTGACGAGTTTATCGTTAGAGGAAAATCAGTTAAAATGCTAATTGACTCGGGGAGTCCCGTATCATTTATTACAAAGGAAGAATGGAAGCGGATCGGAAAGCCACCATTAACTCAAGTAAAAGGTTACTCGTTTAGGTCGATGAGTGGTCGGTCTGCGAAGTTAAAGGGTATATTCATGGCCAGCGTTGTCTATGAAAACATGAGCTACCTTTTACCATTGTATGTTTCGGGTAATTTTGTAATGAATATTGTTGGACGAACTTGGCTATCAGCTATTCACAACGTTGATTGGAACAAAAAAGTTCTATCTAAAAACATTGAAAACATTCAGCAAGAAAAACTGGAACAATTAGGACAAGATTTTCCTGAAATTCCAACCTTGAACTTAAATATTAATGGATACACAGTTAAAGCCGAAATCGATACTGGGACAACAACATCAGTTATCACAAAGGAAACGTGGGACAGAATAGGGAAACCAAAATTAAGAAAATCATTTAGGCCTATTCCAGTTATGGATCCAACCTTTAAAAAAATTGCTTATAAAGGTCGATGTAATGTAACTATAAATAAACGTATCTATGAAATAATTGTTTTGAAAGAATCTAATAAAGAAAAAGACCAAAGTAATTTGATAGGAATGAATGTTCTAATAGATTTGGAAAATATCGATTTTAATGAAATTTTCAATAACTTAAATTAGCTACACGTAAAAGATAGATTGTTTTATTGCTTGTCATTGTTTACGTTTGCGTATGGAATGGTTAATGGACGGTCCATATGAAATTCATGGTCCATTATGGACCATGAATTTTTGTGTGATAAACGAAGTTTTGTAAAAGTTTAAACTTTAAAGAATAAAAAATTAAAAAAAATGAAGGGAGCATTTCTTCCAAGAATTCGTGGCTAGTTTTTGCTTTCATGAAGAAGAAGACCGTAGTTGATGAACAGGATCGGATTCTGATAAAGACTGTAGTTGAAAAATAAAATCTTACTTGAAAAAGAGGCCTTTAATTAAGAAGACCATAGTTGAAGGAGAAAACCGGAGATAAAAAAGAAGAACGGAGTTAAAGAAGAGGACTGGAGTTAAAGAAGAGGAACGGAGTTGAAGAAGAAGACCGTAGTCGAAAAAGATTACCGGAGTTGAATAAGATTACCGGAGTTGAGGAAAAAAAAACGGAGTTAAGGAAGAGGACGAGAGTTTATGAAGAGTACCGGAGCTGATGAAGAAGACCGTAATTGAAGAAGAAGACCATAGTTAAAGAAAAAAATTGCAGCTGAAGAAGAAGACAGTAGTCGAACAAGATAACCTGAGTTGAAGAAGAAGACCGGAGTCGAAGAAGATTACCGGAGTTGAAGAAGATGACCGGAGTTGAGGAAGAAAAATGGAGTGAAAGAAGAGGACGAGAGCTTATGAACAGGACCGGAAATGATGAAGAAGACAAAAATTGAAGAAGAACACCAGAGTTAAAGAAGAAAACCGAAGTCGAAGAAAAATACCGTATAGTTGAAGAAGAAGACCGTAGTCGAAGAAGAAGACCGGAGTTAAAAAAAGAGGATCGGAGTTGAAAAAAAATATAACGGAGTCGAAGAAGGTTACCGGAGTTGAGGAAGAAACAGGAAGAAGACCGGAATTGAAGAAGAAGACCGTAGTTGATTAAGAAGACCGTAGATCGTAATTGACCGTAAGCACATTGTGGGCAAGTTGATTTCAAATAAATGATTAGCACCATGCAGCTTTATAGTAGCGCTAGATTAGGCTCAAATATATCTAGCTAGATAAAGTAGATAAAAAGTAGTTAAAAAAATTAAGTACTTTGCAAAATAGAAATGCCTACTTATATTTGGTAAACTATACTTTATTTGACCTGTTACAGATGTTTTAAACTACTGAAACATTAAAGCTTGAAAATAAAAAAAAAACAGTTTTATGACAAAAGTATGGTTTTTACCAATAAAGTAGCTTTATCAAACTAATTTTTAACTTTGTAACCCCAAATTAGTCCCAAACTTGCCGTTAAAGTTAAGTTAATTGAAATATAACCATTTATTAGGACAGAAAATAAGAGTTTTATCAAAATAAGAGCTTGAAACAGGGTCATTCCGCCGAGTTTCGAATTTTTTCGTCGCAAAAAAAATTTGGTTTTTCCATTTTTTTATCGCGTATTCTTCATGTCATGAAGAAACAATGTCCCAAAGGATTTTTTTATACTAAGCCTTTTACAAAATGTTAAAGTTTTGCACTTTTTATATAAATGTTTGGCGCGTTTTATAATTTAAATTACTGCACGGGTCACTTGTATGATGTTAAATATTATGAAAAAATGACGATAAGAAAAATCATTTTTTCTCTTTTTGATTGTGTATTTATTACCTATAGCAAAAATGTTTTGTCTTCTTGTAGTAATCTTCGTTCAAACATTTTTTATTTCATGATCAGCAGATCCGATCTGGTCTTTCGGATGCACCAAATTTGTACCAGTTATAGATATGAGTATGAAGAACACATATTCAAAGAATGAAACTTATTGTTCCACAACCCGTTCGAGAGTTGCGAATTTTTTAATTTTAATTTTTTTCCCTATTCCTTTGGTGCGGGCGCACACTACCTCCCTCCCTCTCCCACCCTCCCTTCGCTTGGAGAGGGAGAGCGTGTACCAAAGACATGGGGAATAATAACGAAATAAAAAAAATCATAACTCTTGAACGAAGTAAAGGAAAGGCTTTAAAGCCAAAAATTGTGTCACCGGCGGATGAGCCCAGAGAAAAAAAATGTTCCACCTCCTCTAGCTAGTCTAGCTACTACTACCGGTTCACGTGGATTCTTTGAAGAATGAAGCAATCAAGTTGGTGGTAAAAAACCCGGTGACAGATCTAAATTTCATGTATCTACCCCTATTCCAAGAGACATACGTAAAGACGATGTTCGTGCAGAACATAGCAGAAACAAGCAAAGCAATGTTTTTTCGCTTCGACGGCTGCCAGGCCGTCGCAAAAATGTCCGTGAAGTATCGTAAATTCTAGCACAGCCGCACCAATACCTCGTCACACATGACAATCTAAATAATTAAGAAAAATGAATTACCAAGTGTCTCAGTGGGAAAATGTTAAAAATTATAAGTAAACAATACATGTTTGGGTCTTACATAGTATGTAAACAATGCCCATATGCCCTGTACAAAACATTTAATTAATATGACTTCCACTACTTCAATAGTGGAAAACTTACATGCTACGGATTCCCTGAATGATATAGTATTTTTCAATACTTTTCTTTGGTCGAAGTTGTTATCCAGTTAAGAGAAAAAACACTTTGAAAAAATACTTCCATAAGAGACAGTGTTAAAAAAGGGTGTGGTTTTCTCAATATGGCGGATTGCAGCGTTGTCGGACTACAAGAATCCTGCTATCCGCACGGTGCAAGAGGTCTATTGAAAATTTATCTCTTTTTTGTAACTTGTTTCTTATCTCAAAAAAGCTTACACAGGTCAAAGATTAACATGCTCAGTATACTATTATTATGATATCATTAAGTTAGCTTTAAATTTATTTTCAAGGTAAATCAATAAAACTAGCTAAATATTCGAACACTTAGTACCACTAAGCAAAAAGTAAGTTAGTGGGGGCAAAACTAGCTCGCTAAAATTCAGCTATAACCACACATAACACCAGTCGTTTTCCTACTTAGTTTATAGCTAACTTCATGCTATATTTTTCGCAGAGGCCGGCAGAGGCTAGCCACTATACCATACACTTCCCAAAATAATTGTTAATGCTTTTCTAAACTCTAACAATCGACGTACCTCCCGCAGTGCCACAATCGTTAACAGATAAATAAATAAACAAAATGAAAACTGGACTTTACAAAGCATTGTATTGTTCTTCTATATTTGAAAAATTCGCCCGTAAAAATGCAACGTTGGAAGACAGGACATAAAGTTCTTTTCCTATAAACGATTTCCGTTGATGTTCCATTTCCCCCAAAATTCATTTAAATTATCGATAAATGGACCTGCCTTGTTGAATTCGTGAATGAATTGTCATCAAATTAAAGTCACGGGTATATTATGTCCGAACTTCTTGTCGGGCCACTAAATGCTGGGCATGTAGGGGATACTGGAGTAAGACGGGACGGTTTTCGTTTTCCCCCTATATCTCCCAAACTAATCATTTAATTTCTTTAAAATTTTGTTTTTATGTATTCCATATTGTAATGTACCCCCCATATTTTTTATATAATTTAATAATAAACCATTTCCCCATAAAAGACCTTTAAAGTTTACTCAGATTTGTGAGAGGAGCCTAATTTTTGGGGTAAGTGAGGACACCGGGGTGGGTGGTGAGGGATGTCCTCTGTTTTCGCCTTAAAATTCATTAAGAAAATTGACAAAAAATTGAAAAAGTGTCCCACTGCATAGACTCTTTGAGTTTATAAATATTTCAATTTGATTATTGTGTTAATGAACCTTTTTTCTTATACATACAAAAACCCTTATTGAGGAGTAGGATATCCTGCGTTGCCAGGTCAGGAAATCAAGCCTCTTTAAAATGCTGTACGCTGATTGGCCCGTAACTGTCCCAAATTAGTCAAAAACAGCTGTCCCGATTTCCGGATTAAGACTCTTTTTTTTTTAAAAGTTAATACTGTCTAAACTAATTGATCTAAAATTATTGTTTCTAACGATCAAGAAATGATTTAGCTTCATTTACATATTACATTTACATGCCATAAGCGTTTATTTGTTTCTATAAACATAAAATGGCGGAGACCAAAATAACTTAAAAAAACCGTTTTTTTTTAGTTTTGTCAATTACTCATACAGTTATTGACAAAACTCAGCCAAATGTCATGCCAAAGTAGATTATACGTATTTTAATAACATACTAAAAGTTTTTTTTAATTTTATTAACATCTACTATTTTTCCCCTTACTGTCCCTTTTGACCCGGTGTCCCAGTATACTCCAGTCTCCCCTAATTGGCAGGAATCCATTCCTTTTACCGTTTGCGATGAATAAACGGGAATAAAGGAGTAAACGATAGTTCCTTTGGTCACGACCACACTCTCTAGCACAGTGAAATACTGGTTAATGTTAAGTAAATTTTCTTGAAGTAGTCATGGGAAACGCACCCAGTAACTAGCACAGATATTCACAGGATTCAGAGCTAGTCGTTTTATATCTAATGTTAATGCTGGGTTCTAGTTGCCTTAAAAGCCAAGCGGTAACAAGAAGCCCCAAGGTTACTTATAATTGCTCATACTATCCCTCCTAAAATTATGGAAATGGTTATAGGAAGGGTAATGATTTTCTTATTCAAGTCTGATTAAACGCGTGACCCAGAAATGATCACACAAAACTTCGGGGGAAATTATGCGGCTGTCTGCAATTAGAATTCATTTAGTGCGAGAAAATCAGTTTTAAGTCGCTTTGTTTCGTGCTGATCAACGACAGAAAAAATTTAAACGAAAAAGAACGTGGGGCTATCATTGCATATTCCAACGATAGGATGTCGGTTGGATTTATTAGTGGCCGATTAGGGTAATTTGTGACCGTGAGTTTTGGCAAACATGGTATCGTGAAACAGGTGACGTAAAGGTTAGGCAAGTTAGTTCGGGTAGGCACGGAAGATGAAGATAATATAGTCCTAGCGATGGAAATTAAGCTAATCACAACAGCACAAGAAATTAAAGGTAAGGGTAAGAAAAGTAATCTCACTAATATAAAGAAACTCAATATTTCTAGATGTCGTTAATGTGGCTGTGAATCTTAAAAACCACCATCCTTATTCTTAAACGGAAATGAATTAACCCGTGGCGAGCTGCACGAAAATTGTTTTTGACTTCTATGTGAAAATAGATTTTGACGTCTGTGCACGCAAATTTGCGCTTTGAATTTGAGTTACACTTCATGAACAAAACCCAAGCGTTCTGGGAAAATTAGATTTTTAGCAACGAAAAAACATTCGGTTTATCTTAAGTGTGATTCTTATAATACCGGTAAACTGCATCTAACAATAAATTAAATATTAGATCGTATTAGTGCGGCCGAGTGTTTGAGTACCGGCATAATGGGACCCGCTTTAATAAAACCACGTAAAGTTTAATGACCGTAGCGGAAGGAAATCTGTCCCTGTCTAGGCTTGGTTTTCCGGAAGTGTTGGTAGTGATTTTGTCCGTATATAAAAAAAAATTACATCCAAAATATATTTGGAAATCCTTAAAAATTCCCTGCTTCCCTCCGTACAGATTTAGATTCCCGAGGATGTACGTTCCATTTGTTCAGGATAGAACGCCCATTCCTGAAACCAATATTATCAAGTTTGTGTTTGATGATAATCCTTATTTTGATCCGACTTTGATCTGCTTTACAGACCAGCTAAGGGAGTGGATATTTTCGCAATAGAGAAAGTTTGGGGTGGTATGGTCAAGGATTGCGAATTTTTCCGACCTCGTAATTCGGATGAAATTTTTGATAGGGTTCATTCAATTTGGGATGGGTACCGACCAAATGCAAATTAATTGGGAAAACTTCCTTATTCTATGATTTCCAGGCTTCGTCTAATCGTAGAAAACGACGGCAACTGGACAAAATATTAAATGACAATTTATTAATAAAGATTCGTGCTTTTTACTCTTTTGTTGATATAAAAGTCAGCAATTATTAAAGGTGAATGAAGGGTGAGCGAAAAAAAATAAAGCGGAAAGCGACAAAAAACGGTATGAGAATTGTATTTGTAGTCAACAATACAGGTTTCTACGATACACATGTCTATGATTAAGTATAGAGTTTATAAAATGAAATTAAAATAATCATAGCCACAGTTCGTTGAGACTTTAAATATACCTAGGAAGCTAGAGGGAACACTGAGCAAAGACACTTTTTACATCAAAATTTTGTGTTGTGTGACCACAACAAAAATGGCATAAAAACACTTGAAACCCAGAAGAAAAAGACATCTTCATTGATGAAAAAACTTCAAAATTACGTCATCTACAACGAGGTTCTCAACATGGTTAAGGGTAACATCGGTTTTTAATCCGTGTGAACAAGAAAAAATGTGATCAATTGTTTCAATGTGTGAAACTACATATTAAAATAGTGTGCTTACCGATAGCCATGAGATTTTTCTTTTACATCTGAAATATTCTCCATTACAGATGACCTATCAGGTAATGATCTTCAACCACTACCTAAAGATCTTCATTCCGCCATTCCTACACAAGCTAATATGAAAGCTTTTATCGTTTGTGATTTCTTTGACCTACCCGTGGGCATTACGTGTCAAATTTGTTACGATTCTATCTACCTTACAAGGAAATATCTCAGAAATAAAGCTTACTTAAGTTGCTGATGTAAAGTTCTGCCCACAAAACTTCATAGAAAACCATTTAATTTATTGGTTTTGCCACCATGGTAAAATACGAAGGCAACTATACGAAGGAAAAGATAAGATAAGAAAACTCGAAGAAAAGACACGACAACAAAAATTCCTTCCAATGGAAAAAGAAAATTGTCCTAAAAATTTTGAAAAGAATCATAAGGAGAAAAGACAGGAAAAAATTCTTCAAGAAAATAGAAACAACCAAAAACCTGGATATTTATCTTTGGGAAAAAATGCCAAGCATAATAATTACCTCCGTCACAACCCTGAACAGAAAGCATTCCCATACTATTGGGTAGATAGTAGCGGGAATATTCACTGCCATTGTGTTGATAATCCTTTAGCAGTATTCATTGAAAAATTGCAGCGGAAATGTGCCAAACCGAACCATACTGGTGGTAAATGTTTTCTTTTAATCCCCAACATTCAATAATCGACTAATGATATATTCAGAGTAGGACTACTGTAGAGCTGTTCTACATCTTGTTTAACATTTGTATCCATCGCGGCAAAGCAGCAGTCGTTGGAATACACTTTGTAGCAGCAGACGCGCTTGGTAAGAGAGTCGATTAGTTGAGAAACTCGTGTCGATTAGTCTCCGTTGCACAAAATATTTATTGTTGCTTGAGCAACGACAATAACTTTACTTGCAATAACTTGGAGCAAGAGTAAAGTAGATACAAAACTTCTTGGTTCACAGAAAGAGTTAAAAAAGGTAAAGACTCAAAAAGTAAAAAAAAGGTTCAGCAACGGACTCAATTCCAGAAGGCTCATAAAGGTGATACAGACAAAGAAGCTGACGAAATAACTTATTAAAGAGCTCAAGAAATTAGGGCTCAAAACATAAACGGTTGTAGAAAAGGTAGATGCCAAAGGGCTAACAACAACAGGGCTTCAGAAATCGCGTTCACTTTCAAAATTCAACTTCAAATGTGTTACCTGACATTCCATAACGATTTGATAGCTTACACCGCCATGACTTCCTCCTCGGTCCAACGTCGTCAGCTACTTTTTCAACAGAATTTGACAAGTGATCTTAACCTGGATTAACTCCTCCCCCAATAGCAGCTACACTGTAATAATGATTTTAACTGTTGTATGCTACTTGAACAGCGGGAAGAAGAATTCCTTGATACTCAACAACTATGTGACTTCCATTGGGTTAAAGAATCTTCACAGTTACCTGCCAAGAATATTAACGCTTTAATTATTGAACGACCAAAAGGGGCTCACAAAAAAAACATTTTGTTGAAATAAAAAAAAATGGTTAAACTCTCGCAAAAAGGAAAGAAATGGTGCTGAATTTGAACTCTTTAGAAAGGAAAGATAATGGAACTAACTTTGAACTCTTTAGAAAACGCAGCAAGAACAAAATGTTCACCGTAGGTGCATTCCTTTCAAAGTTCTCTAACTTAAAAAAAAAAGAAATTGCAATCATTTGTCAAGTATTAGTTTGTAAAAAAACACGCAAGGCAAAATACCTTAATTGGTAAAGAAGTGCTTGGTAATGTGAAACTCTTAAAAGAAGTTTGAGTTGAACTCCAAATGGTCTGGCACGGTTTGTCTTATGAAAAAGTGATATTCCATATTTCCGTAAAATTGGCGGGACAGAGCATAGAACAAACAATTGTAAATTGTTCGAGCAAGCGAAGCTTGCGATGGACAATTGTAATTATTGGGAATGAAGATGAGCATCAACTAACTATGTGTTGACCTTGTATTCTAGCTAATTATAAGCAAAAAAGTTAAGGTGGTGGGCGTATACTCTGGCAAGCCTCAGATCTTTTGAAAGAGGGTACAGGTTACATCAAAACATTTAAATTTTTGTTGAATCGCCCACCGCTATTCTTCTCCCAATTGTTTTTCCAGTTAGGCCCACTTCTGTTACCGAAATCTATAAGATAGAAAAGAGAAGTTGGTGATTTTATGAAAACACTTTTCCAGAGACAACTTAGGGCAGGGTGGGAGGGAATATAGTTAGTTGATGCTCATCTTCATTCCCAATAATTCTGATCAATTGCTGTATCACGGCGGTAGAATTTAACAAAGGTTGATTCGTTGGCCCAGTGGCCTTGTTTCAAGATTGTTTGGATCGAAACTCCGGCCGAAGCGGCTTTGGATGCCGCCGCTCCTCTGGTAAAGTGTGCAGAAAAAACAGATGTGTCCACGCCTGCCTCCTTTAACTGGTCTTTAATCCATCGCCCTACTGTCGGACCCTGTCACTGGGTTGTGAGGCTTTGTTGACCCGATAAAAAGATGTTGTGCGTTATGGGGAGACCTCAGGCTGCTGGTTTTTTCTACGTACGTCCAAAGGCAAGTGAGCAGACAAATTGCCCTATTCTGCTCCCATTCGTCTAAGGAGAAACGCGTAAGTGGGCCGCCACGCTGGGATTTTCGGAGAGTTCCGAGATTAAAAGAAACTTAACATCCTGAAAACTTGAACTCGTTTCTGCTTGTATGGAAGCGATTTCGGAACATCCTAATAAATTGTAAGGGCCAGAAAGGGGACTACCTTGCGGGCCAGTTGCAAGAGTTTAAGGGACCGTCCTGCTGTCACGTCAAAGTTGGAGAGAACTGTATTCGGGTCCCATGTGCTGCTATATTTAGGAGTTGGGGGCTTCGCGTTGTATATTCCCTTCATCAACTGAGTGACCAGGGGATTTTTCACACCATTTCACACCACCATTTCACACCACCAGACACGGGATCGGTTGTCTTTGTTTGGCACCAATTACTCCAACCATTCCACGCCGACTGGTATGCAGCGTTGGTGTTTTATCTCGTTGCGGAAGGAGAAGCTGGACAACTTCTGGCGGAAAGCCTTGGCTATCGAGACAACTCCCGATAGCCTCCAGGTGATTAACCGGATGGAATGATTGGCCGTTAGTTGATGGAATTCCCCCAGCAAGGATGTCAACAAATCCTGTTCCGGATGGAACAAGCGGGGTATGTCTATCGACAGTTCCAACAGGATCGGGAACCATGACTGCGTGGGCCAGAGCGGTGTGACCATTACCGTTGTTGCTTGGTCCTGGATCAGCTTCGAAAGAAACTGCGAGATGAGGTTGAAAGGGGGGGGGAAAGCGAAACTCCGGATGAACCTCCAGTTCAGTGTGAACGCGTCTGTCATCCACGCGCCGGGCTGGGAAAACCAACTGACAAAAATCGGGAGTTGTGTGTTCCATGAGCTGGCGAACAGATCGACTTTCACGTTCCATAGTTGTTGAATCTTTTCGAACGCTGAGGTCGAGATCTTCCAATCTCCCGTCGAAAGTGGATTGCGTGATTCTGCGTCGGCGATAAAATTGGATTCACCAGGCAAATAAATTGCATGAAGATCGATCGCTCGTTTCTCACACCAAGAGCTAATTTCTAAAGCGACTGAGCAAAATGGGCTAGATTTCGTACCCCTTTCTTGTTTATATACGCGACGGCCGTGGTGTTATCGATGTTGATCTCGAATGAAGTTTGATGTGCCGTTGCTGCAAAAAACTCCAGACCGTTAAAAGCAGCCATCAACTCGAGTTCATTAATATGAAGCTGAGTTTCTGTTTTAGTCCATGGTCCCCCTGTCTTGATCCTGTCGCTTACTGTTCCCCAGCCAGATAACGACGCATCGGAAAAAATAATGATGGATGAGGGGGTGGGAAATGTTATCTTCCGACCTTCTGAGAAATTAGCACGCTTTATCCACCATGACAAGTTGGATTTCGCCTCTGAAGAGAGAGTGACGACCAATGAGAGATCCCCATGCGCTAATTTTGATTGTTGGATGTAAATTGCTTGCAAGTCTCGGTAATTTGCTGGGGAATAGTTGACTGACTGGGCTGCCCAGTTAAAAATGCTCAGGATCGACGCCAGCTCCCTGAGCGTTATAGTTTTGGACTTTAAAGCTCTGCTGCATTGTTCCACAAGTATTTCTTTTTTCTTTTGATGGAGGATACACGACATAGAAATCGTATCGATCATCAGACCGATATACTCGAGTGACTGCGACGGCTCTCTTACGGATTTTTCTTCTTGAATTACGAAGCCTAGTGATTCAAGCAACCATACAACTTGTTTGACAGCTTCTTGTGCCTCTTCCCTTGAGTGTCCTATTATCAAAATGTCGTCTAAATACACGACTAAACGAAGTCCTCGCTGCAGAAGGAAACCGACAATCGGTTTCAGAAGTTTTGTAAAAACTCTGGGGGCTGGCCCGAGGCAAAAGGGCATTGACACATATTGACAAATCTTTTCTCCCCATTTGAAACAAAATTTGTTTCTTTGTGATTGATTAAGTGCAACGGAAAAATACGCGTCCTTCAAATCCACTTTAGCTAACCAGTCCCCTTTTCTAATAGTATATCGCAAGGTGCTGACGCTCTCCATTTTCAAATGCCGGTTTTGAATGAAAAGATTTAAGGCCTTTAAGTTGATGATAGGACGCCACCCCCCTGACGCTTTTGGGACCAAAAAGAAACCGCTAACAAAGAAGTAATTGTACACTTGCGTTATCGCCCCCTTTTCTAGTAGAGATGTAATTTCTTCAGCACAAATACCAATTTGTTCAGAATTCATTACGGCGTTACGGGGAATTCGCCGTTGCGTTGCGGGCGAGATAAAATCCAAACTAAGGCCATTTTGAACAGTCTCTAGAATCCACGGATCACCCGTGATAGTCCGCCAAACATCAACAAAACGCGAGATGCGTCCACCAAAAGAATAAGGGGATATTGAGACATACCCATCGCGTGATCCGGGGTTGGAGTGATTATTGGACTTGTTGAACTGGCCTGAGGGACCTGCTGGCTGGTCTTTGGTTGAACTTGATTTCTTGTTTTTCTTGGCAATTCCTTCCAAAGTGGCCTGGGATTTCGCCTCTTCGACGAGGTGTCTCAGGAATTTTCGTCCAAACAGGTCCTCGACGCCTGACCACATATCATCGCGTTCCAGCAGTCCTATGTACTCGGGATAAACTTGTGAAAGAATGTTATGGCGTCGTGATTTTGTGATGTCACGGAAGAGTGTAGACCAGAGTCTGAGAGCAACTTGATGGCCACGTCGCTCTCAGATTTTCTCTTGAGTTTTGACCGATTGGAAAGAAATAGAAGCGGCTTGACTAGGTCCAAAACTTTAAACGACTGCTTTTTGTGAGCTTTTTTGGTCGGATCAATGTTGGCCTTGGTGGCGTTCGAACCCTTGGAAGCCTTCAGGCGGAGGTAGATTGATTCGTCTAACGTAGGATTCGTTAGGATACTGGCTATGGCGCTAGGATACTCTTCAGTGTTGGTTTGTAGATTTCTCTACACTTCTTGATTTTGTCTTCGTTGATGCCTGTGACGATCCATTGGAACAATCCTGTTGATTTAGCCTTGGAAAGATTGAACTTATGAGTAGAGTAGTTAAGAAGAGAAGAACTACTAGAACTAGATTTGCCACTAGAGGAAGATGAGCTAGAGCTGGATGAACTAGAGTAAGACGAGTTGTCGGACGACATTCTTGCTTGAAAGCTAAAAAAGATCTGAAGCTTGCCAGGGTATACGCCCACCACCTTAACTTTTTTGCTTTTAATTAGCTAGAATACAAGGTCAACACATAGGTAGTTGATGCGAACTGAATTTACAATAATTTCTAAAGGGAAAACAAATATTCTCAAGAAAACAGTTATTGTTCTTAATGGACATGTACCCATTAGCCGGAACTTCTACTAATGCCAAATTATGGCTTTTAAAGACGTCGAAAGCTGCTCTTTACATTGCAGAAACTTATTGCGTGACACAGCAAATTTTTGGCTATCGCTTAGGGGAGAACTGGTTCGTGACAGACGCGTTTCACACAGATGAAAAGCCATTACAAGATTGAGTAAACACTGCTGGATCGTCTAGAACGTAGACGACAGGAGAGGCGGATTCACGTTCAGATGATGGGTGCGTGGCCACGTCCAGTGGAATATCTTGCCATCAAGTCAAAGACAAGTTTGTCTTTGACTAGCAGAAATAACTAGAAATTTTTCTTATAATTAAAATGTTAAACACAACGATTACAAAAAAAAAATGGGAAGGGGAAAATATCAGAAATCTCTGTGACGAGAAATATTCTGAGCCTAGACGCTGGCAGGAAAAGTAATGGCGATTTGCCAACGAGAAAGATGGTATCCGGTGCGGAGTGAAGTTGCCAAACCCCGTTCCCAAACCTATAGTCCAGTCATTTTAGCTAAAAAAGGGGGTATATCTAGAACAAATTGTAATTAAAAATTTTTTTCATGAACACTATTTCTTATTACTTTTTATTTTATTACTAATGAAGGCAAACAAAATCGGCCGGTTGGATCATTTAAAAATATGTAAATGAAAATTTGTAATTGAGATTCAGGGGTCTAATTATAACGATTATTAATATTCAATACATGTAATCATAGTTTATTTATCAAAAAATATGTATTTTAAATTTGAATTTATTTGATTGACATTTACTATATTTTATGAATTTATTAGAAATACACATTTTTTTACGA
Source organism: Daphnia pulicaria (assembly GCF_021234035.1). NCBI lineage: Eukaryota > Metazoa > Arthropoda > Branchiopoda > Diplostraca > Daphniidae > Daphnia > Daphnia pulicaria. Next base: position 4,701,482 of record NC_060914.1, on the reverse strand, counting down.
AATTGTTTCGCCGTGTTTAACACGGCGCTGATGGTGGAATTCAAAAACTAAACATTAATACTACATAAGAACAAAAAAACCCGAAAATCCCCACTTAGTCTTATTTTGAAGCCCCTTTATCCTTCTTTACTTTGTTTTAATTACATTTATTAAAAGTAACACAGCAAAAAAATTATTTTAATAACAAAAAGATACACTTTTCCAGTTTTCCCAAATGATTTATACCTCCACCAGGGAGACATTTGTTAGTCGAGATAAAGTTGCAGCGGCAACAGAAAATGTCCTCCGTCGTTTGTTTTCAGTTTCTTTAGATTTGTTTCCTTCCTCTTCAAGTAAGCTCGTAAGACTGAAGAAGAAAAACCAAGCATCGTTTCTTGAAGCAGCCATGGAAATAATAAAAATGAGGAAATACAGCGTACCCTAAAGTAACGGACTCCATCCCGCTGCTCTCTCATTCTCATCTTCGATTTGCTGTTCAAATCTTAAATACAAAAATTAAAGTTACTTAATAATACTTGTTACAAAAACTTTAACCCTTTCTTATTCCAGAGAAGTTTTCAAAGCCACAAAATATTCTTCCTTTTGGCGGAGATTTGAAATTACGTTGCTGGATTGCTCGTAAAAATTTTACAATGCCTTCAAAGTGAAAATATTCAGAATGAATTTACTTTAATTTACAAATTACAAATAAAATTATCAGAAAAAATTACTTGTTTTCTTCTTATATACATATTCTAATAAAAATTGTTCTCTTGCAAATTGTAACTTGCTTACTAAATTAGGAATTTATTTCCCCCCTTAACAGACCATGATTATCCTGAGAACAATCGTTAGAAAATGACAACTGAAAAATACAGTCGGGAAGAGATGTGAAGCTGAGAGGATCCTGGAATTCCTGCTGTGACGTGTCAAAAGCGTTGCAAGCCAAAAGCCATGAATACCTCAGGAAACTGCAACTCTTTCCACTTAAAAGTGGTATCACCCTTTTAAGTCTTTTTAGCGTAAGCGTAGCGTTAGCATAGCCCCCGTTTTGGGTACTATATTCCTGAATTAGCAGTTATAAAAAAAAGTCGTTTAGAGAAAGATCTTGACGGAAGATACATTTTTGAAGACATCTCCCTCCCAACACGGAGTTGCTAGTTTTTGATAAATTTGTAAATTGAAGCGGGGATCCGCTTCACAGCTGGGAGAAAATCGATCCTCACGACTTACATTAAAAATAAGAACCGAAGCTAACATAGGCAAAAACCCTATTTTGTCAGATGAAACGCCTAATTATCATGGTTAGACCAAGTTTAGACAAATGGATCAAATTTTTTTTAGTATTTGCTTCTTCTGGCGCAGCGTCTTGTGATGAATTGTATAGCTTGGTCATAGCGGTCATCATTCGCTTAGAGGTGGATGGTGGGCGTTATTTTTCCATTTTCAGTGACAAGGCATCAAGCAACAATATTGGAAGCTGGCTGAAGCGAGAATATTCAACATAAAAAAACTCTCATTGCTTATCCCAAAGCACCCAACCGGGGTATTTTTGTGCTATAAGTCCCTCCTGGCATTTAAATATATGCCGAATAAAATGTTGAACTACCGAACTATAGAAGAAGTGTCACATTTGGTCTGATGATTGATTATTACCCTGATTTTTTATTGAATTTGTGGCGCCACACGGACAAATAGAACAATTTGTAAGAAATGGTCAACATCTTCGGAGAGGGATCGGTTTGTCGAAAACTTAAAACACAATTAAAAAAAAAAAAGAAATACAAAAACCTACTTCCTTAAAAAAATCGTCATTAGTTAGGCCATCCAGAGATTTTTCAAGATTTTTACGGAATTGTGTGTCTTTTGTTTTCTTTATAATCCCAGGTTAAATAATTTTGATGCCCATGAGACGATGATAGACCACGAAACTGGGTAAGAGGTTTTTAGCTTTTTATGAAACCTGTGTAAATATTCTTACTGAGTTATGACATAATAAAATCTGCTGAAGTTGAGCGAGATTTACGTCATACTGCTTGCGTTATAAAAGAGAAACTACTTGAGGTCTCAAGGTCAATAGACAAGCCAGAATACTACTATCAAGGAGTTAAGCCCCCGGACTATAGGTGGTTGGGTGGTTCCCAACAACGTACAAGACTATCAAGATGAGACAACAACAATCTGGAAGTGGTGGAGCTTCCCGTCGGCCCTATTTCCAGTTTATGCTCGAAATTTTACAAAAAGATGTTGCAGTTAATCTGGAGAATATTGTCGAAGCAGGTTTATCCGGTTTCAATCGCATAAGACGTCGTTGAGAAAGTGCAACAAAAATGTCCATTTTCTCGTATTTCTGATAAACTTTTTGTGTTATCTTATTATTTCGATTTTAGTCCGATCTTAGTTCCTCAATTAGAAGCGAAAGCAAATTTTCAATGCAGGAATTTTAGGGATGATGATGGAGGCGGAAGCGGAGCAATCGCAGGTGAACAACCAAATGCTGGATATACTGAATGGATTTTATCAAAAAGGTGAAATGAAACTTAATTTGATGAAGAGACTAGTAGCCGATAAAGAATGTTAAGATCATTGTAAGGATGTTGACTGATTGAATAAATGTATTTACGGAAGTTGGTCAAGAGACGACCAGTACAATAGAGAAGTGGACTGAAGGGAAATATATATTCCTAGCGGGAAACAAACGCTCCGGAGAGCGATAGGAGAACAGGACGTGTAAGATGATACATAAGAGGTCATCACAATCATTAGAATTTAGATTTCAACATTATTTTAATTGATGTCTTAAAATGATGGTGATGTCTTGTTCAAAATTCTAACGACAAATTGTCATTTGAAAAAAAGTTTTGTTTCCTTATTTATTTGTTCCTAGACCATTAAACAAAGAAAATGCATAACTCGTCTTTGGTTTTTAGCTTGCTGTTTCAAGTTCAATGAAATTTAATTTATAAATCCCATAAAGAATAAGCTAACCTCTTTTTCTTTTTTCAAAGGCTGGTATCACCGTTATCTATGTCTTCTTTTGAATTGTTGTTTCTACGTTCATTGTTTTGTCGTAGTTGTCGTTATTATATTCCTCTTCGTCGTCGTCCCCATCCACGTCCAATAAAAAATTGTGTAGATGACTAGAGCAGCTACAGAATCTGGTATGAGGCTTAAATTGGTTACATCTAGATAGTGAATTTTTCGCAATTTACCTTTAAAGAGAGAAAATATTTTCTTTTTTGCTTCTATCTATGCTGTGTTGGTTATTATAATTGAGTTGTACATGGAATAACAATGAACACAAAAAAATTATTTAGAGCTAAACTCACAGAATGGGTACCCCACAATATGTACAATTTACGTCGTTCAAATGTCTTTTGTCGGTGAAAGGCTTCAGTAGATGAATGCTTACGGTATAAGATGAATCCCCAAGATTATGATAATTGTCGAGAACCAAAAAACCAAAAAATTAAGTAATCGGTTGTCTACATCAATTTATCACACCTTATTACGCACTTCTGTTCTTCACGTGCATATTTGTAAGAAATTGAAGACAGACAAATTTTTTTTCATAGCCAATAAAAAGTTAAAAAGAAATGTCCACGTGAAAATCTTAACTGTAGCTTAAACTGTCTAAGCGTTTAACTACTTTAGACACGTTTTCTTTCTTTTTCTGTGTCCTGAAACAGTTTAAATTTTAAATTTTAATTTTCTGAATCTCCTGCCAGCAAGACTTAGAGTGTGTCCCATCCTTTGTTCACCCTTGGACTCGGGTAAATGTCATTAGTTCATCGAGGTAAAATTTGAACTTTTTACAATGTTTTATTCCTATAAAAAACATGAAAACACAAGAAACTGCACATTATCCCCCTTTCTGAATTGCTATTGACATTCTGGCCAATTTTAGGGACTTATTATACTCTAAATACAATTTTAAATGTGCCCCGTTGTATCAGAGTTTTTACTTATGAATGGTATCTTAATAGTCCTGTATAAGAACTTCTGAAATAACCCAATGAAATTTCCCCATGAAAAGGTTGACACAACGAGTTCATTGTGTCACCAATACAAATAAAACATCACGTATGGAACATTACTTATGGCCGTTCGTTGCCCAATCCAATGCTTGCGCTAAATTCACCGTAAAGTTTAAAATGAAGCTCATACTATGAACTGCATCCTGGTGGTCCAATTTAGTTTTTGTTATCAAGAAAAATGTATTTATGGAGTGTTGTGAGAAATGTAACTTCATTAAATTAAAAGCTTTAGAGTTATTGGATACAATTGAATTGTATTAAAAGATAATATCAATTTCAATACACTTCTCCTCATCAATGTTAATGTTGTTAAAATAATTGTTTATATTTTTAAACAGATGAATCTCTCACATCGTTACTAATTTCTATCCTCCATCAGCCTGAATTTTAGCCATAACGAAGACAGTAGTTTCTTCACTATGCAGCACCAGTTTCTTCCATGATTTCTACGTTTCAGTTAGTATTATATAGGTATCTTCACATTTCCTAGTAACAGCTACTGTCAATACAGTACCTTCTACATTGATCCTGTAGCTTTAGACCATGCTTAATCAGTTTTAGTGTTGTATCTTTTATTGAAAAATACATTGCCTTCTTGTACAACAGATTCCCAAGCAACAATAGTAAAACTATGATAGATATAGAATTGACGACCCGCTGATGAGTATAACTAGTTCCCCAATAAACATTTTTTTTTTATCAACTGATAATAAGTGTTGAATCAACAATAATTAGCGCTTTATTAGATGATAAGTCATGTTCACAAATTAGCGTGGAGTGGACGGAAGTGTTGTGGTCCGGCATTACCGGCAAGTACATGCAGTAACTAAACTCGCGCTAAAGCAAACACTTTCAGTCCCGAAGCTGGAGCTAAATGCCACACTACAGGCGACAGACCGGCCTGGGAAGTGGGAGGTGCGTCGATGTCCGTGGGGCAGAGAAGGGACGGGTAGTAGCACAACTAGGAATTGGATTCGTAACAACATAGCAAATTATCATGAAACACTCATGAGTCATCATGTGGGTGAGGCACAAATCTTCACGAAACCAGAGTTGTGGCGCTTCATTCCTGGCCGAGTAAATCCAGCAGATGAGGTGACGTGGTCCACTCTTGAAGAAAAGTCAGCCCGGTGTTGGGACGGTCAGGATTTTCTTCGAAAGCCCATGAAGCAGTTGCCTAAAATAACCGTTGCCGAAATAAACCTATTTAAATAAAAAGCCAATAATTAATTAAAAGCTTAACTAATTAAAAAAGTAGGCCTCAATAAACTTACCTAGAATCTACAATATATGGACCAATATAATTATTTCAGTAAATTTAACAAAACAAAATTGTTGAATTTGTCAGCTCACTTGGAATTCAATCTAGAGAAAATTAAAGAAATGGTTTCTAAATTGGACAAATTGTGGGTTATTTTAGAAGCTTAATTCAATCAAAATAATATCTAAAGCTAAAAATCAATAAATATTTGAGAAAACCATAAACAAAACTGACCTATTTGAGCAAACGAAATGGCTGCCGGTATAAACATAAAATCGTAAACGGGTCACATGACTATGCAACAACCAATCAGTATGCTTTGCCATGGATGTCAAGACTGTTTTTGACGTCAAGAGAGACCAGGCTGCTCTTTTCTCCTTTTTGATCTTTCTTGGAGTATTGAGCCTGATGATCTCAAAGATCAAATCCTCAGTGTCAGTCTCGCTCTCTACAGCGGGTTTAGGCTGCTGACTGATTTTTTTGAGTTTTTCCTGAGAAAAATAAGAGTTTGTTAATATCTTTACTGGTAGACGGTGTATACTCTTTAATTACCTTTGCCTACTACCAGAACGGGTGTGGCTTGGTAGGTGTTATACGATGGCGAGGCAGTGTATAACTGCATCGCTAGATCTGAAAAAAAGAGCTAGACGGAAATTTTATTTTACCTAAGTTGCACCTCTCCACTACTGGGTGGAGGGATTTTCCGTCTATAGTGAACGGTGGTTTATCCGGATCAGTGCCTCCAGTTGGCGGCCGTTGACGGATGGTACCTTGATCGGGCACCCAAAGACTGGTGACTAGGTCTTGGGCCGGCGGTACGGCTCTGCTCAGCGACCGTCTGCGTGGCCTTGAAACGTCCGGGGAGAACGGGAAATTCTCCACTGGCACAACTGTGTTGCCTGATATCGTCGACAACTCTCTTCTGCAACCTTCAACAGGCAACTTATGCCCACCGGAGCTGCGAGTTGCTGCCCTTTGGGAGGTTTCAAAAGCTTAGCCTCTTTGACAGCGAACTAGGCCTGCTGGAATACCAACAGCTTCCGTTTGGCTGCCTGCTTGGCAGTCGCCTTATGCAACTACACGAGATTTGCGTGGTGTCGCAAGATCTCTTCGTTCTTTCTCAGCTCCTCCTGGAGGTCTGGTGGTAAAACCTGGATTTGCTTACTCTTGGCGGCTGCCGTCTCTCTACTCGGTCACACTAGCAGAGAGTACGGGGCCGTGAGTTTGAGTAGATCCAAAATGGGAGTTCGAACAATCTAGCTAGAAAATCCCAGCACGCTTTTGTGTCTCGAGATTCCACAAACACTTTGGACGGTTCTTTCACGAGCTCAATGGCTGCAGCCCACTGCGCGGCCGGATTGTCGTAGGTACAGTCCAGGATCTCCACTAAAGAAAGAGATAGAGTAAAAGAGGGGTGTATTAGTTTTCGGTTTAGTTCCGGAAACCGATTAAAAGGAGTTAATTCATGGACAAAGCTGAAATTTGTATAAATTGGCCTACATTTTTGTTGAATACATCTGGTCCATTGTGCAAACCAGCCATTCATCTTGTCAGCATTTTCCACCGAAGCATATAGTTTTTCATTTATCGCCATTTCTGTCAGATGAAATACATAAAATAAAATGAGTGAATGAATAACACCAGTAATTTGGATGCATACTTTCTTCGAGGTCTTTAACTTCATTTGTATCCAGGAACGATAATATTTTGAAGGAATTCGTGCAAGTTTAAGGATACCAATATATAAATTGATGCATTAGGTACCTTAATGATTTGACTCCGCCGTAGAGCTCTTCATGCTGTTCTACAGATCTTCCTTTCAATTATATTCATATCATCATTCATGGCACTAGCGTATGATGGTGGTGGACCGTCATACGGTGATTGTTCTGTCGTGTGTCCGCCAGTCTCTGAGACCTGGCTTGTCTGTTTTCTCTAGGTCTCGCTCCAGTGTCTTGTGTGAAAATAAGTCCTAACAAATATGTAAGGATTCAGCAATTTATTTATGGAATATGTATGCCGAATGCACGAAGTGTTGTTATGTTGGCATAAGCACATCAGTGGATGGCACCAGGTAGTCTTCGTTAGATCAGATTGGTTTTGGGGTACTTTCCTGTCCTTTTATTTAAGTAGAATACTAATGGGACCAATGAAAGAGCCCAAAGTGGCGTTCCTCAAATGATAACTGCAATTAAAAAAAAAAACTGTTTCAAAATGAGAACCAAATGCAAAATAATAAAATGTGAAGTTAGCTATCATCTTTCTTGATATTCATTCACGAAAGAAATATTCTTGGTCAAGACCAAACAAGAAAGGACTCCCACGCTAGTGACGACAACAAGATGGCCGATAAACATAAGAAACTCGGTCACTTTTTTTACGCGTGTGACGTCCGCAAATAAGTTAAGCTTTATTAGACGAGTAGTAAAGTGTTTGTGTGCATTACTAATGAAAGCGACTGCTCTCGCACGATATCATTCCTGGTTCTCAATTGCCTTTCTGTGTCGTTCATGTGTTAAAAACACTGGGTGATACGAAGATTGAGTTTTCAGACTATTTTTTATTTAATCGTGTCCACCAATGACTGGTTAACCTGCCTTTCCATACCCTCTATATTGGGTGTTGGAAGTATCGGGGATCCCAAATCTTGGCCGTTCTGTGAGAGCAGTAGTTGGGAGTCACCTATATGACTTCTGGCCTGGGAGGGTGACTTGAGGAGTTACTTGGCGGACTCCTACTTGCTTAGAGATACGTGAGTTAGAGCTAGAGCTCGAGCTCGGTGGAAGCCCGGTTCTGTTTGCCTCAATTAGCCGTGTGCGTAGTAGCTCTGCAGATTCGTCTCCCGGTGGTTGTTGGCCGGTGCCTTTTATTAGCCGTTGTCGTCGGCATGCGGCCTCTGCCACGATTGGTGTTGGCGGTTTTTCTTGAAATTTCTATTTGTTTTTAGAAGGAGACACAAGTTTGAGATGCAAAATGTCTTTATTAAGGCCGCATTAAGACTTTATATCCCAGGCTTTTTATTGAATTCAGCACTAGGACTGACGCTGTCGTTTCCAACTCGGTTATTCAGCAGAAAATTATTGTCTCATATCCTAGTTTTTCTGACGATTCAGTGTCTGTCGACATTGATGATTGCCGCACGCCGATTCCATAAAACGTGCATGGAACGTCCGGCCATCTAAACTTAGTCCGTCCATTTTTAGTCAGCTTTGGGTATTCGATGGACCATCTCTTTATAGCCGCTCAAAGTGGATACATCCATCGGTTGTACATTGCAAAACTTTAAATAACTTTGGATCCCAGAGAGAAGTATCAGACAGTTAACATAGGATGTTCGTGAAGATAAGATGTATACTTCCGCTTCACTACAATCGCCAAGTGGCTCATCGATTTTACTCTGGAATCTAGTTCTATCTAGGCCAGAGCTCGTTGTTGACACTGCAATCGCCAAGTGGCTCATAAATATTTTTCTCTGGAATTTTGCTCTATCTGGCTCTATCTGAGCTTGTTAACACGTTGACATTGCAACTAACGACAGATCACGAAAATAGCTACTTATTGGCTTTATGATTGACTATGAGCTCGTCAACCCATGTCTTACCTCACTGAACTCTGAAAATAAAAAAAAAACTTATTGAAATCAGGAAAAATCAACAATTAAAAAAAGAAATGCACGTTGTTCTACGTTTGCATTGAAGTCAGCTGTTTTCCTCTTTCAAAGCTCAGACCTTGTCTTTGAGGTCTTTTACTTCGTCAGATGACTTTTTTTATTCATTTCGGCTTTCAGAGCCGCCAAAGATCCGATTCCAATAATGTTTAAACAGCAGCATTTCCATACGAAAGATGGAGAGGGCCATCATTGCCGTCTTCGTTACTAGGAGAAAAAAAGTCAGAAGAAGACGAGAACAATGTTTGGACTTTGGGAGACGATATTATTTTATTGATTTGGTTGTCCTCACTTCCCTAGAAATCAAAATATTTGCAGGTGACTACACAATTACAATAACATAAAAGATTATTCTAATAGACTTAGTGTTGAACTGAAAACAGCAATTTATAATTCCGTTGTGGTCGATTCTACCGAGTGATCCCGAGTTCTCTTCCTTATTGAATGATTGGCTTTCATTTTCAATTACTTTGCTGCCGAATGTCTGGTCACCAGGCTTGTCATTAATTTGACGGCTGTTGAAATGAGTCTGAAATACATTGACGAAAAAACAAAAATATAGCATAAAATTGCCTTCAAGAAAAACAAACTCTACTCCACATTTTTTTCGCAGTCTTTTCGCTTTTTAGAATGTCACACTTTCTTTTCCCAAATGATTTTTTCGCCACAAAAATCTTTGATGTCTGTGGTGTAATTGTTTGTATAGTTTCTTCATTCAAATCCTCTTTCTCTTTTTATCCCTTAGACTGGCGTTCCCCACTACCTTCTGGGTCTATACCCTAAGCTGGACAAAAATGTTTTCGTCAGGTGTGTCAGTTTTCTCCCACATTTTTCACTGATCTTCCCAAAACTTGCAATTGAAAGAATGTCACCAGCTAGCTGATCACGGTAGTGTTTGAGCTGCATCAAGTCACCAGTAAAACCAATATTGAATTATTTTGTGTTACAATAATGTATAACATGAGTATTCGAGTATATACTTGTACGGCACACTGCTTAAGTTTTGCTACTCTTTCTTCTGTAGCATTTTTAAAAGGCCAATGTGGCCAGAAAACAAAATAAGACACATCATACTAAAAATTTCTCTCTGGTGTGTCATCACCAGCACACTCCACATTATTCAGACTACTTAACCCTGTTTCCACAGAGCCATGCCATTAAAATCAGAAAGAGAATACTTCGGCCATTTGTTCACGCGAAGTATGGTCACACACTCAAAAACCAAAAAAATGAAAATTTATAAGAAATTTAGTATACTTAAAGCCTCTGGAACAGCCTCAAAAAGCTTAATAGAGAGACTTTTGTATATTTTCTTTCAAATCTTTTCATTTTTGGTTTCAAATGAACATCGAATATTGGCATCACTCGTTTATCAAAAATTATTTTCCCTCTTGCAATAGTTTGTGCACCTGCCCGGGCAATGCTGTGAAACATCAAGCAGTTCAATGCTTTTACGGATGCGTTTATTACTTGATTAAGCGAGCAACTGCCGAAAAGGGTCCTGGATGGGCGATGTTGTTTCCCTTTTTGTATCCTATGCCTGAAAAGAACACAAGAATCAACATTTTGGCATGACCAGTGCAGCTAATAAAGGTAACGAAAATAGTTTTTTTTTGTCTTTTCTAACTGTTATCACTGGTTAGATTGCATACATTATGCAATGCGTGTTTTTGTGTGGTTTCCCAGTTCATCAATTTTTGGTTAGGAACCCCGGCCAACCTTGTTAGTATTACATTCAAAAATCCTTCCTAATCAATAATTAATAAGCCAATTTAAAAAATTCCTCATGAAATTCTGCTTGACATCAGAAACATGAGTTCTTACCTTGGTGACTGGAAAGCTACTGAATACAGAAATTTCCTCATTTTCACTCTGCAGTTGCCTTAAAGAAATTGCTTCCTTCAGTGTATTTTAACAGTTGATGCTTTTTGCAAGTGCTATGATATTATTAGTACAAAAGACCTCAACAGTAGGCCAAGTTGAGAATGTGCAGCTAATAAGGGTATTGCATTAAATCCAGAACTTTAGGCCTAGAACATTTTAGTTATAGCGTTAATACACATTTAATGTATTTGAGGAAACTAAAAACTGTGGTGCTCCATGGGTATATTCTGCGTTTTCATATATGAAGATGTGGGTCGGTTTATTAAAAGACTTTTCCAGGGAAAAAACTCAAAAGCAAGAGTAATTTTTCGGAACTATTTGTGTTGTAGTAAATTACGAAAATATTCCTGACACTTTATTCCATTGTCAAACGAGGTGTAGTTTTCGTAGTTTTTATGAAAAAATGGATGGCCCACTTTCGTTTTCGACATCTTATACTATTTTGTTATACATTTCTACAATTAATCCCAAAGAAATATATTGATGATTGCTGAAATTGTTATTGTAGTAGAACGAAGTTTGATTTGCTATTGAGTTGCCATAATGTATTTTTTAGTGAACGTTTTTCTTAATAGTCATGGCTTAATGTTATGGTAATTGCTTAATGGTTCACCACCCAATCAGACATTTCAATGTTGTAACGATACATTCTTAATATATATTACGTAAATGAATCATAACGATATACGATATTTCTTTTAATGAATCCAATTTGTTCAAATCCTACACTATCGATAAACTAAAGAACTTACCTCGTATCCGCTAGCTATTCCGCATTTTTCCTTATCTTGAGATAGTTTTCGTACGATATCTCTTTGCTCCCGTCATCGTCATACACTTCATTGTCAAGAAGCACCTCGTCGTCACTATCTAATGTTAAAATTTCAAAGGTGTTGGCATAAGCCATTTTGAGAATACAGTACGCGAGAACAATCTAGGTAAAACAGCGAACTGGGACAGCGTTTTTCCTAATAGACTTTCTTATGGCGTTTACGTGTATCGACGAAATGCGAATTATGGGGAAAAACGTGTAATCATGAAAAAAAAATGATAATTGGGACAGACTTATTTTTAAAAACTAATTATTGCATTCGACACAGAAATTTTTCTGAATCAAATTGCTCAAATTGCGATTTTTTTCGAAAGCTTAATTTAATTGAAATAACTTTTTTTTACTTCTTCTTTACTTTCAAAATTTTGATATAATGTGTAGTTGATTGTTGATAGTTGATTGTTTTAAATTAAAGTTGTTGTTTTAAATTGTTCGAAAACTTAATTTAATGTAAATAATACTTTTTTTACTTCTTCTTTACTTTAAAAATTTTATATAATGTGTAGAATTGATTTTTTTACAAAGTTCATGTTATTAATATTAAGAAAAAATTGCTGAAATATTTTTTTTAAATAAAGAAAGTGACGAAAGCATTCGGATTTTTATGAAAGATACTGTACCATCCATATTCTACTATAAATACTCAATAGATTGTCTCTATTTGCCAACAATTGTAGATGGTATGTTTAGATCGAAAGACAACGAGATATCCATACTTGACATTTAGGTAACGATGATCTACATTCAACTTGCATCACAAGGATATACCGTCGTTGGCAATCCGAAACTCGCTCTGATGATGGTTTTATTCTGATTGCATTTCCTGTTTCATACGTGGTTGTTCTGCTTCCATCTTCTATAATTAAACCTGCATCTCAATTTGATGCCTTGCGGCTCTTGCTTGGGATATCTCACTGAAAACAATCCGCAAGTCAAGCTTCTATACATCCTTTGCATGTGCATCGTTTGCATGTTTCCAAATTTGCTTAAGATTGACAAGAAGAAGTTGACTAAAGCCGAGAGGTCTATGCCAATTTAATCAGTCCGAATCAATCCATATACAGACGTTGCAACAAATATATATTCTGCAACTGGTGACAAGATCAACGAAGGCTTACTTGTACGAAACGACTAAGGATCTGAGAACGTGACTATTCTTGTCAAGAGTGAACCAAACCAATTCTATAAAACTTATGTTGAAGGATCACAGTCAGCAACTACATTCCAACTCCTCTCTTCTCAGACGATCGTTCACGATTACATCTTGCTTCTTCAAGCACAATAAAATTATTCCGTGATTTTTTGTGTCACAATTTTTAAATTTTTACATTAGTTTCTTAAAATGTTGCCTGTGATGTTTGTTAGAAAAAATTCAAAAACATGAAACAAATGAGACAACACAAAACATACGCTCATCAAGGTAAATTTGATTCAGTTTATAATTTTTTGATGTTTCAATATTGAAATTCTAAATTTAGTTTCTTACAATGCTTCCTGTGATGTTTGTGAGAAAAAATTCAGAAAAATGACACTTTTGAGAGAACACAAAAAAGGAGTTCATGATGGTAATTTTGATTTAGTTTATTATTTTTGGATGTCTCAATATTGAAATATAAAGGCTAAATTCCAGTTGTTGCCACCAGAGTTACCACACGCAATACACTATACCTATTTACTATACTCACTATACGAATTTACTTTATTTACTACACCAAATTACGTACTATACGGCACACCTCTACTGGGTAATGGTGTAAGTAAAGTAAAGTAAATGCAAAACACCTGGAGAGTAAGTGGAACACTACCTCTGCACTAGCGGCGGATGAATGAATGGCGCCCGCCACAATGTCAGGTTCGCACCTTTGGCTATTATCCATCCTCCACCCTTTTTGCCGCTTTAAAAAAAAATTTCTCTTTGATCCTTTTTTGTTTTAAGCCCAAAATGATTTTTCTACCACGCTGATAGGTAAAGCACGCGTGCACCATTACCGTTGCACAGGTAACTCTTAGTATAACCTGTATAGTGAAAGAGGTAGAATTTGTGAAAAATGGAATCGAAAGTGAAGCAAAGCAAGAGTGATACGGGGAATCTAGGGAAAACTAATTCCAAAAAGAGCAGGAAATCAGAAAAGGAAAATGCTTTGGAACAGGAGCTGAGGGCGAAAATTGCTAAACTTGAGGGGGAGAATGTGCTGCTGCACGAAAGGAACGTCGACGTGACTGTAAGTATTGTAACTAATAAGATTAAGCAGAGGTTTTAAATATTTTTTTGTTATTTAGAAAGAATTGGCCGAGTCTAAGAAGAATCTTGAAGAAAGTCAACTTTCCTTAAGTGCAGCCAAGGAAAGTATACTGCAGTTAACACTTCAGAAGCACGTGACAATCTTTGCTGGGGTATTACCTGCACCGGTTGCTGATGTTGTTGCTGATGTGACTGTGACTGAGGAGCCTGTCGCTGACGATGATGAGTCGTCTCGGGACTCAAATGATGACAATTCGTCGTCCTCCGACAAAGAAAAGGTAACCAATAGATATACCTAAAGTTGTAACACGATAAAAGTCATTAATATGTGTACCATCAGGGCTGGGAAGAAAATTTCTTTGACAAGCAAACTCTAGCAGACCTACAGCAAGAAGTTGATGACGAGCTGGCAGCCAAGAGGAAAGCCCTCAAAGTCTTGCGAAAGCAAAACAAGTCACTGGAGTATACACTCCAGTATACTATAGCTGAATACTTGTCAAAGCTGATGAAGTCAAAGTGGTCCAACCAGTTTCTTGTGAAACACAAAATGACTAATGAGCCTTCGAAGAGGGGAGCAAGCACAAAGGTGCCCATGAGCAAGAGGGAGAAAAAATTATTGCTTAGTAAGTTATTTTCATTTATTACCGTAGAATTTACCTTGCTAATAGTGAGATTTTTGCTTTTCTGTAGGCACCACCAAGAAAGCTTGGTCAAAACTGGAATCTGTGGACCTAGATAGGGCTGCGCCCGTATTGGTTGGCCGAGTTTTCAACAATGCGAGACCGAAAATCAAGCTGAACTAAAGTATATATGTGTTGTTAACAATTGTTTGCAATACAAAACATTGGTTAAGCTACTTACTTGTCACTTTTAAGTCTTCCATTGATCGGTCACTTTCAAGACAACATTCGTTGCTGCTGCGTTTACTTTCATTGTGGCACTTGTGGAACCTCTATTGGCCATGAAACGCAACTCGATTTCAAATGATTTCTCTCTATTGTGATTTGAAACATGTTGTTTAGCCCTCTTTTTTTGGGAGGGAAATTCAATAAGCTCTGCTGGATGTGTGCATGTGGAGAATGGATCTTGAGAGGGGATCTTGATAAACTGTTCCCTTTTTTAATTGTGAGAAGCTAGGAAGAGACCGGTCAAGCATTACTGAAGGGATCTTGGGAAGCCGTTCCCTTTTTAATTATTGCACATCTGAGAAGATACCGGTCAATCATGGACACAGTGATCTTTTGGGGAAACTGTTCCCTTTTCAATTGTGAGAAGCTAGGAAGAGACCGGTCAAGCATCATCAAAGGGATCTTGGTAAGCCGTTCCCTTTTTTCAATTTAGGTTTTTCAGTGAAGAGACTGGTCAATCAATGATGATGAAGATTTTTGTATTTTTATTGCGATATTGTAGCATAACCATCAGCAGACATGCCTACATCAACATGAAATGAAAAGTTTTATTTTGTTGACGGTTGCTTCTGCTTACGCCTAGTGGTGGCTTTGTTAGTAGAAGACTTCTCTTTTTTTAACATCCCATGCCGTTTTTTGGTGGACTGGCCGTTTGATTCAAATGGACTGTAGCCTGTTTTGTGCATTTCTGCTGCGGTCTGCATGAAACGCGCAAATCCATCCTTTTCGTTTCTCCATTTTCTATGCAGCATGAAAGTGCTTAGATATCCCAGCAAATCATGCTTGCTCCTGTTACTAATGGGAAAAGAAGCCTTAACATGATGCCACATGCCTGGAACAATAAAAGCGAATTAATAACACCATTTAAAGAAATAATGATGTTTCTAGTAGTGATAACTACCTTCAACGGTGTTAGTATGTGCCCCGGTGATAGGATCTTTGTAAAACTGGTCGTGATTGACCGTCATGTCGTTGTAGTTCCTGGTTAATAAACGTAAGTGGACAGTTAATTGTATAAATGTAATGTTAGCAAAGCAGGCGATATGGAGAAATAAACTTACTGAATGTTGTGGTATGATTTCCAACAATCGGAATAAATGATTGTTCCAGGCAGAATCCACTGCTTTATTAGAGCTAGTAGAGTAGCCTCCGATCGATCGGGAACCACGACAAGAAAACATCTGCCTGTCTCTCTCTCGACACCTCCGAAAATCCATGATCCATTGACATGTTTGCCACGGTTATATTTCCCTATGACAGCAAACAAGAAAATTTTATAATAATCCAATCAAGTTGTCGCACACGCTACTTGCTTACTATTGCCCAGCTTGCTTTCGTCGATCTCTACTTCCTTATCAGGACCACCTATCGGTTCTGAATTATTGAAAACCACTTCGATGGCAACATCGCGGCAAAATGAACTCCAATCCACAACATTTGGTGTGACAGAGCCAACTGCTATTTGATTTGAGAGTTCCCCTCACCGATCCACCAAAGGTAAACGAACACAAAACTTTCATGCAACGTCAGTTGTGAATGGGAAAACCAGGTATTGGTTCGACAAGATCTCGAGCTGCCACAATTTACTTTTTTCCATTCGCCCTCTACTGCGATCTTATTGTTGCACGTCATGTACACGCCATCTTTCGTTCTGCATGGCGGAAGATCATAGTAATTAAAAAATGACACAAACGCGCACGATGGCGTTTTATTTCATGAACACTTGTCAGTATAATTACCTCGAACGATACTGCAGCGTGAGACTACCTTCACATTTTAGGCACTTCAAACAAGAGTGGTCAATGAAACCTACATCGATAAGATACCGAAAAAAATCCTCCTTTGAGAGAAGCGTCGCAAGTTGTGTAATCTTGATGCTGTTCCACTTCTTGTTTTCGTAAGAGAGCTGTTGACGACCTTGTTTCTCTTGACGACTACACTTCGACACAGCCTCAGACAATACATAACTACATTGCTGCAAAACAGGAGAATTAAATTCTAATAAATCAGCTTCGTAGACTTTCCTGTTTGGAGCAGCCATTGTGGTAAAGAGTTACTATGATAACCAACCGAGAAGAACGCTCATATAAATGGCACAAATGTGTACTGACAAAGAAAACTAAAGAATAACGCCAATAACGAAGATTGGATGTACAAAGTCAACGATAGGTTCAAGTTATGTTTCATATTCCTGAATCATTGAAGAATTCTATCCTGTAAATAAAACTTATTTTCTTCAGAGATGTATCGCCACGTTTGGTTATAACTGAACTCGATCCTGCCACGCCAACTCTGGGTAATGACGGCCAATGCTCTTCGCCCACAACTTTTCTTGGAAGACTGTCAACATCCTACTCTAACGCAGAATCATTTGACATTCGATCCATTTCACGTTTTGCGGTGCGATCCACGAGTTTTTAGGTAATCGAATAATCGATTGGAGAAGGTAGGGAGCCCTATCGTCTGCTCATATAGAAACAGCAGTCATTGTGATTCAGGACACGGAACCAAGTGTAAGTTGGAGTCGTGAACGGACTTAATTGCAGTAAGAGTCCTTTAGATACATTTCTCTTACGAATCGATACCGCAGGAAAATACCCAGTCGGAATATCACTAATCCTTCATGTTTTTTTTATTTGAATTCGTAGTGTTTTTTTAACGACCCACCCAGTAACAAAGAATTAGTTTTGGCAGCTGGGACTTGGTTGAGACCTTTCCACAGAAAAATGTAGTTGGAGAAAAATGAGAGAAATTGTCACTTTTATTTACGACAACAGAATAACTGACAATCTGCCACAGTAAATTTCTTGACGACCAGAGTTGCCACCATGGAGTTGCCAATGCAGACGATGTTGTGGATGACTAATGGCGAGCCTTCTTCTTCTTTTTCCTCTTAATTGGTTCGGGGCAATTTTTAATGACGTGTCCTCGTTTTTGGCAATTGATGCATCTCACCCTTTTTTTGTTTTTCTCTTCGGCTTCAGGAGGATATTGACCGTAAGATGGACTTACAAAAGGACCAAGAAACTGCTGACGTTGGATTGGCTATTCTTCACTGAACTCAGCTGATCCAGATTCGTGAATTTGAAAGGATGGTGCAGGTGACGACTGCTGACATGAAGAGTACTCGAAGACGTACTCACAAGCTTCAAATTCAGCACCTTCTTCATTGCTGCTTTCAGAATAGAGATGATGCTGGCAAAGAATGTTGGCCATCACATTGAGAAGAATGACTATGTTGAGATGAAGCTGGAGAACAATTCTGATTTTGAAGCGGAGGAGCCTCCACTACTTTAGTAGCAGTATCTTCATCAGAATCTTCAGGTTCCTTAGTGAATGGATGTGTTATCATCAACTCAACTGATGCACGGTTGGATTTTTGGAAGCTGTAACATATAACAAGGTAATATAATAGCTGTGGTTAAAATTAAAAAAAAAAAAACACTTACTCTTCCATGAATTTTCTCATTAGGTCAGAACATCCTTCGCCCACATCTTTGTAAAAATTCCAAGTTGCTTCTTCGTAACCCAAGCCACTTGAGAAGGTACCATGTATTGCCTTTTGGACATATTCTGTAATAGATAAACATAATGAAACTTAAATGGCAGTCTAATTTATAAATCTTGAAAAAACTTAACCAATATCAAGAATGGCCTCAACGTCGTAATTTTCATTATTTCCATTGTTTGTTTTGAATGGTAAAAAAAAAACTTTTAGTCTGAACTAAATTTTGAACAAATTAAATATTCTTAACGCTAGATGGCATTAAAATCGTGTTGTTTTCAGTCGACGGCGAGGACTAAAATTAACTATTTTTTACAAAACAGTCTAGATGTTTGGGCTATAACTACAGGTGTAATTGATTGGGAGAGAAGATGGAATCATATGCAGCAACACTTTGGGCATCATGTAATCACTTAAATTGCTGATTCTTCATTTTGTTTCAAAACCACATCTTGGTGGCTTGGGGAATCTGTTTCCCATATTGAACTAGGTAAATTACTTCTCTCTTTATATTTGGAATTTGATGTTGCATCATTGACACTAATATTAAATTACATGATACTGTAAGTGTGACTGATGCTCAACTCATAACCTTTGAAAGCCAAGCGAATGAGAAAATCAGGGAAGCTGTCTCTGTGGAAGTAGAAGTATACGAAGGAGATGCGATTTCCGACTAGGTAAGAATTTAACTTCAATCGCCAGAAAGTTTCCATTTAAGAAAACCGTAATTTTGTTCGTAGGTCCGTTATAGAGGTCTTCCCGATGGCTACGTGGGTCCTGTTCACGTCATAACTATTTTAGGTGTAGATAGTAACATGCGTTGTGGAACTCACGTTTCCAACCCTAGTCATTTACAGGTATTGAATGCAGTCTACTATCCCAATAGTTCAAGCAATAATTAACCATCGATTAAATACTTCATTTAGTTCATAAAGCTGTTCTATACTAAAAAGGGTAAAAAAATAAGAACAACATCTTCTTTATAATTAGAAATCGAGAGCTAGATTACATCAATCATTTACTTGAGAGCGAGAGCCAGTTGACTAAAATTCTAAAGTATGAAATGCTTAAAATAATTGTTTAAATGACAAGTTACTCATTTACTCGTTTCAGAAACGGACCTGAAGATCTCGTCGATTTAGCCAATAACTTGCAAGCTTCAGTAAAGTTATCACAAAAGGTAAAACAACTTTTGAACTTCTCCGCATCCTACATCGACTGTAGATCAATTTTAAAATTTTCTTTTCTTTTAAAAAATTGTGAAATTTGATGAATTAATTAGCTGTCGTTCAGGAAGAGACAAATATAAACGAGAAATCGAAATTCGCAATTATTCACAGTAAAGACGGCGATACCGATTATGCAAGCGTTCTAATTTCAGAAATGGATTTTGAGGTATCTAGATAATTAGTTTTAAATTTCCTCAAATAAATTTTGTTTTAATAATCTTAGGAGTTGGTTTTAATTACTATAGGAGGATATAAAACGGACAAATGACTCTTATCGGTCAAGAGGATGAGATCAGCTCTCTTGGTCTAAAGTACGTTCCATTGTGACAGATATTCTTATCAAGACAAACCATTCAAAACTAACTCTTAAATATTTTTTTTAGAATGTGCAGTAGTTTAGACGGAAAAGGCACCGGCAAAGCTAAAATATTCCAAGCCAAGGTTACGTAACTCAATCCATCAGCACGACAAGAGTCGGAAGAGAAACAACAGCTTCTGTAAAAGTAAATAATTATTTCAAAGTTTCAATATTAATTTCCTTTTTTTGGTATATCAGATATTTATTTTTGCTATATCAACGAAAGCTTACTTGTACGAAACGACAAAAAAGGATCTGAGAACGTGACTATTCTTGTCAAGAGTAGACAAATCAACTCTATAAATTTTTATGTTGAAAGATCAACAGCCTACTACATTCCAACTCCCATCTGTGGCTTTTCTCTTGGCATAGAATTCTTGCAAAGATTCACATGAAGACATAGATCGATCTCCTTCTTCATGTCGATTTCTCCAATTAATACATTGGTTCCAAAAACACATAGAGAGCTTCAATCTGAGTTAACATAGTCTCGTTGAGAAGTGGATTGTCTAGCAACTGGATACTGTACTTCCATCCCTTCAGTACTCTTTTCAGACGATCGTCAACGATCGAGCCGACGAACGAAGCAGATGAACGTATTCGAATACAGCATGGCTATGTTGGAGTATGGATTGAATATCTTCAAAAACAGAACTTTCTCATATGAACTGGATCATGGATCATAAGAAATTCACTTGGAGTCAACTGTGATGCTACTATTTCATATGTTGAGAAGTTTGTGAATGCCATCTTGATGTAGACCAGACCATGGATGGATGCTTCACTGGATGGTATATAAGGCAAACAGAAGCTCTTCTTCAACATTCGTTGTATGCATACGTAGCTTCACTGTTTACAAGATAGCTCAGCACATTTGGAATCATGTAGGGGCCTCAATGTTCATTTATGGATTTTTCGCGAATGCTGCTCCATGCATGCTTTTCTTCTGAAGTGCAAGAAGAGTGGCAGCCTGAACGCAAAGGTGATGGAGTGCTCGGGTGATCAGATATATCTCTTTCGTCTCGTCAGTACTTTGGCTGGCAAGCGAACAATGTCTCTGCTTCCATCCAACTCGTCCAACCATGACCTTGCCATGAAGTTTAGCGATTATTTTTGCCAAAAAATCATGAAGATTAGACTGTAAATCGATGCGGATGCCGCGTCAGTGGACAATATAGACCATCCATTCCTCCAAGATGCTCAGTTCCTTTCATCCAGACGAGAGTCCGACCGTCTTCGCATGTTTAAACCGGTAAGCCCAGACCTTATCAAATTATAATGTTGTCTTCACCAACAAAATCCTGCAGTCTGGACCCACTTACAACTTGGCTGCTTAAGAAGGTATTACACGTGTTGGTGGATCCAATCACTAAGATTATCAATCTCTCGCTGTCGTCCGGCGCCGTTCCTCCAAAAATAGGAGAGTAAAGGGAGAAAAGGAAATGAAAAAAGTGGGCCCATACTTTCCTCTTTCCCCTTTTCTTTCCTCGGTCCGATTCTCTGTGGATTCGGTCGCGAAAACAGTAAACAACAGGGGAAACATTTAAATTTAACAGAATTTCTTTTGAATAAGTAACAACAATTTATACTGAAAAAATTTAGCTTGTTCAATTAACTTTCACATTAAATTATTCCAAGTTGTCTTCTGTTAACTGGAAACGTTTCACGAATATTTCTTCTTTTTTGTTGTTTACTTTATCTAGTTTTTTATGGTTAGGAGGAATATTGTTATTTGTATGTATCATCTACCTACCTACCAATCATTATAAAAAAACTAGACAAAGAAAACTAAAAAGATATTGAGAGAATGGCAGCATGTTATTTTTCTTGTAAACTTTGTTCTTTTTGCTCTTAGAGCCACTATATTCTATAAAAAAAGTTGTCATAGATCCATTACTGTCTTGTCGCGCTATAAATCATCTGTTTTTGAGAATGGTTTTCTTTAATTTAACATCTGAAATCGGACTCAATTGAGATTGCAATGTTATTTTTTGTTCAAAATACCCCGAGGTGCATGAATCTCACTCAATATTCTAATTTTGTGTAAAATATTATTTTTAACTTAGTTCCAGCGATAGGTATGCAAGTAATGCAACCGACTACTTTCAGTATAATTAAGAACTAAGCTAATGTCTTTTAGCATAATAAAATACGCGTAATTTAATTACTACACAATGAATTTTAAGAATTCGAGAAATTTTTGTTTTAATTTAATCGAGTTTAGTCGATTTTAATCGATTATAATCGAATTTAACACTTTTTTATGTTATTAGTTTTAATCGATTTTAATCGACTAGAATCATCAAGAAAAATAATTTAATCGATTATAATCGATGGTAAAACATTTTAGTCGATTGGAAATCGATTAGAACTTTTTATAAAATTAATCAATCGATTGGACCATTTTTCAATCGATTTTGGTCGGATGAGAACGCTAGCTGCCAGGCAGCGAGGGAAAAGGGAAAAATGAGCCTTTCACTAAATTGATCATGTCTCGACCAATAAAATCCGGAAACAAAATTCCTTTTGGAGTTTTCTGGTTAAGATAGCAATGAACATTTCTATGAAATTAGTTTTTCCTATAAGCCCTCGCATTTCAGAAAAGCGATTCCAAAGTACCCCCAGTTTATGATATAATTTTGAAAAACCCAACTTTAAAGCTAAATATCTCTTAAACGGGTGTTAATTTCGTCATTCTGCAAACTCAGGCAAAATTGGCGTGCAGAGAAGAACAGGAATATATTTTTTAATATTTTTATGGCCCTTTTCGGTTTTATATATTAAAAGCCGTGCCATTATTTGTGTCTACTTAAGTTATGGATTGATGGTTAAAACTGAATTTCTGTGTTTAACGACAAGACGTGAAAAAAGATATCATATAGATTTCGGTTATTTTCTGAAATTTTTAATTTTTTTCGTCCTTCGGTTTCCGAATTGTTTAACTTTCGGAAAGACGGTGACACAGGGAAATGTGCCCCTAAATTTGCCTCTATTACGTGACAAAGTCTAGAACTCCCACCCCCCTTGTCACAATCTGTAACATTTCGTTTAACCCCCTTCCCCCTATTGCGTTACATAATTTATAAACGCCGCCTTTTAAATATTGCCGATTGCGCTATAGTTCACTCATCCGCCGCCGCATACACAACCAAAAAGTTACCGAACACAAATTGTATGCGGTATTCACTGAAAAAGCCAAGCCAAGCCAAGACAAGCCCGATCAATTTTTGTGACAACTAAAACATATTTTTGTGTAAGTCAAGTTTCTTTGACTTCTGATTCAAAATGTTTAAATGGTTTCAATTCTAAGTAAAACCAGTAAAGCTTGGATCAAATATTCAAATTTCTTCTCTTGTTGAGTCATTTAGCGGTGTGGTCCACAAATAAATTTTAAATGGAAATAAATAGAAGATTTTTGAGGATGTTCAAAAATTCAATTGCGACGGGTTTGAAAACATGGCTTCCAACGACACGGGGATAATGTTGGGTCAGTCCACTTAAACTTAACAAATCGAAGGCGTTCTCATCTCACTGATTGTTTTAAATTTAGAAGGTCATAAAAAATGTGAACAGTCTATTCTCCAAATTTGAGATTTTTCTAATGAGCCGCTTTCTAGTTATTGAATTTCAAAAGTGATTTTTATTATTAGCCGCGTTGCCATTTTTATCCGGCAATTAGTTTTTTATTATTTCGAGCCTCTACATTTTATAGAAATTAGTTTTCATTAGTACAGATAGATAGGGAACTTTTTCCTCTATAATCTACCTGTTTTTGTTTTTCCATATGGGGCTCTACTGGGTCTGTTTCATCTAGCCGTTTTATGTGGCAACGCAGCGTGGAGAAGCAGATGACATGGAGTAAGAACAAAGGAGTAAGCACGTACTCCTTGGTTTAGTACGTGCTTACTCAAATGAGTAAGCTCATACTCCTTTATTTAGTACGTGCTTACTCCTGTGTTCTTACTCCACGATCTTTGAAAATAGATTCCCACATCTGCTTCACCACGCTACATTGCCAGATAAAACTGCTAAATAAAACAGACCCCGAAGAGCCCTATAGAGTAATTTTAAAATGTTTTTCATAGAGTGGGTCGAGATTGCCATCTTGGATGGCTGTTTTCCCATGTTTTGTGCAGCCATAACCCAAAATTTGGGTTGTTTTTGATTTTCCTTTAGGAGGGGGAGAAAGGGGTGCGACAAAAGAGTGTGAAAAACGAGGAATGGACCCCTTTCTTCCACCTTGTATTCTTCCCTTACTTGGCTACTCAACGGAAAGAACCCCCAAATTTCCAATGCTTTGGGGTTGTGGCTGCACCAAACATGGGGAAATACAAAATAGCCATCCAAGATGGCAACCTCGAACCACTCTATTACATTGAAGTTTCTATACTGTCTGTTTTTTCTGCATTCTCAGAAAATTATTTTTTATTCAATCCTATTAACCGAAAAACAATCTATTTTTTCTCCGAAAATCAGCAGTTTTTTTATATTTTGGCTAGAATAATTCGTTGTAGTTTGGTGTTCGTGCTTACTTCTTTTCCTCAATTCATAGCCAACGGTTTTTTTTTCATTAAACAAAAGGGTGGGGAGTTGTGGAAATTCACCCTTTACACAAATTCAATTCCTCATTTAAACGGCCCATAGGTGGCATCAATCGTTGTATATAAACATTGCAACTTGAAAATCAAAACACAAAACAATTGAATTATTTTTCGATATCTTATTATAAGCTAATTAATGTAAGCTATTATAAGCAAGTCAAGAATTAATGACCACCATTTTGCATTATTGCTGAGAATCTTTATTCAATATATCAGCGTTCTTCTTTCTTTATCTTATATTTGCGACTACGACGAGTAGCCTAGTACTTTTTAGAGTTGCAACTATTTTGATGATGTTTTTTTAGTCGCAGGATTGCTGTATCGTTTTTCGTTGACTTTTTTAAAACTTGTATTTCACCTTTTCGCCCATACGGCTTAAAAAAGTGCACATTTAACTCAAATTTATCAGTATTTTTGTCGAAAACAGTTTAAAATACCGTTAAACTTTTGCAAATAACACGCAACAACTGAATTCACGTTGATGATATTAAACTCAATACAATTATCTGGTGTTTGATCTCTGATAACAACGAACCTTTTAACAATACCACTCGAGGATAACTCAGGCGCTTCCGCTGTTGTTGAATTTAAAGGTTGATATTTATGAAACGACTGTGTTCTGGGCATAGTCTTAGCATTCAAAAATCTTGAATTGAGTACTGCTTCATTTTCCGTTATGGTCTCGGCTAATACATCAACAAATTTATGTTCTTGATATTGGTATTTTCAAATTAAAGTAATGCGAGGGGAGTTTGAATGTCTCCTGTTGAATAAGTAACACTCTGTAAACTTATTCGGTGAGCTAATTTCTTAATTGTGCAAACTATTCCGTCACATGGACCCTTACCAGGTGATATTGCAAAAAGTACCATTCAGCATCTAAATTGAAGTTTGGCAAAATGACAAGTGAGATTATTAGCAAAATTCTTGTAATTTTTATACTGCGAGGCGCGCCACCTGAAATAAATGTTACCATCCATGAAATAAATGATTTTCTTTAGAGTGGACGACAATTCTTTAACATAGCTAAGAACTGGTCGCAAAAATTAGTGCACAGCGATTTTGT
Organism: Daphnia pulicaria; assembly: GCF_021234035.1. Classification (NCBI taxonomy): domain Eukaryota; kingdom Metazoa; phylum Arthropoda; class Branchiopoda; order Diplostraca; family Daphniidae; genus Daphnia; species Daphnia pulicaria. The sequence continues at coordinate 4,675,913 of NC_060914.1, read as the reverse complement.
GTTGTGATTTTTACAGTGGCTAATGACAGCGGTACTGTATGGCGTAATTTTCCGAGTATAGTTATATTTACACAGGCGATAAACGGATGAATAATAGTTGCTTGTCCAACTGGATTGAACAATTATGATAACGTAGAATCTTGCACTTACATAGCAAATTTTTTTTGAAAAGTCAAAAACATCCTTCAGGTCTGAGGTTAAGTTTTAACTCACGGCACATATTTTTTTTTTGTTCTTACGCTATGTAATGATGTTTAGTAAGTAGATAAATTTTATCAAGCAAAATGTCTAAAAATTCATGTACAGCACATCACTCTTTGTCTTGTAGCATTGTTCTATCAGTAGAGACCCACATTTTTTACTTGCTGCAGTCCGGTCACCTAAAAATTCCACAACATGCGATCTCAATGATGCAATACCGGGACAGAGATCACATTACTTCATCATAAACTCTTAAGATTGAAGGTTGCATACTATTTTTTCCATAAACAAATGTTTTTAACATTTTTATGGCAATAGAGCATAAATAATAAGTTTGACATTTTGATGTTTTTCGCATGAACATACGCTGTGTGTGCCTCCGGAACCAACTACAAATACATGCTGTGGGCGAAGCATGAAGAATTTATAACTTTACAGGTTTTCACAATCAAAGTAGTCGAGCAAAATTCTTTGAACTTAGAATACAGCTCATCAATGTTCATCAATAATAGACGTTTTTGAAACTTAATTTGTTTCGCCTTCTTAAACACGTACGCTGACGGTCTTTCATGCCTGGTTGCATTTGAATATTCTCACCACACTCATAAAATTCCCTCACAATAATGTTTCGTTTCTCTTCAGTCATTGATCTGGCATTTTTCTTACTTAGGGAAGACAAGATGCCCTTTTTCTTTTTTTTATATTCTAGATCTTCTTACTTGTGCTTCAAGAAAAGAGAAGAACAATGAGAAATTGGAAATTGTCCATGAGATGGGTGCTAATACAACGTTATGATTGATGAATGATCTTTTTGCACTTGCGTGGAGTGGTGCACACCGATCTTTTAAATTTATTATTAAAAGTTCCAAGTTACTTTGAAGAAAGGTTTTATCACTAGAAGTGTGTGCAGTGACATTAACCAAAGACTATTTTTTCGTATTGCTTTTTATTCCTTGTTTTTTATCTTCATAGGAGTCAATCATAATATTTAACTGGCCTGATATACCTTTTTCAGACCATGTAGTGGGTGAGAGAAACATATTTCGTCATGATTCATTGTCGTTTCCATCTCTTCAAGACTCACAATAATCAGATCCATCAAGACTCACCAACAAGCATTCCAAAGTAGATCTAAGGGAACTGAGGATCGACCAGAAGATCGAGGCCTGTTATTGATTTTGTTATTCCTTTTGGTTGATTCAGTTTAATTTATTATGTTCAAGGGGACGGTGCAGTTGTGGGAAAAGCACGAATTTTCTGTGGACTTATTTTAAAAATTTACAAAAAAAGAAAAAAAAAATATCTAAGTCTATTTTTCCAGCGATCTTAGAGTACGATGCAGAACGAGACCGTGTAGTGACACCGGAAGATTCCTGTGTTTGACACAGAAGGCATAATTTTGTGACGTATTCTTCCCTGATTGGACACTCAAAAGTCCGGGAAAAGTACGTTACTCAACTAAAACAATTGTTGCATTGTTGTGGAAAGGATTTTGAAATGTGATCGTCTTTGACGAAAGCCACCGAGTTAATTATTGTCTACATTGGCTCAGCAAAACCGTCAAAAGTTGGTATAAGGTTGTCATTGAATTACAGAACCGACTGCTTATAATACCAGGGATCAAATATTCCTCTGCTACCGGTGCAACTGAACCACTCAACATGGCTTACATGGTCTAACTAGGATTATGGGGTAAAGGTACTACGTTTGCTAGTCTTATTTTCTTCATTGCAGTGCCGAATAGACTTCCTTGGATCCGTTAAAGGGCATGGTGTTGGGTCGATGGAAATCGTGGCCATGGAGATGAAGCATAAGGGCAAGTTCATTGTGTGATATATAGGTAACGTGTGCGTTGAACACGTAACACTATTGACATGAAGAATAATTGACATAGAATTCGAGAAATCATTTATAATATTATATATCTATTTATAAAGGTCTGGTTGGTAGAATAAGTCGTTTCGTCGAAACACTGGTCTCAGCTTTCCTCGTCAACTGGGATGACAATAACTGGCATTTCCCGTAAACACATTTCTTAATTAAAAATTGCTATAAGATCCTGCTTTTGACATCTAGCCAGTTTTTGTGAACTTACCGACTTACTTTAAATAAGTACAATACACCTATAAAACTCATACAAAATCCTAAATATAATTTGTTAGGGCTAAACCCTTTTTGAGCTGAAATGTGGAGAAGTCGAACCTATACCGTCGCTATAGAGAAGGACGCCGTCGATTGAAGGGAAAACAATACTTACCTGGTCGTCATAAAGATCTACAACAGGTTAAAAAAAACGGATTGAGGAAAATATCTTATGTGAATAAAAATAAAATATGTTTTTTCTTTGATAAAACGTTGTTAGATTCCTTATCTGATGTGATGATGAGTTACATATGGTATACATATGGTATACACATATATTCTGCAAATCTTGGTAATGGGTGTTGGTGTCATTTGTAAAACTGAGCACAAAAAATCCGGAGGTATTTAGTTTCGTCATACATAGTGAATTAGTTATAACAGTCTCTTTCATGAAATGATAGAGGGAAGTATGAAAATAATGAAGTAAATATGGTGGAGTTGGGCATTGTTCTGAATAACACATACAATTGTAATTTCCAAAATGCAAGTCATATATTTTACATTCCCTGTTTATTTTTGGAAATTCTGTGCGTTCATTGTAAGGGCAACATAACTAATGGTACTGCTGTTCCAAGCGGCTGTATTCCGTATTTTTCCGAATTTCTGGTAGAAGACACAGAACTTCAGAATTCGTCACTGAAGTGGTATTCTAGTGCAAATGTTAGGCCTGCTATTTCTCGCCAAGATCTTTGGTCAAGAAGCCATCTTCCTAAGTAGCCAGCACATTCCATAGTCAAGAAGCAATTTTTTAGCAATTTGAAAAAAAATTCGAAAATTTGCGAAAAATAATTAAAGTTAAATAATTGCGGTAGTTTCACTGTGTATTTAGCTGATGTGAAGGGGGATTAAGGAATTTGCAATACAATTTTGATATTTTTTCATTCTTGAGCGTTTCATTGCCAATTCATTGCACTTCGCTTTATAATTCAGACAACAGATTCTGCTATGTCATATCGTATTGATCAAGAGCACAAATTTCCGTTGTCTTCAGCTGCTGTATAAAACCAATGCCTTTCCACGAATACTTTTAGAAATAACAGGGAATAGTTTGAATACAATTCTCTACTCTCAGTATTTTTCGCCTCTCGCCTTTTTCAGTAATCTAACAACAGCAATAGCATTATACCTAAATGTTGAAAATGAAAGTTCTGAATTCTGCAAAGTTTGTTGCCTTTTTTCGTCCATTGTTGCCTTAATTTTTTAAAATCTAGTATTTCGGTTATAGAAGCTGCTTTCCGCCAAGGTTATCAATCAGATGCCAAAAAAATATTATCAATATGTACGACAGAAGAAAGTAGTTACCTAGAGTTACAGATAAAAAGTCACATTGATATATTGTCCAACAAGTCAGATCCTGAAGCCTAACCAGAATTTCTAAATTAACAGCTACCAGCCTACAATTGAGACTGAAAGAAAAAAATACTTGCTTTTGATTCGTCCAGCATTGAGGTTCTCAAATCTGAAGAAAGTAAAAGTTTACATGATTTTTTAAAACGATAATTTTTCGAGAGGACTTCTTCATTTGTGCTATTTATTGAAGAAACAGCAAACGGAATATCATCATCCAACATTGGAAAAAATGCCGGTGAGTGAACTGTCAGACAATCATGCTTCACGTCTGTTACCACTTTTTTCTTCTTAATGTCTGATCACAACTTAAACTTTTTTTTTATTGATCCTTATTAAATTTTGTAATAAATTTAAAAGAAGCGGAGCAGAGAGACAATTCACATCGCGGTTTCGCGTGTAAATTTTTTCGATGTCAGCCATTTTTTATGGTATTTTGGGTTTTTTTTCTCATTGTCTGTATTGCCTCAAGTTCTTATTTTTGAATACAATGTTTATTTGTTAATCATGATCAGTTTATTTCTACCTTAACTGCTTATGTTTTGAGAAGGTTTAGCGTTCTAAACCTTTATGGTTATATTTAAAACAATTTTTTTTCAGAGCTGTCATGGGTTTCCATTTCCAATATTCCAATGTTCTGTCCTTTTTTTAAATATCAAGTAGGGTTATAAATTTACATTTTTGAAAACTATTTTTTTCGAAAATCAAGGGAAATGTTTGAAATAATGAAATGCAGAAGAGTAATCATCATAATCAATCCCGAATCCACAACCTTGCCTTGATTGGATGCCAAAATCGGAATTTTCTCTGGTACGCGTTACCTCCCTTCTCACTCATTCCCCAGTAAATAGCGAAATCAAATAGGACAAGGCGGATCTGATCCTCTTTGCCCACTTTGGCCGTCGCTGTCATGGTTTCCCATCCTGTTGCAAATGGCAATCGACATTCAACGCATTTTCCAGCCGGACCCTTACATCATTCACCCACCCAAAATGGAGCCGCATTCCCTCCTATAGTCAAACAGGTTCCGGCTCTCCGCATGGAGGTTATCGAGGGTAGATTCCAAAGTCAGGGCATTCATCAAACGTTATCGACCTTCTCATGGCCAGCAACCGTCAAACCACAAATGCTGCCTACCAATTGAACATGCTAAGAAGATAAATACCATCACAGATTTGACCTTAAGAAATAAAATTCTTAGGGTCCCCTTCAACAAAAAGAACAGCGCATTGGATGATATGTCAACAGAAATTTACAATTTGAACAGTAAAATAAGGTAACTAATTAGTCTTATTGTGTGTGTGTGTGTGTGATTACTTCTGTGTGTGTTTGTGTGACTGTTTTAATGTTAATCTCTATTTTCTTATTTACATGGGTTTAGAGCTGTCAAATAAAGCTCTGCTGAAATTGGAAAAACGAAAAGATAAATAAATTGAGTTCCATAATGGAATTTTCGAGGGTGAAACCACCTCTCAGGAAGAGGTAGTTGAATTGGAATTCTCAACTAAGATAAGATCAGAATTCGTCAACAAGTCAAAAACAATGCGATGGCGACGATCGCCCCCTTCGACAAATGCCCCCCTGACTTTGGTCAATTGCCCCCCGACTGTCGCCCCCCAAAAATGCGACTGTCGGGTTAGTAAATCCAGATTCCAGCCTTACCCCGTTAGACTAGTAATTTTCATGATTTTACTCATTTATCTCTGTAGCAGAATTTACCAGAAAAGGGTGAATTGAGATCACACGAGAAGAATATCTTCATTTGAACATTGGATTTGAAGAGTTGGACAGACAGGAATTGGAACTCAATGAAAATTGAACAGGAATCAACACAAAACAAAGGCGAATTCGATTTTAACGATGAAGATAACCCATCAAAAAAGAAAGAAGATGTATTAGTTGAAAGGGAAAGTGGTTGTCCGTCATTAGTCCATAGAGAAGTTGACAGTGAACCAACGGAATTGGGAGCCGTTGTAAGAGACAACGCGGTTTCTGCGTCCGCAAGTTTATTTAAAAGTAAAGTTCTGTTAAGAAAAGTAAAATATTCAGCGCAGAAAAATATTTTGTAAAAATATTGAAAATATTGAAATCAAATTGCTAGCAATTTACTTGTCACGTAACTTGTCAGTTGTCACGGACTAAAGCAAGTAAGTAAGTCATTGTCTTGACAGTAAAAATAAGTTCGAAATAAGTTGATCGTCAACATTCAATCTATTAAACGGAAATGAGTGGGTTATGTTTGTGATGGTTACGGTCGTCGTATTCGAAGCAACGTTTTCCAGATAATCAATTCTTTTGGAAAAAACTAAGCCGTACATCACACTTGGAATTGTTTTACTTGTCGCTGTGGAAATCTCGTATTTGTGCACAGTCTCCTTGAAGGTCAGTTTTGTTTAAAATTTCTCAGCTTTCACAGCTTCCGACCTGAACTCAATAAACGTCGGGTCTATTTTTAATTTCAAACGAGACAAGGCTTTTTGGTGGTGACTTCACTTGTCAAACAACCCCCCTCCAAAAAATAACAAAGAAGACTCACCAATTTTTTTACAGAACAGGAAGGCGAATTTAACCAAATGCTCTTGATTTACCTCAGGTATAAAATCAAAACACAAATAATAACACTTAAAGATCATTTCCTAACAAATAAAACAGTTTGTAGGAAAAAAGAAAAATTTAGGAGGCGACCGACAAAGAAGAAATCAAAGAAGAATCAGAAAACAAGAAATAAATGTGCGATTGAAAATTCCTACAAATAACGTTTCCCAGCCAATTTTTGAATTTAGAAGAATTTCAAACATCCCCCTTGTTTTATTAACCTTGTATGATCTGTATAATTAAAACTCTTGAAGTTCGTTAATTCATTCGTACGTTACATAGAAATAAAACAATTTTTTAAATTGTCGAAATATTGCCTACTAACACATTTCGTACATAAACGAAAAAGCAAAACGAGCATATCAATTAATCAGAACATAAGGCATCAAGTTGATTAAGTGGTTCGGAAAAATGGGAACTCGATTTCGAATGCAAGGTCTGTGTTTAAGACACGGGGACAGAGAAAAATGTTGGCTTTATGCGAACGAACGAAATGGTATCTATTTGGTCCATGATTCAGCTGGATACGTTCTTGATGGGGCGCGGTTTCTGGATGATTGGCGTCGCAACTGGGCTGGATGAGCTGGCTGACGACGGCGCCTTGGTGGGTCTTGTGGTGGGGCCGGAATAGCTGGTGGTACGAATGCTGGAGCGGGTTGGATGCTTTGGGGGATTGTAGATCCTCGCATGACGACCACACGTTGGCGGAAGAAGCGAAGATTGCGGTTTAAAATGTGGCCGGCCGTGTTTTTCACTAAATAATCGTGCAATGGGCCCACTTTAACAATGATTTCAGGAGCCGCCCAACACTTGGTGATTGTATGTTGAGTAAGTACGTGGTCGCCGACGGTGAACGCTGGGAGGATTTGGGCTGTCTTGTATTAGCCGGCCGTTTGTCGGGCTAGTATCTGGTGTGCTCTAGCAACAGCAATTCTGCCTCTTTCTGTCAGTGATGGGCAATGGAACGACGATGGGCAGGGAGACCATCACGGAAAGGGCGGTTGAACACGAGCAGCGATGGAGAAGCACTGCCGAGCCGAGAGGCCTTGCGGAACAGGCAGAATGTCTTTGGCAAGTTTATTCGTGTCCAGCTTTCCACCCGTTATTGCGCCAATGATGAATTTTTTCATGGACTTAATCGCTGATTCAGCCCTGCAATTGGATCGGGCGTAGAGTGGCGAGGATGATCCCCAACCAATATTCCAATTCCGAAGGAAGGACTGGCATTCCGCGGCTTTGAACGGGCTGTTGTCGGACTATACGTTGATTGGGGCGCCTCCAATGTCCATAAAGAATTGCCGGAATGCGTCGATGAGGCGACGCGAAGATGTGATGAATGTGTTATTATATTATCTATAACATCTATAATACCTCGTAAAGGATTTCCTAAAGGAACGACACCACGGTACACATGCCGCTTAGAAGTGTATACACAGAATAGATGTAAGTAATCTATTCAAAATTTAATTATTTGATCACTTAATTAATTAATGTAATTCTAATTTAAGTTTCAGCTTACGTGGATACTGAGGTAGCACCGAAGAAACAAGAAGCGAAGCTGACCGACTACATGAAAATGGTCATCAACCTGTTTAAAGCTGGTGAAATTCCACCGTACTGCCCACTTCTCCCGGAAGAAAAAGAATGTGTCGTCTTGATCAATTTGATCAAGACGACTGAAGATGCACCAACTATGGAGACATCACTGAAGGCGCTACGAGTAATGATCAATGTGGCAGGCCAAAAATTAAGAGACTCACTCCGCAAGTCCATATTGGCCACTATGAAGTCGCTGTTGTCGCATCGAGAAGAAAGGACGCGTTTGGAAGCCGTCGGATGCATGGACAGCCTTGTCCGTCACTTTCCAGCCGAAGAGCTGGAAGCTTTAGAAAATGAACAAGATCTCCAGGAACATCAGTCGCTGGTCTGGACGATCAGGGAATTTATAGATTGTTATGGATATTAATGCGGGCGTGTGGCAAATCTAGTTGAAGCTGTGTCGCTGAGCATAGGACTGACTGCTGTAGGTTTTCCAATACGTAAATGGTGGTTACCACGAGTGGGATGAACCGTCGTCTGCGGGCCAGTCGATAGTGGCTGTGAAAATCCCGAGGCAATTGATGGTACTTCCGGTGGCTGTTTTGGCGGCTCTGCTTGGGCTGAGAGTACCACCTGCGAATTGGGTCTGAAAAATAGTGTTTAATTATAATTAATAACAAATGGCGTCTAACTGCGAGCCGGTATCCGGGAGGGCTCGGATAGGGACGGCCATGGATTTTGTTCCTGTCGAGATTTTTATTTTTGCCGATTCGTCGTCGGCCATTATTTGATGAATGAAACGAGCTTTTACGGCACCTGGCTTCCCCTCACTTTCACATACAGCTGCGAAATGGTTTTCTTTTCCGCAATGATCGCAGGTTTTTCCAAACACTGGGCATTGTGACGAGTGATGACGCCGTGGGTCACCACAGTAGTGGCAAGTAGCCGGTTGTTTCTTTTCTTTTTCTTTTTTTTTCCAGGCAAGCTGAAACAATTTTTTTTTGCTAAAGCTTTCCGAGACTCAGTTTGAGTTATCTCAAGTTGCCATTGAGAAATATAATCAAGCGATCCTCAAATTGGGTGAAACCTGCACAAATGAAGAAGTAACGAATAGCAACGCTGATGCTGGCTGCACTCCCGACAATTTTCCAATTCAGGAGAAGCGGCCACGAGCATCCAAACACGAAATTAAAAGCCAGATGATACTAGTAACGTGGCCAGAGTCATCCCGAATATCATGTCCCGAAAGAAAAAGTCGGAAGATAATTAATAGCGCCGAAAATGAAGCATTAGCAGACAAAAAATGCCTGCCCTGAACCGCTTTCTTTCACCAGCACATTCGACTTTGTTTTCTCTAGATTCCTGACAAGACTTTCTTGGTGCTGTGGAGATGAGGCCTACAGATGCAGATGTTAAGACTTGATCACTTGGTGGAAAGTCTGTATTAAGTTTAAACAGGGACGAATACACGAGCGTATGGTCCTTCGAACCTACTGACGAACCACATTATTATATTTTCAGTGGCCACCGACAATACGGTAGCAGAATTGAGACGCACAGCAATTAGAACTATTCGTCAACAATCTACGGAATTATTGGAGACTCAAGATATAAAAGGGTGTTGGGCCCTATTAGACGAGCTCTTCCCGAGACAATTTTTCTACCGGCTTAAACTCACACCTCCCTACTCAGGAGGAAAGGGCAAGGCGCGGTACACACCAAAGAGACTCCATAACCAACAGCATCGACCCAATGCAAGGGGCTTTAACACGGATCATTTGACTCCGGTAGCCAAATAGAAACTGTGTGAGCTGGAGGAGGAACGGAAATTACAAAACGATCTAGCGAAAGAAGCAGCAGCTAAGGCGGCTTTAGTGGAAAAGCAAACCGAAGTATTCTATCAACTCTCGAATATTAAAAGACGACAAGCTGAACTTGATAACTAAAAGCTTAAGCTCGCCAAACACGGTAGACCATTCTTAAACCAAGCTACTGGCAGCAGTGTGGCAGTAAACTCGATCTTGGCCACACCAGCCACAGGACGTCTCGAGCGTTTCAGACTTCTCTGCCAACAACAAGAGTCGGAAAAAGGCAAACAAGAATTGGAAAAACTTCAGGAAGAAACCGAAGAAGATAAATTACTTAAAGACGATAATTCTATGGAAATTGTTTAAAAAAAAAAAGAGTTGTTAATACAGTTGTTGCATATTACTTGTGTTTATTACAAATATCAAAATGGGAGATGAACCGGGGCCGTCCAAATCCAACACAAGGGGTAAAAAGAACAAAAAAAACGTTGAAACTATGGTAGAACCAGAACAGCCGGGTACAGAGGACACGGCGCAATCAACACCAGGAGATCCTCCACTACCAGAGGAAAATTGGTCTCGGAAAATTGCTGGCGGGCCGATAAAAATGGCATATACCTCATCTTTACCGCAGGAGACGTTTAATTGGACAAGAACTTGGCTGGGGTGTGAAAAAAATTTCGCAGACAGTGGATTCTTGTATTAATCATCCTCTAACATTTATGAATCATCCTCTTTCACATTTTTGTTCATGTTCATCACCCTTAATTGTGTCGTGTTGCTTGGTGAGCCTTTGTATTAGATTTGCGTGGGTGTATAATTTTTATTGCAGCCTATGTGATCTTTACTTCATTATTGCCTTTCAGAGTTTTGGCCTTTTGTCGAGCCGATTTATTTGTTCCTGCTTTAAATCACAAATTGTTTTTCTCCGTTTATTATTATGCTTAAATCATACCATCATATTATTCTAGTTATTTCACTTAGCTCCAAGAAAAAAAAAACCTTAATAAATGAGAGGGGGAAGACAAGGTAGGCATGCGAAGCAGGTGAGAATAGGCTTTGTTTCTAACTTCCCGTTGTAACCTTTTCAAATTTTGCTGGGTAATGGTTAGAGATGTGCTCAATCACAACACGTAACATTTTTTCTTGCTTGGATCTTAAGATTCAATTAAGATTCCTCCTTGGCCCCGTTCAGGGATGCCTCCACTACTTTCAACGCTATGGTTTTCATTTGACATCTTGCTAAATTGTGCTGGGAGCTAACTGATGATCCTATCGCCAAATGATGATAGTGGGGCTCCCAAATCTTGAGTTTGAGTTTGCGTAGATTAGAAGTATGGTACTGCAGGTTCTAATGATGGTTATTGAACGTCCCGCATCGCAGCAATGCTAATTGTATCCAGCGCTCAAATGTGCTGAATAAGTTCTGAGACGTTCCTGGGGTGTCAGTTGTCATGGCTGCATCGAGTTGCAACTTTGCTAGCCCATTCAATATGAAAAGAAACCCGTTAAGGGGAATGAGGGAAGCTTATATAATGCATTCTTTAAACCATATTACCTACTTTCTGTTTCCTTTGTTTTAGGAGACGATGTAACTTACTGAATTGTTGACGTGGTGAAAAAATTATGATGAACGACATCGTCTAATGACGATGGCTTTAACGGTTACTGCATTTGTTTTCAATGGCGTAACGAGTATTGCTGTTTGTTTGCGTTGTTGGTGGCATTTTCTAACTTTGATGCTTTTTTTGGGATCATGAAACTGGTCGCCAATTGTAGTTCTTAGATGACTAAGGGCATCAATGAGGCTGTCAGTCATTATCAGTTCTTCTTCTCTGACTCTATTAAATGCAGTTGTGGCTTCGGGGATTTGAAATAAAACTCTATCCGTAACACGTGTTTACGTCACCGTCACCGCAGTTTCCGTATTTATGGTTATCTGCTGCGTAAGCGAGTAAAATATGTTTGTTCGAACAAAATTTTACTTGACTCATCGATAAATTGGGAAATACCTTCACTTTTAGGTCTTAAAATATTCAGCACAGATAAACATAACAATAATAATGACCTACAAGCTTTAGGAAAACCGTCGTCATTATCTGAGTCTTAGTGAAAATTACTCGCAAACATTTCTTCGTACTAGCACTAGTGAATGAAGAGGGCAGTTTGTCTCTACTCGGCCTAGATAGACGCCGTATATTGCACAAGAATGAAGCATTTTTTAACAGACATACAGTGGGCACCGAAAGTGTCCGGACACCCGTGAGAACCTTATGGGAAACCGCTGTTTTCGCAAGGCAAAAAAGTGGTCAAATTTTCATTCGATTTGAATGAAAATTTTTTCGTAGGTTTTCTCGGGTGCCAGAAACAACCTTAATTTTTTGATGAATTTTAAAATAATGGGAAGGGTAGGTTTTTGTCCGAGGCAAAAGTGTCCGGACAGAAGAGAGGCCAATATGTAAATGGGCTTACTTTAGGTTCAAATTGTGACGCACTAAGAAATGCTAGAGAAACGCAGACGGTCTTAAAAAAAAGATCTGCGTTTCTTCTATGGTACCCATGAGTCAAGATGTTTTAAAATAATTAGTATTATTTTAGTACCCACCCTCGAAATTGATTTCGTGAAGTTTCAGTAAATGTAGTTTCGAGGAACTGGCTCGCACTGTCCGAATAAGCACAGACTCCCGGAACACTTCCACTGTTGACTAAACTAGACCTACTATTTGCAGTGCCACCTCCAAATCAGGAATATACTAAAGTAGAGAAAAACGGAGACTTTTGACTGACAATGGTCAGGAACTTGAACTTAGACTGAACTGTAACTATGAAGAATACGGGTAACCATATTTATAGGGGAACCGAAAGGAGGGAAGGGTTGAAGGTGACACAACACAAACGAAAGTGCGACACACCTCACGTACACACATACAACGACAAAAGTACGACATATTACATGTACACATAGGCACATGACGACGGACACACAACACAAATATACAGCTAGATGATGCAATAACACCTACGTTTCAAACGTGACAATATTAGAAATTTTGTGAACATGGTCTTACCATAGATCCAAAATTGCAAAACTCTTCTTGTGCAAAGACAATAAAATGTGTGCCCTTAACAACTCATTAAACGGGTAATAAAATTATAATAAGATGTTAATGATGACTCGGTAAATATGTAATAATAAAAATATCTAATAATAATTTCTTGTTGGACTTTTTATTTCTCTACCTAGGTCTTTTTTACCTCTTCGACTTTTTTCTGTATTTGTTCTTATTTTACTCCGTTCAGCTTGAATCCGTTCCTCGTTCCCTTGCTGTAGGCCAGCTTTAAAATCAACTTCTCTATTTTCATCAATCTGACCTTTACAGAATCCCACTGGCCAATTAGGATCGGATTCTCCTACAGGATAATTAAGTTTATTAAATTTGTGATGGCCATATCACATATGTGACATTTTGTAATCTTAAGTAAATGAGATTGTGAATTATGTTGCACAAAAGACGTTATGTGAACGATTTAAACTTTCTTAGACCTTCATATTCCTCCTAAATGATCTTAGGCCCTGGTTACATGACCGTTGACGAGGCATAATTTCATTAAGGTGATAATTCTTATTTAGTTTGGGTATTCTATTTGGGTTTGGTTTTCTATACCATGGAATACCGTACCTTTTTTTTAGAAAGATTGTATAATTCCACTGTGTCGATCCATCACATGTTATGCTTCATTCATATACCCTTCATGGACAAGGACTGGCCGGCTTAACTGGATTGGTCAAAATCTAGAATGGCTCAGTCAGAACCAACACGGGTTCAGGGAGAGCCACTCAACTGAAACGGCCGCCCACTCTTTGACATCCTTAACCGAATCTGCCTTTATGGAAAAAAAAACGTGTGCGGCTGCCTTCCTTGACATCAAGAGTGCCTTCGACTCAGCCTGGCATCCGGCAATCATAGCAGCCCTAAGCAAACGATCATGCCCAGCCTACCTAACGAAAATTGTGTCCAGCTTCCTCTCGAACAGGAAAGCTGTCTTCTCCATAGGAAACGAGCCCTACGTCAAAACTGTTCATATAGGATGCCCCAAGGGAGTAGTCCTTTCCTCTTTATTATGGAATTTGTTGGTTGACGACCTACTCAGAAAAGTTTTCCCGTTTCCAGTCTTATTCGCGTCATATGCCGACGACACTACCGTAGCAACTTCACATAAAGACCCGGCCATCGCTACCCAGAATCTTCAGCTCGTATGCAACGTCGTCGAAACATGGCTAAACAGCAGGAAACTCTTACTCAATGCTATCAAAACGGTCTTTGTCCTTTTCACACGCAAGCTCTCTCCTCTCACCCACCCTTTTCTCATCACTTATGGAATCAAAATCATCCCCTCGCTGGAAGTATCATTCCTCGGATTTTTGCTGGACGCCAAACTAAATTGGCGTGGCCACCTGGACACTAAATGTGTGTCGGCCAGACGTGCTCTCTTAGCAATCAATGGATGCGTGCGTCAGTACTTTGGGAAGGATCCTAGTCGGCTGCGCTTCTTATACTCTTCCGTTGTTGAACCTATAGTCACATACGGCTGCTCTGTTTGGATTTCCATCGTCAAGAAGAAAGCTGGACAAAAAAAAAACTCCGATTTATCCATCGCTCAGTCGCACGCATGATTTCCTGTGCTTTCAAAACCGCTCCCACCGACTCAATTATTCTCATCTCTAACCTCCTCCCGCTGGATCTTCGCGTAATAGAGATTGCTGCTCATCGCCTCCTATCTAGTCCAAACGATCTCTCATTCGCTCCGTCATCACGCGCAACCATAGCCTCATTACTTCCTTTTCTCAACCCTTCACACAAAATTGAACCCGTCTCTCGTGCCCGACTAGCCCTACATCACCCCTGGATCTTATCATCTCGAGTCACAATCCTTCCTCCAACCCTGTTATCACTGGATCCCTGCTGCCCAGGAACTCTGAAACTTTTCGTGCAAGCCCACCACAACAATAATTCCGCTGGTTTTGGGATTGTCACCCTCGACCACTCTGGCATAAGAGAAATCTTCAGCTCTTCTCTCTCCTCCAAGAACTCTCATTGGCAGATATCCTGCTTCTCAATCTCAAAGACCCTGGAAATAGTCGAACGAACTACTTCGCTTTTTAGTTGTTTTGAAATCCACCGAACGGATCGTTTCTTCATGTATGCCCCTGGCTCAAAAATCACTGAAGCCGAACTTGACAACTTTGCTAGAATCGCCACAATGGGCTCCAAGATCTACTTTTTTCTTGCCGCCAACCCAGCATCACCAGCCATCCTGCTGGCTCGCTTTTGGTCTCAGTCATGAACCAATATGTCTGACTTCTCTAAAAAATCTCCACTGCATCCGAAAGGTCTGATAAAATCCCACCTGGTGGCCAACTGGAACAGGGAATGGGCTAACTCCAAAACGGGCTTGTCAACTCGTGAATTTTTCCCAAACGTTCACTCTTCCTACACCCTGCTCAAACTCAATTCAAATGCGCTTACCACACAAGTGATCACAGGGCACTGCCTTCTCAATCAGCACCAACACCGCTTTGGTTTTTTGTCTTCTCCGGCTTGCAGTTGCGGCTCCCCTGTCGAATCAGTGTCCCACTATATTCTCTTCTGCTCTGTCCACGCTTTCTAAAGACGTCCTCTCATAATTGCTGCTGAAGACCTGAAAATACCTTGGCCCCCACCTCTGTCCGACTTTCCTAAACATGCGCTCCTTTGAAACACACTAGTCATTTTTCTTAAAAGAACCAATTATCTTAAATTCCCCCCCACCCGCCACTAGATAACTCCACCACTAGAGTACAAAGCACCAAATCGCGACGCTCTGTCGGCGGTCTCAGAGACCGGTCAGTCATGGGCCAGAGTTGTAAATTGACGCGCCACACCCCTACTCGCGAATACAGACCAGAGCTGTAGTCGTTGAGAGGAAAAGTCCGTTTCGCCACTCTCCTTGAACAATCGTCTCTTTCGAATTCTGTTCCCTTCCCCTTTTAGCTAATATGGACTGAGCTGGGGACTGCACCCTAGTCCCTGAGCATGGTCGCAGCTTTACCGGAGATCATCGGCTGATGATCTAGAAGGTTCAACCATGCCGGCCAGGTGCAACCACCAAACCGTGCTTAGGTTCTCTAGGTCATCTGCCTGAACCAGCTCAGTCAACATGGCCAAGTTTCCCCATCATCTGTAAATATTTTTTTAATGTCTCTGTATCAATTTTATACCAATGACTAACTTTCATCCGCAAATCTAATACTCGCGTTAATACACTGGGCCTCACTCGGTTTCCGAGATCTACTGCCCTTTTACAAAAAAAGGACCCCTGTAACAAAAAAATGAAACGCCATTAAATCATATTCAAATACAAAATAATCTTCATTGTCTTTTCCACAATACATGAATGGAAGTGGAAGTAACGATCTTGATGTGAAATCCAATTAAAATTACAAGACTAAATAGGATGGGTCACAAGAGTGGTTGTGGTGATTAATTCCATTTTAAAATTCCATTTCCGTTTCTAGATTTTCAAACACCACATAAGTTCTATTTTATGGTTTAGAAATCTACTAGTGATCGATAAAAAGGTTTTACTTTATTTTTTCTTCGTGAACTTTATTTTCATTAACTTTGTGCATGTTCTGCTAATTTCTCCCAAAATTTTTTAATATTTATGATGATTAATTTTATTTTTAGAAATAAGTGTATTTTTTCTTTTGAATACTTTTTGTTCATAATTTTCATTTGGAAAAGGACAGGTTATTTTACCTTGGTCTTTAGTCGCTCGGTCTCTCCACTGTTCACTATAGCTTCCACTTCAATCATCGCTCAAACTCTACTGGACACGTCTCCTCTTTACTCTTCTATTTAATGCCTTTCTCATCTGTCAGTTGTGGGGGGGGGGGGCGCCGTGGTATTTTAGTCATTCTCGCTTGTAGGTCAAGCTTGGGTTTTTTCAAATAAGGAGACTTTTCCGGCCTAAAACCGTTAGGTTGACCTCGATGAATCGAAGGCAACAGGGATCTATGACTTTTGTCAGTTAATGACCTTGTTTTCTGCTACGTCTCTAGCCGATTCTTTACAACTGTAGGAGTCAAAGATCGTCTATCTCTAATTCTTTTCAATTTTGGTCTCAAAGGATAGTTTAGTAAGTCAAAGTGTCTTTGATTTTAAAGTGAAGGTTAAAATAGTTTGGTTAAATGGATAACGGAAAAAGAGTGACAAGATCAAATTCATCTCACGCTGAACTGGCCTCAAGTATACCACCAGCGACAGAAGTAACATGTTCATTTCAATTAGCAGATCTAAAATCTGAATTTGAATTAAAATGTTAATAATCTCGTTAAATTCATGAATTAACAATTAAAGAACGATTTATCTCAAAGAAAATGCACGAAGATGATTTAAAGATCCTAATGATGCCAAGACTAAAATAGCAAACCAAGAGAAAAATATCATATATTTGAACTCCATATTGCAATTAAAGGATGGTAATATCGAAGAACTAACTATGAATCTCAATACGGCAGCTAAATCAGAGGTATAAAACACTAAAAATTAGTGAATTATAATTATACAAATTATTAACCTTGTAGAAAGTAAGTGAAGATACTTCGAAGAATCTAAATGATGCAACGACGAAGATAGTCAACCTGGAAAAAAAAGCTAATGCACAATTAAATGATCAACTGGAGGTAGATATAATTAAGTCTATTCAAAAACTTACTCACGTACATGAATGAATTCTTTTTCAAAGAATATGAAGAAAAGAGGTGACAAGTCGTGAATAACTTGAGGGAGTTCAAAATGAAGGTAGCTGACCTTGAAAAAACGAATGAAGATTTAAATTATCTACTGGTGGTAAATATAGTTAAGTATATTCAAAAACTTACTCACATAAATGAATGAATTTCTTTTCAAAGAATATAAAGGAAAGAGATGAAGAACTCGTGAATGACTAGAGGGAGTCCAAAATGAATATAGATGTCCTTGAAAAAAACTAATGCTGAATTAAATGATAAACAAAGGTAAATATGGTAAAGTCAAATGATAAAGTTACTCAGATACGTAAATGAATGATTTTTTTTTCAAAGAATGTGAAGGCACAAGGTGAACAAGTCGTGAATGACGTCTGAATGAGTCAGAGTAATATCAGAGTACAGCTAGAAAAACACAAAAAGGAAATACCAACACAATATGTGTCTTCAGACACTGATTCTTCTGCATCTGAGAAAATTAACCATGGTTCTCCACCATATGAGTATAATCCAGAGTATGATGAGATGCGCTGTGAGCCTGTGATGATGAAATGCTCCTGGAATATCACACTTTAAATCCTTATGGAGCGATAGTTCTGATACTCAGGTTCCTAAAAAATACACTGAGAAAAAAGTAAGTAAATGTACATTATTTAACTAGTAACAATATGTGAAACTTACACACAAAATAAAGGGTAAGAGATTAAGAGAAATCACCCCGGCAGCAAAGAATGATCCCAAATGGAATGATGAGTCTGATTCTTAGCTTCCTAAAAAATGACATAATAAAAAAAAGTAAGCAAACATAATT
This sequence comes from Daphnia pulicaria, assembly GCF_021234035.1. Lineage (NCBI taxonomy): Eukaryota > Metazoa > Arthropoda > Branchiopoda > Diplostraca > Daphniidae > Daphnia > Daphnia pulicaria. The sequence goes on along the minus strand of NC_060914.1, from coordinate 4,657,681 downwards.
TTACTAGTAAGAATATTTGTAATTTACTCTCATTATAAAGGGTAATAGATTAAGGGAAACCAGCCTGGCAGCAGATAATGATCTTAATAGTGACTCTGTTCCCAGTTCTTTCAGCAGGAACTGGGAACAAAGTAAGTTTTGAATAAGTTTAGTCGAAAGAATAAGACTAATATTGGATACACTATTAGGGAAAAAAGTTAAAAACAATCAACCCCGTTGTTGATAAAACCAGTGTGTTAGATAACCCTATAAAAAAACAAAATTTGCAGTTGTGAATTGTGTGTAAGTAACTTAAAACTTATCAATAAGTTTTTCCTCTATAAATTTGTTGTTTTTATTTGGATTTAGGTTCAAAAGCATTTATCATTTCATCGCAATGAACTCAACAAACTACAACGTAGATTTAGATGAATGTATGAATGTAGATGAAGAAATTCTTAAACGGAAGGTCTACCTAAGAAAAAACACCAATACACCATACAATGAAAGAACGTCCTATGGCTTACCCAAATATGTCAGAGAATTGATGAAGACTTTGTGGGATCCCAATTTTCTGCGAAACCACAAAATGTCATCTTCTATGCCTTCATCACACAGAAAAGTAATTCCTTAAAAACAAAAAAACAAACTTATCAGTAAGTAATAAAAAAATAGTAGTTTCCTACAATTCAAGAATAAATACTAAAGTAGTAAACACAAAGGAATAGGCACTGTAATGAAGGCGTGGGACGATATTTTCAAAATAAATTGGCCTAACTACTCTCCGTATGATCTGAGGAAGGAAATTAAGAAAAGTATTTGCCAAGAATTCAGCAATCATCGTTAAACAATAGCATCCTCACATGGCTTCCTCTTCTCTGTCACTATCGCTTTCCTTTGCAACTTGCGTCCATAGTTGAAAACGGGGAGCTCTAAATTCGTGGACTCTTCTAATTTTATCATGAATCTTGAAAATAAAAGAAATCTTGAAAATAATCGATGTCAAAGCTTTTGACTGAATAAATTTTAATTAACTGTTGTTAAACATCGAAAATGAGTTCTGTTCAAACCATCAAGTGTTTTGAAAAAAAACCAAGAATTGAATTGTAACAACCTGAAAAAATTATCTTTAAAGTAAAAAATGCAATTGAAATGTGGAACAATGAATCAAAGTTTATTCATGACGATGAGAAATTACATTACATTTTAAAACAAGCTGCTTTTGGCAAGAAAATAACAAATGATTATGCAAAATGGGCCCAACAGATACAATTAGCACACAATGTAAGTACTATTAACTAAGAATAACGTTAAAATACTAATAACTAAAATTTAAATTCTAGCTGGAGATGGTCGTGTTACTTGATGTCATTAAAAAAGCAAGTGATGCAAACAAGATATTCGAAGAGATTGAAAACAACATTTATGAGTGTTCCAAAATAATAGACACAATAAAATCCAGAAATAACCAAGAGACCGGACGAAACTGACAACCTACTGTGCCGACAGTCAAACACCAACTGCCAAATGCAATATCTGGAAAAGAGGGAGGGGCTTTGTTTTTTAGCATTAAAAATGTTCAATAGATGGCACTGCAGAAATACAATCTTATAAAATTAATAAATGTAAACATTTATAGTTTTTAGTTTTATAAGTTTAGTAACTACTAATAAGTAATGAATGAGTTACAAAAACCCAATTAAGTAAATATTAGTTAAGTAACTCTACTGACAAGTAATCGATAAGTGAAAAAGCTAGTTATGTTAAGTAATCGATTAGTGAAAAAAGCTAGTTCAGTTGAGGGGTCGGATCCGCAGTGGATCCCAAAGATGTCTGCTGGCAGCTAGTTCTTCCAGTTGGACTCTATCTTCTAGAGTGTCCAGTGGGAGGAAAATTAAGGTGATGCATGGGGGTAAGATTGGCCTGATTTGCTGGTGCGTAACAAATGTATGAGGAAAAAATTGAAGAAAATATATATTGACGGCGCCGAATCCTTGCAAGTGGGTCCATGTGATGTTGGAATGTGCCGAACAGAAACGCATGAGTTCAATCCGTTCGTCGTTTGTATTTGTTATGGTTGGGATGTAATTAAAACTAAATTTTGTTGTGTTAGGGAGCCTGACGATGGGGATCGTGATGTCGCATGTGTTCCCAGAGCTATAGGCGAGTGCAGCAGTGGTTGGGAGTACAGCGATATTGTTGACGTGGGTCAAACCATAAAAACTGATATCAAGATGTCCGTTGTCGTCTTCATTCTTTATGGCTATGATTTTGAGCCAGATATTTTGAGCGTTTTCCGTTCCGTCATTCTGGATACGTAGCAGATTAGTCGAGTGGCAATTGATGATGACCGGTGCTTTGAAGGGGAAGGGCCTAAAAAAATGTTTTTGTTTTGGTTCTTTAATAAATTGGGGATAGGACGTCAGAAAGCCAGGCATAGAGTCCATACGTTAGTGGATGGGCTAGAAGACGAAATTCAGGATAATGATCAGAAATGGTAATGCAGTCGTCTTTTCCTGATAATTTTGACAATTTTTTATACATGAATCGTAAGGAGTATCCAGAGATTCTCGAGAACTAAAATTCGTGCGGATGGATAACAATTGTTATACCATAAGATCCATGGATTGGGATTGTAGTAAGTGAAGCCTGGAAGAGAAAAAAACTTTCTCAAAATCAGTCTAGTTTATGGCCAACTTTGGTGGAAAGAGAGAAAAAAGATGAGAGGTTCTTTTCATTGCTGTGGACCAGTGGGTTTGGAGACAAATAAATTTGTGATTGATTGATTTTTAAGGGAATCCGTGTTACTTTAGTGTGAGAGAATGTCAGAATTTTTTTTTGTTAAGTGTTTTTTTTTTTTTTTTTTTTTTTTTTTTTTTAATTTCGAATGGTGGATGATTCTATTGAATTTGGTTATAAATTTGAAGGCCCTGGCTGTCTCTGATTTGTTTGTTTTCTTGGTCAGGGAATGGTTATGGAGTTTAAGGATGTTTAAGAATGTTTTATCGAGGAGTTTTTTGTTGTATCCCATAGTTTGGAAATTTTTGATCATTGACCGGGCATGTCGTCAAATATGAATTTATTAGAAGAGATCCGAAGTATTCGTAGCAACTGGGAGTAGGGAGTAGCTTTTATAGTATGATGGGGGTGGGTGGATGCAGGGTGCAAATAGGCACCAGATGCCGTATCCTTGGAATATGAAATGAATGAATGAAATGAATGAACGGGTTCACCATCATGCCTGTAAAATTAAACTATGAATTAAAATAACAAATTTCTACATTATTCCAAAGCAACTTACCCTTCCAAAAATTCTTTGATGAGATCTGGACATCCATCACAATCAACTTCGTAGACCCAGGTTGCTCTTTTGTAACCCTCCCATTGAACTTTATACCAGGTATTCCCGATAGGACACATTCTAAAACATAAAAAAAAAGAATTACATTATCTAAATAATTACAAAAATTAAAACAAACTTACCCAACGTCAAGAATTTTCTTCACAGGATACCTTTTTCGTTTATCCATGAGGAATGACGTAAGAGCTATCAAGAATCCACACACACCCTTAACGAACGAGTTTTCTGACTTCGGGTTGAAAAATAAATCAGAAAATGAACGAGAAATAAGAAAAGAAATTGGGAATAAATCGAAGGCAAAATAGATGAAAAGAAAACATTGTCAAACATCAACAAGTGACACACACACTCGCAAGCATTTCTAAAAATACGTAACCGCATTACCCATCCCCGTCCCATTCTCCTGCTGTGCGCAGTGATTTCCCGTCGCCGACGACGTCGAGTGGCGTCGTCGAAAGCAAAAGACTTTTTGGTCGTTTGAACCAAATCCGATCATTCCGAATTCAGTCGTGCAGGGATCAAACGATTTGCAGAGCTCTCTCACACACACACATACATACATACAACAAGGCATCTCTCTCCCTTCTTCATTTCTTTTAATCTTTTATTATTTTTATATCAGAAAAAAGCGACCCCGGACAACAAGAAAGAAGAAAACAGTGGGAAGCTCGTTTAAATAATCCCGTCTGAAAAAGCGACGTCGTGTGTGGTTTAAAGTAGAGAGAAGAAAAAAAAAGAAATTAGGAACAACATCAAGATTTCTAACTGCTAAGACGAAATTCTAATCGGATAAGTTTTGAAATAACTTTTGGGCGGGGACATTTAAAAGAAAAAGAAAAAGAAACAGATGGTTTCCATCTTTGAATTTCTGGAAAATCCGCCCAATAAATAGAGACGAAAAACCCTACGTTGAAAGTATATTTTAGATTACTTTTTTTCTCTTGGGAGAATTTAATGAGATTTAAATGGCTAGAAAAAAAAGCGGATTTTCGGTCATCCATCGACAACACCCAAAATGAAAACGAGTCTCACAAAAACAGACCCGAAGATCGATCTAGCAGACATATTCCGGGAAAAAGAAAAATAATCAAAGAGAAACCCGATCAAATGGATTTCCAAACAAAACGTCTAGAAAAACCAAAGACGGTGCCGATGGAGATTCAAAACGGTGCCGAGAAATAAATTTAAAAAAGAAAAAGAACTTTTGCACAACCCATGCTGTTAAAAAGGATGCGGTGTATAACCCCCCCCCCCCCCCATTTCGGTTAGGAAAATGTGCGTTATCATGATTTACTAACGATGGCTAGAGAACTTTAACTGTCGGAAAGACACGAATCCTCGGGGCAAATGATTTCCATCAATATCCCAGCGAAAATGGGGAGGAGCATCTCTCGGTTTGTTGCCATTTCCAGCTGGAACATGTGGAAGAAGAAGATGATGACAACCCAAATGGAAATGATAAAAACACACAGAGAGAGAGAGAGAGAGAGAGAGGAGATTATACATGAATGTGCAGAGTGCAAATCGGTCGGGGTGACTCACCAGCCGCCCACATCCATCCGAAGCGATCCATCGGGGAGACACACACACACACACACAAACAACATGGCAACATTCCGCCCACCGTTTGGACCATTTAAGTAACGATTTATGCCGTAGTATAGTAGCCCAGCTGAATTTCTTTTTCTTTTTTTTTCCTTTTTCCCCATTCAACCCATGTATTATCCCAATGGAATGGAGAAGCGCAAAAGTCCCTAAAGTCTTTAGCTGCTTCCCCCTTTTTTTTCTTTCTCTGTTCGCCAACATCCTTCCTTTTAACATTCGGCAAACGCCGCCCTTTTCCCAGAAATAAGATTGACTCGACGACTCGCGTATATTCTTCTTCTTCCCCCTTTTTACTTTTTATTATTATATTTACATTATACGCGTGTTGTTTCTCCACCACAGGAAAAGATGCTTACACCGGGGGAAATAACTATCCGACACAAACACAAAAAAGAATGGTTCCAGGATGATAACATTTTTTCGAGAAACTAAGACTGTGGTATCCAAGAAGTTTGTGTTTTAGATGGAGGCGTGATCTCGTAATTGATATGATTGTTTGTGATCGCACGTATGATATCATGTAAAGCAAATGGTTTGTTGATGATAAAGAAAGGTCATCAATAAAACGGAGAAATAGAAATAAGTTTTCAGGTGGATTGTGAATGATCCTGTGGGTGGTGTAGTACATGTAGCAATTGGCAAAATAAACTGAGATGCAACAATCCATGGCAGTGCCCTTTATTTGGTGGAAGAAACGCTTATTTTTAAAGCTGATCATGGAATTTGTGAGAACCAGTGTGAGTTTTTCGGAAAAAAGTCTATGAGGTGGTGGTTTTTTTTTAATGCTTAGTTAAGGAGATTGTTTGTAGATGATGCATGTTTTCTTTGTAGAATTTGGTGGAAGATTCGATACCAGCTTCCCGTTGAATATTCGGGTAGAGGCTGGTTACATCAGTGGTTACGATTTATATGAGCTGGGTGGTAAAGGTCATGTTGGGAGCCGGTGAGAAAAGTTGATGGTGTCCACAAGTGATCCAGGAATAAGTTTGAGGAGGTGGCTAGTTAGTTCAGTTATGTATTTGTCTAAAAGATATGTCAGTGATGTGAAAGTAGCCACGATTGGTCTACCAGGGAATGTTTGGCTGGCGGATTCTATTTTTTAAGTATTTTAGGTGGGAAATAAATCATAGATCCAGTAGGGGGGCGACCACAAATGGCTTCATCTTCAGTTGGGGTGATTAGGCGGAGAGCTAGTAGATTTTCAGAGGTATAACAAACCATTTTTTTGATAGATTTCAATTTACAAGTGAAGTCAGCATGAGACAATTCTTTATAGGTCGATTTGTCAGAAAGTTGCTGGTTGGCTTCTCTGTCGTAGTCTTCGGTACTCCAAATTACGTTATTACGACCTTGCTTGACATGCTTTCATCACGTGGACGTCGGTTTGGTGAGATATTTTTGGCTTCTTTAAGTATTCTTTCGTGTGATATTGGGGATGGTAGGAATGGTGTGTTCCGGAGTTCGGACAACGTTTTAATCACGTTGTCATCGAGCATCCAAAATTGATTTTCGGGTTTCCATTCATTTTTAATAATATGACATAGCCATCCTGTTTGATGGGGGTGTCCAGAAGGTTTGGAAATAATTATTGCTGTGTTGATTTCTTTAATAAGACGAGAAATAGGTTCTGGAAATGATTTCACGTTTTTGATTGACAGAATAAAGTTCAGACCAAGGTAGAGTACCTCCGTAGCTTCGTATGTGAGCGGATTTTTGGATTGATTAATGAGTATTTTATTTTGGAGCAATTTGTTAATTTCCTCGGATGTTTTGAAGACCATTGGCTTGTATGTAAGATGTATGGGTGTAGCAAAGTTACGATAAGGAACTGAAAGGAACTGAAAGGAACAAAATTCTTGGTTTATTGCATTATTAAAAAAAAATAAAAAAAAAATTTTGAAGGGTTCTTACGTTGTTGAAGAGTGTTAATTTGAGGCTGTTGATTTCCTTGCCCAACCTTGTTGTTCCATTGAATAGGTGGAATATATTGCGGAAATTATCGTTGAGACAAAAGTTGAGGCATCATTAATTGGGGATAAAATTGTTGTGGGTTGATAACAGTATTGGAAAATGGGTTCTGTTGAATCTCATGAATAAGTGATGCTGGAGAGTGACCTTTATCAGGTGAGTGGCGACGTCGTTCCGGTGAGTGAGATTTGCGTCGTTTGCTGTATTCTTGTAGTTCCTGTCGGATTCCGTTAAGGACCATTTGAGGGACATTGCGTAGTTGTGAATTGATTGTCTGCTTGACCAAGATTTCCATCCTGGAAAGATATCCCAGTGCTAGTGAGTTGATTACTGAAGTTTGTTCGGCCCAAAGTACATGTTGAATGTGATCGAAAATTCCTGTTTTGTTTTCTTTGTTATCCTTGATCTCGTTCGGGATCGATTTTGAGTTGTAGCATCCGGATTTCGTTTCCTTCCTGATTTAGTTTGACTGTTGACCAGGTCAGCCAGTTACTGCATTCATCTTCATGTAGGTAGAAGGATGCACATGGATTATAAATATGTTGGCCGTGATTGGCGATGTCTAGTTGATCAAATGATTGAGGAACCGGTACTCAGTATTCCATGAAGTACGGCGAAAAAATTGGGTCCAGAAGTATGAAGATTTCGGATTTTTTAGGATGATGAAAGATAAATTGAAGTTATTCTGGTGAATGGTGGTGATGGTGAGTCCAGATCAACATGGAAGCTCATGTTAAGGAGCGAAAAGAAAAAAAGAAATTATTTCTTCTTAAAAAACACTAAAAGACATAGATTGGACATAAAAAAGAAAAAGATGGTTACTCAGTGAAGAGTATAACATGTTGATTTTCAAATACATAAATTTAACATACAAAATAAGGGAAGGGTGGTTACTCAGATAGAGTAATCAAATAGGAAAAAGATGCTTAAAAATAAGGTTAGGTCAGGTTAGGTCAGGTTAGGTTAGGTTAGGTTAGGTTAGGTTAGGTTAGGTTAGGTTAGGTTACGTTACGTTACGTTAGGTTACGTTAGGTAAGGTAAGGTTAGGTTAGGTTTTTATTGAATAAAAATAACAAAAAAAAGGATTTAGGGTGGCTTGGTCGAAGAATAGAGAAGAAAGAAAGAGGCGTGTTATGTGTTAATGATAGGGGGTGTAAGTGAATAAGTGGTGAATGGGGGTGTCGATAGTCGGTTTTAATTAATGAAAGAAAAGAGTCACTAAACTGTGTCAAATTATGCGAATTGATTAAAAAACATTTGAATAGTTCTGCCAAGTGATTGGAAAAGAAATGTTTGTGAGAATTGTGCCAAATGATTGGGAGAAAAAAAATTTGGTTATTATTATGATTGGTTATTAAAAAATTTTGTGCCAAGTGATTGGTAGAAAAAATTATTGGAGGGTTGTGCCAGGTGATGGGAGAGTGAAAATTTTTTGAAAAATTGTGCCCAGTAATAAGGGAAAGAAAGTTAGAATCGAATGATTGGAAAAGAAATTTTTCAAAGGAATTGTGCCAAGTGAAAAAAAATTTGTTAGGTGATTAAGAAAAGAAAGATTATTGAAGTTGGATTATTGGAGTTGTGCCAGGTGGGAGTGAAGGAATTCTTTTTTTGAAGTGCCGAGTGATTGGGAGAACGATGAAATTTTTGTTAAAGTCCCAAGTGATTAAGAAAGGACGAAAATTAAAAGTTGTATCAAGTGATTGGGAACAAAAAACTTTTTTTTAAGTCGTGTCAGGAGATAAGGAATAAAAACTTTCTTTTAAAAAAAGTGCTAAGTAAATGGGAGGAAAATTTTATGAAGAATTAGTTCAAGTGATTAGGGAGAAAAAAAGTTTTGCCAGGTGAAAGGAGAAAAATATATTTTTTAAGAGTTGTGCCAAGTTTTTGGAAAACAAATTTTTTAGAGGGTTGTTCCAAGTCAAAAAATTTTTTTTAAGGTTTTTTCCAGGTGAGGGAGAAAAAAAACCTTGAAGGGTTGTGCCAAAATTTTTTTAAGAATAGCTCCCAGTGATTGGTAGAAAAAAAGTTATTTTTTTTAAACGTGCCAGGTGATTGGGAAATTTTTTTTAAGTATGTCAGGTGAATGGGAGGAACAGAATTTTTTTTGAACAGTTGTGTAAAGTGATCGAGAGGAAAAAATTTTTCTGATGAAGGGTTATGCCAGGTGATTATAAAGATAGTTTGAAGAATTTTGTCAAGTGATGAAGAAAATCCTTTTTGTTTATAAAAAGGATTATGAAAGAATTAATGCCTAGTATTTGTCTGAAAAAAACTTTTTCAAGGGGTTTGTGGCACATGCTTGTTATGAACAGAATTTCTAAGGGATTTTAGTGTAAGGTACTTCAGTTTGGAAGAGTTATTTTTTTGGAAGGATAGTTTAAGTTGAAAAAATTGAGTTTAGAGGGGGTTGAGAAGAAAATAATTGTCAAGTAATGGAAAAAAAATTATTAAAAAAGGGTTATAGTTGGATAAAAATAATAAGAAAGTGAGTTTATTGTGGCTTTCTCAAAGAAGAGAGAAGAGGGAGAGAGGCGTGTTAAGTAATAATCCTAAAGGGGTGTAAGTGAATAAGTGGTGGATGGGATGTCAATGATCAGTTTTAATTAAATGAAAGAATAAAAGTTAAGAGTGGCTGAAATGTGGAAGAGTGAAGAGGGAGGTTAGTGGTTTATGGGACTAATGATAGCTAATAAAAGATGAATGTTAATTTTGTAAAGGGGAATAGTTGGTTATTTGCAAAGATTTTGTCTCTAAAAATATTTTGTTCAGCTAAGAAAACCTCCTTATTTGTGTCGGATGCATATGTCAGAAACGGATTCGGAAGAATTTGTAAAAAGTGTATGCCTGTAAAGAAAAAAGGAGAATTTTTATAGAAGTTTTGTGGCAAGTACTTGTCATGAAAAGATTTTTAATAGTTTTTTTGCCAGGTGCTATAGCTAGGAAAAATTATTATTAAAAAGGTTTCTGTCGAGTGATTAGGGAAGAAATTCTTTTTTATAGAAACAATTTTGTGCCAAGTGTTTTTGTTTTGAACGATTATGTCAAGTGATTAGGAAAACAAGAATTATTAGAGAAAATTTGTGTCAAGTGATTCGTAAGAAAAATCTTAGAAGAATTGTGGGAGAAATTTATGTTTTGTTTAAGAGTTTTGCCGAGTGATGGAAAGAGGAAAAAGACTTGTGTCAATTGATTGGAGAAGAGAAAAAAATGAAGAGTTGAGCCAAGTAATTGGAAATTTTTTTTAAAAGAATCGTTCCAAGTGATTGGGTGAAAAAGTTTAATGAAGGGTTATTTCAAGAGACTGAAAAAACCAAAATTTTTTTTTTATTTTTAGGAAAAAATTTGTTGATTGAAGAGCTTATGCCGAGTGTTCGTATTGGGAAAAGGGATTTTTGTTGTTGAATAAAAATAAAAAAATTAGGCTTTAGGGTGGCTTAATCGAAGAAAAGAGAAGAAGAAAGAGGTGTCTTGTGTGTTAATTTTAAGGGGGTGTAAGTGAGTAAGTGGTGAATGGGGATGTCAATAGTCGGTTTTAATAAAAATAAAAAAGTAAGGGTTAAAGAGTAGTGGCTTAAATGTGGAAGAGTGACGATGGAGATAAGTGGTTTATGGGGCTAATGATATCTAATAAAAGTTGAATGTTTATTTTGTTTATTTAACAAGTTCGTACCAACTGATTTTGGAAGGGTTTATATGGGAAGGTAAGTGTCAAGTGATTGAGAAAAAAAGTTTGTGCTAAGTGAAAAAGGACTTTTTTGGTATCAAGTGATTGGAAAAAACTTTTAAATTGATAAGAAAAATTATATGAAGAGTTGTGCTAAGTGATTTGGGGAGGGGAGTTTTTTTAGGAGTTATGTTAAGTAATTTGAGGGACAAAAAAAAAACGAACATGCCAAGTGATTGAGAGAAAAATTTTTTTTAAAGAGCCCAAAGTTATTGGGGGAGGGAAATTTTTTTTTAACAGGTGTTGTGCATAGTGATTAAAAAAAACCTTCACCAAATGTGCCAAGTGATTGGAGTAGAATTTTTTGAAAACCAGTTATATCAAGTGATTGGGAAAACAAGAATTTAAAAATAACATTTGTGCCAAGTTATTGGGGAGAAAAATCTTTGATGCGTTGTTCCAAGTGATTGGGAGAAAACATTTTTTTTAGAGTTTTGCCAAGTGATCGAAAGAAAATAATTGAAGACTTGGGTCAAGTGGTTGGGGAAAAGGAATGATATTTTAATGTGCAAGGAGATTAGGAGAAAAAAGATTATTTCAAGAATATGTGCCAAATGATTGGAAAGATTTTTTTCTGAAGAATTGTGCCAAGTAATTAGGGGGAGAAATGTAAAGAAGAGTTATGTCTAGTGACTGGGAGAACAAAAAAATATTATTTTTTTTTTAAATCTGCGCCAAGTGATTGGGAATCAAAAGATTTTTTTGAAGAGTTGTGTGAAGTGAACATTTTTTTTTGAGAGTTGTGCCAAGTGACTGTCAGAGATAAAGAATTTGTGCAAAGTCATTGGGGGGGGGGAAATGAAGATTTATGTCAAGTGTCTGTTGTGCTATGTGATTTATTAAAATTCAAGAGCTTTGATAAGTGGTTGGAAAATTTTATTTTGAAAAGTTGTGCCAATTGATTGGAAGAGATTTTCTTAAAGAATTGTATGAAGTGATTTGGAGGAGGAAATGAAATGAAGAGTTATGTCAAGTGACTGGAAGAGCGAATTTCTTTTTAATGTGCTAAGTGGTTGGGAGAAAAAGAATTTTTTGAAGAGTTGTGCCAATTGTTGGGGAGAAACATAAATTTTTTTTTAGTTGTACGAAGTGATTCGAAGACAAATTTTTTAAAAAAATTGTGCCAAGTGATTGAAAGAGAATTCATTGGAGAATTTGTGTCAAGTTATCGGAGAAGAAGAAAATTGAAGAGTTGTTCCAAATGATTAACAAAAAATTAAAATAAAGAAAATATTTTTGCCAAGTGGTTGGTAAAAAGTTTTCTTTGTTGAAGAGTTGTGCCAAGTGATTAAAAAATTTTGTGTCAAGTGATTGGTAGAAAAAAGTTTTTTTAAAAAGATCTGTGCAAGTGGTTGGTTAAAAAGTTTATTTAGAGGAGTTAAAACAAGTGGTTGGAATATTTTTTTTTAAAACGGTTGTGCCAAGTGTCTGGAAAGAAATTTTTTTTGAAATTGTGCCCAGTGATTAGGAGAGAAAAACAATTTTTTAAAAGGAGTTGTGCCAAGTGATTAGGAGAAAAAAAAATTTTAAAAAAAGTTAAAAAGTTATTGGGAATTTTTTTTTAAAGGGTTGTGCCTTACGGCGTACGTACGTACTTACGCGGTGTAACGTACTGCCTACGGCTGAATACAACCCTCTTTCGCCCTTAGGGCCTTAAGGCGAAATACGAAAAGGGTGATTTTGGTGAGCGAAATTCATCACAAATTAAGCATCGCCCATCAAAAATGGCTGCAAGCAGGCAATTCTTTGTTAAAATATTTTACAGGTTGAAAAACAGATACATGTTCATGACAATTCTTACTTAAATGAAAAAGATGACATTTTTTCCCTTCTGAAATTTTTTAGGCCCGCGTAAATCCGGAATCAATGCTCAAAATAGCATCTAGCCACACTTCTTCCATATCCTTGTAGCACTCAACATTTGGAATTGTTAATTGCGCACACCTTACGCAGGTATTTGCTGAAGGTCTGAATTGGTTACGTGCTCCATTCAATTTGTAGCGCAGTTAATACTTTCCAACGTCCCATGAAATCGGCACATAAGAAGATTCGGTGTAAAACCAAAAAATATCCGAAAGAGATATTTTTCCATGGTTCGTGCAGTCACCTTCCCGTCCACAACGTTGTTAAGAAAATCAACAAAAAAGTTATACGAAATGTTCTCGAACATTAGCCCCTCTGGGCTCTGAAAGACTTCTGGAAAATCCAGTGATCGGTCCAACGATGCAAGTTTAACCGCCACAGTTACCGGAATCGGTAGAAAAACGGATTGGACTTGACGATCCGACAAAATCTGTTTCAGCAGACGAAATTTTGTTTTTGGTAACCATACAAAGAAATAAAACTTATTCTATTTATTTTTACCTGATCTAATTCCGACATAACAAGTCCTGTAATAAAAAGGTGGTATCTATTTGATTTTCCACCACAATCATTGAAAGCTTTCACCATGTACTTGAGGCAAATTACCTCTTGAATGATGGCAATTCCTATTTAAGGAAAAATTTGACTTTCTTGTTTAAGTTTTCGTGATCAAAATTAAAACCTTACCAAGAAACAAACCAAGCGTAAAATGGATTTCTTCGATGTCACGCACTTCCAACCCGACTTGCTCTCCGTGTCTTGCAAAAACTCGAGCGCCGTAGTAAGCCAACATTGAAAGGAAGTTTCGGCGAAGACCGCCGGCATCAACTCCAGCCTCACCGACGAAGGAAACTATGAGAGGTTTTCTTATTTTTGACCAACGCAATTGTTTAAATTAGGTTGGATTTTAAAATTAAAATAAGAAAGAAATTAGATAGTCTTATTGCGTCGTAGACGTAGCCAGACCTGCAAACTTCAACGCAGTTCCCAAGTTCTTCCGATCCCGATCCCCCCCCCAAGCTTCTTTGTCCGTCAAGGTCATCCATTTTTCGCGATGTTGTTGAATTTTTTTAAGTCCGTGTTGATGTAAAATATGTGCGCAACCAGTTGGAATTAAATAAATATGGCAAACCCTTCTCTCCTTTCATTCTTGTGAGATTAATGCGCTTGGGTATAGGGATGCTGTTTAGCACCTCCTCTCTCTCTTCTCTCTCTGACAGCTTCGACAGCCATTGACGCTATCTCGTGCTTTTTTATTCTTAACTAGTGGTTTGTTTCTACATCTAGTAAGTATTAGAGTAAACTATATATTGCAATTAAAGTATATATATCTGCTATTTGAATTTATTAAGTGAACTATCAATACTCGATAAACTGCTAGTCAAATATTATTCTCAACAGTCCGCACTGATCTAGGACAGCGGCTTGTTCAAAGAAGTAACCGTTTTCTGCCTCAATGTTTCCTGGTAAGCATAAACGTTGACCGATCCCATCGGTTTTCTTCCCGCGACACTTCCGTACGTGTTTTTCAAGAACATCCATCGGCATTACTTCCTCACAGATAACGCAGGTTTCAAGGAAGACGTCGTCTAAATCCTGTTCATCTTCAATATCAGTGAAGTCTTCATTTATTTCGATGTCCCTTTGCAACGGGCACAAATAAATGTTTTTTGGCGGAAACCGATTTCAACCCTTTCCCGTCCACAATTGGGCCATCTCCTATGAGGTGTAGCAGCTTCCCATTTTTGTTAGACTTTAACATCTTAAATCCACCGATGTTTTCAGGAAAAAAAGCTTGATAAATAATAATTGACAAAAATAAATTAAAAATTTCAAATTGAACACGACAATTCATTCTATACCTTTCAATTTTCTTTTTAACAGTGACTTTGTCTTTATCCTCAAAAAATTCAATATCACGGCCCCATAGACCATTTCTTTCCAACAAGAAGGTGTCGTTTGGTTTTACGACCTGAATGTCTTTCGAAATTTTGTGCAAACAACGAAAGCTTTTGACAAATCCGTGCTTCTCTGTAAGTTAGGATGATAATTGGAATACAAATTCAAAAATAAAAAAAAAATCCTTTTAACGTACCATTTTTTTTTGTTTAAAAGTTTTCGTCTCTCTTCAACTTGATCAGCAAATGGTTTACTAGCGCTCCTTTTTTCGGTTGTTTTTTTTGCAATCTTTTAAGATTTCTCTTGTTGGTAGATACTTTTCCGGTTAATGTTGACGGCTGGGAATCTATAAATATAAACGAATTTTCTTAAGTTTTTTGCTTATAACAGCATAAGGCATAAAAATTTACAATAACAAATATAAAAAATTTACCGTCGTGAACAAAGTCGCTATCAGGATCTTCTTCGGAGTCCTCTTTCAGTTTACTCATGATCTTTTCGACCATTTTCTCCAGAGATTTTCTATCCATTTCAATTGCGCACGCTTCTAATTTTAAAAGAAACCGCTTGAACGGAATTTCGATGGAGCACCTAGTGCAGTGACAATTAAAAACTGACTGATGACTTCTGTGATTTCAAGTTCAAAAATTTCTAAGCTCCGCCTCTAATTTCTATTTTTCCTATCCCCTTGTTTCACTCGGTGCCTGTATGGGAAAATCTACAGCTTACATCTAGTTGTTCCGAGGTGACCTTCAATCCAAAACATCATTGGTGGACATCATCTCTTCCTCCTTAAAAACGTCTTCGAGACAAAATGTCTCAATGTTATTCCAGTTTCACACGATTTTTCAGCTCCCTAATACGCAGTTGAATTACGAAAAAAGGGGGTGGGAGGAGGAATGGCCTAAGAATTGATGGTGATGCATGTGTATTTGATTCGAACATGATAACCACATTCAGAGTTAAATAAAAGTGAGTTCAGAGTTTCAGACAATTGAATTTGTCAATGGTCATTATGCCAAAGATAAAGCAAAGAGAATTCGACTAAGGAAGAATCAGAATGAGAAATTAGACGAGGGGCAATACCATAGCTTTCATTTGTTGAAACTTTAATTTTAAATCGTCGATTTCAACAGATTTTGGATGAATTATTTGTTCTAGGGCCAACAATTCATTTACTGAAATTTGTACGTTATATTTCTGAAGGACACATTGATTGAATGCATTGCCATATCCGGACCATTCTGTCAATGGCTTTAGTTTCTTTCCCTGAATAAATTTATTCAAATGAAATTAATATAAGAATCAACGGAACATATAGTTAACCTAAATAAGTTCAGGTACTTCGCCTTCTATTAGTCCATTTTCTTGTTCCTCCTTGAGCTTTTGCAATCCGGAAATGTACAGTTCCATGGGTGAACGACTATGTTCGGTCCTTATCGGATGACAGTTCCAGGCATCTTTAAAGGCTTGAAGAGAACGTTGAAGGAGATCGTACGCAACCACATGAAAACAAAACAAATTAACTTCTGAGCCCACGTCCAGTTGACCGTCAATTTCCATTTCCCTGTTTAATTGAAAAGTTTATTTTTAAGGGTTGTGCCAAATGATTGAGAAAAAAAAAATTTAAGATTTGTGCCAAGTGATAGGTAGAAAAAAGTTTTTTTTAAGAGTTGTGTAAGTAGTCGTGGAAAAAGTTTATTAAGAACAGTTAAAACAAATAATTCGAGAAGAGATTAAAAAAGGTTGTGCAAGTCATTGAGAGAAGAAAAGTAGGGTTGTGCAAATGATTTGGAAGAATTTTTTTTTTAAAGTTGTGTCGAGTGTTTGGAAAAAAATGGAGAGTTTGTGCAAGTGAATGGAAACACATTTTTTATGGAGAGTTAAGCCAAGTGATTGGGAAAAAATATATATTTTTGAGGAGTTGGTGTCTAGTGATTTTGAAAAGGGTGGTGCCAAGTGATTGAAAAGAAGGTTTTTTTATAAAAATTGTTCCAGTGATTGGGAATTTTTTTTTTTAAATTGTGCCAATGATTGGAGAAAATTTTTTTTTAGGAGTTTGTGCCGAATGATGGGGAAATAATTCTTTATTTAACAAACGCAAGTGATTGAGGGAAGACATTAAATGTTAGGGAGTGGTTCCTCAAGGGATTTGTGCTAAGCGGTAGTGTTGGAAGAAAGGTTGTTGCTAGAAGAGTTTCTGTTGAGTGTCTGTATTGGGAAAGTATTTTTAATAAAGGAAGTTTTTTTTTTAACCAGAGTTTATTTTAACAGTGAGAGGATTTTATTTTTATGGAATGCCAGTAAAATTAAGATAATTAAAAAAAAAACCGGACACATGTTTTATCAGTACAATGCTCATAAGGGGGGAGGGTCCAGTGATGTGTTCAAAGAAGGTTGATGGGCATTTAAAAAATTCAGTGCATGGCGTAATGGCAGGTATGGTGCTCGAGTGCCATTTCTTCAAGTGCCACCCGGCCTTCCAGGGTATCCAAAATCGGGAATTTAAATGTAATTGTCGGCGTTGAAGGGACTAGTATAGGTTTGTTGGAGACTAAAAGTAGGATGAGTGGGCGAAACACAATTATCCGAGAGTTACTAAACCCATTGTGATGATATGCCATCTGGCAACACGGCACCCATCGGCTCTATATATAGGAGAGGACCCCCTCCCTATGCAGGTCTGTCACTCTGACTCCCACTCAGTCTCTGTCTGCTCTCCACAGAGCAGTGGTCGTCCCAATACACTGTTACGAGCCGCAATCTCTCTCTCTCTTTATTCGACTTCATCACATGGCGCAGTTGGTAGTCCAACGCCATCCCGTTTACCATCAATCGGCATGGCGCAGTTGGTGGTCGTTTCAGTTAAGGTACATTCATCCTGCAATTTATTGTGACAATTTATTGGCGTTAATTTTTCGACCAGAGTGTGTGTGAACTGCAGTTTTTGTGTTGTCGCGACAGTTTCATCACGACCGCATGGCTGCGCACGGCACTACCCAGTTGACTAGTGAGTATTGTGTGGCCTAACATTTTTGCCCGCCATTATTTCGATTTGATCGGATGAAGACATTCGTGCATCCGTGTTCATCTAAAGCATCTGACATTTAACTGTTAATTGGAGTCGAATTTCTCGCTCACGTTGGTCTGTTTCATGATAGCGATCGTGATTTATTGGCCATTGGGCAGTTTTTTGAACATTTTTTCGCCATGCTCTCGTTGGTTCTTATTATGGTAGCTATCGTGATTGATGGGCCACTGAGCAGTGCAGTTTGAGTTTTTGTTCCCACGTTACAGTGTTAGTGGCCAGCAACAAGCATCCATTTTGTGTTTTATTTTTCTCTCTTCAAGCTGGAGAACGAGAATAGTGTGCTTGACATTGGCTGGCTTTGGGGCAATTACCACAACATGGCGAATCCGGCTTTTAAGCCGTATGGTAAACCTCCACCTTTTGACTTAGATGAATACAAGGACTCGTTTGAATTATGGCACAAGAAATGGACGATTTTTCTCAGCCTGTCGACGATTGATTCGGCGCTGGACGCAGGTCAGCGGGCCGTATACAAGGCTCACACGCTGCTATCGTGCCTGTCAACCGACACACTCCAAGCGGTTCTCTCCATGGGCTTAACCGACACGCAGCTTGACAACCACACGGTCATCATCGACCACCTCCGTACTCGTTGCAATGCCGGCCGCAACCGCCACGTGTGGCGCCAACAGTTCGCGGCAAAGACACAAGGCGTGCAACAATCAGCAGACGATTGGTTGTGTGAGTTGCGGGACTTAGCTCGGAAATGTGAATTCGCGACGGATTGTTGTGCGAATTGTGAAAAAACTCGTATTTTAGGCCAACTTATATTCGGCGTTGAAAGTGATGAAGTGCGAGTGAAACTCCTTGAACAAGGTGCGACTTTATCGCTGGATCAAGCGCTGACGATTATTCGGACAGCTGAAGCCTCCAACAAGCAATCAAGAAACTTGAAGACTGGAGACGCAGCAGCGATCCAAGGCACTACTTCAAACTACAGGCGATCTAAGCAGATGTCGGACCGACCACCACCTCGTGAAACGGACAAACCGCCCGAAGGTGACAGTGAATTGGACTTCAACAAGTTTACGGGCTGCTGGAACTGTGGCTCAAAATCGCGGTGTAAACCCTTGACGGCCTGCCCGGCCCAAGGTAGAAAGTGTAAACGATGTGGTAAGCCCAATCATTACGCTCAAGTGTGCCGTACTTAAATCTACTACCCCAGAACTTCCCCGAACGCGTGTTGAACATTTAATAGTGCATACAGCGCTATCGATGTGACTCGTTTTTTGCGACGCATCCCCCACGTGACGGACGGATTTGGTTCTCATCGTGCACACAGCACGAACGGTGCGACTCGTTCTCTTCGACGCACCCACACCCACATCACATGGCGTACATTTAATTGTGCATACAGCATGATTTGTGTGACTCGTTTTTTTTCGACACATCTCCCACGTGACAAACAGTTTCGTTTTTGTTTTATGTTCGTGCGTACAGCACAACAGTGTGACTCGTGTTTTCATCGACACACCTACCCCATCACAGTTAATTTTTGGTCCGTTTGTGCGTACAGCACCCCCACCACGTTGCAGTTTACGTGGCGGAAGTTAATTTTTCGTGCAGCCTCCCGACGCTTCCATATTTCATCCAGCACTTGGCGCCACCTCGCGTCGAATTTTGAAGTTGGAACCAAACGACGATCCTAACATCGCCTGGCTGTTTTCTCACCATGGACCCTCCCGACCTTGATGACAACAACACCATCATCATCCTTCTCCGTGGACGCGGTAGCAACCGACACAACGACGACGCCGCCCATCGAAGCCAAAACTGGCCGCTGGTATTGCAGCTCCAACCATCCCACGTCGGTCAACCACCTCCGCCAACCGGAACGTCATTTTTTTCCCAGCCGAGAAGACACATTGACACCCATCTCATTCGCATGTTTACTTATTCATGGTTATGTGTGTATTGTGTGTTACCAGTTGGTGCATGTTTCTTTAAAATCTTAAAGAGCAAAGTTAACTATGCTGTGTTATCTTTGCTCATTGAAAGGGGCGTGTGATGATATGCCATCTGGCAACACGGCACCCATCGGCTCTATATATAGGAGAGGACCCCCTCCCTATGCAGGTCTGTCACTCTGACTCCCACTCAGTCTCTGTCTGCTCTCCACAGAGCAGTGGTCGTCCCAATACACTGTTACGAGCCGCAATCTCTCTCTCTCTTTATTCGACTTCATCACACCCATCTAACAGAGTCCAATCAGCATTTAGGAGGGGGCAGCAATATTTTGTTAATTAGTTTTCAAAGCTGATAATGTGTCCAGTGGAAGGGATGTGTATGAACTGGAAGTGGGTCCTGTTGGGTGAATTAGTTGTGGGGATAACTAACTCACAAGTTAGCCCTTCAGTTGGTAAAGTGGAATTTTGTATTTCGAAGTTGTAATTCGTGTGAGAGCGAAGAAATTGACATCAAACTCGTCAATTATTTTTAGCCAGACGAATCCATCAATGTTATCACATATTCCTATAAGGTCATCTGGGAGACAATTAATCGAGGTAGGTTTTTTCCAAGGGAATGGCATTGCAAACAAAAGATAATTAGTTCAATTGAGGTTTATTTTATTCATTAATGGATGTTACAGCAGTTAGTGGGTTTTGGGTTGGTAGTGGGATTATTAATTGCGTGGAGTTGGGATACATAAAGGTTGTAATTAATATTACTAAAAATTGATGTAGAATTCATGATGTTTGCAGGATTTATTCCACTATGGATTCGGAGTATTATATTATGACAGGCTGTTAATGGGGGGTTAAGGGTGTGCCATCCAATCCATGAGTAACAAGGGTCTTGTTCTATGCGGAAGGGAGGACAACGTTGGTAGATGAAATTTCCATGGTTAGTAAGGTGGATTTGGAGTAAATTTGATGGCGGTGGAATGTGGGTATCCCATGTTACACGTTGGAAGTAGTCAGTCCATTGTGGAGTAGTTAGTCAGTCCATAGTGGTTGATAAAGCGGTAGGGTGATGAAATCGAGATTAATGGAAATTCTATCGATTACATAGGAAGATCTTGTTAGATAGGTTGCCCTTTATTAAAAAAGTGTTTTTTTTTTATATAAATGTCAGAAAGTTTGGAGTGAACAATGTGTGGTATGTTTTTAGTGAGAAAATGTAAATCGTTTTTTCCTACGGATAACCATTCGTATGGGCTTCGGAAACTTGATAATTGTTTGTAGATGAAACGGAATGTAGGGCTTGATAATGGTCTAATGGGAGAGAAGTATAGCGAGTAATCTTCGAAGTTGATCGTGATTCCATTGGCAGATGGGTGTTGGCGAAGGACAAAATACTTTTTAAGGACTTGTCCTTGATATCGGATGTAGAGGTTTTGCCAAAGCGGATCAGAGAGAAATGTAGTCCTTTCTTTTTCTAGTATGCGGAATAGTAGTACTTCTGTATTAAGATAGTGTATTGAAAGGTTCATGGTGTACGTTTGAGTAAGAGATGGTATGGGGTGGGGTTGCATGGAAATGTCAATGTCAGATGGTTCCGCAATTGGTTCGTAAAGGGAGGATTTCCCTGTTTTAATGTTCCAGGATCGTTTTCGTGAGGGGCTAATTAACGTGGAGGGTATAGTAAGTTGTTGTGGGTGGAGGTTAGTTTTCCTTGTAAAGAAGCAAGTGAATTTATCAAATTTGATAGGGTTAGTAGGTGATAATAAGGAAATAGGATGGTTAGGAGGGGAAAGGTACGTAGTGGTAAACCAAGAGAGTTCTTTTAATTCATTAAAGATGTGTTTGTTGAATGGTTGGATGGGAAGATATTCACGTGTTTTGAAGTGGGTTTGTGTGGGTAACATTATTTTGAGTGTGGGTAAACCGTGGTTAACCGGATTTAATGAGTGGAGAGATATGTTGACAAAGTAAACCGGATCTTGGGAGGTGTCAGTTAATCTAATAATGTGGGGGAAGGCCATAACATTATTGTGAAGGAGAATGGAGTCAGCGAGTGTAAAGGTAATCCTAAAGAGTAAAAATTGTGTCTTTTTTAAGTTTTGAGATTTTTGATGAAGTAAGAGGAAAGGTTGGGTTTATTGCCATGCATAGTCCTTATGGGTTTATTTTTTAAGAAGGTGGCTAATTCAATTTTTTGATAGGGGCTCTTTTCAAAGTAATGATTAAAGATAGCTTTATGCAGTTCATTCAGATGTTTTTTTACTTGTATCCAATTGCGTGATGAATTATAGTTGGTGATGAATTTAAAGGCCGAAGTAATTGATGACCTGTCATTTTTAGAAGTAAGTTCGTTGAGGTTTTTAGAAAACAGTAATTTAATATAGTTTTTAATCAAGAATTTAGGGTAACCCATGTTGATGAAGTCTCTTTTTTTTTAATTTTTTGGCGTGTTTCCGAAAATATTCTTCGAATACGCATTAGTTGGGAGTAGGGGGTAGCTTTAATGGTGTTAGGCGGGTGCATTGAGCAGGAATGTAAATAGGATCCGGAAGCTGTTTCCTTGGAGTATGGTTCAGTGATAATACGGTTTTTTAGTTATTGTGACAGTAGTGACTAAGAAGTTTTGTATTTGGCCAGGTTAACTGAATTCGTAATTAACGCTGGAGTTGGAAATGGTCAAGATGGTTGCGGAGAATATAGGTTCATTATATTCAGTGGTGATAAAAAAAATCGTCAATAAAGCGAAGAAAACAAATGAGCCAGTTGGGGGGTGATACAATAAGGCTCCGGGGGATGTATAACATATAGCTTTTGACAAAATAGACGGATATGCACCAGCCCATTACTGTACCTTGTATTTGGTGAAAAAAGTTTTTATTTTTGAAGGGTATCATAGAGTTAGTGAGAAAAGAGAGAGTGTGTTTTCTCTTGAATAAAGGTGGATGAGGGAGAGGACATAGCTTTTTTGTTTTAGATATATTTTTTAGAGTTTCTCAGATTATCCGTATATAAAGGTTGCAGCTATAATTTCTTCATTCCATGGAATTAGGATATAAGCTGGTGACATCGGCGGTGAGTAAGGTAGAGCCGGAAGGGAGGGAATTATTTGATAGTTTTTGTAAGAAGTCTTGAGTATCAATAAGGGAGCCCGATATAAGTGATAATAGGTGACCGGTAATTTCGGTTGTATATTAGTCAAGTGGATATGTTACGGAGGAAAAAGTAGCTACGATCCGGCGACCAGGGAAAGTTTTTACTGGATGGTTGTTTATTTTTGTGAATTTTGGGTAAAAAATAAATGGCTGAGCCGGTGGGGGGTCTTTTACGGATGTGTTAATCTTCAACGGGACTAATAAGTTGAAGGCTGAGTAAATTTTCTGATAGCTCATGGAATTGCAGTTGTATAAATAAAAGATTATTTTCATAATCGTTTCTAGATAATTCCAGGTAATGATCTTTATCATTAAGTGGTCTCATGCCTTCTCTGTCGTAGTCTTTTATAAGCCAAAGCACCGTATAACGTCCCTTGTCAGATTTTAGGATGTGAATATCTTGTCTGCCTTGGAGGTTATCAAGTTCTAAAGTGATTTTTTTGTTGGTTGTGTCATTATTGGTGATACTGGATTCAGGTAGTAGGTTAAAAAGATTAATTATTCTGGTATCAGTCATCCATGATTGTACTCAGTACTAGTGAATTGTACTGGTGAATTTATTAAGCCATCCTTTGATGTGGTTTGAGGTTTTTTCTGAGCGAAAAAGAGTGATGTGTTGATGCTATGGATTAGGAGGGAGATTGGTTGTTGGGGAAAGGGAGCTGCTGGTGAATTTGGAAAAAAGTTAAGGCCTAAGCATAGTATTTCGATAGCTTCGTTAGACAGTGGTTCAGGTGATTGGTTGACTAAGATGTTATTTTTTAAGAGATTGTTGATTATTTTAGTGGATTGGAAAATTATAGTAAGAACTGTCAATAAAGGTGAGAAAATTCCTGTAAGGAACTGAAAGGATTTTTATTCAAATTATTTTGAGAAGAATACAGAAACATTTTTAATTTGTAGTACGTGTTCGTAGTACTTTTCCCAGTAGTTCTCCCTCTTCAGGACCGCCCCTACCGCCAAGTAAGGTAAAGCTTCCGGAGCTCGCCAAAAGGAGCAGGCCAGTCAAATTCGTTGGCTAGGGAGCAGGAGGGGGAAAAAAGTCGCCTGCTGAACTTTACACAGAGTGTCCCATCTCCTTATCTCTGGTATTGGTTAAAAGTTGGTGGAATGATGGGGTTTGTCTCACATTGGTTAACGGTTTCGTTAGTTTATTCGGTAGAATATGCTTAATTATGTTTCTAGGTTTGTGATGGGAATTTTTTTTGTAAGGAGTGCGCCGTAAGTTGAGTGTCTATACATAGAGATTAGTCAAAATCAGATGGTAGTTAAATGGACTGGAGAAAAAGATGCAGAAGAGTATAAAAAATGTTGGAGAGGCAGGGCATATGATAATTTTTTGTATGTGCAGTGGATGAATGTAGTCGGGGATTTGTACTGAGTGCATCTGCTCATAATCTGCGATGAGAAGGATGGAATGCATTTGGTAAAAATAGGCTCGAAGTGAGTTGGGGTAACGGGGGTGAATAGGCGGGTCCTTAGTGCCTGTCAATGGAAAATATTGGGGGGTAACAAAGTTAAGATCCCATAGGTGATAATGCTATAAGGTTAACAGACAAATAAGTGGTAGGTATGCCGGATGGGGCTGGAGGTGATATTTATCCTTGGAATTTTTTTTTTGTTACTGGCTGTGAATTGGGGTGATTGGGGGTGAGTATGGTTATAAATGTTAGATCGATTCTTTCAATTAAAAGGTAGGATAAAATCCTATATATATATTTTTAGCAAATGCAAGATTATTCCAAAAGTGGAGTCGATTGGTTTATGTAAAAGTAAGTATTAAAAAAATATTATCTTTTTATTTTTTTTTAAAGAAAGGAAAAGTGAGTCTGGGAATGTTTAGTCACCATCGGAAGAGAGTATCATTAAAAGAAGCAATTTGATGCTGAAAGCAGGTATAATGGCGTGTCCCAGTGATTATGATGTTGAAGTACAATTTTATGTTCAAAACGTTTATCAATTATGGGAGGAGTTGGTTCACGAAGGGGATGTAGTTATGGAATCATAGAAAATAGACTGGGAACCAGAGTTGTTGGTGGATCAAGAAGAGGAAATGGTTGAGCAAGTCGCCATCGTCGCCAAGAAGGCGACGCTGTGAATCCCGGGGAGGATGATGGAGTTACCATAATTGAAGAACTTATTGATTTACCGGGTAAAATCTGGTTTGGTAGGTGTTATTTATTTAGATGTTAATTATTTGTACCAGGTGACGGAGATAGCTGTTATCAGGATACACGGGTGAAGAAGAAGGAGGAGAAGAGGAAGGAGAAGAAGAGAAAGACGAGGAGGGCGGATGGTGCGGCACCGAAGAAGGATAAAAGTCATAAATTAGGTGTACGTCACCATGCTCAGTTGGGGAGTAATAAAGTCAGGCTTCCGTAAAGAAATTGTATTAAAGAGAAGGAAACTTTATAATTTATTTTTTTTGTCAAAAAGATTAAAACGTGTGAGTTGGGAGAGTAGGACTGAATGAAATGAGGAAAGGGGGGAAACGTGGTGGTTACAGAGTTAGATATGGTGGTGTGTTTTATGTAAGGTGTATAGAATAGTCTTCAGAAAAAATGTGGCTGTGGGATTATTGGAGCTAAGGTATGTAAAATTTTTTTTTTTATCATTTCATGGTGGAAGAGTCGAAGTGAGTTTGTGGAAACAGGGGTGAGAAAATTAGGGTGAGTCACACGTGTCTGTTGGATTATAACTGAATTGCAGGTTAGTATAAGCTGGGTCTGGAGTATATGCTAAGTATCTATGTGGTGAAATTGCTGTGTTTTTAGGGATTTCGTGTTTCAGTTCGGGTTTTTTAGTTGAAAATTAAAAATGGGGAATTGGGTAATGTAGTTAAAAATCAAAATTTGAGTGGGTTGATAAGAGAGAAAAAAATGAACTGGATTGATTTTTATAGGGAATATATGGCAATGTTGCTACCGGGATATCAGGTCAGTGGCCATGATGGATGACCAGAGATATCTGTTGATTCTTTCCTGTTTATGTCGGTGTGTTCAAGTTATAAATCAGTTATCGGAGAATATCGGTCATCTGGAAGATAAGATTGAAGGAATGGGGTGGAATATTAATTTTCCATCGGATCGTATCATTGTTCCAGAGGGAGATCAGTAGGAAAATTGGGATGTACAAGAAGGTGCTGTGGACCCACTGCTAGTTGGTGATGTCGTGATCGTCGAGCAGATAATTGATTTGACTGATGAGTAACTGTTTTTTTTTATAAAACTTCAAGGAAGAAAATTATATTTAAAACACTTTTGTTTGATGAGAAGCTATTATGGCGGAAAGGGTCAATGAGTCTGGACGATAAAGTAGTCATGATAGTTCATGGAGTTAGGTGGAGGATCATGATTCGAATAACAAAGCTTAATTCAGGAGAGTTGTTAATCAATTTTTCGTGTTGGTTGGTTTATTGGGAGTGAGTACGGACTCTTGTCAGAGGTGGGTGTCGAATAGTGGCATATACGTGTAGAGTTTAAATTTATTCTTTTTGTTTGTTGTATTATATTGTTTGGTTATAGCTGATTTTCTAATGGGGGTTTAAGGAAAAAAAGAAAGTGGGGTAAAGGGGTGAGTGTGGGGTTGAAAGCGTTTTTCTTGGGTGATTGGTGGTTAGGAAGATCGGGGGTGAGTTGGAATACTGTAAGTTAGGTTAAAAAAAACAACAGAAAAGGATGAACCAGATTAGGTCTGGTTTAAAGTGGATTTTGAAAAGACAAGTGTCCTGTATGTTGGTTTTGAAAAAAAAAAAAATAGGGGCGTGTTAAGTATAACTAATGGATAAAGGATAGGTTTTTTTTAATCATGTCGTGTTTGTATTAATTGCGAGTATTTTCAGGGGTATTTTGCCAGATTAAAAAAAATTGATCTGGTGGGAGATTCGGATTGGGTTTACTGTGGGAAAAAAATTTATCTTGGGTGGGGTTTGAAGGATTTGTACAAAGTGTAGTTAGGGTGCTGCGAAATTCACAGTTTTATCACATATCTTCAAGTTGGGATGGTTAAATATTGAGTGTCAAAGAAGTTAATTTCTTGTATGGGTTTAATATGTGGTAGAGACATGGCCTACTAAATCTAACGGCCAAAAGGCATAGATTCTCCCCTGTAGTTCAAAGAAAGTCGATTCTCCCAACCACCCTCAGTTGCCGGAGGGCTTTTTTGCACCCATGGCCATCTTTTTTAAGGAAATTTTTTTTCAATTTCCACAGTTCCATTCCACTTTTTCCGCACTTTCTTTTTGACACTGTGCCTGTTTACTGACGGACATTGTGGAGCACAGAGTGTCGTGGGTTGATTTTGTCCATTAAGTTGTAATGTAATAGCGATTTACTTTGAAGTTATTTAAAGGAACTTAGATAGAATGAAGAAAAAGTGTTTTGTGAAATATTGTGAGAACAAAAACTACGGGGAAATAATTCCAAAAGACGTTACTTTCCATATGTTCCCCAACGATGAAAATGTTATTGACAAATGGACTCAAAGTCTACTCAGTAATGAAACAGGTACATTTACATGAAAAATAACCTTATAGTGCTGCAAATACTGTATCAATGGATGTGTAAACATTACCTAAATCAGTCCACTGCTTTATCTTAATCTTTGTCCCTTGACTTAGGTTTTATTATTCTGCTCTCTTCATTCTTCTGATATTGCTTGGTGCTGAGCAATACATTTCATTATCTTGTATTTAATTTAATCATTTATATATATTGCTTCAATACTATTACAGATCGACCTATAAGGGATTTTATTTTGAAGAAATTTAAAGTAAACAGTTATATACATAACTTAATTTTTTTCACTCTGTACATTTTACGACACAAGTTTCTCTTTTCATACATTTTCACTAAATGCTGGACTAAACCAACTTAAGGAGATATCACAAAATTGAGGAACTTAGATAGTTTACAAGTCATATGCTGATTTAAGCAGTATCTGTTCAAAGAAAACTTCTGTATTACTTTACTGTAAATTCTTTTACATTACATTATTAATAAATTATGTAAATAGATAATCACTTTTGTAGTTTACGAACTTTCCGTTTTTGTGGCTTGTAATCAACAATTGGCTTGTGTTCTGACAACATATTCAAGAAGTTCACAACATCATCCACCATCTTAGCACACATCCTCAATTCCGGAAGCATTTTTTCGAAGAAAATGTGAAATAAAAATCTTCCAAAATCTTGACGCCACCGATTCTGCAGGATATTTCAATCCCCCTCTATCTAGATATTGAAATATTTATAATTATTGGTTGTTATGTTAAGAAATTATACATGAAACCAAAAAATTGTTACCTAAATGCCTTATTAATCGAAGATATTCAGCTGAATGCGAAGGGTTAACCAATCGGGTATAGCAATCAATGCAATAGTCTTCAAGTTGACCAAGTTTATGAATTGTATATCCTACTACATACACTAAAGTAAGAGCGTCGCTGCAGAATGTTAAATGACCTACAACGAATAACATATTAAGAATAAGGCATGTAATGGTTTTCTATTAAAGTTAATGTTACTTGGAGGAACAGTTAATTGTATCAAAATTTTGAGATTCGCTGGATTAGTTTTTTCCAAACATATCTTTGCTCTTATTCTGGTTATCCGGGGTTTTCTTTGCACTATTAATAGTGGTGACTATTCCCGTAAAACAGCTTCGGTTTTCAATGGAGTATTTGATGACATTGAAGTCAATGATAAAGCAGTTCGATTGATCTTTTCAACAGCATTTAGACAGTGAGCAACCCATGGGTGGTCATTACTTCCGCAATGATGACGAACCGATCCATGGAATCTTTCAATATTATCAGTAGAAAATCGTTTTGTTAAAACATATTTCTGACCACTATCTAGTAAATGGCGAATACAATTTGCAGTAGAACGACTAGTAAAGATTATTGCTTCTAATGTCTCTTTGGTTAAACATTCCAAAATGTTTTTTTTGTTATCATTCCATTTCTTCATTTCTTCTGGAAATTCTACATCCAAATACACTAATCTTTCATCAGTAGTTTCAGTGTACGGTTTTTCACTTCTAGTCTTTGCCTTACATGCTGTGTCATGTTACTTACATCATGATAACAAAACCAATTCCACATTAGTTCCAAAAATTTACAAAGCGGTTCAACGTTACTGAAACCAACTATATTCATTTCACACATTGATCTTAATGACGCGGGAACTTCAGGCTTGAAAATGTCAATCGCCAATTTCACTTTCATTTTTTCAAAGTTTGTAGGATCTATGTGTTTTCTGGTAAGAAATCTACAAATATGGAAACTGCCGATGATGGTTCTTTGGTACAGTAACTGAATGAGTCCGAAATCAAGATTTTTTCCGTCTTTTACCAATTTTCTGTCGATGAGTTGATTACGTACGTTCTTCATTATATGTGTGTAATCGTACGAAAGGAACATTTTCTTGCATGGGTTTGCTGGGTTAGTAACTTTGAAGTTTTCGATGTCATTTGGTCGGCGAAGTAGTTAAAAAAGTTTGACATTTATTTTAGCATTATCACCAACTACTCTTTCCACTGAGAATCCAATTTCTTCTAGTTTCTTTATGACATGTACTGTCAAGAAAAATAATTGTCGTCCAGTTAACTTAGCCACTGGCCAACTACCAACAAGAGCACTAAATTTAGTGGTTAGGCCAGTCATCATGAAATTGATTAAGCTGTTGGCAAGGACTGGTTTTCTTGAATGACATGCTTCTTCAGTGTGTTAATCTTGTAAGCATACTGCACCTTCTGATATCTTTCCACCGTCCACATCTATTCCTTTGCCGATTTCTTCACATACTTGGTCGTCCTCGGATTCATTGTAGGCATCTTCAATTATTCCATCAACGTCTACCTCACCAAAATCAACTTCGCCGACAAATTCTTGTCTAGACTGAATCCACATCATCATTGCCCTACATGCCATTTCATCTATTTCGACAGAAATCTTCTTTTCGTGGGCTTCTACGAGCGAGTTAAACAACAACTTCAACCTTTCTTCATTAACATTGGTGATGCCCACTTTCCCTTTTGTGCGTCCTTTGTAGGAAAATAAAGTTGGCAAAGATGGCATTGTAAGAAGCTCATGTCTCCTGATGAAATCATAAGTGGTCGGTGTCATGCCTTGCAACACTATTGCGTATTTTATTGACCATGGGCCGTATCGTATTCTGTTTTTTTTAACAGAAAAATTTAGTATCTATAATTAAAATGCATAAAACATAAAGTGAGCAACGATGAAATAGGAAAAATAAAACAAATTGAATACCTGGTCTAATAAAAATGATGATTTTGCGTGATGCTCGGAAGATTTGTTCTCTTCTTCTTCGAATATTTTGTGAATGGCTTCAAAACAATGTTTCACATGGTCATCAGATTTACTTAACAAAATCAAATCTGATCCGACAATATACTGAATATTCTCTAACTTATCCTCAAGTTTATCTATTTTGGTACGAAGTTTTCTAACTAATAGTCGCTGTCGTTCATACGGGGTTCCATTCCAAGATTTGCGTATTCGTGGACTATTACTAACTTTCTCGATGTTTTTCTTTTTTGACTGAATGTTGAACATAATATAATAAAGAGGACAAAATTGTACCATTAATTATAATGACAACAAGGTTATTTGTCAACTTAATGTACCTGAGACTCATTTGAAGCGTTACATAACTGCGATGGCGTTATATCCATTGTTACAGTATTTACAGCATTGTCCATCACCTCATTCACCTGTAAGTAACATGTAAACTCATTACTTATACTTAAAACATGGTAAGTTGTCATGTAAATGTACCTGAGACTCATTTGAAGCGTTACATAACTACGATGGCGTTATATCCATTGTTACAGTATTTACAGCATTGTCCATCACCTGTAAGTAATTAACTCATTTGTTACATTGAAAACAAGTTACGTTGTCCATCTAAACATACCTGAGATACATTAGTGGAAATTGAATTTTGTTCTCTTACTGATGTAATTGTCTTGTTAGTACTCATTCGTCAATTGTTATGTAAAGCAGTGTGTGGAATTGCTGCTAATACTTTTCTTTGGGGAAGATGTAAACCACATGTAGTAAACCCATTTTCTTGTGATAGCGTATTTACCTGTATGTAAAATTGCAAATGTTAGTAATTATGTGCAGACAGCATGTTTTAAAATAAGTTTGTAGCAAATTAACTGTTACTTTAAATGTAGTAGGAACTGAATCCTTCTTTAAAAGTCTGTAATGTGGATAATCTCGTCTTAGAAAAAAACAACCCTGTTCAAAATGGTCGCTGCATATATAACTACTCTTCGTTATTTTTATGTCTTCCAACTTAGGGAAACCTGTTTCAAATCTATTACTGAGTAGACTTTGAGTCCATTTGTCAATAACATTTTCATCGTTGGGGAACATATGGAAAGTAACGTCTTTTGGAATTATTTCCCCATAGTTTTTGTTCTCACAATATTTCACAAAACACTTTTTCTTCATTCTATCTAAGTTCCTTTAAACAACTTCAAAGTAAATCGCTATTACATTACAACTTAATGGACAAAATCAACCCACGACACTCTGTGCTCCGCAATGTCCGTCAGTAAACAGGCACAGTGTCAAAAAGAAAGTGCGGAAAAAGTGGAATGGAACTGTGGAAATCGAAAAAAAAAATTCTTTAAAAAAGATGGCCACGGATGCAAAAAAGCCCTCCGGCAACTGAGGGTGGTTGGGAGAATCGACTTTCTTTGAACTACAGGGGAGAATCTATGCCTTGTGGCTGTTAGATTTAGTAGGCCATGGGTAGAGAGAGAAGGGAGGGATAGATGTGAATATACAGGGTAGGTAATATTGGTTGTTTTGTTGATTGGTAGATGGTGTTTAAAGTTTGTTATAGTGTTCATCAATTAATTAGTTGGGTTGAACATAAATATGGAGACGGTTAGTGCATATGGTCGTGAATTTTTGCGTTTCCCATGTTTAGATGGGTGGAATGACATTTTTTATTATGAGGGTCGTGTTTATCAAGAGCGTGTGGAACGAGTTGCTAATAGGTTCTCAAAGGTTTATATTGTGCTTATAAATGAATTGACGAATTATGGTCTTAAAGTGCAGGGTGAGAGGTTTAAGTTGCTGAGACATCCTATCATTATGCGTATATGTGATAAAACTTGAAATATACTTGTTGCATCATCTATTTCGTGCTGTGAAGATAAAGCTCAGTTATTTAAAAATGAAGGGTTAATTTTTTGGTGTAACGAAATCAGACTTCCTGGTTGTGGTGAAGGCCATAAAGGTATTATATTGTGCTAATGATCATTATGATTTCGGTGGAATATATGAGGAACGAGTAAATGTCCTCAGGGTCATTAGGAAGATTGGGAAGCCTTGGGTGAAATCCAGTTCGGTAGAAGAAGAAGAGGCACAAGAGGAGAAGCGTGTCCGGGGATTTAAGGACTCAATTGATCGGTTGGAGGGTGAATTGAGGAGCAATAAGAATGTCGTCGTTCCATCATTAGGTGAGGAAATACCAAAGAGAAGTTTGGTAATGCCGAAGCGGTCGTTGCGGGAGGAAAAAAAACCTTTAAGTTGAAAGTGTGGAATAACGTTAAAAAGACATTTTTCTAATTTAACAGGAAAAAACGTGTTAAAGGCCCGTAAAGTAGTGGTGATAATGACAGGGTTAAAAAAAATCCTTTGAAAAGGCAAAAATAAATTTGTGTTTAGTATGAATGGATTTAATTCTGGTTTCTTTTGGAAAGCCACAATGGGATTTTTTATTGGGTGAGTGAGTTGGTGAATCGGGGGTGATTGCTACTGGTGTGAGTTAGGGGAAGGGGGGTGTGTTAGGAATGTGCTATGTTATTATTTATTTTTTAGGGTGAACCATGGGGTAGATTTAGCAACGGTGTGTTCTTTTTCAAGAGGAAAAAGAACATAAGTTGGTGATTACAGTATACGGTCAGCATCATTGATGCTTCCAATGAGTTTGATTTGAGGTTGCGGTTGTGCATTCGGGATATTTTACGTTTATGGGGAGAGTTACAAATACTCGGAGAGAGGATTGTTGAAGAGTCGAGTAGATTGGCAACAGTTATTGTTAGATGGAGGAGAAGATTTACATTTGGAGCTCTTGATTCCTGAAGGAGACCATGAGAACATAATGGAAGAGGAAAATGATTTTATGGACCTGTAGGATCGCATAGATTCACATGGTAATAATAAGAGTTTCGGATGGTTTTTTAGTTGGATTATATATATGTATTTTGTTAATAGGTGAAGATGAGCAGCCAGGCGGTGATTGAGGTGAGGAGAAGAACAATCTGAAAAATAGTTGTTTCGTTAGAAGGGTTTTCTGTATGGAAGTATCCTGGTTCCTTATTCAATTAAAATGCTTTTTATTCAGTTGGATTTAGTTTCTATTTTTATTTAAATATTAGGCTGAAGATATATTTTGTACTGTGAACGGGAAGTAATGTGGAAGGCTACCGTTGGTAGTAAGCAGTATTGGTGTGGGTTCGAGAAAGTGGGGGTGAGTTGGGTTTATTTGTGGTAGGTGGGTTTTTTGTATGAAAGAATAAAGGTTAATGGGAAAATAAGTGAAAGTGTAGACAGTTATGGTTATCACTTTTTTTAAAAAATAGGATGATTGTTGGAGATAAAAAATGCATTTTTATAACGTTGGTTTGTGGGGGTGAAAGTTTTTTTTGTGACGTGAGTAAGGTCTTGTGCGGTTTAGTACATGCCAGTCCATTCGTACCGTTGATAAAAAAGTTAGGTGGGAGAAAAGTATTTTTATTATTGCCGAACTTATTTTTTTTTACTACCGAATTTATTGTTTTAGGAATACAATGACGATGTTGGTAGTATTATGGTTAATCTTTATGTTTTTTTATTTCTTTTGGTGATAGTGGCATGTATTTCCCTGGGGGTAGAGGAGGTATTTTGTCAGATATGGGTCAAAATTTTTTTGAAGTTCTATTACGTAAACCGGATGGGACCGTGGCCAAGATAAGAATCAGACCATCGCAGCGTAATTAAAATAATTTTTTGTAAATGTATTGTAGTACACATTCAACAAAAAAGTATTGCTCTATGTGGTATGAATTATTAGGGCCGGAAGGTTGAGGTGAGTACAGGGATTGGCGGTGAGATGGCGAGTAGAATGGGGGATATCTGGCAACAAGTAAATGGGGAACCCTCCTTTTGTACTTTCCTGTCTGGATAAGACATGTTTCCTCCAAGTTTTTGAGATATAAGTTTTCATACCGGTATAGTTAATTATGGAGTATAAAAGTTGGAAAGGTGTTGAGTACCAGATGTTGCCTCGATTGAATGGTAACAGCTATTTAAATTAAAATATAAATCGGGCGTTTGTAACGGAGACTAGGAATGGATCATCATTAGGATTATATTGCGCAAGGAATAAAATTAGAGTGGATGATAAAGGTGTGAAGATACTGGAAGTAACTGGCTGTAAGAGTTTACCGGAAGAGAAGTGTGAACATCATGTTTCTGTTTCAGTGTGTAATCTACATGCGTACGGCAAAAATTGTACTGAGTTACTTGAAGTCGGAAGGGCTGTATGATACTTTAAAAATGCCAGATGTGGGGAAAGTGATGAAGCTGTTTGCAGGAAGTTTATTATCCGAATGAAAGTTACAATTTGGGTATGTTTTGTAGTCAACATGCCAATTGTATTCGTTATCTACGAACTCATGATGGTGCTGGAAGAAGCTGTCAAGATATAAAGAGGGCGATGGCGAGAGAAGAGCAGCGGACCCACACATTTAAAATACTGGTTGAAGATATCAGGAAGGTGGCCATAAAGGAGGCCAATAGATCAAGTGTGATGCCTGGACCGCTAAACCTCAGTCGCAGAATGTAGGTGGTACGGGAGTTGCTGACGTGTGAGGTGGAGAGGATGGGTCTAAAGTTTGTTGGAAATGATTTTATTAGAATAGATCCGAATGGTGTCGTTAAGTCAATGAGTGTGGATTGATAGTTTTTTTAGTAGAATGTGCCGTATTTTTTTTGTATTGAAATAAAGAAGAACAAAAAATAAAAAAATAGTGTTCAATTATTGGAAAGCACGTGACTATGTGTAGAGGTAGGTTGAAAAGGAAATTCTTATATTAGAAGATAAGTCAGGATTTAGGTGGTCATGAGAATATTTGTTGGGTGTGTATGATGAAAATTTCATTTAAATGTGATTAGTCATGAAAGGTTTAAGTTTATAGAAATTAGTTTTGAGTGAGAGACTTCTAAAAGTAGTGACGGGTGTTTATATTGATGATTTCTGTCGAGTGATTGAAATATGAGTCTGTGTCTTGTGTAATGAGACTCAGTGTAAAAAGTCGGTATAAATAATTATGTGATGCAACTACAAAAAGGACGGTTTAGAGAAAGGGTATAAGGGGTATTAAAGTGTTTGTGTAGGTTCGGCAATTGATTACATTGGGGGAGTGATCATATATTAATTCTAGGAAAGTTGTGTTGACGTATTCTTTATTTTTTTTAAATATTAGCTATTATCCATCCTAGTGTGGTGCTGATAATTTCGATGGATATTTTCTTTATAAAAAGGAAAGAAGGTCGTGGTTATATAACCAACGTAACGGCGAAGCACGCCGGTCGGCGATAAATCAAGTCTCATAGCGTCGGGGTTATTTTCCAGTTTTTATTTATCGTTTAAAGACCTTGATATCGTTTTTTTTTAATTGAATTTTTCGGCCTGTTGGAGACATAAAAATATTTTGCATCGTGAGGTATTTCGATATTTTTTTAAAGAAGAGTGGTTCAATTTGGATTTGTTACAAGAAATTTGACAACGTCCGTATAGTCGTTCCCTTTCTGTTTGAGACGCCCCAGCTGTAGGACGCTTTGTGAATTCTCTCTTCTGAGAAATGAGGTATGTGTCTAGTACTGTGTATTGAAGATGGTGACCCCACCATACATAGTAGGATTGGAGGTTGTTTTTTTTGGAAACATTTTTCCAGAGAAATGGGAAACCATGGTGGTTGTCGTCATCATGAGATCATTACAGTGGTAAGGGTTGTAATATTTTATGGGTTATAAGTTGCTAAAAATTTGTGACGAGTGTTTCGGTTTATGATAGTTCATTTATCCGGAACGTAGTTACCAATAGATTGAGTGGGGGAAAGAGTAAGTATTAGGACAACTATCAATTTTTTCAGATAGTGAGGGTAAGGATTGTGTTTAACTCAAAAATGGAGATTGGAATCCTTTTTTTTAAGTGGTCTAATGTGTAGGGTTAATACATGCCTGTTAGTTACTTGGTGTGGAGCTGATGAATTCGATGGTGTTTTTTTTTAAGTCGGGGTTATATGGTCAACGAAGTAGCGAAGCGCACTGGTCGGCGAGGAATCAAGTCTCACAGCGGTCAAGGATATTCCTTTTTTTAAATTTTAATTGTGTATAAAGACCTCAGTTAGTCAATTAAGGTGATATTGTTTTTTTATAGTTTGCGTCGTGTTGAGGACAAAGAAGCAACCTTTTGCTTTAACAATACAAGAAATTTGGCAACGTCTGTATAGCCATTCTCTTTCTGTTTGCGACGCCTAGCTGTAGGACGCGTTGTGAATTCTTTATCCTGAGAAAAGAGGTATGTGTCTAATACTGTGTATTGAAGATGTTGAGGTTATAGTAGGATTGGATATTGTTTTTTTTTTATAAAAAAAAAATAAAATTTTGTGGTTGTCGTCATCATGGGAGCATTACAGTGGTGAAGTTTGTAGTTTACATGGGTTTTAAAATGTTAAAAATTAGGGTGAGGATTGAGTTAATTTTAAAATGGAAAATGGATTCCTTTTTTTAAAATGGTCTAGTGTATAGGGTCAATACGTGTATGGTGTGTATGTTAGTAAAAATTGTTGGTTCTGATGTAGGGTTTAGGCAGAAAAATGGTATTTGTTGGATATGTTAAATGGAAACAAACTTTCTTACATATATTGTGTGTAGTGGGCAAATGTTTTCATTAATTGTTTACATAGAATCTCTTATATTAGGAGATTTTAATTGTGTGTATCCCAGGAAATATGGGGAGTAAATTAGATTTCTTGTAAATGGTAAAAAAAATGTTATGTGTGGAGGTGAAGGTTAGGTTAGTTGCAAAGTTTGTTCATCAGGTGATGAGTGTATGTGGTAGGTTTATGTCAAGTGTTGAGTGTGTATAATGTTTAGAAAGAGGAGTAAGACATAGGGTCGTAGTTAGGACGAGGATGGGTGGTGCTTGCTTGCAAGCCACTGCTTGAAGAGTTGCGCTATGTGTGTGTGTGTCATGAGTCATTGGGTTTGGGAGAATGTAAGTAACAACATCTATTGATGTTGGTTCATATGGTTAAATAGGTAATTTGTGGTAGGTGATTAAAGAACATGGTCTCCCTTGACGTCAAAAACAGTCTTGACATCCATGGCAAAGCATTCTGATTGGCTGTTGCATAGTCATGTGACCCGCTCTCGATTTTATGTTTATACCGGCAGCCATTTTGTTTTTTAGCTCAAATAGGTCAGTGTTTGTTTGTAACCTTGTCAGCTGTGTTTTAATTTAAGTTTTCTGATTGTTCTTTGGTTTAAAATCATTATTTTAGGAAAATTATCAATTTTTTAAATTGCACCAGAAGCTGTCATGGATTGAACGATTTCTATATTTGTGTTTCTACATTATTTTGTATACGTGTTTGATTTCAATTTTTTGACAAAAATATTTTTTGTTTACCTTAATACATTATTTCAAATTTACCATCCCTATTCGACCAATTTCATGTTTGGAAAATAAAAGTTTATTTTGTAATTTGATTTTCAAAATTATGGATGCTGTTCAGTAATGACCTTAAAATTTAAGCTTGTTCTGGCTTGTCATAAATGGCGTCTATTTCTTGTTAAGCATTGTAAAGCTATCGAAAATGTCTCAAATACAGTAAATAAAGGGATTTTTAAGAATCTGCAGGTAATGGAAAGTACGGAGTAGTTACGAACATAATTGATTGTTGGTTATTCAGGATTTCCACGATATCAAAAAAAGAGATAAAGTGTGTAATAACCGACAAGCCAAAAGCTACAGGTTGAAAATCCTAGCAAAAACCGTAATTAGCTATTTAATACCTTCACGTTTCGAATAAATTAAATATTTGTTTAATTAGGCTCGTCTGTTATCTACCCAAAATGGAGTAAATAGTATCATATACTACTAAGCTGAAAGTGATAAGGGTCACAATAGTGTTTGTGGAATAGCTTTCGGTGAGAAAGCTGAAAACATTCTAGCCTCACCAAAAGCAGTATAATTTTCTCAACACTTCAGAAAGAGCTTTTCCAAAAAAAGTAAGTCTAATTAGAAAAAGTTACAGTTATAAGAACCAATGGCAATGGCAATCTAACACATTTATCTTTACTTTTTTTTACAGTGATGTAATGTTGAGGCAGAAGACGAAATATCAACTGGAAAGAAAACAAGTCTTGCTGGAATTGAAAGCACAAAGCATTTAAACAACAGTGGTAGCTAGTTTTTATCACAGCTACTATAAATTAGTAGCTGTATCGTTATCAGTTTTTAATCTGTTAACTTCTTTTATTTCATAGAAGAGACATGTTCAACTGAATTGTTTTACAGTGAAGTTTGATCTTGAGTCTGATGAGGAAACATCGTTAACTGGAAAAAAGCGATCTAATGCAGCCGGTGGTAAAAGCAAAAAAGGATTTTAAAAACATTGACGGTAGGCTATATTGCAATCGAATAAGTTGTAACCCACAAGGGTTCTAGGTCCAATATTCTCTAAGGAATGGAACTATTTGTGTTATACTGTTGTGAAGTCTTAACATTTATTCCTTTAACCAATGTGGTAAGAAGTATATTATGAAACTGTAAATAGCAAATGTCAAATCGACTTGGTCGATGTATTATTTTTGTAAATACTTTTTTTAAATTTTTGAACAGGGTGTGATGACATGTTCAACAAGCTGCTCCTTGAGTGAAGCGCAACCATCTGGAACCAACAAGGAAAATGTCGATGAAATTGCTTCTCAGGATGAAGTTTTAAAACGAAAAAGGGTAAAAAATATTTGAATATTTGAAATAATCCAACATTGGTGATTAATCGTTCGTTGCAGCAACCAAAGGGAAAAAGCTTGAAGCAAAGCAAGCCAAGCCAAAAAATGGGAAAAAATAATCCAAAAGCCCATGAAGTGACCGAAAAAATTTCTGCCGAATGTTCATCGTGTAATGATGGCGTATCACTAACTGAAAATGTGTTTGCGACCCAAACAGAAAATGAAGGTATGTTACCAATAATACAATGCGGATTGATTTTTTAAAATTAAATGTTAAAAATACTATTTAACATTTTAGATTTCTCTGCAATGGAAGATAGCGGTCTAATAACAGATATGGTTGCTGAAGAATTGTCTGGGTACATAGAAAACTAGCAAAGTTGTGGTTTGAGTGCGGCTTCAGCAAGTATACATTTGCATAAACTGACCCACTCTATTTAACCACAGATGTCGTCGCTGGAACAAAGGTTTCCAAAGAAAATTGGATCATCGATAGTAGTAGTGATTCTGAATCGGAAATGAAGGGCCAATCCAGGGTCAGTCTCATTGTTAATAAACAAAGTAGATGTAATTTTAATATTAAAAAGGCTATCGGAAAGTCTGAAAATGCTTCTCGTATAAATGAGATAAAAGACGCAAATGGTATGCAACAAAAAATATTTTATTCAATATAAAATGTAATAAGTGTTAATTTTTTTTATATGTCTTCCGATGATTTACCAACCAAAAAAAGGTTCAAGTTGTTATAAAAGTGATTGGTTTTCATAAGTTGCATTTCAGTTCTTAAGACCATTGAAATGCAGTTTTCAGTGTTAAGAGTATCAAAATACACATATTCAAGAAAGTATTACGAATGTTTTTTGTCTTTGGTTATTCACACTAGAGAGAGAATTGACGATATAACAGACTAGTGAATGGTAGATTTAAGGGTTAGATACCCAAATGGATAGCATCAGTTAACTAAGAATAACTTAACGTCAATTTTAGGCATACCACTTGTTTCAGACGTTACCATATGTTTATTTGGGGATATTTGTGGGAATGGAGATATAGGTGTTTATGGGAATCTTGAGAATCTCCGTGTTAGCGCATATAAGTCAATCTGAATGCCAAATAATTTACAAAATAGTTAAAAAATGAAACTAAAGCTGGCATATTTAAAGCGTTAAGCGATTAAAGAAGAAATGGGGGACGGAAAGAGAAAATCAACTATGCAACACACTTTATTTTAACTTATGCAAACGTACTTGCTAGCTTGTCCGTGCTAGATAAGTGAAATAACGCGGTTATTAGCGAGACCACTTTTCCTTCCATCCAGCTAATCATCGAATACAACATTAGGCTTTAACAATGCTTTATGTGCGTTCTGTCTTAGCGCTTTTTCATAATGTATCACCCTACATTCAAATTTCCCACTATACAAAATGGCTGAGCTGGTAGAAGCTGATTGGGCGTGTGTGTTTTTTTTCATTTGTTCGTTAAACACTGGATGAAATTGATTTCAACGCATCTTTAGTATCACTGATACAGAATGAGAAACCAGAATTGAGCTGAATTGATAATATCAAAGAAATCGAACTTGCCAAAATTTCACAGTTTTTTCTCAGTTCATCATAGTGTCATGCTGTAATAAAAAAATAATTTTCCAAACATGAAATTAGTCGAATAGGGATGGTAAATTAAAAATAATGTATTAAGGTAAATATACAATATAGTTTTCTGAAAATAAAGGTTTAACATATATACAAAATAATTTAGAAACACAAATCAGAGTGATAGAAATCGTTAAGTACATGGCAGCTTCTGGTTGAATTTAAAATAGTTGATAATTTTCCAAAAAATAATGATTTAAAACCAAAGAAAAATTGGAAAAACTTAAAGAGTTACAAATTAAAGTAAAACACAATGTAAAGAAATAAAAAAACCAAAATTAACCAAGTTCTTCTTCTAGTCGTTCCAGATCCATATCATTTGAAATAAACCTATATAAATAAAAAGCCAATAATTAATTAAAAGCTTAAAATTATTAAAAAAGTAGGCCTCAATAAACTTACCTGGAATCTACAATACATGGGCCAATATAATGATTTCAACAAATTTTAACAAAAAAAATTTGAATTTGTCAGCTCACTTGGAATTCCATCTAGAGAAAATTAAACAAATGGTTTCTAAATTTGAAAAATTGTGGGTTATTTTAGATGCTTAACTCAATCAAAAAAATATCTAGAGCTGAACAATCAATAAATTATGATAAAAACAACAAACAACACTGACCTATTTGAGCAAAAAAAACAAAATGGCTACCAGTATCAACATAAAATCGTAAACGGGTCACATGACTATGCAACAACCAATCAGAATGCTTTGCCATGGATGTCAAGACTGTTTTTGACGTCAAGAGAGACCAGGCTGTGATTAAAATAATAATCTGGTATTTTCAACCACATAATGACAGATCAGAGGAGAGTGAATTGGGGTCCAGATGCCAGTCTACAGTACTTGGATCGTGAGTATTCCTTAACTTGTATGAAGGGATTTTAATTGAAACATTTTTTAAATAAAATTATAGGCATAATCGTGGAATTTTATGTCGGGATAAGTTTTTTTGTACTTACCAGATTTGATTCTTAGTAGGCGTAATTATTTAGGTAATAACGTAAATTTGCAAATTATCAATCATTAGAAAAAGTAATTTTTCTTTTCTTGATATAGGTAACGAGTGGTGGACTATTTTCTCGTTCTAAATGGATTATGTAAAGGTTAGAGGCATTGATCATGTCAAAATCCCACGGTTGGATGCATGGTAACAATGATCTGTTTTATAGGGAAGGTTATGTTTGTAGGGACGATCATGGAAGGTTGGTTTGTGCTTGGGATACGGTGAGACTAGATGATAAGGGGCAGCAGATTGGGGAGAAGACGGGCTGTAGGAGTGTTCCTGGAGGTGAGTGTAGTCACCTTGTGTCCAGCTCAGTGTACAATATACATCATCTTTTCATGGCAACCAGAATTGCCCTTAGTTATTTAAAGTTGGAGGGGGGGGATTGGAGGTTTGGGATAACAATAAATCGAATAGTATTCGGTATTTGCGGGATCATGATAATCTGGGAAAGAGTTACGGTAGTACGGCGTGCGTAATGGTTACGGAGGAGGAGAGGAATCCCGGTTTCAGAAATAAGGTGAAGGAAATAAAGGAGCAGGTTCAGTCAGAGGCGTATAATGGGGAGCCCGTGGTTGAGGTGGATCGTTTAACGGCACAAACAAAAAACTTTAAAAAACACAACATTAAAAAAAGAAAAGAAAGTTTATTGCATTGTTCATTTAGCTGTCGCCGATTATTCGACTTCTCCATCAACACCACTGAGATCCACCCCCTTCCATCTTTTTCCCGGCCAGTACCGTGCATTCTGACAAGCCCAAAATGCAGCCCCTGCATTCCCGATTGCACGGGAGGGAGCAACAGAAAAGCAGTGTTGGCATTAGAGAGAAACTAAAAAAAATACAGTGAAGAAAAATACAAAATTTAATTCATGCTTTGTGGAAGAGCGCTGTTTCACCTGGCTCTCTGCGCGGAAGTAATAATAGCTAAATTTTTTCCGGCCTAATGACGACAGCCTCAGTTCCTTGAAAAGGCAGCTGGGTTTTCTGCTTCAAAAGCCACTTCCAAATTTATTGGGGATCCCTTCAAATGGAGCGTTTAGGAGTCATCTGTAAAAAAGGGGTTGTAGTTAATTTTATCGTAGAGTTGCATCTATTTGATAAGTAAAGTTTTGCGCATTCTCTCTTGCACAGTTGCGCAAGAGTTATGTTATAAGTAACATTTGTCTAATATTTTCCTTTTTTTGGGGGGGGGGGGGCGGGCTGTAAATTTTATGGAAACATTATTGTTTTAGCCTTCTTTGAGGTTGATTTTGTTCTAAATTTACTATCCAATTTTTAATCTTTTACAGAATACCTGATTGCTCAGTTTCCGCCGCTGTTACCGTTGACGACAAATGGAGCGGCTCTAAGTACCCTTCCTCTCTGTGTGCAACCTAATGTGGTTCCCAGGTGCCATCCGGCTGCTAGCGATGTTTTCAACCATTGATTTATTCTTTATTTGTTTAATTTTTTGACTTTTGGTTTAATGTGATGTCAAATTGTAGAGTTCGTGGATTTGTCGGCGGTAGTTTGCTAAGGCGTGCAATGCCGAAACTCACACTCACCTCTGGTTGTCGACGTAATGTAGCCAGCAAACGCCAGACATATTGAAAGTTGACCCAGGCCGCCTACGGAGATGAGAGAGTTGTGCATTCCATCGACTGGCGCACCAGGAAAATGAGGGAAAGCTACATGGTTTTTCCAGCAACGGCCACACTTTCAGTCGTGCGAAACGGCCGCCCGTCGTTAGCGGCACGCCTCTTCTCTTATGGTGCCTCTCTCAGCCCCGACTTAAAGTTGCCTTGAACGCCATTCCTTTCCTGCTGACCTTTTGTTCTTTTACGCCCCCCGGCATTAAACAAAAATATATTTCAATTTGTTTTCTAAATCTCACTTTTTCTCTCAGTCGTGTCGGCAGGTACCGCCAAAAAGTTATCGCAGTTTCCCCTGTTTTGGCCGACATCTCAATTTTTGGGCCCGCCGCCGCACATGGTTCCACCAAATCTGAAGAAGGCTGTAATTTCTTGGAATCCTTCCACGCTACTTTTGGATTGAATAATCCCAATTATCGTGTTTTCATCGTTTACGTTTAGTAGTAGCAGGTGATGGCAACGGTAGACGTGGCATAACAAGATGCGTAGGAAGTGGACCACTGTTCATAAAAGGAGGAATGCTGTGCTGAAAGGAATACTCGCGATAAAGAGGCCGAGGCCGATATGTTAATTTTTTATGTGGAAAAGCACAAGTACAGGAACTTTCCCCTTCAAAGACAGTGGTGGGAATCCAGCCGTCACAAATGCGAGCTCGACTGGCAGACATCCGTACTAGTTTCTTATGTGTGTTTCTGCCTTAACAACTGCCTTATTCACAAATCAATAGTTGACCAAAGTCTACAATACTTTTATATCCTTTGTTTTAATTTTTTATGGGTGGGGATGTTATTAGTTATTAACGACAACAATGGCATCACCTACTGCCCAACGCCGGCCAAATTCAAGAATTCGCCAAATTGGTTAGTAAAGGCTTATTTCACCCACTCGAATTACTGCGGAAAGGGGATCTTGGCTATTCCACTCACACCACAGCGGGACAATTTTGATATCTTTAAAAAGTGCTTTGACGGGAAAAAATCAAAACCTTGAAGCAAAAGTTTGTCGAAAAAAACCGAGAGTGTTTACAAGTAAAGCTTGCGAAATCACGCAAGCGTGTCCCTGGAACAGTTCGTGTCGTGAAGCTGTCGCTGAACAAGATTGGCTATGGCACTTACGGCCCTGATAAACTTTTCTGGAATTCAATGTTACGCTTGTTTAATGACGTTGCAAGTGAACCAGTGAACCTGTCCAAAAGAAACGATTTCCCAATTACCTATTCGACATGAATGCCAACCTCTTCCCAAATGACGACAAACCTTGGTAATCTCAGATTAGTTTTATTTTGTTTCGCTATATATCTGTTTATTTGTGTTGTGTGCGCTTTCAGCGCCACGGTCACAGGACGTTGACTGCTCTAAAATAGTGTTCAATACCTGTTTTTTACCTTCTTTTATGGTTGGGTTTTTCTTTCCTCCCTTGCCAGAAATCTACTAAATTTGAGAGCTACATTCGATCCGTACCTCAAAGTCCCTAGCGTAACGTTGCCGGGCGTCAATGCCAGTCAGTTAATGGTTGGTCCGGCGCAGACCTTTTTCGGGGTATGTGGAAATTTGAATTTGCCCAGCGCTAACTTTCTGCAAGGCGTCAGCGACAAATTCTGGTTCATGTGAGTGATGCATAGTTGAAAAGTTCCTTTCCCTTGTTGTGTGGTTCGTTGCAATCCTGCAGTGATGCAAAAACTTTTCCTATTCACATTTTATGTTTAATTACAAGTGTTCCTGCACAGTATGGGGAAAAATTTTGCCGAATTCTTGAACAGCTGTACCCTGATGCTTACCGGAAATGCCCAAAGCGCTGAATGGTGAGTGACGCGAGTTTCGCGAGTTTGTTGTAAATTGGTCTTTGCTATATTTGATGCGAATATCTATTTTTAGCATTTTTCTATCCAGCCATAAGACATTTTTAGTACTACCGCAGGTGCTACGGGTGGCCCCCCCCCTCCATACCTTTTGATTGCATCAGACAGCAGCAGGGGCAGTAAGTTAT
Source organism: Daphnia pulicaria (assembly GCF_021234035.1). Taxonomy (NCBI): domain Eukaryota; kingdom Metazoa; phylum Arthropoda; class Branchiopoda; order Diplostraca; family Daphniidae; genus Daphnia; species Daphnia pulicaria. Next base: position 4,612,807 of record NC_060914.1, on the reverse strand, counting down.
AAAATTTAATGGAGCGTAAAGTATCCTGTGAAAAAATCGCGTCAGGACAGCTAAGGCAATTTAATGAAAGTTGACTTAGCATAGATATCTAGTTGCAATAGCAGAAACCATATTTAAATCTTGTCCGGTAAAATACCATTAATGATGACGCAACACATCAAATGCATCAATGCAAAATGTTTTTCATGTTTGAATAATTATGAAAGTAATAATGAAAAAGCGAAGTAAAATAATAATGAATATTAAAATAGGAGACTAAGTATTTTGGATTATTTTTAACAAAATGTCTGCACATACATCAGGGATAAAAAAATTGTATTGTTAAGACATCTTTGATTTATAATTGTAATCCAGTTATGTTTAATAGTTTCCCATAGACTATTAATAGTGGCTCTCCAACTAACATAATAAGATAATAGGAACTGGATCTGGCCATAATATTGTGGCTGGTTTGGGAATCAAACCAAAGCCTCACTGCTCCGCAATCGTATCTTTTACAACCTTGAGCGAAACGCCACCCTTCTGATTTTTGTTCCCAGACAACAAGAGATTCTGAAAGGTGGCATAGGTGTTTGATGTAGGCTTACGCATATAGGTGTAGACCATCAATTTTTTTTACGAAGCATGGGCCATTGATCAAGATGCATCCTAAGACGGAAACACAGCACTCAGTATGCTGCAACCCTGGGCATTTAAATGTGAAACCGTCGGTGACAATGCTAAATAAATTGAATTTAAAATTTAAGTCTCGACAACAGATTAGGAAATTTAAAATGTTACCTTACATGTTGCTCGTAAAAAATAACATCCGTCCACGAAACCAAATAGGCGTCTGCATGGGCATCAGAAAAATCAATGCGCGTATGTTTTTCGTTAATTTTATATCAGCGATGAAAGATAAAATGATGCACCGATATATACGCCAAATCTGTTCTCTCCTTTTATAGAGCGCCATTGTGTCCACTACCCACCCACTATCTACTTCGTGAATGAAATGAGATATTTTCCCGGGCTAATAAAACAGGGAAGGGGTTAATGAATCACGATTGTTTTACGCTCTTATAATAAAGTGCCCAATGGACAATTTGTAAAAAAAATCCCCGACGCGATATTTCAATCAGTACAAGAGGTATTGCCACCAAAAAAATCCCTGCCGCCATAAGAAAAGCATGGCGGAAAACGATTTTCTAATACTAATAGAAAGTCGTGTACAGCCTCGGAGGAAGCATGTACAGTCCTGATTTTTTTTTTACGAATACATTATCAAGCAATGCATTTGTAAAAAAAATTAAAAAATCTAGCCCCAGTTCTTTTCTCGCAATCCAGTAACACAGATACACGGCGGCTTTTGGGTTTTCGACGATTTTCGAATACTTGTGGTGCCTACTGTAGCCATGAATTCTATTTCAGACTTTTTAACAAGAAAACGTACACCTTCAAGCATTAGTTGTTGGAAATAAAAACTTTTCAGCTGAAATTGAGGTCTGCAATTACATATAATTTTTTTTTAAAATATGATTGTTGCAGTAATTTTTTATCGATAGCTTTTGTATGTAAAATGTATCATTAAAAAAGATGACAAAATAGAAAATTTGAAATTTAATATGCTTTTTTTGGAATCACAAATTATTGTGTTTGAAGAAATAACAGCCGACCCTGTAGAAAACATGGTTCAGCAAATTAGATTCAATTATACTGTACTACATTTTCTTATATTGTTCTATTCGTAACAGAGTACTGAAGATGTGGAAGATCAATATACTTCAACAGAAACTGTAAATGATAATGTTGTTGAAGAAGAAAGTGTCATTGAACCTGATGAAATGCAAAATTGGAAGGTAGTAAGTAATAAGACTATAATAATTTCTTTAAAAACCAACAAAAAAATTTAGAAATATCCAGATTCCAAAATATTTCAAATATCCTCTTTATTAAAAGAAAATCTTGATGAAAAGGTTAAAGAGGTTTTGGAAATTCTTACGATTAACGCATATAACAAATCATAAAGATTTCAACATAAATAAGTACGTTAATGAGGTAATGGTCGACTCGTTCAACTCATGAGTATCTGAAAGGTATATATTGAAAAATTAAAATGTTCAAAGTTAAAACACATTACTGTTTGACTACGTCACAAAATGCCCGCCTTGGGTGGAAAAAAAGGAGTGCTCCAGAGAGAAGCAATGGATCCTGTATTCATTAAAACCATACAAAGTATAATGATGTTTTAAAAATTTTCCTTTAAGCTACTTTAATTTAGTTTAACTTGCCAGTAACTTACCAGTAACAAGTAGCTAAAGCTTGGCATGGAATATCAGATGGAACTAAAGAGATAGTAATGGACATAGCAAAGTCAGGTATAACTTAAACTATAACTATAACTTAACTTAAAATATTCGGCCATGTTGGTAACATGAAGACCATCATTGTTAACGAACACTAATTGTGGTTGAATTCAATAAATTCATGTTCACGATGAAATGTTTGCCCCATACTGTTGTCTCAACTCAACATAGTGAAAAGAATAAATTTATTTTGTCTTAATATTTTTCAATGTAAGTTGTTTTCAGGTATCTGTTTTTAAATCCTGTAGACAAAAAAATACATAAAACTAAATAAATATTCTAGATGAGTAGTTGTGTTTCACACATAAATGTTGTATCAACCACTTTACTGTATAACAAGTACTGTATTTTACTATACTTATATGGAAGTTGTAAGATTTTTGTTATACTCCTGTAGTCAAAGTAAAATCGTGTTATCTAAAACTAAATGGACTTGTACTGTGCTGAATTCATTATGTTGCGGAAGCCAAAAAATAAAGTACATTGGACTAAAGCCGTAAAACTAGAAAATACGTTGCTAAACAGTAATTTAACTGAACCAAATTGTGAATTATAATTTGTCAAGTTGAAAGCACTAACATTATTACAAGTAATTTTAAAATCTTTCACGGAATTCCATTAAATGTAATACAATTTGTTTTAGAAATTAATTAGTGCTTTAGGTAAAAGTATGCCTGATGTCATCACAGTAAATGATGATCAAAAATTAAATTCTTCAGAATTGTTCACAAGTATAAATATTCTTACAGATGTAACTACTCACTGATTATACGTGTATGCTGAGGAATTGTAAAACAAACAAATTTTTATGTGAGAATTAATCTGGAAATTAAAGAACAACTCATCTCCAGAAGTTCGTAGAGAAAAATCAGAAAACGATTCGATTAGTCACTCTGAATTCAACCAAACACTTAATTCAACGCAATCTAGAGCTCGCCATTCAACCAACGAAGATGACAAGACTATTGTATCGTTTTATTTACTTTAAAATTTCACATTTTGAATTTTGCTTTATTTGCTTTATTTAGTTTTAAAGAATGGCTTATTCAACTGCTTATTCCGACAAAGACGAGCAATGGTGACTGTTAATCATCTTTAGTGATGAAAAAACTTCCGGGTAGGATTTCATCATACTATTTCCTTAAATATATTTTTATTTATATAACACGCGCGCGAGAGAGAGAGAACCTTAGGGAGTTTGGCTTTTTTTTCTCGGCGATCCGAAAAATCAAATTTTGTCGGATCACGACGAATTTTTTTTTTGGTCGTGGCTATTATGGGTAGCATTAAGCTGATTGTTTTTCAGAATTTTCTTATCGAGGGAATGGTAGGTTAAAAATGGATCCCTAAGTTTGGGAACACTCTATAGTGCTCCATGCAAAGTAGGGTACTTTAAAGGGGAATAACTAAAGAAAGGGTAGAGCTAGGAAGACGCGGAAAACTCTGAAATAAAGAACGTTACAAGCTAATCAACATTCTATAGTTTCAGATTTTTCGCGTCATATTGAACTTCGCATTTGGGAATTGAAAACTGAATTAATTTTTTTGCCCGTTCTTCCCCCCTTTCCACCCAAGCCGTGTTGTAGCCCCCTCAAAAGCACGTGGGGTGGAAAAGGGGGGGGGGAAGGGAAGAGAAAGGGCCGAAACAAAAAACAGGTTTTCAAATCTCAAATGCCAACCAATTCTCAATTGAAGACAAATGTTGAAAGTTCGTATTCCGATGAAGTCTAACAGTAATTCACCATGTAAAATGTTCAAAAAATTATATTTCATCTACGAAAAATTACTTATTTATTTAAAATCGAAGATTTTTTAGACTTCGCCAGGATTCGATAATACAATCCCAAGTTGTCATGAATTAAATCGGTGATTTAATCACATGATTATTGTCCAAAAAATTTCCATACGGGTGGCATCTGCAAAAATGGCAAAATTGGTGCCAAAACGGTTAAATTTGGTGCCGAAATAGATACTAATTTTTCATGTTCGAGGAAGTGTGGTTTGCATTGGATGCCGAAACGGTTGAAGATGGTGCCGAAATGGACAATAATTTTTCATCTTCGAGGAAGTGTGGTTTGCATGGGGTGCCGAAAACGACGAAATCGACGTGCCGAAAAAAAGTGCCGAAACGTGTGGTATTCTCCTACCCTTGAGGTCCCGAGTTCGAATTTCGACGTTCGAAAAAACGGGAAATTGTTTAATTAACAATCTAAATTTTTCGTTCCTTCTTTAATTAAATTATAGGAAATGAAATGATCATTAATCACCAATGAAATGATTTCATTGGCGTCACGACTTTCGGTCAAAATAGACTTGGATGAAAAGTGTTTCAAAGCAACATAACAATAAATTTGAATTTTTCCTGCTTTATGGTCCAGAATTTGGACAGCTTTTTCCTTTTCTCGTCAATTGTCAAAAAATTGACAGTGATCCTAAGGCTTTTGCAATGAAGTTATTCGTTTTTACCCGCAAAGGAAATTCCAGGCAGCCTGTCTGGTTTCATTCATAATTTTTTTTGCGGGAAAGACGTGACCAGTGGCTTAATGAGCCTATTACTTCTTTTTCTTTATTCCCACCTTTTGCTTTGTTCCTAGCCCCCCAAAATTAGGACCAAAAGTGAAACATAGTTTCCCGCAATGTGGGTAGGTGGCTTTCAAAATAAAATTGGATTTTGTGGACCATACTGTACGTGCGGGGAAGGGGAAGGGTAAATAGGGAGAAACATGAAGCATTCTATGCATATGCTGTTTGCATCTCCCTTATTCTTGGGAGTACACTGCAGTGATATCTAAGGTACATTGCTGTGTTAGTAGGGTTGCAGTATTATTGAACTAAAGTCTATAAGTACTAAACATTTTTGAATTAAAGTCTACATTGCTTTCAACCCCCTTTTTTTAGTTATTCTAGGTTGAGGTTTGCCCCCAGAGCTGGAACGCACTTGCCAGGTAAGGCTTGCCGAGTTTTATATTTTCTCTCTCCCTGTTGCGTCAATTTTTTTCCAGCGGGAATTTCAACTGAATTTTTTTTTATTTTGGAATGGATCGGACAGGTTGGCAAAGACATGCTGACCGTCAACTTTGAGGAAGACGGCCAAGGATTCAATCTGTTGATCACATAACGCAACCCGAATAAGAAAATCAATATTTTTAAAATTCATTTTTTGAATTTGTACGACGTTTTGACGAAACGATTTCGGACTCAATTGTGTGTGTTTTCCAGACACGATTCTCGACTGTGATGGAAGCTCCGTACCGGAATGGATTCACATCGTGCAGGTGAACGTTGGCTTGCAGACTTACGGTATCACCCTATCCTTCCGCTATGACTATGGCGCCCGGCGACTACGACTGCGAGATTACTACACGACAATCGATTTCTATAACGCTGGTCTCAATCGAATATTTTTTATGTTATAAATTCTCTTAAATTTTACTGTCAATTTTTTGTATTTCCTGTTGTCATGTAATACAAATGTTTTATTTTAATAATATCTCTACGAGTTACTGAAACGAAAAAAAAACAAAATGCACCTTCGACATGAAAAAACATAACAAAATCATTTAACTCCATCTTCTTCCATTCTTTCGCCATGTAAATCAGCGATGACCCGCAATTTTCTCTTCATATTGAGGATTGGAGGGAAACCTCTCCACCTCTTTAATAGACGGGTATGTCGCTCATTCTCCCCCACCATTTCATCAGGTCCCACAGTTCTTCCGGATTCTGTGGCTGGATGCTTTGGAGTCTAATTGTTTCTTCTATTCTTCGCCATATGTTGAAGAACGGGAAAAGATGGCTGGATTTGCAGGGCCATTTGATTTCTTTAATATTGATGTTGCTCTCCATTTCCTTGAAACACTCTAACGACGATGTTGTGAAGGCACACCCATTGTCATCCACGAACCTGAGTGGACCAATCCCAAAAAGAGCTGCTGCTTTCTGAACGAGATATTTGTCCACCAGGTCTGTGATGTCTGAATCGTCGTCAAAGAGGGCATTTTCTCCAGCGTCATGAACAGAAAACCAGGAAAGAACGCGGATGCTCCCGACTGTTTTGTTAGGTGAACTCATACGATTGAATACTGATGAAGACAAAATGGGAAGTAAAAATGGAAACAGTGAAAATAAATAAATAAAACAACTCTCATCTAAATTTTTTTATGTCGGTAAAAATTACGTCGTCCCAAGAACGACAGGAATGTTCCGAAGCGAAATAAAAGCTCTTCCTTCTTCGTAATTGTTTAAAAACCATGAGGTCATTTGTACTCTGGAGACGTCTTAACAGGATATTTTTACGTCGTTAAAGGAAAAATTTTCTTTAGGACAAAAAAGCTGGGTGAGAAATTGATGAAGATAGCATAGGTATCATTAAAGCACTCATGTTACGCAGGGCTGGGTAAGTATTTTATGGGCTCAGCACTTAACAAATAGACAATTGTTTATGTTATTTTCGAAATATGAATTTACGGGGAGGGAATGGAAATATTTCTTATAATATGCGACTGTCATTACTAGGTTAGGGGACATAGTCTTTAGCCTGAGGATCTAAGAATATAAGTGGGAGGAACGACAGTAACCTTGTAGGATTAAATTTGAGAAACATGTTTCAACTACCCGTTGGTGGGCACTTGTCTTTAAAGCAAAAGTCTGCTATGAAAGGAATATTCCTAAAAATAACATTGCGCTTCAAATGCATTGCCATTTTACCACGGTGAGGAAATTGATTAGGCACTATGAGGAAACCCTGGATGTTCATTGAAAAGGGGGATCCAGAAAGCCGTTGAAAACCACTCCCGCGCAAGACATGCGGATATTCCAAGCTGTCAGAGCGCGGCCTATCACATCGCTGCAAGAAATTAAAGGTAAATATAATTCATTATCTTATAAGAGTTATAGTGACTACACTGTAGCCATATCGCCACCTATTCTCATATTTATAGCATAATCTTTATTATAGATGTATGCCAATAGCCGGTTTCTCTTCCTACTGTTTCCCGGAGATTAAATGAAGCGGGAGTCTATGGAAGAGTTTCGGCCGTAAAAGAATTCCTCACCCCCGCTCAAAAACAAGCAAGGTTGGCATTCGCGGAAGAATATTCTGGCAGAAATCAGTGATGGTGGAACTCAGTTATCTTTAGCGATGAAAAGACGACGAGAAAGGGTAATATTTGAGTTATTAAATTCATTTCACTTTCTTTAAAACAGACATCCGTTTTTTTCTAGTTCAAATGAATCAAAACGTTCGTTCGTATACTGAACGAATGGAACACGATTCCATACTGGCCATACCCATCTAACCAAAAAAAAGCGGCAGAAAATCGGCCAATTTATGGGGCTGGTTTTCAGCTGAAGGTGCAGAAGACCTCTACCACATTGAAGGTCGACTCACCGCGGAAAAATTCTTGAAGACTATCTGGTCCCTTATGCCTGCATGGGCTCGTTTCGGACAAACGGAAGAAAATCCCATTCCATTTGTCCATGATCGATCACCAATTCATGCCAGTTATTTGGTGCAAGACTGGTTCGAAGAAGAGGGGAAGGAATTTGACGTTAAAGCCTGGCCTCCAAAAGTAGCCGACCCAAACCCAATAAAAAAATGTATGGGAGGAGATGGTGACATCCATGGATTCTCAGCATGTTGCCACAGAAATTGAACTACGCGAAAACATTACGGAAATTTGGCGTCAACTCGGAAGACGTCACAATTATTAGCAAACCCTTTTGCAATTCTATGGATAACCTGCTTCAACTTGTAATCGAAGTAGATGGAGATTGGAAATAATATTAATTGCAACAATTTAATTTGATGCCAAAACAAAAATACGCAACACAGAAACAAAATACGCAAATGGATTGAAACAAAAAAAGCATGCAGTATGAGTTCTGTAAAATTTTAGGACTTGTTGATCATTTTGATTTCTCTCTTCGGGACTCCGACGATCTACAATGAGTATGAAAAGCCATATATCATAACTGCAACCTATACAAAAAAGATTTGATTAAACAACGAAGGGTAAAATCATGCCATGCAACCTTACTTTTGATGTTAGTATACATACGGTGGGCTACATATGCTTTGAGCACCGACTCCTGCGAATAACTGCAAACGCTCTCCTAATCCTTCAGTCCGCTGATGTCTGGACGGAAAAGAAGAAACGAAAATGAGCAAATATCGGAATGAAAATTTTTCGAAAAAAAGCCAGGACTCACCAGAAGAAAAGAGGATGATGACTAGCGATTGTGTAATGATACTTCGTCTTTCATCACTTTAAAAAACTTCTTTGTTGAAATGTTACGTCAAAATCAAATTTACCACTTAATTTACAAGAAATAGCAAAGGCTTTCATAATGGAACAGCCATATTTCTGAAAATAAATATAAGAAACGTTAATTTTTTTAATAACTTTAAGCCATAGAGTTTCTAAATAAACGTTGGATTTAACCTTGACTATATTGCAGACTCTATTGCAGTAAATTTTTTTCAACTCTTCGTCGTCCGAACGTTCCAACAACATCACTTGAAAAAAATCAATCTTCTGCGGTCGCTGTCGCAAATACACATACGTATTTCTAAATTGACAAATGACACTAGAAATTAGACAATAAAACAATCGATAAGTTAAAAAGTACAACAATCAACCAAGCGACGGCCAAGGGGTTCTTGACAGTGTCTTTAGAGTTTATATATACTACTGATAGTTTCCATTATATGACCAGTGGTGGGAGTTAGAACGTCAACTCTATGCAAACATTCCAATTACCTGTTGGAGGATGATGAGCTGCATGGCGGGCATATTTGAAGTGGTAGACTTGCGGTCTCCGTTAGTGGTCGGTGAAGTGGATCGATCATGCGCTGGATGCAATAGCTGAGGCCCAGGACGCGGGCTTGCTCCAGGGTGATGTACTTGCCGTGGGAAATGGGGATCTCGACCGGAGTGGCAACCGAGCGGGAGCAACCAGCAAACAGCAAGATGCTTGCACAAGGTTTTGATCAACAACGAAATCTGATTGTCAATCTGCCCAGTCGAGAACCCAACAAAAAATTAATAATTGAAATGCGCAATGAAATCAGCAATGAATTTCACCTGGATATTTTGAAGAGTGGAAGACTTTTGCAACACCCGGCGATCTTGTAGATTTTGTAGTCGGCGATGCAGCAAAAACGCGAGACGACCTTCGGTAGCCGTCCCACCACCACCGATGCTGTGATTGTTGCCTTCTCCACCATCGGTGTTGTTGTGGGCCGTCGTCGGATTGCCGGCCGCTATGGTCTCAACGGTGGCATAGGGCAATACTCTGGATCAACAAATAGGCAAACGAAAATTTGTTTAACAAATGTAGAAGGGATTTATTATTAGTTTACGGTTCGTCAAAACTGAAAGAATTAGGTTATTGAATCTCAACATCCGAACCCACTTCCCGTACGTTGTTGGATTGAAAAGCTTGAACTTCAATTGTTCTGTAAAAAGAAGATATTTGTTATTTTTCCGTAAATAGCAAATAAGTAATAATAATAACACACCGTTGAGGTTGGTTGGATACAACTACTCCATGAAACCGCAACTTGTGGTTTTTTTATAGTTGCATCTAAGTCGACAACCAAGTTGCACAAGCCACATGAGAAGAATTCTCTGGGATGCTTATTTCTTTCGTGTTTAATTCTAGATGATGTTTCAGAAAATTTAACATCACACCGCGGAAATCTACACACGATATGTGCGACTTTGTATTTCATTTCTATAAATGGGACAGCTTGTTCGATTCCAATATTAGATTCCATTGATTGAAAGTTTAATGAAATTTCCATAATTTGTTTTTTAATGAAAAATATTTTTTCGTGAAGCCACTGCTGTCGGAATCTCATTTCTTTTTATCACATTTCGGGATGTACAAACACATAATGACTTCGTCTCTTCCGAACTAGACTACACAAACAAAAGAACCATTAATTGTATGAAATATTGATTACCGGATGTTTCGGCACCGACTAGTAGCTTAGTCACCTTCGGCACTACCTACTACCAATTTGGCACTGAATTATTACACATTCGGCACTAGTCGGTATGATACGAAAAATGCATTTTATTTTCAGAAAACAAAAAGTGACAAAAAAGAAAAATTTATACTTCCAATTCAACTTCACGGCGATCATCGGCATTCCTAGAAAATTTGAAAGAATTAAAATCGGAATACAACTTGGCGCAGTTAAATAAAAGTGTTTTTGTGTTAAGGATGTTTTTTTGGTGGTCATCCCACAAAGAAAACAGCTTAGAATTAAGGGATGCGTAAGTTTTCCTTTTTACTCTTAGCCTGTGATTTTGGAGCAACATCTCGTCTTCAAGAAGCTCTACAAGTTGAGCTTCCTTAGCCAATACATCAATTAGCATGAGCAAAGGCAGCCCTTTGCCATTTTGTCGGCGACCACATTGTACGTTTAGTCCCGTGTGCCAACCTTCTACGTCGTTGTTTGTTCTCAGTTTTCGATAGTGTTGACACCAAGAAGAAATGGGCCAATTTGCATTCGTAATCCATGTTTGGTACACATATCCAAACCATTTTTTAAGGAGTTTTTTGGTGTCACGATCGTTGGTGACTGAAGGCACTGAGTTGAGAAGGCAGAAAAAGGCATTTTCAATTTTACAAACTGAGAGGAGATGGAGGCACAAGACTTGTTTGTAGAGAACCTTCACATTTTTATCACTGCGGTGGCGACTAGATGATTGACGATGGCAACTAGATGAACGACGATGGCGACTAGATAAGCAGCGACCAGATGAGCGACGACAACGACTAGATGAAGGAAGATGGTGACTAGATAAGCGGCAACGGCCAGAGTTTGACAAATTCTTTTGTTTTTCAAGCCGCTTAAAAGCTCTGAACGCCTCCCAATCTTCCACGGTTGGTTCTGAGTCTTCAACGTCGTCAGCAAATTCATCATCTTCTTCAGCAAATTCATCATTTTCATCTTCTTTAGAATCTTCATCTTCTTTAACACATTCAGGATCTTCATCAGCTTCAACGTATTCAGCGTAGTCTGTTGGAGTAGTAGGTGGTGGTGGCCATCGAGCATGACCGAATTTTCCATCCAATAGAAAAGGAGAAGTCGGAGGAGGTAGTGGTAACGACAGCTCAGCCAAATCTCATCAATTGGAAATGGAGAAGGTGGAGGAGGTAGTGGTAACGAAAGCTCAGCCAAATCTCCAGCAAATAGAAAAGGAGAAGGTGGAGGAGGAAGTAGTGACGAAAGATATCCTTTAATTATAAATATTAAATATTATTGAACAAATGAAATAATTCAACACGTAAAATGTACCTTGGCTGCACTTTCTGTTATCCCAGACTGAGTCCGTTGGATATTAGACTCTTCAATCTCTACTGGTAGTGTTTGTTGACTGCTGCCATCCGAATTTTCTGGCACAGTACATAGAGGCTCCTCGTTTGGTGTAATAAAAACTCGGGGAATTGTTGAACCAAAAGGTATATCAATGGGTGTGACCGTCGATGTTACGTCTTGATCAACAAGTCCAACACCAGAACTTGACAGTACGGGGCGCAGACAAAGTCATTTTGGTGCATTGACGTGAAGTGTAGTGGTCGGCGATGGTGGTAATGCCGGTCTTTTTCTCGGTCGACCTCGCTTTTTTACCTGAATGTTTACATCAATTAATTTAACTTAAATTAATTGTTAATTGAAAAATAAAAATTACCTCTTCTGGTACATTAGTATTGAAAATTCCAATTACGAATTAATTGAAATTACTGTGGAAAGAGTGATACCTGCCACTTTTTTCAATTTGAAGCCATTTACATCTTTCAAATTTTAGTATATTGATTGATTTATGCAGCATGTTGCAAAAAACAACAATTGGTGAAACCTCAAAAGATTCCATCTTGTAACTGTTGATTCAATTGATATAAAATTTAAAATTTCTTTTTCAAATTGTCGGCAGCATCAACCAAACCTGGCATTCTAATTATTATACAGGAGTAATAATTAGAATTACTGAAGTTGAACATTCAAATGTAACATTTAAACATACCTCACTACTATTGGGACGTAAGTTATCCATTTCGATTGTGATTTCACTGAAAAAGATGACTGGAATAACATTTACTCTGATTCGCCGTAATCACAATGTGAACCTCCACCCAATAAAGGGTTACACACTTGGAGGGAAGAATTTAACAATAATAAAACGTAGAATCGATTTTTATATCGTGGACACAAGTTCAATGTTATCATAGTTGGAGTTCAGGCCCTTAGAATTGCTCCTAGAACGACAACAGTTTTTATCATAAAATGGCAAATACAACACTTTAAAATCAGAAGAAAAAGGCATCTTCGTTGATGAAAAAACTTCAAAATGTCGTCATCTACAACGAGGTTCTCAACATGCTTAAGGGTAACGTCGGTTTTTAATGTGTGTGAACAAGAAAACATTTGATTGTTTCAAAATGTGAAACTACATATTAAAACAGTGTGCTTACAGATAGCCATGAGATTTTTCTTTTACATCTGAAATATTCTCCATTAGATGACCCATCAGGTAATGATCTTCAACAACGACCCAACGACCTTCATTCCGCCATTGCTACGCAAGCAAATATGAAAGCTTTTATGGCTTGTGATTTCTTTGGCCTGACCGCATTATGTGTCAAATTTGTTACGGTTCTATCTACCTTACAAGGGAAAATCCCGAAAAAATAGTTTGCTTAAGTTGTTCACGTAATGTTCTTCTCAAAAAACCTCACAGAAAACCATTTAATTTATTGTTTTTGCCACCATTGTTGGATTATTGTTCTAAATTGACATTTACCCATCAGCCGAAACTTCTACGAATACCAAATTAATGGCTTTCAAAGACGTCGACAGCTGCACTTTACATTGCAGAAACTTTTTGCGTGACACAGCAACTTTTTGACTCGTTCAGGGGGAGAACTGACTCGTGACGAAAGGGTTTAACACGGGTGAAAAGCCATTACCCGACTGAGTGAAAACTGCCGGATCGTCTGGAACGTAGACGACAGGAGAGGTGGATTCAAGTTCAGATGCTGGGTGCGTGGCCACGTCCAGTGGAATGTCCTGCCGTTTGTGTCGAATGAAGACAGGAGTGGCGTCGACGGGTTCGTCGTGCTTCTACAGCGATCACGTCAAGAACGGCAGTTCCGGAGCTTTGGCTATCTTCGTCGAATGGAAGCGACCATTTGGCGGTGCCATTGACACTTCCGCCCGTACCAATCACTTCTACCTCTGTTTCGGAAACAGAATAAGAAACGGTATCACAATCAGATTCAGAATTAGAATCAGATTCAGAATGAGAAAAATAATCAGAATCAGAATTAGAATCACTATTTCCACCGATGACGGGTGGGATCAATAACTCGATTTAAAATAAACAAGTAATTCAAAAGTAATTTTGATTCTTACCAGTAGTACGACGTCTTCTCTTACGAATATGACCCATGTGGATACTGTTTACCACTTCGGTGACTGGGCACTCTTTCTCGTCGTCCGACTTAACCGAGGCAATGGCTTCAGTTATCAAATTTTTTCTGCCCCCTAAATTTTGAAAAATTTTAATATTTTGATTAACATTTCCAATATGAGATTTTAAGACGCATTCACACTAAATGATTTTCGACTCGTTGAAAAACGGAAATACGAGCCGAAACGGGAAAAAATTTTACCATCTCAGCTACCAATTTTTCGTGTTCCAGAGCTGCAATTTCTGTAGAAATCTCCGTCAGTGACCGCAGTTCTGGAACATTTTCTTTCCAAGAACTGGAGAAATTCTTGTGTAACAGTGATTCTGGTGTTAAATAACCACGTTCTATAACTTCATTTAGTAGTTTGTTTCAAAGCGGACAAATTTTCTCGCCTGGAATGAGCCGCATCAGTGAATTTGTTGCACAGAATATTTGATCACTAAACTCCAGTGAGATTGTCTTATCACCATTCACACTTTTATTTCCGTGTTTGGAATATGGATCACAGCATAGACTTTTCTTCCAGATCCTATCATAGTAAGTTAAGAACACAATCAAATGACGACGGCAAATGAAAGAAATGTTTTCTGATTTAACGCGTAATTTTATCACTCGCTGCTCATCTAATGTTAAATTACAGAGCGGAATACTTTCAGCAATCAACGAATAATGCTTTAGTTTGCATTTGCTCTCAATTTTTTTCCCCACAGAACAACTTTCCTCCATTTTTCAAAAACTAAACTGGCACAGCACTGAAGCATGACTTAACTTCACCTCAGTTCACCAAAAACTGCCATTTTTTTTAAAGAGTTATGCTGAAAGACAACCTTTTTTTCGCAAAGTTCTGGTCATACAGAACAAGCTAGATAAGGTCGAGAAGACCCATGGGAGCTGTTTACGATGAGGTGGCGCGCGCGCGGCTCCCCTTTTCCGGCGAATTCTGAGGGGCGCTGCCACCCGTGTTAAAGGAAAGGGATTTCGCAAAAATTTTAAAAATTCATAACTAGAATATTAAGACCGGAAGGACAAAAATTATTACAGTATAAATAAAAATAAAGACGGTCTATCGAATGTCGCCGATCGCGACCCGCTCCGCCTTTCGAGAACGAAGATATTTTCCATCAAAGTTTTTTTTAATGAAGATTGTGTAATCTTGCAAATGACTAATTAAACTTGGACAACAACCAAAAAATTGCATTTTTTTTCTCTTTGTTTATGTTTTTGTCCGATCTCAATCTCTCAATCCTCTTCCGTTTTATTAGCGTTTTAGTGCAAATTCCGCACTACGCTCCCGCAAAAAAACTGAAAATTGGAACGAGAATTCCCGGCCAACCAATGATCCAAAAAATCTTAAATTTTTACGGTGTAATAAAATCATGAAATCAACACACAGTATTCAAAAAAAATCGGCAAGGTACCGCGACAAAAAAAAATGAAATACTATGGAATGGCCCATGGCAAATGGAGAAATTCGCAACAATTCCGATAAGATCTAAAATTTCTTCAATAACCTGCAAACCTGTCAATTTGGTATTATTTCTATTTATAATGAAAAACCAAATACTTAATTATAAATGCTTAAAATCTAGGTTGAATTACTCGATTATTTTAAAATTTCGGCATTCCTCCAATAGTGACATCACTTTCTTCATGTGTGGATTCGAAACAAAAGACCGATTACCGGTGAAGAAATGCTCCATGCTTTTAAAAGTAGACAGGTACATTTTTTAAAAATTGCAATTAGAACATAATTGAAATTTAATTGAAAATGAATAGAATCTACCGTGGATTGAAGAATTAAAACTAAACTGCTTCACAAGAACCTTCAAAGACGGATTAAGCCCTGGAAGAAATTGAACTAAAATGTTGAAACAATTTCTTTTCACCAGAAGAAGTAATTGGCATTAAAAGAAAAACAACAATTATTAACAAATAAGATGAAGAAGAAATTGTTGAAGACTAGAACAATGCTAATTAATCATTAGAATGTTACTTTTTCGTCTTTTCTTAAACAATACAGTTTCCCGTTAATACTGGGCTTTCCAGATCAATCCGTCTTTATTTTTTAAAATCTTTGTTAAAACTTAATTTTGATTTTACTATCGGCACCAGGATTATTTGGTTTAACAGTTTAAATTATGGAGAATTTCACCAGTGAGAAACACTCTTTCTCTCTTTCTTGGAATGGAGGAACCCGGGTTCGGACTCGCCGAAAGACTCTGTTAGGCAAAGGATCATAGTTCACCCATGTCGACGCGGTGATGGATTCTAGAGGTTGTGCATTCCATCTTCTCCTGTCACCGTGTCAGCCCGGAATTGTCAGCAATGGTAAGTCCCACCTTGGTCAACAGAGATTTGCGTAACGCAGAAAGAGGAATGCTCATCTTGGAGGCCCGTAAATTGTTTTATAAAAACAGGGATACGCAAATTAAAAAAAAAATACAGACCAGCTGGCAAGAGAACTTACAGGAATTCAGGATGAAAAGATGCATCCGATAACCGAATTCTTAAAAACAGCAGTAGAATATAACCCTGAAAATTATCCTCAAAATGATTTTGATTTAGTTGACGGTGAACCACATTAGACGACGATGTGAATTTCTTGCTGGAGGAGGTATTTTAAGTTTTTTCTACATTTCCATTCAAATATTACTTACCAGTCTCATACAAAATTGCTTGTCTAATTTATTTATTTTTCAGTATCGAGATATTGCTGCTCTCATTCAGGAAATGTTTAATGTTCGCATTTAAGCACCACACGTTTTAAATCCACCGGTAGAACGACGAAATATCAAAAATGAGCCGCCAGCTTAATTTGAAAACCCCATTTCCGGTGCACCATAAGAAGTAAGAAGAGTCGGCCTTCCTCGTCTTTATCATTTACCCCAACCACAAGCAAAAAACCACCATATCACTGTTCCTAGAATTGCACACAGAGCCGGAAATGGTGGTCACAGCGCACAACCTGGTCGTGGCGCACGAAAAGCCCGTCGTGGTATCGGACAACCTGCTGCATAAGTTAATGAACCTGAAATCTTGGAACCAGAAAATGCATATCGAGGTTATGGTTGCCCCGAAAGATGAAGTTGCACGAAATGCCCGTCGTGATATCGGACAACCTGCTGCGCAAGTTAATGAATCTGAGAACTTGGAACCAGAAATGCATATCGGTTTCCCCGGAAGATAAGTTGAAAACATGTTTAATGAAGAACATGTTGGAGACTGGATGGCTGGGGAAGAAGAACGACGGCATTTGAATAACGAGTTTAGTTCCGGAGAGCAAAACGTGCGAGATGATGCATTGCCAGGGTTTGAAGCATGTATGGTTTGTAAAAATTGTTAGGCAGATAACAAAATCACTTGTTGTCTTCAGTTTCTCTGTTTACCTGTAAACAAAATCTTACCAAATGCCACCTTTTTTGCAGTAAGGGCGGCTGTAGCGCCTTGCAGTAGGCTGCTTGCACTAGCTCTTGACGCTTTGTGCAGCGTGGCCTACTAGGACCAGGTTGCTCGGCCACTCCACTGACCTTCGTGGAGTCTGGTGGCATGGGAAATTCTTCGGCGTGTCAGTGCACGACTAATCCTTCTTCGATTCTCAGTCTCTTTGCTGTCAGATACCTCTACAAGATTTGCGTTGTGACGCATTGTCTCCTCCGAGCCGTTCAGCTCCTGCTGTAGGTTGGACAAAGGCGATTAACTTACTGCATCTCGGGTTCAACGATGTTAATTTTTCGGCCTTTTTATCAAATTGATGTGCTACATCTTCTTTCGTGACAACCCTTTTAGCATCCCCTCCATTTTCCAGAAACCTGAATTTTTAAATTTTAAATATTTTGAAAGTGAATCAGTGGTCGGCAGTGTTTTCAAAAACATTTTGATTTAAATCTAAACCGAAATCATTTTGGAAAAATTATAAAAATATATGTTATCATATGTATCAACTTACTTTTTTTTTCAAATGCTAGTAACATGTTTTGGCATATGGTAAATTCTTTGAGTATTTCCCATTAAATGACTAAAAAAATTAAAAATGAAGGAGCCGCCATTGTGGCAAACCATCGAATTACAAGTGTTGAATTGTTCCTCGCAAAACTTGCCTTCGTAACCTGGTAGGCAAAGGCAGCGGAAAAGGTCGTCTTTGTTCTGCTGTATTGCCCCGAACCTGCTGCACCGTGTCCTGGCGACATCATTTGTGGTGTGGCACAAGCTGTTGTGATTTCATATGCAACCATACAACACTAGATGGCAGCACCCTAGATGACAGCACTCAGGCGTGATGCAGGAGATACCTCGGCCTTCTCTCATCTACTGTAAAGGCCTTCCTTTTTCCGTCTCTCACTTCTCTGCTGGCACCACCCTGACTAACAGCTCTCTCGTAACTCATGTAGAGCGTTCTTAAACTATTTATCAATGTCAGCTCCTGCAGCTGACGAGATTGATATTTAAATTGCTTCACAGCAGCCATCTGTTTATTGTATATGTTATTGTATATGTTACACGTCAACGACACACAAGTATCTTTATTGTCTAATTATCAATAAAAAATAATTCTCAATCTCCAACACAAGCGGTGTCAACTGCATCACGCAGAAGCTCGGCGAACGTCGCAAATCTTGAGCGATCACGCACCAATCACAATATGGAAAACCGCACAACAGTACCTCGTTCTCTGCAGCGCGCTCGCCCAAGATTAAAACATAGAGCAAAAACAAATATGAGGCTGAATCACGAGACCCGCGCTGGTTTTTTTTGGAAGAAAAAGTCATTTCAAATCGTTGCCTACAATTCCTTACCGTAAGCGAAACCTGGGAGGCGACCATTCCATCGTCATCCACCATCCTGTCATCCTGTCGCACCATGGTGTGCGACCTGTTGACGCGCTAACTGACACTTACGTTTATCAGCCAAAGAATAAGCGATAGTCTCACTTAAACAACTCCATGGCACGTTTGGGTTATTTTCGACGTACTTAATGTGTTAACATTGGCCGAAAAAAAATGTCCCACTCACCGACTTCGGCGGCGTAAGGTAAGGCCTAGACTGCTGGCCAAATACCGTACCGCGGCATTTTTCCCAATATTGCGTCTCAAACGTCGGCGGCCAAGACGTTTGTCTCGTAGTTAACTGTCTTGTCATTCAAAGACTGCAATCCGTGACAGAAAAAAATAGCGAATCCTGAGGAATGCCTCGTTCGAACAGCTCTCAAACAGTTCCTGAAATGCAGGTTGAAAAATGGTTTAATGGTTGGATTAGGAATAGGAATAATAGTTTCATCAATGCAATACGAAGTATAATTTAGATTTGGTGGTTTCAGCAAGAAAGTGAATACAGATTCCTAAATTATTTACATATAAAAATATTATTTGAAATGTTTGTTTCTATTTCAATTTTTTACTGTGGTCGTTTGTGTTGATGTTGTTGTTGATGAATGTTGTGGGTTTATTGTTTCATCTATCGTAGAATTTTCTAAATATGTTGAATTGATAATTTGTTTGCCTATTAATTCATAAATATTAAAAAAATTATGTTTATTCAAATTATTGTTTTTATTTTTTTAATCTCTAATGTTATATGCTAACATCTGTAGAGAGAGTAAGTTTTTAAACGATCTTTTAAGTCAATATCTTCTGTATCATCAAATTCTTTTTGTAAAGCTGACGACATTTTCTGTTAACAGAACACATGTAAAATTCAAAATGTATACTAATAAAATTTCTGTCAAAAAATATTATTACTTGTTCTAATATAGCTAATTGCACTTTCACAAACTTTAATGATTCGTTACTTTGAGCGAATTCTAGTGTTAAATTTTCATTTTCACGTCTTAATTTTTTTTACCAGTGAACTGTTGATTTAGGCATTTTCAAAATGACAAGGTTTTAAATTCAGGTATCAAGTATTGTTGCAATATTGCAAAAAAAATCACTGTAAAATATCTAATTAATACTAATTAACTAAAGAATTAAAGGAATTTTCAAATTAAAGTAAAATAGAATTAAAATTTGTTTTCAATTTTGTTATGATAATTTTCAAAAACATTTCTTTACATTACTTTACTTTACTTTATACTATTGGGTTCTCCCTTATGATATTCATACTCATTATATTTGATGTCATGTCGGTTAAGTTTTCTTTTGTAAGACTATTTGTTTTGTTTTATAGGTATATATAGCAGTTAATAGCGTCAAAAACATTTATTTTTATCACAATCTTTTTCGGTTAAGATATTGAGATGTATTTCATGTAGTGTTCAACAACAATCATTTGACAAACTTTTTTTTTCTTTTGCGCATTTTTTACCATAATTATTGAATAACGTAGTTATGCCCTTACTGATTAATGGCTCAAGAAAAGGCAAGTGTTCCCGCTGCTTCACAAGTTCATCTAAATTTAAAAAATAGAATTCATAGTTAAGTTTTATATTGATTAAATTACATTTTTATTACTCGTTATTAGTTTCAAATGTTTTGATTCCATTGGTTTTCTTTCAATAGTTCCCATCTTTCCGCCTTGCCCTGACCTTTTGTGACCTATTATAATATATATGTATGTTATCAGATATGTTATAAAATTTTTATATTTAAACCTTCCAAATAACCATGGGTGAAGGTTCCCAACCTCAGCATGTTCACAGATTTGTTAATGTTGTATTTACATTTAGGTATTGTATCGATGTTGAGATCATCTTCTTGCAAGGTTGACGATACATTCCTGCGCATAGCTGATATACATTTTTTTTATAGACTTAACGGGGTTTTATTTGGATATTTATATAATTGTTGATATTAAATAGGATTTATTATTATTTGCATTAAAGGTACTTAATTCTATTCTTACTTCTGACTCTTTTACTTCATCTTTTTCATCGTCATCTTCATCATCAGAATTATTGGCAGTGTCTGCATTTGATTTCTCAGCGGTTGTGTTGCTTTCCTATTTATTTAAATCAAGATTTATTTACTACAATATTTTTATTACTTTTCGGACAACCTAGTTGATGTATTGCCCAGCCCAGAACTAGAACCCTTTCCCTGGGATTGTGTGATTATTTTTCTGAAAATAATCAAGTTTTAAATAAAATTAATCAAAACAAACTATATTCCACCTACACAGCAGCTATTGCATCCCATCTTTTTATTTGTTCTTCTGTCATATCTTCTCTTTTCTTCCGTCTAATGTCAGCTTCCTTTCTTGCTGACGATGTCACTTGAGCGACAGGTGGTTGACTTCCAGAAGCAGTAGCTTTTTTCTTCAAATGAAGATTTTCTTGTTTCATGAGATGATCAGACAGGTTATTGGGCAGCGGATCGGGACCTAATGGGAAACAATGATATAAAAATTTGTAAGTAATGGACAATGTTAAATGTAATTATTTACGTGGAATTTTGGAAACCAGCATCGCAAGATCTCTGATGAGACGCGTCCCTGTTTCCGTATCCCGTAACAAAGTTTCGATGTGAGGACCGATAATGCTGATTTGAAGATTGTCCTGACTTATAGTTGGCACACTTAGAATAATCATGGACTGGATGCCAAACGTTTGCCAAAGATAGTTTGGCTACATAAATTTAAATAAAGCAAATTAAATAAAAGGAATAAGGAATATTAAAAATTGGATAAGGGAAGTAGATAGTTGAACGATGAATAAAATTGAACTATTGGAAATGCTTACTATCAAAGTAGATAGTTCAACGATGAATAAAATTGAACTATTGGACATGCTTACTATCAAAGTAGATAGTTCAACGATGAATAAAATTGAACTATTGGACATGCTTACTTTCAAAGTAGATAGTTCAACGATGAATAAAATTGAACTAATGGACATGCTTACTATCAAAGTAGATAGTTCAACGATGAATAAAATTGAACAAGTGGACATGCTTACCAACAAAGTAGATAGTTCAGCTGTGTGCCTCTTCCAGCTAGATTCACTCTCTCCCGTGTATTTCGTGTCCCTCACCGATGACTTTAAGAGACCATTTTTTGAAAGACTGGGGGGAATTTTGTTAATCCTGTCACCTTTCTCATTAAAATATCCCGACGAAATCATGGGCCTGTCAGTTTCTTCCATTTCATCTAAATTGTCAATTTCTCCAGCCATTTTAAGAAAATTGGATGATGTTTCAAAGGCACTTGTTTTAATTTTAGCTATTTCTTAACGTTTTAGTCCCATTTAACCCTTAATTTTAATTTCAATTAACAGTGAGCTGGCTCAAAAGGCTAATGTGTCAAAAGCACTTGTTTAAACAAATCACTTCTTAAATGTGCCGCGGATGTCACTAGTTGTTACGGGCTTTCCCATGTTAAAAATCCTCCCTCCTTGTCTCATCTAGTTGAGCTGGCTCAACTGTATGAGCTAGCTCAGCTAGTTGAGCCAGCTCACGTGAGAATGTTTTGCAACGCACTTCTATTCTGCACTTGCAGACTCATATTTGTAAGAAATTGAAGCCAGACACATTTTTTTCATGGCAAATACAAAGTAAAACCGCTTAAACTGTCTAAGCTTTTAACTACTTTAGACACGACCCTGATCTCGCGAATGCGAGTTGAATCTTTCTTTTTCTGTGCCCTGAATAAAGTTTCAAATTTTTTATTTTAGTTTCTTGAATCTCGTGCTAGCAAAACTTATAGTGTTTCCCCTCCTTTGTTCACCCTTGGACTCGGGTAAATGTCATCACTTTATCGAGGTAAAATTTGAACTTTTTCAACGTTGTATTCCCATAAAAAACATGAAAACATAGGAAACTGCACACTATCCCACTTTTTGAAGTGCAATTGACATTCTGGCCAATTTTAGGTTCTTATTATACTCTAACTACAATTTTAAATGTGCCTCGTTGTATCAGATTTTTACTGATGAATGTATCTTAATGGCCCTGTATAGAAACTGCTGAAGTAACCCAATGAAATTTCCCAGCGGAAAAGTTGACACAACGAGTTCATTGTGTCAGCAATACAAATAAACACATCACGTATGGTTTTCATTTGTTATCTTGCTAAATTGTGCTGTGAGCTAACTGATGATCCTATCGCCAAATATTGATAGTGGGGCTCCCAAATCCTGAGTTTGAGTTGGCACAGATGTGAAGTATGGTACTGCAGGTTCTAATGATGGTTATTGAGCGTCCCGTATCACAGCAATGATAAGTGTATTCAGCGCTCGAATATGATGAATAAGTTCTGGGACGTTCCAGGGGTGTCAGTTGTCATCGCTGCATCGAGTTGCCACTTTGCTAGCCCGTCAATATGAAAAGAAAACCGTTAAGAGGAATAAGGGAAGCTTATGTAATGCATAATTTATACCAGTTGCACCTACTTTCTGTTTCCTTTCTTCTAGGAGACGATGTAACTTATTGAAGTGTTGACGTGGTGAAAAATTTATGATGAACGACTGACATCATTCAGCCCAATTTATATATTAATGGTAGGTGTGAACGTACCAGTCTAGAACTGATTTAAAAAGTTGCTTTGCTGCCACCTGGATTATTTTCGCATCCGTCTAATTACCGACTACGGCCGCTCTGACCACATACTCTAAAAAAACTCGGTGAAAATCTTTAAATCCTCATTTGAAACATGGAATGGAATGAACAGCAGTAGTTGAAATACGTGGTACTGCTGCTGATGGTATTGCTAGGCGCCATCAGGCTGCTAGTGATGTTTTTAACCATTGATTTATTCTTAATTTATTTTAATTTCTATTTCTTTTGGTATAATGTGTGGTTACATTGCAGTCCGTGTTTGGGGTTGCAGTTTCTGGT
Source organism: Daphnia pulicaria (assembly GCF_021234035.1). NCBI lineage: Eukaryota > Metazoa > Arthropoda > Branchiopoda > Diplostraca > Daphniidae > Daphnia > Daphnia pulicaria. The sequence goes on along the minus strand of NC_060914.1, from coordinate 4,589,211 downwards.
GGTAGCGGGCTAACGCGTGCTTGACAAAACTTAAACTCGCCCCTGGTTGTCAACTGGCTACACGACGTAGCCAGCAAACGCCAGGCCTATTGTAAGTCAACCTCCGCCGCCTACGGGGACTAGAGAATTGTCCATTCCATTGACTGGCACCAGAAAAAGGAGGAAAAATTGCAGGATTCCCCCAAACACGGCCACACCGTCGGTCATGCGCAACGGGCGCGGGATCCACTTCTTCTTTTCTTGTGCCTCTCTCAACCCTGTATTTGAGTTGCCTTGATCGCCGTTCCTTTCCTGCCGATCTTTGGTGCTTTTACGCCCCCCACCCTTAAACATAAATATTTTTCAATTAGTTTTCTAAATCTAAGTTTTTCTATCAGTCGTGTCGGCAGGTACCGCACCAATAAGTTGTCGCAGTTGCCCTCTGTTTTGGCCGACGTCTCTTTTTTCGTGCCCGCCGCCACACATGGTTCCGCCAAATCTGGAGAAAGCCTGTAATTTCTTGGTAGCGTTGCATGCTATCTTTGGGTTAAATAATCCCAAGTCTCGTGTTTTCATCGTTTACATTTAGTAGTTACAGGTGATGACAACGGTAGATTTGGCATGGCCCGCTGCAATTGTAGGAAGTGGACTACTGTTCACAAAAGGAGGAATGCTGTGCTGAAAAGAATGCACGCGATGAAGAGGCCAAGGCGGATGCGTCAATTTATTTGCGCGGAAAAGCACAGGTACAGGAACTGTCTTCTTCAAAGACAGTGGTTGGAATCCAGACATCACAAAAGCGAGCTCGACCAGCAGACATCCGTAATTATTAATTTCTTGCGTGGGTGGGGATATTATTAGACATTAACAACAACAATGGCATCACCTACCGCCTAACGCTGGCCGAATTCAGGGATTTAAACAAATTGCCAACCATTACACTAATTGCCACGATTTCACCAAACAGTACGAAGGATTATTCACTGGTATGAAGAAACACTAGATGTGACAAAAAGGTTAGGATCAGATCGACCTCGTAAAACAACCACGTTGGATGACGAAAGTTAATTGGCAGTTGTAAGAGTAAAACCCATCAAGCTTACAAGAATTAAAAGGTTTAAAAATTGTACTTTTTAAAAGACAAATTTGGGTTTCTTAGACATTTTTTACTTAAATGTATGTCAATTGCTAATTGATGTTACAACATTTTCCTGACAATTACCAAAGGAGAGATTGCTCTTCAGAGTAGCAGCCAAAAAATAATCTCTTGCTAATGCACAGAAGGAACAAAGGATGGCTTATGCAAATGCCTATTCCGACAAAGACGAGCAATGGTGGCTGTTCGTCATCTTAGTGACGATAAAACTTCCGGGTGGGATTTATTTATATTATTTCATCATATATATTTATATTTTGTTAATAAAGTTAGTTATCATTGTTTTTATCTGCAATTTTTCTGTATTTAGGCCCCTGCAGATTATCTTACTACTAAAAAATCCTCACTGCCATATTTCACGATTTTTCTGCCACACACAGTTTGTTTTTTCTTTAATTGGAATGTCTAACTTAAAATCTACATTAAGCTACATGTTTTAAGGGGAAACATTTGGAGGATATTTTGAAAAATCCCACCAGGTCATTGAACTTTGACGAGGCATTCATTCTTCTATCTCCTGGTAAACCAAAAGTCCTAATAACAATGGGAAGTAAGGATGTATTTCTCATTCCAAAATTTTCATCAAAATCTGGAGTTACTGTTTTGGCCACAACATCTTCTACTGGTTGGATTTTACTTCCATTCATAATCTTTCCTTATGAACGGCTTCAGAAATGGATGACCGAAGATCAGTTGTCTCCTGTATTTGGAGTTTTCATCACCAAGAAAGGATGGATGACAGTGGATGCATTTTGTTTTTGGTAAATTCCCCAATTCATTCCAGAACTGAAGACCAAAAACAAAAAATTCCTTGTCGTTTTACATTTGGATGGATATCGAAGCCATATAAACATAATAATATCTGATATCTATTTGGAAAATGATATCGAGTAGATTTATTTTCCTTCAAAAACTACTCACATTTTGCAGCCTTGCGACGTTGCTCTCTTCAAGCCATTGAAAGGATTTTGGAAGACTAGGGTGAATGAGTGGACAAGCCAGAAACCCAAGAATCAAGTTACTGTTAAAAATGTGGCCCATCTACTGAATGATATAAGGCAAAAATTACCTCTAAGGTATGGTCAAAATGGTTTTAGGTCTTGTGGCTTGTAGCCTTGGAAAAAAATTAGTTTTAAAAGATTGCCATCTTTAGAATTACTAAGTGTGTAAAAAAACATTAAAAAATACCGTAACGAAACTGGCCATAATAATAATGCCCCTGATAGAAATAACAAGTCTTCTGAAAATCCTGGGACTTAAGCTTCGTAAACATTGAAGAAAACAGAACAATTAGGAAGGAACCCATAATACGTAAGATAAATTGTTTTTTGTGTGATTCATATCGTAAAATTATTTTCTAAATTAAAGATTGGGCACACAATCCTAGCAAAATTTGAAAGGTCGCTTTCTGCCGATGGAGTTGTCGAATTCGTCTCGATTTTTTATAAGGAGTGAAGTATTAAGGATACCACAGGAATAGATAAACTTAGTGATGTTCAAAAAATGCAATATGAACTTTGGAAAAGTCTTATCCAAACATATGTTGAAACCATAAATAGTAAGCCAATAGAATATTTAAAAAATGAACAAGGTTTAATTACTTAAACAATTTAAAGTAATAAGTCGCAACGACTCCCGTGGAATCCACCCCAACGTCCCCAAAACTTAACCTTGTCCCTGTACCTTGCCTCCCTAGCAAGTCTGGCAAAAACGAGAGTTGTCTTCTCCTATTCTGACTGGGAAGAGAGCTAAATTAATTTTAGCAGAACAGGAAAAAAGTAAACAGGAGAAAAACGCGAAAAAATTGTCATAAGAAGAATTTAGTGACGACTATGATGAAGACTTAGACCAAGGTTACCAAATATATATGGCAATGTAATTATATTATTACATATTTCTAAAACATTAAGTGAATTCAAGCTTCATAGGAATGAAAAAGCCACATTGAAGACTTCGTGAAGTAAACTGTCTTTGAAAATTGTTTCTTCTCGGCAACCTGATGATGATGACCTGATGATCACTTAACTGGTTAATCCAAAATTCCTTTAGAGAAAACGTAAAAAAATTAATATAATCCATTGGTTTCTATCTTGAATTAATTGTGAAACGATTTTTTTTGTAAAAAAGTCAACTGTTTAGCAGTTCAAAGGCAAAAGAAAAGCAACACAAGAAGGCTATTATTGAAGGTACCAAGAAATCCTCCAGACTTTTAGCCAAGTAAAAAATTGAGGATATGAAGGAACCGATGGTCATAGCTTTAAACAGGCATCAAGAAGACCCATCAAAAGTTCCTCGTCGCTAGTGCAGGGAAGTTGGTAGAGTAGTTGGTATGTAACTTATGTAGAGTTTGTGACTATTACTTTCACCACGAAGTAAGATTCTTCTGCTTCTCCTGCGTCCAGGTAAAGATTGTTGTCCTGTGGGGAATTTCCGAGACAAAGCTCACAAGTCGCACCTACTTCTCCTTCCCCCCCAAAACCCGTCACCACAATATCACACGGGCCGTATGGGACTATGTGTTTCTTTATTTTATTTTTGAATGAAAGAATTCGTGTTTATTTTGAAATAAATATATCTAAATTTTTAATACCTGCTCTATTTTTTTTATTTTTTTTTCGTCGTAGATTGCGTTATTGTAAGCTTAGAAAAAAAAATTAAGAAAAAATGGAGAGAAAGCGCACCTCTGTTTCTAGTAGAAGTGCAGCCATTGCAAGAGAGTAAGAGACACGCAAGTCACGAGTGGGTTCACTATTTCACTTGCAATGGCTGCACTACAACTATAAATAGAGGTGCGCATTCCCTCCATTTCTTCTTAATTTTTTTCCTAGTCCTACAATTGCTTTTACAATAGAATGAATTACTTTTGTTCTATAAATTCCATATTAACAAGCATTTCTGACATACGAAAGAGATTATTTTTAAACAATTTCTCTTAATTTATTTCAATTAACATCTTTCTCAAATTCCACTGTTCTTCAGGTTAAAAATTTTTCTGTTTCAATTAAAATTCTGCAAACAAATTTTTTAAAAAATGTATACAGTCATCAGTTAACGTATAATTTGCAAGGTTGCCACCAGTTTCAGCATTTTTTTTTTGGTCCAGATATTTCGACGATTTTGCTTCCATTTTTGTCCGTTTTGAAAATTGGAACTATATTTGTCTTACTACAGCTGAGATCACGCCCTTACGGTAAGATGTTTTCTGGGTGTAAGACCACTTGGTACATGTGATGGCTGGATTTTCATTAATTGAATATGTATAACCCATCTATACCAATAGCCAATATAATGATAAATTATTCTAGAGTAAGCTAAAAATTGTGTAAACACGACATGATCTACGATATTGGAAAAGAATGCTGGACATGTAGTGAGAATAATAAGAAATTTAAAAAAGGGATTCGTGAAGAAATAGAATATTCGATTCAGACTGCAGTCTGCTGTTATCATGTTTATTAAATGGAAAAAACCAAATCTAGACGACTGAGTCACGTATTCTTTATCCAGAAATTGTGTAGGGCCCAATCAAGAGTGGTCCTTTCAAGGAAGTAACAAGGATTACTTAATAATGTAATCAGTATGGTTTTGTCGAAAACAAAGAAGAATTAACACACAAATAAAAAGAAACGAAATCAAAAAAATAAAACACACAAAAAATAATAACTTACCTTTAATAAAGGGTCTTGCTCAGATTTTTAAACAACATTCGCTCAACAGTTCTTCCTAGGTGGTGTTGGTTATTTCTACCCGTACACTTTTTTTCTCTCTAATACCTTCCTGTAAATTTCTATCACTGCAGAAAAGCTAAAAAACTTGTGACTGGATGACTTCCCCTGGTCTGACAACAACCATTGACGATATAACCGGAACATGTAAAAACATGGGCAGAGGGGAACCGGAAGGCAACATAACACAGAACATAGGCCCGGATGGACCTTCTTCTTACTTAGACAGCGGGTTTCTTCCGAAGAGTAGACGCCAACAGTACCGCAACTGGGAGAATGCTTACTGTTCAACGCTAATTGCGGAATTCATAAACTTAAAATAAATGCAGCAAACGAACAAAATAACCAAAAAAATCCCTTTTAACTGTCTTTAATTTGTATTAATTATATTAATTGAGGAGAACACAACAGAAAAGTAATTTTAATTATAATGAGGTACCTTTCACTGATTTTCATCAACATGGCATTGTGGTATTTTTTATGTTGCATTAGTTAACATCAGAGAAAGACGATGTAAACTGAGCGAAAATTTAAGTGAAAAGTCAAATTGGCGTCCAGACACAGACTGATGAGGGATTGATTCGAGGAATTAAATCAACTTACAGCACCCAATGACAATAAAAAAAGTAAAGTATGTTAAACAAATATTTCTATAATTGAACCAATGAAACTTAAAATGTTTCCCCCTTTACCCTACCTTATTAACCTTAGGGCTTATAGTAAATGAAAGATTTTGCGTTCCCATTTCAAACAGACTCTTAACCGTCCGCACTTTTCAACATAGAGAGAAGGGCAAAGACGAATGATTCTAAACTCGATAATGACCGCAGTGTAAGTCAGGAGTTCTGTAAGTCGAGATGACATCTAAAGTGGATGAGAAAACATTGTTTAAACCCGAATGTAGTGAAGTGAACGAGGATACTTTTGCAGATCCCCCTATTATTTTGTCTAAGCCGTATTATCAGTCTAAAGGAGGGCTCACCTACGTTAGGACCGTTAATTGGAATTAAAAAAACATTTGTAATCGATAACTGGAAAAGATGATAACGGCCATAACTTGCTGTCTTCAAAATTCACTCGTTTGGGATTCCACCACTCAACGTTTTCTGCCCCGTACCCTTAAAAATAAGGGCGACGAAAACCTTTCATCTAATTTATCGCATGGAAACTCAATAACCACCGAGTCTAAAAAAATTCCATTCGGCCTAATAGTGCATACTTGTTGCGGGCATAGAGGAGAAAACGGGGTATTTCCCTTCAAACGTTTACAGGAAATATAATAATACCGTGAATCTGAATATTAAAGAATAGGCTGCTCAAGCGCCTCGTAATTTGAAACAAGTTCAAAATACTATGCAGAATCTCATTAAAAAGTTGCGTCTAAGCTGAGACTAACTCTGCAATCTATATGTTCGAACGTTCGATGGCACATTGCGAAATAAATTCTTACTTTCCACGATTTTATCATCATCGGATGGAACTATACTATTACCGGTGATTTCCTTTCCCTTCTGTGCACCTCTCAATCTATAACACTTTTCTATGACACGACATTCAAATTGGGAAATTTTTCCGTGTCGATTTTTTCCTTTGAAGACGTCATGGTACATGAAAGAAAAAAATGTGATAATCATGATCCATATTTTGAAGAAAAGTAAAAAACAAATCATCATGGCTTTGAAAAGCCAAAAATTTTTACATAGTTTTGAGCGAAGAGTCTGCGATTGTCGGAGAAATACGAAAAAATTTACCTACGATTGAAATTTATCGCTGCTGGAATCACGTAATGCAAAATGCTGAATTCAACTAACAAAATTGGTGATTTCATCAAAAATTGAGATCGCATTGCATATGGACGACTTTCGGGAACTTCTACCTCAATCAGACCAACGCAAGTATACTTATCTGAGCTGAAGATAATTGTCTCTTGGAACCAGTTATTATTCTTGAAACAATTTTTTTACTAATGAAGCCTTGTTAAATATTTGTGTGACTTAACTAAGGCTTTCGGAAAATAATTCCGGAAGTGTATCCATAAGGATATTGAACCACAATAAAGAGTTTAGGCAATAATAAAACATGGTTTTACCATTGCGAAGAATAATTAAGCTGAATCGATGAATGCGATTCATAAACGCTTCGTTAATAGGAAAGAATCCCACATCGACACGATTGTTTTAGTTCTCGGGGAGCTCTCAGCATCTTTCTATTGGGAAATTCTGAAGGGCAGGTATCACCGTAGAAACTTCCATTTGTAGGGAGACTTTGAATCCCTTTACGATTTGGAAAGGGACTGCCCTGTGTTACCAGAGATAAAAACTGCAGAAAAAATCTTTATTAATTTTCAAAACTCAATTAAAAATATCGATTGGCGGAGGTATAGAACCGGTCTAAATAGGCACCGACGAAATAGGCCCGGCAAATAGGACCGGACGAAATAGGACCACTTCAAAAATATTTTTAAAGTGGTTCTATTTCTCCCTTTTATTTCTAAGTTCCATAATGAACTCCAAAATAATTTCATAAAAATTCGACCTATTCTCTATGGGAGCAAACCGCGCCACCGTTTATATTCATTGCCGTAGCTCAAACCACGATGAGTGAAATTCACACATTGCCGTTTCGTTTTTCACATGTAAGGTAGCTGATTCCCGTCTTTATTCTTTGATGAACATATTCCCCTTGATCTTAACTGTAAAATTCATTTGTTACAAACGTCGTTTTCACTTATTAACTATCGCTTGTGTAAAAAAATGAACAAATTTCCGTGTTTTCTTCGCCAGTTATTTGTTCCGTAGCTCGATCCCTCCTTCAGCGGCTCAGCCTTGAACGCGTCTCTCCCCTTCAGCGGCTCAGCCTTGAACGCGTCTCTCCCCTTCAGCGGCTCAGCCTTGAACGCGTCTCCCCCCTCTACCGATGCCAATGCCATTGCTTGGGTGAAGTAGGAAATGAACATATTTTATGAAATAACTCTTACGGATTTTTTTCAAACATTTTCATAAAAAATTTTATGTTTTTTAAAGCAATAAACGAAAATTACTTTTAAGTTTTGAGTTTAACGAGGCTGGCTGACGCGACGCGCTGCTCAAACCGGCCAGAAGAGTGGTCGAGCGGGGGAGGCTGCACGCACTCATGGGAAATGGGTGAGTGGGCCATATAATTAGCTCCTATGTTTTCCCGTTTTACTATTATCAATGGATGGTGTAGTGGTCAGCAACACGGGCTGAGATACCCAAGCGCTGGTGTTCGAATTGTGGCCAAGTCGGAATATAATTTTCTTTACAAAATATTTTTGAAAAATTAATAGCTCAACAGCATAAAGCGGTGTGGAACTACCCTAGCGAAATGGATCGTTTTTTGTTTTTTAATTGATCAAATATACAGCACGAAAAGAAAATTTCTATTATATACTTTAATACTAAATATGGTTTTGAAGATTTCCATCTATCGGTGATAGTGGCGTCACTAGCGTGGTTCAATAGCGTCATGAAGATGGCGTCATCTGCTCATCGTCAACTTCAGCGTTTAATTAACAAATAAGAAATATAAATAAAAAAAAATTTAAAAATAGCTTCAACATGTGTACAAATTAATCATTTTAAAAATTTTAATTTCAATTTTCGTTACATTTGATCTGTAAAAATTCGTTTTTGAATCATTTTCATTTCAAATTTATTCACACACATAGCAGACGTCAACACATCAAGCGTCATCAATAGCGTGGTCTATGGTGCAATGATATCGCGGGAGTAAGCCGTTTACCTTAAATTCGGGTATTTTAGAGAATTTTTTCATGTTATTTTCAATCTTTAGTTACTACAATTGTAATTATCAACTTGTGTGAATAGGTAGCGTCATGATTAGCCTACCCTGGTGGCGTCATGATCGGCGTGCCCCGTTGGCGGCATAATTAGCGTGCTTTAATTTACCCGATTTATGCACAACCATCACTTGATGGATTGAAGATCATCTGCAAACAGTCGATGTCTCAAAGTACGTAAATTGACTTTCCTGGTGTAACATGTGTTTCTCTACTAAATGTTTTGTTTAATGTTGCTCGCTATTGCAGAACGTCTTGCTGCACACTTCTACTGCATACCAACCAACTGCTTGTGGTTGCTCACACTCTGACGTTTGCAATTTGTTTAAAAAATTTTCGAGTTTTTACGGGACAGAATAATAAACTTTGTTTTGGACTGGACGTGGATCATAACCTGACATTTATTTTGTTTATTTGTTATATTGAGCAGATAATTGAAAATAAAGTCTAACTATTCGACGAATAGTGAAGTAAATCCGAGACGAGAAATAATGCGTCAAAGAGGTTGTCCATTCAAAATGTAAATAATATGGCCAGTTGATCGAACACCTATAGAAAAGAGATTTAGCCTGGCATTAACGCTGAGTAAATTGTTGTTGTGGTTACCTGAATAGCATGACTTTTGTTACAAATTGTAGGAGTGTCCACCAAAGTCATCAACACAATCCAGTTGAGTTGAGTACCAGTAACAAGGTTTCCTAGAATTGAGGGGGGGGGGATCGAGGTATTATGGCATAAAATATAATTTGATGATAAGAACTATTTATACCATAGCTCTGAAAGAACATTAATGATGTTTTGTAACTTTGGTCTTCAGGGATTTTTTTTTTCTCGTAGAACCTTCAGCCAACCCAGTCCAGTTGAGTACGAGTAAACAGGTTGCCTAGATTTGAGTGGGGGAATCATAGATTTTAGAGCATTGAATCTAGATTGAAGAGAAGGAACTGTTTACACCTGTTTCTGAAAGCACACTACTGATGATGTATCTGTCTGGCCATGGATTCTTCTCGCAGAACTGTCAGCCTACACAATCCAGTTGAGTACAAGTAAACAGGTTGCCTAAATTTTAGCAGATATTAGGGCACAGAATCTATAATGTAGAAAAGTAACTAATTATACCATAGTTCTGAAGGCACACTACTGATTATGTTTAAGTCTGGCCATGGATTCCTCTCGTGGGACTGTCAGCCAACACAATCCAGTTGGTTACGAGTAAACAGGTTGCCTAAATTTTAGCAGAGATATTAGGACACAGAATATAGATTGCAGAAAAGTAACTGATTATACCATAGTTCTGATTGCACACTAATGATTGTGTTTAACTCCGGGAATGGATTCTTCTCGTGGGACACACCTTTCTGTGTTAATAAAAAGAACACCATAGAACGAATGGTACTTTAGAAGAAGGGTCCAATCTCAACATGGTTTCATTATACAAACAGGCTCTGAATGTAACTTGAAAAAGAAAGTGGAATTCAATTTCAACAGATTAAGAACCTTTACTATAGCTGGTTCAACAGTCACAAGGGACAAAAGATTATTCGCCAGTCCTTCTTCTTCCTGCCCAGAAACAAAAATTTTCTACCATGTTATGGCTGTTTGTCTAGCTATAGTTTCGACAAAAAAGCCAGCAGAATATGCCCGAAAATAACGCGGCTGACAAAAATGCAAAAAAGAGAGGAAACAAGAAGTTCTAAAACTTTCAAACATGGCAACAGTAACTTATGTAAAATCACCTTTTGTGCGCAATTGAGTATAGGCTGTTGCAGAAAAATCATTAGGCAACAGAAGTTCATCACACACGACAAAGTCTTTGAAACATGAAATGATAGAAATCCGCAAGTTCTCATTAAGTACCCACAGATATCAAAGACTAATTTGCCAATCAATCTAATTGCGTTGACGATTAGACTTCCCAGTTACAAAATACATCAAAAATAATCCTCGGTAATCCCATCATGATGAGTGCTGTATCATTCATAGTTCATAGAGAGAGCCCCAACACAGCATATAATAGAATAATCCCAAATGGGAATATATGGTAGGATTATTCTGCAAATTTTTCAATAAACCCACTTCTCGGATGTAGGAAGGAGAAAATAGAAAATCGAAAAAGAGGCTGAAGCCTACCTGCAACACAAAAATACAAGCAACGATAAAATAGGACAATAATACATCTCAATGCTACACAGTTTCACAAGTTTTTATGAGAAAAGAAAGCAACAAGGGCAGCAAAAAAATTCATGAAGAGAATTTCGATATCACCTACAAAAATAAGTAAAAAACAATATATTCTGTTTTATAATTAACTGTTAAATATATTCTACTGTTTTTGTTTTTCGATTAATGCTAAAAGGTCTATATTGCCTATTGAATACAAAGAATTGGGTATTGTCGCAAGTCATCTACACAGAAACCGAAGAAGCACCAACAAAATCTGCATAGATTTGGGCTGGTATGGATTTCTCTCCAGAACTCCAGATACAAGCGACTAATTTCAGGCGACTGAAAAATGTGTCTAGCTTTGACGAGACCTCTTTTCACGAAGTAAAACCTTGAATGTAATATCATTTAAAAAAAGATTTCAATTCTTTCTCTTTTCTTAGTCCATATAGTATTTCTCCTCGCCGAATGATCTGCATGGAGTTCTCAGCCGCCGTCAACCATTCTGTACGTACAATCGAGGTTAATTTCGACGAGTAACCCAAGATGTTCTAGAAAAAACTTCAAGAGAGCGACAAATAGCTCCATTCATTACAAAAAAGCTACTATTTGTAAAATCACTTTCATTTTATAACCTGATACCTAACGCATGCCTATGCTTTTTTAATCATCTCATGCGATGCGTTTCTTTTGACAAAATACACTAATTCAAACTATGATGGCCAATTAAAACAAATTCATTAATACAATTCAAGATATACCGTAACATTAACTTTTTATTTACAAAACAAAAAAAAAACATTTCACAAAATATTCACATGGTAACCAACTGACGTTTTAGAATGCTTATTACTGAATGCATTCACTAATAAAGTGCCATTTAGCGAGTGTTTTTCTAGGGGCACCGGATTAGTAGATACACTCGCTAACCCAAAATTTCCTTAACCAATCTCGATTAGCTTATCTAAAACCTCAGGTAAGTTAGCTAACCACGAAATCACAATTTTTAGGTAGATTGCATGAATTATTAAAGACTTTGTTGACCGGGGTTTCAGTAACCAATTAATGGAGTTTGAATATCGTTCTACCGAGGCCCTTATTTGTTAATAGAAATTCGTTCTCGGGGGCAATTTGAACCTTTTTTGGATCCTGAATTTAAGGTAATGTTTGGTACAGCTTTTCTAATTGTTTCAATCCTTATAATTTAATTATTTTTACAGCAAACAATAAGAGGGCAAATTAGAAGAAGGAAGAACAACAACACTCAAGCTACACCGTTTAAGAAAATTCAACTTGTTTACGCTCCTGAAATGAGTATTTCTTGTTCTTCTGAAATAATTCAACCTTTCCTTAAGTACACGTTCTCAATTCTAAATCTTCTTCTTAGGAAGAAATGCTTTTTTAGCAAAAGATTATGCTGCAACAGTTACTAGAAGAAAAGAATGCTAACGGCAACAACGACAATGGGAGGAACAAAAGGAAACAAAAAAGAAGATTTTGTGGATGGAATGGCAATGGAAGCAGCGAGAGAAACAACGGTTAATTAACCACCGCATCTTTACCAACGGAACTGATAAACAACAACAAAAAATGGATGAGGCCAAAGCAATGAATCCGCGTGAAAATCAACTCAGCCTGGGAAAAGATAAAAATAAAATTCATGAACTATCAAATTAAGTGTGAAGAACAACAAAGCTATATTACTGGGTGAGTACTTTGAGGGGCATTCAATGCCACTGCCCTGGTAATCCGAAACAGTTTGGGATAAAGACAATGATTGATTCAAATGTGCCAAAAACAGTGAAGGAAGGGAAGGGTTTCCTCTTCATTCCCATTCGAATGGGAATGAAAGCAACATCAGAGACCCATTCGAAGGTCTCGAAAGCAACATGTTTCAACTTATTTGTTCAATATCAATCAATATCTTTTCTTTACCCAAGTTCCGAGAAAAATATGAAAAACGATTATTTTTTTGTTTAAATGCAATCTATCAGAATATATCTTAAAACCCCGCTTAAATTATCTGTTAAATGCAAAAAAAAAGTCGGCCTCATTTTATTCTTCTTTTTAAACATGCTCCCCAAATGTCGTAACAATACAAAAGAAGCACAAAACAATATTTCTGCAAGAAAAAGAAGGGAGGATGCACCGAGTTTAGTTGTTTGATGGCGAAGAGATTGTTTCTGGAGGTGTTGGTGTTGAAGATGAAGCTGCTGGGGACCAAGATTCTGCTGTGGTTGATGATGCTAGAACGGGCAGGTCACCATGGATGTCCACACAGGCGTTGACTTGGGGGGGGGATTCCGATCGTGGAATAATTGAAATCAACACCAACTTGTGAAGCTGGATAATAAAAGAAGAAGTTAGAAAAATAGAAACACTTTTCAACATTAAAGTACCTTCCAATTGTCGCTACACAAGGAAAATTCTTGTCCTGTTAAGTCACATCAACAACAAAGTTCCAAGTTGTGACAGTTGGATTCTACACATGACCAACCAGGTATTTCTCTACAGTGACTTCTACTCTTTTCAGACTCTACAGCAACTAGGAAGAGTAATGAGTGTTACACAAGAGCAAAACTGGATAATAAAAGAATTTCCCTTACTTCCAGCTTCAATTTTAATATTTTTATCAAAAGAGAATTGTGGTGACGTTTCCATGGTTGAAATGGAGTTTAATTTTCATTCTTCTCTGTTTGTTGATTTTGAATCGAGTCTTCCTTCGAAAGGGCACAATCCTTCGAGTGGTATCAATCCTTGGAAGGGTCACAGTCCTTCTAACAATCACATATCACTCCTTCTCACAGTCACAATCATTCTCTCGGCCAAAATCCTTCGCACGGTCACAATCCTTCGCACAGTAACCATCCTATTCAGAATGTTTAGAATCCTAGGTCTATAACTGGCATAACAAAGAACTTCAAAGTTTAAATTTTTTAACGTATTTTTAATCTTCACTTTGAAGACTTAACGTAACAGACGTAAAAAATATTGTCTTCACCATTTTCCATATGTTTACCAAGGCAAGAATCTCAAAAAATAACATGTTCGCATTATTGTTTTGTGTTAATTGAAATAATGCTTGATTTCAGTTTAACTTAATTTTCTTCGCTTATTTCTTGGATTATTTTTTTGCCATCTTGCGGTGGAAAATAAAATTTCAATGTCTGTATCCACCCCATCCACTTTGTTTACAGTCTTTCCAATATCTGAAATTAAGTATTTTATTATTAAATCAGTTTTATTAAATCGTAGACATTTGAGATTTGACACCATTTTCCAAAGTAAACATAGATGAATATTGAAAACGTATTAATCTTTTAACTTCATTCAATGTATTTTAAAAATATGGTTATAGCATCGCGAGGAAAACAGGATGTAAAATGAGAATTTCTTCTCAATTAATTGTTATGTTTATTTTGAAATGTGATTGATTAAAAAGTGAATGCGTCATCATACAAAATGGTCACAACTTGTCAAACCTTTGCACTGCTTTGGCTGTCACGAAAATAAAACTATGGTCTGTAGGAATCGGTGGATATTCCTACACAATGAGGCCATTGAACTGTGAATCATTAAAGTTTACTAGTCGTTGAAGACTGGATTGTTGAATTTCAAAAAGAGCAGCTTTCTAAGTGAACGTCTGTTAAATGGGGACGTCTTGGATTGAATATTAACCCACTCTGGCTGAATAGCCTTTCCACAGCCACTGACGATGGAAGTGTGAACCATTGTAGCCTCTTTCAAAAAAATTTAAGATAATTATATTGAACAAATTAGTATAAATATATATACTACCTATACCTCACTTTCATGATTGGGTATTCTTCTAATTTGTCCAGTGTGTTGAAACATTTCAGATACGTATAAACTTCATCGGCATATTCTTTTTGCTTTTCCTTAGAAGTACGAGATTTTACTTCAGTATTTTAACAATTAAGTTAAAATTAAAACAATATTATCTAGTGAACTAGATTGAAATTTTGTCTTCCATATACGAAATACTCGATCTTACGTAACGTTTGCTAACCTACACTTCAAAAAGGCAAATTTGGTAAAATTGCGTTTGCTTTTACAGTTAACTGAGATTTGATTGCAGCTCATGCCTTTTTCTTCAATATGGGTCCCGATGGTTTCATCCTTTTGAAAATATAAACGCATTCATTCATGTCAACATAGCAAAAAAATACCAACATATTTTAAGGTTTGGTTTGGCAAGCTTTGTTTGTCAGATTAATTGTTACAAAGACATTAAACAATTGATAACCATTGACTGGCCGTGATGTACCTTGTTCATTCAAACACAAAGTGAATTTTAAAAAACTACATTACACTGCAACCGTTGTCATCTACTTTGAACAAGGAACTGCTTCAATTTCCTCAAAAGAATTTCGTATACAATAGTGTCTTAAACGTTGTTCCCAGTTTTTTTTTTATGTTTTTTTTTTTATTTTGTTCGGGGTTGAAGTTTTATGGTATTTATTAATTTATTTGTTGGTGATAAAATGTTTTAACATTACACACATCAATATGCTTTGAATACTCCAGTTTTGCCAGATTGACGAATTTTTTATATTCAACTTCGTTTAGCAGTGACCAACAGATGATTGTGGTCCGTAGAAATCCAGTCATACGACACCAACTTGGAGTTTTCTATGTGGGTTTCACGTAGGTTAAAAAATATGGAAATAAGAACTATGATCAGAATGAATAAAAGTCAAAAATCAGAAGACGAAGAGAGATCGGATCCAGAATGATCCGTCCGGACATATTATTGATCGAATTACAAGGGTTGGAAGAGAAAGACCAAATATGGCCAAAGAAGATAAAACAACATTTTTCTTTCAGTCTTTTTTCTTTGGCCGTTGCCTTTTCTTTCGACTCCATCCTTATCGGATCTGTAAGACAAGAGCGCAGACGCAAGATTCTCATTTCCGTTTCCGGATATAGCGGAATAAAAATCAGTTTGAATAGAGATGACAACAGGAGCATCAAGAAGACTATAGCTAAAAAGAGAGAGAGCCGGAGAGTTTCTAGCAAACAAATCATCATCATCGTGAGAATCAGACGAAAAAAAATATTTCTTATAACAGCTGTCGCTAAACACCTATTTTCACTAAAATTCAGCTTTTCAACATTTCGCCATCATTTACTAGCTATCTGTCTCTACACAGGGACTCTCTCTCCTTCTCTTACTTCATCAATACACCCGATTAGATGTGTGAGTAGAGGAAGGGACGGCCATCTACCATCGAAGTGGTTTGCCTCCACAGCAGCCAGACCCACACAGAGGGGGGGGGGGATAATTCTATGACATGTAACAGTCCCCGTAGTATAAATCCCCCAGCCAAATCTTTCATATATTCATAAAGCTTAATATTCTAGTTGAATATTTGATGGTCTATTTCAGATGAGAGAGGAAAAAAGGCTAGAGCTCAAATCAAACCACAAAACATCATCCATTTTAAAATAATTGATAACGGCAAACATGTTAAAATCAAAGATGTTAAAATCATGTAACGTAACAGCAGAAACAAATTGGTAAACTTACCAAAATACAGGAGAAAAAACTGTTTCTTCTTCTAGGACATTCTTTTCTTTTCTGCAAAGCAATAATTGCGGATTGGATTACTTATTATGAATTTAAGGATTAATTGGAAAGCTGTCGTCTTGACTGTTTGCAGTCTTTTGTGTATTCTAATTTCAGATTCTGAACAATTTCGTTTTTAATTCTGGTTATATTTTTATTTGAATGTGAATCTGCTTAATAGTGTATTGGATAAAACAAAAACAAAAAAATTGAAAGATCGAGAACATAAGTGTTTCTACAAATAGTTGATTATTGCAGCCCTTCAACCAGGAGAAAAAATTATAACCGATCGTGGTTACAATGACCAAAATTTTTTTTGACGTTCCCAATTGAAATGCAGATTTGCGAAAAAAATATTGGCAAGGCATGAAATTGTGAACAAACCAATCAAACAGTTTTGTTGCCTGAAATTCAGATTTCGCCATTCTTTGCATTTACATCTTCGATTTTTCCACGCTGTTGTCAATTTAACTCAGCTGTTGATCTGAAATGGCGAACCCCTGTATTCAGTAAATTTTTAATTTAAATAAAAAATTATCAATACCGATTTAAGGGTGTAATGTGCTTATTTTATAGCATATTTTTGCCCTTCATTTGTAATTCATAACTGAAAATGTTAAGCTTATTGCGCTATTTACCGCAGCTCCCAGCTTCACAAGCAACCTTACATTAACATTTTACTACATTTTAAATAATCACGGAGGTAGAAAAACCATCCTACCAAGCCTACCAGGAGCCAACTCCGGAGGGCCCCCGAACTCGAACTTGATCTGAGCACAAGATATCCCCGCCACCTCAGTCGTACATTGACGGGCTTTGGACGGAAGCACACAGGCTTGTTAAACTGTGACACGGAAGCAAGGCACCTCACCCGGAATTTGATCCCAAGTTTTTCAAAGAAGAAAAACCCTCTGCCCTGTTCTAGAAAGGATTCCGTTGCCACTCAGACCACTGACCACCCAGGGTAAAGGAAGTCACACTTACCGTATTATCGAGTTTCAAGTTAAAGTTCTATTTTTAATGAATACAAATAAAGGTATTTGTAAAAATTGAAATACATGTGGAAGATTTTTAACTGTTCAAAAGAAATAGATTATCTTTCTCAGATTGCCTTATAATGTACTTGGCCCTCAATTTCCTGGATTTTTGCTTCCTTTCACTCCTCATTAGTTCATCTAACTTTTTAAAAACAGCCAAGGTAACCAAAGGTTTGTTGCAATGCGCAGCAATTGCAATGTTAGTGTCAATTTCGTTCTGCTGATTCTTTCGATAGCGCTGAGGAAATGACCAACTGCCAGATGATCGTTGCTACCACAATGATTGCGCACAGAGCCATGGAAACGCACGATGTTGTCTGTGGAAAAACTTGGTGGGCATGAATTAAAGGCCATTGTTCAGAAGGTAAACCACTTCCAGAAGAATTCAAGGAAATTAGTCAGTAGTTGTACATTTTCAAAGCCACTTTGGGAAAGTTCCTGCATGAATCGCAAGGTAGCTACTACCTCTGGCTTTAAT
Source organism: Daphnia pulicaria (assembly GCF_021234035.1). Classification (NCBI taxonomy): domain Eukaryota; kingdom Metazoa; phylum Arthropoda; class Branchiopoda; order Diplostraca; family Daphniidae; genus Daphnia; species Daphnia pulicaria. The sequence continues at coordinate 4,571,263 of NC_060914.1, read as the reverse complement.
GTCCCGTGCATATGACACTTTTATTTTCTCAAAGTTGGTTTGATCAATGTGCTGCCTTGTTAAAAAATCACATAACGTTAAACCGTCGTTCAGTGTTTTAGCAAACAATAGCCTAATTAATTCAAAATCAATTCTATTTTCGTCCCATTTCAAGTTAAGATGTAATATTTGATTCCTCACATTTTTAAGAATGTTTGTTTGGTTGTAAGAGACAGTTTTCTTGGTGGATCAGCGTTACCCGAAAATATTTTTCATCCACTGGTTTTTAAAAAGTTTAAATAGTTTCACGTTTACTTTGGCGTTGTCACAAACTATGCGATCAAGCAAATATAAATCAAAATTTTTGAATTGTTTTGATGACATGAAGGGTTAGGAAATACAGCTGCCTTCCGGTTAATTTTTCTACGGGACAGCTACTAACTAGCGCTGAATACCTTGTGGTGAGACCAGTAACAAAAAAATTGATCAAACTGTGTGCTAGAACTGGTGGCCCACTATAGCGTTTACATGTTGATCGTCTTGCACAAAAGCTGCGTTTTGTAAAATTTGGCAACTGTTCATCACATCTTGCCCTTCACTAACTGTTTCCTGTGCATCTTCATCATCCAACGATTGTTCTTCTAAAGTTATCTTCAACTATTTCGTTCAATTCCGTGTCATCCATTGTAACCGCGCCGAAACCTACCTCCCCCACAAATTGTTGTCGTAATGTATCCATAGCAACAATTATTTACACGCCATCTCATCAATTTCAATACTTACTCTTCGTTCTTGATGTTGTGTTAAACAATTGCATTTCGAGTGAGTCAAAGATCCGGCCATTCGCCGCATGGAAGCCCTCCGTGAGCCCAAACAATGTCCTTGGTACGGATACAAATGCCAACCTCATATTCCAAACCGGTGCCATGGAATTTGTGGGAACACCATTTTTGAAACAAAGTCTGGTGGAATCATGATTTCAAAATCAGTTCCATCAAGAGAAATTGCAGTAGATGCGTCTCTTGGAGCGTTATGGAAATGTCCATCCAAGAAAAGCTGTTAATTTCAAAAATTGCAGAAAATGTATTTACTTATAAAAAATAGCATATTACATATATTTCACCTATAACTGGAATATCTTCGATGATCTATCTTCGGTTGATGAATATGTGAGACCACTTTTGAATGGTTTTCTCACTAATGCCGATTAGAGAAGCATTAATATCCTCAACACTAAACAACAGCAAAGCCCATAACAGATGTTCTGGTCTTGAGGTTTGAGGACGAGCGCGAGCCATAGACATGGTGTATCATGCAACAACACACACTAAGGGCAACGTTCCAAGAAAACGCTCTAAATCAACGATAACCTAGACTTAGGCTTCCGCCAACGTCATGTCCAGTTATTTTGTGCCCAGCATCCCAGAATGTTTCAACTGATGCCATGGATGAAATATACACCAAAATAACCCAAGAAAAACACAAATAAAAATTTCCGTCGTCTGCACTCTCGGCAATTATGCCAATTTTTGAATTTTTGATAATTAATTGATCACAGTAATAAAGATTTCTGATAAAGAGGCCTGGCTTTTTATCAATGTAAAGAAATATTCGGTTTATGTTGTGTATTGGTTTACTTTATATGAACGCCATCATCTGCTGGATGCTGTGGGAATTGATCCACACATCCATGGTGTTCCATACTCTACCATAGAACAATGGAGTTATATGCTACATGTTTACTTATCTATAGCAATGAGTCCAGTTGTTCCGTCACAACTGTCACCGTAAGTTGCGCTTTCTGGGAAACTCTAGCTGTTTCACAAACGCAACCTTTCTTAAACACATAGATTTCGCCTCAATTTTTGCGAGTGTATATGACCTTCATACAAACCTTACTTCATCTTTATACAAACTAGCAATAGTAGCTAATAAAAAATCTTACTCACCCACAAGAACGCAAGTTTTGTTTTAGCAGAAGCGCAAGTTGCGACGTTATCTTCCAATTTGATTTGAATAAATTATGAATTGATTTTTTCTTTAAATAAACGTCTGATTGTCGTCGATTTTTTTTTTGTCTAAAATATTATTTAAGCTTTTTGGTGGCTTGAGAGCGATATGCCTGACGAAAATGGAATCACTTATTGCTCCTAATGGTTTTAGGTTTTTAACATTTAAATCTACATCATCGGTGACTCGTTTGTCCACGGAAAATCCTTTTTCGGGTCACCATACAGTCCAAAAACTGCTCGGCATTTTTTCTGTTAACCTCTTCCACCACAGCAACGGCATTTTCCGGGGCTGGTTGACAAATTTTTGCACGAGCACACGACCGAGGACCGCCGAGAACCGCCGAGGACAGCCGAGTTTGAGCTTCCGGCTGAGCAGCCCGAGGAAGTTTGGTCAAAATTGGCTGATTAGTTGCTTCTTAGTTCTTTGTCTCTTTTTCTTATTTGTCTTTAAGACGCTGGACAGTGGGAGTGTCTAGCGTTCCAGTTGTCGACACCTAAAGAATAATAACGCAATTGTCGCTATCACGACTGAGTTCTCGCAGAAGACCACGGCTCCGGTGGTCTTCTGCCGTTTAACGTTAAAAGCTTGGTAGTGCTGAGCTCCGCGTCTACTAGATACGCCTCTTAAAGCACCGAAGCCTTACGCTTTGCGGCTTCTCGAATTTGAACCCGGTAGTTTTCCACGCTTTTAGCGTTCTAACGGAGTGTCTGATCCACCGTTTCCAACTCGCATTCGAGGCGTTCCAGTAGCTGGGCTGCTACTTTCTGCTGCTCAGAACCAGCTGAGTGAGGTTTATGCCACGAAATCGTCTTCCCTGATCGCTGCCGCGATTTGTTGGTTTATGCCACGAATCGTCTTCATTGTTCGCTGCCGCGATTTGTTGGTTTATGCCACGAAATTGTCTTCCTTTATCGCTGCCATGATTCATTGGTTTATGCCAGGAATCGTCTTCTCTTGATCGCTGCCAAGATTCATTGGTTTATGCCAGGAATCGTCTTCCTTGATCACTGCCGCGGTTCGTCATCGTCAGAACGTCGCATCGTCATCGTCGAAAATCTAAATAATTTTCCTTGTGCAAAAATGTATGTCTGTGTGTGTGTAAACCCAACCACCCCCCCTCATCACTTTTTTCTCGTGTGAAGTAGAGCAGAACGGCTGATTTCTGAAGAAGAAGACGTATTTGATGTCTTCCCTGTTTTCTTAGAAATGAAATGGTCAGGCTAGCCATCCGGCTTCCAATCAGGATCGCGGCCATCTCTTATTTCGGACCGCCAAGACTAGGTGGTTGTCAATTGTCCAATCATTACCATGGTTTTCTTTAGGCTCTTCCAGGCCTGGAGTAGGTGTCATTAATTGGATGGACGGTGTGTTGATTTCAATTTTCTCAAATTTGGAAATAGAAAAATCGTATCGTCGTCGTCATCGTTCTCAATCTCTTCGTCGTTTTCATCACTGTTCGACGGAGAGTTCTGTAGTTCATCTACTGAACGATAAAAAATTTCGTGGAAGTCATCTGAAGTAAATGGCAACGGTACTGCAGGCAATTTTAACGGAAGCTCATCACCAGAAATTAAAGCCGAGAGTGCTGCGCAAACTCGATTCCTATTAGGAGCCTCTGCATCTTTTACCTTAACATTCTCTCTGTTGCTCTCTGGCGATAAAGGGCTGCAAATACATCACCAACTTTTGATGCTTTACGCCTTTTACTCCATTGCAACCTTTGTCATTATCTGATACTTTTAAAAAGCACGGTTGGAAGCTTATTCATAAAGCAAATTCAAAGCTTTGCCGATGCGGAAGTGGCTCTTTTGACGGTATGTTGAGCTCGTCGCCAGAGAGCTGGGAAGTGGAACTTGAGGCGGACTCACCAATTTGTCCATGACCAGATTCCAACAAGGTTCAGCCCCGTTTAAAAATTCGGCAAATAAATTAATTCGGCAAGAAAGATTTCGCCAATCCCCAATCACCATAAGAGAGCGTTGTCGTTTCCCTGAAAGTGGCTAAAAATGAAACTGGATTAAAAACTTAAATTTCAATTTTTTTTGTGTAGTGTACGGAAAACCAGAAACAACATATCCAAATAACAAAAGCGGCTATCACCAACTGTGCAATGGTTTTCTTAAAGAAATTGAATTTTACAACGAACCACACGGATTTCATTGTCAGAATCCCCAGCATCTAGGCTCTGCATCACATGTCGACATGGAACATGAGTATTGTGATAGATGCTTTGACGGCGGAGCAAAATTTACTTCAATGAATATCTATTGAACACTCCCAAAATTGATGGCCATGACATCTGCTTGTCCCATTTTTTCTTAGTTCTAGTTTTACGAATTTCAAACCGAAGAATCATTCCGCAATCCCCATACGAAGATTTGAATGAAACTATTGTGAAAAATCATAGGTAAGCTTACATTAAATATTTATTTTCTTTAAAAACTAAATAACCTTTCATATTATAGCAGGATCGCTAGCGTTTTGAAAAGAAAACTGGATTAGATTACGAAATCCATGTAATTGAAGAAATTGGTCACAATGGTTCCATTTTATCATTGCTGTCTGATTCCACCAAACATTCTGTTAACGAAGAAAACAAATTACATATACCCGCATCAGACATTGCCAACATGTTCTTCTTTTACAATGCCAACCGCTTAGCCAAGTTTGGCTGCATGACCAACTCCCCAGGAGAGCTGACAAGAAAGCTATCAAATCACATAATTTAAATCTACAATAAGTTCATTTAAATTCACTTTCGTTCTCTCTCGGCCCTGGCTTTTCAAAATGGTAGTATTGGTAATATTAGTTCTGTCCTTGTTCCCTTGCTTCAATGCTCATTGGCATCAAAGTATAGACAAACAAAGAGATTCTTCCGCTTTCTTACGTGCGCGCAATGGGCCAGCAGCAGCAGCCCATGTTTGGCCATAAAATGGCCGTTATTGATTTAAACGCAAAAACAATTAGCCAAAGATTTATGGCGCGGGCTTTTTTGAGCGTTCTGAAAAATGACAAAGCTCGGAGCTGGATTTCTCAAAATCCCATTTGGAGCGCCTCGAAAACTGGCAATAAAAAATTATTTTGCTCGACCTGCAACAGTTTTTCAGATGTTCCAAGCGTCTTTGAAAAAAAACAACATCGTCTGCTTCTACTTGCTGCAAAAGACGTTGAATCCGTGAAATCTATTGTCATGCCGGTCCATGGACTACTTAATCTAGAGGACTGGACTCTTTCCTTATCTCGCCATGTTAAAGCCTGTCGGGATGGGTCAGTTGGCTTAATTTCACGGGAAATATTTAAAATACATCAATCGATAGAGCTTTCAAAGGCGGTTACAATTGTGTAAATCGTTTTTAGAGAAACTTTGAAATGAAATAGATATTTAAGTTTTATTCTTAGGAGAACGGGAAGAAAGTCGATTCACCGGTACCTCCTAGCGACCAACTTAAGTTTTTGTTAAGAAGTCTTAAGCTAACCAAAACAAAACAAAGTGTCGACTGCTATTCTAGAAACGTTTTGTGTGTTCAGTTGTTAGAGCTTCTGGGACTTGGCCGCTAGGTGGCACCGGTGAAACGACTTTCTTCCCTTTCTCCTGTAAGAAAATTACAAATATCTATCAAACTATTAATTACAAGTATAGGAACATTTATTAAGTCAACTAATAATTTTTTGTGCTTTTTTTGCTGCTGATGTAAAAAAATTTACACAGCCGACATAGGAAACCTCGAAGATTCCCGTCTTCTAGATTAAGTAGTCCATGGCCAGTCCGACAGGGCAATAGCCATAGAGGGCTATTGCCTTGTCAGTGTTAAAACCCCCATCTGGTGACGGCTTTTGGTAGCCTTTTTGAATCGAAATTAATGCTGTGTAGAATTGTCAGATACCAGCGTTAGCAAGGGATGTTTTGCAATTTTTTGCAATTTATATGCAATATTATCTGGATCTCTTTCAATTTAATCGCAATACAATTTAAAACGAAAAATAGAATATGACCATGATATGACCTACCAAAGTTTTAAAAAATTTCAGCCTTTCTGAATCCATATGAATGTTATGTACAATTAACTACCTTGTAAGTTATAATATGGAACGTTATTTTAAGTTATCACAGAATTTGTTTTTATTTGTTTTCGTAATAATATAAACCTCAATTTGAAATTAGTTTACACGAAAATAATATCTCGTTTTTTTATTTTTTCATGTTTTTATCCAACAAAACTAGTGTTTCATTAAAGTAAGCTAAGGTATATTAATTCTGGAGGACCATATTTGATAAAATTTCGTATCATTAGTTCATTACAGATGAATAGTTTTTAAAACTTTTTAATAGTAAAACATATTTTTGGAAAACGCAACGCATTAATAAATGCTTTGCGTTATAATTTAAAGCATGTAAATTACATGGATTAATTTACAACAACAAAGTGAGTCGCCCTCAGTCTTGCCCCTTTACCTTGTTTCGCTTTGTTTTGCTGAAGGTTAAGCCGGAGTTCTCAGAAGTCAGAATGGGGTTCGAGAGGTTGTTTACGACCTTATAATGAACATTGACCAACAACGTCACTTTCCATACCATATTCACCTTTTCTGCTGATTCCTCCGCTGATTTTCCATCAGGAATATGGGTCCCGTTCTTTTTCCCAAGTTCCAGAAGTGTCAAAAATCCAAGCTCTTGTTTTGTCGGTTTCTTTAGTAAATTAGGGACCCCACAAAGGTAATTGTGTACAAATTTCCAGCAGGCAGTAATGCTGAAAATATTGTGTTGACAATTTTCAACTATATCCAGAAACAAATATTAACGGACTATAAAATTTATACTTACATGTTTTTCTTCATTCTGTACTATAGCTCACTCTTTGCAGAACTGAAAGGTGTAGAAAAAAAAAGGAAAAATATCAGCAGCAGAATTATCTTGGCTTCCTTTTTTAGTGGTGATTCGTTATCGCTGTCGTCACTACTGCTTGGAACATCCACGCTAGTTTTTTTTTAATCCACTGGTAGATGCCTGCTCTCACTTTCCACAGCCTTAGCAGCAGCTACTATCTGTTTGTTTTTTTCGATGACTGATGAATCCTCCATTGACTGAGCTGCTGGTCTATAAGATAGTTTCTTTTCTGTAAAAATTCGTTACATTATTGACGTACGACACGTAGTTGATCTTGAACTGAAACAATTTCCGAGTGAATTGCTCGAAACTCCATGGAGAAATCTAGAAAAGTATGATCACTTTTTAACGTGTTACGGATCAACCGATCCATAAAAACGAGCTGGCAACGCGTAAATGAAGGAGAGGTAATGGCGCGGAGGAGCGGACAAAAAGGGGCGGAAGGATCGAGGCTGTCAGAGCAGCGAGTGGATTACTGTCAGACGCAGAGAGAAAGACGTTGAATAAAAGTGTTTAAAGCAAATCAAGTCTCGTGTATTTTCTCGTTATCCCGGCTGGGTTAAACAACGTGTTCTTTAAAGTTCCAATCGGAACATTTGGTGCCGAAACCCGGGAGCCGAGCAAACCCGAAATACAAGATTAGAGACGATACGCCCCAAAACGCCGACGGCAAGGCAAGCAAAGGTACTGTGCGACTGTAATAAACTTGTATCATTCTAGAGCTTAGTACACATAATGACGGGCATGTAAAGTACTAGAGTACTGGGAATGTAGTTTTTGTAATAACTTAAATAGCCTTGACATTTGGGATTGCTCCACAGAGAAACTTTATAAACTATACTTAAAGGAAGCGCTAAGGGTAAAGGCGAAGCCATTAGCACATGGAGGCTGGGCAAGGGACTACACGTATAAGGCTTGTACGCGTAGTGCAGAACTCGCACTAGGCAATTAGCAATCACGATATTAAGTAGACATAAACATTTCGGGCTCTACGGGAAAACTGAAACTGAATTGAATATCATTATTCCTTAAAGTGAATATGTGATGGGTAACCAAATTCTCTGCCGGGTCAGAAACGGCTTCCTCTAAAATGATCCCACCAGCCGCCCTTATCTTGCCCCTAATACCTCCCTAATACCTCTGGCCCGTATTCCCATACCTTCTTGGCCCCTTGTTGTTTCTCGCGTCACAGGGAAATTATCTTGCCTTGCTGGTAACTTACCCAAACCCATATTTCTGTCATGTAAAAAAAAAAAAAAACCTTGAACTGATATTTCGTCAAATTTCTATTACATCAAATCAAACCCTAGCGTCGCATAATTCAGTGCCATCACACAAATTTATCAAATTCATGTAGTTATAATTCTAAACCTTTCTACAGCGTGTAAACCAAGCGCGAATTGAGAGATAAAACACCCTCGTACGGACTCAAGTCGCCTTACTGAAGTATCGACGTACAAAACAAACCAACAATAATCGAAGGTAAAGCAAATCGTGAAAAAAAAATCGTAATCGGCTAATCAAATTAAAATGAACGATCATAGATAAAGGCAGAAAGGTCCAAACCACAAGACTAAACATTGAACGGAGAAACTCAGTCGTACCAGAAACGCTATTGAGATAACTAGCACTTCGTCGTCAGTAACCAAAGTGGTAATCGCAATCATCGTAAGGCCTTAAGGCAAACAAATTTACTAAACGTTTCAAATCAACAGGAACGACACCATGTCAGATTTAGAAGAGGAAAGCCAAGAACCAGAGGTAATTAAGAAGCTGTGAATGATAACGAAGGCTAGGTTCACACGACTATTGAGAACCATCGACACCCATGTGGAAAGAAGAGGACCGTCAGCCGCGCTAATGGTACACAGAGAGAATATGACCGAAATATACGAAGAGTGTATGCGACACCACACCACGTACGTCAACAAGATGGCCTTCGAAGGAGACGAGAACGAAAAGGCGACTAAATGGGCCCAAGATCTAGACACCGCCTATAGAAGAAAATTGGCCGAGATGACGCGGCTAATAAACGAGAACGACCAGACTGGCGGCGGAGATGAGGAGCCGATCGTGAACCCGAGGAGCCCAAGGACGCTGGAAGCGACGCTTCGCGCTAAGAAAAGAAAACTGGAAGACGATCTCGAAGACTCCCGGATAGAAGAAGCCAGGCGTGTTGAGGATATTCGCAGACGGTCGCAACGAGAACAACAAGCAATCGAGACCGAGTTGGCCATAGCGCGTAAACGGACGGATGAAAGCGGGCAGCCGGAAGACCGCTAAATTCGACGCCCAAGACGGGACAAAATAGTAACCCAGGGCCGCCGTTGAACATCACACCACTGAGCTATCCACCCGACCAATCGACATCAGAAGTAAGACACTCAGGAGTACTAATCGATGCCTGGATCTACCAGCCATTCAACCAAGTCAGCACCGGTGCAGAAAATCAGCAGTTAGTAACCATGGCCATGCTACCCAACCTACCACTATTCGGAGGCGACCCAAAAGACTGGCCCATGTTCATACAAGCATTCAAGAGCATGGTGCACGACGTCTTCACTTCTGACGCCCAACGCCTGGCAATGCTGCATTCAAGACTAGAAAATCGATTACGAATAGGGATGAGCCAAGTACTGACGACGCCGATGGCTTACCGTGATGCCCTCCAAGAACTGCATCGGAAATACGGACATCCGCACCTTGTGGTTAGAAGCTACATACGAAGTCTCATGGAGCTCCCGTCACTAAGAGAAAGCGAAGAAGTCGACGAGTTTGCGGCAAAATTGCACGGGGCGGTAACGACGCTCGAAGCAGCTGGATACGGTCACGAGCTTAATTCAAGCGTGGCATTGGCCGAGATAGTCCATAAGCTACCACCATCAATGATAACACGCTGGGGAAGAAAAATGCATAAACTGCTACCAAAGGTACCTACGCTCCGCGACCTAGATATTTGGATAGAAGAAGAATTGATGAGCACCAGAAACGTACGAGACATGACCCGGCAGCTGAGGCTAAATCCGATCCCAGCACCGAAACCACGCCTTGGAATGTTTCAACCGACGGTGAATTTCATTGACCAAAAGCCAACTGAAAAGGATGCAGATCAACATCCCGGAAATAATAAATGTGGCCTGTGTAAATTAGAACCCGGTCACCGATTAGCATTATGCCCCAAGTTTATCAGCATGGAACCTACTCAACGAGCACAAGCTGTATACGATCTTAAAAATTGTTTCCGATGTTTGGGGAGGAACCACAACAGTAACGAATGCCGGAAAACAGATGCGACGTGTGGTGTAGCCAATTGCGGCCAGCATCATCATACACTGCTTCACGGAGCAGACCGAGTAGCGCGAAAATGACTAGACCTGAATCCAGACACGGCCTGCCTCGGAGTCGTGAAGAAAACCATCGATCTACCGCTGTATGTCTGGATCCAAATACATAACGGCCCTCGGAGCATAACAGTGCTGGCGCTGTTAGATACCGGTTGTAACACCACACTCATCACTCGAAGAGTCGCGGACGTGCTGGGGCTTAAAGGGAAGACGATACCACGCAGGATCGGAGCATTTTTCGGAGCAGCACCTTCCTTGCCGATAAGTATCGTACGTTGCCAAATTACACCGTGTAAAACAAGAAAGCCACTCTTTGATGTGGAACGCGCCCTCGTAGTTCCCGAGCTAAAAGGAGCCGATTTCTACGTGAATTGGGAAAAGGAGAAGCAGAAATGGAGCCACTTACGAGACCTTGATTTACCGGCGGTCGACTCCAAACAGATTGGCTGTTTTGTCGGGACCAACACACCAAGAGCGCTACTACAGCTGGAGAGCCGAATTCCGGACAGAGGTGGGCCAGTCGCAGTTTTAACACCTTTCGGATGGACAGCAATGGGTGAGATTTCATACGAGCCAGCCACCAATCCTGATCTGGTCAATACAACATGCGCAGCAACAGCCGTATGGCAAGAAGATGAAGCAGACGAAGCGGTCCAGCTCTGGTGGACACCGGAACTGTTCAACTCCACAACAAAACGACAAAAGCGGCATAGCGCAGAAGAGGCTAGAGCGATTGAAATTCTCACCCAAACGATACGAAACCTCGGCGATAGGTACGAAGTGGGACTACCGTGGAAGACGGAAGACATCCGCCTACCAAACAACAGAACGAGCGCGCTTCGCCGCAAACGCAACAAAAATCGATTTAGACTGGACCCGGATTTTGCGAGCAAGTACACGCAAGCAATCGAAGCAAACGTAGCAGCGGGATTTGCCAGGCGACTGACTCGATCTGAATTGGAGGGCCCGGTGGGAAGAACGTGGTATCTTCCGCATTTCCTAGTTATCAAACCAAACAAGCCATATAAACCACGTTTAGTTTTCGACGCTGCCAGCCGACATGAAGGAGTTAGCCTCAACGACGGCCTCATTAATGGACCGTCGCTACTAACGAATCTGCACGACCTGCTAGTCAAATTCAGGGAACGTCCCTGTCCGATTTCCATGTACATTGAAAAGATGTTTTTACAGGTTCGCGTGAGAGAAAAGGATCAAGCTGCCTTCCGATACTTGTGGCGACGGCCAGGAGATAGTGGGCCACCGGTGACATACCAAATGATGGTCGAGATCTTCGGGGCCGCTTCCTCACCCACATCATGTTCGTTCGTCTTACGACGTCTAGCCGATGACCACCCAGAATACGCAGACATAGCCGACAAGGTTATAAATAACTTTTACGTGGACAATTATCTAGACTCATTTAATGATGCAGACGCCGCCATTTCCTGTTGTCACCGTTTGATTGAACTTTTAAAAAAAGGTGGTTTCCCTCTAACTCAAGCGATGACGTCGTCAAGAGAACTATGGCTCTCATTCCCACCAAAATTTCGAGCCAAACCGGCGTTAAACATCGATCTAGATGACCTGCCAGTAGAAAGGACCCTGGGACTAATCTGGGAAGGAGAGTCCGACACGTTTACCTTTCTGCTCAACATCGAGAAGGATGCGGATACTAAACGCAAGATCGTCAGCTCAGTGGCCAGTATTTTCGACCCAATGGGATTTCTGGCGTGCGTCACCGTGATTCCGAAGATAATCATTCAAGACATCTGGCGACTAGGAAGAAAGTAAAAGGGTGGACTGTCGTGGGACGACGAACTTCCAAGCAGCATAACCGAAAGATGGAAAACCTTCGCACAAGAACTGACGCTACTACGAGAGTTGAAGATACGACAGTGCTTAAGACCAGCAAAATTCGACCCCCAGAAAACCCGGTTTGAGCTACACACGTTTACCGATGCCTCAGAACGAGCGTATGCGGCGGTCGTGTACCTACGCTCAGAATGCGACGGGATAGTCGACGTCAACTTGGTAACAGCCAGAACAAAGGTTGCGCCATTACAGCAGCAGACGATCCCTCGCCTTGAATTATTGGGAGCCGTTTTAAGTTTTAGATTGGCCCTACGTGTAAAAGAAGCTACAAGAGAGGAGATATCAGCGGTAACGTGGTGGACGGATTCATCCACGGTCCTGCATTGGTTGAAAGATGAAACAGCGTTCTACCACTCCTACATCGCAAGCCGGAAAGAACTCATCCTAAGCGGATCTACAGCAGACCAGTGGCGACACGTACCTGGGAGACTAAATCCTGCCGACGATGGAACAAAGGGTGCGAAGAAATTGGATGGCGCTCACCGTTGGTTCAAAGGGCCATCCTTTCTCAGGGAGGATTCCAGACTGTGGCCAGACAGCAAAAAATCTAAAGCCGCTGCAGAATAGTTAGAAGAAATTCACATCGTTGTGAACGCCGGCCATCTGGATTCTATTACGGAACTGATCGAACGATCAACCACGTTAACTCAACTGCTTACAGAAACGAGAGAGCCGCAAGTAGGAGAAAGAGAAGAAGATCCGTTTAAAACCGCGCTGAGAAAATGCGTCGAGAATGTGCAAGCTAGAAATTACCACCAAGAAATTGCAGCACTCACGGCAAACCATCCCATACCGCGTTCATCATCACTTATAAAGCTTAGCCCATTCCTCGGAAAGGACGGCTTGCTACGTGTAGGTGGTAGGTTAGAATTCGCTGCCCTAAATTACGACGCTAAACACCCAATGATCCTACCCCCCAAAGAAAAATTAACGCGTCTAATTATAGCAGACGCACACGAACGCGTTCATCACGGAAAGACGGAGCGGACGCTATGTGAACTAATGGCCAGATTCTGGATCGTTAAAGGGCGTCGAGCCGTTCGAGCGTACGTGGAGTCCTGTATGCAATGTCGGAGAGATCATAGCCGACCACTCCAACAACAGATGGCATCGCTTCCGGCAGACCGCACTACGCCGTACCTCCCCCCCTTCACGTACGTAGGAGTGGATTATTTTGGACCATTGTTCGTGACAGTTGGACGGCGCGTTGAAAAGAGATATGGGTGTATATTCACATGTCTTGTGACGCGAGGAATTCATATCGAGGTGGCGTGGAAACTGGACGCCGATTCATTTCTGATGGCCTATCGCAGATTCGTGAGCAGAAGGGGATCGCCAAGTAAGATTTACAGTGATAATGGTACTAATTTTGTCGCCGGAAGAAAAGAGATCCAAGAAGGAGCGTCGAGAGTGGCCTACCAGAAAGCATCATCGTTGCACAGCCCCCCGGTGAGCTTGTACAGCTCCGACGACGTCGCGGGAGAAGAAAATGAGTTGCGCTCCGCCTTGGAAACGTTGAAGGAGAAGGGAGAAATTGAAAAAAAACTTGCGGAAGAAGGTGTGCAATGGCACTACTCCCCGCCGCACGCTCCACATTTCGGTGGAACGTGGGAACGTTTGGTTAGGTCCGCCAAAACAGCGCTACGAGCCGTTCTGCGGGCGAAAACCGTATCCGAAGAGGTGCTCAACACCACCTTAATCGAAGTGGAATCCATGCTTAACGCCAGGCCACTGACGCACCTGAGCGTTGATCCGAGAGACAACGCGCCGTTGACGCCAAATCATTTTTTACTTCTACGAGCGCATCCACACATTCCCCCCGACGTGATAGAAGCAGCGGACGTTTTATCTAGGCGGCGATACCTGGCGGCTCAGGAACTAGCTGAATCGTTCTGGAGAAGATGGTTGAAAGAATACGTCCCAGCCCTGACGGAAAGAAGGAAGTGGACGGAAAGGAAGAGGAATGTGCAAGTGGGAGACCAGGAGACCTGGTGTTATTGGTGGACGAAAATACTACGCGCGGCGGATGGCCAACCGGACGTGTGATAGAAACAACCACCTCTAGCACGTTAGGAGCGGAAACGGTGAGAAGCGTGAAGGTACGGACAGAGACGGGAGAATACCGACGACCGATCACAAAATTATGCCTGCTGCAGACCATCGACGAACAAGGATCGCCGGAGATGGTGGACGATGTTACGGATCAACCGATCCATAAAAACGAGCTGGCAACGCGTAAATGAAGGAGAATGTAATGGCGCGGAGGAGCGGACAAAAAGGGGGCGGAAGGATCGAGGCTGTCAGAGCAGCGAGTGGATTACTGTAAGACGCAGAGAGAAAGACGTTGAATAAAAGTGTTTAAAGCAAATCAAGTCTCGTGTATTTTCCCGTTATCCCGGCTGGGTTAAACAACGTGTTCTTTAAAGTTCCAATCGGAACATTAACGACACATCAACTGATTGTCCTTCTTCAATTAGTGTGGCATCTCTACATATTCCACACTAAATGCATTCCCTTTTTTGGCTTAACATGATCTGAAATGGGAAAATACTTTTAAATAAAAGAAACAATTACACTTTCGAAACACAAATTCCTCGCTGCATCTAAAAAAATGTATGTGCGAACAAGCAAATCGTTTCGGTAGTGCATGGTCACTGTTGAATGGCGATTTGCACATGGGACTTACAGTGGATATCAACGTGTTTTTTCTTCGAACTTTTTTTCATCTGTTTTTCCCGAATTTGGGACGTCCATTTGAGGAAACACAATTAAGTTCAGATCAATTCAGAATTTAAATGAATTTCTGATTCTTTATTTCACAAGATGTTTTTGGACAGAGAGCTCTAAAGCAATGTACACGTGGAAACAGAAGCAACAACAGAGCAGACAATAGCTCCTGCCCAAGACTACCGGTATATGAACAGACATACTCACGTTATAATAAAAAAGCCGTCGTTTGTTCGTTTTATATTATTCGGGAATATTATATAAAAAGTTTTGTTGCGTTATAAGTGAAAAATGTGGTATATTATATAAAAATCTGGTTCCATTACATAAAGAAATTTTATTTTATATTAAAAATCTGGTTCCATTATATTCAAAATGTGTTTATATTAAAAATCGGTTTGATATTATATAGAAAACAACGTTACATTTTATTTTTAAAAAAGTGGCACAAACGGCGTTCTTTTTAAATCATCCTCAATAATAGGACCATTAGAAAACATTTCGTGTTACAAAGTTTTGCAGAAACAAAAGAAAAATCTATCGTTCTCAGGAAGTAACCTTTCTTTTTTAACTAGGTATATTTTAATAGGAGTGAACAAAGGTAACTAATTTGGGTTTCAGATGTAATAAAGGTATACCCATCTTCTTTGTGGTGCTTGTTCATAGACAAGCGAGTGGGCGCACTTGTCTGTATTCCTCCATAACTCTTTTCAGCCTGGAACCAAAAAAGTTTTCCGACGTTAAACATGGTTACATGGAGATTCCCTATATGGATTTGTCCCAACAAGGTTTAGAAATTTTTAGCCAATTCATCCAATTTGTCCCGACGGTAGATATAGGGAGACAATATTTGGAACTAGATAGACCATACTCTCTAAGAAATACAGTACCCACCAAGCTATTAAGAATACCCCTCGTGTTGTGTGCATTCTTATGGCGCTACTTGTCTCATTGCAACTCAAATAACAGTTGAACATAACAGCAGTCACACTCTAATCGCCTCACGCAAGCCCAACTATGAAAAATAAAGATTAGTTGTGCACCCTGAATCTATTCCCTTCGGATTACGCAAAGAAAAGATTACTCTTCCTCATAAAAAAATATTTTTTGTGAAGACAAAAGAATTAAAAAAAAAAGTTTTTTTTTGCTAATAAAAAAACATTTTTGGAGTATGGTCAAATTACTGTGCGGTATGAAAATTTAACTACGTAACAATTTTGTTTAATGGCGGGTTAGATATTACATGGTATTTTAACATCACGAAAGCATTTCTGTTAGAAATTCTGTTATGAAGATCCAATGGGTAATAATCAAAAATTTCTGTAAAATCAAGGCAAATGGATGTAGCAACAATTGGTATGTTAACATGATATGAAACCCACTGTTTGTAATTTTCGTACCAACAGACTGTAACTTTAATTTTCACAGACGATACATTTTATTTCACGGAATTAAAACTTCAAATTTTCTTTGCTAATAAATACGATGTTTCCCATGGAAAAAATTACGCCATATCGGTCAATATGTTTGCAAATGTCGACTGTTGTTGTCAAGGGAAGTATGATTTTTGGCGCTACTATATCTGGGATCTACGGATTGCAATACGACTTTTTTTGCATTTGCATGTGCCCATTGTCTTTAATTTCTACAGCAATACTGTTGGATTCGTGAATTTTAATATCGCCCGTGATATTTCTTAAAATAGCATCAAAGCCATTAGTTTTTAAATCCAAAGAATTGGCCATGTCAACAAGATGAACTTTTTGAAAATTACTGCTGTATACAGTCATGCCTGCAAGTTTCTTTAGCAGGCAAACTGCTCTATATGGTTTTATTTTAGGTTGACGGGAGGTATACTAAGAAGCACTCCTTTCCTCCTCTTTGGATTTATTTTGCGCTTTTCCATTCTCTTCTTCTCTTCCTTTCGGTCTTTCAACTTTCCCACCAGATTGACGAAAATGAGAGGTACAGTAAGCTTCCTAAGCTATACCTTCCGTCAACTTCAAATAAAATAATAATTCTTATATTGTATCTATCTTATCTATTGTATCTATCTTATCTGTATCCTTTCATGGAGCCTTTTGATGCAAATAAAGCTATCAAAGCCCTTAAAGATATAAGGGTTTCTAATTTGTGTCCGTAGATAAACGAATTAAGCTTCTTGTCTTCATGAACATTTTTCGTTTAGTTCTAGAGGAATATTTAACTTGCTGTCGCCAATATGTAGATGCTATTCTGAAGTCTGTACGCGAGGCGATGGAAATAGTAGGCAAACGGACAAATGAAGAGTTTCTCATTCAAGCTACTTTGAATCGCCGTCATCAGAAGAAGAATTACGATGACGGTATTATTTTTGCATTTTCAGACTTGTGAATTAATTAATTTAGATGTTTAATTTTTTAGATAAGAAAAGGCCAGATGGTTAACCCGGGTGTGTATTCTTACCCAAAAAAAGAACAAAGCCATTTTAAAGGGCACAATCTAGATGCCGTATTGTGTAATCAGTGTAGAAATCCAATTATTTTAATAAAATATGTTTGTATAAATCCTTGTTATTTCAATACAAAACCGCAGGCAATTTTTTTATCGTCGCGCGACACCCTGCATACGATCACTCTTTGTCTTTCACCGCCCCCCTTAAAAAATTTCCCAATTTCAATTATTATTAAATCGAAGGTCCTGATTTCTATTTTCTTTGTCTTTTTAGGGCTGATAATACCCATTTAGCTAAAACAGATCTGAATGTGTAAAGGGGCGTTCACACTAAGTGGCTGCTCCCCATCCTTTTATTTTTTGTTTGCCTAGAAACAGCTGAATATACAAGGTCAACAAAGCAGTTATTGTCTTCACCTCTTCGAAAAAATCTCAATTGTTCATCACTCGTTTCGCTCGCTTGAACAATTACTAATTAGTTCCAGTTCTTTTTTTTCGTTTCGTGAGGAATTTTCCGTATTGCCGAAAAAAAATTCAAAATTCCAAGCGTTTTTCCTTTGGTATTCAATCATCAAGTCCGCGGAAAACATCGGATCAGATATGATGGTGGCGTAGAGGGGAAGAGCGTTCTCGTACTTGACACCTTTATACGAAAATTGACCGTACTGAGAAAGAGAAACACCGAGGTCTTTCACGATAAAATTAATGAACTCCGAACGCACCACTTGCCACAATTTGTAAAAGAGCCATGTTCACGGAGCCTTGTCACACTAGAAACCATGCTCAACTTGAACTTTTTTTTCGTACTTTTGAAATCCCGGCACACGAGAAACGAGACACGATAAGACGATATTCACTTTGGTAAGAACTGAAAGCCAAACTGGCAACCTTTAATCAAAAACATTCACGATGCTTCAGGTTCTTCGTCAATATTAAAAGATCACTGCAATGATTTCAACAGTTTTTACGCAAGCTAACAAGAGAGAGCTCTAAAACATTTGACAAATTTTGCTCGTCTAATATTAAGACTAGTAAAGGAAAAATTTCCATTGATTCAACCTTCTTTATTTAAACGAGAGTCATTACATGTTTTGGCTTTCTCAAATGTCATTTTTTCCGTCGACTGTTTTTTTGGAAAAAGTTTCTTTCACAAGATCATAGCCTTTTAACCCTGCAAGCCTTTAAGATTATTAATGTGAAAAATATTGCTCTTCATCACATTTGATTTGACTTTTTATTTTCGAAATCAGTTAATAAATCTATGATCGTGAAGAAACGGAATGTTTCTAAATTGTTGTTTTTTTTTCATTTCTCTTGTGTTGTGGATGAGACCACAAAAATTTCATTTGAGCCAAATAAAATATAAATGATAAGAAAAGTCCAGTTCAAACAATTTATTTTTTCAATAACATATATCGCGTAACCAGATTATCAAAGCTACCTCTTAACAACCATCGAAGAAACAAAAAGTTATTTCCCGTGAGCTCAACACAATCCTGGTAGTGGAAAGCCAAACCGCACTAACATTTTCCGCTCAGCTACTAAGAACTGCGAGAAAGTAGTTATCGATAATACGATAAATATAAAAATTGTAATTTATAAATATTTATTTATAACGTTCCCATATTTGCAATTTTTTCGGATTTTTTTAGGCTATGAGTTTAAATAATTGGATGCATATTCCATTTTTCGCTCATGCACTAAGCCAAGCGGTAAAAGAATCAATCCTCCAAAATAAATTGAAGATTTCCAAAGATTTGGCCATGTTCTCGTGACTTACTTTCATAAAAGTAACCACGCTACCGTCAAAACTCAATATCCTATGTACTGGGGGGAAATGTAAGCTGACACAAGACGTCTATATTCGATGGAACTCAACATTCTAGGTCACCCAAAGGCTTTTTACTTTAAAAGACGTTGTGAATGATGCACTAAAAGCTATAGAAAGAACCGACCTTTTATATATCACCAGCAAGTAGAGTATCTTGACGGGAGTAGCCGAAATATTAAAACCATTTGATGAAGTTACCACAGATCTCAGTCCAAAATATTATTCATCCATTTCAAAGGTCTTCTCATCGATCCAAATAATTCAACATGGTTTAGAAGCGATAGAGAATATCGAGGCTAATTGCCCATTTTGACAATTTTCGAAATGAAATTTGACCTTTTAAGAAATATTACGGATCGATTTCATGTTATCATGAAAAAGAGCCCACTTGTTTCTACTTTTCTGGATCCAAGGTTATACAGATTTTCCCGGGAGATTTACTTGTAATTAAAAAATGTCATAAAGGATCAAGAAAAATGGGATCAATTTACAGAGGGGAGGTGGCCGAGATGAAGGTTAAAAGTAGGGTTGAGGCGAGCAATCAACTTGCGGTCCGCATCCAACAGGAATTTTGGAGCTTCCTCACTTACAACGATTCAAAAGTCTTGTAAATCTTTTCACGACACCACCATGATCGAGGAAGTAAATGCCGAACGAACTGGAGAGGCTTCAGACACGACCACTTGTTTTGCTGTAAAAATCTGGGATTACCTGAAAAGCCACCTTCCATTGTCAAAAGATTCGTTCAATTATTGGCTTTCAGTAAAATTTCCTGTAATATCCGACTCTTTATTGATGTTGTCAACTTTTTTGTCTTCCCGCCACTTCCGTCCCATCGTAAATGCTTTATCTGCAGATGGCGATTTTATTAGGGATCAAAGAAGCAGACTTAGTGCCGATCATTTTCATATTTTGTTATTCCTTAATAAATATGCCTGAAGCCAAACATTTGTTTTTGATTTCAAACTAGGTCATCAGCCTACCATTAGGTCCTCTAGGTTAACATCTCTTTGGGGGGATGGAAAATTAAAACTATAAGCCCCCCTGAACCTTTTTCTGGTTCTTTATTACTCTTCTTGTCACCACATCTCCTCTCGGAGATATAAAAGAATAATTCAAAAACTGTAAAAAAAAATAAAGGAAAGTTCAAACAATATTTATTTCCACTCATAAATATCACAAGGAATAACCAGATTATCAAGACCAGATTATTCTCTTAACAGCCCTCTAAGCTCGTCGTATCGAAAAGAAGAGGGAGACCTCGCTTTTCTTTGTGGGCTCCCTGCCTCCGCCTCACACCACAATATATTAAAATAAATAACGACATCTGGTGGTCGTGAATGAATACAAGTTAAGAAAGTAAGTGATTGTGGGGTATATAAGATTCAAAACACTTGGTAAGTTGCGGTTGGAATCGGTCTATTTTTGGTGTATCGAATTTTTTCACTGCTTTATTGGGTGAGTACGGTTAGGACCTAAGCGGCTGTTGCGCTTTGGTACAACACCACTAGGGTGCCATTCGTGGAGCACGGCAACGCACGTGACTCGTGGTATACCCAATCCAAAAGTAACCATTCATTTCGTTCAAGGAAAAATGTTATTTTAGTCGCTATGCTAATCCTTCAAGTACATATTTTATCTGCTAAGGTAATCCTGCATCTGTAGGACAACAGGGTCACACTGATTGGATTCTGACAATGTTTATGAATGTAGATATCTCAAAACCAAAACATGACAACAAAAAATCATCTCAAAACGTTACGTCGACCTTTCATGGCTGCTCTTATTTGAATTAAAAAAGAAATTAATTCCAAAGAAAGTGTAAAATTGTCTACTGACGAAGCAAATTAAGATCCTACAGGGGAAGTAGCAGATAGTAACCATCAAAGAAATGAAATCAACAGAATAATCGCTTGCAGTTACAATAAAATATTTGCTGATCATGAAAATGATCATTGCTACCATAACAAATGGACATTATATATAATATATGGATAATATATGGGGATTTACACTGAACAAGTTTGAGTTTTTCAATTCATCTTGACTTTTCCAAAACGCCAGGGCTGTTTAAATGTGGGGTCAGTTTGAAATTTTCAGAAACCCGACACTTCACTGACTCCACTCTATTTGGTGTGCTCAGTCTGCCCCTTAATTCTTCTCAGCCACGTAAAATCCAAAACTTTAAAAGCGTTTTTGTGCACCCTTTGTGGACCGTCGAGCTAAATTTTGGTTCTGACCGACTAACAGTTGTTCGGACAAATCTTTAAACCCAATCACTAATAAAACAATGTTATTGTGGTGTCTAGGCGTTCAAGATTTTTGGTTTTTGAGGTGATAAAGGTAATCACGTGCTGTTTCTGAGTTACCCTGGACCATAGCAGTAAGTTCAGGGATTATCGAGATAACTTCAGCGAGACCTGTTTCAAAATGATATCCTCGACGCTCTTTATGAGTCTTTATTATAATCAGTCCTAAAATTGCTTTTACAATAGAATTAATTACTTTTGTCAAAAAAATTCAATTTTAACAAGCATCTCTGACAGACGAAGGAGCTCATTTTTAGCCAAGTTCCCTTCATTTATTTTCATCAACATCTTTCTCAAATTCCACTGTTCTTAAGGTTCAAATTTTTTTCTGTTTCAATTAAAATTTTGTATAAACAATCAATTCAATAATATATACTGGGTGTCGGAATATGAAGACTAACATATGATGGCTGGATTTTATTAATTTAACATGTATAACCCGTCTATACTAATAGTAATAATGAGAAAGTACGAGTAAGCTCAAAATTGTGTCACCATGCAATAATCTACGATATTGGAAAAGCATGGACAAGTATAATGAGAATAATAAATTTTAAAAAAAAAGAGATTCGTGAAAAAATAGAATATGTGACTCTGTTTAACAGGTTTATTAAAGGGAAATAACCAAATCTAGCACATTGAGTCACGTATTCTTATTCTATAAAAAAATTTTGGGACCAAACAAGATTGGTCTTTTCACGAAAGTAACAAGGATTTCCTAATGAATGTAATCAGTGTGGTTTTTATCAAACACAGAAAAAAATAATAATTTACCTAATATTCAATGCCTTGCAAAAAATTTTTATCAAAATTCACACAACGGTTCTTCCTCGGTGGTGTTGTTTTTTCTACCCATACACGTGTTCTTCTCTCTACTACCTTTCTGTCAATTTCTGTCACTACAGAAAAGCTATAACACTTGTGTCTAGATGACTTCCCCTAGTCCGACCACAACCATCGACGACATACTGTTTGAACAGTATTTCTATAAACAAAGCATTACATTTAAAAGGCGATTTCCAAGTCAAGGCGTCCGAAATACCCCCTTTAAAGTAGTTTTCGGATCGTAATCTGGAGAGGGCCTTACACGATGTGGATGGAATGGGAGACTTTGGGTTTTCGTGATATTTCACGAATTTCAATCCCAATTATCTCATGAATCAAAAAAACATAAAAAACATCTAAAATATATGCGTATCCATTTAAGATCCAAAAATGGTGTCAACAGAAAACAAAAATGATACCAAAACAACATCTTTGGAAATCGAAAAAATTGCCCTTTTCAAAAAACAAAGACTAGGATTTTTCTGACCAGCCACTAGGTGGTTTTCGATAGAAAAATCGCTTTCCTAGTTTCTGTTTAGGATACTGTACACCATCTCAAGATAACACGATGTGCCAGCAGCATCCCCTATTTTTTAATACTTTGATTATTAAATACTGTTTAACTAGTAATAAAAAATTGTCTATTGTCGGCTATAGTTTACCTTCCAAAGTTTGGCCAATATTTCATGAACTATGGGATTAGAAATTCGCCCAGCTGCGTAGAAATTCATCTTGTCCACTAAAGATAGATCGACCACCAATAAAAGAATAAAAATTAAAATGCACTATATTGAGACAATTAAACATTGATGGAACGAAATAAAACCTACCTTTTTGAATAAATAGCTTTTCTCTGG
Source organism: Daphnia pulicaria (assembly GCF_021234035.1). Lineage (NCBI taxonomy): Eukaryota > Metazoa > Arthropoda > Branchiopoda > Diplostraca > Daphniidae > Daphnia > Daphnia pulicaria. The sequence continues at coordinate 4,548,191 of NC_060914.1, read as the reverse complement.
ACTTCTTGTCCATTAGGCAGTGGAGGTCGTTTGAGGTAGCAACATAGTTGCCAAGAGCAATCAAGTCTGGATTCAGAAACTTTGTTCGAAGTTTTGTTGGACTATGGGTAACATCTGTTAAGGCAAAGTCACAAGTCCGGATGTTAAACGACAGCCCCGGACAAAATCTTAAAAAATATATATGCTTCTTAGTTTTTCGGGAAGCTAGAAATTTCCCTTCCAAGCCCGTGTGCTCGAGCATGAACTTCATTTCTCTGCTGTCACCATTGGATCTATTTACTTAAGCATGACTATTTTTTACATCTAGTGATGTCCTTTTGTTGTCATTTGCGAAAGATCCGATTCGAATAGCAGGAGACGAATCGGCCATGGTTCGGGGCATTTTGACGATCATAAGTTTGGCTGCCTTTTAGGAGCTTGAAGTACTGAACTAATTATTTGACTAATGAACGGAACCACCATATTTGCAATCAGTTAAACTATTATCTCCTAGTGGAAGGCTACCACCGAGGATACAATCACATCTCAGATTGAACTCCCTTTTTTCAATAATGGCATCCTCTGAAATTGAAATGAACATTGGATAGTTATTGTTTTATGTTTATATCTCCAGTTCAGATTTGAATAGTCTCCAGAACAGATTTTTGGTAACTGAAAAACAGAAGTGTTATGTAATTAATTATTTATTTTTAATCAATAGAAGGACTGTCAAAACAATACCTGGCATACAAGCATTGTTGTATTTTGTAAGTCTGTCTCGAACGGTTGAAGGAGAAGGAAGTGTACCAGGCATGTTTTCGTGAAAAACTTCATATGTTTGGCGGCCACCATATGTTGATCGAAAAATCTATAAGAGCTGCATCATTATGCCGCTTTCCCCTTTTTTATATTTTTGACTGTTTCTTGGCTTGCGCCATCATACGATTTAAAGTAGGCATGGGTCAACTTTCTTTTCGCCTTCTGATACATTACACTGATACTTCGTTTTCTTTGTAAGGAGGTAAATTTCATCAGTTTTTGAAATTTTGAATGTCGAAACATAAAGAAAAATACAAATAATTCTATAATTCACCATCACTAGGTACATCAAGAAGAATCTTGATCACATAATCACTCGGTAATTTTGTTTTTCAAAAATTGTGTTACCAAAGACAGCCCTAAACAAAAAATGTTAAAAAATACAAGAAATATGGTCTGAAAACACAAATTGCTACAGATACTAACCCAGATACGTAGCAATTAACTGATGCAAAAAAATATAAAAAAATAACACGTTGATTCACAAAATACACTTTTTATTGGGAAAAATAACTTTTAGCCAGTACAGAATACGCAAAACATGACATAAACAACCAGCAAAAATGGCGGACATCGAAACAATTGACACGCGAAACCACAAAGTGAAAAGCCGCTATTTGAGATTATTTCATTTTAGATTTGGAATCTTATGTCAGCAGAGTCAATTAAACTTTAAATTATACTACATATTTGAAACTAAAATTTTAAATATAAAGGAGGAGGAAAACTGAACGATGAATTCCTGGCTTAGATTTTTGTGCCGAAACGGACAAAGTTGGTGCCGTAAAAAACACAATTTGTGCCGAAACGGAGAATATTAGTGCCGAAACGGAAAGATTTTTTAATGAACGAGGAGATTTTAAATACAAGGGGGGACCAAGCGTTTTATATGGGTGCCAAAAACGCCAAAATCAAAAGTTCCGAAAAAAGTGCCGAAACGGGTGGACACCATCAAAGTGGTAGTTCAATTGCTGCAAAACGAAAAGCCACTTAATGACAACAGTCTTTAGTATGTTGTTTCACGTCTTCACAATTGGTGACTCATATTACTGCTATTAAGTTATTGATGTTCACGACTAATGTGTTATTTGTGCCGGATGATGAAAAGACAAATGTTTCCGTGGTCCATTACATGGATTTTCACAATAACTCAGCTTTTTCTACCCAATACTCATTCAATAACAGCAGTTCAAATTTAAAAAACTTCATCACGGAAACTGATGAACGCACTGCCACTGCAAATAGTACACATTCCAGGAATCCCATCAAATAAAAAATAAACAAGTGATCATCCAATCCATTGACAAACAACCGAAGGTGGGTTAAAAACCTTTGCCGTGAAGTTGTCAACTTACATAAGTAGTCTAAAAAATATGAAATTTGGTTGGAATAATACCAGCTATTAATCTATTTAAACGTGACGATGAAGGATTCTGTTCAGGATTTAGTAGGTGTCTTCGAGGAAGAGACCGACAAACAATCGGAACGCAATGCAAAAGCTTCTTTACTATTTTGTCAGTTAATTGCGATATTTATCATTTAAATTCAGCACTCTAATTATTGTTTTTCATTTCAGATGTTAAACTTCAGCAAGCCTCCTTAAAAATTCAGATATTGTCAATGGACTTGAAAAGGATGGACAATGCGATTTAAACTAGTCTAATTATATTAAAAAATCAGAACTTTGAGTATGATTTTGAAGGAAGCATTATTCTTCTTCAGTTATAATTCAAAATTCCGATTTTCAAAAAAATAATAAGACTACTTTTACTCGCATTGTCCAAAGTGGCCTGGTGTTCCACATGGTTTCGGTCTCCCTAGTCCTACACTTTATTGATTCATCAGAAAACACGCTTTTGCTTACGGTTCCCAGTTATAGTACGATAATTACCTACAAAGGAACAACGAAGGGAGATGTTGATAATACTAACGTTAACTTAGCTCATTTAATGATGTTAGTAGATTTTTTAAAACAACATCAAGAACGCAGAGTCAGTGTTGAAATTGATGAGATGACGTTCAAATCATTGTTGCTGTGGATACACTCTGGCAAATCGTAAAAGGGAGGTAAACTTCGGCGCGGTTACAATGGATCAAAGGGAATTGAATGAAATAATTGAAGATGACTGAGAGGAACCATTATTGGATGATGAATGCACAGGAAACAGTTGGTGAAGGGCAAGATGTGGACGGTGGCCAAATTTTACAACACACAGTTTTTGCGCCAGACGAACAACGTGTAAAGGCTAGTGGACCAATAGTTCTAGCCAACAGTTTAATTCAATTTTGTTGTTATGGGTCTCACCTTAAAGTATTCAGCGCTAGTTGGTAGTTGGCGTGTAGAAAAATTAACCGGGAGGCGGCTGTATTTCCTAACCATTTACGTCATTAAAAAAAGGAAAAGAAAAATTTCATTTCTAGTTCATCAGATAGTTGGCGACAACGCCAAAGTAAACGTGAGACTATTTAAAATCCTTATAAAACCAATGTACGAAAAAGATTTCCGCGTTACACATCCCGCTGATCCATCAAGAAAACTTTACGTCTATTACGACCAAACCCACACTGTCAGAAATCCACTCGCATCTTGAAATGGGATGGGAACAGAATAGATTTTGCATTAATTAAGCCTGAAACCTTAAACGATGGTTTACTGTTATGACGTTTTCTAACAAGACGGCTAATTGATCCAACCAACTACAGAAATACGCACATGCTGTTTGTAATAAATCGTTTCTAAGAGAGAAAACTTTCTTACATCAATGTATGGTTAAATACAGAACTAAATTATTCATTCGTGATTTTCTTCTTAAACGATTTTAATGTGATAATTATAAAATTATTCAGACTAAAGGTATTTAATTTTAAAAATTTGTGACTTGTTGAGTTTGTATTGCATCTTGGATTCAGACTAGGTTAAGAATATTTTTAACATTATTGAAATCATCGATTTCTTTCTGAAACAATAATGAAATTAAAAAAAAAAAAAAAATATTGAAAGGGAACATTATTATAGTAAATTACAACTGGCAACTGAAAATATTTAATATTTAAGGGCCATTTTCTTGCCAAGCAATCGGAACTTAATTCCTTTGCAGTTTGCGAATATTCTTAACAGCTGCTGAGAGGTAGGGACTTGGATATGGCCGAAGCTCATCAGAAAGTTTGTATTATTGTTTTCTATTTGAAAGAAGAGGGGTTGTTGACTCAAATCGTACATCGAAGACTACATTGGATCAAAAATTCACAAAAAAGTGACAGGGAAAGGCATTCGCACTTTTCATGCACTCTTGAAATCAAGGAGTCAACAATCCCTCGGATTGAGCAACAAATGAAATACTTACATCGCCACTAATCGGATTGGTATAATAATATTTTCCTCCACACTCACCAACTTGCGTAATGATAAATAGTCTACCATGTTTAACTCCGATTCCGCCGCTCGGGACTGCATTTCCACGACGAGAAACTACCCCTTTACGGGATGACGATGACGTAGAAGGTATTAGTGATGAAAAAGAAATGATACATGAGGATGTAATCGTTGGCATGTGAGTGATAGGAGGTTTAGGAGGATTATTAAATTCGGCAGCTTCTTCGACTAAAGACTCAGCTTCTCTGCTGTCATCCTGATTCATAGTTTAAAGTTAAATAACAATGTATTATAAGCATAAACATTCCGAATGGAAGAATAATTTAATTTCATTTCTTCGACATTTCAGCTTTATGTCTAAAGCACTCACCTACACGTGATGTCATATTAGGGAGTGTAGTTGAATTCGATTGTGTAGCAGCAACAACAATTGATGCGGGAGTAGTTGTAGTTGGGATAGTCACAGCATTTTCTTCAAATAAAGGCTGGCTTTCAGGTGAAATGTACGGCGTAGAAGCAATTATCGGGGGAACGGTGATCGGGGGAACGGGATCTTCTCCGACTCGGCCATCTTCATTTTCCATGCTTTCAGATTCATTCTCATCTTCAGCTAAAAAAGAAAAATTTTTAATTCACAAGAATTTGAAAAAAAAACACAAATTGGAATTACGAGTACGATCCACGACCTTGTTCCCCCAAAGATGACCCTTCCTTAATATTTTGATAGGCAGCTCGACGTTCTTCTATAGACAAGAATTTAAATGTATAACACCGAAATATAAAACATAATTAAACCATACATAGTTTGGTACAAGTTGATAACTTCATGCCATTTTTTGACAAATGCTATTCCTTTGGGTGAGTCAAAGACCATGGCGGCTTGAACCAAAATTATAGAACGTCTTTCTGCCGTCATCATTGTTTTCAGATAAAATAGCCAAGAATGACTGGACGCCATTCCCTTCAACAATCTGTAGTTGCTTCTCAATGGAAACAATTCTTTTGTTTTTTCTTCGAAGCCACCTTCCTCTTTCCTGTGGATTAGCAAATACACGTGCACTGCCATTTGTAACACAACTCTTGAAAGGACCAGGTTGGGATCTGGGATGGCTAGCCTAAAAAGAGTAACCAGTTACAAACGAATTAAAAGCAAGCCTTTTAAAAAGAATTGTTTACTCGAAGTATGATGAGTCGTTCCTGTTGTTCGATGGACTCTTAGTGATTGGATCCAACTGAAAAGAAATTTTAAAATAATTGTTGGTAAAAGTACGTAGTACTTCCACACCCAACCACTTGTAGATAATTACTTACTCTCGTCGACTGATGTGTGGTACAATTCCTGTTCATTTTTCATTGAATTCACTATGGAATATAGCAAAGAAGGTTTTTTTTTAATTCAAAAATGGACAAAATTGAAAAAGAAAACAATAACACAATATCAAGTGGTACTAAGCGGTTATACTGTTACGATCCACATTAGCCTTCCATAACTCACCCAATCGCCATTAAATAAATAGACACACGCACACATATACCTTTGAAATTCCTCCTATATTCAAGGTGAGCAACTCGCTTGCAGCTGATTAAGCACAGTTCTCGAGCAAGAATCTTGATCCGCAAGACAATCAATTAAATAAATAATTAACACTCTTTATTCTGAGCAAGACTGTCCGTCTCTCTCTTCGTCTCTCACCCAAATGCCTTTCTTTTCTCCTCCCTTTCTCTCCTTCAACTACGCCAGCCCGTGATCCACCTGTCGTCCAGTTCTTCAGAATCGCCTTCGTCTTCTCTATGGTTCTTTCTTCACAGAACTATAACACTTGGCCTTTTCTGGCCGTGATTTTCGGGACGAAAATCCGCCTTTTTCCCGCTCCACGGGGAAGAATCTAGCTCGAAGTCATCGTAGACGCCCGGTAGCTTTACTTGACGTCCACTTGTCGTCCGTTTTCTTGGCGGCGAAGGTGGGTCTCTAGTTTTTGTTCGTTGAGGTCCGGCATCCCACTCGTCGTAACGCGGGACTGGAAAGGGTTTCAGCTGGCTGAAATGGGCCGGAAAGCGTCTCCAGGTCTTCTTTTTCCTGCAGGCAGGTACATCCTCGATGAGATAGGTTACTGGAGGGATCTGGTTGAAAATTTAATAGGGCTTACCTATGTAAAGAGGAAGAAACTTTTTCGCTCTTTCCTTTTTATGGACATCACGTGCCACCAGGAAGAGTTCACCGGGCTCATATCGTCTGGCCCTTTTTCGTTTCTTGTCTACCTTTCGTTTGTGTTCCTATTGTCGTTCTTTCAGTCTTTTTTGAACAGTTAGTCTAAGATCGTCGAGTCTTTTCACGAAGGCGGTATTAGATTCTCCTTTTCTTCTGGCCATGGAAAGAGGCGTTCATGGGGAAGTTCCGCTTTCCATCCATAGAGAATCTCGAACGGGGTCAGACCAGTACTAGACTGTTTGGCCGTATTCAAAGCTACTGCTGCTTCAGGTAGTAATTCATCCCAGTTTATTGATCCTTGTCGAGAAATGCCTTCATGGCCATGACGATCGTCGCGTTGGTTCGCTCAACTTGCCCGTTTGATTTTGGGTACGCGGGTGAAGCAAAACTGTGCCCATTTATTGAGAGCTCTCCCCAACTCGATCGACTTAAAGGCCGTTCCCCAGTCCAAAATAAACCGTCTGGGAACTCCGTGGTGAGCAATGATTCCGCCTTGCAGAAACGGCACTATAGGAATTGTTGCAACGCTTGAGACTGGGGCCACGATCACCCATTTGCTTAGCAAATCAATGGCCACTAAGACATATTACTCCCCCTCAACGTTTTCTTTCGGGAGCCAATATGATCGATTCCATATACGCTCAAACACTCTTTTGGCGGCTCAATTGGGAGCAGTTCTCCCTCCAACCGGTTTCGTGGACACTTGTGCAATTGACAAAATGCAAAGGAAGACACATAGGTTACCACACTCGTTTTCACCTTCGGCCACTAATATCGTTCATTCAGTTTTGCCCAGGTCTTCTCGATACCAAAATGTCCGCCAGTGGGCGCGTCGTGGCAATTTTTAACGATGTCTCTTCTTGGGACGGACGGGGCAACTAACAAATTCTTTCCATCTTTTCCCATTGTATTTATCCTGTAGAGAACCCCTTCCGCCAAGCGGAATATTCCATCTTCGCGCTCCTTCAGTGTCCCATCCTTCATTAGTGGAGGCGAAGCGCTGGCGCCTTAACCGAGTCGTCTCCCTGTTGCCATATGACCAACTCTTCCGTCTAGTACCCGGTCGGTTTAAGCACACAAACGTTGATCTCAGTACAACCTCCGCACTCTACGGGATAGCGAGAGAGAGTGTCTGCGACGATGTTCTCCGTCCCCTTTAGATGGTGGATTTGAAAATCGAAATCCTGCAGTTCCATTATCCAACGCGCAAACTTTCCTTTTAGCTCTTTTTTACTGCACAGCAACTTTACCACATTGTTGTCCGTCTTAACTTGAAACCGTCGACCAAATAAGTAGTGACAAAGTTTCTTCAACGCCCATACCAACGTTAAGCATTCCAGCTCATTTGAATGATAATTTTTCTCTGCGTCGGTCAGTCGTCGACTAATATAAGCTATTGGGTTCACCGGTGTCTTCCTCACCCAGGGGTACAGCCGAAGACAACCGCCTCGGATAACGGTATAGACGTGGCTCTTCCTTCGGGTAGAACCGCACGGGTTTTAAGCCGGGATTCATAACTGGCTCCGTACATTCCCCCTCTTTTCCTGATACTATGCAGTTGGGGATCACCCAACTTCTTTTTGTATTTTCACAATATTTACGATGAACTAGGCGATCACAATTTTTTTTTGATCCGCTCGATAGCGATGCGCGAGTCATCGGCACAAAACGACGTAATAAGATGGATTGACGGTTGCTTGTTTGATGCTAAGGGCTTCTTCGGCAGTGGCCTAGAGTAGCACGGAATCTCCAATCTAATCGAATCGGGCAAAACTTTTAAGCAAAATAAGGTCTCAGATACGGCGAAAAAAAGGGGGTGATCCCTCAAGGGACTAAGGGTGGGCTCAGGGGTGGGCTCAGTGGTGGGCTCAGGGGCGGCTACGGAAGCCCGGTAAACCAAAAACTTTAAAGTCGATTTACTCAGGGATGCGTTCATTTGCACAAATATTCTCTTATACCATTCGAATCGGCTCAACGAGCTCTATCGAATGACTTTGAGTTTATATTGATTATATTGGATATTCCGTGCCACTCTAGGCAACTGCCGCTTCTTCATCAGGTTCACAAGGAGGGTGATTGTCCAGAAATCTTTCGAGTTCATCACTGCTTCGTTTGGTCGCCCGAATCTTTTCGTTGTTGTTATAAATGACGACGTCTCGCTGTTAAAAAGGGTACCACTTTTGGGGGGTTTTCAACCACCAAAAATAGGTGAATGTACGAAATTGCGACCCTTTTTTCCAATTTCGGGGTTTTACTTAAAAAATCTCATTTTTTTTCAAATTTAACTGAAAATATTTGGGGAAAATAACCCCGAAATTTTCGGGTAAAGCCAGACATTTTGGGAGTGAATAGGCTTACTTGGGTCATAGATTTTAGTTATTAGCAAGGCAATCCCGTCGGTAACCGGCAGAGACATGTTGACATGTTCAGTTTTCTCTCTAAACTATGCTGCAGTGGTATAATCATTTTAAATCTATTTAATAATTAAAAGTTTATACATTAGTATTTGCAAACTACTTATAAATCGTTATAAATCATAAATTATAATTTACACTTATATCACACATTTTCCAACTTGAAACATTTTCAAGCATGCATCCCTTTGCTTAGAAATTATAGCGATTTCTGAAATGTAAGTAGCTAACGTATAATATAAAATCTAAGTACTTGTATTTTTGACAAACACGTCCGCTACCCTCCAACTCCTATTTTCTATACTAAAAAAGTGCTGCTGTACGAATCCAGTCTGTACCCAAAATCATCGAGTAAGGCATCTCCTCCAACACTAAGAACGTAATATTTTTCTTCTCTCCGCCCCATTCGACCAACACTTTACTTTCCCCCAACGGGCGGACCGTAGCTACATCCACAAGTTTGACTTGCTCAATCGCAGATTTTTCTAAATTCATGTCACGGACACCCGATCTCTTCACAGCACTTACTGTTGCTCCCGTGTCCACGATCGCCTTTACCGTTCCGCCAAATTCTGATACTCTGATTTCAACCTCCGGCGATCGTAACCGGAAGTGGGGGTCTGAAAAGCATGAAATTATTGACGAACCGTCCCCCTCGGCCCAGCTTTCTCGTTCACCGACGCTGGTGTCGTCCGGTTCTCCTTTTTATACGGCAATCTAGTGGCGGATCCTGATGCTGTTTTCATGCTTGGAAATCTATTGACAAGATGCTCAAGCGATCCACACGGAAAACAGGCCCGTTTATCATTTCGACAATCCGGCCGTTCATGCTCTGAAGATCGGCACTGACTACATCGACCTGGATAAGGGCGATTTCTCACCATATGCCCTTCTTGCCCGCAGCGGAAACACTTTGGAAGTGGCTGGTTTCCTTCAACTTGGCGATCACGCTGGCGCGGATTCGGCGCGGGACGGTTTCTTCGATTCTGCCTCCGATGTTCTTTCAATTCTTTCAATTCTACAGCTTGCTTCTCCAATTGCACAGTCAAGAAACGAATCGTTTCTTGGTGATGCGGGGCCAAAGGTGGTGCAAAGGACGCATTTTTCTCCAGTTCGCTATAGCAAAAAATTCTTGAATCGTCAGTGTGGATTTTGAAGCAATCCCGTACTGCATTGTCGGTGTCTCATCCCTTGAATAAGGTATGTGACAAATTTTTGTTCCACAAAAGGCTCCGGGTAGAACCGGAGTAATTTCGATTTTTCCGACGCATATCGGGCGGCTGATTCTCCTAGTCCCTGCTGTCTCGCTTTTACCAGCTGAAACCATTCTTCTAGGGTGAACTGCTTCCGGAAGGCCTCTGCAATGGCTTGTGACCAGGCTCCCCATTCGTTCTCTACATTTCCATTCGGCCTCCATCGTGTTGCCGCTCCTCTCATCGCAGCTTTTGCCATGTTTAACTTAAGTTTGTCATTCCACCCTCCTGCCAGGGCTTCGGCATTCACGGCATGGCGAATTGTCTATTTCTTATCCGTCATCTGCGGTGAAGGCGGAATTTCCGGCATCGCTTCTCGTTGCACCAAATTATTCAAGGCCGTTGCTAGCGATTCTGCTTGCAACACTTGTAGTTGTCGCTGATCCATCTTTGTTCTTGCTGGCCTGCTAATAAGTTCGTGAGGAGCAACATGAAGTTCGGTGCAATCACGTTCGTGTCAGGCAGGTTTGCTTCAACATTCGGTTACCGTGGTGGATGGGCCGGACCCGGTGATCCTCCTTCCGGATGCTCCTCTTGAGGAGGATTCTCTCCTTCTTCCTGGAGTAGACGTTCCTTCTCCTCAATGTCTATCTAATGCCGACGCTCCTCTTGTTCCGCCATCTTACTTGAATGAAACCTTTGAACGAGAGGAAGGAAAATTTACCGATTCACACACTGTTCTCGGGCTTTCTAGACTTCACAGAGCGAGTCACGCCCCAGTTACATCCCAACAATTCTTCTAAACATGCTTTCTCACTCTTCTTTCCTTTTTTTTAAATTAGCATCACATAACATATCCATCACATATAAGTCACCAATTCATCAAATAAGTCATAAAATCATCACATAACTCATCACATAATTATCAACTCATCACGTAGCTCATCACATCATCACATAAATTTCTCACAACGTCCCACGTCTCATAAGCTTCACATTCAATTCCCACCCCGGGTTACTCAGGCAGTCGAGATCACCAACCATTTTAAGGCCTGAATCCCACTTTTGACACCATATGTTACGATCCACATTTGCCTTCCATATCTCACCTAATCGTCATTAAATAAATAGACACACGCACACACATACCTTTGAAATTCCGCCTGTATTAAAGGTGAGAAACTCGCTTACAGCCGATTAAACACAGTTATCAAGCAAGAATCTCGATCCGCAAGACAATCAATTAGATCAATAATTAACACTTCTTTATTCTGAGCAAGACCGTCCGTCTCTCTCTTCGCCTCTAACCCGAATGCCTTTCTTTTCTCCTCCCTTTCTCTCCTTCACCTACGCCCGTCATCCACCTCCCGTCCAGTTCTTCAGAATCGCTTTTGTCTTCTCTCCGAATCGCCTTCGTCTTCTCTACGTTTCTTTCTTCCCAGAGCACAGAACTATAACAATACCAAACGAGTTTTTTCTTGTCTTGAATTTTCAAATAAAAAATAAAACAAAACGTGAACCGCAAGCTTGTAGCTCTTAAAAATTTCTAAAAATAATACAAATAATGTGAACGATCAGCTGAAGCCATTATTCAGCGTTTTCTATTAATAAATCAATGCATAATTTCTTAAATTGACGGCCATGACGGCTTTCAATTCAAAAAGTACCCACCCTAGTGGCCAACCAACGCTAACCGTCCACAGACTCTAGTCTACCCTCAAACCTAATCGCCTACCATGAAAATGTCCGAGGTTAGCGTCGAGTCCTTGAAAATGTTTTGTAAGCAAGTTTTTTAAATTGGTAAACAAGTAATAGCTAAGTTAGAATATCGTCGGGGACCCATTCGAGATGTCGTACCTAGGTTCAAATCAGCAAACTCATTTTGTTTTCTCCTCTTTATTATATTTTCAAAGCAACATTGATAGTATATTCTGTAAAAAATGCGAGTTTTTTCACATTTTTTTTACAAAATCCGAATTTTGACAAGGAGTTAGAAAAAACGTGTTCAGACATACAGTAGCTACCAAAAGTTTTCGAACGCCCGAGAGAACCTTCCCGAGGAGAATTTTTCAGTTGTGGTATGCGTTGCGTTAAATGGAATGGTTAAACAACGCGTTTTTCGGGGATGGGTTGGAATCAAAATTTTTTAAGGAGGAAAGGTAAAATAAATCGGGAAAAGCCAGCCCAACCCCATTGGTCGCCGCCAATCGATGGCCAACCAATTTGACCACAGTTATAAATTGGGGTCGTGATCAGGGGAATATTTAACATAAAAAATAGAATTTAAATGCAAAAGAAATACAGTATTTCATGCATTGTTTCATTTCCTACTTTACCTGCGAGTACTGGGGGCATTCGCATCGGTAGAGGGGGGGGGGGGAGATGCGTTCAAGGCTGAGCCGCTGAAGGGGGAACGAGCTACGGAAGAAAAAATGGCGAACCAAGCACTGAAATTTGTTAATTTTTCAAATGAGCGATAGTTGAAAATCGAAAACAACATTTGTAACAAATGAAATTTATAGTTAAGATCAAAGGGAATATGTTCATGGGATTATAGACGGAAAGGCAACTCTTCCGGAAGGCAAGTCCAAAAAGGCAATTGCCTTTTTGGTAAAGCCAGTTGCCTTTTTGGTTGGCTCTGAAAAGAACCGAGTGGGCCTAGAGCTGGCGATTATTCATGCGAAATATCGATAGATCTGACTCGGCGATATATCTGGCCTAACATCGGAAGATATCGAATATCGATATTTTGTGATATTTGTTAATATCGTATTTAATCAAAATGGCAACGTGTGCTTTGCCGCCGAACTTTCTTAGCCTTATATATTATATGTCTTTGTTTCTTTCATCTGTCAATTGATGGGAATGGAAAATTTAACAATTGGAGTCGATGTAGTAATACTAAAAATGACTTTTATCAGTATGTGGTTTTCAGTTGCAGTGTTCAGGAATTGCAGATTTCAGTAAGTAAAAAATGAAATTTTTTAAGTTCTGTTTCGTACATGCAATCAATAGTTTTATTGTTAGGTGTTTTAGAAAAACTGTGTGCCAAGAAATGAGAGGCAGTCCTGTTTGGAATCACTTTCAAAAAGTGAGGAAATGTGTTTGTGACGGACGGAGTGATGATACCCCTATAGTCTATGTTGTAAAAAAGATATTTTGTATACCAGCTACCTCTGTGCCTTCGGAGCAGATATTTTCGAAGGCTGGACTTCTTATTTCTAAACAAAGGAACGGTTTAAAGCCCTCAAATGTTGATATGCTGATTTTTTTTAACAAAAATGTTTAAGTTTTGATTTCTTTTCGTTTCCGTTCCATTTCAATGTTGAGGAAATATTTCTGCCATTTTATATTTTTGTCACCTGACACAGTTTGTTTTTCATTCCTTAGCCAAATTTGACGAAAATACAATTCCTACAAGGCTACATACCTATTACCTGCATGTATTTTTAATTAGCATTTTTTGTATCATGGCAATGTTGCATATCGAAAATATCGATGAATCAGAAAACACCGATTTTTTTAATGATATATCGAAAAACGATATTTGATATAAATCGCCAGCTCTAAGTGGGCTGAGATTCAGCAGACATCCGTCTCGTGGCAGCTCTCAGTGAAGAATGGTACCTCTTGGCCTACCAGAGGGCCTTAGGCTCCACCCAGTGGTGGGCCGAGATAACTACAACGCCATCTGCACGGCTATCTTTAGGCTCCGCCTAATTGTGGGCCGAGATTGGGGTGGGCGAGATTCAGTCAGGTGGGCCGAGATTCGGGTTCACCCCAATCTCGGCCCACAATTAGGCGGAGCCTAAAGATAGCCGTACTCTCCACGTACGTACGGGCATGTCCGTACCAAAAACCGTCGCATTTCTAGCCTTCTCATTGGCTCACAGGCCTCAGATCTCAGATGGACAGTCCCTCAGCAGCCAGCATCGCATTGCAGTCGGCAATTGTTTTTTTGTTTTGTTTTCTTTCTCGGTTGTTAATGGCCGCCTGCTTTCATGAAAAATGGATGGAAACGTCAGTTTTTAAAAAAGGGGCTTACTGCTCGCGAGTTAAAAAGAAATGCACACAGAAGAGAAATAACTAAAATAAGAAAGGAAGATCAAGCTAAAGCTAAAGCCCAAGGTGAACCCTCGTCAAGACCTCGTTGTTTGGGTGCTTTGCGTTCACCAGAAAATAGTGAATCTACAAAAAGGAATAAAACAGCTTAATAATTAGCTACAAAGACACCTCACATGGATAATCCTGATAATAGTGTGAGTTCTCCTTCTGCAAATGTGTTCTCAACTGCATTGGAAAGTGATATTACCCAACTTGATGATAGGTTTGATGTTTCCCGTCAAGAAAAGCTTGCACAAAGTGAGTTTTAAGTGATCTTATTTGTTATCCCTCGTATTCTTTTTAAATTTGTTTTCTTTCTTGTGCACAGGTGGTGAACAATTGTTGAAAATGATTGTTGATGTAGCAACTATTTTTAATGATATTCCTTCAAGCTGCTACCCAGAAAATGAAAACGCAAAGGGTGCTTCTTCTGCAGAAAGAATGGAAAACATGGATTCTTTGTGGGAGGGAGTCCGAGAATCTGTTTACAACAGTTTCCTTTCAAAGCAGGCTTATCCATTGGTAATTCAGTGTGATAACTGCTCGCAGTCACTTTCTGGAGAGAGAGCTACCAGGTGTTTGACATGCAAAAAACATTATTGTGGAGACTGTGATTTTTCCTTTCATGCCCAGCAACCATTTCATAATCGATGGTTAGTTTCCAGCGATAGTTGGTACTCCTTGAAAACGATGGAATTTGTGGATTCCACTGGGAAACTCGTAGAGAAAGGTACAACAGTATTTTCTTATCTTATTGCTTTTAAATTATTATTTATTATTTTGTTTCAGATGTTTTAGTCCCCTGTTTCAAACCCCATCAATGTACTTTGTGTGGTTCACCTGCTGTACAAATTGAATCAGGATCTCGTTCTCGTGTAGTTATCGTCGTCACTTCAGAAGGGCGTTTTGAATGCAAGTCATCTGTATTCTCATGCCTGGAATGTCACGCCAAAGTTGATGCAACTATTCACGAACATGTCCAATCCAATTTAATGCCAGGGAATCCAAAGGCTCTCAACTACTTGGCTTTATTAACAACCGCTCTGCATTAACTCTCACCCATGCTGACGTGTTAGTAGGAATCTTCCCTTGGAATAAGCCAGAAAGTATAACAAACACAAATCCTGACATTCGGGCATTTATTTTGACTTCATCAATTTTATTTTCAATTTCAAGTTAGTTTCATGGAGAAATTCAATATTGTTGACACATGGAAGCTATTGCAGCGGTCCCAGGAGGAAATAGTGCAGTCGGAAAAGGAAATGACGCAATTTATGAAATCGTTGTACGACATGCGAATCAAATTGCAAGAGGATAGACAGATGTATCTTCAAGCTTTGTCTGGATCATCATTGCAACAACTTGAATTATGAGTTCATCAGAAGATGAGGACGATTTTGTATGTTGTCATTGTAAACCCAATAAATTACTTGAGAAGTCATTTTTTTGTTATTTCTATATATTTGGATAATTTGTAAAATACAAATATTCATGAGGTGCACAATACACTAAATATCATTATTGCTGATGATTATTCACTGCGAAGTTTAAAGACTTCGGTTTATAGTAATTTAAATTCTCGCGCTGGTGAAGGTGTTGGTATTTTAGGAGACAAGACTTATCCGGGCGAATGGATTGAAAATTCATTTTCGCATATGGTACCTACAGTCGTAAGCGATATATACTAGTTGTCAGCCGAAAGAGATGTGTTTTGTTTTATGACAGTAATTTACTCCCTTGTACGGAACTGTCTATTTTTGTAAATGATTTATTTGAAGCTATAATACATCTAAAAATGCGTAAAACATCACGAAATTTGATAGTTCTTAAGGAGATCTATCTAAATATATAAGGCAGTCCGGTGGCTGGCAAAAATTTTTCGAAAAAAAGGCACTCAGGTACGGCGAAATAAAATAGGGGTGATCCCTCAAGGGACGAGGGGTGGGCTCAGGGGTGCGCAAAGGGGCGGCCAAGGACGCTACGGAAGCCCGGTAAACCAAAAACTTTAAAGTCGATTTACTCAGGGATGCGTTCATTTGCACAAACTTTCCCATATACCATTCGAATCGGCTTAACGAGCTCTATCGAATGGCGTTAAGTTTGATTAGATTGGAGATTCCGTGCCACTCTAGGCCACTGCCGATCTTCCTTTCTTATTTTAGTTATTTCTCTTCTGTGTGCATTTCTTTTTAACTCGCGAGCAGTAAGCCCCTTTTTTAAAAACTGACGTTTCCATCCATTTTTCATGAAAGCAGGCGGCCATTAAAAACCGAGAAAGAAAACAAAACAAAAAAGGGCTGGTCCCTCTGAGGCCTGTGAGCCAATGAGAAGGCTAGAAATGCGACGGTTTTTGGTACGGACATGCCCGTACGTACGTGGAGACCATGTTGGGATGGAGCCTAAGCCGTCCGGACCTTTATAAGCGCCCTCTGGTAGGCCAGGAGGTACCATTCTTCACTGAGAGCTGCCACGAGACGGATGTCTGCTGAATCTCGGCCCACCTGGATCTCGGCCCACTTGGATCTCGGCCCACTCGGATCTCGGCCCACTCGGTTCTTTTCAGAGCCCAAAAAAGAGAAAGGCAACTGCCATAAAGGCAACTGGCCTGACCAAAAAGGCAATTGCCTTTTTGGACTCACCTTTTTTCAGATTTGCCTTTCTGACTACCAAGGCGGTCAAGTATATAAAGGGTGACCATTATCTCGTTTACTAACCCGTTCATTGTGTCAACAAAATAACGTTGGGAAATTATTGGAAATTATTATAGAGTTCCTGTGGAAACTTAGAAATAATTATTAAAAATGATTAATAAGCCCCACTCACTCTTCTATCCCATCCTGCGGTGTTGTTGCGATTTCTTATTTGTTTTACTTTCGTAAATAGGGTAGTTATCGCCTACTAGAACAAAGGCAAAATTTTTCCACCTCCAAAAACAAGAGAAAAGAGAAATCGCCGGAAATCGCGGCATATATAAAAGGCAAGGAAGGGGCAATCGAATCAAGAAAAAAATTGCGAAGGAAAAAAATGCTTGGATGATATCTTAAGTCAAACTTTATTATGGTAAGAAATTATGTGTATACCTCATCGACACTAAGCGCACTCTCTGTTCCAGGTGAGGCAGGAATATTCTAACTCTAGATGTCAACACGTCGATGCATATAATGCACATAATGCGTGAATTAATAAACTGATTACGGTACGTGACTTGTAAAAGAACTCCATCAATGGTCAATTAGCCATATCTCAAGGTCGAAAAAGCTACAGTAGAACATGGCGTAATCAACTAACTTTCCCTTCATCACATAGGTATTCAAACACAATATCATTTATTTCCGTTCATCGATGATTTCATAAGCGGTTGTCATCCCCATCATAATCAATGCCTTTTAAAGTTTTATGCTTTTAAAGAATTGAAAATTTGTTCAAAACAGTTTAAAAAACGACAGCTATCTCCTGCTGCCGTTGTAGGTTATCTTTCTGGGGAGCAATCGCAACATGAGCGACCATTTGCCTTAAAACCAAAAATGTGACCAATATGTCTTAAAAAAGAAACATCCATTCGCGTTAATATTGATTGTATTGATTTTAATTATTTATTCGGATTGATTATGGCATGGCATTTATTTTTGAGCAAAAGATATATTGTACGATTGAAGAGTCTACCTGAAATAGGAATCTGTCAGAGAAAGAAATTATCGCAGTAACAAATTTAGAGAATTGTCGTAGTGATTGTCGTAACAATCACCAAAGGAGTGCTAGTTGTGACCGACACAGGGATAGTAGTAGTTGATGTTTCGATAACGGAAGCTGTTGTTTCGATAGCGGAAGTTGTTGTTTCCACCATGGAAGTTGGTTCGATCACGGGTGTTGATTCGATCACGGGAGTTGTTTCGAGAACAGAAGAAGATGCCGACGAGATGGTTGGAGTAGTTGTTTCTGCGATGGTAGTCGCCGGGCTGGTGGTGGTTGTAGTGGCCTTAGTATCTGTATTGCTGACGACAATGGCCGAATCAGTCGTTTCAGAAACGCTGTTGCTAACATTCATAAATACAGTTGTAAATTGAGTCGTAATGACCGTTTTGGTGACCGTCTTCGAAAGCTTCTGCAACATAGCCACGAACGCATTCATTGGGAGGGTAACTCCGTTGCCACCAAACGAGAGACTGGGCTTCAAAAATTTCTGTTCACTGCTCTCCAATTTGTCATGCAATTCCTTCAGCATTTCCAGATGCTTCATTGCCGCTTTCTCGTCCGCTTCTTGGTCGCTTCTAGATGGGTAGGGCATGGACAACAGGTCGGATGTCGGTACGAAATAAGCAGCGGGAATATCTTGCGAGGAGGTTGCTGCGGCGGCATCAAAAGGGTTGTCGTCAAAATCGACTGATGGAGCCGGATTACCCGCTCGATTGAACAAGTTTCCAGCTCCAGTAGGATAATAAAAGAATGCACGCTCGGCGAATGGATAGACTTGGGTAAAAGTTTCGCTGCTGTCTAAAGGCTCTTCCGCTGAACCCAGCACCACCAATCCAGCGAATATGATCATGCAAGCATTCTTCATCGTGATAAGGTTATTTATTGCACGTCAAGAGAAGGGATTCGGCTTCTATGAATGATATTTTTTTAAATATTAAGGAAATGTGGAAATCATATAAAATTATGAACCATGAAAATGTTACCGTTTGGTTACTTGCTGTGATCCTGTTGCGGACTGAATGGCGGACGAAAGTTCAGTGCTGCAACTAGAAAATGCGCACCTCCTATTTATCCGAAAAGTTAGCGTCCCCCCTCTCTTGTATTCTCCTCTTTGCACCCCCCTACTTTCTTAACTTGAACTTCAATAACCTTAAAGTAGGTTATGAGAGATCGGCACACGCAATAGGTTTTTTTTTAAATAACAGCCAAAGAATTCCAGGTAAAGTTGACCTTCACCGTCAGCTCTCCCTCGCCGTTTTCTCTTTTTCGCCCTACACTGGGTGTCAATAACCTTTCGTAACACTGAATATGCCGGTCGTTTCAGATTTGATAAGGGGAAACACTCTAGGATATACCGCACCAGCAGCAAAAGAATAAAATTGTGATCATTATTCTTAAAATTTTCATTTATAATTTTAAAAGTAAAGATTCTCACTATAAGAAGGTTCAACCCAACACTAGAACGTATAATGTTATACAGTTATGTAAAACTGTCTTATATACTGCTGAATTATCATTTTTTTTATGTGATTAAAACTTACAGTGTTTTTTGGAGCATTTCAGCAATGCTATCCAATTCAAAGGAAACAAACAAATTTGAAAGAGGGAAAAATATTTTTTATTCATTGTGGAAATGGAACCAAATAACCTAAAAAAATGCAACAATGAAAAACTGTCCGATTTAGCAACACTTTTTTATTGTAGAAGAGAAAGAGTGCCATATATCCTATAATCAATTTAAAATTTCACATCAAGTAAATACGAAACAGTTTAATCAGTTGTTAATAATCGAAACATTGGGTACAAGAATCGTTCTAGTAGCCAAAGTAACGGTCACGCGTGAGTTTAAAGATCGTAAAAGTGAAGCGAAGCTCTTTAACGAAACAGTTACAGATGAATGGTCTGGATTGACCGAAATGCTGGGGAGCAGCAGCCTATCTTGGTGACGTTTAGCGGCAGCATCTTCGGCCATCTCTTTTTTAATGGCTTCAAGTTCTTTGAGTGCATCCTCTTCACTCAGTTCGTCGTCAACGGGAAAAGGCTGTCTGGCCGTCAAAATTTCTTCATCCTGAACGGTAGCTGGATTTGTTGGATAAAACGGATTCAAAACGGGCATCAGATAAGGGCGATAATAGCCTGTTTGGTATGGACCAGCTCGGAAGAAATAAGGTGAGAACGCTGTCGGGTAAAAGAAAGGGCGGATGGCGACCGGCTGAAGTTGCTGGGCTATGGATGAACTGCCGACTTTATGAGTTGTTAAAGATCCCGTTTCGTTGTTTTTCGTTTTGTTAAAAATTTCAAGTTGCATAAGTTGCTGCATCTCGGCTGTCAAATTTGACGGGCTTCCGGATGGAACGATGGTCGCTTCAGTGCTTTCTGCCGACTAGAAAATCAACATCAAAATGTGGAATTAAAAATGAAAAAAAAAAAACGAAGCAACTAGAACCTTACTTCGTCCGATTCAAGCGAAACTTCGGATGACGAATCATCTAGTGTGCCTTCAAGCATCGGATGAGCCCATGCCGCCATAAAAAGACAGACGAAAATAAATCCTCTTATCATTCTGTTTAATCTGTGTAACATAAAAGCATTTGTGAAATTTTTTTTTCAAGATTTCACGTTCAATTATAATTTGATTTAAATTTTACCTGTGCGAACCAGTCCTTTTATGGCGTTATTGATGTCAATAACAAAATTTTAGCCAATCTTTGGGCTCAGAAGAGAGTTCCTGGTGTGCTGGAGTTCGAGTCTAAAGCTCAAATTCATCTAAAGGAAGGCGACTACAGAAGATGAACCCCTCTTCTTATTTAAGAGATCTGGTCGGTGGTCACCCTGTAAAATTCCCTGTGATCGCCAGACTACACAACATGTTAGCTTGCATGTTGGTTAGCATCATTTTCTAGAAAGTTTTCTAGAAAGGTTGATTCCAGGTCTAGAATATATTCTTATCTTTATTTAAAGATCAGTCTACGTGTAAAGGGCTTTTGAAAGAAGGTTCTTGAACCAGGAGTGAAATAATAAGACTTAAAACCATTAAAATTATCCCATCAGGCGTCGGCTTTCAGAGATAGTCAAAAATATTTCGAAAGAAAAGTTGAACGTCAATCAGCAATTTTTCCAATACATAAAAATTGGTATTTGTGCAACAATTTGTATTTTGAGGTTCGAATAGCATGTTAAATCGTAATAATAAAAAAAGTAAAACAGAACAATGAGGGGATAATCCTGTCAATTAACCAAATATAAATACTGAGCTGGGGAAAAACGTCGGTAAATGTACTGGAAAAGCTTGCGCTCTTCAATAAACGTGTCGAATTTAGCCGTTGATCGCTAAGCCGGGCACCAAGTAAGTTTTCCTGACGATAGAAAACGACGGCAATGCCGACGACAGGTTGTTGACGAACGATTTGAAACTAGCCTTGGCCGAATTGGTGGTGGACGAGAGACTGGACATGAGACCACGAGCCTCACTGGACATTTCTCCTTTCTCATTGAGCAGCAACTCTAATTCGGCGAGGGCGTCCATATCGCTGAGAGTCTCGTCGGTTGGGTTGATGCGACGCCACTGCGGGCCACCGCGATAGAAGTAAGGTTCTTCGTTGTAATAAGGAACGGCCTGTTGCGGTCCGTAGTACATCGGGTGCTGAGGTGGGAAGTAACCCGGGCGACGAGGCAAAAAGTACACCGGCTTGGCCTCGGCTTGCTTGTCGACTTCTTGTTTGACAACCACCTGCAGGAGCTTCTCGGAGTTGGACTCGTCGGCGTTGATCAAACCGCTGAGAGTGGTGGTCGTTAAATTCTGGGCATTTTGCAAATTGGCCAAAATGTTCTTGAGCTCTTCTCTGACGAGCTGCTGAATGATGGCCGTCAAATCGGCGACGTTGGCAGATCCGACCAGATTAGCAAGATTGGAGATTACTTGGCGTTCTTCCACTGCTGGCTCACCTTTATCGGGCATTGACACCACAGTCAATTCCTGAATGAGTCACCACAACAACCAAACAGGAAATTTGTAAAAACGAACAGTGGAAAAAAAATGACGACACGAATCAAATAAAAGCTCAAATACGAAACATAATTCAAACAAAGTCAACATTATACCTCAACTTTGTCGTCTTGATCGATGGGAGTGGCTGAAGCGATGGCCACAATAAGGCCCAACACAACGAGTAACTTCATCTTAAATTCTGAATTTTCAAGTCAATTTCTGAGAGTAGTTCCGTGACTGCGATCCGCACACTTGGAGAAGACTTGCCTGACAAGGCCGCATATGCTCACGGTTCTCTGCTATTTAAGGGCTCCCGCGTGCATACGTGTGGGCCAATCAGCGTGTGTCCTGCCAACGGCTTCGCGACCGAAAGAAAAAAAAAAGGAAAAATATTTTGATAAAAGAAGAAAAAAAAAACAACTTTGCCACGGCTCATTACTAGCCAGCGAACGTACGGGATTTCAACACACACAAAGAGAGGAAGAGATGATTTATAGACCTGTAAAATATAAAAATTACTTTTTTTTTTCTGAAGTCGTGAAGAATAGAAACTAAAGAATGTCTTCAACAGGTGACCGATGTACCAGTCATCAACGGTCACGATCATCACTTGCAATAAAGAAGAAAGAAAACTAAAGAGAGAATGAAGATGGGTTTTTCTACCTCTACGTTGCTCAATGTGTCACTCACCTTTTGTTATATTCCGTGTCGCGGAAATATACTATGATCTCTTTCTTTCGGAAAATTAGAGTACCTCGGCAATTATTATACAGAGTTGAATGGCCCCTAGTACGGTGTACCATACCAAGTTTTCACGTGATCAGCCACATGTAAAAAAAGGAGAGAATAGAAAAAAAAAACCAAGCACTTAATACTTTATCGAGTAGTATCAGTCTTCCGTTTCCGGAGAGGTATATAGTAGAAAAATAAAAAGTTTGAGACCGTTTACACACATTTTTCTTGAACTAGAAACTGAGGCGAGTACATATAGTTGGAACGCGAAACAGTGTCACCGTTCCAGTTCTTTTTCTTTTTTTTTCTTTTTTTTTCAATAGACCCAAGCGAATGCGGTTTATTTAGGAGCATATTTCGGCCGCTATTGGAAACAGCTTGGCTATTATTTTGTTCGTTTTTTGTCGATTTAGCGATATATACTATGTTGGTCATTCTGAATTGTTTGGGGCGAGTAACGTGTCATTTCCTGTTATTTGTCCGCTTGCGTCATTGATGAGCTTGAAACAGAAATTCGTGCGCAGCTGTTTTTGTCTGATGCATCTTTCGCACCCAACGACAGGTAAAAAAAAATGAAAAAAATCCAACCGCTACATCAAGAAAAGCGAATAACAGATAAGGAGGGAGAAAGTTTGTTTTTTTTTACCAAAAAAAGATAACCACACGTAGAAAAGGTCGTTCATCTCCGCTTGACGTCTTAAGCTTGGGCGCTGCCCAAAACTATTTATTTAAAAAAAGAAAAAAGATATAAGAAAAGTCAATTTGATGAAGAAGGAGAAAAAAGATGACCATCGCCTGGTTGTTGGAAGGCGAAAGGAGGCGGATGGGCAACATAAAAAGAAGAAAAGAAAAAACAATTCATTACCTGACCCGGAAAAGAGAAACATTTTGACGATGGGCCGATACTCTTATTTGGCCATAGCGTTCTTCCAACATCCCACTCCCAACAGACTGCATGTAATTTACTTTTTAACCTGGCCAAGGTCACCCAATGTGGCCGGTCATTGCCCCATCGTTTCCTCCACGAAGAATAGCTTTGCAACGTATATCCTAGAGTCTGAGATGTATGTCTACCTTACAGTTACACAATCTGTCTTCCATCTCTCTCATTTCTTTGTGAACACAATATCCACGATGAGACTCACGACTTTTTGGACGCTAGAACAAGCGGCATCCCTACATGGTTTTCTTAACGCGATCATTATTTAGCAAGACGCCGTAGACTATACAAGGCGGTATACTCCAGACGCAGGAGTTTATCTTTCGTTATTATTCAGCATGAATGACAATTTGACTAAATTGCTGAACTACGTTCATTCACTTTATTGCTAGCGCTGGAGAATTATGTCCACCGGCATAGCCTTACAGGAGAGTCGAGGTCAAGTTCATTCTGGTATCTCGTCTCGGGAGATGAAAATTCGCGTTCGTGTCAGACAGCTGGTTACGACATCGCTTGCCTTCAACTATCATCAATCTTTCACGCTCTTAACCTTTACGTTGTTGAATTCTTTTCATAGTCAGAAATTTCGACTTAAATGTTTTGCACCGAAGCAATCGCGAAATCGTTAACGGAGAGAAATGCGGAATGCAGCTTTTCTCTTTTAATCGTTGCTATGTTTGTTATTTATGGAAACGTCTGTCAATCTCTTGCCGTACGGCGAGAAAGGTTGTTGTTCGCCGCTTTATAGCCATAAAACTTTTTAAACCCGCAACAAACAGATCAGTAGAATGAATAAAAGTAGAATATTAATTTCACGCCACTTTTGCAAAAGAAATCTAGGCAACTAGGGATTCATTTCAACATGACGTCATGTCGCGAAATATTTGTAGTAGCCTGCGTCACACAGCCGCATCGCATCTAAATATATGATTGATTAAACTAAATATCTTAAAATAGGACTATGAAAATAATTAATAATATTAAATTTACTACTCTGTTAATATGCAATTATCCACAAATAATTCGTGAAATCATATTCGATACACTGATATACATATCGCGATTGAAGTATTTAGGGACTAGCAACTCTACAGCGAGTAGCGACTGAAGTGTTTAAGGCTTGTTTCGTGTTTAAAACGAGTTGGCAACAGCTTACTTCAATTCAGCTGAGGCCGGCCTCTTTCCCATTCACTCCGATATCAAGTCGCCATACGACTGTCGAGGTTTTGTTGCATCCATTTATTTCGTCGGACCTAATATCCATCGAACAACATGCCTCCTAAATTCGATCCCTCAGAAGTGAAAATCAGTAAGTTTTGCCAAATTTCAAGTTAAATTTTAGTGTTGTATGTTGCTAAATGGAACCGTCTGCCCGTCACTTTTCAAGCTTCTCACCACACGTTGATAATATTTTACACTTTGTTTTTTTTTAAAGTCTACCTTCGTGCTGTTGGTGGTGAAATTGGTGCCACTTCATCTTTGGCCCCCAAGATTGGTCCATTGGGTTTGGTGAGTTGGAATATTCGTTCAAATTCGATGTTTGTACTGACTTGCCTATGCTTTCTGTCTACAGTCTCCCAAGAAGGTTGGTGAAGATATTGCCAAGGGAACCCAGGACTGGAAAGGTTTGAAGATTACTGTCCAGCTGACAATCCAGAATCGTCAAGCTGCTGTTTCAGTTGTTCCATCAGCTTCTTCCTTAGTCATCAAGGCACTCAAGGAGCCCCCTCGTGATCGCAAGAAGCAAAAGAACAGTAATAGCACTTCAAAATTTGACTCTTTGCAGTGGTTAATTATTTTTTTGTTTAGTCAAGCACAACGGCAACATTACTTTTGATGAGGTCATTGCAATTGCTCGAATCATGAGGACCAGGTCTCAATCCAGATACCTCATCGGAACTGTTAAGGAAATTTTGGGAACCTGCATGGTAATTTAAAATTATTCTGTTTTATCATTTTTCTGAAACTTAAGGCCCATATCTTCTAGTCTGTGGGTTGCACGATCGATGGCCGAACTCCTCGTGATGTTACCGATGCTGTCGCCAACGGAGAGCTGGAAGTCCCAGAAGAGTAGATCCGCGCCTGCTTGTCATAATGATGGTAAGTCCCCAGGTAGAAGGTCATGTCATCTGCTGAATTTTAAGTTACAGCAGGTGGGAATGTTACCCGAAAGCCTGGTTTGGTTGGGGTTGGCATCCCGTCCAACTCGTATAAAATACGAGTCATTCACAAGCCAAAATTTAAATTAATGAAATTCACTTATTCTATTTACAGATGAGTTCAATAAACGGATCTAAACCGATGTATAATGTGTTCTGAATTTGATTAGTGTATAAGTTTCAAGTAGTATGAATTTTATCTGATGAAATTTCAAGCAGTTTCCAAATGTTCCAAGTAGCATTGGTCAATTAAAGGAAATGATGAAATTTTGAGTAAATGGTTATTTGTAAGGGATATTTCAAAAGAATTGAAATTCATTTTAAACTACTGATTACATAGGGGTCCAGGAATTTATTAGATTGCTATTTCAGCGGATTAATAATAATTTAAGAGATTTTACTAATTACAAATATTTCTATTTGTTGATTAAATATTTAAAAAAATATATATAAATAAATTTTATGAAAGTTGCTGTAGATGAATTTGTCCATTGAAAAATTGTATTATTACTACATCAAACACACTATTGTTCACTACTTGGGCCTCGACGTCTTTTTATTTTTCGTTTTAAGTCCTGTTGTTGAAGTTGAGAATGCACTTCTGCATATATCTTCTCTTGCTCCTCGGCCGGGATAGTTTTCCTAATACATGTTCATTTGAAAATAATCCACATAACCGCAAATAGAAAAAGTTGAAATTTACCTGTACTGTAACATGAGATCGTATTTTTCCCATGGTTTCGCAACTTCTTTAGCTCTGTCATAGTAACGTTGCGGAAGATTAAGGTCTTCTACTCCTTGCAGGTTCTGACGTTCCCAACGTTCCAGCCAAGGACGTGGTCGTAATTTTACCTTGTAAAAAAACAAACAAAAAACATTAGTGATACATCCTGATTTACAATCAACAACTTGATTACTTTGATAGGATTAATAGGTACAACAGAGTTATTTAATCGTCTCTCTGCTTCCATTTCAAATGGGAAAGTACTATACTCTGGTAATGCATCCCTCAGGTAGAGCAATGATTCATCCAAACGCCTTTCTAACCTAAGCACTTCAATCTTCTGTATGAGAGGGCAGTACATTTCATACAGAATTTCCACGCCTTGTCTGTCAACAACATTACGAAGAATGAACCATGCTTGTAGCCCACTGCCTCCTCTCTGAATGCAAATGCCTACGAAGCATGCAAATTTATTGGGAGAATTTGAATCAGCCACTGTAACAGCCATAATGGATCCTAGAAGAATATGGCATAAGTGAGATGTCAATACTATTTCCGGAAAAAAAAATGAAGTAGTTAACATACCAGTGTAGAATTCTGGAATTTCTATAATTGATCTTCTTTGCAGCATGTCCATTCTTTCAAGTTTCTCTTTTAATTTATTTCTACGTTCCATAGTTGGATCAGGGAGAAATTCAGGATACATGAATCTAAATTCTGGTGGTGCGACAACCACAGTATTTCCAGATTCATCTCCGTTCTTTTGTTTAGATCCCGATTTTGCGCCGGCTTCTTCTGACGTCTCAATAGGGTGCTGAGTTACAGCACTTTCGCTTAAAGAAGCCGCATTTCTTTTGAAGAAAGATTGAGCTAATCCTACATAAAAAATTTTCTTCATTATTTAATTTATGAAATTAAATCAAATAAAAGATTAGTGAACCTTGGCGAAATGTTTGTAAAACTACTCTTCTCAGCATGGTGAAAATAGACTACACTCTGTTGTCTTGACTAGGAATGCAGACGATCCCATGTCCCATATTCACATAAGGGCGACAGTGCCAATTTCCTCTAGGACATAAGCGGAAAATAATAAAACGCAAAGAAATGGAAAAGAAAGATTTGTAACCAAAACTTTTATTTTACTTAGAATTAGAAATATATGGATACACAGTGACAAGAAACAATTTCATTATTTTCTCCCTTCTTTCGACTTAGGATTGGGCGCATTTGGATTTTCACAGCGATAAAAATCCTTTAGCAACTCAATAGCTTCATTCGCACGTATTCCACCCTGTATTTGAAGACGTTGAAAGCGTTTGTCCTTTTCGCAGACGTCGAGTACTGAACCGCATCCGCCGAACCGTTCGTTAGAGCAACCATAATACACACGGGCGAAGCCTAATATTTGTAAAGCTCCAGCACACTGAATACAAGGTTCCACGTTCACCCAAACTTCTGTTTTTCCAAACACTTGAGAGTAACTTTCACTAGTATTCTTTTCTATCCACAATAAAGCACTATCGATTGCTTCTAATTCAGCATGTCTCGTAGCATTTTTCGTCTCGTTCACACGATTTCTTCCTTCACCGATTATACCATAACCTGATCATAAACACAAAAAAAAAAAAAAAAAAAAAAAAAAGACTTCAGTAAAACATCATAGCTAGTAAACCTAGTAAAACGTCACAAGACCAAGAACTCACCTTCAAGATGCAAAACACAACCAATGGGAACTTCTCCGACTGATAAAGCTTCTCTGGCCAATTCAAATGCTCTGTCCATATAGCAAGTTGCTAATTCGGACATTTTTCAATTGTTCTTCAATTGCTCTGTCGCAAACGTTGTTTGACTGAGAAGATGCGCTTGATTTTAATGTGGTCCCGGTTTTGAAGATTACGAAAGAACCCGTTTCATCCAGCAAAAGACCATGCTCAGCGCAATAATCGGCGGTTTCCTGTGTAGTATCAAACAATAAATAACGTGACAG
Organism: Daphnia pulicaria; assembly: GCF_021234035.1. Classification (NCBI taxonomy): domain Eukaryota; kingdom Metazoa; phylum Arthropoda; class Branchiopoda; order Diplostraca; family Daphniidae; genus Daphnia; species Daphnia pulicaria. Next base: position 4,519,877 of record NC_060914.1, on the reverse strand, counting down.
TTTATCAAGAGGAAACTTGGATCCTTGTGGTGACCGATGGCCGCGTTCGTAAACTTCTAAAACTCTCGATCGAAGAAATGCAAAGTTTGCACGGTAAGCCAATAAAAGGCTCAACGGTAAACCTTGTGCGATTCGATTTGCTCTGACAAAATTTCCAAGCCAGAGAGAGATGCTGATTTCAATAGATTTTTTAACTATGGTGTGCGTTTTCGTCCTGTAGGGTAGTTGAATTGCACGGTGAAGACCATTTGAGCCTTTCGATAACAGCAAATGAAGGGCTTCGATTTCAATATAATTTGTTTGATGAAGCAACTCAGAATTCTTCACTTCAATTTCAGAGTAGAGATGAAGTAATTGACTTAAGCACTCATCAATATGATTTTGATTAATATGACTGCTAAATGCAGATGGAGGAAGATGAGACAACCTACAGAAAAATTTCATTACGAGTTAATAAAAAAAAAAATTAAGGACACTTGTCAAGCAGGTACCTGAATTGAAAGTAGACATAAAACCTGACACAATACTCAAGAATTTTTACAACAACCACTGTTTTTGATCCACTATATCCTTCCAAATACCCCTGAACAACCAGGTCTTGGCGAACAGCTCTAAGGCGATCAAATACAAAATCATACAACAGTGGTAAGTGTGTTTTTCTTTTATCAAGAATCCTATAATAAATCAATGGGTTATTGTTAGCAACATCGGCTATAACCAGTTATTTGATTCCTACTGTTGGAAGAGGTATTGGACTGTGTTGTCTAGTGTGGAGAGATCTCTTATATTTCTGTTTCTGGCAAATGACTGACCAGCAGCAGACCTACTGTAGCACTTGACAGCAGACAGGAAAGATGTTTCAAAGGGACGGACCAAGTTGTGTTCCTTTCTTCTAAAAACACGAAGCAATAACTTACATTAGAAAAATCTTCAAATGTGGATTAACTTGACTACTAAATACATTTCGTATTCATCTGCTGGGCACATGGTCTTGCAAATCCCTTGCACAAATGTTACAGCATCCATCTAACAAAGACTTTTCATGAAAATACTATATTCAATCACAACTATTCATACCTAGTGATTGCAAATTAATTGTGTTATTTTTTCGTCTTGTAGCATATGATTGTATGAAGCACAAATTGCAGTAATGCATGAAAGTAAAAGTATGCTAGTATTTAATAGCCCTACGCTCTAAACCTCTAATTAGTTGTTTAATTGTCTTGTCTTTCAAAATGTCAGTTTTATCCTTTACAACGGCGCCAAATTTGACGAAAGCCGATTTAAAGAAATTTTATTTTTGGACAATTTTTTAACAGGAACCAGAGCCAGAGCATAGATAAAGAAGACTGGTTTCGCATGTGCTATCCTTTTAGCCCTATCCCTACTGACCCCGAGTGCTTGTAGTGCCTCTAGCGGACAAAGTACTGTACTGCACCGAGGCTACGAAGGGTTTTGCAGACGAAGATTGTTTTCCTTCTGTCTTGCTAAAATTCTTTGCTGGCGTTTAATAGTTTTAGGTAATTTTGCCTTAACAATTTTTATTAAGAAGTCAAATTGTATTTAATTTTGACATTTGCTAATTACAAAAGCAGAGAAATCAATTGAATCATTGCAATTGAATAGAAGTAAGCAGAGTGTAGAGATGAAAACGTACACTAGAGGGCAGGACAAGTAGTCCAAGATTGGAGAAATAGGAGGGAGGGTAGCAAGAATGTTGGCGACAGTTGGCCATGTTAATTTTCTTATGAAGAGCATAAACCAGTGGTCTTTGTCTATGCCAGAGCTATAGAATACTATTATAATATTCTATATATTATAATATACTATTAATAGTATTCTATAGCTCTGCAGGAACCATGGGCATTAGTACCCTAGTCAAATTGTGCCCAAAAAGGGAGTTAACCCCAAACAAATTATTAGTAGTATTTTTCTTCGTGAGCACTGTTTTTATCATAACAATGTACTCATGTTTAAAATAATTGTGAAAAATATCGTGTACAACATGTTTTTAAATCGTGATTTTAAATTTTTTTATCCGTGTAAATATACTTTCTGGTTGAAATAAAAGATTTAAAAAAATATTAAATGGTATAAATTTAGTGTGCAAAAAAAAAATCCAACGTAAAACCCATTTTTTTACCGCGCGAAAAAGTGTTTCCGTTTTTAACACAGCCGCTTATGGGAAAAATGTTTTTTTTTAAACAGTATTTTCATGACATCTTAGCATATTAAAATCCTCCCTTGGGTTCATTCGATAGCTAAATAATCATTCTATCACAGTCATTCGTATTTTTCCAAAGGGAACATTCGTTTAGGAGTTATAACCGATATTCTAGGCCCTAATTTTGCATATTTTCCCAAGTGTTTTGCATTAGTGAGTAACACAGGGTTTGGTGGTGATGAGCACAGCCGCTACCCGCTAGAAGGGGCTGCACTCCAAGCTGGGGGGCTTCTTGTCATAACCGCTGCAACTTTTGTTCGACATAGCCCCCCAGCGGGTGTGTTGATTACTAAAACTGAAATTGACGATTGGGGCCTTGGGGGGTCTATAAAAACATGAATAACTTACAGAAAAATCGGTCCCGCCTTAAATATCAACTTAAAGTAGAAGAAACATCGAATTTAATGAGACTAAGATCGTATTTTTAGGTAGATTAGGTTACAAATGGGAGAGATTTAAAAACTTTTCGTTTCCCCATAAGCGCCATGTTAAAACGCGCAAAGATTTTTTCGACAGCTCACCGATTTTTCAATAGATTTTAATTTTTTAAAAATATTAAATAACATTGTAAATAAACAAAAATTGGAACTTAAGTTAATATTGCAATTCTCTTTAACCCTGTATTTTTTAAATAAATTTTTATAATAAAAAGACACCATTTAGCGAAAAAATAATATTTAAACACATTATTTTATATGATCCCTTTATTTTTTCTTGGACGGGTTTTACACAGAGTAAAAGAACATTAATATAAATAAAGCTCATTAAAAAAATCGCTTTTAACAATTTGTTTTGGGTGAAAAGGCTAAAATGACTACTACCCTTTCTCCGATTTTCCCGATTCTGCCTTGCTTGTCCTACCCTCTAGTGTACGTTTTCTTCTCTACACTCTGCTTACTTCTATTCAATTGCAATGATTCAATTGAATTCCCTGCTTTTGCAATTGGGAAACGTCAAAATGAAATACAATATGACTTCTTAATAAAAATTTTTAAGGCAAAATTACCTAAAACTATTAAACGCCAGCAAAGAATTTTACCAAGACAGAAGGAAAACAATCTTCGTCTGCAACACCCTTGGTAGCCACGGTGCAGTACAGCAGTTTATCTGCTAAAGGCAGGACAAGCAAAACAGAAACTCGGGGTCAGTAGGGATAGGGAAAAAAAGGATAGCACATGCAAAACCAGTCTTCTTTATCTATGCAGGAACGAACAAGTTGCAACATTAGATGCTAAAACCCCAATCTGGCGACGGATATATATATTTTTAATAAACTGGGCGCAACTCTTGACAGAGTACTGCCCGAATGTATTGACATTTATACGGAGGACAGAGTTAAAATACATCGTAGGCACAGAGCATCAGCTCTGGAACAAAAGATACACGGAATAAAATGTACATGAGAAGGGGAAACTGGGCCTATTAACCCCACACTGGGCGGGCGGCACCTCTGCGAGCTCCGAATGGCACTGATTTTTTAAGTCTACTCGGCATGGTTGAACCTCCAAGGCCGTCAGCCGACGGCCCCCATTACAGCCTAGCACCATCGCAGAGACAGAGGGCGCAGTTGCAGTGGGTAAACTTTGACTAGCTAAGGAGGGGAGATCGGAAATAAAAATTAGATTTTTGGAGATACAGTTTCTCACACCCTGCCGATCACGGGTGAGCGGGAGCAGAGAAATATGCCACCAAGCTTTGTTGAGAGTTGCTCGCTGCGTTCTGGGGTCGCCTAAGAAGGTCTTGGGGCCCAGAATGCCACACGAGGGTCACAACCAGCGAATAATATAAAAACAGGCCTATATGAAACAAGAGGAGAGAGGATCAGAGTAGTGGAGTACGCGGGGCAACTCAAGAGAAGCCCCAGCGGAGACGTTTAGTTTGATGGATAAAGAGGCACATGGCTTCCCATACATCGCGATCAGCCGGGATCGATGAAAGAGTTGGTGGCCAACTAATATTGCAGCTACTGCAGGCAGTGCGGAAAAGAGAGCGGGGAAGTGAGAAACGAGGGCAGCCAAATAAAAAATGATCTATAGATTCGAGGGGAGAACCACACCCACAGGCAGGAGAGTCCTACAAACTAAAGTGATGTTGATGGGAGTTGAGAAAAGAATGCCCAGAAAGAATTTGGACAACTTGTTTGGAAAGGTGTTAGTTGAGGATAGCCGCTGCCGACTTAAAATGGTGAAAGAAAACCCTGGTGTTGGCGCCGGCGAGCTTCTGGTCCACTCTCGGTCCCAAATGGAAGAGACAGACAGACGGATTTACAGCTTCACGGCCTCTTTCGACGGTCGCAGAAGCACTAAGGAAGAGCAACATGGGCCTCCAAGTTTCGCAGCTGCATTAGCCAGGCCAAACCAGGGTTTGTTTGCGGAAGGAAGACAAGTAAAGAGTGTAGCTTTATCGGCTAATTGTAAGAAAGTCTCGCGATTCAGACGGTGAAAGGAAGACATTTTGGACAGATTTGACATGAAGAAGAAAATGTTGGTAGATGGCGAGAAAAGCTCGACGCTTGAGTAGCCATGACCAGTCGAGCATGCGATAAGCAGCGCAGTCTTGGCACAAACTTGAGTTGCAGTTGTCTCACCAACGGACGACTCAAGAGTCCCGCTCTAAATCGCCTTAATACCTTAGTGGTCGATAATAATAAGAATGCAGAAGTTGAAAGTGTTAGCGATCCGACTAAGTCCGAAGAGTAGACGCAAAGTATGAGCATTAGAAGGGAGGGAGCAAATGCATTGGCCGATGAAACTAGCCAAGTAACCCAAGGCGGGCACGCAGACGCCGTGAAATGGCTAGTGGGATAAACTTTGATCTGGGTGCCAATGCAAGGAAAGAATTTTGCAAGCCATTTGAGTGAGGCGGGCGAAAATTCGTTTGAGCAAGTACGGAGACGTGTCGCGGTGATTTTAGGCCCCCTTAATTCAATAGGAATCGCTGCATTTAAGAGAAGAAAGGCTTCGGTCGACACTGTTTTAAAAGCACCAATTGCGGTTGTAAGAAAAGCACACTTTCAGGATCTGGCTTTTTAAATCCCTGCCTTTGAGTTGAGAAGTGGGGCTCAAAGAGAGCAGCCATAGAGCAGGATAGGTTCAATGACAGTGAGATAGAGAAATTGAATGCGTTTTCTGTCCAGGCCCCAAGAGGCGTGCAGGCAATTTAGCATAGCAAAAAACGCTTTTCTGGTGGCCACAGCTTTGGCGTAGAAGTGCGGAAGTTATTTGAGCAGTGAGTCAAGAGTGAGAGTTTGAGCCTAGGAAGACTGTTTCAGTTGATGGTAAAATCAATACATCGTTGACAGAGATGCTGAGGTGGGAAGCATTTGGGAATTGGTGATGGAAAAGCATTAGGACAGTTTGGAGAGCATTGAGGTTCATCTTTGACTGAGAGCACCACAAAGAAACAGATTTGCACATTAGTTTAAGGTTGTGCGTCGCTACATCGGGAACCTTGTGAGAGGAGGTGATGATCAAGCATAGCCAGACCTTAGGTGAAAGAACGGAAACGAAAATCTGAGGACATCATCGATGAGGATAACCCAGAGAAATGGGGAAAGGACTCCGCCTTGGGGGAATCCAAGGTTGACAGTGTGGGCCTTCGTGGAGCCATTATGCGACAATATAGCGGTTCGACTTGACAGAAAACAAAATTCAAGACGGACAAGATACAAAGAACAGCTTTTTGATCAGGGAAGAAAGAGTGGCGGGATGCAACGCCGCATCAAATAGGCTCTTTATGTCGAGGAAGGTGACTGCTGTGACTTGTTTAGCCTCACGCGTTTTTTCAATAAAAGATGTAAGAGCATGGCCAGCGGACTCAGTTGATTTTCATGGCAAAAAACCATGCTGATTCGCACTGATCCACATGAGTTGACTGGAGTGCCACTTAAGTCGTGACAGAATGACTCTCTCTAGAATTTTGGCCAGGTTGTTGACAAGATTGATTGGACGAAAGCTGTTGAGGCTCCCGTAATGAGTCTTATTGGGCTTTCCAATGATAACAATCTTGGATGTTTTCCAGCTGTAGGGAAAATACTGGAGGTTGAAACAGGCGTTAAGCAGAAATAATAGGTGCATCTTGATTACTGGGTAACATTCTTTAACAATCGCCATGGACAGACCGTCATGGCTGGATGCGGCCTTAGGGTTCAAAGAGTAAATCGCTGCCGTAACCTCCCATGACGTAACTGGAGGAGGAGCTCTGTTGGACTGACTCAGAATCGCATCAGAAACAAAATTTGACACTGAGGTGTGATTTGATTGAGAAGGTGGTTCACTTGGAAAAAAGTGATTGGCACAGCTGCCAATAACATCACAGGTGGGGGCATATTGGGTGACACACCACACAATAATTTCTTAATTTAAATAATATCAAGAAGATTTTTGGTTATGAAGAAAATCCAGAAAATTGTCTTAGGTCTGTGATTATTTGTTACTTTTTTTATTTCGGAAATAAAAAACTATTGTGTTTCGCTTAGATATTTTGCTATTGAATTGTTTGATGCCACATTGAAACAATTCTGTAATGGACAGTACACTGGGCTGATGTTATCCGACGCCTAAGTTCTGTTTCAAATTGTAAACGGAATTAATTTTCTACACGCTAGAAAACTTGCTCATGGACAATTGAATCCGGCTTCAATTCTTGTTGATCAATCCACGCCGATGCGAATGAAAATATCGCAAGTTGGGTTGCTAAGCAAAATCATCCATTTCGAAGCAAAACACGCGACTGGATCACAAGATTTAGAAATGTTTGTCAAGAGTAATCGAACATGGTGGATGCTTCCCGAATCTTGGTTAAACTCTTCAGATGAAGACGGAAACGAAATAATTACACTAAACCCAACAACTTATGGTGACGTATTTGCGGCCGGATGCATTTTCTTTTATTTTTTTGAAAATAGGATTGCATCCATTTGGATTTCGAGATACAAATTCTATCTTAACAAACATTAAAAATTGGATCCATTGAATTTGCAAGGTATTTGTATAAATGTATAGGTTATACGACCATATTTCAGTTTGAAATAATGTTGAAAGTTCTAGAATTAGAAGAATCTCATTTCGCATTTCGATTGATCAAGAATTTAATAGAGAAACCATCAAGTGAAGGGACTCAACTTTTACATTTTGCCGCCGTCGAATTTCAAAATTTTCTTTCGCGAAAGTCAAACAAAATTGATAAAATAAAATTTATTTTGGTTTGGTTTCTATAAAACAAAAGGCAAAATGTTCTTTCATCTAACACAATTTATTTTAATTTATGCAGTAAAGATTGAAAGTAAGGTACTTGGCCGAGGTAGTTCTGTAACAGTATTTTTAGAATTTATGGTTTGAAAACCAGTTGCTGTCAAACAATTATGGTCGATACAATGAATTTGGACATAAAAGAACAAAAAAGCGAATTACAAAAATTCTTCTAGTTGAACCACGTATATGTATTCAAACTTGCACGTCGATGATCAAAAAGGGGGCAATTTCAGGTTGGATTTATAAGCTCCAGAAAGTTTTTTTTACAACAGTTTTAAAACAAGTTTTTAAATTGTTATTTAAGATACTTTGCTGTAGAATTGTGTGATGGAACACTTCTTGGTTATTGTATAAATAAATACAACGGACCTATGACGTCCAATCCCCTGGTGCTCTTTCAAATTGCCAATGGATTGCAATACATTCATTTTCAGCATTTGACTAATCAAAATATACGTCCTGACAGCGTTCTTATATCCCTTTCAAAGCCCGTTACGATGAAATTATCCCTTTTTGAGTTTGAAGTTACGAAGGGTTATTTCTACAGTTTAAGAAGAAAGATAGTTTTAAAATGGATGGCACCTGAAATATTAGAGAATGTGAATATTTTTAGTCGAACGAAGAGCGGTGATTTATCCCAGGAGCTTTTGCATGGAACGAACCATAGTGACACATTTTCGGTGGGGTGTGTCTCTTTTTACTTCCTGACTGGCGGTTCACATCCGTTTGGCAAATTTCCTTCCCAGAACATCTTAAAGAATAATCCAGTTGAGCTCAACATTGAAAGTAAAAGTTCCTTTTTTGAAACGACGTAACATAAATTCGTTATATTTAATTTCCATATTTTGGGAACAGCATTAAAAGACGATGGTTGTCTTGTTCTTTACGAACTGATAGGTAAAGCAAAGAGAGAAGCATTTCATTGCCAAAGGTCATCAGCCAATTGGCTATACAACATTATCGGCAACAACAACAAAAATCTAATGGAAAATTTATAATTTGGTTAACTGAGGTAAAGGGAAACGTTCTCTGGCTTAGTGGCTTCCATCTATTTTTTGTTGATTAAAATCACTTTACAATTTTTATCTTATAGTTATTTTTAATCTTCACAGGTAAATTCAAGTAAGTTAAGAATTTCGAAGGAATTTCAGTTTATCAACACTACACTAACTTGTCGTAATATACGGTTTAATAGAGAAAGTGATCTACGCGTATCCTCAGTGCCGCTTTCTTTATCACCAGCAACGGATTTGCATTGGATACACATTGGTCGATCAATAGATCTTTGTACGCTATTATAGCTTGAACGTTTTATACCTGGGAAATTCTGGGAGTAAATGTAGGGTAAAAAATAATTTGATTGAATAAGAATAAAGTTGAGCTTATTCTTGTCACGAAAAAAAAACTGGAAGTACGTGCGACTTTTTGTTTAAAAGTTCTGCACGAGGGGAGGGGGGACGTTCTTAGGGTGGTACATTTATAAAGAAAATGGCGGCGCAAAACGGGAAAAAGGGGGAAATTGTCTTCGCCCGAACGCACTTATACCGTTCAGGGTAGGGGAGAGTGGGGCGACTGGCTCACCTTTATTTTCTTTTAGCTCTAATTTTTTAATGCATTAATGCATTAAGTTCCATCAAGTCTTAAAAAAGAGAATAATTCACCCTTTCACTGGTATTTTTTCAACTGATCAAATAATATCTATGTTAGGTATTTTACGATTAAAAAAATAATAATCAGGGACAGCTGATAATTGATTCGAAAGTCAAGGTAGGACGACTCAATTTTAAGAAGAAAAATTTATTTTATTTTTCATTCCTAAATCGTTCGTCGTAATACCATGAAATTTGGTCTTGAGATGCGCATTACTAACATCTACATCTCCTAATTTTTCCAATATTTTATTGCAATTCTAACTTATTCAGAAATCAATTGAGCCAACCGACCTGAACGCCAAATCGCCCCACTCTCCCCTATAAAACGCACACAGATGCGCCATACATGGTTCGATAGCAAACTCATTAATGAGTACGCTGATGAAAAAAAATTATGATAACTATTACTGCTGAGCAGTAAAGTTAAAAAAAGGGGGGGGGGGGCGTAAGGCCATAAGAGGCCATGTAAAAACTAAAAAATGCCGAAAAACGGCCAAGTGTAGCATATTTTGGGTGACTACTGAACATTTAAGTTGTAAACTATTTTATTTATTTTTACTAAACGAATACTATACACAAAGTACAGCTGACTGCAAAATTAAGATGGCGATGCAGATGACAATTCATAGAGAAAGAGGTTTTTCACGTTATGTTTCTTAGCGAATAGGGGATGGTGCTTATGCCCCGAGGCTGACGATGCCATGTTCAACATGTATTGAACGTTTATCGAGGCCAAGTAGGCTCTTCTGCAGCAGACGAAAAGTTCCATCGACTTCTCACTTGCGAGTTCTTTTTAAATACTGAAAAAATGTCGAATGTATAAATGAAAATTCCATTCGGTTAAAGAACGTAAATTTTTTCAAAAAGAATGAATATCTACTTCAGTCAGTACAGTTTTTAAGTAATTTAGTAATGAACCCCTTTTTCGGAGAAAAACAGTACTTCACACAGGCTACGCGTGGTGGCAGCACTACAAATAAGGGAGAGCTATTCTGTAACGTCCGCAAATCACAAAATCACGTGATCATGAACTTTGAGTTTAAAATAATTAGTGTTTACTAGAAATACTGTTCTGTGTTTCTAAAAAAAATGTGTGAGAATAAAAAAACTATGCTAAAACTTTTAGTCCATAATATCTTTTAGCCTAAAAGATATTATGGACTTTTTCAATTCCCAGCATCTTCACTTCACAACAATTTTGAAGTTGATTCCAGATGAGACATGAAAGCAACATTCGGAAACGGTAGGTAACGAGGAAGAAATTTAACTAACACGAATAACTAGATGGATTGCTGGATATTAAAGCGGTAGTTCCTTTTAACCCAAGGTGTATCCTATCATATCAAAAAATAGAGGAAACTTTAACTTTAAAATAGATTTTTTTTACTATATTGATAAAAATGGTTAAAATAAATTGTTCTCATCGCCTCGGCTTGCAAGATTATTTTTTCAAGATAAATTTTTATGACAGATTCAATTCAATGTCGTAGATAGTCTGATACTTTAGTCAACTCTACCTCTGGCAAAGAAATTCCTCTCTTTTCTTCTTTTTTTTCAACATTTTCCCAATTAGATCACAAAATAAAAATCCAGTTGTTCATTTCCTTTTTATTCTGTTACTTGAATTCAATTGTAGTTAAGTAGCAATTATATTTTAAAAAATAAATGAAAGAATCTCACTACCTTTTATGAAACTGTTGAGCTCCACATGATTTTTTTCCATAACGTTCTTTGAACTTCAATGTCGTAGATAGTCAGATACTTTAGCGACTTTAGTCAACTCTACCTCTGGCAAAGAAATTCCTCTCTTTTCTTCTTTTTTTCAACATTTTCCCAATTAGATCACAAAATAAAAATCCAGTTGTTCATTTCCTTTTTATTCTGTTACTTGAATTAAATTCTAGTTAAGTAGCAATTATATTTTAAAAAATAAATGAAAGAATCTCACTACCTTTTATGAAACTGTTGAGCTCCACATGATTTTTTTCCATAACGTTCTTTTGAACTTCAAAAAGACGTCCAAATGGATGTAGTCCACGTGTTATAAAGTAAAAAAAAACATCCATCCTGCATCAAAATGGTCACTCTGAATAGATCCACGGGAAATTTTAAAATTACTTTATTCTAATTTTTGCGACTTTTCACTTGATTCTTTGGCTACGGCTGCCCGGTAAACCAAAAACTTTAAAGACGATTTACTCAGAGATGCGTTCATTTGCACAAACTTTCCCATATACCATTCGAATCGGCTTAACGAAATTAAATCTTAAAATCTCTATCGAATGGCGTTAAGTTTGATTAGATTGGAGATTCCGTGCCACTCTAGGCCACTGCCCTTGTTTTTTAGCTAATAAAAATCAGACAACTTCATTTGAACGGGCTTCGACATGGATGTAAGAACGTTTTCAGGCTTGACATCTTGATACACCAATTTCTTGGTGTGAATATATATTGCAACCCATTCGCAATTTGTAAGAGTACCAAGGTAGTGGACAGCATAGGTTCGAGGTATTTTTTTTTACACAGCAGAAACCTTCTAGAGTGCCGGTTTTTAGTTCTAGAACCAAGTATCTAAAATGTAAACCAAACTTATAATTGATTTTGTTGGAATAATTTAAGAACTCATGAATATTACCTTATATTGCTGCCATCGTCATCCTAGCCATCGTCATCCTCTACTTGTGTTGTCGCTTTACTACATTTTCTTGGTTAAACTGTAAGTGTTCGCATTCTCTTCTTAGATTGTCAGAATTTATAGAAGAAACCTCAATTTTCTTGACAGCAACTTTTATTCCTTCGTCAACTCCAGGAAACACGTTTCTGAAACTTCCATTGCCAAGAACTTTTGTAGTTATCATAACTAGAAAAAATGAAGAAGAATTTACAAAGACTTAAGTTATAATTATATAGGCTATAATTAAAGCCTACCTTACGTTTCTTATTTATAGAGATAGCGATGTCCAAGATAAATGTTAAAACATCATTCCAATTAACTTACACAGGAGAACGTTTTGAAAAACAAGAGCGGGTATTTTGTAAAAATTGAGTCCCGTCTTGTGGTGGTTTTCCTAATAAATACTTAATTGTTAGAAATGCGAAATGGGATTCGTCTAGTTTTAAATGAACGAAAAAATTATTCTTAACTGAGAAAATGAATTGGGCTCAGCCAAACTATGAGGTGTACCTTTTAAGTTCACTGGATCCGTTTCCTTGATGTTGGTTATGATGGAGTTTTTATCTTGAGACCCTAATGGATGTAATCCTATTTTCAAAAAATAAAAGAGAATAAATCCAGTTGAAAATTCGTCACCATGAGTCGTTGGCTTTGGTGTAATTATTTCGTTTCCGTATTCATCGGTAGATGTAAACCAAGATCCGAGAAGCATACAGCATGTTGGATGATGACTCGGGGCAATTATTTCTATACCTCCTGATTCACGCGAGGGCTTGGCTTCAAATAAACAACTTTACTTAGCAATCTAGACTCTGAAATGTTAATTCGAATTGGCAGGGACGGAGAAATAAGAATTGAAGAAGGATTCAAATGTTAATGAGCAATCTTTCTAGTATGAAGATAATTAATCCCATTTGAAATTTGAAACAGAACTTGGGTATCGAATAACATCAGCCCGGTTTACTTTCCATTACAGAATTAGTCTAAAGTGGCATCAAATAGTTAAAAGGCTAAATATCTCAGAGGAAAACAATTATTTTTCATTAAAATTTATTGATAGAGTAATAAATAATCACTAACCTAGCATAGTTTACAGGAACTTCTGCGTTACCCTAAATCTCGAGAACGTTAACGAATTCAGAGATTCCTGGTTGGGAAACCATTCTTATGCAGTTTTAATTGCAGTCTCTTATTTTAATTCTTCTAACTGCGACTTCTTCGGTTTTATCAGTTCTCTTATTAAAACTTCCTTGATAAAAGTCGTTCACCCCCCGATACAGCAAAGTTTCACAGTTAACAGTATTTCCATAAAAAAGAAGGTGGCAGTTTTCTTCTAGTCTGTTTCCCTCTTTTGATGGCTCCATTAATCTTAAAAAAATCAAAGAAATACAAATGAATTTAATTGCAGAATTGGTTAATAAAATGAGTAAAATCATATTGAAAAATTTTAGGCAAACCATTTGAAGACATACTATTGGAATGTGCTCAACTACAAAAATAATTTTTTTTTCATAATCACCAAAGCACAATCAGAAGCAGTTGCAAAAGCAGCAATAAATCAGTTTAAGTCACAAATTTGGAACCGTTACCGTTCTAGCTTATGTATACTGCCTCACAATCATATCAAATTTTTCACACTTACACAAAAAATCCTTCTATGTCGCTATTGAAAAGGTACCCTGCTGGAAGTACGTTTTCTACAGAAGCAACACGGTATGTTTATTGTTAAACACATGTTCTCTACATTTTTAAATAATGATTTAAATGAACTGTGTTAGGTATGGCATCCAAAATGAATCAAAGTGTACCAGAAAAGGTTAAGCGAAAATGAAAAAAGAAAAATTACATGATTTATTTCCAATTACGAAGTGTAGCTTGATTATATCACCATAATATTTAGGAATAGGAGCTTCCCATGATGGACTTTTTCATTGCAAATGTCACGGAACTGATTTTTTTAGGTAAATTGCGCGTGGAAATACCGTGACAGTAATAAATTAAGTGAAGTTATAGAATCTCGAAAGTGATTTCTTCTTATCATTCAACCGAGAAGGTGATGCTTTTTTGTAAAAAAAAACATCTTTATTACTATCAAATTCAACAGCAGATGATCGTGACTGGTTCTTTATTTGGCGTACTTATTGTTTTAATTGAATTTGCTATTGCTGAAGTATATGTTTCTGTTGACAAGGAAGTTTGTTGTGAAATCAAGTCAAAAATCAATTCGTACATGTTCAAAGTTACGTTATCACAGTTGATTTCCGAGTATTTCGTAAAGAGTGATTAGTGTGATTAGAGTGATATTACATACCAGAGCTGATGCTCTGTTATGTCTTTGGAGATTGTGATATATAAAGTTAATGCTGTGCTGGCGAATCAGAGGTACTAGAGTGTGCAGTAACTAGTGTTAGATCTTGATACATGTCTTGTATGATGACCGCTAGAGCCCGCCCAGGTTGGGATGTAAGGGCTTCAGGGTCAGTGTGTGTCGAGTCGAGGCTGAGTGAACAGCTTATGCAGAGTGAACCAAGTAATACACCAGGATACTTAACAACTAGTCATTCAAATTACTTGCCATGTTGCCAAAATGTGTTAAAAGACAAGGAAGACAAAGTTGTTTGTGCAAATATAGGTTGTGTTATAGAAAAATTTCACAAGTCCTGTGTCATGCCGCCTAGAAAAATATATTGGATTCATGGAGAAACTAGAAGACATGATATTTTCGCCCCAAAATTGCTTTAGGCGCAATAATTTAGCCAGGCGTAATGTAATAAAGATAGCTTGCGATCCCTCATCTATGAGTATGTAAGCACGTTCTTATTAAAGCCCTTGAAGTGTGCCTCAAAAACCGCTGTTTTGAGAAAGATGCACGGCTGTGAAAACGATCCGAACGAATTCGAATGGTGAATAGCGGCCACCAAGGTTGTGGATGGAGACATAGAAACGGACATGGAGGGCACGGTCTCTCAAGCGCGCAGGTGAATTCTCGCTGTGGCTGACGCTACTGTTGCAATTTTGTGATTGTTGAAAATGAACGATATCCATATTATCCCAATGTCCAAGTGAATAAATTTTTTATTACAACAGCCGTAATTGTATGGCATCAACACGGGTTGAAAACCTGCATTATCACTACCTCAAGAGTTCCTGCAACTCCCATTATACACTGAATTATTTTTATTTCAATCAGAAGACAGTCAGAGTCGGCTCAACGTGAAAATTAACTACCCAATTCGCCTTATATTTAGTTTGTTGTGGATTTGTTGTGGACTCTCACTACAAGACTATATTAAAGATAAAATTGGTGACAATGTTTCATGTACTGTTACCTCCTTATTTTAACCAATAGAAAAATACTGTATTTATTATCAAGACTCATTAAACTATGGTTGTTCAGTGTGCGGCCTACACATGTACATTAATTACGGCCACAATTAATAATTAGCGAACATTATGATGCACCTTAAAACCCAAGACTGATGGCTGTTCAACTCACACTTTGAAATTTTTATGAAGCGACGCGTGGATCTATTGTGAAATATTTTTTCTCGAAAAACAACAAAGGTTGCAAGGAATACAAAATTTCTGTCAGCATGAAAGCAATTTTAATCGGTATTACAATTGCCCCACGTGTGGTTGTGTTACAAGCAGCGTTGGCACTGGTCTGCGCTGAAAATTTGGGATGCAAATGGTAGAACTACGAAAGAGGTCGGGAGTCACATAATTTCAAATTGTTTCCCGTTTGCAATTCACGCATGAAAATTTCAATTAATGAGTCTTAATTAGCATCTTCCATGGAGTGATATGTGTTGAATAAATGGTGTTATTTGCACTTACTCAACATACTATACATGAAAACTATTTCACAATAATACCATATCCATCATTTGAACGACATGAATATAAGCAGGCTATTGATCTTAATTATTTAGAGTCAGATATCAGAGCGTGATTGTCCGGAGTCAGCACAGTCAGCTGAGCCAGCAAGCGAAGATACTAGGAAACCAAAAATAGTTCTTTAACTTGTTGATGCTTCTGCTCTGATAACATGAATTAAAGTCAGCATTCTGGCTAACAATAAACTTGGCGGGATTAGAACCTACTATTGCATCCTATCAAAACGTCTATTCGTTAGATTCTTATAATTTAGTTCAAGTTTCAAACGTTGGACAACTCAATCACGCACCGTAAACTAATTAATTATGCTCATTAATAAAATATACATAAAGATTCCTAATAACTTGAAAATCTGGCCAAACATCTTAATCGGGGGCGACATGGAACAGTCTATCCGACGAAGTTTATCTTTTTGAAATATTTTTCGTGTTTGGAACTTGAAAGGATTAACAAGGCATGAAATGTAATGAAAACGAAGTGTCATTTCGTAACGCTTATAAGTTGCAGTCGTACCTCGTCAAAACGTTCTTACGCAAATAGATGATGCGCTTGCGAATGAATCATTTATTTAGACTATATCACGTAGAGCCCAGCGGCAAACAAAAGGATAGACGCGCAACTCACGAAAATGAGAGAGTTTCGGCCGCTTGATGAAAAACATTCTTATTCCACTCCACTGGACATCTTTTTATGGGCTGCCCTATCTGATATCGTGTTTCCATTTCATTTGCTGGAAGAGGTGCAGACCATTTTCTGTTGTTGCAATGTAGGCAAGCAGTGGGAGATGGTTTTATTGTTGTCGGTTACATCTGAATGTGTGATGCAGTACAACCTGCGCAGCAACTGGCATCAAAACACAGAGAGGTATACACGTCCAGATAAAGGGTAGAAATAGTATAGGAAAACAGACTTTAGCCAAGTGTGTGTATATATACATACTCTACAACCCAGCAATGAGATTGCCCAGACTCCAGTGTCCGTTTCTCGGTGAAATATTCAAGGCAAGTCTAAATGTATAAGCGTAGAGTACCAATTTATGTATGGGAGAAAGAATAGAAAATGGGAAGAAGAAAAATAAGAAGGCGGGGATATGTTATTATAACTTGGGGGGAAAGAGAGAGATAGAAAAATGCGCCCGTTCCCCCATCTCCTTGCATGTATATTTTCTCCTTCCATCTTCTTATATTTTGTACCTTCCTTCATATCTTATACCTTGTTATTTCCCAGAAAATAAAAAAAATGAGACGTAAACTGTTGTTTTCAAGCGGTGGAACAATCCAAGAGAGAGAAACGTATTATACAAAACGTGAAATATAAATACAGGCTACGTC
This sequence comes from Daphnia pulicaria, assembly GCF_021234035.1. Lineage (NCBI taxonomy): Eukaryota > Metazoa > Arthropoda > Branchiopoda > Diplostraca > Daphniidae > Daphnia > Daphnia pulicaria. Next base: position 4,502,847 of record NC_060914.1, on the reverse strand, counting down.
TTTTTATCTCCTCTCAACCCCTTTTAGACGATAAAAAAACAAAACATGCAAGTTACTCTATACGCACAGTACATCCAAGCTTGTAGATCTACAGAACCGGAGGGCATTGCTAAATCAAGACGATCCGGATGAAGTAAATTCCCGATGGAAAAAAACGAACCGGATACGAAGAGATCCCAAACAGAAAAAGAAAAAGGAATAATGATGTCAAGTCAACACGCACAAAAGAAAGAAAAGAAATGTGGAGCTAGCCAAAATGAAACTTATTCGGCAACGATATTTGTCATATCAATTTGTAAACAAACGTTGTGGTCTGGCCTCTCTCTCTCTCTCTCTCTAGCCTGTTTTGTTTGCTCTATATAATCTCCAAAAGTTTTCCCCCTATGAAAGCGCTTTAGAGATGTTCAGTACGTCATCATCGACGAGAGAGAGAGAAAATGGCTGGAAGCTCTTTGCGTGAGTGCGTAGGCGGCGCGGGTATATAGCGAAAGAGTATAGAGTTGTTGTTTTTTTATTAGATTACACCCCGTCGAGTTGGTGGAAGTTCCATTTTTAATTTTACCGGTCTCTCTCCTTTTCTAAATAGCCTAGTTAACGACGTATACTTGATTAAGTTATGAGAGGCTGCCAGCAGGCCTCGTCATCACCAACCGAGAAAGAATATTCAGGCGGATCGATACAAATTTAAACGTTTCTCGTCTTGGACTTGGTATAAGAAAGATGCACGGCTGTGAAAACGATCCGAACGAATTCGAATGGTGAATAGCGGCCACCAAGGTTGTGGATGGAGACATAGAAACGGACATGGAGGGCACGGTTGGGTTCTCGTAGACTTCCTCTGAGTTGTCTGGGTGCAAACTGGAGTGATGAGCCTTATAGCAGTATTAACGAATCTTGAAAGAACATTCTTTAAAATTAATGTGTGGCCCGTATAAGCAGTTTAAGCAGAGCTTTGTTGCTTTCCCGATACAAGTTTAAGTGTATTCATCTAGGCAGTAGGCATAGCGTTGATTCTTCTTTGTAGATCGAGACGCTCCGCGAAAAGCATACTGTTCTTTTTAAAACATGTTGAATTCTGGTTGGAATGCTGTACGAATGGAATGTAGTACAAAATTTCGAGTTCTCATTTTATCACCACGTTCAAATCCTCTAGAGTCCATTCTGTATCCCATGTGGTCGAGCCAAGTTGCGACGTAGTTCAGACAAGAACTTATTAAAGAGAATACAAACGAGAATATAACCAAATGAGTCAGCCGTTTTGCCAAGAGAATCTAAGCCTCTGATGTGCGATTCCAATTGGTCAGCAAAGATGTGTAAACTTGCACAAACAGTTAAAGCTTCACCATGTTTTAAATCTCTCGCGTGTGGGTAGCTCTGATCCTCTTATTTTGACCGAATCAATCTTTCGTTGTTTTAGAGTGAGGCCTGACAGGGCTGCTTTGGGTGCGCCCTTCTGTCGAGAGTGAAGGAAGTTGAATTCCGTGGCTCCAGTAAAGGTAGCGTTTTGAGAACCTCAAATTCAATTTCGTCCCAAAAGGCACGCCAATAATGAAGAACACTGCTGTCAAATTCTGGAAAATCGAACTTGGGAAGGTTGGAAGAGCTTGATTTGGCTATAGAAATTGGAAGATTTTGTATTGGTAAAATGAGTGAAGGTGAAATTGAGACAATGAAGTTGGAGAAAAAGGGTGAGCAAAAAAAGACATCATGGTGATGAAATGTGGTAGTTGTAGGTGAGAAAGAAATGAAGATGTAAAAAAAGGTCTGAGTCAGCAGAAAGGGAGAAATACAGCGTGGGAAGAAAGAATTGAAAGAAAAGAAATAAAATCATTTTTGACAACTTTGTGTCCTGTGTGTTAATTACCATTTGACGGTGACTCTTAACGAAGCAAACGATTGCCTTGTTCTCATTTGTGTTGTTTGAAATGCAGTACGGTATGTGTAAATTAAAATTGTATTTTTTCTTTTAATTCTAATTTTTTTTAATTTCATAGGTAATTGTTCTGCCGAATCAGCAGTGTATCAAATACGGAATTTGTAGAGAAAAGGGCAATCGGATGATGTCGTTTGATGTCATTGAAGAGCGTCCATAGTTTTCTTGAAGTATCGATTGGTTATCAAGAAATTCATTCGAACATGGTTTTTATGCAAGATTAACTATAGGTGTTACCCTAGGCTGTTTCATTTTACATTTTTTTTATTTTGCGGGGGACGCTTAGGATATCTTGTGTGTAACTTAAAAAAATCCGTTATGTAAAAAAAAATAAAAAATAAATTAATTTTAGCACCCGCGCCGACGAAAAAACTGAAAACAGTACAGGAAATGAAACACTGAAAACAGTTGTAAAATCCATCATTGAAGAGTGGAGAGAGCAAGTAGGATTGTAAAAATTTGTTCTGCTTGGTCATAGGTATAAATCAATATTGATGCAGTAATTCAATCAAATAGTACTGTATTAATTGTATTTCACTGTATAGTTTGTAAGGTTTTATCGCCTAGGATTATGCTATACAACATCCCGACCATGTTTCGCACGTTGTGCTGGAAGACCCTTGTGGTTTACTGATTGTCCGTCTGGGAAAGATTCCAACAACCGTATCAGAATTCCTCCCTGGGTGAAGGTAATCGCTTATTCCCTGAGTGTCTGGACGCTTAGGTTTGTTCACATAGCTAAAATTCGTGTGTTATCCAGCTTATGCTTATCTCACTTATAATCAATTTTGAATCTACTGAACAGGGCCTCATATAGTGCGAAAAGTTGTTACCAACTGATTTCAAAAATATGTCGGAACGGTAGAAGATAAAAGGAGTCCAACGTAAGTTAAAAGGAAGAAGGGATAAAATAACGATAAATTAAATAAACAATTGGCTAAAAAGTTTCTTTGTCCTTAATATTTTCAATTTCAGAGGGGAATCCGAGGTGATGAAAGTGACACCGAACAACTAACACAAAAAAAGCTAAGACCAATTATCTGCCTTTGCAATTTGTGCAATCAAAGTTTTTTACACCTTTCATTTAAGGCTGAGCTTTAGTTTAGAATGAAGAAATTAAAATGTGAGTATAGATTATGTTGTTTTTGTAATGTTTGTTTCTGGCTAATAGTTATGAACATGTCAACAATTAATTGGATAGTGACATTGTAGCTCGTTTAAACCGCCGTGCATTTTATCTTCCTGCCACTACTCGTGGGGTGAACGTTTACCTAAATTGAAATCTTGTGCCCATCAATACTTTCAAAGTCTGTCTGAGGGTAGTTTTGATTCATTTTCCATCTAATCTATTATAAAACGAAATAAACTATTTTTTTTCTTCAATTTAGGGTTCAGAAGACATCAATGGTGGCCAGCTAAAATGTGTGTTTGAGTCAGTCAGTGATAGCTGGGAGATAGTGGTAGTTGCTATACACACAGGTTTTAAGCAAGTCTCCTTTGTCAATAAGTTTGCAACAACCCAAGGCGGCCGTCATGTGACTTATGTGACCAAAATGGTAAAATCACGAATTCTGAAACATTTCAAAAGCAGAATAAGAAAAAAAAGAGGGAGAACAAGAACTGCTTGCAAGTTGACATTGACATGGTGAAGCATCACTTGTTTTTGTTCGTAAACTGTTCGGTTTAAAATCCAACTTTCAAACGTTCTTTCAAGGCTAACATGACTTATGCAGAATCCTTGGACTATTCGAAGTGTTTACCGAGCAAAATTTTTTTAATGAGGTATAAAAGCAAAAAGAAAACCAAATGTGAGAATAAATGATGTTGAATTGGTAATGTTTGTTTCTGGCTAATAGTTATAAACATGTCAACACGACATTTTTAGCATTGTTGGGTACTGGAAACTTGTGTTCAATCACTCTTTGTGGTTTCCCTGATCACCTGAAGCAATCGCGAAAATCACCAAAGACCGCTTCCTCAAGTAAATACTGTGGATAATTTTGTTTCACGATCTCGATCAAGTTTCAAGTTTAAAGTAAATGGACTTGAAAGGCATTGCGTTTGAAACGGGAGCAGAGTCGGGGCAGCGCGTGACTTGTACTGTCCGACACTCTTTATAAGAGTGGTGAAAATTTTTTCCCTAGTACTCCACCCGATGGACGGCCCTGTGATGGCTGTTCCTCTTTTTTTTACGGCATTGCCGTTGAAACGGGAACGGAGTCAGGGCAGCGCGTGACTTGCGCTGACAGCTAAGCTGCCCTCTTCTTAGATATAAAAATCTGAAAAAAATTCAAGAAGTAGCCAACTATTATGGCTACTCCAAAAAAAAATTTAAACACCCTCCGTAAAAAACCCGATTTTTTGGGAACGCGGCGAAAATCGGTTTTTTACATAAGCTTCTCTCCGCTCCTCTCGCGCGTTTCCAAACTTCTGGTAGGTACTGTATGAAATGGATTTTGAATTTATTTCTTTGAATTTTCAAATCATTGATTCAAAATGAGTTCCTGCAATCCCCCCCCCCCGCCAATTAAAAATATTCTTCCACCTCACGCAACATTTGAATTTTCTTGGCATGTAATGAGACTTGAACAGGTGTTACAACGTCAACCATTCCAGAAAATGGTCGCTCTACTGTGAACCAATGTCAACCAATGTTGCAGGGAAAGCGATAATATCATTTGCCATGTCCGACAAACATGGGGATTTTTCTTCTTTCTCCTTCCACCGTTCTGGAAGGGAGAAATTTAGATTGCTTTTGAGAACCAATGGTTTTTCTAATAATAATTGAAATTCGTCTATGTAAAAAATTTCATTTACGTTGGCTGACTGTGATGCTGATGAGAAAACGGACCAAAGCATATCAACAACTAAAGAGGATTCTGGCTGTGGTGGCTTTACGTTTAATTTGTCAACATGACTGACAGGCACTCAGCTTGTTTGAAGTATTGGAGCTTACAACGCGGGTCGAACACTATAAATAAATAAATTTTACGTATACAATACATATTTTATATATGTCATGTATCTTATACTTGTGGCGAGTGAATGAATGGCGAAAGGTCGAAAGGTAAAAATTCTTTAAAAACCTTTTTTTTCTAACCATGCCATCTTTTTAGTGACAATGGATTTTCCATGTTTTTCCAATTCGTTGAAATATGGGATTTTATCTAGATTTTTTATATCTAAATAGCCATTTAGGCGTTGAATGAGCGAATAAAACGGACTGTGCAATTGTCGTCTCCTGGCCATTTTGAAATCCTGTTCAATAAAATAAGTTCTAAACTATTATTTAGATACATTTAATAGTTCATTTATTTCCACCAGGAATTCCCATTCAAATTCTGACAGATTTAAGATTTTGACAGTCCTGTTGGATGTTTTCTGCATAAATAGATTAATTATTCAACTGACTAACTGTAACTCTTTGAACTGATTCTGACCTTTTTCATTTGCAATTCATTTGCTTTCTTTAATTCCAAACGACGAATTCCAGCGAGTAACGACATCAATAATAAGCTCCGAGTGGGGAACATTTAAATCGCCAAACATGTTTTAGAAAAACTCGCGACGTTACCCTGAGCCTCGAATGAAATTTATCAGGTTACGAAGCTACACAAAAACGGGACATATCGTGTAAAATTGAATAAAGTAGATTGTTATGTTTTTCACTATTTTTAAGATATTAGTCTCAGTAGTAGCCTCAGCGTCATTTAAAATTTCATTGACATCGTTTTCCATAATTTTTCCCGGGATAAGATAGAAGTTGTCTATATTGGCAGCTTTCATGAAGTTTTGAAAAAAAAGATTCAAAATATATGAAAAATAGCTAATCCTAGATCAATTGTTATAAGAAATAAATTCATTTTTTTTATCACGATTTTATCGATTTAAGTCGATTTTAATCGATTGTGATCGATTATAATCGAATTTTAACACTTTTTTTTTAATTTCTTTAAATCGATTTAAATCGATTATAATTGTTAACAAAAATTAATCAAATTATTATAATCTATGGTAAAATATTTTAGCCGATTGGGAATCAATTAGGATTTTTTTATAAAATTATCCAATTGATTGGTCCATTTTTCAATCGATTTTGGTCGCGTGGGAACCCTAATTTCAGGTTTAAGGATTATAATGGCCCAAGTATTTTAAAAAATAGAATGTCGATTAGGACATGTGAAAGATGCTGATAAAGCAAGAAGTAATACAAGAGACAATTGATAAAGAAAAACAAATTACTGAATAAAACTTTTGACTAGACTAGACTTGTGACAGCAGTTTTTTGGACACAAATTATTATACTCTGCTAGAACTGCTTAAGTTTTTAACTTCACTTAAAATGCCGCAAATGATGTACTTAGATAATTCAAACGATTGATGTTCTTTAAAAGTTCTGTTCCAACGAGACCGATGGTAAAGTTTCTCAGTTTTTCATTAATCTAGAGATGTTTCCGTCAGAAAGATGGGCAAACAATGCTTTATACTACATGATTAAGATTAGAGTTTGACCATAGAAAATGTAAATGAAATCAATTATAGGATTCAATCCGTCACGAGGATTTTGGTCTAAATGTTTGAAGGAGAGGATGAGCGACGTTTAGGCCAAGTCATCCAGGTCCGCGTCAGGCTCACTTTATTGGGCCTTAATTATATATTTTAAAATTTCATTGAAATCATCAGCGATAATTCACGATGATGATGATTTTGTTTTGTTTTGCAATATCTTTTAAATCGTCCTAATAATTAAGTCCCACAACTTCCCCAGTGATAAACGGTTATTATATTAAAAGTATTCAGGAAAGGAGATAAATAAATTTTGGAGATCCTTTTTAAATAATTAATTAATTATTTGAGATAATTTTTTTTACCATTCCCCCTTCTTTCCCATCCCGTGGGTTGTTCAGATTTATCCTTCTTTTTCTTTTGGAGGACGAGTAAATATCTCCTACTAGAACAAAGACGATATCCCTCCAACCAACGAAAACAAGACAAAGGAGAACACGTTGCGAATTGTTTAAATAAGTCATTTCGATTTATCTACTTATTCCAAAAATAGTAAGTTCATTCTGGCGTATTCAAAAGAATTTTTCATTGGTCAATAAGCTGAGTCAAGTGACTTTTGGCAAATAAGGTTTCATAATTTAACGCACCTCTGCTCAGCGTGATGTAATTTACATTTGTTTACATAATGTAAGCAAATGCTATTGAAGGTAATAAAGAAACAATTAATTTGAAATATTTTGCATATTGCAACGGTGGCAAGTAAACAAAAATCGGAATAGACTTACTGACGATTTTGTGAAATTGCTAGAAGCCCAATTCGTTTTGGGCATTGTTTTAACTTGGCAACGTCGCTTTTTCCCTCCTTTGAGATTTAGTAGTGCCGTTTTCTTTTCATTTCTTGTTGACGAAAGTAAGAGAACTCAAATAGCGACGGGAACAAGATCCGTTTAACTTATTTGCTTTTTATTAAATAAGATAATCAGAAATAACTTCAGAGGAAAAGATGTCAAAAATATCTTATGTACTCTTTATATATTTACCTTTCGGGTCTACTCATACGCATGTGTTACTACTGCTTATGAAACTTCACAAATATTTAAAACTTAAAATATTTGCACTAAAATCAATATCTGAAGGAATAATAGGGGGAAAATAGAAACATTCAAAGTAATATATAGGGATAACTGGTGAAATTGTAATCGCCATGAAGGATTATTGTTTTCTCATTAATTTTTTGTGAAAATCCTTTGCCTCGTATAGTAAAATAACATTTTATTTTTTGTCGACAAGAAAAAATTATAGCTGAGCAATCTTTCAGCTTATGTGCCTGCTTTATTTCATTCGTAGATCATAAATAAAAAATAGCATTGCATGTTTTGTATTCTGCTTACTACAAATTACCTACAAAAGTCCTTGAAGGGCAGGCGACAAACCCCCAACTTGTCCGGTGACCATGGAGCGTATGTCGAGCAGCTGTTGGCCTCCCATCTCCAGTGAGACGGTGCGCGGTATGACATTGGGAACGGCTCGTCCCGCACCAACCGACGAGGCAGAGCACGTCAAACGGAAATAGTTGTGAAAGTGGAGATCAGGGTTTGAACGCCGGAAAAAAGAGTGTGGTGGCATTTTCAATATCGACCGGAAAACAGTTCACGTAGAACACGTCCTCAAAGATGCCGTTTGAATTGGCCGTCGACGAAAATTCCCAATGAATGCGAACAACGCCATCTGCGATTTGATATACTGTTGGATTCTGGTTTCTTTTCGGTCGTTGGGGTGACGGCTAGGACGGAAACCGCCTAGAAAACGACGACGACGACGTCTGCATAATCGCCAATCACTCAACGTCATCAGTCTGGTCAGATCGGCGTGTATTTGCGACATTGTCCAGAACACGTGTGCAATGTTGGAGAAGAAAAGCGAGGAAAACCCTAACGTAACTAGAGTTTTCGTTTGTGCAGCATGTGAGTCCGAATTATTTTCTTTTTTTTTGTTTTTCCATGTTACGCTTCAAATAAAAATTACATCATATCATTTTAACTTTTACCAGAAATCGAAGTAGAAGAGTTCGTGGGAAGTGATGGCTCATGTAGACAGGGCACGGAATACCACTTTGAGGTTTTCTTTGTGATAGATTGAAATGCATTTTTTCCGTGTTACATGTCTTTCCTTGAAATTCATACAAAATGATTTTCCTTTAAAGATATCTTCATTTTTAATCCGCTAAAGACGAACTTCTTCCTCCAACTCACGAACTCGCTCCCCCATCCTCTGCCATTTTTCATTGGTGCGGAGTGCAGAAGTATGTTTCCCCCTCGAGATACAACGAGTTCATGGATGTCAAACTGAAGACCCTGTGAAATATGGAATTAAAAATGGATATAATTGAAAATTAAGTACGGCATATATGGAGAAACTTCCTCAGATATTTTTGTATGGAATTCATCATCTTATAATAATCTTTCAACTCTGGGAGCTGCTGTAAAAACCACATTTTGATGAAAAGTAAATTAATTAATGGCAATAAAAGAAATGAAAAAAAAGTGTGTAATACACCCCAAAAGCCCCAGTCAAAGAAACGAAACAAAAAAATACAAACAAAAAAAACTAACTGTTCTTAAATTCAACTGTTGTACATTTTTGTTTGACTGTGTATGAGTTCTGATATGCCATTAAGTGGGCAACCAGAACCATAGTTCCGTCATCTGATATAACACCATTATGTTTGATGGAGGTTGTAGCTGTCTGAACCGAAATCGGCAAAGTCAACTCTATCTCGCCTCGAGGGGTGGAGTCGATTGAATCACGGTGGAATTTCAAATCATTTTTAAGGGAAAGAATTAGGGGGTGACAATACGAATTTTTTTTGCCTCGATGTTTCTTCTCGAAGCTTCTTTTCCAGGTCTGCGAGCTTTTTATTGCATTGACTGTGCACCTAGAAGGAAAATGGAAAATGACAATCAAGCTTGTGGATTCATACGCAGGGATAAAAAGCATACCTGATCAGACAGCCCCGTCGGGATCACCCTGTTCGGGATCATGGAAATGAATGAGCGGGATCTTGTCATCTGCAATGTATAAGTTAACAATTATTAAGTTAGACAAATATACAAAAAACAAACAATTCTTACGCCAGGTGTAAGAACATTGGGCACATTTAGGGTAGCAGCTGTACTAGATCCAACACGACTGAAGGGTGGGTCTTTAACCAAAAATTAAGGAATAGTTTACAATAGGAATATTAAAAAATTAAAAAATCTACTTACCACTTTCAGAAGGTGGAAATGTATTCATACTCCCAACCCTCTCCGTACTTTGCCGTATCACTGACGAATTCAGCACTGACCATTTGTTGCAAATGCCAAATGAACCTAACAGCTCCCCGGATTGACTGTTTTTAATGCCGGACAAACGCATATTTTCCACTTGCATACCGGTGGAGCTATGAGCTTTCCCCAATCTCAGCTGGCAAGTTTTTATGCGTGACATGTTTTGTCACATGCCGATGCAATTATTATACATAATTCACTTTATCAGCCAACAATTCGCCTAACCCCCATGTCCCATCAGCCCTTCTTGATTTCATGATTTCCAAATATAATCCTGGATCTCGTCTGACAGTTTTGATGATTCATCCGGCTAACTTTACTATTAGCCCATTTTATTTTGAATTCAATTTAATTTATTTAATTTATTTATTTTTTCTCGAAGAGCGAGGGAGAGTCGAAAGAACATCCTTTTCCCAATCGTGAAGCTGTAGGCGCTCTTCTCTACCTGGCATTCCGCACCCGACCCAATTTCTCATATGCAGTGGACCAAGTCGCAAAACACTGCCATGATCCAAATACGATGCACTGGGAGACCGTTCCAAAAATATTGACCTACCTGAACGGAACAATAAGTTTCGGCATTTGGCCGGGCGAAAAACTCAAGGGATTTAAACTCAAACACTTAACTGGAAAAAAACTGAACTCAATGAATGACCAGATTCTCCGACGCCGACTTCACCGGAGACATCGATGACAGGAGCTCAACGTCCGGCAACATATTCTTCTTTCGAGGCGAGCCTATCACCTGGTCCAGCAAAAAGCAGACGTGCGTCGCCCTATCAACCACTGAAGCCGAATATGTTGCGGCCTGTTAGGCAGCCAAAACGGCGGAATGGCCAAAGGTGCATACTTCAGGACTCCACCGAAGAAAATAAGCAGCAAGTCCAAATATTTTGCGACAACCAAGGTGCCGTTTAATTAGTCCACAACCCAGAATTCCACCCTAAAACAAAGCAAATCGCAATGAGGTACCACTTTGTTTGCCGTGCAGCCGAAGAAAAGAAAATTTACGTTACCTTCGTAAGCTCAGCGGACCACCTTGCTGTCATATTCACGAAGGCGCTTCCCAATACAGCGTTTACGGCAACGAGACGAAGAATTGGTGTAAAGAGAGTGGTGGACGGAGCTAGAGATCTTACCTCGGACAGTCGATGCACAAGAAGGTACTGATGGATTAGAGCAAGGAGAAGCCATGAGTCTTTGCATGTTAAAGACTGTATCCTCAAAGAAAAATTTCACCCTTATGGCGCCACTTTCAAGACGTTCATCCCGATTATCTTGCTCTTCCAAGGACTCACTCAAATTGTCGACTTTTAACTCTAGGGATGACACATTATTGAGTTGGCTTTCAAGTAGAGAAATGGCCATGCAAAAACGGGAAATGAGTTCATCCTTTTTTAAAGCATTGATTGAGGTCAGGTCCATTTTTGTCTCTGACAACAATGAGACGAGATGGAGTTGTTCTTCTTTACACTACAGTACTTTCTTTTTTACAATAGGATCACTTCGATTGGGGATTGTTCATCTTTTTTCCGTTTTTGAGTGATGGGGAGATCTTTGCGACTCTGGAGTGAAGCTACTCGTTTGGCCTTAGCTGCTGCCAAGTTTGCCAAATTGCAGAAAAACAGTGGTGGGCCTTATTGAATAATCAAATTCTTGTCGCATTTACAAAACTGAACAAAAATTTACGAGGGCTGCCCGGAGTGCCGTTAAGGGCACATAAAACATAACCGTCAGACTTCTCCATTGCCTTGACCAATAAACCAAGAGAAAAACAGACTTCAAAAGAGCAAAAAAAAATCTCTAGTGGCGAAAACACGGTATGACGATTTTCTTTGACACTTTCTGTCTATCGAAACAGGGGAAAAACCAAAATATGTTTACGTACGCTATAAGAATGAAAATCGTATCTTTTTTAGAAAAAATAAACCGAATTTATCGGACCCTCCTCAGAGCCAGAACCAAGATCTCTCGTCGTCCAAGGTCTCTCCCAATAAAATTGGTTTCTAAGTTTACACTTTCTCGAAGCCCACGACACGAGAACAGCATCGAGTAATTTGCTAACTGAGGAAAGAAGGAGTTTAGCGGAATCTATGATCATCAGTTCTATATAAAAGTAAGGGACTAAGCCTTTTTTACAGTTGGGCTTACAACCAGACCGGACGGGGTGGAATCTATACCACACACTCCCTGGTTTAAAAAATCTGAAAATAGTATCCCGCAAATTACAGGTAACACGGTTAATGCGTCTGTTCAAAATATTCCAGTGTACAGGGCAAAAATAATAACCCAAATGTTTAGTGTTTGGGAGAAAAGAAAAATTCTGAAACTGACATGTGTCTAATTTGGCATAGTACGAGAGAAATACTGGGCCACTTACAGATCAAGGGATGTGGGTAGTGGAATATATGAAAGACGGATGAAGGAATTGATAAAAATTGAAAACTGGCGATACTTAGTATAATTTGGGTGTTCCACTGAGTCTAGATATACTAATGAATGAGATAAAACAGAGGCTTTTTAGGAACACAAACCAGAAAAATTTAAATATACAAAATAGTGGGAGCACGGTCCAGATATATTAGCAGACGATAATTCCTTTTAGTATATATCATCTTAAATACAAATAGAAATATTTTTGTTTGTTTTTCCGTCAAATTTGCCGCGCTGCTGTTCTCTGTTTACTTATATGGAGATAATTTTTTTTAACATACACACATGAAATGTAAAGGCTATAAATAGAAAGCATTTCTTTAAGAAGGTGGAACCTCCAGGAGATGAAAAGTACTTATGTGCAAACGATACAAGTGAAATAATGTAGTATGCTTTAGTTATCCATAGACTAGGAGACTCTTAACCCCTTTCAACGTGCGACCAGGTTAGGCGAAAGCATTAAAATCAACAAGCTGGAAATTATGTTGAATGGGTTAAATTTTTTTTCAATGAGGGTACTGGAGGGGCAGGGGTGTCTCCAGCTTTTGCGTGCTTATTATCCCTAATCTTCTTTTCCGCTTGTCTTATGTGGCTCCGGTAGCGTCGGTCGCCATTTCTGCTGTGGATTGGATTTTGTGGCGTTTGGTTTTGGTTTGGTGTTTGGCTGTGACTTTTGGTGTGGTTTTATTTATTTATTTATTTTTTTTTACTTTATTGTTTGTTGGGGATGGCGGTCTGCTGGATTTTGTCTTCTATTGGTGTGGGAGTTCTGGCTTTGTTTTCGTTGGTGAGTGGGATGTTGTACCTTAGATTTTTCGATTTTATATTCTGTTTGTTATTCTGTTTTTCTAGGTATTTGATTTGCAACTTGGTGATCTCATGATTGGTGTTGTTTGTGTAGGATGGATTGATATAGTAAGTTGGGTAATTCATTTTCTATTTTATGCTTTTGGAAGTAACGTCTAATTTCTTCTCTCTTAGGTTTCGTGGTGGTGCATCTGAGCAGGGCATGCTCTGTTGTTTCTTCTTCTCCTTCGTTGCAGTCCTTGCATATTGGGTCGATGTTGGGATTTAATCTTGCCTGTTGGTCATGTAGTCTGTTGTGGCCAGTCCGTAGCCTGAAGAGGATCCTGGTTAGTTCTCTTGACTTGTGGTTATGCTATTTTAGCAGAACAATTTTGTTTCTTAGTTTTAGATCGGGTTTATTGTTTTTAGGAATTTGGTTTGGAGGTGTATCTTGAGCTGGGCACATTGCTCGTTCACTGATAATTTGTTGTATATCCTGTTGATGGGCTCGTTGCTTGAGCTTTGTGAAGCTGCCAGTATATCTGCCTTTTCGTTGCCGTCGATCCCGACGTGGCTGGGTATCCAGTATACTGTTGCTTTGGTGCCTGTGCTTTTTAGCCCTTCAGCTGCCTGCATGATCGAGTTGAAAATTTGCTGCTTTTCTTTTCCTGCGGTGAGTTAAGAGCCTGGATGTTTGATTTCGAGTCAGTAAAGATAATTATTTCACTGATTGGGTTGTTGTGTTGTAGGATTAATTCCATGGCTTTGAGAATGCTGTGGCCTTGGCTGTGAAGATTGAGGAGTTTTCTTCGAGTTTGTACGCTTCTTCGATAGAGAAGCTGGGAATGACGACCGCACAGGTTGTCGTTTTTGTTGATGGATTTAGCGATCCGTCTGTATGTTGATTGCTGTTTCTGGAAGGCGGTGGGTGATCTCGTAGAATAATGACATGGCTGCTGACTGGTTAAGCATTGCGTGTTTTTTCGAGATTGGTAGCCGGCCGATGTTGATGTTTGATTCTCTCCATGGCGGTGGCTCTTGGCATTGGCTCCTGTAGTCTGGTAGGTTGTTGAAGAGGTCGATGTCTGCAATTCTTGTTTGGTCGATTGCGGTTTTCAGTGATTGGACTTTCTGTTATTTCCATAGTTTCGGCGATCTCCTCATGTTGTAGCAATTTGGGTTCAGTGGATGCTGCGTCTGCTTGTCGATTCTAATTATGAATCTTCCTGAGAGCCATATTCTTCCATTCTCGATTGAGGTGAGACCTAGTTCACATTGGGGTTCTTCTATTGGTGTTGTTGATGGGGCTTTTAATATACTCGAAATATGCAGTTTTGGATTGTTTATAATTTTTTTGTCGGTTTTTGCTCGAACATCCATAGGACATGATCCAATACTCCATTCTGCTCGTAGAAGTGCCTTGTATATGACGCAGAGGGAGTCTACTTTCGGGCCGTGCTTTGTTTTGGTGAGTATCTTGAATAAGTTTCTGAGCTTGATTGTTTTGCTTATAGTGACTTCTGTTTGTTTGTTCTATTGTAGACCGCTGTCGAATTGGACGCCCAGGTGCTTTCCCTCTTTGGCTTTAGGGATTTTAGTCCCGAACAGGAACAGGAGTGGTGCCACTTGTTTTCTTTTCTGTCTGGTAAAGTTTATTAGTGCTGACTTTGCTGCTGAGAATTTAATTATCCATTTTTTGCTCCATTTGCTGATTCTGTTTAGGTAGAGGGTGAGCTTTGTCTCTGTGTCTCTTCCATCTTCTGCATGTACGTGGAATTCTACATCGTCTGAAAACAGCAACGTCTGTCCTGGATTGCCGAGGATTGGGAAGTCGTTTACCATCACCGAGAACAGGAACGGGCTGAGGGGTGATCCTTGTGGGACTCCTACTTTAAGTGGTCGTTCTTATGAGAAGTGGCTGCCTACCCTTACGCAGTAAGTTCTATTTCTTAGTAGATTGTTGAGCCAACCTACCGTTTTTCCTGTGATTCCTTTTTTGCTTAGCTTGTATAGTATCCCTTGTATCCAGGTGGTGTCGAAGACCTTTGGAACGTCTAGGAAGACTGCATAGGTTTTCTGTGGCTGAATTTTGTTGAAGCCTTCTCTTACAAGGTGTTCGAGGGCTATGACGTCGTCCGTCGTGTCCCTTCCTTTCCTGAATCCGGAATGGTTCTAGAGGTCTAGTCCTTTCTTTTCAAATTTCCAGGTTAATCTTCTGTTAATTATTTTTTCCATCACTTTGATTAAGCACGATGCCATAGAAATGTATCGATACGAGTCTGGATCGTTCGCTTGTTTGTCTTGCTTGTGGATTGGTATGATGACGGCTATCTTCCAGCTGTCTGGTACGTATGACGATTCTAGTAGAGTGTTGAACAGGTGAAGGATGTGGTTTGATCGTTCAGGGTTCTTAGCATGTTGTTGTGAACGAGGTCGCGTCCCATTGCCTGGCTTTTGAGATTGCTAATACCGAATTCTAGTTCCTTAGTTTTTATTTTTGAGTTGAGGCAGCAGTGTTCTTCGGATCTAATTTTGAACTGATGGCTTCTTCGTAGTCTTCTCTGTAGGGTGTTCTGTTTGTTGGTGGTCGTAGTGGGTAGCGAAGATTTCTGCTTTTTCTTCTGGTTGCTTGGATAGCTAGTTGGTACAGGGATTATTAATTGGTGAGGAGTTGAGGTCCGGTGGTTGGGCTCCGTTTGTCCATGGTTTCTTGCTTTGGCAAAGGCCCATGTTTTAGTAGATGAGCTGTAGAGGTTGAGTTCGTTGATGTGCTGTTGAAGTTCTTGCTGCTTTGCTTTCAGAATAATTCTGTTCTTTACGGGTTTTTTTTCTCTCCAGGCTTTGCGGTTAGAGTCGCAGAGGATTCCTCCACTTTTTCGGGTCGCAGTCGTTTCTTACCTTTCTGGCTTCTGCTACGACTTTTTTGCAGTCGGTGTTCAACCAGATTTGCAGGGACTCCCGGCTTATCTTCCTTGTTGGCTTGTTGAGTGTGATGGAGCATTGTTCGTTGGTTTTTTAAGACGTCCTGGATGGTCTGGAATGCTGCTTTCGGGTTTTTAGTTTCGTAGAAATCGCCGTTGTTGATTTTCTAGTTGAATGTTGCGTTCCAGGTAATCCAGCTGGCCTCGCTGAAGTTCTAGTTTTTTTTTTTTTTTGTTCACGGGTAGGGAAATTTTTATGTTGATGGTGAGGTTTATTGGGAGGTGGTTGCTGCCGATTTAGGGGCCTCTCGTGGTTGTTGTTTATCCTAAATAGGGTAACATAATGGTGAGGTTTATTGTTGATAACTTGAGGTTGATGGCGTTTTGTCTAGTACCCAGGTAGAGTGGTGTGGTGAACATAATGTTGTCGTACCCTTCTATTAGGTTGGCAAGCGGTCTTCCGCTTTGGTTCGCTCGTTGGAAATTCGTTTCCCAGCTTCTGTGATGTGCGTTGATGTCGCCCCAAGAATGATGCTGTTTGGTCACTGTGCGAGTTGTCGGAGCTCTTCAAGGCTGCAATTGCCGTTGGGGGCATACACCGATATTAAGTCAATTAATTCACATTTTTTATAAATTTATAGCGCTATTGTAACTGCTACTGGTTCCATTGTTTTTAGGGCTGGTAAAACTAGTGGGATGAACTGAAGACTCTTGTGTATGAGGATGACTACCACTCCTCCTGGACTACTTTCTCGGTTTTTGGATATGGTATTGTATTGTTTTAATTTAACAGAGAATGATTTATTCCTATAGGTTTCTGACAGTAATACGATAACGGTTTTTTTTTAGTGGCGGTAGGCCTTAAACGAAATGAGGTTTGCTTTGCTTAGCATTATACTGGGTTAGGGTGATCAATTGGATTCTGGAATACGGGCCGTACTTTGCCGCGCTGGTTCTTGTCTTCCTGGCGAATCATCGATTTTGCTGGTTTTAGTCTGAAGGTTGTTTTATCTGGTTAAGGCGTTGGGGTCTGGTTCATGTGTGTTCATTCCGCCCTCTTCTGTACTCGGGAGGTTTTTCGTCATTAGTTGTACATGTTTATCCATTTTTCTGTATGTTGTTTTTTGGCCACGTTCCAGGACGCTCAGTGTTCCTTCTATCATTCTGAGTGTTGTTTTTAGATCCTTTACCTTCTCTTCTAGACTCTTCATTAGCCCTATTTCTTCTCGGATCATTCTCATCTCCGTCTGCATTGCGTCTATTTTGCTTCCCAGGATCATGGGTCGTGGTGGGGGTCCCCATAGTTTGTTTTTGCGACATATCTGTAAGTTCGGCCTTTGGTATCCTGATGGGTATGCTCGTATCGTTTTTCTGGTTCATAATTTTTCATTGGATGGAGGGAGGCATGATAAGGAGCTGGCTGGGTGGTCACCTAGGAGTTGGCGCAGTAGGGGGATTCTGTGCAATTGGTCATTTCTTTGTGGGTGGAGCCACAGTTTGGGCATTTCCGTCTGTCAGTGCAGAAGCATTCAAGGTGACTTAATTTTTGGCATTTTTTGCAGCTGTAGGGTGTTGTGGCTTGCTTCTCTGGTGTGAAGACCTGCCCACACGCTGTTTCATGACGCGTTTAACGATTCGATTGATAAAAATTACCAATCATTGGTGCTTCCATGTGGAAACCTTGTTATATCGTCGTGTTCGCTTACATATAGAGGATAGTACTCTGTTTCCAAATTTTATTTCGAATACATCCAATGCTGTATGCGTAAATGCCCTATCGTTGTTCAAATCCCGGTGCCTAGCTTTCTCAAGTATAGCTAGGACACCATGTTTTTCATAAGAGGTTATATGGCTTCTGGTTGTTTTCCATTCACAATGGGTAATGCTCCATTTAAGGCCAAGGAGGAAAAAGAGCGCCGTCCGTTTGAAATTTTTCCAAATAAAACTCTGGGACGACATGGGGGAATGAAAAGATGTCGACCATGCTAGCCAACATGCTAGTCAACATGTTCGAAACAATGTCTAACTTACTCCCATTGTACTTAGATCGAACAACTATGGAAAGAACGTGATGGATTCAAAAAGTAAATAGAAAAACTTTTGATAAAAAAAGTTGCATTTCCCACTACACTCCTTTTGGCGCAGCATTTAAAGTTAGTGAAGTAGCTGCCAACAATTACTACAACTCGAGAACAATGGTTGACAGAATTCGTCAGAAATATTTGGTAACTTTTTTTATTTCATAATCATTAATCTAATTGGCACTAATAAATTCTTCATTATAGGAACTCTCAGATGAATTGAAAGATTTGGCATGTAAGTTATCATTGGCTTTGGCAATTGATGCCTACAAGCGTATACAGATAAGCTCGAAACAGAAATTCAACAAGAATAAATAAAAATAAAAGCTGTGACCGGTAAATTAAAAAATTAAAAAATATTTTTAAGTGTGACATTAATTACGAACAAAATTCTTTAGAGTCAATCAACAAACAAGTTCGATTTTTTAAAACACCATCAACGACGAAAATTGTGATTCAAGACATCGATAAATTTGATCTTCCCGGAAAAAAACAAAATGTACCATGGTCATTGTTATGTATTCCCTTGATCTCACAGCCGGAAGCCGCTTGCGTGCTCCCATCTAGCGGGGGGATACATAACAATCGAACATAACAGTCATTTCTGTGGATTCTGTGACAGTATTTTCCAAGATAACCCAACACCCAACACAAGACGTGAACATTCGCACCACTTTGAAGATGCAGTGTTTGCATACTTTGATTTGGCAGTAGAAATTTCTGAAGAAAACTTTCAAATAGGAGCCGATTTTATTAAGGCTGATGTTTTTGGATTGCAGCAATTTGAAGTCTTACTTGATCCAGAATTATCAGTAAGTGTTTTTTACTCAACAAAATTAAATATAAATTTGCCATATATTTTTAAAAATATAGTTTCTCATTAGAAAACTCCTGGTAACAAATTGAGAGCCCATCAGCATTCGGAAAAAGTAAACAGAAATAATCCGATCCCAAAACGAAGAGCTATCGAAGATACGGTGGAAATTAATACACACAGGACTGCAGGACCCTCGGTCAACACGTCATCCACACGAATTAACGAATTTCCGACAAGACATCCATCTGCCGGTTACATCACTTCGTACTCTCCCCGTGCTCAATTCGCTCATGAGAAACGTAATCATATGAAATTCAATATTAAAGCAACTATTTCGATTCAAATGTCTCGTGCGCAATTCATAGGCTATCCGCTAACGACGATGTCCGCTAATATTTCCCAACAAGAAATGAACAAACAACAAAGAGAAGTCAAATTCTACATGGATATTCATAACAAAATAACTGCTGGACCATCAGTCAACACGTCATCCGCACGAATTAACGAATTTCCGACAAGACATCCGACGGCCAGTTACACCTCTTCAAATTTGGAATAAAAAACAAGTTATTGGAGGAGACTGAAAAAAAAGGAAAACGGGAACAGGAACGGCAAAGATCAACTTCCCGACGAATTGTTCATAACGCATTGACAAATCAAGCGGAAAAAATTACAAATGCAAAAAAAAAACCATTTCCTTGATATTTGTCGATTGGTAACCAAAGTTTTCTAAACTATATGAAAAACAACAAGGAGCAAGAAATTTTCCCTTCTATTGGATTCATCCCGGAAATGAGATACTTTGCTACTGCTTTGGTTTCCGCTGCGCTAAACAAACAAAACGTGAGAAATGTTCCTTGTATATTCCTGTTAGAAAAAAATTGTTGCCTTAAATTAATTTTATTTTCTAATTTTAGTATGATTAATTTTTAACACATTAGAAGTTTGCCTTTTTTGGTTCCAAATGTCAAACGTTTCTTTTTTTATTTCGAATATATATTGCTGAATTTAAAATGTTTCCTATTATTAATTGTTCAGCTACAAAAAAATTGCGTGGTAAAAAAACACCTGATCGATAAAATTTTATAATATAACGTCGGGAAAAGATGCGTTTTGATTTGGGTGGGGGATGCGCTCTCGGCCGTACCTCGTTATGTACTGGCGGAAGCAAATCGTCGAGAGTGATTGCTCATTTGCTCGTGGTGTGTGTCATACTATAATACGCAGTCGAAAAAGTAACCGGTGTTGTGTTTTTGTGGGAGAATAAAAGAATGGCCAAAACCACCACAAGAAAAAAGAAACAAAAAAATAAGAAAGAAAAGCTAGAGGCGATGGCTGTGAGTATCCCCCAAAACACACACATGTTATATATTGTTGTGTGTGCGTTTTAATAGCCCTGTCTGCTGTGCTGCTGGGCTCTGCCATAACGAAAAGAAGAAGACGAGCCCCAAAAAGTCGGAATGAAAAATAAAATTTTTGTGCTCCCCTGTCTCTCTCTGATTCCCTTGTCTATTCTTCTATAAGGTTGCTGTGTAAGACTAGACAAGTTGAGCTGCTCTAATAACACTGTTAGACGACTGAATCTACTATATACTATGCTACTCTACGTGTTGGATAATATAAGACGCAGAGAGGGAGAGATAGGATAAAGCTGCTGCTACTTGGCTACACACAACAAGCAACGGCAGCAGCGCATGGGGTGTTGGTAATCTGCATTACAAGTCTGCATGACTGCATGACGGTAATCTGCATGAATTCACTGCATGAACAGCTTGCTTCTGCTCTACTACTCTACTACAAGACTACAACTCTACAATTGATTGTTATTGTTATTGATATCAAAATGTGTCTGCTAGCATTTTGAATGTTTTTATAAAAATAACAATAGGTTTCAATTGTAGAGTTGTAGTCGAGTAAAAGTTGCAGCGCCCCCCCCCCCCCCGAAAATGTCACCCTAGCGGGTGTGTTGTAAAAGCAACTTGAATTTTGCGGAATTTGGAAAAACCTAAAAAGGGTAGTTTTTTTGTAATGTGAATAATTTTTCTACTGTGCTATATTCATAAGTTCAAGAGTTGGCCTATGATGTTACATAGCTCAGAGAGAACATTGACTTGCGAAGGTCACCTCTGCTATTAAGGCCACAGATGCTATCGCACAGCATCTTGAATAACAGAAAGTCACCCCCCCCCCCCATAGTTGACAAACCCCCCCACGACCGACTCCCTATGTTAACTCTAACTACGGCCTTTATTTAGACTAAATATAAGAGAAAACTAGCTAGTAGAAAAACCCCCCTGTTATGCTGAAAAGATACACCAGGAAGTCCAATGACCCGTAGTGAACCCACAGAGACGCTTGGGAAAAATCACCCCCCGCGTCAGCTTCTTTTCCGCGCGCAATATTGTTTAGCAAACATAATAAATAGAACCCGCAGTTTAACTAGAGTTACTCTTTTTTAGTAGTTGAAGGAAGAACAGTCGTCACTCTCTCTCTCTCTCTCTGTGTGTGTGTCCTCCTGCTGGTTCCAAGTATCCACCTTCTTCAATACGTTTCGCCTTCCAGTTCCCATCTGCTGTCTCCCCGATCAATTGACAAAATGCGGTAATACAATTCTTTCTCATTTATTCTTAGTTCTTCTTTTTATGCGCAGAGTTTTCCTCTTATGGGAGAACTCTGACATAAGATATAATTAATACAAAGTAAACTAGGTTATATTGGCTACAAAACTAGACTATTTGGGGATTTTTAGGTTATTTAGTTTTTATGTAGCATCAATTTTAACAAGACGCGTAGCGCCATAAGCGCCATGTTAAACACGGCGAAAAAATTTCGACGCGGAAAGCAATTTCAGTAACTTTAAAATTTAAAAAAATAGTAAATCTACACAAAAAACATTTAAATTAGAAACACACGTTTATTAACACATACAGTTTGATTACCTATGATAAAAACACAAAAATATTTAAAATTAGACCCCCATTTCTTATTTTCTAATTTTTAATTGAAAATTTATATGTGATCTCTACGTACGATTTTTGAATTTTTTGACACACTTACTTAAAAAGTAAGTAGAAATAGTGCTCATTAATAAAACTTCTAATTACTAATTGTTTGATGTACCACAGCTAAATGACTATACTTAAGGGGATGAAAAAGAATACATTGAAATCTTACGCAACTTTGTTTTAATTTTCTAAAATGGATACAATACAATTTGACACAACACCCTGTGTACTGTCTAAAATTTATGTGTCTAAATGGGGGGGGGGGGGTAATCTGCATGAATTCTTTTCGATTTTTTCCGATTCATGCGGCGATTCATGCAGATTACCCTCATGCAGTCATGCAGACTTGTAATGCAGATTACCAACACCCCAGCGCATGTTATATTTTCCTTATTTTTCTCTACTCTGTGTGTGAAATTACAAACGTTTGACTTCCACCTATGCCACCCCGTTTGGCTTAATATATACATCGTGAACCAATGAAAACCCTCAGTTCCACATTTTCCCCCCACCTCCCTGTACAACAGAAATTCCCGTCCGAAAATCCAGAATTTCTTGTGTAACTAAAAAGGTCATCACTGCCGTAACTGCCCAAAAAGTCTCTTACGCTATATATAAGTCAATTATTTTGCCCCATTTCAAAATCAATCACACACACACATCTCCCTCGCCTTAGCGCTTTTGGAGTACTTGCTATAATTCGTCAGCTGTTTCCTGGGATAGATAGTATCTATAGACATACAATAGGTATCTATCGCAAGATGGTAATCTGCATGAATGGTTTTCAAAATTTTTAGCAGTCATGCATGAATTCATGCAGAATTCCGTCATGCGTCATGCAGATTACCAGCCCCCAATAATTTATGAGTTCATAAAAATTAGCATAAACATTTTTTAGAAAACTAAACTTTTTACCCAAAGAGTTGATGAGTAAATCAAAAGAGTGACGACGAAATAATGCACGAGCCACTTTTGACGGGTCCACTTAATTAAGGAGGAAGAATGAGATCCCGTTTGATCGACAAAATGAGGAAAACGATCAAGAAATAAGAAAATAAAAATCACAAAATGAAAGAGGAAACGGACGATTTCCATCATTTTGTGTTTCTTACAATCCTATTGCCAATCAATTATGGCCTTTTTTCTTCCACTCTCTCAAACGATTTGTTTTCTCTATTTTTAGAGAAGGTTTACATAAATTACTGGGGAGCAGCCCTACACTTCATCCCGTAACTTTTTTAATTGACGTAATGAAACTATGGACTGGGAGGAATTCGCGGAATCTTTAATCAAAAGATTCCGATTTTTCCACCTTTTACGTTGTTAACCGGAATCTGCTTAGATAACTTAACATGACCTAACTAACGCGTTACCTTTTCATTTTTAAATTGAATCTCTCATGAATGCTGCTAGCGCGCCATTTAACATGATGAATTGCGAATCTCAATCAGAACACATGAATTGTGGAACAAAATTTTCGACGCCATTGAGACCGGCTTCTCTTCAAGGTTTTTTTTCTTGTTTCTCATTCCATTCGGAAGATACAAGTGCCAAATTCTCCTTTTTATTCAATCAACGATATATTTTCTCACATAATCACTAATCAAAATTTGTAATAGTCATTTTTCCGCCAGCGACGAAGAAGTCGAAATGAAACCGGCCACCATTTTGGGTAATTCCATGATGATGGTGACTTACCGGTGGGAGCTGGAAGTTGTCAGGTCCAGCAGGACGCAACCGCCCGTTTTGCGGACCTCGACCATCCGCGGTTTGTTGTTGTTCACGCTGGATGGCAACAGAACGTTGCCGCTGACAGGATGCAACCGAACGTAACGGCGGAACGCCTCCTCGGCCAGCCAACCCACCGTCACCTTACCTGCGATAACAACAGTCGCCGTTAAAATAAAAAAACGGGGAGATTTCCAAGAAGAAGAAAGAACTGAATAATTTTATGGATTCTGGAAGACTTTCACCTATTCAACTTCAGTAGCTGGGATGGGATTCGAAAAAGAGAAAAATGTAGCGCTGGCGCCAGTGCCTGGGCAAATCTCTGACGTCGACATTTTTGGGGTGGAACAGGATGGCGTAGCTTTGGTTGACCAAATTCCGGTCGCTGGTCGTCGTGCAATTGTTGACTGAGAATTTGGCGTTGATGAAGGCCTTGCGGCCGCTACCGAACCCGAAGTCTTTGAAGTTGAAAAATGGCACCCAAAACAAGGGCAAACAAACTTGCCGCTCTCGTATGATTAAAAGTCGACAAGAAAAATCAAAATAGCACATACAATATATCCAAAAAATATCCGGGAAGTTGAGCTATCGCCGTGGTGGTCATTCATGGTCAATGAGGCAAGTGTTTCTTTTGCATCCAGTCAACGGTAGGAGCAACCTTGAAGTGCTATCACTCGAGGAAATTTTGACCGAAGGTGCTTTCCATTTGAATTCTGATCGAAGTCCGGCTCGTTCAGAGTTTATGACAGCAGCCAATTTCTTCAAGCTTGACGTATTAATGGGTATATTGGGCATGTGGGTGTATATGGTTACCGTTGTCGGATGGCTGGAGGCTTAAGACTGCTTTCGGTAGCTGCCCCGGCGAGGACGTGCACTTATTTGGACATTTTCACTAACTGAGCGTCAATCAGCCGAGTGACTACAAAAATAAACAATAAAATTATGAAGTAAACCTCTCAAATAGGGAGTGAATGTATCAATATTGTCTTGAGATACGGACATCCCTCAAACTGATTTTTTGCAATTTTTTTCTGCGTTTAGAAAAAATGACGAATTCGATGAAACAACTGGATGTTGCCCTTCAAATCTGTAATGGTATTCCGGTTGACTTGTCTATTGTTTTTCTTCTCTGAAAAGAATGGCCTTGCAATAACAAATTAATGAATTAATTTGAATCACTATCATGATAATTTGAAATGTTACCGGCAAGTCTCGTTTTTTAGCTGCCAATTTCCCTTTTTCTTAAGTTCTTGACAACAGCATGTATTTATCAGTTTCCATGTCTATATTTTTATGCAAGGCTCGTCCATTCTCTTCTTCCTGGCAAAAACATGCTGGCCTTCTAAGAAAAAATCAGCAATTAAATAAGTTGAATTACAAAAGTAATAATTCTAAATGTTATCTAGCATCTCTTCTTTTGGGCTGCCTCTTTTTTTAGACAGCAAAAATTCCTTTTCTTTCAGAAATCAAGAAATCAACATATTTTGCTGGTAGGGTCTGTTGGGGTGGTCTCCCTCATAACGTCAGCCTACATTGCCATACAATATTCAATATCAATATTAATACCAATATATTCAATTGTTCCTACATGCCTATCGAGGAGGGTGACCACCTCAACCCTAAAGGCAAAGAGGGGGAAATGATGTTTTCGTCTGCGCTAGGTGACTTATAAGATGAACATGGCAGGGATTATTATGGATAATGGGATTATTGGGGATGATGGGTGGGTGATTTTGGCACATCTTTCAGTAGTTATGACGGTAACGTGGGATGTAGGCAAAACTCCAGCGTCTGGACTAGGTCACAGTAGCTCAAATAGTCCTATTCATAAATAAAAGATCAACAAAATCAGCACATGTAAAAAAAACAATTTTTCCGATTTTTGTTTCAATAGATTACGAATAACTGAAAAGTAATTGGAGAAATCAAGAGTGTTATTGAAAAACTGCTGATACAACATTACTGCGTAAGTTACTACACGCCAGTAGGAGCACTGACAAAGTTCAGTGAATGGATTTCAGTTCATAAAGTCAATCAAATTACAATGACTGGAAACTACTGACACATCTTCAATGTAATTTTTTTTGTAATAATCTTGTCTAAAACTAAGATTATCTAAAATTTTAAAATGTTTAGAGAGCAACAGTGAATCCAAAGGGATATCAGAGCGATTATTCGTAGCCTCTGCAATGCATGCTTACTGTAGGAACAAAGAAATCATAGATGAAGTGATAAAACAAAGAGTTACAGCGAATAAAACAATATATTTAAAAAGTATTCGTGATTTAATCTTACTTTATTATTTTTTGTTTTGTAATTAAGGAACTGTTTTCATAAACTTAAACTTTTTATATTGGAAATTAATCGACTGGAACCACGCCTTGAAATAACCGAGATGAAAACCATAGTCTACACCATATCTAATAAAGAAACAAAGCAAAAATTGAATCAATTTGATGGTCCCATTTGTGAATATTGTGAAAATCTACAAGTATTCAAAAAAGCCAGGCAATGACCTATCACAAAACAGAATATCACGCAGGACATTCCGAAGAAACCATCACTTTATACTATCGCTATGCTGACTTGCTTGCCGACGAAAAATTTGAAATGGCGGTCCAAGAAATTAAACACGAAATTTATGGACAGCAATCATTCGTCGTCTTTCTTAATCCAACATTGAAGGTAACTAGATGTTTAGTTTATAATTTGAAAAAAACTTAATCACACTCATTTTTTTTTAATTAAGAAAAAATCAAACAGTTAATAGCTGATATGGAGGTAAAAACTGAAAAAAAAAGTAATTCTGATTCCAGTCCGGAACTCGCTGATAAGCTTAAAAAACTTGGGCGACGATAACCAATCCAGCACAGCCAAAACAATTTAACCAGAGAAGCAAGTTCCACTGCAATCAACCATACCCAAAAATGGGGCTATCCTACTTCAATCAGAAAGTCAAGCAGTCAGCTGCATTCATCAACAAGATCTGAACCAGCTAAAGCTATTTAAAGAATAGTCTGAACTAAGATTGCTAAGGAGAAAATGAAGATTGCTCGGCAGAAGGAAGAATTTGAGAGAGAAAAGAAGATTTTGAAATGCGCGTACGAGACAGAGACAGGGATAAGTTTATTAGAGAATACAAGAATTGGAAAGCTTGCTGGCAAAGCCGAAAAATTCTACCCATAACCGTTTCTTCGGTGGCGTCGCTGTCTGTTGAAACAATCCGAAACGAGACGTCTTTCTGCGAAGAACTCGTCGTCGGCGACGAGCGGCTGCCGGTAGCATCTTCAAAACTTTCTGATTCATTTTCAATCTAGAGATAATAATAATAAATACATTTGAAGTATACGACCAAAATTCGAGTCAAATATTCAATAGGGCATACAATCTGATCATAATGAATTCGTGGGACTGTGGGATATCCGTTGCTCTGGGAAGGTACTTATCAACATGGCACCAAAAGGTCGGTCGAATTGGGATAATCAACTCGTAAAATTTTTGTTTCAGTTTGGCCACCGTTTCTGGTTGAATTTCTGATGTCGTGATAAAACAGAACCCAACGAGATCTGGCATACTGCTTACCAATTTGAATATAACGTATTGATGTTCCTGACTTTTCCACGGAATTTTTGAGCCGTTCTCGTCATAGATAACCATTCTTTCCCATCTTTTAGAATCTAGGAGAGTATTCAGTACGGCCCGTTACAGGTTTTCTCCTTCGTACCTGGAGTCCTACTGCAATCTAAATTTATTCGTGTAAACATTGTCAAATCTGTATTTTAGTTCAACTAAAGTACTAGCAAGGGTTTTAAGTGAGTCAGTTTTGAGAAACTATTTATTGGCCTATTATCGGGAAAGGTTTTTTTAGTGTTTTTTGGGGGAAAGGGGTTGCCAGTTTGAAGTTTTCATCGACATTGGTTTCACATCGCTCAAATTTCTTTTTAATTTTTTTTTCATTAAAAAAACCCATCGAATTTAGAGCGAGTTTGACAGTGTACATGGATCGAGATATCTGTGTAGGGGATTTTTTTTAAATCGAGTCACTTGAGCTGTTGTTGGCGGTCAACTAGCTGGAGTCTGGCCTTGGGATTTCCGACTGCCATATTCCTCAAGTTTGGCCGATTTTCTTGGAGCCATAATATATATTCTTGAACACGTTGAGTGAACACGTTGAGTGAACACGTTGAGTGAACACGTTGAGTGAGAACGTCAAGTCGTCGAGTCAAGTTGTCAGTCGTAGTCGAGTGATTACGCACACTATCACATTATGGCTCGTAAAAGGAGCAAAAGGAGAACGGTGGCAGTGGCACCAAAGACTACAACGTCCAGCTCCACCCAGCCTTGGCCAGCTCCCCCTCAGCCTCGGCAATCAACCCAACTCCCTCCAGTACCAATTCAACAGGACAACGTGATTCAACTGTTTTGAACATACCCAATGTTGCACCAAACCCCGCTAGACTTTACAAAACCCCTCAAACAATTCAGCTTAGCTGATTTTGGTAAGGCTTTGGAAGCTATGGTCTACGTAACCATATACTTCATCCGTGGCCTCTCTTTATCTGGACTTGCAGCTAATTCACTCCACTTGATTTTTTTGCTTGTCAAGATGATTTTTTGTGGATTAGCTTCTTGGTGCAATGTTGATGACCCAGCATACCATATGGGATACCTACCTGTTTCCATCATATTGGCTTTTTTCACTGGTATTGACATGTTTTTTGCCGGGGTGACAGGTAAAATGATTGCAGATCAGTCCTTTTATCAGCACCATTTTAATGGAACCCGTGTCTAAAACACTCTGAATTGATATTTTTAAACTTCGTTTTTTTTTAACTATAAATATTACATATTTTGAATATAAGTTGATGCGGTCAACTCAAAGCAGTGTCGGGCTTTTATGGAAAGGGAAAAGGTTGAGCCTTGTTTCCCACTCCCTCCCCCAACGTCCGCCATTTGTGGTTACTTGCCGTTTGGGGAAAAAAAGTGAAGATGTCATCATGAATGTAAAGATTTTTCTGAACCAAAAGATGGCTACGATTAAAATTAGAGCTCGACAATAGAAAATATAAACAAAATAATTATAGGCTTCAATCCGTCACGGAGATTTCCGTCTAAATGGTATTCTTTTGAGCCTTGATTATTTATTGACACACAAAGTCAGACTAGTCTACCAAGTCGGGAAAAAGCAAGGCGCAATGCCTTATATTCTTCTAGCAGGCGAAACGTGAATTCAACTAGGGTGCGTTAAGTGAATATGTGTTTGGCGGATTTAGCCGGGTTGCAAAATTTGTTTAAAAACGCAAACACTGAATATTCACAATCAGTATGTTCTGCAATTAGCAGAAACATTTTGGGTATTTTTGGCTTCATTAAAGTCAAACAATGAATTTATTTGAAAATATCAGAAGACTTTTCGTTCTATTTCAAACTTTATTGAAATAATTAGTGACAATTCACGATTATGATGACTTTGTTTTGTTTTGCAATACCTTTTAAATCGTTTTAATAAGTAAGTCCCACGACTTCTACAGCGACAAATGGTTATTATTAAAAGAATTCAGGAAAGGAGAGACATTAATTTTTTAGAGCTTTTCAAATTATTAATTACTAATATCTCCTAGAACTCCTAGAACAAAGACGATATCCTTCCCCCCCCCCTACGGAAACAAGACAAATAATATCATGTAATAATGTCAAACTGTTCAAACTGTTAAAGTCATTTCTCTTTTTCTACTTTTACTACGAAAAACAGTAAGCTCATTCTAACGGACTCAAAAGAAGTCTTCATTGGTCAATAAGCTGAGTCACGTGACTTTTGGCAAATTAGCGTTTACTTTTTGTAGCCTGCGAGTGCGTTTTGGCGAAAGCTTTGCTTATGGGACTTTCCCTTTTATACGAAAGTCTATATTCTGCTGCTTTATCTGTCATTCTCTTGGAATTAGTTCGTTGTAATTGCTGTTCAGACAATGTTATTTCTGCAACGCTATATTCCTCTTTTTTCATATAGACAACTGGTAAACAACAGTTGCAATTCGTCAAGTGTCAACGTGAGAATTAGGCCTAGTTGAAACTGCACAAGTAACGATTTCAAGTTACAGGCAAAGTCGCACAAATAAAGCTTAAGCCGAATTTTTTTGTACTCTACTAATTTAACGCACTTGCTCAGTTGCGCGCTGTAAACAAATGTTTAAAAATGATGGCGAACAGCCCTATACATATTTTACACAAATAAATAGATATTGAATATATATAATATTAAAACAATTAATTTTAAATATTTTTGAAATTC
Source organism: Daphnia pulicaria (assembly GCF_021234035.1). Lineage (NCBI taxonomy): Eukaryota > Metazoa > Arthropoda > Branchiopoda > Diplostraca > Daphniidae > Daphnia > Daphnia pulicaria. The sequence goes on along the minus strand of NC_060914.1, from coordinate 4,473,019 downwards.
AGGGTGGAAATCACTTGGGACAACGACATCAAGTAAAAAAATTTCGAAATAGGCTTACTGACGATTTTATGAAATTCCTGGAAGTTGTAACTTGGTAACGACGCCCCTTGCCTGCTAGAATGTGTGCAGTTGTTATTTTCGTTTTTTGCCGAAGGAAGTAAGGGAACTTGAATGTCAATGGCAACAACATCCTGTTTATCTTATCTGTATTTTGCTATATAATATATTCAGAAATATCTTCAGAGGAAAAGACGTCATAAATATCTGATGTTCTCTTTATATATTTACATTTTGGGTCTACTTCTACGTATGTATTACTACTGCTTATGAAACTACACAAATATTCACAACTTAAAATATTCGCACTACAATCAATATTCCAAATAATCAATAGGGAGATTTACATAAAGGGATAACTGGTGAAATTGTAAATGGCCATGGAAAATTATTAGCTTCTTATTTTTTTGCTTCAAATCCTTGTATGGGTAAAAGATATGCCAAAGAAATGATTCGATTTACCTTTTCCAAGAAAAGAATTAGAGGTAATTTTCCGTTGGATGGTTAGAGTAGACGTTTATTTTGTTTTTCTGGCTTGTTTTTAGAAACGACTTGACAAAGCCTTTTAATTGGGATCACGTTTTTTATGAGGGGGGATTATTGACTGCACCAATTACTTGCCGAGTATGTCTTAATTTGTAAACTACTAGTAATTAATGCACGTGATGTACATGCAGTTGCCAACTGCATCGGGCATGTTTTCATTGGATCGATTGCGCACTTGGTTTACTGGTTTGAATTTCAGTTGTCAATACTTAAATATATCGCCAGTTATTCTATTTCGACAAATCGACATCTAGATTTTGCAAAGGTTGGCGACCGTTTGTCACTTTTTTCTCTCTCTCTCAGCTGATTGAATTTCTAACCCACATCGGGTAGTACAGTCGTCAAAAATGTTTAGTCGTCCGCTATTACTGGGAGGGAGCTGCACGGGATCGGCTACCACCTACAACATTCCCTTAACTATTTTTGCCGCGGTACTGACGTAGTATCCAAGCCGTAATCCTTCAAAAACTGGGTTTTCAATCACGCAACCTTCAACATTTTGATTTATTTCAAGCAATTCTCCCACTTAATTTCATTGTTTTCCCTTTTGTTTGATAGATCCTGCGATCAAAATCGAAAAAGAGTCGGATGATAATTTTAATATATCATCATTGAACGTTGAAATATTTGAAAAACTTGAAATTAAACAGGAGAGACGAATAGCGACAGAAAAAAAAGAAGCGAAAGAAAGATGGAGAATAGCAGCCAAGATACGAAAAGCAAGAGAAAATGTAAAAGAAAAATTGAGAATAACAGAAAAGCAATACAGATCAAGAGAAGACGTAAAAGAAAGAAGGAGAATAGAAGCCAAGGAACGAAAAGCAAGAGAAGATGTTAAAGAAAAATTAAGAATAACAGAAATGAAATACAGATCAAGAGAAGATGTAAACGAAAGAAATAGAATAGCAGACAAGGAACCAAATGCAAGAGAAGACGTAAAAGAAAGAAGGATAATATCAGCCAAGGAACGAAAAGCAAGAGGAGATGTAAAAGAAAGAGCGAAAAAAATGATGCAACATCCTGAATCTCAGCATGCTGAAATCGATACCGTCTCTACAACTAACATCCCCCATCGGCTGCTATTATTCTACAACCGGATACTACACCGACTTCCACTCCTAAACCGATTCCCACTCCTTCACTGTTTTCCTCTACAACGCCAAAACCTGTGCCGACTACACCTCAACCAGTGACGTGTTAACCGGTGATTAAAGTCCCATTCGTTGAGTGGCCAACTGAACCAGAAAAACGGTACAACTTCAAAACTAAAAAGAAAAAATATCCTAGCTCAGTTTTTTTTCGATTGAATCTAATTAATCCTTTTTTTCCATTGATCCAGCAACGATCCGGAACAAACAAAATCTACCAACAAATCACCGTGGTTACTAACTCAAGATGTACTCCAGGACGGGCTACGCGTGCTTTTATCGGAACAAGAAGGACTTTTCCATGGTGGCACCGTATCGGGTTTCTGTACACCCGACACTTACGGTGTCGTGGTAGACAGTGAGCGTGGCAGCCGGCCTAGGATTTTTTCAATGGAAAAACTACTTCAAGAAGCAGTGAGTTCCCGAATAGACTTTTGATGTGCAGCGTCCCAGTTTTCCCATCTTTTTTAACATTACGAGTGTCGTCCTGATCATTTATTACCCGGGCGCGTCGAATTGTTATTTGGTTATACGGATAGTTCTTGGCTAATGCTCCGTAACAAGAAAAAAAACTCCTCCCATTTCCTTTGTTCTTTGGCGTGAATGTCACAGGATCATAACACTGACGACGACAAGAGTGTCCCTCTGCTAACTTGATAGTAGATGACGGAGGATCCTAATCTGCGTGATTTTTATGATCTCTCTTTCTTTCTCAATTATTCAGTTGCTGTAAATTTATCCGCTCAGTGTAAGCCAGCTGGAGGTCGGAACACGCGTTTGCGGCTACGGGAGTCGCAAGTAACGTTGCCTCTATCCGTGTTTCGTTTCCAACATCTATCCGGCCACTCTACCGCCTAACGCCACTATTACGAACTTAATTAATCTCGCAAATGTTTTAATTCTTTTGGCTATGACGATGCTATTGACGTCATCCGTTACGGCTGGGATGCCTCGTATAGTAAAGTCACACATTTTATGTTTTGTCGACCAGAAACATTATACCTGAGAAAATTTTCAATTTGTGTGCTTGCTTCATTTCATTCCTAGAACAGAATGTAAAAATTGTATTGCAAGTTTTGCATTGTTTATAAAAATTAATATAATTATTAAATGATACACATAAAATGTAGAGAATGTAAGTATCACCACATACTAATGCTTTTTTTCCGTCAATAACAGTTTCAAAGGGTTGATAGAATGGAGAGAATTTTGCAAAAAAGAGAACCGAAACGGAAAGACATTAGTTTGATAAGTTTTAAACCGAAATTTTTAATTTATTTTTGTTAATTTATTTTAACTACGTTTGCTACACCACCATCAACTTTTTTCCTACTCCAATTATTACACTATCATAACTAACATTCGTATTCGCATTTTCCCTAATTACCCAATTTCTCATTTTGCAAACTATACCTAAAACACCAGCAATGCAGCAGGTGGCGAGGACTATATGAATGTATTACTTCGTGAAAGTCAAATTTTCATCCCTTATCCTAACATAATAATTACAAATTTAAAACAATGACAGGGAGAAAAACGCATAAAGCAAACCCTTTTATTGAAGGCCTTTGTTGCATCCCAGAATCCGTTCATCTCGGTTACTCTCATCAACCGTAAATTGGGATTCTCACTCCATTTCATCACATAGTGAACTCTACCGTGGAACGTTCAGAAATAACAAAACAAAAAATTGTAGTATCATTAAATTTTAGTTAAAAAAACATCAGTAAACTTACCTTTTTAATGGAATGAAAGGTAACCTTTCTTCACAACGTCAACGACGACAGATTCAAACAAATTTACTGCAACTGTGGAATACACCTGTTTCGACGGCGTCACTTTCATTTCTTTGTCCCAGCTCCAAACTTTCCGGTTGCTACAAGGTGGAACGACGAATCCCTGGCCCCCACAGTAATGGGAATTTGCGGCGAAAGCGTCACAAACAAAAAAAAGCGAAATCCGACAATTGTCCCAATGTTGGAGACTAGGTCACAGCACTGTGTTTACTTATGTCTATCCAAAAACCAACCGTCGATTGCCAAGACGGCAATTTACAAAATGTTACATAATTATATAAATGTATGGTCATTTCTTATGAGATATTCGCTCCTCTTAAAGAGAGAGAGAGAGAAAGTAATAAAAAAACACAACACATAGAAGGGATTCCCGACAGGTGGGTACAATAGGGAGTTGAACCGCGTGCTGGATTATACATAGACGCAACATCTATAGATGCTGCTGGCTTTCGAAAAAGGGGAAGTTGCCATATTTCGTATCGCTGGATGACGCTATAAATAAGATAGCGGGAAAGATTCACTCAGCACAGACAGACTACGAGTCGTTAGGTCGAGACGGCTGGTAGTTGGCTGGTGGGCCCAGGGGGGCTGCCGTGGATTTTGTGGTCGTGAAGATTGTTGACGTCGTCTTGGAATATCCAGTAATTCCAATAACCCCTGATCCGGCGGCTGGTAACCGTGATCATAAATAACGAGTTCGTGGGCCGGGCAGAAACAATTTATTTGGAAATTAGGGCACTGAAACCGATCAAGGTGCGGAGGGACGACCATGGCTGGGGCAGGGGCTCTGACAGGCGGTAAAACCAATACGGGAGCCACGACGGGGGGGAGTAGGACGTCTCGGTTGCAACGGTGATCGAGAACGACTTCGATCATTTCTTCTGTTGTTAAACGGACTGCTTCCACTGCATCCTGCTTGGTCGTCGAGAAAAGAACGATAACGGGACCTACGGGACACAGTTTTCGTTTGCGGATGACTGGACATTTGGGACCGCTTCCGGTGGCTGCCGTTTAGGCAGTATACTTAAAGCCACGTCATCTTCAAGAAATTCATAAATTGAGCGTCAATCAATCGAGTGATTACAAAAATGAACGATAACATTATACGGTATACCTCTGAAAGAGCGAGAAAAATGTATCAATATATCAAATTATCTTATGAGATACGACAATTCCTCAAAAAGATTGTTTGCATAATTTGTTTCTGAATTTAGAAAAAATAACGAATTCGTTAAACATCCGAATGTTGCCCTTCAAATCGGAAATGGTATCTTGGTTGACTCGCCCGTTGTTTTTTTTTCCTTGGAAAGAATAGTCTTGTAATAACAAACAAATTAATTCATTTTAATCACAACATTATGGTAATTTAATCTTACCAGAAGGTCTCGTTTTTCAGACCTGCCAAATTTCCTTTTTTCCAGATTTCTCGACAACAGGCATGTATTTATCAATCTCCATTTCAAGAATTTTATGCAAAACTCGTCTATTTTCTTCTTCCTGCCGAAACGCGCAGGCTTAATGAGAAAAAATCAATTAGATAAGTTGAATTACAACCCTGTTTTGACCCACCCGGTTTCGGCCCAAAGAGGCGGAGCCTAAGCCGTGCGGATCTTTATAAGCGCCCTCTGGTAAGCACAGAGCAACCATTCTTCACTGAGAGCTGCAACGAGACGGATGTCTGCAGAGTCTCGGCCCACCTGGATTTCGGCCCACTCGGTTCTTTTCAGAGCCCAAGAAAGAGAAAGGCAACTGCCAGAAAGGCAATTGCCTTTTTGGACTCACCTTTTTCAGATTTGCCTTTCTGACTACCAAGGAAATTCTCTTCAGTCAAGGACAATTTTCTGTTTGTACGAATGGCTTCTCTTCTCTTCCAGGTCTGCGAGTTTTTTTTTTGCAATTAGTGTGCACCTAGAAGAAAAATGGAAAATGACAATCAAGCTTGTAGATTCATACGCAGGGATAAAAAGCATACCTGCTCAAACAGCCCCATCGGGGTCACCGGGGTCGGGATCAAAGAATGAAATGAATGGGATCTTGTCACCTGCAATGTATAAGTTAGACAAATATATTTAGACAAACATACAAAAAATAAACAATTCTTACGCCAGGTGTAAGAACATTGGGCACATTTAGGGTAGCAGCTGTACTAGATCCAACACGACTGAAGGGTGGGTCTTTAACCAAAAATTAAGGAATAGTTTACAATAGGAATTTTAAAAAAAATCTACTTACCACTTTCAGAAGGTGCAAATGTATTGAGACTCCCAAACCGTGGTGACTTGGTAAAAAAACTAGCTGAGCTAGGGCTAGACATGCTCTTTGGCTGATGTGTCTCGTGTATTGTGTAACTTATAGGCAGACGAAGCTGCCCTGCTAGCAATTTGACGTTACCAGGATGGACTGAATATGTCCTCTCCGGAAAGCGGGATATCCCATCAGTCTGTCCTGGGAACGTACGCGGGACATCCAATTGTCGCGCCTCAGAACATCCCAACCTGGAAAACTGTGGACGTTCTAATTCGACATACCCTAGACGTCCAAGTCGGACAACTCTGGGACGTCACTTTTGGATGATACGTTTACTAGGGTTAAACTAAATAACATTCTTAATTAAATATAAATAAACATTACACGTTAAAAGAAATCAAATTAAATGCATTGTATTGCCCTCATGATAGTTACAACATTAAGTTAAAACAACGAAAGCAAACAAGAACGATTCTTAGTTAAAATGGCGTCAACGGTGATAAAACAGTTAAAAAAGGCGATTGCTTGTACCGCCGACGCCAAAGCAGGGAATTAGCATATTACAATCTTTTCTGAATTGCTCCATCACATCCTTAATTGTATGCAGATCCCGTGGAAACACCATTATTACCATCACCGTCATCACCGTCATCATCCTCAGCATCTAATAAATTGGAATAATTAAAACGGAGTAATTTCAAGAAACAAAATAAAATTTACCAGCGGCTGCTGCGGCTGCTGCAGCGGCAACGTGACGTGCCTTTTCCGGGGCATGTTTCAGGGCTTTTTTGGTTTCCACGATTAATTCTGACTCCTGTAAACTACGAAATTGTGGAGTTGCTCTGATTCTCCCTAAGTACAAAAATAAATTAATATTTTTCAAACATTTGGAAAAATCCATTTACTCACTGAAAATAGCTTTTGTTACTCTTGAGTCTTTCAAAGCGTGTTTTTGATTTCCTTTTCTCTTTTGCCCCAGCCAATTACAAGACGCCTTCACTTCAAGAGATAAAACCTTATCCCAGCTTCGGATGACGACATTGGCCGTTGAGGCCCCACCAATTGTCCATATGAACCGAACCTTTAGAAATACAATTAAAAAATTAAGCGTGAAATCTATTTGGCATCTTTTTGCCAAACAGTGTTCTTCTTACTCTAATTGCTGATTTGAGGTTAAGAAAATGAGAGTAGGTGGGAGTATAGTAAAACACAAAAATAATAAATAAAAGTAAAATAAATAATTTTTTTTCAAATTTCTTTCTACGTTCTTCTTCTTTCCATTTTCAAACTTGTCCTCGCGTTTCTTGCATTGAAGTCTCTTGAGATGTGTTTTTTTTTAGATTCCCGATGGACGGGACGTGAAATGTTTTTCCCACTGGAAGTTGATGGCACTGGATATTTTAAAAAATTTTAAATTCATCTTTATGGCAAGCACATAAATTAAGAAGAACAGTCTTTGCTGCATCATTGATTTTTTTATTTATGAATCAAAATCATAAATCAATTTCCAGAGATTCAAGGAAAATAAAAAAACAAATCAAAAATAAAGAAATAATTGATTTAATTCGTAAATCAAAATCAAAATTAAATCAAATTTATTTTTTTCGCTGGAGACAATAAAAATTAAAACGTGGAAACATATTTAGTTGGATTTTAGATTAATTTTCAAAAGTAAAAGAGTTTCAAATCGACTGTCAGTTAGCTGGGTACGTTTAGATGATAAAACAAGTGTAGCAATACTCAAAATTCGTTCTACTGGTGCACTGGATGGAAGAGTTGTGTTATACTAAAAAAAGATATTTAATATTTTGATATTTATCAAGGCATTTAAAATCTCGAGATTCATTACTAAGGAAATGGTCAGCTTCCGTTTTGCAACAATTTAAACATTTAAAAAGTCAGCAGTTTCTACAGGGGAAATTAATTTTGGTGCCTTATCGTCAGCAGTCACTAGATTATCCAATTTCTATTTTACCTCAAGTTTAGTAAACTCATCTTCAATCCAATTTAATTTGAATTGAGGATGAGTAGCGGAGACAAGAACATGGGTATCATCTTTAAACAGGTGCCCAAATCTTAACGAAATTTGTTCTACAAGTAGGTCTCTGTATTCAGAGAAGGAATGAAGGCCAGATAGCTCATTTAACCTTCTCTTAAGCTTTACTAAAGCAGGCAATACCATATCCAAGTAGCAGTTGTGTTCAACTTGAAAATAGTCAAGGGTTATGGAAGCAGGTTTCATGACTAGCAGGTATTCTTTAAGAAATGACACTTCGGAAGGGATAAGAGCTCTAATACCGCATATTATTAAAGCTTTGTTTAGATTTGAAAGATATTGAGACATGAATACTTTAAGGCAGTCAAACGCTGCATTCCAGCGCGTCTCGTTATGAGTAGGTAAATGTCGACCTGAGGAAAATAAAATCTGCTAGAATTTTAAATAGGAATATATTTAAAATATTTTATTTACCAAGAATCGCTGATACTTCGTCAGCAATGACAACGCTTCTTCCTATCTTGTTCCAAAAGCCTTTAACTTTGCTGAATACTCGGCGAAAAAGGACTCTAAACAGCGGATCATCCACCAACGTTACTATTTTGTTTGCATCATTCTTCGCAACATGGTTCATAGTGTGCGATGCACATCTAAAATGCTTCGGCAAAGAAAATGTTTTTGCTTCTCTACTGCTTTGTTTTAAAGAAGAGGATGTAGAAAGGTCCTTTTCAATAAAAACTGAATCTAGATCCAGTAAAGCTGACGTCGAAACTTTGTCAATTTTATATCCTTGTTTCAAAATATTAAAAAGAGCCTCTGCTTCATTCTTATCAATATCTGCATGCAGATTCTGTTCCTCCTCTAAATTAAGCAATGCAGCAGGTGCAGCTTGGCTAACGGAAACCGTTTAAATTTAGAAGAGTTGACGAAAATACTTTAAAAAAAATATCTTTATCTAACTACCTTCATCATCATCACTGTCTGCTTCGGGATTGCTGTCTGCATCTCGTGGAGTCAACACTTTAAATGCTTTTACAAAATTGGAACCGTTATCAGTAACCAAAGTTACTTTTTACTAGTTTGCTTACTTCCTAATTCGTAGTCACATAATTCTTCTTAGAATAATTTACTTCAGCATCGTATTGATACAAATAAACACGGGACTAGACAGTATAAATAGAATTTTCCTTATCACCTCCATCCTCGTGATCACTTGTTTCCAGTTTTGCTTTAAATTGTTTGAACAGTTTTTCAATTTTTTTAAAATTCATACTTTCCAGCCTACTAGAAAACGAAATTTGTTAGAGAAAGAAAATCCAAGACTTGTAGGTTCGCTGAAAAACCAAACACAGGCGAATATTATGTAAGATTGCATGGCACGTTAAGAGAAGATTCACATTTTGGTGCCTGAAGAATTTTTGGGAGGGGGAGGGGTGGCTGGCTGGGAAACAGCAAAATTTGTATCCAAATTTTTAGAGTTGTCGACCTTTTACCATCCTCCACTTTCCCGTATAACAGCAAGTGCTGATGGGAATATTCAGCAAATTTATTGTTCGACAAAAATTACGCCTATATATGCATTTAACCGGCTTACAATAAATTTTTTCAACTGAATCAATGTATGATTTACCCTCCAAATTTAGATGGATTTTGGCTGCATAATCTATTCCAAATAAAATCTATTTTCCATTTATTGATCCAGTTCACTATTTTTTATCACTCAAAACCTTCGACTATAGTTGGATTGGGGATTTGTGGTTATCCGTTCACAATGGGTGGCAGTTCCACGCATCCTTGAATGACTGCAATAAACGTTGAATTAGGTCGTAGAAGAAGGAATGCAGACAAAATAGGTCCACATCCGAATCCGAATCCACATCCAAAATTCTGTTTTAGTTCCTTCTCTATTTCCATATTTCAAATAAAAGGTTAAAGGGGGATTTTGCAAAATAATACAGAAGGTAGAACCAACTCACCTAAAAATATCCATAAAAGTTACAGTACGGGTCCTTAGGTGACCCGTGGAGGAAGAATCTGCCCGACATCATACTCCGTTTATGTGAACAGAAATGAAATCCAATTCAAAATCGTTAAAAATCGTTCCATTAACAGATTTTCAAAACTTAGGGGAAAGGGTAAGGAAAACGACAAAAGAGCTCGGCGCCAAAGTTTTCTTTGGCTTTAGTTAAAAATTTACATTCAAAAATGAATATTAATTCTATTACAAATGGCTGCCGTGTCTACTGCCAACCATCAGTGCGATCATCGCCTAGGAAAAGCATGGGAATTTACTTTAAACTTCTTCAGATGACTCCAAAGTAAGACGACTAACTCCAAATTCCCCTCTATCTCTCTCTCAATAAACAGCGAGTCAATCTCGCATACATGGGTAATAAGGGTTAACTTTTGCGGCATATAGCATTAGCGATAATTAAAACTATAGCCTATTACCATTATGTATATATACTACGTTTAGTTCTCCTGTTATACTTATTATTCGATGAGACCACGAAATAAACGAAATATAACTAAAGAGGAATCTCAGACGATTTTAATTAACTGTTGGTGTAATGGGTAAGGTGTTGAGCTAATGTGTCAAAGATCTAAAGTTCGAGTCCCCACCCATCCGTTGTAATAAATAAATTTCTTAAAATTAACATTGAGTACGAGTCCTCTATGTCAGAATAGCAAATAATACAAAGGCAACCTATTTCGAATTAAGTATTCTTCTTAACTTGTGTTCATTGAACACTTTTTGAACGGATTCAAAAAATGACTCCAAATCTAGCTCAGAAATAGAGAATTGGGTCATATACTGCGTTCTTGAACTATGGTTTGCCGCATTTCTTTTCACTTTACAAACGCGTTCCCGCCAAATTGCACCTGTTTTAAATGGAATTAAAATTCATTCCCGAACAGATTCTTCCTCCACGGGGATTAGGGGCGGGATGTTTCTAGACAAATTCTTTATTTCATCAATATAATTACAAAACTTAGAAAGATTTGATACAGATATTATGAAATTTTAGTTCACGATTTCCCTCATAGTCTCTATTTTATTTCAAAGTTCTCAGTTGAGAAGTCTCTGAGTTACAGAATTTAGAAAAATAAAACAAAAATGACGGAAAATAAAAAACGGGGCTAAAATTCGGGGGTTTGGGTTGAAAATTGGACAAACCCGAAAATATAACTTATCCTCCAGTTCTATTGGATTTTTAATATATATTTATGTATAGAAAATTGTTTTATCTTATTTCATGGGAAAAATAACCAATTTCTTTTTAATAAACATAGAATTTCATAAATTCAAAATATAGGATAGAAACTGGACGATTTGGGGTGACGTTTTTGAAAAAAAGGAGCGTTTTTAGTTTTCACTATCTCCCCTGCAGTTTGATTTCGTCCCCAAACGTCTTTCCGAACAAACCTCAGCAATGGCACTCTAGCAAAAATGCTATAATGTTTCAAAAATGTACAAACATAATTTTAAAATTATCTCAACTAATTAGACAGGCTATTATTTTATTATGTTTTACATTTAATTCTTGATCTATTAGTTGATCGTAGCCCTAAAAACTATAGAATAGAAACACAACAAATCTCAGTTTTCTTACTTTTAGTAATAACTTTAGAAATGAAATAGACGGAAACATAAAATTTTACTCTCCAATTAATAATTACATCTTTTACATTCCAGAATTTTGTAATAATTTTTTCTAAATAGTTTAGCTATAACTTTATTTGTTCAATATAAGACGCTTTTCAAAGTATGTCTCCCGGCCACCCCTACACCTAACGCAATCTTCAACAAATTCAGGAACTAAGCATCAATCAATTAGATGATTGAAATGTTAAAATCCACATTCTGATTTTTATTTTTATGTGTTGTTGGGCTTCCAGTAGGAAAATTATAGGTTTTCCACGTACGATAAATCCTAAAAATAAAGGAGCTTTGTTTAGTAAGATAATAAATGGATCTGATTCCATTTAAAACATACATACGCTGGTTATACTCTACTCGAAATGAGATGAACATTGTCATCATCTAAATTATCAATCTCACCACCACAATTCCTGTCATGATTCTCAAAATTTTACAGTTTACAACGAGGATCTGGAAAGTTTGCAGCCGTGTCGTTATCATTGGATCTTGTCCAAACCGGCGGCAATAATGCCCTTTCTTATGAGCTTAGTCAGCTTACTACTTACTTCGGCCAAGTTTCACATCCTCAAGAAGATTTAGCAATTTGTTGTACAACGGAACAACTAGAGATAAAGTTGGATAACTCGTTGCCTCAACGTTGTGGAAAGAGCAAACTTCTCACGAATTTGAAAACGTCTTGAAGAATGGTCCACTACTTTTGATTTTATTCACTTTTTTCTAAGATCTTGATCCTTAGGATTTCATCAAGAGCATTTCGGAAATTCAAGATTCGTTTTTAGAAGAAAAATGTAGGATTCTATCTTGTTGGAAAATCCGTTATGGGTTCGTGAACAATTATGAATCCTTCAGCACAAAGCATTCTGTCTTCTTCATTCTCCACGTATTCCATTTTAATACCACATGCTCGTAGGTTTTTATAGAATTTGGCAATCCTTTGTGGAGAAGCTCTGATTGAGGCAACGATATTCCGGGCCTGATAAATAATGCCAATAAATTACAATTGGCTATAAATATTAAAGACCTCACTTTTTCAATAAATGTTAACATAGATTCAAGAGCACTTTTAGCACAGAGGTTAATAACGTGTGCAAAGCAAAAGATTCACCGATCTTTCTCGAATGGCCTGATATTATTCTTCGTTAAAGTGCACAATATGATCAATGAACGTTTTTTTTAGTTAGCGTTTTCTGTTGTAATCGCCAATATCTGAGACAAAACCCAAATCAGTAAACATTAAGAGGCAAATCACATTATAAATATGGTTATATTTTTTTAGTTTTAATACTTAAAAATTGTTTCATAAAACTGTTCTGCGATGTTGAAACCAGAATGTTGAAATCCTATAATGATGTCTATTGGTTTATACTTGGTGTACAAATTCGATGCAATAAAAGACATTGTGCCTGTATCACGACAAACAATTTCTTGCAATGATTGCACTCAGCTCTAGCCTAATTTGTTTTTGTGTAATGTTTCCATACCCATAATTTTAAAACATATTTAGACTTAAAGGTTGACCTTAGTCTGTTCAATTTTGCGATCACATTTTTTTGCGCAACGCAAGGATTATGAATCCTTTGGTTGGAAATAGATGATTCTCAATAAATTTTGAATAAAAAATTCTTTTTATGTTCGCGCAATCAAATTTTCTTAAAAATATCACTTTTTTTAATTATTTTCTTAAATGACTTTTCTTGCTTCACGGATCAAGTCGGATGCTTTAACATATGTTCTTTGTTATATAATCAATAGTCCCACCAATTTTTCAATAAAATATATTCAGATTTAATTTACGCACTGAATATTGAAAGTTCCAGTATATTTACTATAGCAACCTAAATATGAACAAAATACATTTATACGCATAAATCGGATTTTTTATACAGAAAAATTTTTCTTCTATAGTCTTCCACCACTTGAATCAAGTTGTTCTTGTTCGTCTACCATAGCAGTAGATTATTTAAAATCAGTAATCATCTTGATTGCCCCCAAACTTTACTGGAGTCATCATCCAATCAATTTTTTTATATTTAAGTTGTTATAACTAAAAAATCATCGAAAATTTCCCGAGTTTTCTTAGATCTGTTTGCCCTTCCGAAGAGCTAATGCTTTCCGCTAAGATAGAAAACGCACAATCACTAATTAACCAGTCACTCATGATGGCTCGACGTCCAGAAGCCATTGGTTTTTTTTTAACAATCTGAATAACCTAGTGCTACCAAAAAAACTGGGAAAAACTAAAGGCAGTCGAAAGTTGGTCTATGACGGTCATTCAACAACTAAATTAGTCGTTGCAATATAACGATTTGGCTGCTGATTCGGCTTGGCGTGTACCTTACATCTAAATATTTTTATTGAAACTTGGTGAGATTATTGATTTTATTACAATAAACATATGTTCAAACATCAAACTTGATCCGTGAAGCGGGGAAAAAATTATTTAAGAAAACAATTTAAAAAATGCGATATTTTTAGGAAATCGAATGGCGAGAATATAAAAAATTTTGTTATTCAAAATTTTTTGAGAATCATCTCTTTACAAACAAAGGATTCATATAATCCTTGCGTCAAGCAAAAAAATTAAAGTGCAAAATGGAACAGACTACGTTGACCTATCTTTCCGTGACTCTGAGATACTTTCCACATCGTTCAATTATTGCTAATGATGAAAGGAGAGCATTAGCCGCCATACGGTTTGCTAAAATGTGTCATGACGGCTTTACCTATTCTGTGTCTAATCTCCTTATCTTTGCCGGTAATACAAAAAAAAACATCTTTGGTTTTAATAAAACATCATAAGTAACATTTTATGGGTTGTTAGTGATGCATTCAAAGCAGGGCAATTGTGACGTGGTCACGTTAATACGGCCCACTGATAGACAAGGCGCGCTTTTTCTCTCATTCTCAAGTCTTTACCAAAGCTGAACGCGGCCACGAAGTTATAAGCGGATAACACGTTCCCTATCGTGCCTATCCTTCAAGCAGCTTCATACGCTGCACCTAACCAAGTTCAAAGCGGTACTATTCAAAATAAACAAATAGTGTAACACTAATGATGTCATACCAGTTATTATGAGCAGTTGATACAAAACTATTGAAAAAATGTACTTTGCGGGAAAACAGTGTCTTTTTCAGCATCCGACGACAAAAATGGTGTCAAGTTTAAAATTGAACAGTAATCATTTTTTATTTCTTGTTTTTGTTGTCAGTTTCTTGAACGGGAATTAATTAGAAATTAACATTTCTTTAGCGCTGGTCAGATTTTAACCAATGAGAATAGATCACGTGATCGGGGGAACCAATAGAAGCGGGGAATATCTGTCATTTCGTCTGTCCTGCCCTCTTGAGGTAAGAAACTGTGTAATGCGGTAAAAGAATAAAAATCGCTTTCAAGGATACGCATTCTATTGGCTGTTGCCGGTCACGTGATCTGCTCCCATTGGTTATTGACTGACCAGCGCTAATGCACCAACAATCACGTGACTTTAGGCCCCTCCTGCGTTTTAGAGGTGGGCCACGGAGTGGAAACTTTAAACGTAAATAACTCGTAAAGTAAATTTTTCCCATAAACAGTATGATTGGGAGATATTTTTTTTCTCTTATTTTTAGTATATTTTATTTTTTTATTTTATTTTTGTGAGCCATCTCCTATTTTTTTTTGTTGACTTTTATCCAACATTCATCACATCCAACCGATTTTCGAATCTTGCAAGAAAATTAAAGAATTTAGTGGAAAATTTAAAATGAACCAAAACAGAGGTGAAATTTAACTAACTCGAATGTTATTAAATGAAAAGAATAAAGTCCCATCAGAATATAAAATATTCTTTCATTGTTGCAATCACAAAATTTTCCTTGGTAAGGTCGATAAAAAGTGTTAATTGGACAATGTTTGGTACTGCAAATCGGTACACATAGCCGACTTCAATTTTCGTCGGAAAGCGACGAATTTATTTTTGGCCGTAGCCACCCTGGTAGCACACTTACATCCATCGTCTATCATATAGATGTCTTAATGTCTAAATCAAATCTGATGTAGCTACAACCTAAATTGGATATCACATGGATGCTCAATTTTCTACGGCCTTATGCTATCTTCGTATAGATGTCCTATAGATCTACGTTTCTCATACGATCACGGACATCCATTTGTGTCTAGAAATTAGACGTTTAACAGACAGACGTAACATGACGTCTGTGAGATGTCTAAATTATCTGTCCACAGGATAGATGAGGAAGACAAGGACTTTAAATTTTCATAATTTTAACTGCTAAGATTAATTTAGACCCGTTGAACCAAATACGGCTGAAAGTATTAGAAAGTGGTGTAGTGGGTAGAGCACTAGAATACCACTCCAAAGAACGTGGTTTCGCGCCCACCGAGGAACGTTTCTTTTTTATCTTTTTGCTTAAATTTAAGTCTTTTGAAGACGGCTGTAAGCCGTACCCATTTGGATGTCTTACAGCGCGACATTAGTATAGACATAGGCAATCCTATGGACGTCGGGTTAAGATATCTCACTCGGCTGAAAAGATGGGCGACGTACATCTTATAGATAGAGGCGTGCTACCAGGGCACAGTGTGTAGGAATATGCTGATTTGTTTTTTTAGATTTTTGAAATCAAAGGCAGGTCAACTTTAACTTGAGCCCTAAGTTTGGGAAAGCTCCGTAGAGCTATATGCAAAATTAGGGTACTTTAAGGGGGGATAACTACAGAACGGGTAGAGCTAGGAAGAAAACTTTGAAATGAAGAGGTTCGCTAGCTGAACAATGCTCTTCTTTTTCAGATTTTTCGCGTCATAATTAATGTAGTCATTTTTAAATTGAAAACAGTTTTTATTTTTTTGCCCGTGTGTGTCCCTTTCTTCCCCTTCCCCCATTGCCACCCCGCGCTCCGTTTTCTCTGTCAAACAGAGAAAACGCGCGCTCATGAAGGGGCAAAAAAACCGGCGTGGGGGGTTACTTAGGACACTTTAATTTTTTTACTTTTTAGTTATAATTATTAATTAAGTTATGTATACATAAAACTGAGATAGCCATTGTATAGAAAATTTAATTTGCTATCCATTGGTTATGCACAAGTTGTGTAAAATTAAAAGTAAAATGCATAAATTTGTGTGAAACAAAAATGTTCTTCAAAAAGACCATTTTTGTGGGGGAGGACGTACAATTGCCGGAGGCTCCCCCCCCCCTTTTTTTTGGCTTGCCTGAACGTGTCCCAAATAGCCCCAACTGAAATGTCACATTTTACCCCGCTTGATTTTTCGCATATTTTTAGTTATTCCAACCTAACTATAACAGCTACGCAAATTTACCGTGTACCAAAAAAAGTAAAATAAATTTCACATCAAATTGTCTATTTCATTTTTTAATTATGCATCTGCAATGTGCACTTATTTTAATTGAAAGATTTTGCGAGATGTCTAGAAAAAACAAAAAAATTAATTTTTACTGATAACTCACAAAGTACTTGGCAGATGTCATAAAAATTTTTTTATCAATGTGCGTCACATAATTCCCCAGGTATGTTCAAAAATTATTTACAAAAAACTACGGAAACATGCTCAAAACTGCGATGTCCCATCTAGCCCCTGTCCCATCTAGCCCCGGTCTCCCCTACCAGCTTTGTATTAAAAATTACCTTTATAGATACCATAAAAACAATAAATGTTCTGTACTGTCCGAAAATTATGGGATGCCGTCTGCTTTTATACGGCAAATCTATAACTTAAATTATTTCCGATATTAAACCTAACAATTAATAAATCGATAAAATTCACGTCAAGCAAGAATAAAACCAATTCAACAAAAATAAACAAGGAAAATAACCATTAACGGGACGACGGGAAACATTTATCACTGATAGCTTACGTAGGGGAGAGCCACTGGCACACTTTTTTTTCTCTTACCTCCCATTCCCTTATTTTCCAACGTACAGTAGGTAACGTAAGTTTGGGAACGCGCGAGAGAACCTTATGTAAAAATGCGATTTTTGCGGCGTTCCCAAAAATCGAATTTTTGACAGATGGCAATGAAATTTTTTTAGAAGTAACCATGAAGGTTGGCTACTTCCTGCATTTTTTTCAGATTTTTACTGTTAAGGGCAGGGCATCCATAAATGGATGTAAAAGTTTAGGAACACGCGAGAGGAGATTATCAAAATCTGGCTACTTTGCCGGTCTATAAATAGGGAACCAAAAGGCATAGAACGACGCGAAAAGTTGGAAAATAAAGAGCTTCGTTAGTTCTACAAAATGCGTCATTTTTGAATTTTTCGAAACTCATTTAATGAGATGAATTTCGAATTGAAAATGGAATTTTTTATGTAATCCCTTTTTCCCCCTTCTATCCCATCCGCGGTGTTGCCACGATTTTTCTTTTATCTTGTTTTTGGAGGTGGGAAAATTTTGCCTTTTTCTTTGTTCTAGTAGGCGATATTTACCTCTCCCCTCCTACGAAAATAAAACAAAGGAGAAATCGCGACAAAACTGGGAAAAGGGGCTATCAAATGATTATATTTTTAAAATAAGTATTTATGTATAATACAACGTAATTCGACATAAATTGGGCAAACTAAGATTTTGTTCGAAAATGCCCCGGTCTACCCTATAATTCCGACCTGATTCCGATAAACAAAAAACTATGGTCAACAACTGTTAGTTTTTATTTAATATCCATGATCTTCATCAAATGTTGCGCTGAAAAATCATGTTTTGTTTGTGTTTGTTTGTTTTGTTTTTTATGTTTTTTGTTTTCTTTTTTACATTTTATCATAGCAGAGCTGTCTGTTTAATGTGAAAACCCCCCAAAACCTATATGTTAATATAAAATCTGCATGGATAATATAATCGTGCTGTCATTATAGTCTCGATTTAAAAATGTATGGGGTGCCGTTGTACCTTTTTACCAACAAAGAAATATTAAACAATAAATTAAACATTATAATAACTTAAATCAATCGTGATCTTGTATTCTAACAGAAATCTAACATTCATTACACAATTCTAACATTCATTTAACATTCATTAAATACCAATAACGCCGAGGTAACACTCTTTTAATTCAAATAAAACATACAAAATGAAATGTAAAATTAATCAAACCATCTATCGATTAACATTAGAGAAAACAATCAATCTTTCGGGTAAGCTATTATTTAATAAACCATGTATTGGCAAACCTAATATTAAATCAAACATCATTCGCAATCTAACAGATAAATTGATTGTGATAAATTAATCAATTATGTAATCAAACAGTTTATTTTAATAACAATTTAACGAGGGGTTGTCAACTAAAAAAAATCCTCGTACACCCTCGGATTTTTTCAAAAAAATCCCTAAAAAATCCCAAAAATCCCAAAAATCAAAAAATCAAAAAAATCCCAAAAATCCCAAAATTCCAAGAATTTTGGTTTAATCAATCGACAAAATTTTACAAGAATCGATTTTTCCGTTATCGATTCTAATTCCCCTTACTGTGTTAATAATTCCCCTTGGGCTTCTGTCTGTCTCTTGGTCTGTCTGCTGTCAGTGCCATGCTAGGAATTTTTGATGGGAAAAATGACTTCTATAAATTCTGGTATTTCTAGAGAGGATGACGATACATGGGAATTGTTAAAAGAAAACAAGGTCATTGTACCTGAAAGTATTAAAAAAATACTTTGTGAATGATATTCTCTTGAAAAATGATATTCTCTTCGAGGACAAAATGAATTATGATGCGGTCCGTCGTTTAAGCAATCCGAAGCTACGTTCGTTACTGAAACAAGTACCGGGAGCGGAAGGAACAATCTTTTATCTTAAACTTATGGATTTTTTGACAAATAGCTTTATTGATAAGAAACTTGATCCTTTAACGTGTACCAAATGTGGTTTTCAGTATTTAGTCTTCGTTGCTGGAGATATTGGATGTCTTGTGATTGTACCTACCCCCTAGGTAAACATTTTGTTACCCCCAATGCATATCTATGTTCTGAACTCAATGCTCATGGGTTAATTATGTTAATAGTCAGGCTAGGAAAAGACAACACACCACAGCTGTTCAAACCTTGGCTTTTTTCTAGTCAGCCATGCGAGTCATATTTCAAGGCTTGTCGCTCTTTTTCACCGGTTGGGAGCACCCAATTGACGTTTACATTGCTCGATTTTTTAATTCACTGATGTAGGAAGGCTGATGCCCACATTCGTTTAACATCCCTTGGTTCAGCTGATAACATTGTGTATCCGAGGCATATTAAAAACCAAGAACGTTATGGCAGCCTGTCGGAGGAAACATACCTGTGCGACACACTTCCTTCTTTGGATGAAATTAAAAATACGATGGAAAAGGCTAGGGTCGACGCCAAAATGGAATTGGAAGCACTGGGGGTTTGTTTAGGCGACTCAGATGACAAAATTTTCAATTTTGACGCGCGTTTAGCCTTTAAATTAAGCGAGTCGTTGGAAGCGCCAGCCCCTACTGATGATGACGCTTTTGAATTTGATGAATGTGAAGAAGTTGCTTGCGAAGGAGAGGATACTTTAATTTCATTGATTCCTATGAAAAGAGTTTATTGAAATCAATTGAAGGCGCGCAGCTTACAGATTACAGTTCCTTGTTAGAAAGCAGACTGATAAAATATTGCGAAAAGGAAAAGCCAGTTCGTGATACTGACCAAGAGATTTTGTCTAGTCCTTTTATCGTAATAACAAGAGAAGATGGGGCCGTAGTAACTTTTAAAAAGCAGACAATAGTATGGCTTTGTGAAAATGGAGTTAAAAAACAGAGTAACGATCGCCTCAAAAGAGTTACTCAGAGCTCAAATTTCTTACTTGCACAAAAATTGATTATAAATTTTCCGGAAAAAAGGAAAATTCGTATTGGGGATTGGTGTATGTTTAAGAGTGATGTAACTGGTAGAGGTAAAAAAAAGAAACAAAGAGTGTGTACTTTCTTTTATGTTGATGTCCGGGGGGAAAAATGAGATGAAGCAAATCATTTTAACTGGGACGGAGAGAAAAATGTGGGTGCTCAATGTGATTGGTATTGTTTTGATCATGTCAACCAGCAATTAACAGGAAGACTTATCGAGCAGCCAATGTTTGCGCACGGGTATCATTGCTGTAGTAATTATATATGTAGTTTGCCTCCCCCTGTGATAAATAATGAGTCCCAACTTTTGTTTTCTTCCGATATCACTGTTATGGAAATGAAAAACTTAATAAAAGGATTCTGTCTTTAAAGTTCTTGTTTATTACATAAGTTTAAAAAATTATGCAAAATATCTTAAAAATCACGAAAAATCACGAAAATCTTTAAACAATCGAAAAAATCTTAAGAAAATCTAAAAATCCCCCAAAAAATCCGAAAAATCGTAAAAAATCTGAAAAAATCAAAAAATCTGAAAAAATCTGAAAAAATCCAAAAAATCTGAAAAATTGATTTTTGGATTTAAGATCCGTACACCTTCGGATCGAGTTGACAACCCCTCGCAATTTAAAGGAAATGGATATGGTTAACATTTCGAAAATGAATATTTAATTCTATTCCTTGAATCAATCAATTAACAAATGAAGTGTAGAGGCTAAGCTAAAAATTAGAAATAAAGAATCATTAAAATTGTAATGTAATTGAAGTTTGAAAAACAATTAAGGAATCAGCAAAGCGTTTATTTGTTGGGTAATATATAGACTCATTGGCTTTGTAGAATACTTCTCTGTCAGGCCACTAGAGGCATCATAAAATAACAGAAGTCCGCAGAAGTAGGCCTCGTACGCACGTAGTAGCCTACTCATGATATTATATACATACGCAAGCGTCCGCAACAAGCAAAATTTGTCCCGCTCATATATAGGGCGAATTAAAATAAACGTGGAAATTCAGAGAGAGGACTCCAACAACGAAAAAAAAAACCAACGAACATGGCAGGATTTCTAGATAGTTCCACAAAATTGTAGGAAAATGCATTCATGCATTTTTGCCGTGCCGATATCGAAAGCTATAACCGGAAATCTGGAGAAATTGTCCCATCACAGTTGCGCATATTGGTTGCATTTATTCGTTTTTATATCACGCTCATTTTCTGATACAAAATATATTTGGGAACGTGGATTTAAAATTTTTATTCGTTATCAGAAAATAATTTTCATATTAAAACGAATGTGAACCAACACGCGCGAATCCCGGGACACGTTCCACCAGTGCATTTTCGAAAATAAAAAAATTTTGATTGATGACTGACGCACCTTGTTTGCTACTTTAAAAGTTGTCTTTGATCTCTGCGTGAAGCCAGTCAATTTCCCGATTCCTTATTTCTGGGTACATGTATACGATCTGAAATAATTTTTCATAAAAATGATGGGGGCGAATGGGGATGATGGTAGATCACCATTCTAGATATAACGAAATGGCATGAAATATAATGAAAATCAAGTACAGAAATTAAATTACAAAATTAGAAGTGCAACAGCATCATAATTCGTGTTTTGTGTTGCGTGATTCTGACCGCTAGATGACAAAGTTTAAAAAAGGGGCGGGGAGAAAAGAATGGAGGCAAAACCATTCGCCATATCCCATATGAGTTGTTAATGCTTCGGGGTTAGTATAGGCTACATTATTTCTGAATTTTTGTTTTATTTTTTAATTTGCCCGATTGAATAATAGATAATAGGTTTGATGCAGGTTTACGGAGCTATTATTTTACATTTGATTTTAAGGTTAGATTTGATTGCAAGTTTGATTTGATAAATCTAATATCCCAGGTTTGCCGCTATGTTACCCTTTGATGTTTGTTTAGATAAGTGTTTTATATAATGTTGTTTGTTTAATTATAGATTGATGTTAAATGATAGGTTTGTTGTTAAAAAGGTACAACGGCACCCCATAAAAATGGATCTAGTTTAGTTATCTTTTCCGCATTTCAGAATTGAATGAATGCAGAAAATTGTAGAAAAGAAAATAAAACCGAAGAGTTCTGTACTTAAGACTAGTTCGTGTTTATTGTTTATTCTAAAATAGACTCTTTCTTGACAATTAGATTGCAGTAGAAAGGCATTTATAAAACTCGGCACGTTTTCCCAAGACTGAAGCACACAATATGGGTCGCGATTTTTTTGGATTTTATTTTTTTATTGTTTTGACCACCAACTACATCCTTGCGTGTTATGCACTGGAATTACAAACTTTCCTACAACAATAAAGTGAAGAATGCCAAAGTCCTCGGCCCCTATTGAGTATGTACCGTTATCCCTTTGCCATAGGAGAACGAGAAAATAAAACCGACGGGTCGTCACATTTCAATCGTCCTTTGCGTGTGGTTTAGGTATTCAAATCCGGTATTTTTTTATTGCCCGATTGGTTCTATATTATCATTGTGGTTGATTTGCCGAAAGGAAGTTTTGAGATTCCTCAGGGGTCGAAATTCAGCACGCCAGACTCGTCGTGTTGTGGATCTTTCAGTATTCTGCCAGCCGCTGTAGTCGCCACTTCGAAAGTTACTTAGATGCAGGTATACTAGTTAACTGGAACTTCACAGAAAAAACCTCGATTTTTTAAAATCTATTTGGTGGTTTGGCTAAGTTTTTTAATTTGTTTCAGCAGTTGAAAACTGCAAGTGCGACCGCCATCCTTGCGGCGCTTTCGTTCATAGTCTGGAGTTTGCCTGTGAGCTCTGTTCCCGATGCTAACGGCGATACTTTACCGTTGACACGTCCAGCTTCTTGGGCAAAGATTGGTCGAGTCGTCTACCTTCCTGCCTATTACCACGATGGCCGCTCTTCCAGCAATGTCCGAAGCTTTCTTCCGATCAACCGCGTTCATCCCGACTACCAGCATCCGATTTATTTCCAGGGATCCTATCGTTCGCCGTTTGACGTAATCCAGCAGCACCAACCGTCCAACTTTCTATACCCATATTCAAATGACGTCCATCAAGATCTAAAGGATATTGATATCTTGAACAATGGATTGCAGGCCAGGAGGCGAACTGGTTTTGAGAATGTGATTATGCCGAGTTTCGATTCAGTTCCACGACACGCAAGTTTTACGGACAAGTCCTTTTTAGCATTTTTCAGCAAAGTTATCATGCCCGTTAGGTTTGTCAATAGAGTTAGCTCTTTTCCGAATGTCAGAGTATCTTACAAAAACATTACCTTAACCGGAATTGCGATTGGTTAACTAGTGCAACTACGACGAATTATATGCGGAATTATGTGAGATGTATTTTGCATGATTTTAACAGATTTTACAATCAGTAATTTTTTATTGACATTGAGTTAATCTATTTGACCTTTTGAAGACCAATCTTTAATAATTTAACTAAAATTTACATTTATTGCATTGGTAATTCTGTCTGTTCTATGTTGTATGTTCAGAAATGATTCATTAGAACTGTTATTATTCAAAAATTTATCAGAGAAAATATAATTTTATTTATCGTAAATCATTCCGGTAGCCTAGTTATATTTAATCAACACATGAGTTCCGGTCGGGCCACGTAAAAAAGAAGAATATGATTTATGAACGACATCCCGCTTACACACGACAAAGACGATCTTTCGTGTTATTAAATTGTAAAGTGTTTATTGAGAATAAGATAAACTGGTCGTCAAATTTGGTAACTCGGAGAAAGCTGGCCTTCTTTACCGAAAGGTGTTACAAAAGGGCATCGAACCCTTGGGGCCAAAGATCCATCTTTCTTTATTACCTACCTGAAAGATGAAGAAATCCTTGCAAAAAAACTTTCTCACAAAACAAAAAAAAAGTTACCACATTGCGCGGGTAATTATCCCGGCAGACAGTTATTAAGTATACCAACATCTTCCAAAAAAAGGGGGGCATATCGAATTGAATGCACGTCTCGTATTCTTCTTATTTCATTCAACACGATTAATAAGTTCATTACGATTCATTTGCATTCAAACTGCCTTCCGAGGAATTACCGATTTTCTTCGTTTCACAACTGCTCTATATTCTCGGTAGCCTATAATATTAAATTACCTAAGTGGAAAAAGTAATATTCGCTTGATCTAAAAAAAAGTCGTAGGCAAAAGTAAATATACTATGTATATCTCGCTCATACTGCTAGCAGTTTACGCAATACAAAAATTTATAAAACAGTTTTGTGGCAAGACTGATGATATATATTTTTTATGTACGTCGTAATTAGACTTTAGAAGTTCTTTTTTTAAATATATAGTAAAAAACATGCAAGTATGTTTGATTTATTCTCACAAAAGAAAAAACGATAACTTTTATTCAAGAGAAACTTTCGTAGGCTAGAGTGAAATTGGAAATGGAGCGGCACATCTGTTCAATCTGGCGGTTTAATTCTCTGGGTCCGCAGCTGAAAACGTCCACCCGTTCCCTGAATATAATACAACAACAGTTAGTCAAAATAAAAAATAGTATGTGAAAAAAAAAATAAGATTCAATTGTAATACTATATACCTGGAATAAGTCTCTTTCCACGACGTGAAAAGTTCCTTCCACTTTGGACGACCGTATTCCAATCGCCGAAGGAGATTTGGGTATTTTTGGCTAAGAATAATTTCCACCTAGAACCAAATGATTGATTTTATTTTGTTATTCGAATTTGTTTTGATGTCAACTCACTGGCGAGAAACCACGACAGGCCGCAGGGGCTGGGCGTGTAACGTGGAGTCTAATTTCCAGCTTATCTGGACGAGGACTAGCCCACGCGTCCTCGATCAGTTGATCGATGGCAGCCGATGCCCACAAAAGACTTTCCGCCTTTTGGACGCAAAAAACGATATGCAGGCGCTCCGGTCGGGCGTTCCAGCCGTTCCGTCTAAACACAGACAAGAGTTTCGTGATTATTTAATTGCTTACTGGTAAACATTTAACTTGTATTATATACATTAAATTGTGGATGACACACAAGAAAGGCGTGAATCCGATACCCCCGGCTATGCAGATCACCGTTCTGCTGTTGATGACGTCAGAAAACGGACTGGAAAATGGGCCATCCACATAAAGCTCGACATCATCTCTCTGGGTTTTTCCTAGGAGACTTTTCAATTGCTCTAAATCATTTGTAAGAAATTCAATTCATCGTTTACAACAATGAGCTTTGATTATTCCTTCAATTATGTCATACATACTGCACCAATCTCCCCTAGTTTTCATGTGGACCGTCCAACTGGCGTGAGTCATATCACAACACTAAAATTTAAATTTGTTTTTATTGGCGCAAAATTTGAAATTTGAATTTTAAAAAATCATTTTCAAAATCTTACCGAAGAGAGAGAGAATGGATGCCACTGGAAACCAGAGATGACTGGACATTGAAGGAACACGTACTGCGTTTCGATTGATGATGGAGGAGAAACAACAAAACAAAGAAAAAATTCAAGTGTTAATTTATTCCGAAATGGTTTTTGTCATTTTTCTTTTGAAGAAAACATATTTATGAATTATGAATGAAGGTGGGGGAACTAACTTGTCCAGGCTGGGAATGACTCATCCAGCGATCAACAACCAGTTCGATAACGTCTGGTTCGTGCACGACGACGCGGGACACGCTGACCGGCTGGCGCCGACTGACTTTGCGCCAACTCCAGTCGAAAAGGTAAAGGATAATCGGAATCGTCACATAAAGCCAAGTGTAGCCCTTCATGGGTATGAAAACTGGAGGCGGCCCATCTTGGTCGTCGTTCCCCGGCCAGTGGTCCCGCCAATTCGTTTGCTCCTTCAGCATTCCGCTAGAAATGCGCGGCAAGCATTTCAATGCGCACTTTAGACACTTGCCAAAGACGGCCATGTTCGGTAATGGACGGTACGGCGCACTCACCTGGTGGGATGGAAGACCAGGAGGACTAAAAAGGGTCCGAACAGAAAGTGATGACTGTAGTAAAATGTGTTGAAATGTCGGGTGCGGAACCAACTGGCGGACGTCACTAGGATCATTGTCAGTATCAAAATCATCAACACACCCGTAATCCCTGGAACTAATAAAACGCACCTTTTTTTTTACACTCCGGGTTCAATGTCACAAAGGTAATAATATTAAGAGAAAAGCTTTGAATTGAATTACGTGTAAAGAAGACCAACTGTAAAGGATCCTGTCCGGGTGATTCCGCGATATTGACTTCAATCCATCGGTGGTTGTAATAGAGCGAACAATTGACCGCGTTGACCAAATGGGCTCCGGTATGAATAACTGGACAACGAAAAATCGTGGGTGGGAAATGTCATTTCATTAAAGATGAGCGGTTCCGGTTTCTTTCGATGTGAATTACATACCCGAAGCGATAATGACGGTGAAAGCGCAAGTGATGTGAAACCGTTCGGCTTGGTTGAAAAACAGACGGATAAAACGGGCTGATAAGCCACAACGACCCAGAAGACGACAACAATAACGGCGCAAGGTGGTGGCTGCCCGCTTGCAAGTCGGCAGAAGTATAAGACCGCAACTGACATTCAAAACGGCTCCCGTACCGCGCGAAATGCACAAACCGCTCTAAACAGTCGTGGTTTTTTTTTGTTTTGTTTTCAATTTTTTTAAAGAAATTATTATTAAGAAAAAATAAAAATAAAAATAAAACAAGTTTTAGGAGTTGCGCAACAGATGGAATAATATGTATGACTCACTCCTAGAATTTGATGGAGGTAATAGTACTGGGGTTGCCCTTTGTAGAGGCGGTAAGTATTCCAGAAAATAATTCCGTTCAATATTAACCAGACGGCCTTTTGTTATGTGTTTGAAAACTAAATTATCATGAGGTCTGAAAAAAGTCGAGTAACAATAATATTTGAAAAAAATCGAGTTATATTACGTGAAAGGCGTGCGATGGGCGGAGCCAACTCGACGAAAACATGTTGACCATATTTGGCACTTGAGAAAAATATAAGCGACTGACTTTATTAACACGAATTTAAAAACTATGGCGATGTCTCACGCATCCCGACACTGTAACAAACCAAGCGACCTCATGATTGGCAGCAGTCAAATTGGCACATTTGCTGGTCAATTAACTGGCGTGTTGCAGGGGCAAAACCAGAAACGAGTGTGTGGAGCGGGAGCGTGATTTGAACTTTTGCTTTCGCTGAGAGATGCATTGACACTGCGTCGAACAAAAGGCAGCAGCCGAGTATTTTCGAAGGAGAGACTCTCTCTCTCTCCCTCTCTCACTTCTTGTTGCACGCCAGTCTCAGTTTTTTTTTTCTTTTTCTTCTTTTTCCCGTTGCTATGGCAACACATCCCAAAGAAAAGAAGGAAAAAAAAAGATGAGTTTCTTCTCTCTCTCTTTCTCTCCCCCCCCCCCCCCCCTGTCTACGGTCGCTCTCTACCCGACTGAAAATAAACCCTAAATGGAAATAACAGTATACGTATGTTTCATATCCACCGTCTCGCATCCCAAAATGCATGGAAAAAAATGCTGCGTGCCGGAATCCCCTCCGGCTTCGTTGTAACCCCAAAGTATATAGTCACCAGCAGCACCGATACGGGCGGCGAGAGCGCGAGCGCTAGAGAGAAAAAATCACAATAAATTGCCAAACATTTGTGTAAGAGCGTGTGTTACAAATCGACGTGATTTTTAGCCATTTGCTGGCGCCGGTGTGTGCAAACAATACACCGGTCAAACGAGGAGATAGAGGGTCGTAGAGCGGCACGATTATTTGGTTATATGCAGAGTGAAACTTTAGCTCGGTTCTACTTGACATATGGCCTTGGATCTCTCTTCCACTTCAAAATATCTTGTGTATCCTTGTTTATTTTCTTTTTCTTTCTTTCTTTCTTTTTTCGAAGCGCGCGGTTCCCACAGTCATTTTTCCAAAAGCCATTTCCAGTTTCTTCCGAGATACAATATAATATACTTTATTTTTCAAAAAAATCAAATAAATGAACAAAGACCTGAATTCTTTTTTAAAAAATATTAAGAGTTAATCAGCGTAAACGGAAGGTCGGATGACACCGAGGAATCGTCGGTTGCGCAGCTGCCCGTCAGCCAGAGAATGAGGGTCCCTCCACAAAACCTGTTGGAATACAAATCATTTTTCGGCTTTTGTTTTGAAACATCCTCATTTCGAAAGTGTTTAAGAACCAGAAATGTTTGATTTATTTTGAGCGCTTCTGGGTCTATCCGTGAACCCTATCCGTGAACTTTTCAACGACTTTTGAATTTATGATCTCTTGGCCAGCCAAGTGGGTCTTGAGGAAATCTAAATTTTCAGCGCAATCTCAACAAAACTGTTGGTAAAAAGTAAAAGCTCGCGTATGTATTCAAAACGAGATGAGCACGCATAATTCAAAAAACGGTGTAGTGGCAAAACGATTAAACATGTCAAAAAGCGATCGGCATTGGCTTATGATTTTTTTTTTCCAATGATGTGCTAAATCATTTCAACGTATGTATAATACTCTAGATGGTTCTAGACCATTAAAGTATACAGTTGATGCCGTTTTACGCAGCAATAATAATAATAGATAAGATGATAGCGAATAATGAGCGTTGAAATATTATTGTAACCGCCCGGCGGATTTCGAACAGATTTTTTTACGTATGGGATGACGATGGAAAATAACACTAAACGCCATCTAGTAGCGATCCTTTTCTATACCAGCCGAAGGAGCTACTACCTTGGAAGCGATGTAATGTCCGTTGCGGATATTCCTGCTGTATCTTCGGATTTCTTCGGCCGTCGATCGACGATTAGATCTGGGGCGATTGTAACGCGGCTCTTCATTAGCATTGGCGTAGCGTAGCGACCGGCGGGCGAAGGGCGACTCGTCAAGCAGCAGTTGCTGGGGCTGGGCGCTGGGGCGTCTGACGAATTGGTCCCTGTAAAGTGAATGACGTCTAACAGTTGGCGCGTGATGTGCTGGCTTGGTGTCAAAAAAGTTGTCCTCCGTTCCATCTTGGCTAGCGACTCCGATAACATATTTGGGGAGACTTCTCTCCGGGGTGGCGTCCGGCGACAGCTGCTGCGCCTGCTGCTGCTGTCGAGCTGATTGCTCAGTCAAGAAGGGGGGATACTGTGGGTAGTCGTCGCTGTCAAAGCTATTGAATTCCGTTTCGAATTTGAACGGACTGTTGTTTTGTAGGTCGTTGAGTTGTCGTATGTCGTGTTGGACCGGTGCGGTTCTGGTGACGAGTGCTGGTGAGATGACCGAGTCTTGGAATTCGTCCCGGTCTTTAGATTCGGATGGGGTAAAAGCTGGCGGGATGGAATAGTAAGTCGAATCGTCGTTGGTGTTGGTCTGCGGTGAGGACTCGAAGATCGGATCAATGGCCGAAAACTGCAATTCGTCTCTGGCGCCGTTCAATTCGCGACCTTTGCGGCCAGTCTGCAGGAAAGGATCGAAGGCGTAATAGTTGCCGATGATTTCCTCAAAAGCCGATTGCTTGAGGACATCCGGAAATCCTCCGTCGTCAAACTGGGCTGAACACGAGCCAGCTGTGATCAGCAGTAAGGCGCTTAGAAGCTTCACGGAAAACTAAATTGAATTTTTCAAAAAGATGATTTTGAATATGAAATATGAAAAAATGCTCCAAAATGCACGTACCATGTTGCGTGTTTGTTTTTAAAAGATAGGGATAATCCAAATGCCGTTGGGTGCTGATGTGGTGGTATGGACAGGTAGATGCAGACTGAGACAAGTAACCAACTCTTACAATTCCTTTATATAGTTTACACACACGTCTGGGAGATGGGCGCTTTCTCCACTTAGAGGCAAAACAGCCTATAGGCTTCCTCTTCAGAGTCCAGCACACACTCTCTCACATCTTTTTCTTTTCATCCGCCCATGGCCAGCTATAATAGCAACTACCATCAGCTCCGCAGCTCTTCCCTCGTAAAAGAAGATGAAATAACTTCACCTGGTGTGTAGTAAGAGACGTCGTTCAGGGGTGGATGACCATATGTCGTCATTTATCGCCTCCTACTTGCTGAAATAGGCCACTGGACCATCAACATCCATCTCGACTTATGTACGCATGTTTACGTTGGAAATTATATCGGTCCGTTCACTCGTATTACCGCATTGTACGACCGCCACTCGAATCCTTTTTTGAAAAAAAAAAAAATCGCTCCGTATTGAAGAGGAAAATTGTGCAGATTCATATGGATTTGTCTTTGTGCTACATGGCACTGCTGTGGAATAAATAGACGGACTGAAAGGTTTTCGATTAGAGAGAGCACAGCCCGATGATTATCCAGTTTCTTGATGTCCCGTTTTCCTCCATGTCGTTGTGTACAACGAAAATATTGTTCTTTTTATTTGCAGCAGGCTACTACTTGCCGGTCAGAGCAAATGATGAAAGTTTTATCCGCTTCTTTGTATATCTCTCGACATGATTTTTAGGCAAATTATCGTGATTGTGATCGATTGCTTACATTTCCAAATTTTCTTTTCCACTTTTCTTAAGGAATCAGAGTGGAGCTTGGCGATGATGATCATTGGTTATCGTGGGAAGAAAAAAAAGTGTTGGATGCGAGAACCTATATATCTCGTCAAATGGTAAAGGCATCATTTTTTCGTTCATCTACATTATAAAACCTTCAAGCGCACTTGAAGATATGTACTGGATGTTGCACGACTTGTTTGCTTGTTTTTCAGAGCGCGTACGGACAAGACAGCGCACGAAAGAGTGTTTGTGGGTGAAGATGTGCCTCGAGACATTCTAACTTTCATCGTCAGTTTCAGTTGTCACATATATATTCTGTTTTTAATGCCAAACCATTTTCTTTGTTACAGTTCTAAAGGCAATATCGCGTACGAATTCATCATCTAGTCGCGGAGGGAGAAATTTTCTTGGGCCATTCTTTTGGGGCTTTCCGAGGGCTTTCTTTTGAAATAAATTTTCAAAAAATGTGTCTAGTATGATACGATCGTCGCTGACACGATACATTAGATTTTGCGCTTAAACTTTGCGAAAACATGAAATGCACAATTTTTTTTACCAGCAGCAGCACATCACGATGTGCACAATAGACTTTTCGCATAGGTGTGGATTAGGATCGTAAAATGCTTTATGTGTTTGATACCCAAGCACCCGCTAGCACCACCGCCATATGGTATTTTTATGACTTATTTTTCTGTACTACATTTTTAAACTATAAAACTCGTTTACCGTGTCTTCGATTTGGTTATAATGTTCATCGAACTTTTACTTGTGATGCAAAAGAAACTTAAATGCGCTTAAACGCTTATTATCGCCTTATGTTCGTAATCTTAAATAAATAGCGTCTGTGAAATTGTTTTCAATTTCACCTCAGACAACTTTCGTTCTCGACATGTGTCATTTTTACATAAAAATCCCGTGAATTTGAATGGAGAATTTCGTCACTTTCCAATCGTAGCGGCAGCAGCAGCTAGACGAGTCACTGCTGCGCCATTGTCTAAAAAAGAATTTGCCAAGATTATACTTCAACGCATGTTGAAAAAGAAGAATAACCATCTCATGCTACTTTTTTATCATTCCGTATATTTTAAAGAAAAATACACACACAGCCCATCAATGTCAGGTAGCGTAAGGATAACGATGTCTTTAGGACTTTCTATGCCTTTGGGATAATGACGAGAACTTTCACCGTTTCAATAATATTTTTATAATTTTTTTTTCTTTTCAGTTTTATATTATGTATTTATTTTTATGCTTCCCGGGAGAATCGCCATTGTTCTTGTTTCTTTGGCTTCACTGCATCGAGAAATTTTGCGTGCTAATGAGACTCGTTCCTTTCGAATCAGCAAGTTTTCACTATACCTATACGAAAACGCAATTTTTTTAAGAGCGACGAATAAATCCAAAAGTCGACAAAAACAGCTCTTGATGAATGGCTATCCTGCTGTATACATGTTCAAATAAACCATCTTTATATGCTATTTTTGATGCATCATTGATGAATCATTCATGCGAAACCTCTAATTTTCCACATGGTTGGAAAATGATCGCACGGTGATATTACAGCGACTACGAAAGTGGAAAAAGTGTACAGCAAGTATAGACAACTAGCTCTTCCATTTACGTTCTCACGTTCGCACCAATTCACTTTCTCACGTTGGTTTTCACGCTGGGCCATCGAAACTCGTCAGTTGGCTGCGCGTATGTTGCAGATTTATTGTATACCCAAAATAACCCAAATTTTTTTCAAAAGAAATTCTAAAATTTCTTCTCTCGTTATAAAATATAGAACTGGTCGTGATTGCTGGGGTCGCATTTACAGACGAAGATGATGAGATTGGAGGGATAAATCTAATATTACAAATTGCCATTGGCGATAACATGTAGATCTAGAGAAGTTATTTGAATTTGAATATCGAGGATACAATTCAAATTTTCTAGTTAAAGAATTGAGGTAACCAAGTTACGACTTGGCCTCCGCTATTAAATCCTCGACATTTGAGTGGCGATGAGGCTGCAGCCTTTTCATCTTGTGTCTTTATTTCTAGAAAGGCGCCTGCTAGCAATAATTCGTCTAAATGACTAATAATGACCGAAGGCCTTCGCATCACCTGTTGGTTTTTTTTTCTTCTTCTTCGCTAGAACAGAGACATCGCAGAGAGGAAAAATGAACTAGCCATTCATAAAGTGGGTTAATGGAGCGAACCATCCAGCAACCATCATCGTCACTTAGACTAATAAGGAAGTCCGTGTTGTGTGTTAAAGGAAACAGACATACGTAGACGTGGTTATAAAGCCCAATTAATAATTAAAATTTTGGCTGAGCTACAACTAGCAGCAGGAAAATAAGTGCGATAACCTCTTTTTGCCATTCGGTTTTTAATTCCAAACTGTTTCTTTTATTGCACAAAAAAATTATATTCATATTCCGTCAAATGGAAAACAAACCTGCGAAGTTTTCTCCTTCGTTAACATTTTTGTGAAGGAATACAAATAACTATAGGCTAAAACTTTCTTTGATTTGTGAGAAAATAGGTTAAAGATAAACAAAGATGTAGCGTAGTGTGTACGCCTGTACGGACACCTACAAATTCCCCATTTTTAATAAGAGCCATGTTCTGAATTCCTTATCCGGAGGCTGAATTTTCTGTTTATTCCATGCAAAATGATGTTCTTCGATGTTACTTTTTAAGGGTGATTTTAAGTCATGGAAAAGGGTATTAGAAAAGTCCAACGTGAATCATCATCTAAAAATTGCCAAAGAACGTTATGAGAATATTGTTAGCCTACATCGAAAATTTTGCCTTTTTGCATAAAAGGTGCGTAAAAATGTGGTCGTTCAGTCGTTGTAAACAATTCAAGAGCAATCAAATCCGATTCTTCCTTGGATTCTTCATGCTTTCATTTTCAAAATCACTAGCCAAACAATACAACACATATTTCCCATGCCGAATATATAATATCCATAAAACAATCTAGGCTTTCGTTGATACGGTGTAATCGAAAGTTGCGGCCTGTGTGGTTTATATTCTTGCCGAT
Organism: Daphnia pulicaria; assembly: GCF_021234035.1. Classification (NCBI taxonomy): domain Eukaryota; kingdom Metazoa; phylum Arthropoda; class Branchiopoda; order Diplostraca; family Daphniidae; genus Daphnia; species Daphnia pulicaria. The sequence goes on along the minus strand of NC_060914.1, from coordinate 4,439,178 downwards.
AATCATTAGGATTCAGAAAATTGTTTTTGAGAATCTTATGAGGCTGGAGCGGGCTGGAAGAAATAAAACATCATCTTTAACTGTCTTATTACAGTGATAGCAAGCGTTGATATTTTAAATTATTAACTACTGTTTTTTTTAATGCCTGTAACACATTAAAGTTCGACCATGATTGTGATTCATATACATTCGACCACAAATTATCCATACGTTGCATACTTTATGAAATATGAATCGACATTTGAATGGAGAAAGCGACGGAGTAACTAACAATCGAAGTTGACTAGGCGGCTGACTAGGGCCGCACCATCGTCTACACGCTGAATATAGCAAATAAGCAAATGAAAATCGCTTGTATATGACTAGAAATCTCGTGGTCATAGTTATCGATTTATTAGAAGAAATGAAATGTGGATGAATTCTTATTGTGGCAGATGAAGACTGAAATCGAAAATTGATTCACAATGGGACAGGGATATAGTAGTAGGTACAACTACTTTTCGCTTCAGTCTACTTTGCAGCTTCGTAATTAAGGTGATCAAATAAGATTGTTCCTAACTGCCTGTATTGCGCGGATCTCTATTCACAATAATGCAGCCCATTACACTAACTTGGTTGGATGGTTTGTCGAGGCACAAGTCTTTGAGTAGAATCATTCAAGTTGATTTGACTTTAAGATTTTTTAATACTGCAATGCTGAAAACTTTTGCATTAATATCTGTTCGAAAATCTGTTTTCTGAAGAAAAAACTCCCTGTAAGATGAAATTCTTTACATCAAGTCGATTTGAGATTAGAAGTTATTTTATGCATCGCTTTAATTTCTTTTACTTCGACTACCGAGACATTACATGGACAATAAAAAGAAGGTACTATGACTTTGTCATTGTGTCGGTCTGGGCAGTTCCATATACGTATGGGCTGGATATATCCAGTTTTCATACACTATTACGTTTCTGCAAGTCAGCTACATCCGATTTGTATGGATAGGAATGCTGGAAATGTCCTTTACGAGTTTAATACACATTCAATTGTAAATCCAGGGGAAAAGTAAAATTTAGTTAAACTAATCGCCTCAACGGCGATAATATATAATCGACTAAGACACAATACAGCTATAAAATCGGAACGACGTAGGCCTACCTGTTGGCTTTTAGCTGAATTTACCTTTGAATTTAAATAACGTCTAACATTTCGAACGGACAACGTGAACTATTGAATAGGATTTTTGTGCGTTTTTAAGAAAAAAAAACCCGACTGTCGATCAGATAATTGATGTGATATTACTGATTAGCACCCAAACTACAAGCCGTTACTACTTTCAAGCTGATCACAAACCCTTATTGAAATAGACTTTAGAGATTGATTCGCCAACAGTCTTTTCGATTTTGTCGTATTGTTCCGGCTCGAAACGGGTCAGCGTTGAGACGTCCAAAGAGCTAAAAAGAAAATGTGCCACAATTACTAACTAATCACGGACGTTTACATTATAAATCACGAAAATTGTGTACCATCGTTGGGGGAAGAGGGCGCAAGCGGCGGGAGTCATGAATGTGAGACTAGATGGGAAAAAGAAATCAATAAGATTAATAACACTTTTTGAAAATGGATTCAATTCGTAATTTATGTACGTTGCTCCGCAGGCGACAATCCGGAAAAGCGAATTTAAGGGAGAATTTAATTCGTTGCATCCAAGAATAGCTCTTCAATTTTTCCATCACGAGGGGTAGTAGCCTACTAGTAGAGTTGTGCAAATATTTCGTCAACGGATTAAATTAAAAATTTACTGGCAATCATTCATTGACTCAACTAATTCCAGGAACTGCCAATACCATTCGTGAGAGTGACCCCCTGGGCCCCTGGTGAGCAAACTCTAATAAATAATGCCAACAGGGTGACGGGCGAAGGCGAACACTACAAAAAACAAGCATAAAATGGTAAAAATGTTCACCAAACTAATTAAACAAGTTTTAAATAATTAATTTAACTACCTTGTATATATAATTTAAAAACACGATGATCAGAAAATATCCGCTGAAACCTACAGAGAAAAAAGGCAGGTTTAGCTTAATTAGGACTTATGGTGAAAAAAAAATAGATCACAGGTAAAACCACATGTCTAAAGTAAATTTAAAGACAATAGCCATGTCTTACTACAGGTTTAATGAATATTCAAATATTATAACCTTTGCTGTTATTTTCTGCATAGGGTAATATGTAGAGGAACCACCACTTCAAAACAGGAATCAGGAAGCCTAAAAAGATTTAAATGAAACAAATATTATTGGCAGCTTCATAACCAATGAAATTATCAAACATCACATTGACTTTACTGGTATGTGAAAATTGGATTTCCAGTTATTGAAAGGGAGATGCCATTTACTTTTTCATCCAACATAATTTACCCTTTTGAACAAGATTTCATAAAATCAAAAAACATTAAAAGTTAACAAATGCGTCCGAACCATGGCCTACTATAATAACGGCCCAACAGCTCGCTATCTCCCTGTTGCCGAATGGTTCCCAGCCCCTACCCCTTCCCATCCCCTAATTTCATAGCCAGAGGGTCAAAAGCTCCTTCAGAAAGTTCCACATTCCATGTCATCTTTCCGCGGTTTAAAATTTTTTTGATCGTCAGTCTGTTTGGCCATGGTCAGAGTCATTTTAGAAGAAAACTTAGAAAAAAATTCAAATTCAGATTTTGTTTAAAAAAATGTGAAAAAACTCGCATTTTTTACAGAATCTATGCATTCCATCTAATTCGCTTTAAAAATATAGAAAAAACAAGGAAAAATTATGAAAGATTGATTACGACTTGCAAAGATTTGAACCTTTTACCACTCATGTGGGAATTCACCGCTATATCAACTGGACTGTCAATCGCTTTCTATCAATTGACTCTTTATGATTTATGTATTATGATCTCTTTATATTTGATTTTTTTTATTTTTCAACTCTTTCATGTTAAAAAAAATTTAACAGAGAGGGCCCAAGTGAGCCAAGGAATAATGTCGACGGACTATTCCTTGTTTCATTACTTGATGCATTGCTGAATATAAATACGTGCGCGGCTGGTAATTGCAAATATAGCCAACACGCCAAATTGCAATATCTCGCTCTCGTCTACGTCAACGTAGTGCATCAACAGAAACGGATGCACAGGGCATTCGGTGCGTCTATTTCGTCCAGCATCAGCACCGCCTGCATAACGACCGACATCGACAATCACGATCGCGTTCGTCATTCAATGGGAAAATGAAAAATTCACACACAGTAAAAGCTGAAATGTGAAAATGTCCACTGGAAACCATGGAGAAAATTCTGGTCATAATTAAAACATCTTTGTGGGTCTTCTCGCATTCCATTTGCAATTAATCATACAGCGATCGACGTGTTACATGTCATATCGTTCCCTTTTTTTACTGACTCTATTGTTCGAAAGAATCAACATCGGTTTACACTCAACGCTAGTTACCTACTGACAACTTGACGTCAGCAGTCTACCAACTACCAAGGACCTGAAAAACTGTTCACCTTCTTCTTCAAGTAAAATTTGTTGCAAGTAGCCTATCAGACTGGAAAATTTTAAAGAAAACAGCTTTAGAATGCAGAGTCCTACTTATCAATTAAATTCGAAATCACAATTAAAATTTTCGGCACCGATTGATACGCCTATCACAAGTTGGTCCTCGTACCTTTTATCGTAAGACACATCAATCCGTGATGGCAAATAACGTCACCGACGACAACGGATTGAAATTCAAAAGAGTTCCAGCAGAAAGGAGACAACTGGGTCGATCATCGACGTTCTCTCTAAGGTTTTCCTTTAAGTAGAATTTTGTAAAAAAGGCAATACCACTGATCACATATGGCAATCCGAATTCAAAGAAAATGTTGACGCGTTTCAAATGATAGGAAATTAAATATGAAGTAGTATTGCCAACTCAAGCCAAAGACCCGCCAAAGACATCAACCAGTAACAAGTTGGTTTGAAACGGGAATCTTTTTGTGTACGTCGCCAGAACTTACGGAATCTGAGAATTTCGGCCAAGGTCACGCCTACCAACATCAGGTTTTCGCCAATTTTACTCTTTTCCTACCACAACTTGTTTGTTATAGGCCTAAGTGAAGTCCGCCTATCCAACAATTCAACTCTACTACTCCCTATTTAATCATCTATCCACACAAAGATGGTCATGGAATGAATCAAGAATTGAATTGAACTTACCTTTCAATGGAGTTCTATCCCATTGCCCAATATCTTTTGACAGGGTTTCAAGTGCAGTGATGGTCTTGGCGGCTCAAATGACATGCAAACAATTCAAAACCTGACAAAACCTGTTGGGAAAATGATAAAAATGTAATTCTAGTTAACAAAAGAAGAAAATAATTTTGAATAAGCAATGACAAAGATTTATTTCAAAGTGACTAAAAACCGTTGTATCCGTGAATGAATGCAATCACATAACCCTAGAAAAAAGTAAGAATTTTTCCGACGGGCAGTAGGTCGGCCAACATACCAACATTTTGTAAAAGAACCACGGAAATATATTTTAAACACAAAACTACAGTGTTTTGTTTCTTGCCTTTTATTTTTCAAGTCATTAAAAAAAACAAAGCAAGAATAAGAATTACTGAAACTGAAATTTGAACAAATCAACTGCTGCAGCGTGCAGACGATTTTTCAATTCCAACACCCATCAGCGGTAGATTTTTAAGCGGGATGATAATTTGACAGAAATGAAATTGGGATTTTTTCAATTTATCACAGCTACTAAATTACTACTACAAATTTAGTTGTATATATTCCTTGCACCCCCTATCTTTGATTCCAATAACAGCGAACCAATTGGCGTAATACGAATGGCGCTATTCACTCAAATACCGCCTAATATGAATACAGAAATTTATTGATTCGGACGTTAGCACAAAACCGGGATTAAGCAATGCACAAATTACGGAACGCTTAATTGTTTCTCGGTCATCTTACAAATTTCATTAAATACAACTATTGAATATCCAAAGGTATTTTCAAAATACAGCATTGCGCAATGTAGCATTGTGCAATTGCATCATTTTGCATTGCGCAATTGTCTATTGCGCAACACGTCGAGCATCATCCTCCACTTCTTTTAGTACAAGATTAATCAATTCAAAATTAATGTGATTGAGTTGAGTGTAACTGAACATCCTTCTTTAAAATAAAATCTTTGATTTCAAAAAGATTTCAATACTTTTAGAGGTAAGATTAATTTTAAAATCATAGTTGATAAGGGTCAAGAGTTGATTGCGAACGCCGTTCAGACATTAGCTGAATATAAAGGCCAGATGATTCCGCCGATTTAGTAGTTTTTCTCGTGCTGTAGTACGATTTTCTACAAAACTTCAAACCCAATCTCTGAAATGGAAATAGTTTTTGCTTGCGTTTTTCTTCTTGTTTTGGCAATGGTGACATTTTATGAACCCGAAAAAAGGGAGCCTTGTTCACAGAAGATATTGGTTACCTCTTCTGCAACTGCCTGCCCGAAACCGGATGTCAAATCCGGAAACCCTGATGCCGAATTGGCCGACCCGGGTCACACCGTGAACATACCCGACACCTTTATTGGTTACCTGAATAAACCTGTTGCCATCAGATTATATCGATTCAAATGTTCCCCTCTTCCTACAATCACTGAAAACATCGAAGGTGAAGACCATGTGGCAGAAATAGAGAAACTGGTTGCGGAAATGAAAAAAAAAACCAAGTCTGACATGCGACAGGAACAACAAACAACCAAAAAAGATATGGAACAATTGCGACAACAAGTGACTGATCTTATGGCAGAAAGAGATGACCTCACACAACAACTTGAGCAAGAAAAGCGGATGAAAAAACTGTGTATGTCAATAACAATTGATGTCGGATGCGGCTGGGATGCGGTGCAAGTGGCTGCTGATGCCTCCAACCAGACGGAATCGATCGCCAAAGAGGTTGGGTGCCAAACGGAAGAACTTACTCCTGCTCAAACCCGTACTAACCAAGAGGAAGCAACAAAAGACCAATCCTGTGGGTTTGTACTCCATTCTCAAATGATGGAGCGCTGTAGGAACCCTCGTCAATCGTTTTACATCCCAGCCCGCGAAAGAACCGAATCGCCTGCTGCTGTTCCAGCCGCCGCTCCGAAAGTCCAAGTTCACTTCCCCGTCGGAGACATTCGATATAAAAATAAACCCATGAGCGGGTATCTGGTAAATTCGGATGGGACGCAGGTGATTTTTGGCGATGCGGTCCAGTCGACCCAAAAACATAGACATGCTATTCCAACTAAAAACACGCAAACTGCAGGCCCTCCACCCGTCTTGGAACAACCGAAAGAGAAACCCTGCACCACCAAGAGCCCAGTCAATACGGATGAGCTAATTGTCACTTCGGCACCCGTTGAACGATTTTCCCTCCCCGGCAACAGGTTGCTCCTAAAGAACATACCGAGTGGCAATTCTGGACGAATTATCGGTTGCGGAGGCTCCAACATTCGCCGAATAGAAACCGAATACCGAATCGTCGCAGGCATCAATAACACATCACCCGATGGAGATTTGTCACTCTTGATATCTGGAAGTACGGAAGAGATGCGTCAAGAGGCCGCGGACGACATTATCCGGGGACTGACGGTCACGACAGAATTCGCCAACTTGAAACTCTCCAAGCGTATTAGAAACACGAGACTATTTGAAATAGGGAAAAAGTTCTTTGTAAGAATTAACCGGCCATCTCCCACCGACGGGAAAATGACTCTCGTCGGTAAATTGAACAGTTGTCAATCGGCGTATACAGAACTACTGGCCGAATTATCCACTAAAATACACCCGGCCTCAAGACTCGCGAAAATTTAACTGATGAAACGAAACTGAATAAACGGCGATTGCGTGAGCAATTTAGTTATTCAAAGTTGCCTTAATTGGTTGCTTTGGATAACGATTTTGTCTCGCGTAGTAGACCAGGTGACAGGTCAGTCGCATCCTTAACTGGAAGTTGCTGATGGCACTTCGTTCATACGGTTTATTCTGCTATAGTCTCGTCAGTTTTGTTATTTTTCTTTCTTTCTCTGTGAGTTCAATAAATATCTTTCAAAATTCAAAACGTGTAAATTCTTATTATTTTTAAAAGTTTAAGAAATCGGGCGGACCCCGCCAAGCGATTAATTAACTTGAATGCTTACATTTAAAAAGCATTTATCACAATTCGTTCTGCGAGTCAACACATTTTCAGTTAGTGGTCATCGTTAATATACAAAAGAAATGGCCTTCAAGTTATTTAACATAAATTATCTTGCCGTCGTCATTATAACGCTCTATTCGTGATCGGTGCCACTTCTGAAAATTCTATTCGGCGTTCGATGCCGACTGCGGATTGGTCAATTCGACTATCAGCAGGATGGTTGGTGGAGCAGAAACGCAACCAAACGAATTCCCATAGCAGGCCTTCCTCCAGGTGGAAATGCAAAAAGGCAACTATAGCCATTTGTACCCATTATAGTATTGTACTCAAGGAATGTACTATAAAAGGTAATTAAAATATTTTGTTTCACTCCAATCGCGCACAGTGTTAGAATTCCTCACATGCTATGAAGCGTGACTTTTGCAAATGACACGAGAAAACCTGAATTTCAAATTGAATACTAAATATTTTAACATAAATAGAATTACAATAAAATATAATTGAAGATTGAAATAATAAAAAGTTTGAGATGTTCCAAGATTTGAACTGCTAACATAGATGTGATTGGAATGTTTAAAGTTACCGAACAATTATTTATTTAAGTCATTTTTTCTAAAAAGAATAATATTTTTAAATTAGATCTTTGAATTACAAAAAACAATCCCCGGTCATGCATGATTAACTTTAACATATCGGTACACTCTTGTATGCCGTTCGACGAATTCCAACTCGAACCAGCACAACTTATTCGATTCACCCGAAACGCTAACCATTACACCCAAGGAATGTACTATAAAAGGTATTAAAAATTATTTTGTTTCACTCAAATCGCGCACAGTGTTAGAATTCCTCACATGCTATGAAGCGTATTCAAATAATTTTTCTTTCAGTATAATTTAGTACAGAATTAGTATTCCTCCACAGAAATGTCTCCATTTCCCTCTAGTTCCCTCTAGCTTTCTCGCTTATTGACTTTTGATAATGACACGAGAAAACCTGAATTTCATATTGAATACTAAATATTTTAACATAAATGGAATTACAATAAAATATAATTGAAGATTGAAATAATAAAAAAATTTAGATGTTCCAAGATTTGAACTGCTAACATAGATGTGATTGGAACATTTGAAGTAACCAAACAAGTTTTTATTTAAGTCATTTTTTCTAAAAAGAATAATATTTTTAAATTAGATCTTTGAATTACAAAAAACAATCCCCGGTCATGCATGATTAACTTTAACATATCGGTACACTCTTGTATGCCGTTCGACGAATTCCAACTCGAACCAGCACAACTTATTCGATTCACCCGAAACGCTAACCATTACACCCAAGGAATGTACTATAAAAGGTATTAAAAAATATTTTGTTTCACTCAAATCGCGCACAGTGTTAGAATTCCTCACATGCTATGAAGCGTAGTCAAATAATTTTTCTTTCACTAAAATTTAGTACAGAATTAGGATTCCTCCACAGAAATGTCTCCATTTCCCTCTAGTTCCCTCTAGCTTTCTCGCTTATTGACTTTTGCAAATGACACGAGAAAACCTGAATTTCTATTGAATACTAAATATTTTAACATAAATAGAATTACAATAAAATATTATTGAAGATTGAAATAATAAAAAAATTGAGATGTTCCAAGATTTGAAATGCTAACATAGATGTGATTGGAATGTTTGAAGTTACCGAACAATTATTTATTTAAGTCATTTTTTCTTAAAAGAATAATATTTTTAAATTAGATCTTTGAATTACAAAAAACAATCCCCGGTCATGCATGATTAACTTTAACATATCGGTACACTCTTGTATGCCGTTCGACGAATTCCAACTCGAACCAGCACAACTTATTTGATTCACCCGAAACGCTAACCATTACACCCAAGGAATGTACTATGAAAGGTATTAAACAATATTTTGTTTCACTCAAATACGCACAGTGTTAGAATTCCTCACATGCTATGAAGCGTAGTCAAATAATTTTTCTTTCACTAAAATTTAGTACAGAATTAGGATTCCTCCACAGAAATGTCTCCATTTCCCTCTAGTTCCCTCTAGCTTTCTCGCTTATTGACTTTTGATAATGACACGAGAAAACCTGAATTTCATATTGAATACTAAATATTTTAACATAAATGGAATTACAATAAAATATAATTGAAGATTGAAATAATAAAAAAATTTAGATGTTCCAAGATTTGAACTGCTAACATAGATGTGATTGGAACATTTGAAGTAACCAAACAAGTTTTTATTTAAGTCATTTTTTCTAAAAAGAATAATATTTTTAAATTAGATCTTTGAATTACAAAAAACAATCCCCGGTCATGCATGATTAACTTTAACATATCGGTACACTCTTGTATGCCGTTCGACGAATTCCAACTCGAACCAGCACAACTTATTCGATTCACCCGAAACGCTAACCATTACACCCAAGGAATGTACTATAAAAGGTATTAAAAAATATTTTGTTTCACTCAAATCGCGCACAGTGTTAGAATTCCTCACATGCTATGAAGCGTAGTCAAATAATTTTTCTTTCACTAAAATTTAGTACAGAATTAGGATTCCTCCACAGAAATGTCTCCATTTCCCTCTAGTTCCCTCTAGCTTTCTCGCTTATTGACTTTTGCAAATGACACGAAAAAACCTGAATTTCTATTGAATACTAAATATTTTAACATAAATAGAATTACAATAAAATATTATTGAAGATTGAAATAATAAAAAAATTTAGATGTTCCAAGATTTGAAATGCTAACATAGATGTGATTGGAATGTTTGAAGTTACCGAACAATTATTTATTTAAGTATTTTTTTCTTAAAAGAATAATATTTTTAAATTAGATCTTTGAATTACAAAAAACAATCCCCGGTCATGGATGATTAACTTTAACATATCGGTACACTCTTGTATGCCGTTCGACGAATTCCAACTCGAACCAGCACAACTTATTCGATTCACCCGAAACGCTAACCATTACACCCAAGGAATGTACTATAAAAGGTATTAAAAATTATTTTGTTTCACTCAAATCGCGCACAGTGTTAGAATTCCTCACATGCTATGAAGCGTATTCAAATAATTTTTCTTTCACTAAAATTTAGTACAGAATTAGGATTCCTCCACAGAAATGTCTCCATTTCCCTCTAGTTCCCTCTAGCTTTCTCGCTTATTGACTTTTGATAATGACACGAGAAAACCTGAATTTCATATTGAATACTAAATATTTTAACATAAATGGAATTACAATAAAATATAATTGAAGATTGAAATAATAAAAAGTTTTAGATGTTCCAAGATTTGAACTGCTAACATAGATGTGATTGGAACATTTGAAGTTACCAAACAAGTTTTTATTTAAGTCATTTTTTCTAAAAAGAATAATATTTTTAAATTAGATCTTTGAATTACAAAAAACAATCCCCGGTCATGCATGATTAACTTTAACATATCGGTACACTCTTGTATGCCGTTCGACGAATTCCAACTCGAACCAGCACAACTTATTCGATTCACCCGAAACGCTAACCATTACACCCAAGGAATGTACTATAAAAGGTATTAAAAAATATTTTGTTTCACTCAAATCGCGCACAGTGTTAGAATTCCTCACATGCTATGAAGCGTAGTCAAATAATTTTTCTTTCACTAAAATTTAGTACAGAATTAGGATTCCTCCACAGAAATGTCTCCATTTCCCTCTAGTTCCCTCTAGCTTTCTCGCTTATTGACTTTTGATAATGACACGAAAAAACCTGAATTTCATATTGAATACTAAATATTTTAACATAAATGGAATTACAATAAAATATAATTGAAGATTGAAATAATAAAAAGTTTTAGATGTTCCAAGATTTGAACTGCTAACATAGATGTGATTGGAACATTTGAAGTTACCAAACAAGTTTTTATTTAAGTCATTTTTTCTAAAAAGAATAATATTTTTAAATTAGATCTTTGAATTACAAAAAACAATCCCCGGTCATGCATGATTAACTTTAACATATCGGTACACTCTTGTATGCCGTTCGACGAATTCCAACTCGAACCAGCACAACTTATTCGATTCACCCGAAACGCTAACCATTACACCCAAGGAATGTACTATAAAAGGTATTAAAAAATATTTTGTTTCACTCAAATCGCGCACAGTGTTAGAATTCCTCACATGCTATGAAGCGTAGTCAAATAATTTTTCTTTCACTAAAATTTAGTACAGAATTAGGATTCCTCCACAGAAATGTCTCCATTTCCCTCTAGTTCCCTCTAGCTTTCTCGCTTATTGACTTTTGATAATGACACGAAAAAACCTGAATTTCATATTGAATACTAAATATTTTAACATAAATGGAATTACAATAAAATATAATTGAAGATTGAAATAATAAAAAGTTTTAGATGTTCCAATATTTGAACTGCTAACATAGATGTGATAGGAATGTTTGAAGTTACCGAACAATTATTTATTTAAGTCTTTTTTTCTTAAAAGAATAATATTTTTAAATTAGATCTTTGAATTACAAAAAACAATCCCCGGTCATGCATGATTAACTTTAACATATCGGTACACTCTTGTATGCCGTTCGACGAATTCCAACTCGAACCAGCACAACTTATTCGATTCACCCGAAACGCTAACCATTACACCCAAGGAATGTACTATGAAAGGTATTAAACAATATTTTGTTTCACTCAAATACGCACAGTGTTAGAATTCCTCACATGCTATGAAGCGTAGTCAAATAATTTTTCTTTCACTAAAATTTAGTACAGAATTAGGATTCCTCCACAGAAATGTCTCCATTTCCCTCTAGTTCCCTCTAGCTTTCTCGCTTATTGACTTTTGATAATGACACGAGAAAACCTGAATTTCATATTGAATACTTAATATTTTAACATAAATGGAATTACTATAAAATATAATTGAAGATTGAAATAATAAAAAGTTTTAGATGTTCCAAGATTTGAACTGCTAACATAGATGTGATTGGAATGTTTGAAGTTACCGAACAATAATTTATTTAAGTCATTTTTTCTAAAAAGAATAATATTTTTAAATTAGATCTATGAATTACAAAAAACAATCCCCGGTCATGCATGATTAACTTTAACATATCGGTACACTCTTGTATGCCGTTCGACAAATTCCAACTCGAACCAGCACAACTTATTCGATTCACCCGAAACGCTAACCATTACACCCAAGGAATGTACTATAAAAGGTATTAAAAATTATTTTGTTTCACTCAAATCGCACACAGTGTTAGAATTCCTCACATTCTATGAAGCGTATTCAAATAATTTTTCTTTCACTAAAATTTAGTACAGAATTAGGATTCCTCCACAGAAATGTCTCCATTTCCCTCTAGTTCCCTCTAGCTTTCTCGCTTATTGACTTTTGATAATGACACGAAAAAACCTGAATTTCATATTGAATACTAAATATTTTAACATAAATGGAATTACAATAAAATATAATTGAAGATTGAAATAATAAAAAGTTTTAGATGTTCCAAGATTTGAACTGCTAACATAGATGTGATTGGAACATTTGAAGTTACCAAACAAGTTTTTATTTAAGTCATTTTTTCTAAAAAGAATAATATTTTTAAATTAGATCTTTGAATTACAAAAAACAATCCCCGGTCATGCATGATTAACTTTAACATATCGGTACACTCTTGCATGCCGTTCGACGAATTCCAACTCGAACCAGCACAACTTATTCGATTCACCCGAAACGCTAACCATTACAACCAAGGAATGTACTATAAAAGGTATTAAAAATTATTTTGTTTCACTCAAATCGCGCACTGTGTTAGAATTCCTCACATGCTATGAAGCGTATTCAAATAATTTTTCTTTCAGTATAATTTAGTACAGAATTAGTATTCCTCCACAGAAATGTCTCCATTTCCCTCTAGTTCCCTCTAGCTTTCTCGCTTATTGATTTTGCAAATGACACGAGAAAACCTGAATTTCATATTAAATACTAAATATTTTAACATAAATAGAATAACAATAAAAAGAAATTGAAGATTAAAATAATAAAAAGTTTGAGATGTTCCAAGATTTGAAATGCTAACATAGATGTGATTGGAATGTTTGAAGTTACCGAACAATTATTTATTTAAGTCATTTTTTCTTAAAAGAATAATATTTTTAAATTAGATCTTTGAATTACAAAAAACAATCCCCGGTCATGCATGATTAACTTTAACATATCGGTACACTCTTGTATGCCGTTCGACGAATTCCAACTCGAACCAGCACAACTTATTCGATTCACCCGAAACGCTAACCATTACACCCAAGGAATGTACTATGAAAGGTATTAAACAATATTTTGTTTCACTCAAATCGCGCACAGTGTTAGAATTCCTCACATGCTATGAAGCGTAGTCAAATAATTTTTCTTTCACTAAAATTTAGTACAGAATTAGGATTCCTCCACAGAAATGTCTCCATTTCCCTCTAGTTCCCTCTAGCTTTCTCGCTTATTGACTTTTGATAATGACACGAGAAAACCTGAATTTCATATTGAATACTAAATATTTTAACATAAATGGAATTACAATAAAATATAATTGAAGATTGAAATAATAAAAAGTTTTAGATGTTCCAATATTTGAACTGCTAACATAGATGTGATAGGAATGTTTGAAGTTACCGAACAATTATTTATTTAAGTCTTTTTTTCTTAAAAGAATAATATTTTTAAATTAGATCTTTGAATTACAAAAAACAATCCCCGGTCATGCATGATTAACTTTAACATATCGGTACACTCTTGTATGCCGTTCGACGAATTCCAACTCGAACCAGCACAACTTATTCGATTCACCCGAAACGCTAACCATTACACCCAAGGAATGTACTATGAAAGGTATTAAACAATATTTTGTTTCACTCAAATACGCACAGTGTTAGAATTCCTCACATGCTATGAAGCGTAGTCAAATAATTTTTCTTTCACTAAAATTTAGTACAGAATTAGGATTCCTCCACAGAAATGTCTCCATTTCCCTCTAGTTCCCTCTAGCTTTCTCGCTTATTGACTTTTGATAATGACACGAGAAAACCTGAATTTCATATTGAATACTAAATATTTTAACATAAATGGAATTACAATAAAATATAATTGAAGATTGAAATAATAAAAAGTTTTAGATGTTCCAAGATTTGAACTGCTAACATAGATGTGATTGGAATGTTTGAAGTTACCGAACAATAATTTATTTAAGTCATTTTTTCTAAAAAGAATAATATTTTTAAATTAGATCTATGAATTACAAAAAACAATCCCCGGTCATGCATGATTAACTTTAACATATCGGTACACTCTTGTATGCCGTTCGACAAATTCCAACTCGAACCAGCACAACTTATTCGATTCACCCGAAACGCTAACCATTACACCCAAGGAATGTACTATAAAAGGTATTAAAAATTATTTTGTTTCACTCAAATCGCACACAGTGTTAGAATTCCTCACATTCTATGAAGCGTATTCAAATAATTTTTCTTTCACTAAAATTTAGTACAGAATTAGGATTCCTCCACAGAAATGTCTTCATTTCCCTCTAGTTCCCTCTAGCTTTCTCGCTTATTGACTTTTGATAATGACACGAAAAAACCTGAATTTCATATTGAATACTAAATATTTTAACATAAATGGAATTACAATAAAATATAATTGAAGATTGAAATAATAAAAAGTTTTAGATGTTCCAAGATTTGAACTGCTAACATAGATGTGATTGGAACATTTGAAGTTACCAAACAAGTTTTTATTTAAGTCATTTTTTCTAAAAAGAATAATATTTTTAAATTAGATCTTTGAATTACAAAAAACAATCCCCGGTCATGCATGATTAACTTTAACATATCGGTACACTCTTGTATGCCGTTCGACGAATTCCAACTCGAACCAGCACAACTTATTCGATTCACCCGAAACGCTAACCATTACACCCAAGGAATGTACTATGAAAGGTATTAAACAATATTTTGTTTCACTCAAATACGCACAGTGTTAGAATTCCTCACATGCTATGAAGCGTAGTCAAATAATTTTTCTTTCACTAAAATTTAGTACAGAATTAGGATTCCTCCACAGAAATGTCTCCATTTCCCTCTAGTTCCCTCTAGCTTTCTCGCTTATTGACTTTTGATAATGACACGAGAAAACCTGAATTTCATATTGAATACTAAATATTTTAACATAAATGGAATTACTATAAAATATAATTGAAGATTGAAATAATAAAAAGTTTTAGATGTTCCAAGATTTGAACTGCTAACATAGATGTGATTGGAATGTTTGAAGTTACCGAACAATAATTTATTTAAGTCATTTTTTCTAAAAAGAATAATATTTTTAAATTAGATCTATGAATTACAAAAAACAATCCCCGGTCATGCATGATTAACTTTAACATATCGGTACACTCTTGTATGCCGTTCGACAAATTCCAACTCGAACCAGCACAACTTATTCGATTCACCCGAAACGCTAACCATTACACCCAAGGAATGTACTATAAAAGGTATTAAAAATTATTTTGTTTCACTCAAATCGCACACAGTGTTAGAATTCCGCACATTCTATGAAGCGTATTCAAATAATTTTTCTTTCACTAAAATTTAGTACAGAATTAGGATTCCTCCACAGAAATGTCTCCATTTCCCTCTAGTTCCCTCTAGCTTTCTCGCTTATTGACTTTTGATAATGACACGAGAAAACCTGAATTTCATATTGAATACTAAATATTTTAACATAAATGGAATTACAATAAAATATAATTGAAGATTGAAATAATAAAAAGTTTTAGATGTTCCAATATTTGAACTGCTAACATAGATGTGATTGGAATGTTTAAAGTTACCGAACAATTATTTATTTAAGTCTTTTTTTCTTAAAATAATAATATTTTTAAATTAGATCTTTGAATTACAAAAAACAATCCCCGGTCATGCATGATTAACTTTAACATATCGGTACACTCTTGTATGCCGTTCGACGAATTCCAACTCGAACCAGCACAACTTATTCGATTCACCCGAAACGCTAACCATTACACCCAAGGAATGTACTATGAAAGGTATTAAACAATATTTTGTTTCACTCAAATCGCGCACAGTGTTAGAATTCCTCACATGCTATGAAGCGTAGTCAAATAATTTTTCTTTCACTAAAATTTAGTACAGAATTAGGATTCCTCCACAGAAATGTCTCCATTTCCCTCTAGTTCCCTCTAGCTTTCTCGCTTATTGACTTTTGATAATGACACGAGAAAACCTGAATTTCATATTGAATACTAAATATTTTAACATAAATGGAATTACAATAAAATATAATTGAAGATTGAAATAATAAAAAGTTTTAGATGTTCCAAGATTTGAACTGCTAACATAGATGTGATTGGAATGTTTGAAGTTACCGAACAATTATTTATTTAAGTCTTTTTTTCTTAAAAGAATAATATTTTTAAATTAGATCTTTGAATTACAAAAAACAATCCCCGGTGATGGATGATTAACTTTAACATATCGGTACACTCTTGTATGCCGTTCGACGAATTCCAACTCGAACCAGCACAACTTATTCGATTCACCCGAAACGCTAACCATTACACCCAAGGAATGTACTATGAAAGGTATTAAAAAATATTTTGTTTCACTCAAATACGCACAGTGTTAGAATTCCTCACATGCTATGAAGCGTAGTCAAATAATTTTTCTTTCACTAAAATTTAGTACAGAATTAGGATTCCTCCACAGAAATGTCTCCATTTCCCTCTAGTTCCCTCTAGCTTTCTCGCTTATTGACTTTTGATAATGACACGAGAAAACCTGAATTTCATATTGAATACTAAATATTTTAACATAAATGGAATTACAATAAAATATAATTGAAGATTGAAATAATAAAAAGTTTTAGATGTTCCAAGATTTGAACTGCTAACATAGATGTGATTGGAACATTTGAAGTTACCAAACTAGTTTTTATTTAAGTCATTTTTTCTAAAAAGAATAATATTTTTAAATTAGATCTTTGAATTACAAAAAACAATCCCCGGTCATGCATGATTAACTTTAACATATCGGTACACTCTTGTATGCCGTTCGACGAATTCCAACTCGAACCAGCACAACTTATTCGATTCACCCGAAACGCTAACCATTACACCCAAGGAATGTACTATGAAAGGTATTAACAAATATTTTGTTTCACTCAAATACGCACAGTGTTAGAATTCCTCACATGCTATGAAGCGTAGTCAAATAATTTTTCTTTCACTAAAATTTAGTACAGAATTAGGATTCCTCCACAGAAATGTCTCCATTTCCCTCTAGTTCCCTCTAGCTTTCTCGCTTATTGACTTTTGATAATGACACGAGAAAACCTGAATTTCATATTGAATACTAAATATTTTAACATAAATGGAATTACAATAAAATATAATTGAAGATTGAAATAATAAAAAGTTTTAGATGTTCCAAGATTTGAACTGCTAACATAGATGTGATTGGAATGTTTGAAGTTACCGAACAATTATTTATTTAAGTCTTTTTTTCTTAAAAGAATAATATTTTTAAATTAGATCTTTGAATTACAAAAAACAATCCCCGGTCATGGATGATTAACTTTAACATATCGGTACACTCTTGTATGCCGTTCGACGAATTCCAACTCGAACCAGCACAACTTATTCGATTCACCCGAAACGCTAACCATTACACCCAAGGAATGTACTATGAAAGGTATTAAAAAATATTTTGTTTCACTCAAATACGCACAGTGTTAGAATTCCTCACATGCTATGAAGCGTAGTCAAATAATTTTTCTTTCACTAAAATTTAGTACAGAATTAGGATTCCTCCACAGAAATGTCTCCATTTCCCTCTAGTTCCCTCTAGCTTTCTCGCTTATTGACTTTTGATAATGACACGAGAAAACCTGAATTTCATATTGAATACTAAATATTTTAACATAAATGGAATTACAATAAAATATAATTGAAGATTGAAATAATAAAAAGTTTTAGATGTTCCAAGATTTGAACTGCTAACATAGATGTGATTGGAACATTTGAAGTTACCAAACTAGTTTTTATTTAAGTCATTTTTTCTAAAAAGAATAATATTTTTAAATTAGATCTTTGAATTACAAAAAACAATCCCCGGTCATGCATGATTAACTTTAACATATCGGTACACTCTTGTATGCCGTTCGACGAATTCCAACTCGAACCAGCACAACTTATTCGATTCACCCGAAACGCTAACCATTACACCCAAGGAATGTACTATAAAAGGTATTAAAAAATATTTTGTTTCACTCAAATCGCGCACAGTGTTAGAATTCCTCACATGCTATGAAGCGTAGTCAAATAATTTTTCTTTCACTAAAATTTAGTACAGAATTAGGATTCCTCCACAGAAATGTCTCCATTTCCCTCTAGTTCCCTCTAGCTTTCTCGCTTATTGACTTTTGATAATGACACGAGAAAACCTGAATTTCATATTGAATACTAAATATTTTAACATAAATGGAATTACAATAGAATATAATTGAAGATTGAAATAATAAAAAGTTTTAGATGTTCCAAGATTTGAACTGCTAACATAGATGTGATTGGAACATTTGAAGTTACCAAACTAGTTTTTATTTAAGTCATTTTTTCTAAAAAGAATAATATTTTTAAATTAGATCTTTGAATTACAAAAAACAATCCCCGGTCATGCATGATTAACTTTAACATATCGGTACACTCTTGTATGCCGTTCGACGAATTCCAACTCGAACCAGCACAACTTATTCGATTCACCCGAAACGCTAACCATTACACCCAAGGAATGTACTATGAAAGGTATTAAAAAATATTTTGTTTCACTCAAATACGCACAGTGTTAGAATTCCTCACATGCTATGAAGCGTAGTCAAATAATTTTTCTTTCACTAAAATTTAGTACAGAATTAGGATTCCTCCACAGAAATGTCTCCATTTCCCTCTAGTTCCCTCTAGCTTTCTCGCTTATTGACTTTTGATAATGACACGAGAAAACCTGAATTTCATATTGAATACTAAATATTTTAACATAAATGGAATTACAATAAAATATAATTGAAGATTGAAATAATAAAAAGTTTTAGATGTTCCAAGATTTGAACTGCTAACATAGATGTGATTGGAATGTTTGAAGTTACCGAACAATTATTTATTTAAGTCTTTTATTCTTAAAAGAATAATATTTTTAAATTAGATCTTTGAATTACAAAAAACAATCCCCGGTCATGGATGATTAACTTTAACATATCGGTACACTCTTGTATGCCGTTCGACGAATTCCAACTCGAACCAGCACAACTTATTCGATTCACCCGAAACGCTAACCATTACACCCAAGGAATGTACTATGAAAGGTATTAAAAAATATTTTGTTTCACTCAAATACGCACAGTGTTAGAATTCCTCACATGCTATGAAGCGTAGTCAAATAATTTTTCTTTCACTAAAATTTAGTACAGAATTAGGATTCCTCCACAGAAATGTCTCCATTTCCCTCTAGTTCCCTCTAGCTTTCTCGCTTATTGACTTTTGATAATGACACGAGAAAACCTGAATTTCATATTGAATACTAAATATTTTAACATAAATGGAATTACAATAAAATATAATTGAAGATTGAAATAATAAAAAGTTTTAGATGTTCCAAGATTTGAACTGCTAACATAGATGTGATTGGAACATTTGAAGTTACCAAACTAGTTTTTATTTAAGTCATTTTTTCTAAAAAGAATAATATTTTTAAATTAGATCTTTGAATTACAAAAAACAATCCCCGGTCATGCATGATTAACTTTAACATATCGGTACACTCTTGTATGCCGTTCGACGAATTCCAACTCGAACCAGCACAACTTATTCGATTCACCCGAAACGCTAACCATTACACCCAAGGAATGTACTATGAAAGGTATTAAAAAATATTTTGTTTCACTCAAATACGCACAGTGTTAGAATTCCTCACATGCTATGAAGCGTAGTCAAATAATTTTTCTTTCACTAAAATTTAGTACAGAATTAGGATTCCTCCACAGAAATGTCTCCATTTCCCTCTAGTTCCCTCTAGCTTTCTCGCTTATTGACTTTTGATAATGACACGAGAAAACCTGAATTTCATATTGAATACTAAATATTTTAACATAAATGGAATTACTATAAAATATAATTGAAGATTGAAATAATAAAAAGTTTTAGATGTTCCAAGATTTGAACTGCTAACATAGATGTGATTGGAATGTTTGAAGTTACCGAACAATAATTTATTTAAGTCATTTTTTCTAAAAAGAATAATATTTTTAAATTAGATCTATGAATTACAAAAAACAATCCCCGGTCATGCATGATTAACTTTAACATATCGGTACACTCTTGTATGCCGTTCGACAAATTCCAACTCGAACCAGCACAACTTATTCGATTCACCCGAAACGCTAACCATTACACCCAAGGAATGTACTATAAAAGGTATTAAAAATTATTTTGTTTCACTCAAATCGCACACAGTGTTAGAATTCCGCACATTCTATGAAGCGTATTCAAATAATTTTTCTTTCACTAAAATTTAGTACAGAATTAGGATTCCTCCACAGAAATGTCTCCATTTCCCTCTAGTTCCCTCTAGCTTTCTCGCTTATTGACTTTTGATAATGACACGAGAAAACCTGAATTTCATATTGAATACTAAATATTTTAACATAAATGGAATTACAATAAAATATAATTGAAGATTGAAATAATAAAAAGTTTTAGATGTTCCAATATTTGAACTGCTAACATAGATGTGATTGGAATGTTTAAAGTTACCGAACAATTATTTATTTAAGTCTTTTTTTCTTAAAATAATAATATTTTTAAATTAGATCTTTGAATTACAAAAAACAATCCCCGGTCATGCATGATTAACTTTAACATATCGGTACACTCTTGTATGCCGTTCGACGAATTCCAACTCGAACCAGCACAACTTATTCGATTCACCCGAAACGCTAACCATTACACCCAAGGAATGTACTATGAAAGGTATTAAACAATATTTTGTTTCACTCAAATCGCGCACAGTGTTAGAATTCCTCACATGCTATGAAGCGTAGTCAAATAATTTTTCTTTCACTAAAATTTAGTACAGAATTAGGATTCCTCCACAGAAATGTCTCCATTTCCCTCTAGTTCCCTCTAGCTTTCTCGCTTATTGACTTTTGATAATGACACGAGAAAACCTGAATTTCATATTGAATACTAAATATTTTAACATAAATGGAATTACAATAAAATATAATTGAAGATTGAAATAATAAAAAGTTTTAGATGTTCCAAGATTTGAACTGCTAACATAGATGTGATTGGAATGTTTGAAGTTACCGAACAATAATTTATTTAAGTCATTTTTTCTAAAAAGAATAATATTTTTAAATTAGATCTATGAATTACAAAAAACAATCCCCGGTCATGCATGATTAACTTTAACATATCGGTACACTCTTGTATGCCGTTCGACGAATTCCAACTCGAACCAGCACAACTTATTCGATTCACCCGAAACGCTAACCATTACACCCAAGGAATGTACTATGAAAGGTATTAAACAATATTTTGTTTCACTCAAATACGCACAGTGTTAGAATTCCTCACATGCTATGAAGCGTAGTCAAATAATTTTTCTTTCACTAAAATTTAGTACAGAATTAGGATTCCTCCACAGAAATGTCTCCATTTCCCTCTAGTTCCCTCTAGCTTTCTCGCTTATTGACTTTTGATAATGACACGAGAAAACCTGAATTTCATATTGAATACTAAATATTTTAACATAAATGGAATTACAATAAAATATAATTGAAGATTGAAATAATAAAAAGTTTTAGATGTTCCAAGATTTGAACTGCTAACATAGATGTGATTGGAATGTTTGAAGTTACCGAACAATAATTTATTTAAGTCATTTTTTCTAAAAAGAATAATATTTTTAAATTAGATCTATGAATTACAAAAAACAATCCCCGGTCATGCATGATTAACTTTAACATATCGGTACACTCTTGTATGCCGTTCGACAAATTCCAACTCGAACCAGCACAACTTATTCGATTCACCCGAAACGCTAACCATTACACCCAAGGAATGTACTATAAAAGGTATTAAAAATTATTTTGTTTCACTCAAATCGCACACAGTGTTAGAATTCCTCACATTCTATGAAGCGTATTCAAATAATTTTTCTTTCAATATAATTTATAACAGAATTAGTATTCCTCCACAGAAATGTCTCCATTTCCCTCTAGTTCCCTCTAGCTTTCTCGCTTATTGATTTTGATAATGACACGAGAAAACCTGAATTTCATATTGAATACTAAATATTTTAACATAAATGGAATTACAATAAAATATAATTGAAGATTGAAATAATAAAAAGTTTTAGATGTTCCAAGATTTGAACTGCTAACATAGATGTGATTGGAATGTTTGAAGTTACCGAACAATTATTTATTTAAGTCTTTTTTTCTTAAAAGAATAATATTTTTAAATTAGATCTTTGAATTACAAAAAACAATCCCCGGTCATGGATGATTAACTTTAACATATCGGTACACTCTTGTATGCCGTTCGACGAATTCCAACTCGAACCAGCACAACTTATTCGATTCACCCGAAACGCTAACCATTACACCCAAGGAATGTACTATAAAAGGTATTAAAAAATATTTTGTTTCACTCAAATCGCGCACAGTGTTAGAATTCCTCACATGCTATGAAGCGTAGTCAAATAATTTTTCTTTCACTAAAATTTAGTACAGAATTAGGATTCCTCCACAGAAATGTCTCCATTTCCCTCTAGTTCCCTCTAGCTTTCTCGCTTATTGACTTTTGATAATGACACGAGAAAACCTGAATTTCATATTGAATACTAAATATTTTAACATAAATGGAATTACAATAGAATATAATTGAAGATTGAAATAATAAAAAGTTTTAGATGTTCCAAGATTTGAACTGCTAACATGGATGTGATTGGAACATTTGAAGTTACCAAACTAGTTTTTATTTAAGTCATTTTTTCTAAAAAGAATAATATTTTTAAATTAGATCTTTGAATTACAAAAAACAATCCCCGGTCATGCATGATTAACTTTAACATATCGGTACACTCTTGTATGCCGTTCGACGAATTCCAACTCGAACCAGCACAACTTATTCGATTCACCCGAAACGCTAACCATTACACCCAAGGAATGTACTATGAAAGGTATTAAAAAATATTTTGTTTCACTCAAATACGCACAGTGTTAGAATTCCTCACATGCTATGAAGCGTAGTCAAATAATTTTTCTTTCACTAAAATTTAGTACAGAATTAGGATTCCTCCACAGAAATGTCTCCATTTCCCTCTAGTTCCCTCTAGCTTTCTCGCTTATTGACTTTTGATAATGACACGAGAAAACCTGAATTTCATATTGAATACTAAATATTTTAACATAAATGGAATTACAATAAAATATAATTGAAGATTGAAATAATAAAAAGTTTTAGATGTTCCAAGATTTGAACTGCTAACATAGATGTGATTGGAATGTTTGAAGTTACCGAACAATTATTTATTTAAGTCTTTTATTCTTAAAAGAATAATATTTTTAAATTAGATCTTTGAATTACAAAAAACAATCCCCGGTCATGGATGATTAACTTTAACATATCGGTACACTCTTGTATGCCGTTCGACGAATTCCAACTCGAACCAGCACAACTTATTCGATTCACCCGAAACGCTAACCATTACACCCAAGGAATGTACTATGAAAGGTATTAAAAAATATTTTGTTTCACTCAAATACGCACAGTGTTAGAATTCCTCACATGCTATGAAGCGTAGTCAAATAATTTTTCTTTCACTAAAATTTAGTACAGAATTAGGATTCCTCCACAGAAATGTCTCCATTTCCCTCTAGTTCCCTCTAGCTTTCTCGCTTATTGACTTTTGATAATGACACGAGAAAACCTGAATTTCATATTGAATACTAAATATTTTAACATAAATGGAATTACAATAAAATATAATTGAAGATTGAAATAATAAAAAGTTTTAGATGTTCCAAGATTTGAACTGCTAACATAGATGTGATTGGAACATTTGAAGTTACCAAACTAGTTTTTATTTAAGTCATTTTTTCTAAAAAGAATAATATTTTTAAATTAGATCTTTGAATTACAAAAAACAATCCCCGGTCATGCATGATTAACTTTAACATATCGGTACACTCTTGTATGCCGTTCGACGAATTCCAACTCGAACCAGCACAACTTATTCGATTCACCCGAAACGCTAACCATTACACCCAAGGAATGTACTATAAAAGGTATTAAAAAATATTTTGTTTCACTCAAATCGCGCACAGTGTTAGAATTCCTCACATGCTATGAAGCGTAGTCAAATAATTTTTCTTTCACTAAAATTTAGTACAGAATTAGGATTCCTCCACAGAAATGTCTCCATTTCCCTCTAGTTCCCTCTAGCTTTCTCGCTTATTGACTTTTGATAATGACACGAGAAAACCTGAATTTCATATTGAATACTAAATATTTTAACATAAATGGAATTACAATAAAATATAATTGAAGATTGAAATAATAAAAAGTTTTAGATGTTCCAAGATTTGAACTGCTAACATAGATGTGATTGGAATGTTTGAAGTTACCGAACAATTATTTATTTAAGTCTTTTTTTCTTAAAAGAATAATATTTTTAAATTAGATCTTTGAATTACAAAAAACAATCCCCGGTGATGGATGATTAACTTTAACATATCGGTACACTCTTGTATGCCGTTCGACGAATTCCAACTCGAACCAGCACAACTTATTCGATTCACCCGAAACGCTAACCATTACACCCAAGGAATGTACTATGAAAGGTATTAAAAAATATTTTGTTTCACTCAAATACGCACAGTGTTAGAATTCCTCACATGCTATGAAGCGTAGTCAAATAATTTTTCTTTCACTAAAATTTAGTACAGAATTAGGATTCCTCCACAGAAATGTCTCCATTTCCCTCTAGTTCCCTCTAGCTTTCTCGCTTATTGACTTTTGATAATGACACGAGAAAACCTGAATTTCATATTGAATACTAAATATTTTAACATAAATGGAATTACAATAAAATATAATTGAAGATTGAAATAATAAAAAGTTTTAGATGTTCCAAGATTTGAACTGCTAACATAGATGTGATTGGAACATTTGAAGTTACCAAACTAGTTTTTATTTAAGTCATTTTTTCTAAAAAGAATAATATTTTTAAATTAGATCTTTGAATTACAAAAAACAATCCCCGGTCATGCATGATTAACTTTAACATATCGGTACACTCTTGTATGCCGTTCGACGAATTCCAACTCGAACCAGCACAACTTATTCGATTCACCCGAAACGCTAACCATTACACCCAAGGAATGTACTATGAAAGGTATTAAAAAATATTTTGTTTCACTCAAATACGCACAGTGTTAGAATTCCTCACATGCTATGAAGCGTAGTCAAATAATTTTTCTTTCACTAAAATTTAGTACAGAATTAGGATTCCTCCACAGAAATGTCTCCATTTCCCTCTAGTTCCCTCTAGCTTTCTCGCTTATTGACTTTTGATAATGACACGAGAAAACCTGAATTTCATATTGAATACTAAATATTTTAACATAAATGGAATTACAATAAAATATAATTGAAGATTGAAATAATAAAAAGTTTTAGATGTTCCAAGATTTGAACTGCTAACATAGATGTGATTGGAATGTTTGAAGTTACCGAACAATTATTTATTTAAGTCTTTTTTTCTTAAAAGAATAATATTTTTAAATTAGATCTTTGAATTACAAAAAACAATCCCCGGTCATGGATGATTAACTTTAACATATCGGTACACTCTTGTATGCCGTTCGACGAATTCCAACTCGAACCAGCACAACTTATTCGATTCACCCGAAACGCTAACCATTACACCCAAGGAATGTACTATGAAAGGTATTAAAAAATATTTTGTTTCACTCAAATACGCACAGTGTTAGAATTCCTCACATGCTATGAAGCGTAGTCAAATAATTTTTCTTTCACTAAAATTTAGTACAGAATTAGGATTCCTCCACAGAAATGTCTCCATTTCCCTCTAGTTCCCTCTAGCTTTCTCGCTTATTGACTTTTGATAATGACACGAGAAAACCTGAATTTCATATTGAATACTAAATATTTTAACATAAATGGAATTACAATAAAATATAATTGAAGATTGAAATAATAAAAAGTTTTAGATGTTCCAAGATTTGAACTGCTAACATAGATGTGATTGGAATGTTTGAAGTTACCGAACAATTATTTATTTAAGTCTTTTTTCTTAAAAGAATAATATTTTTAAATTAGATCTTTGAATTACAAAAAACAATCCCCGGTCATGGATGATTAACTTTAACATATCGGTACACTCTTGTATGCCGTTCGACGAATTCCAACTCGAACCAGCACAACTTATTCGATTCACCCGAAACGCTAACCATTACACCCAAGGAATGTACTATGAAAGGTATTAAAAAATATTTTGTTTCACTCAAATACGCACAGTGTTAGAATTCCTCACATGCTATGAAGCGTAGTCAAATAATTTTTCTTTCACTAAAATTTAGTACAGAATTAGGATTCCTCCACAGAAATGTCTCCATTTCCCTCTAGTTCCCTCTAGCTTTCTCGCTTATTGACTTTTGATAATGACACGAGAAAACCTGAATTTCATATTGAATACTAAATATTTTAACATAAATGGAATTACAATAAAATATAATTGAAGATTGAAATAATAAAAAGTTTTAGATGTTCCAAGATTTGAACTGCTAACATAGATGTGATTGGAATGTTTGAAGTTACCGAACAATTATTTATTTAAGTCATTTTTTCTAAAAAGAATAATATTTTTAAATTAGATCTATGAATTACAAAAAACAATCCCCGGTCATGCATGATTAACTTTAACATATCGGTACACTCTTGTATGCCGTTCGACAAATTCCAACTCGAACCAGCACAACTTATTCGATTCACCCGAAACGCTAACCATTACACCCAAGGAATGTACTATAAAAGGTATTAAAAATTATTTTGTTTCACTCAAATCGCACACAGTGTTAGAATTCCTCACATTCTATGAAGCGTATTCAAATAATTTTTCTTTCAATATAATTTATAACAGAATTAGTATTCCTCCACAGAAATGTCTCCATTTCCCTCTAGTTCCCTCTAGCTTTCTCGCTTATTGATTTTGATAATGACACGAGAAAACCTGAATTTCATATTGAATACTAAATATTTTAACATAAATGGAATTACAATAAAATATAATTGAAGATTGAAATAATAAAAAGTTTTAGATGTTCCAAGATTTGAACTGCTAACATAGATGTGATTGGAATGTTTGAAGTTACCGAACAATTATTTATTTAAGTCTTTTTTTCTTAAAAGAATAATATTTTTAAATTAGATCTTTGAATTACAAAAAACAATCCCCGGTCATGGATGATTAACTTTAACATATCGGTACACTCTTGTATGCCGTTCGACGAATTCCAACTCGAACCAGCACAACTTATTCGATTCACCCGAAACGCTAACCATTACACCCAAGGAATGTACTATAAAAGGTATTAAAAAATATTTTGTTTCACTCAAATCGCGCACAGTGTTAGAATTCCTCACATGCTATGAAGCGTAGTCAAATAATTTTTCTTTCAGTATAATTTAGTAGAGAATTAGGATTCCTCCACATAAATGTCTCCATTTCCCTCTAGTTCCGTCTAGCTCTTTCGCTTATTGACTTTTGCAAATGACACGAGAAAACCTGAATTTCAAATTAAATACTAAATATTTTAACATAAATAGAATTACAATTAAATATAATAGGGTCCTTGCATGAATAAGGGATTCTATTGAAGAAAAATATCATTAGAATGATTTTCATGTTTTTTTTTTAATTTTTAAAATAATAATTTCCATCTGTAATCTCACTTCAAAGTTGAGTTAGGCTCCCCCCATTTAAAACGGACCCCACGCCATTTTTGGTGGGCGGTATTTAAAATGGGACGGCGGAAAAACAAGCCCTGCTAGCACGGCTTGTCTAATATCCGTCTATAAGACTTATGTTTATCCGTTCTTCGTCGTGTCTATTTTTCGTCGAAAAAATACGGCGATACTACGTACTTTTCACGTCTTTCTTCGATGTTGTGACTTTGTCTACTTTGTATGATTTTTAACTGTCTAATAGACGTAATATTTTCACATAAACTGGATCTACTTTCCCTAGCTACAAATTACGTCCTTTAGATGACCAAAGTTGACGATAAACGGACGGTCCCAGTTTGGACGTCCATTTGATGCAAATATACGTCTAGTTTTGTATAAGTTCATTTTAGTACAACAAATGGACGACCAATGGATAAACACCAGAATCAAAGCTAAAATCAGTTGATAGAACTCGCCTTAATTCACCATATGAAAATTAGAAATTTCCATAAATTTATGTTTTAAGCTAAGTAGCAATAAAATAGTAAAATTTAAATGAACCAAAAATTTATTTCTATATCTTTTTTATTTTACTTCTTTAATCCTATTCCTTATTTAACGTGAATGTAATTAGCTGTTAATTTGTGTTATTTGACAATATCTAAGTTATAAGATATGGATCATAAATTTGATTATAATTGATAAGGAGCTGCTGGTCAAGTGGATAGTGCGGTGGATTGTGATGCGAATGGTTGAAAGTTCGAAACCAAGGAACGTCAAATCTTTTATATTCGTTGTAAATCTAGCGTACGTTTTACGTGATATGGACGTCCAAGTTACGTCCGAAATGGATATCCTATAGACGTTAAAAATCTATCTAGAAAGATGTGACATTAGGATGGACATTCAACGTACCATGGATGACCAAAATGTGTATCCAATCGTCGAAAATGGATATTAGGAATACGTTGTTGAGATGGAAGCTTGCTAGCAGGGAGCCCGCTTATTAAAAAAAACAAGCGGGCTTGTTTTATAAATCAATTTTTATCATTGAAAATATTTTGGAAATTTCGTCATTGATTTCGTCAAGGTTAACAATTTTCTGGGAAATTTATCTTTTAATAACCAGACCGCAAACATACGGAATAATGCCTTGGAGACATGTGCATGCAATCATTGATCCAATTTGCCATTATATGAAAAAAATTTAAGCAATTCCGAATGCAAAATTTCTTAACTCCTCTAACGTGTAACCGATTGATGTCACTTAATAAGGCTTCAATATCTTGTTTATAAGATTCTGGGGTTCTACAGCGGAAATCTTTTTCTTTGAAATAATTCTGACTTTCTTCTCGAGTACAATAGCACAACGGACAAAAATAATCGTGGGCAAAACTTTCTGTCAAGCCAAATATTTGATTTATTGCCAAGTTGTCTCCGGTTAAAGCACAGCTTTAACTTTAAAAGTTCCCCTGGAAGGAATATTTATTTCAAAGCCGTCGGTTTCCAAACTAAGCAAATCATCAACAATCGCCTCTAACAGAATGTCTTGACCGTCATCATATTTCAGATCCACGGAATTACACATTGAAACTAGGTGAAGGTCGGAAAGAGATGCGTAAAATTTGGGATCCAAATTATTAACAAGGAAATAGAACATTGTGCTGTTATGTTCCGTTGCAGCCGAAGCAGGGGGATTAGTCAATCCGACGCCGTCTGCGTACAGCTGGATAAAAACAAGGATGTTTTTCCCGTCCCATTCAAAACGAAATGATTTGTACTTTGACCCATCTTAAAATTTTCGATAAATCCCAGATTCCCCTTGTTGGTTGTAACTTTCGATTATCTTACTCAAGAAAAGAGTGTCACTCAGCAGGAGTGATTTCAAGGTTATCGAAATTTGAATACATTGAGCAACATTGGGTTTAGATTTAGTTTTGATTACTCCTTGCGATGTCTTTTCGTTATCTATTTTTCTAGCACTCAGAGGAAGTGACTTAGGGATGATAAACTAAGAATAGTTTTCGTACACTTTGCGAATGCGATATTTAGTTTTTAAAGAATCGAAAACAGTGGAAACACTACTTAATGCACCAGCGATATTATCATGAGAATTAAAATCATTAAGAAGTGATTTTAGTTCTCCCACCAACAAATCAGTAAACGACTTCATACATGTGACAAATTCTAACGTTGCTGAATACGGCACATTTTGCCTCCCATGAAAAAGCATTATTAAATCAAGGATTTTGTCGGAAAAGATTTTTTGAAAATTTTCGGTTGAAAAATTTGCCTGAGTGTCTTACGAAGTCAGTTTCCATTTCTTCAACGTGTTCTTCCCCTGGGAACACCGCCCCAAATCAAGTCGATGACCTTGAGTGTCTCCGTTTTAACCAACCTCATGATCCATAACAGCATCAGCTTGTACATTCTTCATATGACGTATGTAAATTGAAACCGTTGATAAACGTTCGTGACATAGGTCACACATGATAGGGAAATCAAGGGTTCCATTGTTGGAATGTACACGGAAATGTCTTCGTAGAGCCGAAATAAGAACAAAGTTATCGCTGCAAAACTGTAGCGGGCAATTCAGCATGATTATGAGCACCTTTTGAAAATAAAACCAATTAGTTATAGCACTGAAACTGATTTTTCTCTTTCTTTACCAAATATTCGCTCCTGAAAACTCACTTGAAACACTCGTAATTTGTTATAGATGAACAAAAAAATTTTAATTGAAATTGTGAACTTGAAGAAAACTATTTTTGATCTAGTGCGAAAATATCGATCTTCGTTTGTGCAGAAACAGAAACAGACTAGCTAAAAGAATACTGAATACTAAGGTGGGCGTATATTTAGTTTGGTAGCCTCTTATTAGGTTCTTCCCTTAAATAAAATCTTATAATTGCACCGAAATTACGAGCAGAGGGCGCCGGGAGCGAGAAATATTTCGACACTCAGAAAATTCTGAGTCTTGTGTAAGCGCTTTACTAGTGATTATCGTTTTGAAGTCTATACTCAGTGATTTATAGTTATACAATGTCAGTTTTTGAATTAAGTCTGTGGATGAACCCTTGTATCGGGAATCCTAATTCTAAATGTAATACGGATATGGCATTTTTTGTTGCTTCTACCCTTGAAGAGCTCATTTCTGAAGGTATGTGATACAGTTCTTAATGAAATTACTTACAAAATTTGTGAAAAAATAGTAATTAGCGTTTTTATTATTATTTAAGCACAAGTAGAATTCAATTTATCCGGACCATGCCAAATTGTCAACTTACGTGGAACCGTCGTCAAGTCTGACAAAATATTGTTTAAGTTGCATTCTGATGGGACTAGCTTGTTTTTGAAAGTGCCTAGTGATGTAGTATCGATGGGTGTCGGAGCTGGTGAAATACAGAGGGCTGAGGATGCTAGTGTAGTAGCAGAAAGGGTTGAAGAAGTTGGTGTAGTAGTACAGAAGGGTGAGGAAGCTGATGTAGTAGTAGAAAGGGTTGAAGAAGTTGGTGTAGTAGTAGAAAGGGGTGAAGATGTGGGTGAGATGGAAGACCAAGCCAATGGTGATGATGCAGAATTGATGGATAGTGTCGGGAATAGTCAAAGATTGCTTTCTGACAACAGAATGGAAGATCTAGAGAATGAGGATAATCATGAGTCGATAAACGATGAGGTGGAAGAAGAACCATCGATTGGAACCGATTCAGATGAAGATGAGGACATGCCAGACCTTCACCAGGACGAAAACATGAACGTAAGGCCGTTTCTTCTCTAAAGAAATTGATAAAACTATGGATTTATAATTCAATAGTAAAGCTAATTATCAAGCTAGCTATTATTTATAGTCAATATTTAAGGTATTACATTTAATGCTTTTTTTGTCATCGGATTTACTGTAAACTAGGACAAGTACTATCCATTGCAGACCATAATTGTAAGCATGCGGAAAGGAATACGAGGATTAAAGGGAGCCGTGTTAATGGAAGCAATCCAGAAAGAAAAGAGACCTTCGGCAATTCATACTAGATTAATCCCTGAGGTTTATTTGTATACGAAGGTCCTTATCAAAAAGGGTGTGGGGTAAAGGGGGTAGGGTAGTAGTAGCTAGTAGTGAAATTCAGAGGGTTTAATGTCTATTATGTTTTTGCATATACGTTTCTTCCCTGAATGACCAATCGTCACCAAATTTTGTACATAATTCTGTCAAAATTTGATACACGGTGTAGTGGGGTTTTCATTTGTTTTCATTACCGTTTTAAAAAATTAATTTGCATACTTGCTACCTAGCGGATTTCCGAATCCTAGGCAGTGAATTCGCTTTTTTTGCGTAACCTTCGAACTGTCAGTGCAGTGAGTGCTCAGCAGTGTAAAAAAGAAGAAAAAAAAGTTTGGATCTTCCCTAGCAAGACAAGTTTTCTGCTATGGGAGTGGAGAGTATTTCTTATTTGATTTGATTTGGTTTTTATGTTCTTGTTCGATTTCGTCTTTATTCTTCTTTTTACTTTGTATTTTCCCACTATTACTTTTTTAACTCTTTTCTTTTATTATTACCTCTTTTTGTTTACTGTTTTTTTTTCTTGATTTTAATAAATTTGGTTGTCCAAGTAAAATTTCTATGCCTCCTTTTCTAACAGTAATTCATAAACCAGGAAGTTGAGGAACATTTTAAAAATGTTAGATTATACTCATTTTGAAGCTCTGGGTCAACTCTCCCTTCTTCCCCTGTCCTCTCCTCGGTCATCAAGATCTTCTTGCGGTCGTGAAGAGTTACCACCGATCTTCCACTTCCATTTACCTCCGAAAGCTTTTTAAGAGTAATTTTTCAAAAATTACAAATTAGTTTTCCTTTCCGACTTGATCGAGATTCAAACCCCGAACCATACGAATGCAGACCGGGTTGATGACCATTAGACCATCATTATTATATTATTAGAAGGAAAAAAATGGGTATGATGGTAGCTCGCTATCTATAAGCCAAGACTCATGTAATGCAACATGTGACCGCATGATATAATTGTATTGTTACTATAGTAATAAGTGTTACTTTAACTTAATCTAAACATAAAGTGCGACGTGGGGTGGCGGGGTGAAGCCTCCGCCACACCTAACTCGCACCACTCATAATATTGACAGATTATTAGCAATTAGTTAATAAGAATTAATTAATTTAAGAGAATAAAGGGAAACAGAATATTCCAAACATAATATTATGTGTTAATCTACTATTTAACCTTGATTTTCTGTCTCTTTAACGTTTTAAAAAATTTACGAAGGACATTACCGAAGGAATCTTGTTATGAACGCAGCTGGTCGCTGGCTAATGTTAAACTGCAAAGAGTTAAGGGCATTAATAATTTACTTTTTTTAATGATTATGCATTAACTTTGAAAAATTAGACGGAAAGATAAGTACCCGAGCCCAAAGGAATTCGCGAAATGGCAGAATCTATTACGCATTTTTTCCCCAACATGGGAAATTCTGTATTTAGATTACTCAGTAATCATGTTTAATCCCAGCAGTCTTTAAAACTATATTTACATTTTTCTCTAATAGAAAATATTTTACGATCCCGTAACGAAAACTGGGACTCTAGAGTGGTATGTCCGGCAAAAGAGAAGCCGTGAGAAGAAGGAGGTTCTAAAAAACAACTCTTATTCGCCGCTGACTGGACTAAAGACATTTTTGCCAAGGGAAGTCAAAGAAGCTGAAATATATATGAGAACCAACACGGTAAATAGGGCCAACAAGCAAAAAATGTTGCATTGCCTAACTGTAACTCGCAAATCCGACGGGATTTTTGAAGGATAAAAAGACAACGGCTAATATGATATTTAACAAATACCTGATGTTAATCACGCTACATGAAGCAGTAGGTTTTTGTTTGTCTTAATATTTTTTTCCACTTTGAATCATATAGCATGTTTTTAGGTATTAGAAGATTCTGAAGCTATAACTGGGAAGCCGTTAGATAGGCTTGTTCAAACATGGGATAAGATAGAAGATTCGATAATAGAGGAGGCTGAATCAAAATTTGGAAAAACCTCTTCGTCAACTAGCGCGAGGGAACTTATTGCTTCTGCAAAACAAGCCAAAGAAGATTTCCACAATTTATAATAACGAGAATATTTTTTGTAATAGATTTTTTTCTTTCACGCTCGTCCGATTATTCCCTGATAGTTCTTGAGTTACTACTACATATTTTTCCGTATAATGTCCCTAGAGAAAAAGTAAAAAGGCGTCCAAACTTCTGACTGCCTTTCGTTGATGTTTCGTAAATTTGAGGTATATAAAACTATGGTTGTTTATATTTTCTTTATATCTTTTGTCACTGAATCCATTATGACTGGATTTCAATTTTCAATTGCCTTTTATTTTTTTAAAGAGAGGTACGAGTTTTGGTCGGGTTCTGTCCGAAACATCCGATATGAAACAACCCGGTGTGATCCAAATAGGAAATGATTTTTTCATCAAGATTTGAAAAACAAACATTCGCAGCTAGAAAACGCGAATTTGAAATCATGATCTCTCTTTTCTTCTTGCGTATTATTATATTTTGTCTATCAAATATCCTCTTCCTATCAATTTGTTTTTGTGTTTTTGAAAGGTCTTGCTGATTTACCTTTATCCATAAAATCGGTTGTTGTTCAAAGGTTTGTGGATAATCTGTCGATCAACAAATAAATATATTGAAGCCTGATATTCTAAATTCTTTCTCTCTCGCACTTTTGCAATTATTTATTTTGAATCATAAACCCAATATAAACTATGTGGGTATAATAAATACGCTCAAAATCATATTTTTTACTCAAGAAATAATACATAAGTTTTAAATAAATTAAAAAAACGAATGGAATATGCCATACAGGATATAACACATTTGTCATTGAACGATACAATAACCTTTGTTAACTAAATAATGGCCTTAGTCTAAATTCTTTTTAAATAGGGGGAGTATTTTTTTCTTTTTCAGAATTCTTGAAAGGGAGAAAAATATCCTTGAACTTTTCATACATCACTAACGGAAAACGCAAAACAATAGACATACACTTTGCGTACTTTTTTATGTTGCATTTTCTAAACAAAACTGTACGAGCTCCATTTTTTATTCCAAAACGAATGATATGCCAGCAGACATTTTTTTTCTGATATTAGAAAAAAACGGAAAAACTTACTTTCGCACTTCGAAGTCGGTTTTATTGACGGTGAAGAAAAGGAAAGATGAGGAAAACGAATTTCATGAGAAAGTATGAGGTTTTCCCAGATATGAAATATGCTTGCACGCATTTCGGTAAGTACTTGTTACTTTCTATTTCTTTATTTGTGTCTGTATTTAAATATGGTTGAAATATTTATATTCCGTTATTACAGTAACCAATGATATATTAATTTTGTGGATAGAGGTCCTTTTAATGTTCTATAAACATTATATATGTATTAAATTTTATATATATTTTATAAAAACTATATTATGTATAATTTGTTATAATGCATTACATATAAAGTAAAGCTTTTATTTGTGAATGTCATTACTCTGTTGTATCCCTACGCGTATGATTTATTTTTTACCCACTTTTATTTAGGAATGGTAGAAGAATTTGAACAATTATTTAATCGGAAAGATATACAGGCAATTATCGTCGAGTGTGATACAACTTTTAATATTGGAAAATATTTCGTTACCTGGGTCAACTTCCGACATACAGAGTTCTATGATCTTCCAGACAATCCAATGCCAACTGTTGGTTGAGTCTGCTTTATCCATCCAAAAAACTTTAGTCTTCACACGAATATTTCTGGAATATGCTGAAGGAAGAAATTCCTTCTTTGGGAACAGCAAAAAATGTAATCATTTGCACAGATGAGGAGAAATATATAGTGGACGCGATAGAAAAGGTAAACTAGTAATTCTTGATTGAAATTGTATTTCGTATATGTTATGATCTGAATTCAGATATAATGAAATGATAATGACATCCAAACACTTTTTTTCGCAATATCTTTAAAGGTTTTACCTAACATTCCTCATGCAAGGTGTCACATTCATGTGTGGAAGAATATGAAAAAGAAATTGAGAAGTCTTGGCATCAAAACTAAAGCTGAATTAGTAAGAATTGGGCTCACTTTTACGAGCTATTACATTGCAAATCGTATGATGCATATTGTGTCTCACGAAAACTGTTTGAGGAACATTTATGGAACAAAGTGTGCTGTTTTAAATAATTTAAATTTATTGTAAAATGTAAAAAATTGTATTTTTTTAGGACTTCTCGTCATATTTTGAGCAACACATTCATCCAGACATAAACTCAATGGGTGTTTGGGCGCTCATGCGCTACAGTGTTAAATATGTGTTATCCACGAATCGTATAGAATCATGGAATGCAATTTTAAAAAGGCGTTTAATCAAACACAGAGGGTGAAGAAGAAGTCATCGAGGGTAGCTCAGAAATCGTTCGACGTAGACTACTTCGAGTATCGAGGGCCCAGCATGGAGTTGGAGAAAAGGGGCTGCTCAGGGAGCATTTAAGGACACTTTACAAACTGAATGATGACAATAATGATGAATTGTTCGACTTGGACACGGAACATCTAGAAAAAGCAAGAGATATACTGGAGGTATATACATATTATATAAACATTATAGTAATTTATAACTTAATTTATACGTATACCTAGATATTTAAAAAAATGTAATAGATTTCAAGATGCACCTATAGGGTGCATCGTGTGTATATACATATGGGATATAAACGGAGACATTATAGATGTAATTACATTATTTATTTAATTTAGGTTGACAACATTCCAAAAGGAACACTGAAAAATTATGAAATGAGTCCAACTTCAACGAAAGGGTCACCTACAAAACAAAAACGTCTTTTCCACCACCACGCACATGTACATACGTCTCAAGTCCGTCGTTGTCTTACACAATTTTAATCACATCACATTTTAAAAACAACGCACTTAAGTTAGATTTCTACTTCTGACAACATTCCGTCGTTCCCCTTGTACATTTTGTGCGCGACAATAATAATAATTAAATAGGAAAGAAAAATTGGCGTTGAATTTTTAAACCCTTGGGATGAAGAATCAGAATTAATTAGACAAGAAGAGGACCATATTAATGGACAATCAAAAAATGAACGTGGCAAACTAATATCTGATGAGGACGAAGATAGCGAAAACGAAAACCATGAAAATAAATTTTTGCGAAAAGATCCTGACTTGAAGAACTTCAAAGAAGAAAAAATGAAGAAAAAAAAACAACTAGAACATAAAAATCAGTTTTCGGATGACGTCCAAGACAACGGAGATAATTGTCAAAACGACATCTACGATAATGATGATCCCGTACTTCAACAGCCAGAGCTTGATAAAACATTACAAGAACAAAGACCAGCTACAGTTATGGAAGAGGAAACTTTAAATTGTGTCATTGGGAGAAAAAGAAATGCCTATACATGATTCATCCTCCGAAGAAAGCAATTCATCCTCCGAAGACAGCAATTGCAAAATTAATATGAGTGACAAAAGAAACAGAAAACCTAAACTAGGACAATTTGTGAATCCTGTGGACATATCGAGTAGCAGTAGCTTTTTTGAAATTTCCTTTGAAGAAAACATAGTCGAGCATATTAACAAATGCATGGAGGAATATAACCGTCAATGCACAAAATCTCAGGAAGAAAAACTCTCTTTGGAATCAGTAAGAAACAAGAATGGCATTTTATTTATGAAAACAAACTAAGGGTAGTGTTACTAATTCTGGACACTTTTGTGGCTATGTCATATTTGCGTGTAATGGGATAGGCCAAACGTCTTCCTAAAGTTGGACAACCCTTAAAAATCTTGGACTGCTTGTAAAAATTCTGGACAGCCACCAGCGCCATCTATGAGCAGTAATCATCATCCATATATAATAAAAGAACAAGCTTTTGGGGGAGGAACCTGTGTCTGTCACGAAAATTTTGGGGGAGGAGCTTATTCATGTCACAATGCGAACACGCAGTGATTCGCAAGTCGCAAATCACCATCAGATGTCTATAGCATCTCCGTGATGACGCAATCTTCATGTTGGGAATCTACTGACTGGGCAGATTTTCCACGATAAAATCTATTATGGGCAGATCGTGCTATTAAGCTACAGAAAAGCGAATAGCAAAACAGTCAAACTTTACGCTACAAAGTTCCCCGGATTTGACCGGGGCTCAAGTTACTCGTAACTAAATAAAACTAGTATTTTTTTATGAATTCGACTGCGATAACAAACTTATAACATGGCCCCATTATAATAAGAACCTTTTCATCCTGCAAAATTGCTTTTAAAGTTATGTAAGGGAAACATAATTTTCAAGTCCAAATGGCTCTATCGGTATAGTACAGGTATTCATATCAAATCGTCCTTTGACGGTTCATGTTCAAATCCATCAATCGTTAAGTTTTTTTTTCAAAATAAATTTGGAAATCGCCTTAGGCTGTCCAGAATTTATAACACGCTAGAGATGGCTTGGTTATTTTTTCCTTTTTTTTTAAATCTTTGATCACGAGTATCTTTGATCACGAGTAACCCACTACAACTCAGTTGTTGGTGTAGTGGTTATAGCACTGAATTGAGGATTCAAGAGATGACTAGTATACCTAGGCCCGTCCAAGGACGGCGAACCAGGCGGCTAGACATAATCACCTAAGCGCACAGTATACATGGACCAAAACGCCACTCGTATAATCCCACTGGCCAATTCCTTGCTGTCCGGGACTTTTTTTTTTCATCCATTTATGGACTTGTACATCTTCCACCGTGAGCCAGTCGGTCTTTTGGGGTTTTTTTGTGGACTTGTTTTTTTTTCGTTGAAACCAAGTATCGGTTGACTTTTGGTTTTATTTTGGGACTTTTATTTTTCAGAGTTTGGTTGTATTGTATTTGACACATTTCCCACGGTCTCGAGTATCGGCGAAGTTTTCCACGGTTTTTTGAAACTTGAACACGTTTGGACCGTCAAACACCCCATTCTGATCCTCAACTCCTTCTTCCTCTCCTTCCTCATCTTCCCGTTTCAGTTTCTTCCCTTCCAATTTATTTCTTCCCACTTTTTCCCATCTTCCTCCCCTCTCTCATCCTTCCCCCTCTCTATCTTCCCTCCCTCACCATCCTCTCCCTCACCATCCCCTCCCTCACCATCCCCTCCCTCACTATCCCCTACCTCACCATCCCCTCCCTCACCATCCCCACCCTCACCATCCCTTCTCTGCACACTCCTCCCTCATGTAATCCTTCCCCTTAGACTCACATGTATCTCGTACTTATCTCGATGTGGGCTTGAACAACGGGCCGTTGTATCCTGGATCCAATGCTCTAACCACTGAGCTGTTGAGTTGTATTATCAGTTAAACAGGGGGAAAAGTCATCAGCCACTTAAGTAAATTCGGATTTTCCCTAAATACCAATAAATATTAATCGCACGACGTAATTCTTTGGCCAGTAAGTATTTGCTCCTGTATTTTAAGGAAACTTACAAAACTCAGCTTCGCATATAAAATTCGAATAACCACTTGAGAGGTAATAGTAAAATATATGATTGGTGGTGTATTGGTTAGAGTGTTCGCATAGCATATTAATGTGTTTAGGTTCAATACTCAGAAATTGTGAAAATAAAAATTGATAAAGTGTTTGAAATAATTTACTTGGCTTTCAATCTGAATACCTCATAATTTCCTCTTTCCGTCTATACATTACTCGTTGCCGGTTTGAACAATAGCCCATCGTTTCTTGATTCCTGTTCCCTAACCACATAGCTATTGAGAGGTATTGGTTTATTTTCTTGGGAGGAAGTCATCGACATATATAAGGCAACATCGATAGTGAACAGTTGCATTTGCAATAAATTGGTAGAATAATTCATCACCCGACGTTAGCGAATTAGTTGCTATGTTTCACCCAACGTGTTCTGTAGGACACTTAAAATTTCCAGCCCGTTTTTAACAGTTTAAAAGAATTAATTTCCTGCCCGTGGACAAATCATTTGCTAGTTAAACCAATGTCATTGAATCTCCGATACGTTGTTCAAAGCCAACTCAAATAAATAAGTTCAAACCCACTCTCGTCAATAAAGGCAGCACGTAAAGAAACATTTAGGATTTTGAATGTGAGGTAAATGTAAAAGACTATAGCTTTTTCATAGAAAACGTTGTATTCCTTGTTTAATGATCGGTTATTGGGAAAATAAAAAAAATTATATTGATTTATTCATCTTTGATAATAGTCATTAATTGGGAAAACAACAAAAAAATTTAACAGCCACCTTGTCGCAACCAAGTAATAACATAATTTATACCAATATGTGGGTTATCGATCGAAGAATATTGTCGGAATAAATATTTTACCAATAAAGACATGCTAGGTGGGTAACGACAGAACAGTCTGCCGTTCTTAAAACAACTGCTGCGATGCTTCCAGTCATGCATGTTCACGAGCACTTGAATCGAAGCAAAATTAAACAGCCACCGATCGAATGCGTTAACGTCTTCTACTTTGTGTTGCAGTGGCATGCCCAACCAGATTAAATCAATACCCGGGCAGCATTAAACGGTGAAACTGTTGGAGCACCGGTGGCTGCATTCTGTGCTCTCGGAAAAGACCTTTTTGAGATGTCACATGAAACAGCTATTCTTTCACGAACGCAAGCCAGGGCATTCGTCCAAGGAGAACAGCTGACGGCTTCGATTTACAAACAAGGGAGTGTGTTTGCTACGATTCATGATTACGTTTACCATAGTTTGACCGACCCCTCCATTGACGGAATTAATTATTGGCAATTTGTTGGTGGTCAGGAAACGTGCAAGTTGAAGTCGGTATGCACATCAATATTGCCTTAAAATAACGTGTCATCCATTACCTTCTATTTTTTCCTGTTTCTTTTGCAGTGTTTCCAGGACGTCGAAGAATCAGATATAAAAACACAGAATGTATCCAGCGAGGCAGATTGCAACATAGATTTCAACAAGACCATCCTCGCTTTGAAACTCACGGACACTGGGAACGGCCGCATTTGCACTGGCCCCAATACACTGCTCAGTGATTGCCCGATGTACTGGAGTTGCGTGACGACAGTGAAATTAGTGCTTATGAGCGGACGTCCAAACGAGAACGCTATGCAGAAGATGTGTTGATAATGTTTTTCCCGGTCCGAAAATTGATAGGTAAATTTCCACATCGTAATAAAGATTGGATATATAGAATAACATAAACTAATTCCATTTTATTGAACATAATTTGTATAGATATATTTGACGTAGACAGCACTTGGTGGTCCAGTTACTTGAAACGGAAACCATTGTTGGATTCCAACGATAACGCTGTCGAAACGTTGAGCAATATTCAAAATTACGACGAATCTTTCTGTAGAAAGAACTGTCTTTCTGAGGATCATCCATTTTGCCAAGGAGATCCAAATACTGCAGTGCCCAAAGACGATAACAACGATGACATCTTCAACTTGATGGACGTCAACGGTGATCACTTAAACACAGCCACCGCCCAAGACGCCACAGCAAACAATGCGACCGATCCGTTCGTAAAGCTGCTGACAACTTTCACAAAAAATCCAGTTCGCTTGAAATTGGTATCTGGATACGTTTCTGTAACTCAAGAACAGGCACGGTCGGCTATCAATGTCTTGCCAAAACCAAAAAGCAGCAAGAAGACCACTTTTACCCTTCCCGGGAGATCGCAGGTTGGCCTATTGGTGGAAGATCCCAGTGCAGATGCGATAAACGGTAAAGTGCGCTTGGATGCACCTGTTGGCACCCACACCGAATTACTTGAACATATTGAACAGGCCTTGTCCAATAGAACTGCTCATTCTTCCCCAATTACGTCACGACAACCGGAAAAATTGGAACCTAATTTCCCGACTTTACAAAAGCATTCCGAGCACTGGGGTTTGAATGAAAAGCAACACTTGGCGTTTGTATTAATTGGCGCAGCTCTATTGCAACACGTTGCCTTAGTCAACAGTAGTTTCCCCGATAATCCATCAACCCGCATGGCCCTTCTAACTTCAAATATCCAAGCTCTGGCGAAGAAAATATTGCCAACACCCAAGCTTATGCTTTTTCTTGGTGGATCTGGTGGCACTGGAAAATCAAGAGTCATTCAAGCATTTGTAGATTTTGCTCGCCGATGGCATCCGACTGCCTCTATAGTGGTATGTGCATCTTCTGGCGTGGCAGCCGTATTGATTGGAGGCTGCACTCTTCATTCAGCTTTTGGAAATTCCACAAGATTGGTCGATTCTGAACCAAGCAGCGATCAAATCATAGCTTGGTCTGCAATTGGGTTGTTGATACTGGACGAATTCGGCATGATACAACCGGCTTTGTTCACTTTCTTAAACGACGATTAGAGAAGCTTAAAGGCAACTCAAAACCAAATGGTGCAATACATCTTGTGCTAGTGGGGGACTTTTTCCAACTTCCTCCGGTCGGCGTCACCATTTACAAACTTCCTACCCGGCGAGAAGACGACATGAACGAACATTCACTAGCATCCATGAGTGTCTTACAGATGTAATTGAATTAACCGAAAATCTGCGCCAGACGGACACGCGATGGTCAGAGTCACAAAAACCGATGGCGCGTCAATAAACCAACTAAGCAGGATATCGACGACGTCAACGGTAGATTCATGAACCCCACGAGTAAAACCACATTGCTGCCTCCTTCGGGCACTGTTATCGCTGTCCCAGAAAACAAATCGAGAGAAGAGGCACTAAAATTCTTCGAAACAAAGATGCGGTCGAGTTTAGCTCCCGTTCAACCCAACAGCAGCGACTGGCGTAACAGAGGATCACTGCTTATTAAAGCGTCGATATCCAAATCAACTGGTCACCAGACGGTTAACCCAAAGCAAGAAAAGTACATCCGATCTTTAGGATTGAAACGACTGAAAGCACCCGGACAACTTTGCTGCTTCATTGGCGCCCCCTATATGATCACTTACAATACCGATGTGTCTAAAGGAGTAGTCAATGGAACGAATGCAACATTGGAAGACATTTGTTTACGGGATTCAGCGACAATTCGTATTACTAAACTCGATGATGGAAGTTTCACTCACGCCGTTTACGCCGAGGATGTACTCTGTCTAGTCTTCAAGCATACAGCTCCTGGGTGGAATGAAGTTTCACTTTATCCAGGCCTAGAAAAAGTTGTTTTCCAATCATCGCATCGAAAAACAGTGTGAAATGCCGGCTAGGAACATTCGCAACCTTCCAGGTGCAGGTAACTCAACTCCCTTGCGTCTTGTCAGTGTCCTAACCGGTCACAAAGTGCAAGGCAAAACTCTTGGAGCTATCATACTTGGCTATTTGTCAAAACACCATTTGCACGGAACATCCATCAGGATGGATTTACGTCATTTTATCTCGTGTTAGGAAGTTTTCCAATTTTTATACGTTAACTCGATTGGATGCCGATGTACGAAAGTATAAACCAAGATCCCATGTAATTTGCGAAATGAAACGTTTGTTTCATTGTTTGGTCGTTGAAAAAGTTACCATTCAAAGACTTCAAACTGTTTTGAATGAATAACTTGCATAATGTT
Source organism: Daphnia pulicaria (assembly GCF_021234035.1). NCBI lineage: Eukaryota > Metazoa > Arthropoda > Branchiopoda > Diplostraca > Daphniidae > Daphnia > Daphnia pulicaria. The sequence goes on along the minus strand of NC_060914.1, from coordinate 4,395,258 downwards.
TTTTCACTGCTGTGTCTCATTTACAATGGAGAATAAAACGAATAATGGTTGATTGTTAATAACAAATAAAAGATAGGTTGAAATCGAAAAAATGGAAGACGTTTTTTTACTTTACAAGACAACAGTTGGCTTATTTCCAATCTAAAACACGTTATTTCTTCTTAGGGATTTTAATACAAATAAAACTTTTCTGTGGCTTTTCTCGATTTTTTGTGTTAAATAGGTTACTTATGTTTCAAAAATTTTATTACCCTTTCTTATTGATCGATTTTGCGTTAAAAAAAGAAAAACATTTTTTGAGAGAATAATCACAATTTAAATAAATTTGAAATCAATTACCAGATTGCCACATCATTGCCAGATTCTCAAGATTCTATTTTCTTATCTTCAACAAATGTAGTAATCGAATGGATAACATTTTTCATTTAGCTAATTAGGTTTTAAAAAGTATCAAAACACAAAAACAATGACCAAACAAAAAGTCCTGAACTAAGAAGGAAGAATTCAAACGTTGATATCCTCTTCAGTCTTCAACGCCCCTCCAAGAACAGAAAGTTTGACCACAATTTACCTTCAACTAGTTGCAGGAAATTAACCAACACTAGTTTCAAAATGTTACCAAAAGATGGAACACTGCAATAAAATAAATTTTGAGAATAAATAAAAAATGTGTGTAAAAAAGCAACATTCAAATTGAAAAATCTTATTTATCTATTTTTTTATTTGCGCGATTGAATAAAAAATAATACTTCTGATATAATTTGATGGAGTTTTTATTTTACGTTTGATTTTAAGGTCAAGTTTGATTACAAGTTAGATTCATGATAAATCTAATATCCAAAGTTTGACCCTATGATAAGTGTTTTATTCAATATTGCTTGTTTCATTATAGATCAATGTCGGTTTGATTAGAATAATGTTGGTAGATGAAAATAGGTTTGTTGATAAAAATGTAAAACTGCACCCCATACATACTTTCTTATCTTCAACAAATGTAGAAATCGAATGGATAAAATTCAAGTTACCTTTAGGTTTGTCAGTTTGATTAAAATAATGTTGGGAGATGAAAATAGGTTTTTTGGTAAAAAAAGCACCCCATAAAAGGCGGAACCCGATACATACTATCTTATTTTCAACAAATTTAGGAATAGGTAACTTAGTTTAGTTTTGTTTTAGTTATTTTTGGAAGAGGTGGAATAATTATGGTATTTTTATTGAAGTTTTTTTTTCTTAAAAGGACATCATTTTCAGTGATAATTATTGAATATTCCAACTTAATCCTTTGTGAATGTTTGGAAATTATAACTTGTGAAAAGAAGTGATTTAAAAAAGGAAAAATAAACATGATTTTTTTTTTAATTTCCGTTTTTTGGGAAAAAATGAGTAAGAAAAAAGATTTAAACGACGAAAAAATAACACATGGTTTTTTAATCATTTGCAAATAACCACTTGTGAGAAGGAGTGAATTTAAATTTAAAAAACATAAAAATGGTTTTTAAAATCTTCATCTTCTGGATATTTTTCTTGATTTTTGTATTTGCAATGTAATAGGTGCCATTGAATGTGTTGAAATCAATTCCGGTTTTGCTGTTGGTGGTTATTGTTGGAGTGAGGTTTGGTCCAATGATTTGTTCTAGTAAAATAATGGAAGTATGATTTTTTTGAAAATATGAAATTTTTGATTGGCCGCCATGGTTCAGTAGGCCATTGCTGTACTGAACCGTCATGGCGCCACCGACCCGGAAAGTTGAACGGAAGGGGATGGGTTGAAAAAGCTACACTACAGGGGCATAGCTCGATCACCGGCCTAGGGTTAAGTAGGCCATGTCATAACTGAGGATTTCTCTTTTTAAGTCGAGGTGATTCAGTATGTCGTCGAGAATGATGGCGATTATAATCGGTTTTCCTTTTCGACTTTTCAATACCTGTAGTGATAGTTGAGCATATGTTGGAAGTTATAGTAATTTTGTTAATGCATATGATCGGTAAAGTTAATTGAATTCTTACCTCTGTGATGTAGTATGCTTGTACAATTTCGTCCCAATCTTCTTTGTCGGAATCGGCTAGCAGATCACAATGGAAATTGCATTCCTGAAATAACATGTGTACTGTGATTTCGACTTTTTATTTTGTTTGTTCCTTTTCGGAGAGGATGCGACGGGGGCGTTTAGAGTTTTTTCTCGTTTGTAAAATATTTTGAATTTGGGTTGTCATTTCCTCCAAAATGCATGATACATATTCCCATTTTGGGATGCTGTTTTCCGCTACCTGTTGCCATTTTGTCACCAAAAACGCTCCTTAAGCGAATCCAATTTTCTCCTTTCCCTTGTATTCCTGAATTTCTATATCTAATCGCTGACAACGAAAAAATCGTAGAAGACATTTTGCGTAATGTGTTTTCTTCAAGGATGTTGTTGATCTGGAATACAGTTTGTATTTAATGTTTAGTACATTCCGTTATAAATTTTAAGATAAACGCGGAAAAATCTATTTAAGTCCTGGTTAAATTGAGCTTACTGTTGTTTGCTGTTAGCAACTTTGAGGACAGCATCTTCAAAGAATTCGAATGGTACCTTCAAGTTTAAGACAGCCATGGATTCACTTGTTGGTGGCCAGTGAATGGAGGAATTTTCAATCATGGCATTAATACTGGTATTTATTTGTTATTCAATGTGGTATTGAAATCGAGTACATGTTAGCCACTTTTCTTTGCCGCCATGTTCCAAGATGTGGACCAGCTTGGGCCATCTGCATTAATTATAATTGAACGGTAATAATTAATAGGTTATGTAAAAAATAGCAAAATCAATACAACAATTTAAGAAAAAAGGGCCAAATTTTTTTAATTCAGCAGAAAAAAGGGCTGAATTTTTTAAAATACAACAGAAAAAAAGGAAAATTTAAGAAAATTTTACGACAAAGGCTGTTGCTTTGTATACCCTAAGTCTTAGTAGTGAACCCATCGGAACAATATGTACGATTTGTTTAGGGAAGTAGATACATTTTTTAATAACATGAATTCTTAGCTTTAATGGAATTTCTTTTTCCAAAGCAAGTTTCCGTGTTTGGTAACTACTTGGTTGAGGAAAGTTGATGTTTTGAAAACACTGCAAATGTTGGGTATGCTCAAATTAGGGAGAATGTATCCTAATAGTATATCTTGGGAAATCAATTGTAAAGTCATTTTAAATGAAATATATTGTATGTAGTTCCTTTGTCTTGTAGTTCTTTTGAGCAACTGATGATACCATGTCAATATATGTCGATTGCATTGAGAAATGGTGCCTTAAGAACGTTTTCATACATTGGTTTTCCCCGTAGGATTTCCACGTCTACCGACGATTTGAAACCAGTCCATTTAATACCATCAACTGAACCCACCAAACTAAAAGTTATCATTGTTGAACCCTTCAACGGAATTGCAAATAGAGGTTGTTTCAATTAACATCTACTCTGACCAAACGGATTTTTTCAGCTAATAATGGAACAAGGAAATCAATTCGATTCTTTAATTCCTCCAACTATCACTTTGTCAATTGTGTCCTATTTTTTTACGGATACCTTCGTGCTTTTAATCAAAACCATGAATTATGGTGGAATATTACTCGGCTTAAAGAAAAAATTATGTGAACCACGACCACGCTCTTTCAAGGGTATCTCAATCTTTGATTAAATTGGCGTCAAAGCCAACAATAATATACTTTTGTAACATGTAACGGGGCCATATACTTTTGTAACACGAAACGAAGCTTAGTGGCCTGTAAGTCCGTTAATTAAACAGCTAAAGTGATTATTATAACATATATAATGTATAATTTTTTTATTGTCTTACCTTAATTGTCTTGTTAGAAGTGATGATGGTTATTGAAAAAATACAACTATTTAGATGATTTCAAGTGGAATCAGATCCGCTTAATATAGTGACCACCAATTCCAACTGCTATACGTTAAAAGTAGAATTGACAGGCCTGATTACCACAGGGTGGTTTTCCATACATAGCAGTTAACTATTAGCTCGAGCCATTTGGGCGGAGATTTTGTGGTCTGATGGGCCAAAAAGACTAAATATGAAAAGTTTTTTTTTAGGTTTTGTTCAAATTAATAAAGTAATGAGCTATCTAGCCTTATAATTAAGTTAAAATTCATAGAGGATGAAATAAATTGAAAGAATGGAAAAGACGAAAGTTGTTAGTTAATTTCATCTGTCTCTTCTTTCTCTAATAAAAAATAAACAGAAAATTCATTACATTCAACGATTTTTATCCTTTGAAAAAATCTCAAAAAGGAATGAAACAAAAAGTTTTGCGTTTAATCTGCTTCCGTATCAGAAAAAAATGTAATTAGCCTTTCTTATTGATCGACTTTGAGTTTAAAAAAAGGTTTTTCAGAGAAATATCACTATTTAAATAACATTCAAAACGCCACAATTTAGTAGTTCATAATAAATAATATTAGCAAAATTCCACTTTCTTATCTTCAACAAATTTATATCGAATGGAAAACAATTTCAATTTAGCTAATTAGATTTTAACTAGCACTAAAACATAAAAAAAAAACGACTAAACAACAAAGTGATTCTTAAAGTCCTGAACTAAAATATCAGGGAACACATCAACAATAAATTAAATAAAAAACACATAAAAAAATTCAAATAAATAAACTTAATCGCAAACCTGAAGGTTGATATTGTAAGACTCTTACTTACTTCTCCATAGTGAATGACTTTTTTAAACTTCGACTGGATAGTTTTGAATGTGTCGTATATTCAGCCCAACGGCTGGAAAAGGATTCGCTCGATTGACAGACAGCGCGGCCTTTTTATACAAAAAATGGCACAGAAGAAAACGAGAGAAACATTCTAGAAGAAAAGAAGTTACTACTTGGAATTACAGAGGGCAAGAAAGACAAAGGAAAGGGCGGAAAGAGATTTCATAGGAAGTACCGGGTGAAGAAGAGTCAAACTGAGGAAAAGAACATTCTAGAAAAAAGGTTCAGTACCAAGAAAAAAGGAAAAGATAAAAAGGTTAAATAACTTGAAAATAACGTCGTCCCTTCGACGCCGCGGTTGACGGATCCTTACAATATCATAAAAAAAAATAATAAAAACGTTTAAGACAAATGATTCTACTTTGTATTTATTTTTCTAGGTAGGTAAGGCAACAATTTAATGTTGCACAAAACTGACAATTCAATTCATCAATTATTCAGTTCACGAATCCGTCCATTCTTCAAAAATGACAATTCAAATAATTATTCATTTAGTTCACGAATCCATTCTTCAACATTCATATACTCTGAGCAGGATTTGATTTCATCATCATTAACCTTAATAAATTTCAATCAATAAAGTGAGAATAAGACATTATTACAGATATATTACTCATTATATGGTTAATAGTCTTACCATTATGATAGAATCTGAAAAAAAGAACAGGTTAGGGGGAAATTCTCCACCGCGCGTATGACCTTAATCCCTTTGATCGCGACGATTGCAGAGTTAACAATTAATTTCTTTTTTATAGGTAGAATCTGATGTTTGATTCTTTCTACATCATGAATAACCAACTATTCAAAATAAAAAATAAAAAATAGCTACAATATGGAGTGTAATGGTAATTGAATATGTGTAAACTCTTACTTGCTCAGTATCACGATTCATCAAAATGAGCAATTTCTCATTGCCTTTTTCCTTGAAATGAAGATCACAAACTTCTGTCAGCAAGCGATTACATCTGAAAATAAACAATAAAATAGCACGAGACAGCCATGATTACACTGAAATTTCCACTTACCAATATTGTCTCCCAATTTCGATTCGGTAATCAAAGAATTAAAATCTTTGAAATGGAACTGCAAGTGTGGAATATCATTTTGAGCCAGGTCAAATATCGAAATAAAAATACACTAACATCCAAAAGGAAAAGAATAAATTTTAAATAACGTTGCATTTGCACGGCAAGAAATATTTTACCTGAGTATAGTTGTTAAATTTAGCCTCCACAACACCAGGAGAAGTTCTAGTGTATTTACGGTCTGCTTTGACGAAAACCAATCCAGATAGCAAGTAAACGTCATTTTTCTAAAAGCAGTTAAGAAAATAATATCAATAAATAAATCGTTACAAAGTCATTTAATATACATGTTTCAAAAGATTACCTTCAGAACTCCTGACCATTTTGCAATCAGATTGCTCCACACAGGAACTTTAATTTCTCCAGAAAGATCCAGAAAAGTTAATTCCATGATTTGCTGTAGCTTCCCACCAAAAAAAAAACGTCCTTGACTACAATGAGAACTAATCTTGCCGCTAACTTGCAACTAAATTAAATAAAAAAACACAGAAATCAACTAAACATTCAACATATGAAAAATAAAAATTTACCTTGGATTTGTAGAATTAATGAGGCGATATAATCTACTTGATTAGTTAACCCTGCGTTTGGACTTTTGTTCTTCATAGCCTCCATTTTCTTCTTGGCAGGAGATGATTCCGTGCCTGAAATACCTCCAGACGTTTTAGAAACCGTGCTCATTTCATCCATTTCAGTTGAACACCGTTTTCTTTCTAATGACACAAGAGTTGTCTCTGCTTCTTTCTTCACTGGAGATAACTCAATAATGTAAATATAACCACCAGGCAATAACATACCGTTATTTTCCATACCAGGACACTCGACAACATCACCCTCACTTTCTGATTTCTTCGCTGAGCTCATCGTAAACCTTTCTTGTTGGGGGGTCAAAAGCAACTTATGATCCATCTTCTGTAGGGAGAAAACTATGACGGCTAACGAAATAGAAACGTTACAGTTTTTTATGAGAAGAGGAATATGGAACGTTTCAAAGTAATGACAATTGCCGTTCTTAGAAATTGTTTCAAAGGAAACCGATAGTCGGAGGAGGAGGAGAAATTTAGAACGGCTAACGAAATAAAAACACACAGTTTTGCTTCATGAGAAGAGGAATACCCAAGATTTTAAAGTAAAGACTATTGTTGTTCCCAGAAGTCGTCCTTGGAGATTTGCTGCTATTTACTTCAAATCTCAGTAAAATCATTAGTACTTCCAACGTTTTCATCAAACATTTTCTATGAAGTACATGAAACATATCCCCCTCTTTTAAAGAATTTATAAATTTAAATCTTCACTGTTAGAAAAGAATATCGTTTTTTGATGTTTTAAATCTCTAAAACCGATTTCCGCCAGAAAGACATTTTTAAATATCTGTTTTGAAAAAACGTGACTTATGCCTAAAAATGTATCATAGAATTACTAAAAACGATAGTTTAATTATCTTACTTTTAACATTTAAAATCCCTGTTACCGTCAATATGAATGCATGAAACCATTACAAAAAAATATTTAATGTTACGCTAAAAACGTATTATAGAATTAGTGAAAAATGATGGTTTAATTATTTTACTTTTTAACATTTTAATTCCCTGTTACCGTCAATATAAATGCATGAAACCCATAACAAAAAAAATAATTTAATATAACGCAAAACTAATATTAATCAAACCAATTATACATAAATATTAACTGCGAATATTCGATTAATTTTCAAAATTCTTTGTATTAATTTTTTCTCTTTAAGAAAAAGAAATGACTTATTGGTTCACTACGATCCTTGCATTACGTGATACATTTAAACAACATATAAAAAATTCTGACTTGGTTACACATGCCAAAGATTGGTTAACCAACACTATGGCACGAAAATACAAAACATAAAATGAACTGATGGCTACAAGATATAACGGTTTGTTACACATTATAAACCAACATGAAAATAAAACAGTGCGGATAAATCAGAATGGTGAGGCTTATTTAATAAGCGGCAACGAAACATTATCAGACATCACAGATGGGCTTATAGGGTTTTCCTTATTTTATCCAGCATGTTTTAAAACGGTCCTGTAGCAGTCCCAGAAGCTTCGTCAACTAGTCCGAGCAAGTTGATTTGAAGAAATTGTAGGGTTGGCTTCACATTTTTACTGTAACAGAGATCCAAAACGTGGTAAGCAGCGAGCAAACTTAAGACTGCATCTGATGCGGGTCCTTCTATCTGGAACCAATGTTGCTTTTCAATGGCGAGATGCAGTGCTTTTCCATGGCTGAAGATAAATGGGGATATTCGTTTATCTATGACAGCAATCGATTGCGTAAAGTCGGCATATTCCTATTTTAAAAATAAAGAATAAGAATAACAGTTAAATGAAAAGAGCACAGAGAGAGGGAAATATTAAGTATCGTACCTCTCTGTAGTAAATAAAATGACGAGGACCATTTACGCTCTTATCCGTTCCAGGTAAACACAATGGGATTAACTCGCAAGCTGCTCGTGACTGAGTGTCTGTAAATATTTCTGGAATTATAGTTTAGTTTAAGTTGTTAATGAGTAACTTCTGGTTTTACCGAAATCTTCCTTGATATTATCAAAGCGGGGAGCTTTGAGCAACGTGTTGATTTTGGTGTTCTTCATTAAAGGTGCAGTAGCCACAATAAGTGGCACCAACTCCAGCCACTTTTGGCGAATTGTGTTGGTTGCCTCAGGGAACATTAAATCCATTTCAAAAAGAAGTATAGAAAAAAAATTGGGAGTTAAACGTCGTTACGTATAGAAAACTTATTAAAAATACAATATTACAAATGGTTGAAGTTTAAAAACCGTATATTCACGGTTGACATATTCCATTATGAGCTCAGTCCCAGATTTAATCACCAGCCTCCTGTCCTTGAAAGTGGTTTCCAGAAGAACTTCGATGCCACTACGATTGGCAATGGGATCAGCTGAAAGTCTTATGATCTCTTTAACGTTTTCAGAATACGACACAGCATCTGTAAGCCCTAATAAGATGTACACATCATAAAATAATTATTGCTGCGTTAGAAGTTCAATATTATAAAATCGATTAAATTTACCTTCAGTCGGCAAAGGAACTTTAGTGCCTGGTTCATTAGACTTCACAGGCTCTTTCTTCGGTCGGCCCCTCTTTTTCTTTTCTATTCCATCTGACAAATCCGACAAAGGCGCTACTTCCACAGCCACTCTCCAGCGATTGAATTTATCTCGCAAGTTTTGTATCAATGCTTGCTGTTATATAAAAAAATAAAAAGTTTGAGAATTGAGGAACATGAATTATTAACGATATGAAAACGATACCATATTTGACTTTGGGCTGGACAGGGATTTAGCAGTCAATCTAAAGTGGGGATACTTTTTTACCAGCATCGCTATAACGGTTTGCAGCTCAGCAGTAGTTGGTTGCTCTGTGTACGCCCACATCGATTTTGCAATATCACGAATCACTTGGTTAATCTGTGACGTCATGAACACTGCTTTATCATTCTCCCTTAAGGGTTGCACCTGAGCACTAAATTTTGAAGGCAGCTTGAAGTCTTTAGGCAATCGCTTTACAACCTGCACAACCTTTGGGTGCTTGTTGCTTGGTCCTGGCTGTGGTGCCGTATCATCCACCTGCAGGGCTTCATCACTTCTTCCTTTTTGTGGCTCACCTGATGATCGTAAGATTAGGAATAGCATACCACTTAAGAACTTTCATGAATTTACCTGATGTTGATGGTGAAGCGTTGGATGAGTCCTTGGTAGAGAGATAAAATTTTGTTTTGTAGACACATCTGACTGTTGATAGGCTCTTTAATGGAGAATCTTCTCCGATTGCAACCATGGTGGCTTGGTTAACCAAGCTTTGTCTTTGCAATGAATACGTACTAAAATCTGAAACTTTCTTTTGTGCCTTTCTCTTCTTTAAAAGACTTTCACTAAGCAACTCCACATCTGGCTTGAGCCGTCACTACTTGGCAAAAAAGATACTTCGAATGGGTCTTGCTGAAAAGATTCACCATCACTCGAAAAAATTTCAACTAAAATTGTCTTTCTTTCTGGTGCCTTGTCAGCCATAGTGAACAATTTACGATGAACAATGAAGCTACTTGGCCAAAACAATCAAAACTACGATGACAAAAATTAAAAAGCTAAGTCGCAAACTTTCTTGAGCTCTCAAACTTCTAAGTCTCTTCGGTTTTTTCGACAATGGACTCTGGGGACACGAAGAATGTTCGTCGTCAAAAGAAAAGAGCCAAAAAGTAAAAAACAAGCATGGTGATATTGCCGAATTACATTATAGAAATCAATTATTTTTTAACAATCTGACAATCTCAAAAAGTCAAAATGGCTAAAATTTCAATTAGTAAGTTAAATATTTTTGATTTAACTATCTATATTTATCAGTACTGTAGCTTGAATTTCATATATTAGGTGAAAATGTAAATTTCCTTACGAATTTATTTATTCAAAAAATCGCTCCGTGCATGAACGTTGACTCAACGGTGAAAAAATTGATTAAGCCTCCAGGTTTGCAGTAAGACTAGTTTTTTATTTTGTTCTTTTCGTGAATTGCTTAACGTAAAATACAATTTTATTCTGTGTTAGGTGAGAGATTTTGCCATTTCATATTGCTAAAAGGCTTATTTTCTAGTTGATTTCCTCTGTGTGGACATCAGTGAAGCGATTGCTTGACTCTTCGTTTAAACGAAGAGTCAAGACTCCAGAATCATTAAGTAAGCGAGGACTTCTTAAAAATGTACTCCCATATTTAATCAGCAATTGAATGATTTTGTTTGTCTTGTTTAGGTGTGGCTGATGCATTGTAGTAGAATTTTCTTAAACTTTTCTGGGAATAAGTGAAAGCAAATCAAGTATGAATAAAGGGTAAAACATTCCTCAACTTTATGATGGCTTCAGTTTCAGTTGAAACAGCAGGTAACGACTACTGAAGTATTAATTTGTTTTTTTGCCACCCCTTAATAACTTTATCTGTATTGCAGATGTAATAGTAGGCCTAGTACTAACTTGCCGAAGGCCGTCTTGTAATTTTTTAGCAACATGTGTTCCACGTCTCCTTTCTCATTATCGAACTACCCATAGATACCACAGAGACTTTCACGTGCCGTAAATGTATTTGAACTGCGAAAGAATATTTAATAGTGAAAGCAATCTCAAGAAGCACTACGACAAAGACCACAAAGTAGTTGAGCGAAAGACAGCTGTAGGTCCTCTTAATCTTCTTGAAGTTCATGATGATCAAACCGACAATTTTGATCAAACCACAACTGGAATTCCTCCAGATGGAGACACCTAACCATACAACAAGCCATTAACCAGTACGGATGCTCCTAGTACATTGTATGGCATATATATATCATTTATCCCTCGAATGTAATACTAAAGAGAATATCATTTTTTACTTACTTCAGACAGAAGGCAATTAATCTACTACAGCTGTTAGAAAGAAGAAAACTGAACCAGTCTGACGTTCAGGAAATAATGCTGCACACTAACACACTGGTGAACAATTTGGTCACCAGCGCGTTGTCTGAAGCTTCCAGTATCTTATCAGAAGAAGGATGATACACCCCTGTTGGATTCTTTGATTGATCACCATTCCTCTACTGGGGCCAGCACAAACATTTTAGAGGAGCTGAAAACCCCTTACCGACAGAAGAAGTTCTTCAAGGAAGAGATGGGATTGATTGAACTAAAGTTAGTTACTTTGCCTGATAAGGCCGTCTATGTTGGTCGTGTTAGAACTGGTTGCCCACAGAAGCAAAAAGTTCAGAAATACGTCGCTATTCCTCTCCTTGAACAATTAGAACTTCTTCTAAATCAAGATGATAGCTATTCTCAAGTATATGGAAGTAAACCCAAATAGGTACCAGGAGTGTTCTCTCGATACGAACATGGTTCTGCATATCAGACTAATGACTTGTTTTTGAAACATCCTGACGCTCTTCAAATTCAATTGTATATTGATGAGGCCCAAGTTTGTGATGCACTTAGAAGTAAGACAATTAATAACAAACTAGTTTTCGTGTATTTTGCATTGGGGAATATTGAAATAAAGTTTCGAGCAAATTTAAAATCAATTTTCTTGCTTTCAATTTTCTTTAATCATCAAGTGAAAATCTATGAACTCAATAGTCTTTTGCGGCCTGTTGTTTACGAAATAAAGAAATTCGAGAGGAGCGTTATGTTAAAGATAGGGAACCAATCGAAAATGGTTTTTGGAACGATAACAATTTTTACGGCTGATAATCTGGCCTCACATGCAGTAGGAAGATTTAAAATTGGGTCTGCTTGGGCATATAGAAAGTGTAGGTACTGTTTGGCGACTGACGAACAAATTCAGACTCTATGTTGTGATTCTACATTGGTTTACAGAACCAAAGAAACTCATGCATTGCACTGTAAAGGTCTTCTCACTAGTGCAGCAGAGCACTTTAATAAACTTTATTCCATTACGCATGACTCAATATTCAATGAGCTCATACATTTTAATGTTATTGGTGGTATGGTGCCTGATGTGATGCATGATCTTCTAGAAGGAGTTCTTCCTAGGACAATTTGTTCAATGCTTTTAGATCACATAAAAACTAAAAAGTACTATACAATAGAGCAACTAAATCATGCCTTGAAGAATTTCAAATATGGTCAATCAGAAGTGAAAAATAAGCCCTTTTTAATTACTATCGTCCATTTGAAAAATTTGCGTTGAAGGCAAAGCGCCTCACAGCTCTGGCAGTTAGCCGTGACTCTTCCTTTGGCAATAGGGTCAATGATTCCACATGACGATCAAAACTGGGTTAATTTCACAATCCTACTGCAGGTTTGTCGATTAGTGTTTAGAACCACAATAACTGAACTTGAGATATTGAACATGGAATGTTTGATTGAAGAATTTCTGTCGCACTTTAAGATACTTTATCCCGAAAAAAGAATAACGCCAAAATTTCATTTTCTCCTACACTACCCTCACGAATTTTGGCGTCGAGGCCCTTTGATTGCTTTCTGGTGCATGCGCTACGAGGCTAAGCACTCGTATTTTAAGCAATTAGCTCGGGCAATCGGTAATTGGATAAATCTCCCTTTGACTCTAGCGAACAGACATCAGCAGTTTATGTGCATGAATTTCGCTCAATCACAGCACAATTACTTGAAGTTCGAAGTTGAAATACCAGCATCAAAGAAAGAATTTTTCGCGGTTCAAAACTTTAAAAATTTTGGGAAAATGTCTTGCAAATTGAATATTTCTCCTCTTACTATTGTCAAAACTGTTCCCTGGATTAAAATAGGATCAAACTGTTACAAAGTAAATAGATCTCTTGTGCTTTGTCCTTTAAACGGAAATGTAGCAGCAGCTTTTGGTCTCATAAGGACTATTGTTATCAATGAGACCAAAGTGCTATTTGTATGTCAATTGTACAAAACAGTGAAGTTTGATTATCATTTTCAAGAATTTGAACTTACGAATAGAAAAATAAAGTTGTTGTGCGTTGTAATTTTAGATGAACTTGTTGATTATCAAAACTACCATGCACATTCGCCTGTTGATTTATCACCATCTGCACAATTAAATATGCGCTTCGTTACGTCAAGACTAAAACAGATATTGTAAACTTGTTGTAACGCCACGATACATATTAGTTGTGAAATGATGAGGTGTGTCAACTGATATATATTACGTATTATGCATGCAATTAAATGTATATATGTATTAAATTTGAGCTTCATGATTGATAACGTTATTATATACATGAAGCAATCAACAATAAAATTTGAATTTTTTCTGCTTTGTTCTGCTGTTGCTTGCACCATATTATATTACACTGTTTTAGTTTTTCCTTCAACTTTCTCATACATTGTTAAAATTATAAAATTTTTAATTTGGGCATAAGTATTATAGGAGATTAAACATCGGCCAGGAATAGATTTATGTAAATGTATAATTGATGTAATAAATGGTTTATTTCATTGAATAGAAGTATCAATATCTGTTTTTTTTTAATCAATAGTAAAGATTTCATAATAAAGATGATACATAATAAATGTTATTTTTCATTAAATAAAAGTATCAATATCTGTTTTTTCAAAATCAAAAATAAATATTTCATATTATTGATAATGGTCACTTAATAGATGTTTTTTTCATAAAAAAAAAATTATCAATATCTGTTTTTCTTTTAAATCAATAGTAAAGATTTCATAAAAATAACGATAATGGTACTTAATCATTGTTTAATTTCATGAAAAAAATTATCACTATCTGTTTTTAAAAAATCAATAGTAAAGACTAAATATTATTGAATATGAGTTTATTTTTAAATATTGGAAAATAGTACATTTTAATAACAAATTTGACAAAAATCATTTTTTAAATACGCAGATTGATTTCGACATAAAAATGTATCATATTTCGTAATATAATATATCATGTTTATGCAATAAAATATATCTTTCTCGTAAATGTCTTTTTACATAATTTATTGTTACAGTTTAAGCAATACTTATATCTGAACTTTTTCAAAACAATATTTGATATCGTTTTCAGTACCATATCACTATTTTAGATATATACATAATGTACGAAAAAAATACATTTTTAACAGTGTTCAAGAGTAAATCAAAAATTTTAATTACTTCTTATTCGTGGTTACATATTATCTATTTATCAATGGTGTATGAAACACAATAAAAATATGTATTATTTGATAAAAAATCATGCAACTTAAAAATGGCATGAGATAAAATACATCACCATAGAGCGTAAGGGGAAATAAACACCAAACAACAAAGATATATTAGCTGTTTTCATCTATCGATTGATAAATTATTTAATCCAACTAGGTAAGTTCTGACAGGTTCATCATTGGTGCTTCATCATCAAATTCTTTCAATGGCCGAAAGGGGAACGAAATTGATATTAAATTCTAACTTCGCTCTACCTGTGTCATTACCTTTTTAACTATTCAATGCTGAGGTTTGATTGGAAATATTTATTCTTATGATTGGCGTCTACAATATTTAAAAGTTTGCATTTGTTTAATTTTTCCAATACTATTAGACTCTACAATACAATTTTCTATAAAATGTAAATATTGTTAATATTGTTAATATTGACCATTGCTTTCGATAAATAAAAAAAATTATAATTTGAAAATCCATACGCTCTCTTCTCCAACTACGAGTCTACGAACTGTTAAAAGAACTGGACGTTGAGTAGCTCTAGGAACTACAGCAGTTACAGATAGCAATGAAGAATGTTCCATTGAAGTTAGAGTACTATCCCCCACCTATAGTTGATTTTCAAAGCGGATTATTATTCTTTATTATCATCTAAACGACTAATCTTTCAAGATCTCCATCATCGTTCCCTTTTTAAACGTTCCCAAAAAAACCGTCCCGTGCTTAAGTCGGCGAGCCTTTCTTCGTGAAAATCGATCACACTTGGAACGAAGCATTTTTGTCACCTAAAAATAATGAAATAAACTTCAATTCTAATTATATCCGTTTATATACGCAGCCACAATCAATCTGAGTAGGCCTACTCCAAGCTTCATCTGAGTTTGTCTCTCTTCAAGCCACAATACAAAGCAACTATACAACAATATGAAGAATTAACGAGGCCACGGAAACTTTACCGATAAGATACAACATCTCCGCCGTCAAATGCCAACAATACGGCAATATGTAGAACTCACGAAGCCATAATTAAAAAAAAAAGCTGGAGAGAAAGAGATGAAAATTTCAAAATCCAAGTAACTTCGACTACTTCTTGCCCCTGTTGGCACGACACGGATTCATTCTTGCTGTTCGGGTCACTGCAGCAGCCGGTACTGATGGGCTAAGCTGTGGCTGCGACAATCCGATGAGTCGAGGAGGTATCTGATTTCCGCCGGAAGAGTGAGCTGCAAGTGCAGTTGGCATGAAAGAGGGAGCCGATTGCCCTTGGCGATATCCTGATGGACCTGATAGAGCTATTAATAAAAATCAATTATTTATAAAATATTTCAACTTTTAACAAATTAATTTAATACCATTTGAAGGAACTGGAACAAGTTCTGGCGGTGAACTGCCTTCGCTGGTAGACCCCTCAATCGCCTCCTTCTCCGTTGGTTTGGGAAAATTGAAGCGTGAACCGAGTTCATCAATATCTTTTTTCAGCTCACAGTTGCAAATGATTTCTTTTTGGCTGAATTTTTTGGTCCATTCCGGATCGGCCAAATTGATTGCTTCCGCAATATTTTTACCAGCATTTATAACCATTTGATAAGCCCCGGGATAGGTAACCACACATTTTCCAGGTAATTGTCTAATCCAATGGAATGGGAACGGAGGATTGCTTGTTTGCAATATGCGAAGAATTATAAAAAAAATTGTGTGCCTGTAAAGATAAAAACAAATAAAAATGTATGTTTAGAAAAAAAAAATTCTTATACTTACATTTGTGCAGCCTTGCATAATTTGTAGCTCTCCGGAAACAATTTTTCACACAACTTTTCGAATAAATGGGCATATTCGGCTGGTATGCTACATTAAAAATATGGAAAAAAAGGTCAAGGAGAAAAAAATTATATTTCTTAGAAAAAAGATTACATTATCCAATCTTTAATGGCTCCAGAGTGAATAAAGTTCACGCTTTTGAAGTTGCGATCTTCCACGTGAAAACAAGTGAAGCTTTGCAACTTGTCCAAGCAAGAGTTGCGTTCACTCCTGGTATCACTTTGTCGTTATTATACAGAATGGAAAAAATACCCTTTTTAATGATGATAGATGCCTAAAAAAAGAAAAAAAATATATTTATATCATTTTATAGTCACAGTGATAAAAAATATAGAAAAAATCTACTAACCAGTCGTTATTGCTGCCTGGCGGAAACATCGTGCCGTTATCGTGATCAATAACATACTTAGGCCAGTCTTTTGTTTACCACATTTTTTCAAACATACCAAGGTATGTATTCCAAACGTCTTTATCATGATTTGAATCATGATGACCAGATTTCTCCAGTTCTGACTGAGCGGAATGTTTTTCAAAAATAGACATCTTGATGTTTCTTTCCAGTTTTCTGCAAGGTAAACGCCTGGGTGAATTTTTTGAAACCTTGTGTCTTCACCGCGATTTTTTCAATCTTCCACTTGCGAACGTAACGATCAGGGAAAATCTAATCTGGGCTAATCAGGGAAATCAGCATACCCCCACAGTACTTGGAAATGTGAGAATATGATTTCTTGACGAAACCCAAGAAATTCGAAAAATCATCATTCCTGGCTCGCCATTCAACCACCATCTTGTGATCAAATTCTGAAAAAAAAATTAATAAAATTAAGTTATTTTGAAAGTCTGCCGGTCAAAAAAAAATCAAATTAGTGCGAACCTCACATACTGAGGAGTAAATTAAGATTTAGCAATGATTGGAACCTCACATACTGAGGATTAAATTAGGGATTTAAGATTGATTGGAACCTTACTTAATGAGGAGTAAATTTGGGATGTATAGGAATCACATTTACTGAGGAGTACATTTGGGATAGTGTAATGAATTGAAAATAAGTTTTTTGAAATCACCTACTAAGATAGTACAATTGTCATAATGTAGTTTTGTGATATGTCTTGTCTAACAACCACTTAATAAAATATGGGCAATTAGCGTTTTTGTGTCCTTGACCGTTGCAAATATGGCATCGCATTTTTACAACTCGGTGTTTTGGTTGCGGACAATCCCGTGAGTGATAGCCAACTTTTGAGCATCTCAGCGCCAAAGTTGCCTTTAAGATGATGGGATTTCACTGAGAAAAGACCGAGATCAAGAGCACGACGAGAGATGCGAGAGGCAGCTAAAAAGATAGCGCTACACCAAATGACTGTCGACCTTGATTGATTCGTTTTGTCCAGACCAGCTTATCCAGATCAGCAAAGACAACTTAGACGTTCCCGCCCTGATCAATCGATGATCGCAAGGCGTCGGGAGACTTCCAATCAAGACAGACGTTATCTTCTCTTTCACAACATTGGCCCTGGCCTGTAGTTCTTCTGACCCGTGACAACTATTCTTCTAGCTTCAGTTTCACAAAGCTCGAAAGCTCAACCGTTAGCTAGCCTGGCGTTGAGTTAACAACTACACGGGTCGATGTGTTGCAGTGCAGGGGAAGACCTGATCGCTAACGTCAGTTAGAGAAAGATTTGAAGAGAGATTTGGCTTGCCGTGTTGCCGGTGAACAGATTGAAGCAATCAGTCATGAATTCGTACTTCAGTCCTCCCTACCGTCTGGGAATGCTACCATGTAAAGCAATGTGTTTGGTCACAAAGCCACTCGGCACTTCTTCTCGATCGCGTAGGCACTGAGACTATTTTCCGAATGTTTACTAATCTGAACTGACCAATCTTGCGAAAGGCAAATTTTTCCAGAAAGGTTTAGAGCAAGCCAGCCAAAGCTGCTCTTCAGTACCAATCAGCGAGAAAACTGGCAAGCAAGCTGAAAGCCCGGATGGACGAAAGTGGGACACAAATGAGACCTGTTGACCTAGAGTACCACCGCACTTTTATAGATACGGGCCTCTGAAGCAGACGGAACACGAAAGAAAAAAATTGCAATACGAAATCATTTATAAATTTATGGCTGGAATTGGAAACAGGCCCCAATGGTTAAAAAAAAGGGGGTCGGTGGTCTTCGGAAAAATTGCTTCCTGACCTCCTAGAACAGATAGAGAAAAACACGTTATTTTAGTGCAAAAGCTTAACCAAACAAGACCGAAAATTGAATTTCCCGTCGATTGGTCTTCTCGGAACCTAAAAAAGTGAAAAGCAAAAAAGTTGAGTTTTTTTTTAAGACTGCCTCTCTTGTTTTTAAAGAAAAAAGTTAGTGGGCATATAGTAAGGCCGGACCGGCAGATCCCAGGACTCTAAAGAAATAATATTAAAGATTAAGCACTTTAAAGAAAGAGAAATGACAAAAAGAATAATAAAAGAATAATAATGAAATAATAAAAAGACTTGAAAGATTTGAAGAGGCCGAAAAATGGCGAAAATCCGACAGAAAAACTCGAAAATCCAGCGAACCTAAAGAGAAAACAGAAAAGCCGTTTTAAATTTAAAAAGCTTCACCCAAAAGAAACCGAAATCCGGAGAGGAATCCAATGGTCTTGGACCTAAAAAATATTGAAGTTGAGAAAATTAGTAATTTTAAAAAATGAATGAAAAATAAAAAAAAAGACACACAACAAAAAGAAAAATGACCGAACGACCGAAGGTGAAGAAACAGAGTTTCAATTCACCAGTGAAAGGAACATCATTTTTTGACTTACTGTTTGCGCTTTCTCATACGCTCAATCTAATCGTCAGTGCCAACACAAGTCTAACCAATTTTGACATCAGGTCACTCCCAAAAATAAATGCACTCAGGAAAGCGATGAGTAAAATGACAGCTTTATGGAACAAGCATTCAATAGTAGCAGCTGAGCAGTCAAAAGAAGCTTTTGGTCTGTAAAATCATTCTTGCGCTTTAATTTATTTATTGAAAAGAATTAATTGAAACTTAACATTGAATTTAGGCGTTGCCCTTGTGACTCCATGTGCTACACCTTTGACAGCCTTTCATCTTTCCTCCCTCACTATACAAGTTTGGATAAAGCTAACACTCTATTTAGTCTGCTTGGATTGCCAACTGACCAAGGAAGACGTTGAACTCTTGATTGAGTACATGCTAGTGATGAAGCCTCTTGCAGCGGTGGTAGATATTTTTCAGAGTGAAAAAGAGTGCTTTCTTGGATTGGGAGTTGTTCTACCTTTACTCTCTAAGCTGAAAAAGCAATTGAAACAGAGAGTTTTCCCTAATCTAGGAGCTATTCGTGACCGGATCATTTCGTCGATCGATCTGAGGTAAGGGCCATTATTGAATATTTATATACTGCTTCTGACGGTTTCTTTTTCTTAGATTTTCCAGGTGGTTTGACGACCCATTAGCGGTTTTTGCCGCACTCAGACTCACCCATCCTTTTTTAAATCTAACTGTATTGAAGACGAGGAAAAGAAGAGAGATTTCAAAATTCAGCTCAAGCAATTACTGAGTGATACGGTGTCGCAAGTGAGCCACAAAAATTCTGCTTCTCTTACAGAAGGCTTTCTCAATTTTTGCCTTAGTGATTTAGCAAAGCAGGACGAAGTTGACTTTTTTTAAGAGATCCGGAAACTAGTATCGAAATGCTTGACAGATATCCAGCTATTAAGAATCTATTTATTAAGTACAATACGGCAATCCCGTCTAGTGCTCCTGTTGAGCGTTTGTTTAGTCAGGCAGCCTTAGTGCTCACAGTGCGAAGGAATAGGCTTTCGGATATATTACTTGAAATGTCAATATTACTAAAAATGTCTTTCAAGTAGCTAGTACATTGAACAAATTTAGATTGAAATAAAGTAATGCCAAATGGAAATTTGACGTTTAAGAGACCTAAGTCATGACTTTTGACGTAAGATTTTTTTTTTCGCTGACGTTTGACGTTTTGACTTTGACTTTTTACGGAAGATATTCCTATGACGTATGACTTCGACGTTTTTTTAAACGTCAATTTTTTTGGCTGAAGTTTGGGACACTGCAATTCACAAGACAAAGAGTCAAAGACCCAGTTTTTAAGCGACAAGCAAATTTAGCAAAATGAAACAGCTGATGGGCAATGCATCATGTCACAACTGAAATGCTAATGACTTATTGTTTTGGTTGGTTTTTTGGAGATGGGATTTGACGTTTTCAGGACGGCAGGCATATTTACGCCACTTGCACATGCGTTTTAGGGAGAATGCTGGGCACCGGCTTTAGGTTTTCGTTTTCTCATGCTAGAAACCGAGTCGCGTAAACTCCTCTCCACATTCTGGTCGAAAGGGAGAGCACCTATTTGGACGTCAACCTGCCCATGTTTCAGGCTCTGGTGGATGCTGGAACTCATCTCGACATCGCATCAAATGATGGCGAAACTGTTCTCAATTTTCTACGGAAAAATTTGGAACTTTACAGAGGCGAAGTCTGTGTCGCAGCACAAGCCTGTTTCAGTTCCCAGATCCATCAAGTTTTCCGTCTGTCTTGCTATTGCGCTCGAGTCATCCGGCATAATGGAATTCCATTCGATTAAGAACGGCTTCCACTTCACCTCGAGGAATTCGTCGCTCGACACTGACATCGCTTAAGGTAAATAAATACAAAGATCACAAATAATTGTGCTTATGTTTAATAGTTTTAATTGATCTATTGGTCTAATCTATCTCCATCAACGTCGTGATTATTGATTTCGCGTCTCCGTTCTCCGTTTGGTTCGTTATCTGCTCGTATGTTGTATCAATCAACCACAACTTAATTGTTTCTACCTGTAAAACACTTGCACACATTCCCTTTCTCTCGCGAGAAAAGATTAAATCCTTTGTTCCCATTTTTACACAGAAGTAAATTTTCAGTTGTGTGGATTTTTTCGGTAAACTCAATAGCAATAAAAAACTATTCAGTGACAGTCATCGATTTGAAGTTGTTTTCAGGTCAGTTGTTGGTAGATCTAGAATGTCTAGTACACAACAGGTGGCTTTTGTAAATTTCTCGGATAAGGACAGTAGGCCACCTGTTTAAGGTAGTTCAGTTTTCTAATGTGGAAAACAGTTTTTTTAGCCCAACTGTAGGATTTTTGTTATTTCTACTTCCTCCGTCAGAATTCCATTTCATCGAGGAGTCAAATCTTTAGCCACAGCACAGACTAAGAATTTAAAGGCTGAAATCGGTCCCATAAGCCTGAGAGGAACCGCTTCGGCGATGTCTGAGCTTGCCGCTAGGGCGAAGTACCATAGAGTTGCAGAATGTTTTTAGGTATTTTGACTATTTTCCCCGTTTCCCTACTGATTACGTGCTTCAAACACACGGGATTTGCGAAGGTTCTATTAGGTGCAATTTTTTGAAAATTACACCATTATTATCCATTGCCCTTCACGATGACCCGTGAATTATTTCATAATATTTGAGGAATTTGAGGGTTACTTTAAAAAATGCCCAATTTTCCCTGGATTCTAGGACTATTATGAACCCATCGTGCACCATTGTATGGATAAATCACCCCCAGAGAGGGTGATTTATCCAAACAGACGCTATCTGTCAGGAATTCGTATCATGGACCATTATGAGAACAAAACTGGAATTGCAAATTTTTGGTTTTTAACGATGTTAAAACACTTTTTTGAGCAGTTAACGCTAATTAGGGTTACATGCACACCGATTAATTAAAAATCGTATAATTGAACTATTTTACGAACCAAATTCCGGACATAGGATACAACATTTTGAGGAATGCCAGTCGTTAACAAAGTGGTCGCTCATTTTTTTTTCACGAAAATGACTAAAAAGATATTCTCTTTGCAAATACTGGTAAAAAGTGGAATGAATAAAGCAAAATTAAGATGGCAACATTTTTGGATCTGCCCAGATTCGATCCTCTTCTGTCACTCGAATCTTGTTTTTTAAATAATTCAAAAATTACGCAACCAAAGATATAAACATTGTACACTAATCGATTCGTCTCACAATTCTACGTCGATTGATGTACAGACATTTAAAAACAAAGAAAGTCAATCATTTTTGAAATTTTCTGTCCGGAATTTGCGTCAGCTGTCCAAAATCCGCATTTCGGCCAGGTTTTCTATTTTCACTGATATTTGGGAAAATTCTTAAAAATAACGATGCAACCTTATATAATATTGTAGAACTTTCAATTCTCTATCATTTGATATAATTAGTTAAGGGATTGTTTTAATTCCTTACGCTGAAAAACGTTCCCCTAACTGATAACACACAGACGAAATTTGAGGTCGTAAGCAAAATTCTGAAACTTTAATTCGTGATTTTTCGATTAATCGAGCGTATTTTTAGATGCCTTTTGGCTCAATTGTGTATTCCTCGCTATATTTTAAAGTTTATTCATTAGTTTTTTATATAATATCATCGTTTTTTAACCATTATAAATTGAAAAAAACGGCTTTTTTGTCCGGCATTTGCTTATCCCCTTTGCTGTCCGGAATTCGTTGTTTTACCCTAAAATTGTGTTTTTGAGATGACTTCCTAAGAAGCTTGTTCCTGATTTCACATGCTCTTGAATCCAATGAGTTTATAAGCCACAAAACATTTTTTACGTCATCTATCAAGAAGTTGCCAAGAAGATGGGTGTCTTATGTGAACTGATATTCTGCTGTAAGGACGATATACTGATACTTAGATTAAAGCAATACACTGAGTTTTTTTTTAAATATCTTAATCCTTAATATAATTTTTTCACATTTCTTTTCTTGTACAGGCAAATTGAAGATTACACGTACATTGACAGGTACAAAAAGGGTTACTTGGATCTTATCGATGCATAGCGTCGTTTTGGCCCTCTTGAAGAACATGATAACGAGAAAGTGTATTACGATATTGACATTTATCTAGCAGTTCCCACGATGGAACAGGTTTTCCAGGACATATTGCATCTTTTGCTTAAATTTGAGTGAAGGACAGATTGTAGATCAAATATCGTATACTCTAAACAGTACTTTGTTTCCCGACATCAAGTCTATGAAAACCTGTACGTTCAAATTATTCCTGGTCAACTGATTTGGTTCAAACACATTCAATTCTTTGTGAAAGGCAACTCATCCAATTGGGTTATTCCATTTGAATCTGCCAGGACAAACCAGTTCTCCGCCTCTTGGTTGGAATCTTTCTTTTTCGAAAAAAAAAATGAAAAAATGGTCGCAGCTTAGGTTACTTTTGTAATATGATAAAAATTATTTGGAAACAAACTTTTTATCACGCCACGTTGGTCAAATGTGCTTTTAATTAGAAAGAAGACTAAGATATAAAAAACGGGAGGAAAAAGACAAGGGTGCTTGTAATGTCGTTGAAAGATAAGGATAAATAATAATGAACGACGCATTTAAGATCAGTGAAGGAGAAAGAATAAGATGTGGGAGCTACGAAATGTTTGGATTGCAATCTCCGAATTGTAACACTCCCCCTAAAACCAAACATGAGGGAAAAGAAAGGAATCGGTGGGAGTAAAGGAGAAAAGATAATAAAACAAATTAAATTCTAATGATCAAGAATAGTGAGCTGGTGCTTTAAAACATGCGGAACCTGGACGATGCTGACGCGAAGTCAATACAAAAGGATTGCTTGCGATGGTTTGGGGTTTGTGAGCATATCTTCGAGCTCGTTTTTAGACGGTGTAGGCAGTAATTGGACGTTCCTAGCTTGGTATTGTTGACGCACACATATCAACACATACTTGTTGATGTGTTTCGTACGATTTTGAAACACAGGATTATAGGCCTACCTTTATCTTACCTCCTTGAAAATCGAACGCATCGATTGTCTGGTATCCTGAGATAGAATCATGATTTCATCGACAGAGGCATTTTTCTTGATTTGATATTTTTTTTAGGTGGCTTTTATGTCCATTAGTCATTAAGTATGTTCCGTTGTCAAGAGCATTGATTCTACGATAACAATTTCCTGTACATTGATAGAAACTATATCGTCGTTCAAACAATTATGACATACACGAAAAATAAAGATATAAAATATTACATGTAATTTAAAATCAACTTACGACTCATTAGGACCGTTTTTTTTATTTATCATTGTGTTTACACACTAAAACCCAAGATCCAAAAAGCTCACCAGGGACTCGTCGACACTCTTAAACTATATAGTAAGTTTGACATGGTAACTGACCACGAGGTACTCCAACAGGCAACACCACAAAATTGAAACCCTTTTCACAGACAAAAATAGTATAACCTACAAAATCGAATGCCAAGCCACGAGGATCTTAATGTCAACAACCTGATAAAAAACCACCCCTTTTTGAAAAAAAATGAATAAATAGAAAAGGGCAAATTAAGGTACACTCACTTCCAAAAATAACTGGGCCAGGGAAAGCGCGAAACAACGCACCAATGTTGGCTTTAACCAAACTTCTCTTTTCTTACATTGAGAAAAATGTAACCCTTCCCTCTCGATTACAAACAACAAAGACTGTACACCACTCTGGCCAACTTAGGTGCGTTGTTTTGCGCTTTCCTTGGCCCAGTTATTTTTGGAAGTGAGTGTGCTATGAAAATAAATTTCAAAACAAAATTCGATAAAACCTAAACAGAAACACAATCTGAAATATTTCATGCGTTCAATAATTAATTACAAAGTGCGTATTCGTTGTTTTTATAATATTTTGTTTGTAGCAAGAATGATTGTAAAATGAATAGCTATCAAAATATTAAAATTTAATTTGATATACCATTTCGCTACATAAAAGAATTCGTGTTCAGTGTCATTTGCTAAATGGACACTCGATATAAAAAAAATAATACATAATCACCAGTCGACTTAGTTCAGGACAAATATTAAGAAATAACCAAACAAATGAATACGATTGTCTTAAATGAAAACCTTACATTTTAAATAATAAATAAAAGGCTCTTCCCTAGAAAGAAAAGTTTTCTCTCTCGCTGAGGAAAAATCACTCACTCGGGAAGAATCCAAAAGCCAAATTTTGTTTTGTGGAAATTTTTTGCCATTACCAACTCGAATAAGTTGGGTAACTTGGCATTCGTTTCACAGTTGAATTTTTCCTTGAGCTTTAAGAAAATAAAAAAGGGTGCAGCAAGATTATTTTTATTTACCAAGGATAACTTGCGTATGGAAGAAATATCGAAGAAAAAATCGAAATAAAATTAACAGACAAAAATTTTGTGTGACAATAGGATTGTCGGCTGTCAGCACAAATGACATAAACAGTAAACTAACCGATGTTTTTTATGATTAAGAAAATAAGTAAGGTGTATAAACTTGGCTACAAAACTTTAAAAGCATGCTCCTCTTCGCTCTTGAACAAAAGTCTTACGACCCGACAACCCTTGAAACACGACTAAAATTGCTGAAGCCAGACGCCACATCCGTTTGCTCAAGAGACACAAAGTAAAACGTGAGATGACATGAATATTCTCACCTATCGACGCAAGGAGATTAAGAAATTGACGATGCTAAAACTACCCACATCAATAAGCTATTGCTTACCATTGTCGTCAGATAAAAAAATACATCGTTTCCACTTTTGAAAAGAAGGGCCGTTTCAGTAGAGTAGAAATCCCTGTAAGCAGACTGCCGAGGGACATGTAAAGAATTTGTACACAGCTAGGATGAAACGAAAGAAGGATGACAGGAAGAAAGGAGGAGAAGAATGCACTAGAAAGAGGTGGTTCACAGTAATGATCGGAATTATAAGTTGCTTGGGATGCTTCGAGAAAAGGCTCGGATGTCTGTTTGGATCTTCCTAATGAAGTTGTAATCTTTTATCGAATTAAATTTTGTCGTTTTTAAAATTTTCTAATGCACGCATCCAAGGGAAGCAAACTTTAATTTTTTCGCAAGTCTTAAAAACTATGTTTTCCTTATTATTACGGATCGAAAAAGGCTAGTGGCAATCAAATCCGTGAGTTGGTTGCCACAGGTTTTGGTCGTTTTCAAATGGATTCAGCACCCACACGAAAACAAATATGGATGTAAATAATAATGACATAAATAGTTATAATTATAATGTAAAAAATGAAAAGTACTTACGACGGAAGGTACTAGTGTCTGAAATGAAAAGTTTTTATGACGGAAGGAACTTGTGTCTTAAATTACTTCTGATGAAAGGTATATGTAACGAAATGTACTTAACTTTGTGACAAAGGTTCTTAAAAAAGGTGACATGTACCCAAACAAACGTTGCATCTACTCTGGGCCCTGTGTGTCACCATTTATCGGAGACTCTCTGGACGAGCAAAAAGTTTGCTCGTTCTCATTTGCATTGTTTGAAATGGAGTACGGTATGTGTATTTCAAAATTGTAATTTGCCCCTTTTTATTATAAAGTGTTTTCCATTGCATTAATAATGGTGCAGTGGAATAAGGGGTGAATCAAATGCGGAATTTGGAGAGAAATTACGCAGGTTTGCATGGTTTTCAAACGTCCTTGCAAACAACGCATTTTCTATCTTGTGGACGTCAGTTGTTGCAATAAGATTGAGAATATGACAAGGATGCCTCATGTGAGGTGGTAATTTTCATTGATGTTGATATCTTCAGATAAGTCCGATTCGCTTTCAATATCTTCTGATATTGTCTGCTTATGGCTCACAAGAATTTTGTCAATATCGATATAAACAAACGAGTCGTCCTCTTCGCAGAATTCTTCTTCACAATCTTCTGAATTTTTGCATAGTTCTTTCTCTTTCGTAGTTGGCCCGAATACTTTGAACGCCTTGAGAAAATTTCACCCGTTGTCGGTTTACTGTCATGCCGGTAAAACTTCGTTGGCGTGACGACCACATATCCGCAGTGGCACATACATACTAAGCATTCTGTAGTGCCATGATGAGAGCTGTCTTTGTATTGGATTATTTATCTTTTAGTTTTTCTGTAAAAAATCTTTTTTTCGACTGAAGAGTCCCAACACGACCACTCATAAGTTTAACAAATCCGACTCAAAGGAAGTGTATCTTAAATTATATAGTCGTGAAACAAAGGAAATGAATTAAAAGTCAAGACTGACAAAAGAAAGCAACCTTTTGATCATTCATAATTAGACTACTCCCTAAGTCCCTAGTTCCTACTGGCTAGTGCCTACCATTATCTGGTCATCAAGTTGAGACTGCGCAACAATCGGTGTAATTGTGGATGGAGAATTGTTGAAATTCACCAGGTGTTTATCCATTGTAGCCACGAGCAACTGTTTGCCATCATCATTGGAAGATTGTCTTCCAGCAGTGAATGAAGTGTTAAACTCAGGCAATAATACATTGTGGAATGTCTGTTCAGAAAAAAGGAGTTAATATTTCAAAGGAATAATGTAGTAGTCTTGTACACTTACAGCGACATGTCTTCTGGCATTTTTCAAAGTGCCGTTGAACCTGGTCACAATGTAATTGTGACATCCCATTAGGCATTTATATGGTACATACACACTATAGCGAGTTGCATCTTTTCTTCTGGATTCCATGGCAGATTGTTGCCAGCACTAGCTTTTTGTTACCACGATTGGCATTGGCACTAGAAATACCTGCAGCATCTTTCTCACTGATATAGACATTTTATTATTTAGCTAACGAGGATATTAAGCTAAAAATTTAAGATTAATGTACTCACACACCTATTTATTCGCAGTGTTTTTCTGAGTTTGAAGCTGCATCACTATCGACAGAAGCCAGATTCACAGATTCAGACTGGTCTGCAGAAAGCAGAAAATAAAACTATCGAAAACTATTTTGATAAAAAAAAAATCATCACTCAGCATCTTACAGTCGAATTTGTCCCTCTAAAATTCGTTAGCCTCGCCTTTTACGATTTCGTCGCTGCAGATGTTAATAATCTTCTTCCGAACTTGGTCAACAGGCATAAACTCTTCTTGGTATCTTTCGTCTTGCTGGGGATTCTCCCTGATAATTGATTAATTTGTGAATGTTAATTGGTGATTAATGAATAACGAAATTGTTTTAGTACTTTGGATAAAAAAACTATATAATTAGTTAAATGAATAGGTTACGACGACGCTGACAACACGTGGGAGCCTTATTCGGATTTAAGACGAAATTGCAACCAACAATTAAAGAAATGGTGTCCGCCAGTTTCGGCACTTTTTTTCGGCCCAGCAGTTTCGTCGAGTTCGGCACCCTATATAAATACACATCCTCCCCATATTAATTAAAGCGTCAATCGCATCAACCTTATCCCTTTTCAGCACCAATAAAAAGTATTTTATTTTTTTTATTGCATTTTTTTATCTTATGCAATTTAATTTCTTTAATTTTTTTTATCACTATATTTGCTGTATAACTTGGAAGAAATGTTGAACGTTTTTATTTCGGTGTAAGTAATTATGTTTAAATAGACAATGCAATCAATGCCGGCGAAAAGTGCTATAGGCTCCTATCTCTCAGCTGCCTGTATTCGTTTCCCAAACGTTGTTGAACGCTGTCTCTTTGAGCATTGGCCCTTTCATGCCTTGGTTCACATCATTCTGCCATCTCGTTTCCATCTTTAAAATCCGCGTGATCGGTGCCCCATTCGCCATCAAATGGCATGTTTAAATCTATAGCAATGTTGTGTACGAAGTAGCGTGCTACGGTAATCCTATATAAAACACATTTAAGTTGAATGATCGAAAATACTTTTGTCACCTGTACCAGCGCAACAGGACGCTTTAACTGGCGTCATACGAATTTCCGAATCCAAAACATAAATTCTTTTCTTTAAAATGCCAAAAGTTCGTTCAATTACACAGCATGTAGTTATATGAGCTGCATTGAATCTAGTCTAGAGAAGTTATTTGCAGTAAATTTAGTCGAATTATTTCAACGTGTTAATTGATAGGACTACCTTGTATGCTTTAGCTGGCTCATTTTAAGGAATAATTAGGTAGGAAGTGTTGGGATAGCCACTATCACCCAACATTATACTAGTTCCAAAATCTCTTGCCTCAAATATTTTTATATGGTACTACACTTAAAAATTGATGAATCGTGGCCAGATACGGGTTTTTTTGCACAAACGCTATTAAGAATTTATGATTTGCATCACAAATACTCTATTGATATGGAAATGTCATGAATGAATTTTCATTATATTACGATTTACGTATGCCTTCTCGTGCATTGTTGGTCGCTGTAGCCTAATATTTATTCCTTCAATACAACCAATTATATTCTGGGAATGCGAGCTGTCTCAGAAAACTGGGTCTTAAGCTTGTTTAAGCTTATATAGGTTATGAAAAAAGGTATATATTTACTAAGGTTTAGATAAACAACTCATCACCATCGGAATGCAAAAAGGGAACATAACACCGCCAGACCAGGCTAATAGCATTTGGCCTAGGTTTTTCCTTACCACCCCGCCCCCCCCCCCCCATTAAATGCTATTTTCACGTCAGGCTGACGCTGCAATAGCGACGACCTAATCATTCTCCCCAGTGCTGTGCTGTACTTTGTAGTCTGTGTTAGTAGTATACTATGAATTTTTTAAAACAAATTTTGTTTGGAAAACATCTAGTGATTATCCATCAATTCCTAAAAAGTTGGAAAAAAGTTGGCAAGTTGAACAAAAGGGGACGAAAAAATGGAAAACCTCGAAAACACATCGTCAGTTGGAATATGTGCAGAGAAATCTAAGCGGAAAATTGTCTTTTTTCCCCAAGCGGACACAAATCCAGACAAGAGCTATGAAGTATCTGAACTATTTTGACGTTTACTAAAGAAAAACCGGTTTCTCAATTAAATTCTGTGAATAATTTAGTTTCACAAAGTCGAGCAAGTTTAAATTGTATCGAACTTTGCACCATAAAGAGAAACGTTAAGTACACATAAATGTAATGTTTTTTTTTCTAAAGAAACATCTTTGGATATACCACAATCTTTTTCGCCAGCTACTATTCGCCAATTTTCGAAAGTTGATCAAACCAAAACTCCATTCGTTGAACCCAACGCCAGGAAAGCAGGATTGGTAGAATTCTCACCAACACACCGGAAAGAACGCATTGGAGGAGAAATATAATAGAAGAAAGGAACAGGGAAATTAAAAACATCACCAAACTAAGCATTGTTTACTTCCAGAAAAGCAAAAAACATTATGTCAGAAGAAGAAAAACAAATCAAATGATGGTAAAGAGGATGTTGTTTCTGGTGATGTTTTATTTTGGCAACTACCGAACCGAAAAAGGGATAAGAATTGCGTCAGAAAAATAAGAATGCAAATTAACTTGGATGTAGAGGATGATGTATCATATGGATGATACGTTTAATAAATCTAAAAATCTTCGTCTGTGAGCAGAAATTCTGTCAACCGACCCAATAGATGAAACTTTTGATCTGAAGATTAAAAGTTATTTTTTAAACATGCTGTATAATGGAATTCATAATATAAACAAGATACTGCGAAATCAAAATGTTTTATTTAAGAATTGATCTAAAATCTAAAGTTGACCAAAATCCCCGCCCTGCGAAAATATACAGCCCTGTTCGTCTCTGCTTGTAAGATTTGCCTACGTTTGCAGATCATGAAAAGTCTATAAAGTATTAAGGGAAAGGGTAAAGGAATATTTTTTTTGGATATGGAAATAATTTCCCAAGAGGTAGCAAACAAAAAATAGTGTTCCTAAGCCAATCATTTGGACCCCCCTAATTTTTGTATAAAGAGAAAATAATTTTAGTATTTTTCATTAATTTTTCTTCTTTACCCAACAAAAGAACTTCAGGAGGTGATTGTTGAAAGTTACAACAAGGTTCGTACCTTTCCTATCTATATTAAGATTTACATTAATTATGTGATGTATAAAGTTAGCAGAAAAATTGAATATACTTGATGGACAATTGAAATCTGACGATAAGTCATAGTTGAATGAAAAACAACTTCAGGAGGTGATTGTTGAAAAACCCAACAAGGCCTTTTCTATCTATATTATATAAGATGAGTATGTTTTTAAAATAAACATTGTACAATCAACACAGACCAATAGTCGTCTCGAGAATGTTGATCGGAATTTAGAACCTTGAGCAATCGTTTTCATCTCCATTGGCGACGGCGAGAAAAAATACCTGATCAAATGGTAAGTTTACTTATTGTCTTGTGTTAAGTGTAATTTTGGTGTTATGTTTGATTTGTAATAATCTTTTAGGAAAGGAAGTGATTAAGTTTATTTGGTTTTGGCAACCTTGGTGAACCTGCAGTACCCACAACTTGTAATCTCTTATTACGAAAATATTTTCGATGAAATCAAAAATTGGAAGAATATTCAAATAAAAACAATGGTAAGAACAAAGAAAAGCTGATATTGCTTTGTTCAATGGCGTTAATAGTTCAGTTCTGTTTTTTCCTTTTTTAATTTTCAGTCGGCGATTCCTCGCCCCCTGATACTTCTTTACCCCGTAAATCATCTGAGAATGCATTGGATTATCAGTAACGCAAATTTTGAAGGTAGATCTTATAGCCCTACCCGAACTTGCAGTTAACATCATCGTCGACTTCAAGTTTGGGTTGATGGACGAAGGAGTCGCCACGAATTTTTTCTTGCTTTTAGCAACACTGGGTCTGATTTTTTTTTATATCAACGAAGTGAAAAACGCAAAATATTCAAAATTTTGTCCTATGTTGTAATTGTTGTCGTTTTTTTATATTTTGGGATAAAACTGTTGAAGGAAGCCTTTGCTAAAAACGATTGGATTTTCAAACTAATTTTGGTCCTTCGAACCGGTTATTTAACCAAAGTAGAAAGCCGCGCCACGGTCAATACGAACTTGTTAAATACGGTCCTTTAGTTACGAAAAACTAATCTCTTTCTTGTTTATTTTTTGCAGTGTCGAACCACTCTAACGAAGCCGTTCCAAAGAACCTATTCGTCAAAGATCCGCCAGGGGATCTAAACGAATCGATCTCCAACACCAAGCCATCGTCCACGTCGACTACTAAAAAACACTCAGATGTCCGTGGTAAGGCTTTGGCCAAACCGAATGGAAAAGCCAATAAAGATGATGACACCCACGAGAAGAAACCTAAAAACTCAATTGTTTTCAAGATGAGGACCATACCAAAATCAGCCTCAAATTCACTTAAAAATTCATCCATCCCTGCTACTGACCAACCTTTCTTTTCATCATCAACCAGTAATTGTGTCACAGAAAAAGTGTACTCTTATCCAGTCCCACACCCACTGTTCCAAGAAAAGTATAGTTATTATTTTTTTTCCTTTTTATAATGTTTGTAATAAATTCTAAGTAAATTGCTTCTGTCATTTTTCCTTATTAGGGACCGTCATTGTGGATCAACAGTTACCAAATATCAGCAAAATGAAACTCTGAAGACAAAGGGTAACCCATCGTCCACGTCGACTACTAAAAAACACTCAGATGTCCGTGGTAAGGCTTTGGCCAAGCCGAATAGAAACGCTAATAAAGAAGATGACACCCCTGAGAAGAAAGCTAAAAACTCGATTGTTTCCAAGATGAGGACCAAACTAAAATTAGCCTCATTTTCACTTCAAAATTCATCCATCCCTGCTACTGACCAACCTCTCTTTTCATCATCAACCAGTAATTGTCTCACAGAAAAAGTGTACTCTTATCCAGTCCCACTCCCACTGTTTCAAGAAAGGTTTAGTCATTATTTTTTTCCTTTTTAAATGTTCGTAATCTAAGTAAATTTCTTGTCATTTTTCCTTATTAGGGACCGTCAGTGTGAATCAACAGTTGCCAAATATTAAAAAAATGAAACTCTGAAGACAAAGGGTAACCCATCGTCCACGTGGACTACTAAAAAACACTCAGATGTCCGTGGTAAGGCTTTGGCCAAGCCGAATAGAAACGCCAATAAAGAAGATGACACCCCTGAGAAGAAAGCTAAAAACTCGGTTTTTTGTTGATGTAAAATATGTGCGCAACCAGTTGACATTAAATAAATATGGCAAACCCTTCTCTCCTTTCATTCTTGTGAGATTAATGCGCTTGGGTATAGGGATGCTGTTTAGCACCTCCTTTCTCTCTCTTCTCTCTCTGACAGCTTTGACAGCCATTGACGCTATCTCGTGCTCTTTGATTCTTAACTAGTGGTTTGTTTCTACATCTAGTAAGTATTAGAGTAAACTATATATTGCAATTAAAGTATATATATCTGCTATTTTAATTTATTAAGTGAACTATCAATACTCGATAAACTGCTTGCCAAATATTATTCTTAACATTTTTTCCAAGTAGAGGACCATCAAACCATCAAAATCAGCTTCAAATACAGTTGAACTTTCATCTCTCCCTGCTACTGACTAACCCTTCTCTTCATCAGTTCCTAGTATAGTGTCACACATCTCACACTGGACATCAATGTCATCGCATGTTTCTCAATCCCCCTCAAATGTCCACAGAGCGATATGAATTCCTTAGAAGTAGGCAAGACCCAGAAGAAGTAAAATATTGGCTGAGTATGAACAACGTCCGGCAAAAGCTTTAAAAAAAATCATACTCGTGTTTAAAAAGAAGTTGCGTCGTTTAATCAATTTTCTTTCGATACTAGTTTATGACTGGGTCCGCATAAAGGTCAAAGACTTGATTTTGCATTCAGTTGACTTTTTAAATTTGTCACGATCAGTTTTCTGTTTCCCAGTCCCCCTTTTATGTTGTTTCGTTTGGTTTCTAAAATTTCAGAATCTGTACGAAAATGTGTATACGTACTAAGTAGCTTACCCCTGGATCAGTCTTCATTGCAATATATAGTTGGGACGAAATTGGTAATATACATTTCCGTCTGGCTGTCTTACAAGTTTTGTTTTTCTTTGGTCCCCTCGTGTTTTTTGTTTTTTTTGTAGTTATTAGACGTGGAAATTTTCCTCAGATGAAGGTAGTCCTGGGCAATCTCCAGATGAACTTGTGTCATGATTCATGATGAAAAGTTCCGGGGAAGAGTTCTCCTCAAGACATTTGTGCCCAAAAAAATAAATCTACTTTAAATAAATTGAATAATAAACTTGTCATTGACTGAGAAGAACATGAGAACAAATCCGTACCAAATTGCACCACTCATTCATAAAAACAAAAATTAAAAGTAAAGTACACGCAGGGAAGTCGTCTGCAACCGTTCAACAAACATAGCCTTTCAACAATCATTTCCGTTCAACAATAAAAATAATAAAATCTATAACCACTCGAATTCTAAGTTTTAATGTAAAAAAAGCCAAGAGCTTAAAAAATAAAACGAGATCCTTGAAGTGGAGTCTACTGTCTACGAATGGATTATGGATCCAGACCCAGTACTATTGTATTGTAGGCCTAAAAATACTTTTACAGTGTCCGCTCATAGCCAAGTGGTTAGAGCGTCTGATTTCCATAAAAGTTGTCCAGTAACAGCGGTAAACCACATTATCGTCAAGGTAAGGTATGTCTTCCCATTAACAGCCAATATGTGTTACTGCAGGTACATAAATGGTACTGTAATGGCACTTTAATTATTTGTGTTAAAAATTGCCATTAATAGTCACACGGTTCATTACTTCGTTAATCAATATCAGTTGTTTTTTATGGAGTTGGAAGCTTTTTTGTTTCAATTTCATCAGCATTATCTGTCACGACTATTCGTTAGCGACTTTGTGTCCACGTCGCGCCGCCGGTGGGCAATTTGCAAAATTTCGGAACCAACACTCGCTAAATCGTTTGGTTTTCGACTATATTTATTTGAAATTAGGAGTGTCAGGGTTGGGGCTTACTGGAACGTTGCTTACCACTAGAGTTCTTCATTCTCACGGGTTATCCACCACCCAAAGCCTACTTAAGAGCGAAGCTTAAAGCTAAGTGGGAAATGTTAAAGGCTGAAAGGCTTGAGAAAGAAGCCTTTGCGCTCCTAACCCTGGAACAGAGGGCCAAGTTCGACGAGGACGAAGCTCTTATCCGACGTGACAGGGAGACGCAGAACACTCTACGAGCAGAGGTTCGCGCAGCAAAAAAGAGGAAGCGGGACGCGGTGGAAGAGGTTAAGTTTATACGCCTGGTAGAAAAAGAAGCTAAGGACAAACACGAGGCGTACGAACGCTCAAAGCGTCGTAGGGTTGAACCTCCAGTTGTTCTGGATAAAACGGCAGCCCAGGACACGGGTCTGTTTGTAACGCCAATCGGAGACCTTATTCTGCCAGGAGACTTCCTCCACGAGCTGCAGACGGCAATCGCAGCAGGGAAATTCGCGATACCGGGTACGTCGAGTAATCCAGACACCTCAGAGATACTGGCAGTGCTTGCAAAGCACTCGAGCCCAGTAGATCAGTCTATGCCATTTGCCTCGACGAGCCAGGAAGAGACACCGACGCCAACGGCCTCGACGAGCCAGGCTCGGACTCCAAAAGCGGCTCCTTAGCGTACGGTGGTTAGTAAGAGTCAGGCGGCTGCTGCTCGAAAGAGGTGAACGTCGAATCTCTGAAAACTACGGCACTGCTGAGTTCAAAATCACCCAAGCCATCGAAAAGCAAAGCGATAGCCCGGCCATAGTCCGCGGCAAAAGACGCGCCCACCGTCAAAAGCATGCCCGACAAAGAGTTGAAGTTGATTCTTCAAAGGTTCGTCGAGGGGAATCCCGGTGTAACGCTGGTGAAACTCCCGAAGTCCCGGCGAAAGTCAGCAATCAACCCTCCCTCAAAGGAGTTGGTTGAAGCGGCGGCAAAATAGACGACGAGACGTAATAGCCTCAGATCGACTAAAGATACTGAGCCAGGCAAGGGGGAAGACTCCCATTACCGAGCCTGTAAACTTATAAGACGAATTGAAGGGGCTGTTCGCTGATACGGACGGCGCTGAAGAAGAGCTGCTTAAGGAAAACCCAATCCCCACTCAGGCTTCGAATCAGGCCCCAACTCCAGCGGCTGAGCAAACAACCGCAGCAGTGACGACCGAGCTGCTTGGTCCTATCCCACGAAGATCCCACCGGATAATCGACTCAGAGACCGAGTCATATTAAGGTTTAAGTTAAACCAACTCGAGTTGGTTGTCTTAATATTGTTGATAAAATTTTGGCGAAAAAAGAAAAAAGAAATCGCAAAGACACAAATAAAATTTAGAAAAGGCGTCAGAAGTAAAATGATATTGCAATAAAAGTTATTTTAGAAGAATGAAGTTGCGAGAACGGAAACTGCCAATAAGGATCAAAAGATTCCGAGGGTTCAGTGGAAGAGGAGAATGCGTCGTTTTTAGAGTCCACTACCACTCTATCATTACCACTAAAAGATCTCGTCACTGCTATTACCTCCACTTCTTTAAGGTTTCAAGTAAGCGAGAGACAGCTATTTTGGCTTCTTCAGTGAATGTTGCTGGTGGACATATCTCTAATTTCACTTTATCCAAAAAGAATCTGAAAATTGAAAGCGAAGAGAAGTAATTGAATAAAAATACGAGAAGCCATAGGACAGTAAGTGCCACCAAAATTTACCACTCTTCACTGGCATTCAAAATTTTTTAACCCATCAGGATGAGTTTAAGAAGACCAAGTGCCCATTATCGTAAGGTTACCAAAAGCTTCTTTCGATTGCTGTAATTTCCGATTCCACCAGTAAACCACAGAAACATACTTGAATTAGGGCTTTAAAAAGCCAGGTGATAACTAAAAACAGAGTTGCAACTGTTTTTGACACAATTTCCAGCAACACGAGCCAATTTCAAGGCGAAGTAGCATTGCTCAAACAATCTCTTCGTCGAGCTATTCTTTAGGTCCTATGTCGATGGCATATTTGTGGACATCAAGAGAATGCACAAGAAGCCAGGAAAACGTATCGCCAGTCCGAAATACAAACGTTTGTTTGCTAGGTTTAAAGGACAGCACCCAAACTTTTGTCATCTTATCTTTGGAGAATTGAAAATTCTGACCAACGACGAACAGCATGCTTTTATAGCGGAAGATTCTTGATAATAGTGTCAAGAAACATGACGTTAAATATACTATGATGTATAATACATCTCGATAAACTGAAGCACCTTTGATCATGTTATGGAAAAGGCGCTATATAAATGTAATACATAACATAACATAACATAACAGGACAAAGAAGTCGACGAGTTGGGATATAAATGTAAAATAAAAAGGTTTACCAAAAGGACTTAACAGAGAATTCTGTGAGCTGATGGTAGTGTTCCTTGACATAGATGTGCAAAATGTTATGATGCATCACCCTGAAGCCAATCACCATGCCAGGTTAAGGTCAAAAGCTATTTAATACCTTAAACTGTATTCGATTCAAAATACCTTCGATCTTGTGTGTCGCAGAAGTAAATGAAGTGAAACGCATCGCTTATTTATACGACGCTTTTACGACGACTCATTTCTACGGAGAACAGTTTTTTCAATCATCACTGACTTACGCCGGTCTAGCAACGACCCCCGTTTTTTTCGCTGCCATGAATAAATTTGTTTCGGTGGATAAAAATGCTAGTAAATATTAAAAAGCCGTTACTTTTTCCATTCGTTAACTGTGAATATTTACGATTTCAGCGAATGGAACTATTCATTCTTTTGAACTTCATTTTGACTATGTTACACCTGAAAAAGACATTTTTTTTTATTTTTGACCCGACAATTTCGGACCAAGAAAAAATACCATATCTCAGACGTCCTTATCTCTACTAATCGATCTTTGCCGTTTTAAATTGGAAAGCCAAAGCAAACTGTTATACAAAAATCAGGATGACTCAGTTCTCTCTAATTTTGTTGGAGAAAAGTCGTAGAACAAAGAATGCTGCTTCTGTTTTATATTCATTTTATCGAACAAGTTCACTTTCACAGTGGATTTTATTCCTGAAGAAACTGAAGAAACAAACAGAGTTGCTTAATGTCCTTTGTAATTTTTGTTAAATTTGGATGACTTCCGCAGACGAGTTGGTAAACTCTCTAGTTTCCGTTTATGACTGCGGGAAGAAGAAAGTTGATTACAAATTTCCATGACAGCTGTTTTGATAAAAAAAAACTAGTTCAGCTTGTCAAAGAACATAGGTCAAAAATTTTGGTTCAGGATTTAATCAAAAACACAATCAAATACTTAAGCTATCTAGTCGATCAATCGAGTTTCTTATACAGGTACATCTGCAAATTTTTACAAAAAATCAATTTCACTTCATGATATATCATTTTTAATATATCATGATATCATATATCATATGATCTCGTTTACTTGAAAACTAAGCGAGAACAAAAAATCATTATTTTTCTGGACGACGAACTACCTTTACCTCATACCTACTCACGTTCAAATAACTAAAGTCGTGGCTTATCAGTAAAGCAATTTAGTGGCACAATGATGTTCTGGGATCGATGTCTGGTAAAATCTAAATATTTCCAATTGTTTTTTAATCTTTATAACTCATAATTTTTAATACTTCATCGACCACATATTCAAACCCTGTTGTAACTGGGCTTTCCAGAACGGCAACGTTAGCGAATTACCTAGTCTTAATACCGGGATATGATTTGCGATTGACCGTATAATACGGATTTGGTTAGCGACAACAATCGCAAACAAACCATCATTAGTTAATGTTGCGGCATACCAAAGCAGTATTACATAGTAATTATATAACAAGGCTTAAAAGCCCACAAAGAAATCACCGATACGGATTGGGCTTTATTCCAAAACAAAACCAACGCATGAATCTCAAAATCGAGCCAACCAAATTAATACCAAAAAACTGCTTAATGTCGTCTGTCAGTACTACACTACTGACAAAAAAAGAATTTACAAGACATTGGCTGCCGGTAATGGAATCGGAGTAGGCCCAGCCGTTTGCAGAAAAGAGGAAAGCGACTAATATTCAAAGGCAAAATTTAAGGCGAAACAAACGGCCAAAGAGGTCAGATGGACCAAAAGAGGCTTTTGAAGAAATTGAAGAGAAAAATAATCCCTGTATCGTGAAATCCATTTTAGTTTACACCAAATCCAAAAGAGGAAACAAATTTCAGTGGCTTCCAGCCAAAGTTGAATTGAAGAACAATGATGACAACGAAATGATGAAATATTCCGATGGCATCATAAACAGATATTCTTGATTCAAAACGAGTAAAATTCCTTTTCCTTTTGCACAACATCGCTTTATCTGTATTCATTCATTATCATTTTGAGGTAAAAAATAACAATCAACCAACTACAATATTTCATTGATGTTTTTGACAAATCTAGTTGTCCAGTAAGCACCCAACCAAACGAAAAATATTAGCACTTTTATCGTGTTTCTACCCAAAATTATTATAAAATTTAAGATTGTGTCTTTTTTTTAATTTGTTCGGTATCATTGTTCGTACTACACCCCAATGACCGGATTTTCCATTTTTTACTCAGAAGTCAGAACGATACCATCCTTTTTTAACCAGCAGTTTTGTTGTCCAAACCAAATTTTTATTTCCAATCAAGAACATTTTTCGGATTTGGTTAGCAACAAGATTCGCTAATGAATGTTTAATTTGTCGCTAACCAAATTTGCTTCTTAATTAAATTTTTATAATACGAATTTCAGTAGCGACAAGTTTCGCTAATGGCTGTTCCTTTGTGATACTTTTCGCTACTACTGCATCATTTTGATGGCAAACGTTGTCGCAAACTCAAGATTTGGTCAGCGTCAAATATCGATAGTTGACGCCAATTAGCAAAATAATTAAACAAACCAAATAAACAACGAAATAATTAACAATAAACGCTATTAGCGATTGTTGTCGCTTAATTATGACCAGCACACGTTTTTTGGTTAGCGAAAGTTGTCGCTAACCGAAGCCGTATTAATACGATCAATCGCAAATGAAAACCCGGTTTAAAAAACCGATCATTCGCTAACGTAGCGAAAGTATGCGATGACCCGTTGCTACTACCGTGTAAATAGGAATCCGTGTTCAATGGAGTGTAATCACCCAACCAATTAAAGGAAGCAAGAAATGGAAAAAGGAAGTAAAAGAAAGCGAAATCAAAGAGAAACTTAACAGCATATTTATTTTATTATTAATGTCACTTTTCGAGACCAGGGATGTGTTTGGAACAGCGTTTAAATATAAAAAGTGGACATTGAGGTATCCCTAAATCGTCCCAGACACTGTGTATTCCGTGATGGAACGTCACTCTCGTACCAACATAACGTATATACAACATAACCAACATGACGAACTAACTTATTTGGCTCAAGAAAGAGTTATCCGCTTTATAATTTACTTAAGAAAACTTGAGAAAATCTGAAAAAGTTATACAGTTGACAGTTGACAAAAAATATCATCACGTAACGTTTTACAAGTCATTTAGCTTTAAGCAACATGGACTCTTAATATCAAGTTGGCGTTGTGATTAATTTATGTTGGAAATATAGGTTATTGGTACGTGGCTTTTTCTTCTTATGATATTTGTTAACAGTTGCAAGCATTATCCCTTTTGTTCCTCAGTTCGTTCTGTTGTGATAATATGGCAAAACAAAGTTATCCTTTGTGTTCGGTTATTTTAAAGTTTAGTAATTCATGTTTTACTGTTAAATACGTTCCTTCCTACTGACAATTAGTTAATTCACTAATACCATTGCACGATGAGTGTTGATGGTAAAACAATACGATATCGCACAAACATGTCAGTAATTGAAAAAAATTTCCATTCACCACAGGGCTGCTTATTTGATGCATTTTAATAGAAATATTCAATCAACCAAGTGCACTTATTCATTTGATTGTCATGGGAAGACAAACAAAAGAAATTTTGGAAAATGTGAAGGATCGAAAACAGTAATTTTGGAACATGCTGATGAAATAGCAATGAGAAAACTATCACCTTTATTCCTGTCAACATCTTTGTGTTGAATGTTATCAAAAATTAATATCAATTATGGGTAACGAGGATGTGAGTGTTCATAATAATTGTTCTTCATCTTCGACAGGTTTAAATCACTTGACAAACAAGTTATTGATATTCACACCATTAAAAACGACGAATTGAATGCCGCAAGCAAAAGCAATAGAAAATTTGATTCTTAACTTTAATTTTTTTGCTTTAGAAATCCTCGGAGAATATTGAGAAAAAAAACACTAAGAAGACAATAGATCATTCAAATAGAAAAAGAAGGTTTGAAACATGTAACATTTCAATCAAATATATTGTGAAAATGTTTTATTTATATTTCTGCCGATTTGGGTCGAATAGAATGAATCCAGTGCACGCTCCGAGGAAGAAGAAAAAGTTTTGAGGGATAATATTAAGGAAATGAAGAAAAAATATATTTTTTAATTCCCATAAGATAAAATTCCATTATTTGTACATATATATACGTCTTTTCAGGGATTATTTCCGATAAAGGAAAGTGTAATCCTCTGTTATGATAGGCAGTCAAAACGGCTAATCCAGGCGAGCCTGAAAGGTGAATTTAAAGATGCCTAGAAAGGGGTCTTTATAGGCATCCTGGAAACATCAAGTAGTTCTTTGAAACTCATAAGAAAACCGGCACCAAATCGAAAATTGGGACCTACCTCAATAATTCAATGGAAGAAGGAGAGCTTCAAAAGATCAGAGGTAAATGAAAAAGTATTCCTAATTCTGTGGCAGTAACTTTAAATTTAAATTATTTTTCAATTGACTGCAATAAAGGAGATGTATCCCAAAATGAAGTGTGATGGCAACGAAAAATGGTCATCCACGGTCGAGGCGAGAGTAGGAACGAAATTAATTTGTTGCTGGCCTAAGACCAAAAAGTGGCTTGCCAAATTCCACAGTCTCACCCAAAAATGTCCTTCTCTTATTGATAAACAGCAGTGTTGAACAATTTATCTAATGTTTTGAAAAAATCTGAAATTGAAACAAGTTTATTTTTCTTCTTTGTTGTTAAAAAGGAAATTGATTTGTCCATGACTCCATGGTCCATTCAAGAAAAAATACGTAAACATTCTTTCAGGTGGCTATGAAATGAAGTTCGACGATCAAGACTATTAAAAGAAGAAAAGGAAAACATTTAAAATAACAACATTTTTACCTTTACCAACCACAAGAAAAGCAATCTTGGATGGTCCTTTTTCCACCTTTTGTGAAGCTACGTTGAGTTTTGTGCAGCAACTTTGTAAAAACCACCCACAGAAAATGGTGGAGGGTCCGTTTTGAAATGTGAAGGGCTAATTCCAACTTAAAATTAGAATTTCACGCACTAAGCTGCATTTAAAAAATTGTAAAAAATACCAAGCGAATCAGCGTGAAAAACTGAGGACACTTATATTTATTTAAACCAAATCCCTTATTTTAGCACCGACCCTATTCAGCTTAAGCTTTGCTTATGCGACGTTGCCTTTTATACGAAAGTATGTATTCTGCTCCTTTCTCTGTTGTTCTCCTTGAATACGTTCGTTGTGATTGCTCTTCAGACAATGTTATTCCTCCAACGCTATTGCTTTCTTTTTTCACAGCAACGTTGCGGCAACGTCGCTTAAGCGAAGCTTAAGCCAAATTTTTAGGCCCTTATAGTCATTGATTAAATTGCTTTGCGATATAATCAATAAGGCCAACACGCCAGGCGTTGTGATATTGTTTTAAAGAAAGAGAATAACTTGTTGTTGTGTTTTGTTGATGAGGGCAATGCGAAGGTTTGAACCCATTTGAAAAATCTAGAATACAATCCCTGAGATAAGGACATCTGCTGGATTCCGCTAGGGGTGCACAAGGCGTGCAACAGAAAAATTGCTGCTATAGGCTTTGAGGAAAAAGGCTGAGCCTTCTACAAAATTTGTAATATTTTGATCAATAAAATCTAGGAAGGAAATTTCTTTTGGGATTTTGATGGATGAGACACCAATAAAAATTCCCATTAAATTGTTTTTTTCCCCTTTAATTACCCGCTTCTCAGAAAAACGATCCAAAGTATCCACAATCTCTAATAGAAATTCGAAAAACCCAATTTTTACTTTTTTGTTGATAAACTATAACAGCATCCGATTTGCAGTAATGCGAAGGAAAATTCAGTAAAAATAAAACAATTGAGAATTCAAACAGTGTATATTTATATTGCCTCCGCTAACTTTGTTGATGGAGAGGCAGTGGAGCCCGCCCTGCATAGGCAATGTTGCCAGATGAAAATCTATTTTCCTTAATGTTGAGATATATTTACTTGCCATTGTTGTATTTTCGTCTGCTTTAAATATCATTAAAATCCT
Source organism: Daphnia pulicaria (assembly GCF_021234035.1). Lineage (NCBI taxonomy): Eukaryota > Metazoa > Arthropoda > Branchiopoda > Diplostraca > Daphniidae > Daphnia > Daphnia pulicaria. The sequence goes on along the minus strand of NC_060914.1, from coordinate 4,351,703 downwards.
AGGAATCGCGAGAGAATGAGCTCGAGGGGATATCATCAGCAGTTTGTCAAACGTCAAAGCTGATCCTGGCTCTGAGAGTTATACTTAAGAAGAATTGGAAATTGGAATTAAATTACTGAAATTAATTAATTAATTAAATTGGAATTGATTACTTACATGTTCCTTTGCTGAATACTTCTAGTCGGCAAGTGTACCGTGCTGACGGAGTTAAAGGTGTTACTTCACACTACCTGCTTGGGAAAAGTCTTGCCAATTGAATGACAACTATATGTGGAGGGTAATTTCAAATGGTCGCCAATCCCTTTTCAATTTTTTGTGTATTCCCAAAATGTGGCTCCTGGTTGGAAATCCCTATCAATTATTCAAAATAAAATTTTTTAAACCGCCAAAATCAACGTGAATTATATCAGAGAGAAAATACCAAGGCACTGCATTGTGTCGAGCACTTTACCTAATGGTGCCAATGCAGGGGCAGCACCATGGCCTACTTAACCGTAAGGGCCTGGTCCCGTATGAAGGGGCCCGTAAGTGAGCCCGTATGTCGGACATACTGTCAATTTTTCCTTACCGAAAACACTTTTAATTTCAGCTTCTTCTTCATATTTAGGGTTCTGCGATCTGCCGCACCTTCAACACACTGCCTTGCACACATATTTACAGTATTTAATGGATCCCACTCAGTGTTTACGCTATAAATCGTGCTTAAAGCAAACATTTTTAACTTCAGGATCTTCTTCGTATTTCGGATCAATGAAGTATAAAATGGCAGTTATGGTCAATACCGCCAAAATCAACGTGAATAATATCAGAGAGTAAATACCAAGGCACTGCATTGTGTCAAGCACTTACCTAATGGTGCCAATGCAGGGGCAGTACCATGGCATATTTAACCCTAGGCCGGAGATCGAGCTATACACTCTATAGTGTAGCTTTTTCAACCCATTCCCTTCCGTTCAACCTTCCTGGGAGGTGGCACCATGACGGTTCAGTTGGCCTACTGGAACGGTCTCAAAAATTTGGCCAGTTTCGCACAGCAAACATTTTTAACTACAGGTTCTTCTTCAAATTTCGGATCGATGAAATACAAAATGGCAGTTATGCCAACTACCGCCAAAATCAATGCAAATAATGGGAGAGAAGCAATACCGAAGGGCTGCATTGTACCCAAAAACCAAAAAAGATCTCGTTTCGTGTCGAGCACTTTGTCTAATTGTGTTCCGACATTGACACACCCTGTTACCCAATAGATAAAAATAAATAAAAAAACGGAGCAATACAAAATCGATATAATTATACAATATAAAACATTATAAAATATAAATAATTAATAAAGTCGATAAGGGTGATGGTTTATCACTACGCATCGGGTAATCTTTTACGCTGAGGCGAGAACACGGATCATCCGGACGCTGCTGGGATGGCAGACTGCCATATTGAATTGATGTGAGGATTTAATATAGTTAGTTTGAAGACGAAGATCTTCTTATGTTTTCGATCTCTGGAAATCCTTGTCACATCATCCTTGTATTACACATGTGAAATGTGTAATCCTAATGTGCAAGTTCATCATCGATGAATTCAAAAGGGTAGTATCCAGAGTAGTCACCAGTTGTAAGTTTGTGGTATACTTTCTCAGGTGTGAATATTTCTGGGCTTTCCGGGTAACAAAAAGCTGACATACTGACTTCTTCCTTTACTAATGTTTTGACTCTAAGGCGCAGGCTGACCATTTCTAGCTAGTTGACTTGTCAATCTTCAACGAAAGAAATGTTGGGCCATCTGTGAACGTAGCCAGCATATAATTAGTTTTAGAAAAAATCAGACACAAATGAAACACCTGCCTTTCTATAAGCTTTTTTCCATAATCTGTTATCATAACTTAAACAATAACTTAAACAACGGCAGGAATGCATCAGACTAAACAATTGACTAATCTCCAATTGTATAAAGACTTTGAGAAAAATTTCATTAGAGAGAGCCTACATATACATGGCTTTGAAGTTGAAGTAAAAGAAACGACTACGACTCTGGCAATGACTCCAGCAAGAGCTAAAAAGAACACGTACGATTCCGACAGTGACTCTAGCATCTGATCGTTGGACCGCTAGATACTATTTTAAATTTCATCCTTAACTAATCTTTTTACCCTTTGGCGTACATTAAACCTTTAATGTAGGCCTACACTGGCAGTCGAGAATAATATAATAGAGCAAAGTGAAATAATAGAAATCATCGTTCTCATCGTCGACCTCTTCTTCAGCAATCTCCTTGGCCAGATTCTGAAGGTATTTCCATTAAATCTTCATCTGAAATTTCAGTGCTGACGTCCCCAACAACAGCAGCCACCTTTTTTCTGGTTTTCTTGGTAAAAATGTGAGCATTGTTGAGCCTCGACTTGATGGTCACGTTTACTCTCTGGAGTCATTGATTTGTCTCCCTGATGCCATGCCGTCCAGCGAGAAGTTATGAAATCTAATTCAGGAATGAAGGAACCAACATATAGAACGCAATTTGTTTCGTAGCAAAAGGAAAACCTTACTTTGAATTTGCAGTTTTGAGATCAACGGGAAATTTCGTTTTAGGCACACTGTTGGGGATAGAGTGGCAACGTGTACCCGACAAACTTACGGCAGTCGCATTTATGGCATCAACTGATGATTTGCCACCTTTTCCATATGTATAATCATCGCGTAAAGAATTATATCCAACCATCAAATTCCCATGGAATGGAACCTTTAAAATCAATACAATTACTTTAACAAAAATTCTAAATTGTAATAAAGTGTATTCTACCATTCTTTCGGAATTGGCCTTTTTTTGTCGTGGTAGATCTGCTGTTTGGCTCTCTACGTTAGAACTTGGAACGGTGAACATAAGCGGAGGCTTATTCTTAAATTCTTTATGAATATCTACTAAGTTAGTGAGATTCTCTCGCACGTCTGAAAGACAAAAACAAAAAATCATAATTGAAGTTCGTTGCAAAGAATTTACATAAGCTTATATATACTTACGTTCAGTTACCTCTCTTGGAGCTTCACAAAACAACTGCAAACTCTTCACTTCGTCCTCAAGTTCCATGATTTAATCTTGTTTTTCAGCCAAGTTTTTGTTTGCTAAAGACAAATCATCTTCTAATTTCCTTACTTTCATTTTAAGGTTGTTGAATTCCTGATGAAATTAAATGTTTAAGTTCAAGTGATGTTAAGAAAACAAAATAGACACAGTATTACTTTTTCATATCCCTCAGTCTGTTTGCTGATGGTGCGTTTTATTCCCAGAGCATCTCTCTTGAAAAGGTGATTTGTTTTCGTCGTTTTGAATGTCATCTTTTCTAAAAAGACTTTTACTACAGGCTGGGACTTTACCTGATGTAGATGATACTTCCCATTCCAAAATTTCTTCAAGATTTGGTTACGGAAATTACTTTAGAAGTTTAGCCTTGGCATCTTTTAGTTTATTGATGTCATCTGGAATTATATCGTGGAAACAAAAATTTCAACACTTTACCAAAATTACATCACAATTTACCAGAGATCTCTAAGGGAAAGGCAGATCTGAATCGTGATTCAATATTCGTAGACGTTGTATAAATCACATTGTGCAATCCCGTGCAACCCTCTTGAGGCCACCTAAACACATAGTGAAAAGTACCATTTCAGTAAAGTGACAATAATAAGTTCAAGAAAATGACAGAGGCAATATTCAGGATAATGCAAGAGAAAAATAATAATGAAAAGTTACCTGATAGCAAGGTAACTCTTATTCACTGAAATCAACCTGTTCACCATTTGAATAGCTTCCTTCACATTCCTTTGAGCCTGGGTCTCAAAATAGAGGTTACGGAAGCAATTCCTTTTGGTTCACCAGATGTAAACTGAAAAGAACGAAATTTTCTTACAAAATTCTGTAACATGCAGGACACCATTCAGAAGTCAATTAAAAATATCAAAAAATTTACTTTCATCAATACTTTAATTGCTCCAAACATCAATAATGGATTAGGCACGTAAGCCTATCTCAAAATACAAAAAAAGGAAAATTAATGAAAATTTAGCTACGGATGAGGTAGAAAAGATTTACAAAGCATCTGTTAAAAAATACTCATCACACTAAAGATAAAGAACACAATATTGTAACCACCGTTACGCAAATGGTATCAAACATTTCTTATATTTATACAATTTAACAAAATAACAGTTATTTTATTTAATAGGAAATTGAGAGTGTGCTAAAAAATGAAAGGTCTAAAACAGAAAGCTCGTGTCTTAACTTGGAAAAAGCTTGTACACAATCAACTATAGGTAGAAGAACATAACGAATTATAAGAAGAAACTAGCTGTGTAATCGATCGGCATATTTCAGATTCACCTACTTGCCCTGTGGAAGAAGGTTTTGTGGAATATGTGGAAAAAGACGAAGAATATCAAGACAGTGATTTTGATGATGTATTTTTTCAATCTTTCATTTCGTTTTTGGCAATCGACATTTAATATTTATTTTACTTTGTAGAACATAGTCCTTGAAGTACAACACCCATATTTACTTGCCGTTATTAAGCGTATCCCTTTATTTGCGCTACCATTTGACCAAAAATGCATTGCATAACCATATTCGAATTTTAAAAATTGCTACGGATTTGAACGTGAAGAAATTAACTAGTCAACATAATCTATTGTCTCAGTATGCGCCTTTAAAAAATGACGTAATCAAGATATTTCTCTGCCCAATCAAGAAATGTCTTGCTATTTTAACAATGCAGAAGAAAATCATCCGTGTCTTCGGCGGGAGGTAGGGTCCCATCCGTTAGGTTTAGGCCGATCCAGTTAGTGCCACTCTTGGAATAATCTGGGCTATAGGTCAAGTAGAGAAGTAAAAGAATTTAGGGAATGTCTTTGATTGATAGGGAGCCTTTGTATCAAGGCGGTTAAGGGTTGCACCAGCGCGTGTGCCGACGAGTTGCAGGATACCGTCTCGGGCGACGTTAACGTGTGTATTGGCAAAGCATATTTCCCCTACTTTTGCCGTTATTGATTCGGCAGAGACAAGATTAATTCCCAGGTTGGGAACACAAATTGCATCACTGAATTTTATGCTCTGGTCGATGTTATGTACTGACGTTATGATTTTAATGTCTCCTGTTCACAGAATTTTGACGTGACTCTGGCCGATTCCATTTATCCACCTCAGTCCCAGACGAAGGGTTTTAAATTTTGTTGAAATGAAAAGAACAGCGAACGTTAATAGTACATATGCTGAGTAGTCCCTGGGTCCAAAAATGAGTCGAGTTGTAGCTTAGATTGAGAAGAGAGACAAGCAGTGTGGGCCATTAATTGTTTAAGTAAGTTATACAGTTGTTCAGAGTAACACTCTCCCTCAAACATAACTTGTTTTGTTTGAAAAAGTTCCCATACCAATACGTTATCGCAGTGTCACAAATCTGGGTCCGGGAAAGGGTTTAGTGAAGATATCCGCCGACTGTGTTCAGATTTGACATGCATGATGTTTACTTGTTCTTTGTTTTGTAGTTCTCTTACGAAGTGTACTTTGACATCAAAGTGTTTAGTTCTCCAATGGAACATTGGATTCTTTGCCAACTTGATGGCACTTTCATTGCCACAGAAAATTGGGACTATCGGCAATGCTTTTTCTTTGGTTGACGATTCGCCTTTAATTGGATTGAGTTCTGCATTGAATCTGTTTAGCCACACCGCGTCTTTTCATACATCTACCAACGCTTGATACTGGCTTTGTGTTGTTGATAGAGCAATTGTATTCTGTTGTCCGCTGGCCCGTTTGCTGGGTGTGGGTTGGCACAATACTTCGCTACTTGGCCTACTGAATAGGTGATGTCTGGGCGTGTTGCGTTTGCAAGATGCAAAAGGGCTCCAACTGCTGATTGGTAAGGAACTTTAGTCATATCCAGTCTCTCTCCCTCGCTGGTTGGCAAAATCGACGCAGTGAGACGGGCGTTGGGGTCAGAGGGCGTTAGGACTGGTGTACAACTTGCCATCCCGTACTACTCGAGTAGACTTAGAACGGCGTCTCTTTGCGAGATAAAGATTTTCTGATTTTGTCTGTCGCGTTTCATGTTTAATCCTAGAAACCGGGTGGGTGGGAGGTTGTGGATCTCGAACTCACTCACCCAGTAGTCCACGAAGGTTTCAGTGCTTCATTTTTGTTACTTGCATAGATGACATCATCAACGTACACAATAAGTAGTGATCCTTCGTCTCCTTTTAGACGAATGGGTGCACATCTATCAGCAGTGAGCGGATTGAAGTCTACTGCCTCCAGTTTTCCTTTTAGCGATTTGTTCCATAACATCGGTGCTTCTTTAGTACCATAGAGCGCCTTTTTGAGAAATACGGGCCAATATTCTTTCCCGGGTAAAAGGAAACCTTCTGGTCGAGTCATGAAAACCGGATTGTCGAGTTCCGCGTTGAGGTAGGTGGTTTTTATGTCGATCTGTACAATTTCCAGATTTTCGCCTGAGACGATTTCATAAACATACAAAACGATTCGTTTCGAGGGACTGGGGTGAAAGTGTCTTCAAAATAAATACAAAGTCGTTGAGCACAGCCAAAAGTGGTCAGACGTCCTTTAAATTGAACCGGAATGTTTCCATAGCCTGGTTTGTATTTCACAATCCACTAATGTCCAATTGGGATGCATCCAGCTGGCAGTTGGGATTGAGGGACAAGTTCCCAAGAATTGTTGTTGATTTGAGATCTGTACTCTTCTTCGAACGCAGCCATCTATTTATCCGCATATTTCGACTGTTGGGATTCTTTAAAGCTTTGAGGCTCATCCACCTCCGATTCGGAAGTGTTGTTTGTGTTCTCAGGAGCTGGCGATGGTGCTGCTAACCCTAATGACTTGCCGTACGATTTTTCAGACCTGGTTCGATAGAAGTGATCGTGTACAGATGCAGCCAGGCCCGCAGCTGTGTTGGCAACTCATTTTCAGTAACACCACCATGAGTTTCATTGCCAACTAACGGTTGAGCCTCTGTATGAAATTGATTTATTTAAAACACACAATTTTTATCACTTGTGTAATGATAAGTTGTTACCTTTATCAAACGATTCATCATCATCAACGTCGTCGTTTTGTGCTCGTTATCACCTTGGATTTCATATTTATTAGTTGCTCCATGTATTGGTTCGCTTCTAGTGCCTCCATAACCACTCGAAAAGGCTCGCACGGATTGTGTTTGACTTCGGATTTTGGGCTGGAAATTTCATCTCCGATCAATTTTGTTTCATCGAATACGAAATCACGTGAGACAATTATTTTTCTTGTTTTTTTGTTATTTTTCGTGTTCTCACAGTATCCCTCCTAACCATACACTTTGAGAAGTCGGGTTGATTTTCAGTCGTAGTTCAGAGGGAATAAAAACTTTTGCTTCACACCCAAGCACTCTTATATGATTCACAGACGGTTTCTTTCCGAAGAATTTTTCATAGGGACTGGTCTTCGTTTGAGCCGTTAGGATCCTGTTCCTGACATAGATTGTTGAGCAGAGGAACTCACCTCATAGCTCTTATACGTTATTTCCTGCGTTAGGCGATTGACGGTAATCACGGGCGTTCTAGAGTGAACTTCTTACGCCTTCTATTATTTTCCGTTGGCTCTTTCGCTAACGCCATTCTATTGTGGAGTATACCGGCAAGTTGTTTGATGAATGATTCCGGACTTTTATTTCCATTTTTTGAACCGCTCTCCACGATACTCCGCCCTTTGATCAGTTCTCAGAATTTTTACTGGACGTCCCGTTTGAGTCTTGATCTTCCAACAGAATTCAATGACGTGGGTGGTGGCATCACTTTTTCTTCCTCAAGAGTTTTGTGTTGGTAAATTCTGTTTACTAATCATTCTTCAGCAGTGAGCAGAACTGTCAGCCATCCGGAGTATTGCTGTTGACTATTCCCACGTCGCCATGGACGAGATCACCAACTCTCTCAGCTCTGTCCCTCCCTTTGGTTGGGAAGGGTAGTCGGTGAAACTTTCCGTACATGCAGCCGTCACACGGTGTGGCTTTGTTATCTTGTCCAGGGTCAAGATTGGTATCCTTGGCGGCCTTTTACTTGATTGTTTTGGCTACATCTCTGCAATTGCATGTGCAAAGTGTTGATGGAGAAGGTGGACGGACGCTGTTGACGCAGCTTTAGCTGCAAAGTCTTCACATTGTTTACAGCTGACTGCCAGTACACTCAACTGAAAGAGAGAGACCCTTTCTCCTACCATGAAGGTGGTGTCGTTTATCCTGAAAGAAGCCGGAGATGTAAATAGAGGTGACTCAGCAGTATACAAAATTATTCCACTCAATTAATACCTTCCTTCCTTTGAAATGAACTTCAAGGCCGGCTTCCGTGGCCGATTTAACGGAGAAGAAATTGACTGATAGATTTGGAACGAACAGTACGTCTTAAAATATTTCTTTTGTTTCTTTTCCTTCAAGGAAGGTTGTTTCATTAATGTTCCCAATTCCTCGTGCTTCCAGCTCTATTCCTCCAATTCCATTTACATTCCAAGCACCTGGGGGTATTTCTTTAAACGTGGTAAAGAACGACCTCTTGTCTGTCATGTGACTGAAGGAAGCAGTATCTGCAAATCAATAGTCCGGTTGATTGACAACAATACAGAGTTATGATGAGACACACCAAAAGGAGGTACGGTTCTTGTTGAAACTGCAATTTCTTTGTTGTTTTCTGTCTTCATTCCGTTTGGTGGAACAGTTATAGGCCTTGTGTCCTACTTGGTTACAGCTGAAACAGACGAAGATAGAGTTGGATTCACACTTGTTTCGGTTGTTGCTGGAATCAGTCCTGTTTCCAAAATCTTCCACCTCTGCCACGAAATACTCTACTACCTCTCTTGAACGCTGGGTATCCTCCACCTTACCCCTTGGTGACTGAAAGGCTACGTCAGATGCTCTGGGAGTTGGGTGAGTTTGTCCAGCAAGGAAGGCCACGTCTGCTGGATCCATCTCGCCTTTATTCAAATTTCTTCTTCTCCGATGAGTCGTACCGTGAGGTTCAGTATTGTCTGTTGAGGTACCGTTACACTCTGCCATGCTTATTGAAAGGCACGATAACTTGTCGGCAATGAATGCATAATTTTCATAATCAGTTGTTGTTTGGTGAGCGGTGACTCAAGATTTCTCAGTTCTTCTGCTATTACCGTTAGTCTCATTATGTGACTCATGAGATTGTGTTCTATAATTAAATGCGAAACAGGGACACAATTATTGAAGTAGGCATAAACATACAACGAATATTTGTTTTATATCTTTTTCATATTTATACTCAAAGAACTTTGCCAAGAGAAAATTAGCATTTGCTGTCGCAGCTTATGCGAATCGAAGAAGTAAACGATCCCACATTTTCTCTGTCGTTGTGCACCCCTCGATGATAACTTGAAGTTGGGGTTTGACCTTACAGTAGATGATGGTTTGTGCATCCACGTTCTTTTGCAGCCACATATCGCTAAGGAGTTGGTTCGTTACTACAACTTTCGCATTTACGATCTATGAAATGTCCAACAATAATAAGGAGGAAAAAATTAGTATTTGTCATCCACGACCACACATAAAAATTGGTTTTGGTTTTATGTCTTGTTACTAATTTTTATATATCAAAGTAAATCTTGAGTAATTGTACATAATCTCAAGAACAATCATAATGAATGGCCATATTCATATCCCTTTTCAGGCCAATTCAAATTCCATGTTTTTTTTCTAAATTAGTTTTGGACTAACCAGCTACCTAGCTTAACCTAACCTAGCTTTGATGCCTGTGGCATTGAAGAAGTCCAAAACGGCTCCAAGAGTTACCTCCTCGTTGATAGCTCTTGCAATGTGGGAGTGTCTTCGCTCACTATGTATAACATTTCTTCTCGCTCCTTTGCGTACGCCGTGCAGGCCAGCAGTACATGTTCTACGTTTTCTTTTTCTTCAGCGTCGCAGTTGCTGCAGAAACCGGTCGGATGTTTTTTACGTTTGAACAGACGATAGTTTAGTGGCAGCATGTCGAGGCGAATCTGCGATAAGAACACTTCTTGATTGATTGATTGAAAATCTCGCTTCTTGATTGGCCGAAAAGGAGGCGAGTCTGGACACGTCTGGGCTATGTCTGTGTGTGAAACGTCCACATTCCGTTTTCGGCTTGTCCCAGAGGCCTTGCCATTTTTTCAGGAGGAGGTCTTCAACGTTTTCACGGATGTCATTTGTGTCTTTTCTGAAGCTGAGTTCGGGTTCTAGTTCAAGCCCATTTTTGGCAGCACGATCAGCCTGCTCGTTACCGGATATTCCAATGTGGCCTTTTACCCACGAAAAGCTGACAGTTGTGCCAGCTCTGGAAAGTGCTCGCCAAGTGTCCACGGTGCTTGTTTTGACGATGTTGTTGTCTTTAGTTGAGGTGAGTATTTGCAATGCCTTTTTTTAGTCTGTTAGGATAACAAAGCTCCCCAGTGCATGTGCTTCTGCCCACTTTACTGCCAGGTGTATTGCTGCGAGTTCGCTCTTTGCTGTCGCAAAACCGTCCACTAGACGCTTCTGCTCTACGATTTCTTTCTCTGGTACCACAAAGGCAACAGCACATCGCCCGTCTTTTGATTTTGCTGCGTCTGTGTATATGTGGAACACTTTTTGCCATTTCAGGTCGTTTGGTGTGTACGTCGTGACTTCTGGAAGCAGAGCCTTCCATGGCGGGTACTTGCTGATGGATAATTTCTCGCCTGAGCTCGGATTATGGTCCAAGGTGTTTGTCATGGACTCGACTCTAGAGAGGAAACACTGCTTGGCATGTTTTAACCATTCTTCTTTTTCTGCCAGCAGGTCAGAATTCACCTCGTAGCACCTTATGTAATGTTTGACGCTGGCGAGATTTCTCCTTAGGTACAAGGGCATTTCACCCGTCTCTCGTAGCAGGGCCTCTGTTGCAGTGTCCTTTGGCGCACCAACCACTATTCTCGGCACTTGTGCTTGGATTTTGTCCAATCTTTTCTTTTCTGTGATAGAGGCGGACTCGATGAGTTCTCCCCCATAGTCTAGTTTTGAGCGGATCAGGGCCTGGTAGATTTGTAGCATGGGCTTTGCGGGCCTATGACGTTCCGGCCCTATTCCATTCCGGCCCTACCATTCCGGCCCAAATTTGGAAAATTTACGCTAGGGCCAGAAGAGTGTCCTTTCCGGCCCCAATTTTTGAAAACCCTTCCGGCCCCATCTTTATATTTACTAGAAATAGAGTATTCACAATATACCTTTTTATTAGTGGCAATGTTGCAAATAATGTCTAAATATTAATTAAAGGCAACAATGCGAAGAACCTACCTAGTGCTTCTCTTATTCGAATTCTCATTCTTTTCGAAAGCATGGGTACGTTAGGGGTATTCAAAACCATATCCAAAATGGCTGTTATAAGCTAGGTGTGAAAAAAAGGAATAAGGATGGCCGGACAATCAAGTGGCGATGTACGCGTCGACAAAGAGGCGATTCCTGCCCTGCTAGGGTTACACAAGTAGACAATTCTTTCTTCGTTGACGTTCACCATTGTTGTAAGGCCGACCCTTCACTACAAGTTCATATTCCCCTTTACGCCCTTGCAAAGCAAAAGATTCGTGGCGATGTATTTGTCCCTGCAAATGATGTTGTAGAGCCCCTCATGTTTAAAGCATATAAGGCGATTCCGAGAAAACATAGAGGAAAACTGTTACCAAAAATGGGGAATGTTGGACGTGCTATTAACAGGGCTAGACAAATATTTAATTTTTTTTTTCATATAATTTTGGCTATTTCATCAAACGGTATAGTTTCAAATATGGGGCCGGAAGGGTTTTCAAAAATTGGGGCCGGAAAGGACACCCTTCCGGCCCTACCTGTGATTTTCCAAATTGGGGCCGGAATGGTAGGGCCGGAATGGTATAGGGCCGGAACGTCCGAGACCCGGCTTTGCGTGAGCGCCCATTTCGTTCCAGATATCAAACGAAGTAAATTTAAAACTTTTGAGCACTTTCTGACGACGTCGTCTATTTCTTTGCACCAATTTAGTCTGCTGTCTAGTGTCATGCCCAGTATTTTGATATACTTTTGCACTTGGATGCTTACTCCGTCTATACTGTGATGCTTAAATTTTCAGGTATGTTCCGTTAGGAAAAGACTATTGCTCCGGTTTTCGCTGCCGAAACTAGGAAACCCCAAAGTCTGAGCTCGTCGATAACATCTTTTGTGTCCTTTTTTTCAGGAAGTGCATGTTTCGGAGCTTCTGCCAGATGAAGATGTCATCGGCGTACAAACCCGACATACAGGAGCGGCGTTTCTTGGCAATGTCGTTGATGAGGATTATGAACAATAACGGGCTGATGACACTCCCTTGTGGTGTGCCGTTTAGGCAAGAGAAGAGCTCAGACCGAGTTCCGTTTAATCGAGACTTTTGCTTTCCGACCGACCAAAAAGGATATAATCCACTTGAGCATGTTGCCTATTACGCCGAGCTTTTTAAGCTTGTAAAAAGTCGTTTTATCCAGATCATGTCGTAGAATTTTTCAAGATCTAGCGTGACTGCCATCACACATATCCTTTGTTGTATAGGGCCGATCGGACCGAGTTTTCGAGCCTCACTATATTGTCCATAGTTTCTCTATTGCGTCAGAAGCCACTTTGATTCGGGGCGAAGGTACCAAGACAGTCTGATCTTGATCATTCTCTCTAAAACCTGTAAGGGTCGTTCGAGACCTTACTTCACTTATTAAAGTAAACACAGAAGTGATCATCAGGGAATGACGCTTATGTATTACACACAAACTCTAAGCACACAGTACAAGCATACACTGCATAATAGACCACACGGTATAATCAAGAGGGATATTACCAGAGGAGTAACGCGGCGGAGACTGATTAAACATGGGGAATACACGGGCTTTTATACCGCCGAACGCGGAAGTCAACGCGTCGGGAATTGGGGTCGCGTTGGTCACGACATAGCTGCGTAAGCGGCGATGGACCGAGTTACTGGGCACAATACGCCCGCCTTTGAACTGCGCGCGCCTGTGTCAGATCACTGTAGATGCGCCGCTTATTGGCTGGTTTCCCGCGCCCTCCCGTGGCTAGGTCTGGCGATAATTAGGGGTACATAAACGTAGTTCAGCCGATCCTTACAAACCTTGCATGGCACCGGGTGACATGACGGCATGACTTTTTGTGACAAAAGAAAAATTCTTTTAACAGGGGTTTCCGTACGCTCCGGAGTTCAGACAGAAAGCCGTGCTATCATTAGCTGACTGAGTTTTCCACCTCTGGCCCACCCCTTTTCCGCTGACCGGGAAGAGCAGGTTGCTGGTAGCCAAGGCGCACTAAGCGGCTTAACTCCCGCCCAGAAAAAGGGTTCCCTTTTTATTTTACACCCTCCAAAGGGAGTTAGCTGAACCAGTGGTTCAGACCGCTTGGTCGCACGTCCCTACTAAGCCGCCCGCACTAGGCACGGACGGGCTAACTTTAAACCAAGTTCAGAACATGGGTTAAAGATAAAACATTGAAATCAATAAGTGAAAATGAGTAATTAGAACAGAGGACAGAAAAAGAAACAAGATAAATATAAAAAGTTGGAGAAAATATTGAACCGTAAATAAGTAATCAATGGAGAAAAATGTAGGTTAATAAAGTAAAAATGAGTAATTAATGAATGAAAGTGAGCAATTAGAATAGAGAATAAGACAAGAAACCAGATGATTATATAAAATCAGATAACATATTTAAAAAAGACCATGAGAATCAGCGTACAAAACTGATTCTTGTTGATTCTAGTTTTTTCAATCGAATCCCTTATTCATGCACCAACCCTATTGTAAAAAAAAGCGAGATCATTTGGCGTTCGAGTGGTTAGATGGTAAGATATGAAAAATTTCAGGGTAGTAAGCCGATTTTCAGAGATTTTACGGCGGAGCCTGTCAGAATTTGTGAAGTGGAAACGTTAAAAAGAGCCATATGGGCTCTCAAAAGTAGCTGAGCGTAGTAGCTGACACAATCACTAGAGGCGCTTTTTAAAATTTAACAAATCGGCTTACGTTTACCCTGAAACCGGGATAGGGAAGCCAACACAGCCGTGAAGCGACCAGGAGTCTATAGCTCTGCCAATAGTGCGATTTGCCATATAAACAAACATTTTAAATTTTGTACAGGAACTACGCCGGAAGTGTTTATAGCTCCTTAGCTAGTGAGCTGATAACAAATTTAACTAGATTTCTGAATTCCACATTCTGATAAAAAAACTTTTAAGTCGACATAATAATTTTATTAATTGCGTAACAATAAAAAAAGACTCGAGGGAATAATTAATCGATATCTTAGATGCATGACTAATTAGAAGATAAGGGTCGTCTGCTTTCTTTGTGGACGGATTAGGACTTAAACAGGAACGATAATAAGGACGGTATCTTGGCTAAGAAAGTGCAATAAAAGTGGGGATGATCCCAGTGATATCAAAATGTAGGGCAAGAACGAATCGAACGGCAAAACGGACATTGATTTTCTGTAAATAATACAGCTCATAGTCATCAGCGCGGAATATTTTATTGCAATGTTTACAATGCTTGAGCACCGCACATCAGGCAAAAAGTTGCGGTAGTACTGGCTGGGCAAGGGGGACGGCCATCGACAAACAATCACTTCAGTTGGTTTCAATTGAAGCAAAGCGTCACGATTGAGAATGATTTTAGACGTCTGGTCTCGTAACTTTGAAGAAACCAAGTTTGAGTTTAGAAAAAAATTAAAACGAAAATAGCTCACATATTTAAAATGTAAATCATTTAGTTTTACCTGGTGGGAGTAAAAGTAGGACGAAAAGGGATCCGTTGACTGTCTATCGTTTTCGCATAGTTGATAGTCTTCTCCATTCTTTAAATCGTTGTTTGCTTTTCGAGGTTCAGTTTTTATCAACTGTTGGGCTTCTGTAGCTGAGATGTCTTTCTCCACATAAAATTCCACCCAGGGAAGGATCTCTGTGAAAAAAATTAAATAAAGTCAACTTTGGGTTTCCAAGAAACCGCTGAAGTAGAATTTTACCGAAAGAAATGAAATAAAAATGTGAAATTTTCGCCACAGTGAATGCAGCAGTTTCCACGCGGATTATACAGCGGATTGCTCATGGAGAATTGGTAACAACGAGGAAGAAGGTCCTAGCTGCGTCTATGTACGGTTGGGCGCGGATACTTAACACCGCCAAGTCGACACTCTCCTGAAACTCAACAGGTGTCTTCAGATTCTGCAGAAACGTCACAGCATGCTTTGCCGTCTTGTATGCGCCTAACGTCTTGGCGTGTTTCATCAACGAATAAACCACTGCGAATTTACTGATGCCAGTTAATGGACCTTATAATCACAAAAACCGTAATCATTCATTCTACGGTTCAGATTTTCTATGAATCAATTCCGTGGAATGTTTCGCGAAGAAGATAACGCGCCATGTTAAATAACGCTTCCGGCAAGCTGGAACTGAAAGGCTCATTCTAAAAAAAATAATGAACGAAAGACTTGACAACTTCACTTTTTGTTCCATACTAATTTAGAAGCACAGATAATTACCATGAGGCGATGGATTGCTTGATAAGCATAATATGCCGAACTGTTGCGTTCTAAAGCGTGAAACTGAGTAACGTGCTTCGTTTCATAATTCCCTGTTCTCTGTTCCCGGTCAAGAGGAATGATAAGAAAATGACTTGCGATTAGATTAGAGCATTCACTCGATAAGCGATGTCTGAAATCGATAATCAATCGGTATAAAAACTGCGTCCTACCTTGAAGCCTTGGAAATACCGTTGGGCAGGCACCTGGCACCTCCTCTTGTTGAGCGCTCCGCCCACACAGAAACTGAGAGTTGACATCGGGTGGATTAAAGGGAGGAAGGTCGTAATCGGTTATCACGTTCACACTCACAAAGTGCACACGACGACAGAGGAGGGGGGAAAGGAGATGAAGTTGCCACTTTCGATCCCTGGTCGTCACATTCCGTGGTGTCAAAGACGCGTTGCGCCAACTGAATGAGAAAATAGTAAATATTGTGAATGCCACTTCGCCACCATTAGGCTAAAGTTTTAACGGTAGACTTTACAGAGGTAACGCTAATCAGTTGGCAAGGATTCTTCATGAAGTTCAGGATCCTTTCAGCATTCACGAAGTCGCCACGATTCTCAAGACGGCTAGCTACCATTTCGGAGGTCCGAAAACTTTTTTCGATAACGATTCCTATCCGTAATTCTTCTTTTTAGAATTCAAATCAAATTATGCTTTAAAGTAATTTACACTTTTGGGTGGTTGTCGGGGTATTTGTTGCCTCCCGAAGCATTTCTGGTCTTGTAGGTGTATCAGATTTCCCTACTTCCTTGATTTGTCGTGGAACTTATAGAGATGAAAAATCGAATCGAAGCAGGAGCAGATAGCGGTCAATTTTTGCCTATATAATTGGCCGTTCTATGTGTGTCATACCTTAGTCAATGAACCGTCACCTCTTGGAATTACTGGACATGACAATGCGCGTCATTTCAACTCGTCAGAAACGCCAATTAAAAATGAAACGTGTATCCTTTATGATATCAGCAAATAACTCCGTCAGTCGTTGAAAGACTCGCTCTGGGCTCTCCTGGCAGAGGCTCGGGACCCTGGTGACGCAAGTCACGTAACCTAATTGGTTATTTGGGACATAGTGATTAGAAATAATGGCATGATTAATATAACTTCTTTGAGCAAAATAACTATAGAAGCAAATGCTTTCCATTATGTTTCAGCAATAACTGACATATCAGCACACATTTTACCTTTATCAAGAAGTTTGTTGTGTGCTTCCAACAGGGAGGTTAAAACAGAGAATCCCTACTAGCGCAAGTCTTCCATAGGACGTCCATAGAACGTCCGGCCATCCAAACTAGGTCTGTCCGTTTTCCGGCAGCTGCGGACATCCTTCTAACAGACGATTTTGATCCTCTGTTTTTGATGTCCTAGTAGGAATATCCATCAGATGGTCAGCTTGTACCATATTTTGGACGTTTCATTAATCGCTCGTTGGAACGCCAATTGAACGCCCATTTACGTCCAGTTTTGTACGTTCATTTATCGACAAAACTGGACGTCCATTGGACATCCACAAGAAATACAGTACCTACACAAAGTTTGGAAACACGGCGAGTTTTTCCGCGCTTCTAACACGGCGGCTTACGGGCCAAAGTGTCTCCCTTTTTTACGCGATAACTCACGTTTGAGTTATCGCAAAGCAAATTTTAAAAAAATCTTCTTGGTGAGGAAAAAATTTCCTTTCACTATGATTTTTTGTAGATTTTAGTGAATTGAAGTTTATCCCCAAAGTGCTAGATATAAAATTTGGAAACATCGGCGCGCTCGCCATATGTTTCCAAGCTAAAGTGTATGCTACTTCAAAAATTATAAAAAATACAAATATATCAATAATTACTTGAAACTTGCACAAACGGTAGACAACATAGTCGTCTACATTTGGACAAAGTTTCAAATTTTTTTAATTAAACGCTGATTTTTGCCGATTTTTTCATTGAATATTGATTTTTCTTCTCTCGTCGTGTGGAGCGTAACCTGTCCCGAGGGAAGAATAGAGGGAAAACCGCCGGACCCCTTTGTTCTCTCCTATTTTCTTCCCTCTATTCTTCCCCCGGGCTAGGATTTCGTCCCTGCGCAACGAAAATTAATCGGAATTGTTCTTTAAAAAATCTTCGATGCTAGGTTCGATGCTATGACTATTTTGACAAGTTTCCCACCCAGCCTAGTCGCCATTTTTTATCACTCTCCCTCGCGTTCCTGGTGGATGAAAGCCGAAGCATACGAGATCTCTGCACCTCAGGCTTCATATTGCTGGCCACTAGACTATATGAAAGGGCCCCACAGTATGTTCCCCGGTCTAAAGTGAAGGCCAGGAAAGCGTAGCTTCGGCTGTCATCCGCCAGGAACGCGAGGGAGAGTGATAAAAAATGACGACTAGGCTGGGTGGGAAACTTGTCAAAATTACACTTTACTAGATTTAAAATAGCTCGGCCAATCTAATCCGAAATGTAAATTCCTTTTGGATTGGTATTAAGGAATGGCCGAGAAACTTTTGTGAGAATTTTTTTTTTTTAAGTGTAGCATTTACCCAAAAAGCGATGCCAAAGACACCCCAAAATTGTTAAAATTTGAAAAACCCAAACTTTAACATAAAATATCTCCCGAACGGCACGGAATATTTAAATTCTGCAAAAACAGGTGAATCCGGAGTAAAAAACTGGATATGCCTGAATTATTTAAGATTATTAAGTCCCATAGCGGAATGGGAAAAAATGGGGGGTCCATGGATTTGGTGCGGTTGAGTGGTGGATTGCATGTTAATAACTAACTACACTGCGTGCCATAACCATTGAAACATGGATGCACATACTATATATATTGAAAGTTCATTTTAAACACGAAGAAACCATTAAATTATCACAAATTTTTAATCCGCGTGAAAAATCACACCAACTAAATTAGCTGGAAATTTTTAGAAATTCATTTAAGTGGACTAATAAGGTTTAAAAAAAAATGTGGAAGTAGTTCAGCCTCAGGAGACTCACGATCCGCTTGCCCGGCCCATGTCCGGATCATGTCCGGCACAACTTCACATTATCTCCACTTATAAACGTATTGTGCTACAGGGCTGTACAATTAAACCTAATTTTTGACAATTTATACTTTTACTTAATCGTTTTGATCACTTGTAAAGAAATAAATTTTGATTATCATTTTGATATACGTAAGTAAAAACACTGCGTGCCATAACCATAAATCCTTGGTTGCATATACTGTTTTAATTGGAAGTTAATTTAAAACACGAACAAATCATTAAATAAACATGAATTTTATATCCGTGTGAAAAATCACACCCATTAAATTAGCCGGAAATTTTTAGAAATTCATTAAAGTGGACTAATAAGGTTTAAAAAAAAATGTTGAAGTAGTTCAGCCTCGGGAGACTCACGATCCGCTTGCCCGGCCCATGTCCGGATCATGTCCGGCACAACTTCACATTATCTCCACGTATAAACGTATTGTGCTACGGGGCTGTACAAATAAACCTAATTTTTGACAATTTATTCTTTTACTTAATCGTTTTGATCACTTATAAACAAATGAATTTTGATTATCATTTTGATATACGGAAGAAACAACACTGCGTGCCATAACCTTTAAACCTTGGTTGCTTATACTGTTTTAATTGGAAGTTAATTTAAAACACGAACAAATCATTATATAAACACCAATTTTAAATCCGTGTGAAAAATCACACCCATTATATTAGCTGGAAATTTTTAGAAATTCATTTAAGTGGACTAATAAGTTTTAAAAAAAAATGTTGAAGTAGTTCAGCCTCGGGAGACTCACGATCCGCTTGCCCGGCCCATGTCCGGATCATGTCCGGCACAACTTCACATTATCGCCACATATAAACGTATTGTGCTACGGGGCTGTACAATTAAACCTAATTTTTGACAGTTAATACTTTTACTTAATCGTTTTGATCACTTGTAAAGAAATAAATTTTGATTATCATTTTGATATACGTAAGTAAAAACACTGCGTGCCTTAACCATGAAACCTTGGTTGCATATACTGTTTTAATTGGAAGTTAATTTTAAACACGAACAAATCATTAAATAAACATGAATTTTAAATCCCTGTGAAAAATCACACCCATTAAATTAGCCGGAAATTTTTAGAAATTCATTTAAATGGACTAATAAGGTTTTTAAAAAAATGTTGAAGTAGTATAGCCTCGGGAGACTCACGATCCGCATGTCCGGCACAACTTCACATTATCTCCACGTATAAACGTATTGTGCTACGGGGCTGTACAATTAAACCTAATTTTTGACAATTTATACTTTTACTTAATCACTTATAAACAAATGAATTTTGATTATCATTTTGATATACGTAAGTAAAAACACTGCGTGCCATAACCATGAAACCTTGGTTGCAAATACTGTTTTAATTGGAAGTTAATTTTAAACACGAACCAATCATTTAATAAACACCAATTTTAAATCCGTGTGAAAAATCACACCCATTTTATTAGCTGGAAATTTTTAGAAATTCATTTAAGTGGACTAATCAGTTTTAAAAAAAAATGTTGAAGTAGTTCAGCCTCGGAAGACTCACGATCCGCTTGCCCGGCCCATGTCCGGATCATGTCCGGCACAACTTCACATTATCTCAACATATAAACGTATTGTGCTACGGGGCTGTACAATTAAACCTAATTTTTGACAATTTATACTTTTACTTAATCGTTTTGATCACTTCTAAACAAATGAATTTTGATTATCATTTTGATATACGTAAGTAAAAACACTGCGTGCCATAACCATAAATCCTTGGTTGCATATACTGTTTTAATTGGAAGTTAATTTTAAACACGAACAAATCATTAAATAAACACCAATTTTAAATCCGTGTGAAAAATCACACCCATTATATTAGCTCGAAATTTTTAGAAATTCATTTAAGTGGACTAATAAGTTTTAAAAAAAAATGTTGAAGTAGTTCAGCCTCGGGGGACTCACGATCCGCTTGCCCGGCCCATGTCCGGATCATATCCGGCACAGCTTCACATTATCTCCACGTATAAAGGTATTGTGCTACGGGGCTGTACAATTAAAACTAATTTTTTACAGTTAATACTTTTACTTAATCGTTTTGATCACTTGTAAAGAAATAAATTTTGATTATCATTTTGATATACGTAAGTAAAAACACTGCGTGCCTTAACCATGAAACCTTGGTTGCATGTACTGTTTTAATTGGAAGTTAATTTTAAACACGAAAAAATCATTAAATAAACATGAATTTTAAATCCCTGTGAAAAATCACACCCATTAAATTAGCCGGAAATTTTTTGAAATTCATTTAAATGGACTAATAAGGTTTTTAAAAAAATAATGAAGTATTTCAGCCTCGGGAGACTCACGATCCGCTTGCCCGGCCCATGTCCGGATCATGTCCGGCACATCTTCACATTATCTCCACGTATAAACGTATTGTGCTACGGGGCTGTACAATTAAACCTAATTTTTGACAATTTATACTTTTACTTAATCGTTTTGATCACTTATAAACAAATGAATTTTGATTATCATTTTGATATACGGAAGAAACAACACTGCGTGCCACAACCTTTAAATCTTGGTTGCTTATACTGTTTTAATTGGAAGTTAATTTAAAACACGAACAAATCATTAAATAAACACCAATTTTAAATCCGTGTGAAAAATCACACCCATTTTATTAGCTGGAAATTTTTAGAAATTCATTTAAGTGGACTAATAAGTTTTAAAAAAAAATGTTGAAGTAGTTCAGCCTCGGAAGACTCACGATCCGCTTGCCCGGCCCATGTCCGGATCATGTCCGGCACAACTTCACATTATCTCCACATATAAACGTATTGTGCTACGGGGCTGTACAAATAAACCTAATTTTTGACAATTTATACTTTACCTTGATCGTTTTGATCACTTATAAACAAATGAATTTTGATTATCATTTTGATATACGGTAGAAACAACACTGCGTGCCATAACCATTAAACCTTGGTTGCTTATACTGTTTTAATTGGAAGTAATTTTAAACACGAACAAATCATCAAATGAACACGAATTTTAAATCCATTTAAAATATCACACCCATTAAATTAGCCGGACATTTATAGAAATTCATTTAAGAGGACTAATAAGGTTTTTAAAAAAATAATGAAGTAGTTCAGCCTCGGGAGACTCACGATCCGCTTGCCCGGCCCATGTCCGGATCATGTCCGGCACAACTTCACATTATCTCCACGTATAAAGGTATTGTGCTACGGGGCTGTACAATTAAACCTAATTTTTGACAGTTAATACTTTTACTTAATCGTTTTGATCACTTGTAAAGAAATAAATTTTGATTATCATTTTGATATACGTAAGTAAAAACACTGCGTGCCATAACCATGAAACCTTGGTTGCATATTCTGTTTTAATTGGAAGTTAATTTTAAACACGAACAAATCATTAAATAAACACCAATTTTAAATCCGTGTGAAAAATCACACCCATTAAATTAGCCGGAAATTTTTAGAAATTCATTAAATTGGACTAATAAGGTTTTAAAAAAAATGTTGAAGTAGTTCAGCCTCGGGAGACTAACGATCCGCTTGCCCGGCCCATGTCCGGATCATGTCCGGCACAACTTCACATTATCTCCACATATAAACGTATTGTGCTACGGGGCTGTACAATTAAACCTAATTTTTGACAATTTATACTTTTACTTAATCGTTTTGATCACTTATAAACAAATGAATTTTGATTATCATTTTGATATACGGAAGAAACAACACTGCGTGCCATAACCATTAAACCTTGGTTGCTTATACTGTTTTAATTGGAAGTAATTTTAAACACGAACAAATCATTAAATAAACACGAATTTTAAATCCGTTTAAAATATCACACCCATTAAATTAGCCGGACATTTTTAGAAATTCATTTAAGAGGACTAATAAGGTTTTTAAAAAAATAATGAAGTAGTTCAGCCTCGGGAGACTCACGATCCGCTTGCCCGGCCCATGTCCGGATCATGTCCGGCACAACTTCACATTATCTCCACGTATAAACGTATTGTGCTACGGGGCTGTACAATTAAACCTAATTTTTGACAATTTATACTTTTACTTAATCGTTTTGATCACTTATAAACAAATGAATTTTGATTATCATTTTTGTATACGGAAGAAACAACACTGCGTACCATAACCTTTAAACCTTGGTTGCTTATACTGTTTTAATTGGAAGTTAATTTAAAACACGAACAAATCATTAAATAAACACCAATTTTAAATCCGTTTAAAAAATCACACCCATTAAACTAGCCGGAAATTTTTAGAAATTCATTAAAGTGGACTAATAAGGTTTTAAAAAAAATGTTGAAGTAGTTCAGCCTCGGGAGACTCACGATCCGCTTGCCCGGCCCATGTCCGGATCATGTCCGGCACAACTTCACATTATCTCCACGTATAAACGTATTGTGCTACGGGGCTGTACAAATAAACCTAATTTTTGACAATTTATTCTTTTACTTAATCGTTTTGATCACTTATAAACAAATGAATTTTGATTATCATTTTGATATACGGAAGAAACAACACTGCGTGCCATAACCTTTAAACCTTGGTTGCTTATACTGTTTTAATTGGAAGTTAATTTAAAACACGAACAAATCATTAAATAAACACCAATTTTAAATCCGTTTAAAAAATCACACCCATTAAACTAGCCGGAAATTTTTAGAAATTCATTTAAGAGGACTAATAAGGTTTTAAAAAAAATAATGAAGTATTTCAGCCTCGGGAGACTCACGATCCGCTTGCCCGGCCCATGTCCGGATCATGTCCGGCACAACTTTACATTATCTCCACGTATAAACGTATTGTGCTACGGGGCTGTACAATTAAACCAAATTTTTGACAATTTATACTTTTACTTAATCGTTTTGATCACTTATAAACAAATGAATTTTGATTATCATTTTGATATACGTAAGTAAAAACACTGCGTGCCATAACCATGAAACCTTGGTTGCATATACTGTTTTAATTGGAAGTTAATTTTAAACACGAACAAATCATTAAATAAACACCAATTTTAAATCCGTGTGAAAAATCACACCCATTAAATTAGCCGGAAATTTTTAGAAATTCATTAAATTGGACTAATAAGGTTTTAAAAAAAATGTTGAAGTAGTTCAGCCTCGGGAGACTAACGATCCGCTTGCCCGGCCCATGTCCGGATCATGTCCGGCACAACTTCACATTATCTCCACATATAAACGTATTGTGCTACGGGGCTGTACAATTAAACCTAATTTTTGACAATTTATACTTTTACTTAATCGTTTTGATCACTTATAAACAAATGAATTTTGATTATCATTTTGATATACGGAAGAAACAACACTGCGTGCCATAACCATTAAACCTTGGTTGCTTATACTGTTTTAATTGGAAGTAATTTTAAACACGAAAAAATCATTAAATAAACACCAATTTTAAATCCGTTTAAAATATCACACCCATTAAATTAGCCGGACATTTTTAGAAATTCATTTAAATGGACTAATAAGGTTTTTAAAAAAATAATGAAGTAGTTCAGCCTCGGGAGACTCACGATCCGCTTGCCCGGCCCATGTCCGGATCATGTCCGGCACAACTTCACATTATCTCCACGTATAAACGTATTGTGCTACGGGGCTGTACAATTAAACCTAATTTTTGACAATTTATACTTTTACTTAATCGTTTTGATCACTTATAAACAAATGAATTTTGATTATCATTTTTGTATACGGAAGAAACAACACTGCGTGCCATAACCTTTAAACCTTGGTTGCTTATACTGTTTTAATTGGAAGTTAATTTAAAACACGAACAAATCATTAAATAAACACCAATTTTAAATCCGTTTAAAAAATCACACCCATTAAACTAGCCGGAAATTTTTAGAAATTCATTAAAGTGGACTAATAAGGTTTTAAAAAAAATGTTGAAGTAGTTCAGCCTCGGGAGACTCA
Source organism: Daphnia pulicaria (assembly GCF_021234035.1). Taxonomy (NCBI): domain Eukaryota; kingdom Metazoa; phylum Arthropoda; class Branchiopoda; order Diplostraca; family Daphniidae; genus Daphnia; species Daphnia pulicaria. The sequence continues at coordinate 4,327,075 of NC_060914.1, read as the reverse complement.
CGATCCGCTTGCCCGGCCCATGTCCGGATCATGTCCGGCACAACTTCACATTATCTCCACGTATAAACGTATTGTGCTACGGGGCTGTACAAATAAACCTAATTTTTGACAATTTATTCTTTTACTTAATCGTTTTGATCACTTATAAACAAATGAATTTTGATTATCATTTTGATATACGGAAGAAACAACACTGCGTGCCATAACCTTTAAACCTTGGTTGCTTATACTGTTTTAATTGGAAGTTAATTTAAAACACGAACAAATCATTAAATAAACACCAATTTTAAATCCGTTTAAAAAATCACACCCATTAAACTAGCCGGAAATTTTTAGAAATTCATTTAAGAGGACTAATAAGGTTTTAAAAAAAATAATGAAGTATTTCAGCCTCGGGAGACTCACGATCCGCTTGCCCGGCCCATGTCCGGATCATGTCCGGCACAACTTTACATTATCTCCACGTATAAACGTATTGTGCTACGGGGCTGTACAATTAAACCAAATTTTTGACAATTTATACTTTTACTTAATCGTTTTGATCACTTATAAACAAATGAATTTTGATTATCATTTTGATATACGTAAGTAAAAACACTGCGTGCCATAACCATGAAACCTTGGTTGCATATACTGTTTTAATTGGAAGTTAATTTTAAACACGAACAAATCATTAAATAAACACCAATTTTAAATCCGTGTGAAAAATCACACCCATTAAATTAGCCGGAAATTTTTAGAAATTCATTAAAGTGGACTAATAAGGTTTTAAAAAAAATGTTGAAGTAGTTCAGCCTCGGGAGACTCACGATCCGCTTGCCCGGCCCATGTCCGGATCATGTCCGGCACAACTTCACATTATCTCCACGTATAAACGTATTGTGCTACGGGGCTGTACAATTAAACCTAATTTTTGACAATTTATACTTTTACTTAATCGTTTTGATCACTTATAAACAAATGAATTTTGATTATCATTTTGATATACGGAAGAAACAACACTGCGTGCCATAACCTTTAAACCTTGGTTGCTTATACTGTTTTAATTGGAAGTTAATTTAAAACACGAACAAATCATTAAATAAACACCAATTTTAAATCCGTGTGAAAAATCACACCCATTATATTAGCTGGAAATTTTTAGAAATTCATTTAAGTGGACTAATAAGTTTTTAAAAAAAATGTTGAAGTAGTTCAGCCTCGGGAGACTCACGATCCGCTTGCCCGGCCCATGTCCGGATCATGTCCGGCACAACTTCACATTATCTCCACGCATAAAGGTATTGTGCTACGGGGCTGTACAATTAAACCTAATTTTTGACAGTTAATACTTTTACTTAATCGTTTTGATCACTTGTAAAGAAATAAATTTTGATTATCATTTTGATATACGTAAGTAAAAACACTGCGTGCCTTAACCATGAAACCTTGGTTGCATGTACTGTTTTAATTGGAAGTTAATTTTAAACACGAAAAAATCCTTAAATAAACACCAATTTTAAATCCGTGTGAAAAATCACACCCATTTTATTAGCTGGAAATTTTTAGAAATTCATTTAAGTGGACTAATAAGTTTTTAAAAAAAATGTTGAAGTAGTTCAGCCTCGGAAGACTCACGATCCGCTTGCCCGGCCCATGTCCGGATCATGTCCGGCACAACTTCACATTATCTCCACATATAAACGTATTGTGCTACGGGGCTGTACAATTAAACCTAATTTTTGACAATTTATACTTTTACTTAATCGTTTTGATCACTTATAAACAAATGAATTTTGATTATCATTTTGATATACGGAAGAAACAACACTGCGTGCCATAACCATTAAACCTTGGTTGCTTATACTGTTTTAATTGGAAGTAATTTTAAACACGAACAAATCATTAAATAAACACGAATTTTAAATCCGTTTAAAATATCACACCCATTAAATTAGCCGGACATTTTTAGAAATTCATTTAAGAGGACTAATAAGGTTTTTAAAAAAATAATGAAGTAGTTCAGCCTCGGGAGACTCACGATCCGCTTGCCCGGCCCATGTCGGATTAAACCTAATTTTTGACAATTTATACTTTTACTTAATCGTTTTGATCACTTATAAACAAATGAATTTTGATTATCATTTTTGTATACGGAAGAAACAACACTGCGTGCCATAACCTTTAAACCTTGGTTGCTTATACTGTTTTAATTGGAAGTTAATTTAAAACACGAACAAATCATTAAATAAACACCAATTTTAAATCCGTTTAAAAAATCACACCCATTAAACTAGCCGGAAATTTTTAGAAATTCATTTAAGAGGACTAATAAGGTTTTAAAAAAAATAATGAAGTATTTCAGCCTCGGGAGACTCACGATCCGCTTGCCCGGCCCATGTCCGGATCATGTCCGTCACAACTTCACATTATCTCCACGTATAAACGTATTTTGCTACGGGGCTGTACAATTAAACCTAATTTTTGACAATTTATTTTACTTAATCGTTTTGATCCCTTATAAACAAATGAATTTTGATTATCATTTTGATATACGGAAGAAACAACACTGCGTGCCATAACCTTTAAACCTTGGTTGCTTATACTGTTTTAATTGGAAGTTAATTTAAAACACGAACAAATCATTAAATAAACACCAATTTTAAATCCATGTGAAAAATCACACCCATTTTATTAGCTGGAAATTTTTAGAAATTCATTTAAGTGGACTAATAAGTTTTAAAAAAAAATGTTGAAGTAGTTCAGCCTCTGAAGACTCACGATCCGCTTGCCCGGCCCATGTCCGGATCATGTCCGGAACAACTTCACATTATCTCCACATATAAACGTATTGTGCTACGGGGCTGTACAAATAAACCTAATTTTTGACAGTTAATACTTTTACTTAATCGTTTTGATCACTTATAAACAAATGAATTTTGATTATCATTTTGATATACGGAAGAAACAACACTGCGTGCCATAACCTTTAAACCTTGGTTGCTTATACTGTTTTAATTGGAAGTTAATTTTAAACACGAACAAATCATTAAATAAACACCAATTTTAAATCCGTGTGAAAAATCACACCCATTAAATTAGCCGGAAATTTTTAGAAATTCATTAAAGTGGACTAATAAGGTTTAAAAAATATGTTGAAGTAGTTCAGCCTAGGGAGACTCACGATCCGCTTGCCCGGCCCATGTCCGGATCATGTCCGGCACAACTTCACATTATCTCCACGTATAAACGTATTGTGCTACGGGGCTGTACAAATAAACCTAATTTTTGACAATTTATTCTTTTATTTAATCGTTTTGATCACTTATAAACAAATGAATTTTGATTATCATTTTGATATACGGAAGAAACAACACTGCGTGCCATAACCTTTAAACCTTGGTTGCTTATACTGTTCTAATTGGAAGTTAATTTTAAACACGAACAAATCATTAAATAAACACCAATTTTAAATCCGTTTAAAATATCACACCCATTAAATTAGCCGGACATTTTTAGAAATTCATTTAAGATGACTAATAAGGTTTTTAAAAAAATAATGAAGTAGTTCAGCCTCGGGAGACTCACGATCCGCTTGCCCGGCCCATGTCCGGATCATGTCCGGCACAACTTCACATTATCTCCACGTATAAACGTATTGTGCTACGGGGCTGTACAATTAAACCTAATTTTTGACAGTTAATACTTTTACTTAATCGTTTTGATCACTTGTAAAGAAATAAATTTTGATTATCATTTTGATATACGTAAGTAAAAACACTGCGTGCCTTAACCATGAAACCTTGGTTGCATATACTGTTTTAATTGGAAGTTAATTTTAAACACGAACAAATCATTAAATAAACACCAATTTTAAATCCGTTTAAAAAATCACACCCATTAAACTAGCCGGAAATTTTTAAAAATTACTTTAAGAGGACTAATAAGGTTTTAAAAAAAATAATGAAGTATTTCAGCCTCGGGAGACTCACGATCCGCTTGCCCGGCCCATGTCCGGATCATGTCCGGCACAACTTCACATTATCTCCACGTATAAACGTATTGTGCTACGGGGCTGTACAATTAAACCTAATTTTTGACAATTTATACTTTTACTTAATCGTTTTGATCACTTATAAACAAATGAATTTTGATTATCATTTTGATATACGGAAGAAACAACACTGCGTGCCATAACCTTTAAACCTTGGTTGCTTATACTGTTTTAATTGGAAGTTAATTTAAAACACGAACAAATCATTAAATAAACACCAATTTTAAATCCTTGTGAAAAATCACACCCATTTTATTAGCTGGAAATTTTTAGAAATTCATTTAAGTGGACTAATAAGTTTTAAAAAAAAATGTTGAAGTAGTTCAGCCTCTGAAGACTCACGATCCGCTTGCCCGGCCCATGTCCGGATCATGTCCGGCACAACTTCACATTATCTCCACGTATAAACGTATTGTGCTACGGGGCTGTACAATTAAACCTAATTTTTGACAATTTATACTTTTACTTAATCGTTTTGATCACTTATAAACAAATGAATTTTGATTATCATTTTGATATACGTAAGTAAAAACACTGCGTGCCATAACCATGAAACCTTGGTTGCATATACTGTTTTAATTGGAAGTTAATTTTAAACACGAACAAATCATTAAATAAACACCAATTTTAAATCCGTGTGAAAAATCACACCCATTAAATTAGCCGGAAATTTTTAGAAATTCATTAAAGTGGACTAATAAGGTTTAAAAAAAAATGTTGAAGTAGTTCAGCCTCGGGAGACTCACGATCCGCTTGCCCGGCCCATGTCCGGATCATGTCCGGCACAACTTCACATTATCTCCACGTATAAACGTATTATGCTACGGTGCTGTACAAATAAACCTAATTTTTGACAATTTATTCTTTTATTTAATCGTTTTGATCACTTATAAACAAATGAATTTTGATTATCATTTTGATATACGGAAGAAACAACACTGCGTGCCATAACCTTTAAACCTTGGTTGCTTATACTGTTTTAATTGGAAGTTAATTTAAAACACGAACAAATCATTAAATAAACACCAATTTTAAATCCGTTTAAAAAATCACACCCATTAAACTAGCCGGAAATTTTTAGAAATTCATTTAAGAGGACTCATAAGGTTTTAAAAAAACTAATGAAGTATTTCAGCCTCGGGAGACTCACGATCCGCTTGCCCGGCCCATGTCCGGATCATGTCCGGCACAACTTCACATTATCTCCACGTATAAACGTATTGTGCTACGGGGCTGTACAATTAAACCTAATTTTTGACAATTTATACTTTTACTTAATCGTTTTGATCACTTATAAACAAATGAATTTTGATTATCATTTTGATATACGGAAGAAACAACACTGCGTGCCATAACCTTTAAACCTTGGTTGCTTATACTGTTTTAATTGGAAGTTAATTTAAAACACGAACAAATCATTAAATAAACACCAATTTTAAATCCATGTGAAAAATCACACCCATTTTATTAGCTGGAAATTTTGAGAAATTCATTTAAGTGGACTAATAAGTTTTAAAAAAAAATGTTGAAGTAGTTCAGCCTCTGAAGACTCACGATCCGCTTGCCCGGCCCATGTCCGGATCATGTCCGGCACAACTTCACATTATCTCCACATATAAACGTATTGTGCTACGGGGCTGTACAAATAAACCTAATTTTTGACAGTTAATACTTTTACTTAATCGTTTTGATCACTTATAAACAAATGAATTTTGATTATCATTTTGATATACGGAAGAAACAACACTGCGTGCCATAACCTTTAAACCTTGGTTGCTTATACTGTTTTAATTGGAAGTTAATTTAAAACACGAACAAATCATTAAATAAACACCAATTTTAAATCCGTGTGAAAAATCACACCCATTATATTAGCTGGAAATTTTTAGAAATTCATTTAAGTGGACTAATAAGGTTTTAAAAAAAATGTTGAAGTAGTTCAGCCTCGGGAGACTCACGATCCGCTTGCCCGGCCCATGTCCGGATCATGTCCGGCACAACTTCACATTATCTCCACGTATAAAGGTATTGTGCTACGGGGCTGTACAATTTAACCTAATTTTTGACAGTTAATACTTTTACTTAATCGTTTTGATCACTTGTAAAGAAATAAATTTTGATTATCATTTTGATATACGTAAGTAAAAACACTGCGTGCCTTAACCATGAAACCTTGGTTGCATGTACTGTTTTAATTGGAAGTTAATTTTAAACACGAACAAATCATTAAATAAACACCAATTTTAAATCCGTGTGAAAAATCACACCCATTAAATTAGCCGGAAATTTTTAGAAATTCATTAAAGTGGACTAATAAGGTTTAAAAAAAAATGTTAAAGTAGTTCAGCCTCGGGAGACTCACGATCCGCTTGCCCGGCCCATGTCCGGATCATGTCCGGCACAACTTCACATTATCTCCACGTATAAACGTATTGTGCTACGGGGCTGTACAAATAAACCTAATTTTTGACAGTTAATACTTTTACTTAATCGTTTTGATCACTTGAAAAGAAATAAATTTTGATTATCATTTTGATTTACGTAAGTAAAAACACTGCGTGCCTTAACCATGAAACCTTGGTTGCATATACTGTTTTAATTGGAAGTTAATTTAAAACACGAACAAATCATTAAATAAACACCAATTTTAAATCCGTGTGAAAAATCACACCCATTAAATTAGCCGGAAATTTTTAGAAATTCATTTAAGATGACTAATAAGGTTTTTAAAAAAATAATGAAGTATTTCAGCCTCGGGAGACTCACGATCCGCTTGCCCGGCCCATGTCCGGATCATGTCCGTCACAACTTCACATTATCTCCACGTATAAACGTATTGTGCTACGGGGCTGTACAATTAAACCTAATTTTTGACAATTTATACTTTTACTTAATCGTTTTGATCACTTATAAACAAATGAATTTTGATTATCATTTTGATATACGGAAGAAACAACACTGCGTGCCATAACCTTTAAACCTTGGTTGCTTATACTGTTTTAATTGGAAGTTAATTTAAAACACGAACAAATCATTAAATAAACACCAATTTTAAATCCGTTTAAAAAATCACACCCATTAAATTAGCCGGAAATTTTTAGAAATTCATTTAAGATGACTAATAAGGTTTTAAAAAAAATAATGAAGTATTTCAGCCTCGGAAGACTCACGATCCGCTTGCCCGGCCCATGTCCGGATCATGTCCGGCACAACTTCACATTATCTCCACGTATAAACGTATTGTGCTACGGGGCTGTACAATTAAACCTAATTTTTAATACTTTTACTGAATCGTTTTGATCACTTGTAAAGAAATAAAATTTGATTATCATTTTGATATACGTAAGTAAAAACATTGCGTGCCTTAACCATGAAACCTTGGTTGCATATACTGTTTTAATTGGAAGTTAATTTTAAACACGAAAAAATCATTAAATAAACATGAACTTTAAATACCTGTGAAAATCACACCCATTAAATTAGCCGGAAATTTTTAGAAATTCATTTAAATGGACTAATAAGGTTTTTAAAAAAATGTTGAAGTAGTTCAGCCTCGGGAGACTCACGATCCGCTTGCCCGGCCCATGTCCGGATCATGTCCGGCACAACTTCACATTATCTCCACGTATAAACGTATTGTGCTACGGGGCTGTACAATTAAACCTAATTTTTGACAATTTATTCTTTTACTTAATCGTTTTGATTACTTATAAACAAATGAATTTTGATTATCATTTTGATATACGGAAGAAACAACACTGCGTGCCATAACCTTTAAACCTTGGTTGCTTATACTGTTTTAATTGGAAGTTAATTTAAAACACGAACAAATCATTAAATAAACACCAATTTTAAATCCGTGTGAAAAATCACACCCATTATATTAGCTGGAAATTTTTAGAAATTCATTTAAGTGGACTAATAAGTTTTAAAAAAAAATGTTGAAGTAGTTCAGCCTCGGGAGACTCACGATCCGCTTGCCCGGCCCATGTCCGGATCATGTCCGGCACAACTTCACATTATCTCCACGCATAAAGGTATTGTGCTACGGGGCTGTACAATTAAACCTAATTTTTGACAGTTAATACTTTTACTTAATCGTTTTGATCACTTGTAAAGAAATAAATTTTGATTATCATTTTGATATACGTAAGTAAAAACACTGCGTGCCTTAACCATGAAACCTTGGTTGCATGTACTGTTTTAATTGGAAGTTAATTTTAAACACGAAAAAATCCTTAAATAAACACCAATTTTAAATCCATGTGAAAAATCACACCCATTTTATTAGCTGGAAATTTTTAGAAATTCATTTAAGTGGACTAATAAGTTTTAAAAAAAAATGTTGAAGTAGTTCAGCCTCGGGTGACTCACCATCCGCTTGCCCGGCCCATGTCCGGATCATGTCCGGCACAACTTCCCATTATCTCCACGTATAAACCTATTGTGCTACGGACTCCGATAACTTATTTTGTTACACATATCTCTGCGGGATGAACACACGGAACAAATGCCAGCCCTTTTGCATATCAGGCGTACTGTCAATTCTACATGAAGCTGAGAGTGAAATAAGATATACGGCCCAGGCTTAAATGTGTTTGCTGGGGAGCATTTTAAAACAGACCAAAATCAAAAGCATTTTTCAAAAATCGCTCTTCGAGTCAACACATTTTCAGTTAGTGGTCATCGTTAATAGACAAAAGAAATTGCCTTGTCGTCGTCATTAACGCTCTATTCGTGATCGGTGCCAACAGTTTGCGGGTTTCAGAAAATCCTACTCTGCGTTCGACGCCGATTGCGTAATGGTCGATTCGATTTCCAGCCGGATCGTTGGTGGAGCAGAGACGCAACCAAACGAATTCCCGTGGCAGGCCTTCCTCCAGGTGGAAATGCAAAGTGGCAACGCTTACGCCTACGGGGGGACTGTGATCGCCGATCGTTGGATCCTTACAGCCGCTCGCTGTCTTGTAGTGCCAGGGTAAATATTCCATCATTATCAACGAGGTTCAAGTGAAAATTTCATTCATCTTTTATGAATTAGACAAAAGGTGAGATAGGCCTACATCGACGTCTATCTGGGGGTTCACGATCACACGGCAGAGTCGGAAGGCAACCGGAAATTGTATTCCAATAGCGAAACCTTCATCCATCGTGCCTGGAATCCTGCCACCGATGCAGGAGACATTGCTCTCATCAAACTCAAAAGCGCCGTCAAATATTCACGTATCATTAATTCGTGTTCTTTAATTTAAAATTATAATTAAATTTAAGATTTTGTACAGAGTACATCCGCCCAGTGTGTCTGTCAATTTCCGGTATCGACGAACCTGATTACGTCAACGAAATGGTTACCGCCACGAGATGGGGTACAACTTACCACGGTATTCCGTTCAACATACGACAACGAGAGAATCCAAAATAAAAGTTAAATGTTTCAAAAATTCAGGTAGTCCACGTATAAGCCCAGTGTTACATAAGATGACGGTCCGGCTCATCTCCAATAACGACTGCAGGACAACTTATGGCGACAACATCCAAGGAGGACATTATGTGCACCAGTGGCGCCAACAACATGGGAACTTGCAATAGTAAGTGAACGCATAATCATCCTAGTGAATTTACTTTTAAAATGTATGCAAATATGGCAGGGCGATAGTGGCGGATCAATGAATTACAAACAGATGGACGGCAGGTGGAAACAGATCGGGATCATATCGTTCGGTTCGACTGAGGGATGCCAAAAGAAAAGGGTCATCCAAACGGTCACAACAGACTGAGTTCTTATTCTTCATTTCAACGTAGATCCGGGATATTATTGAATCAACTTCCGGCACTCATTGAACATCCGCCTTTTTATCGACACCCCTTATGCTCGTTTCAATCGTATTCGTGATTAGCCTTTCGACGGCGTGGTTCTAACGACTCATTTGAATGCCCTCCCAGGGCTCCCACCTACTAATGTACATTACTATATCGTTTATTCATTTAGTTTGTAATAACAAGTCTCAAAACAAGGTGAATCATTAAACGCAACATTTTCTAATCGAATCCAGAATTTGAAAATCTCAGTCATTTTAACAGTCCGGCAGTTGTAATAATTAGATACCAGCGTAAGCATTTACGTGCGAGCATGTACGACGGCGACATAATCAGCACGCAAATCGCTGTAAAACATTACATCTTTTACAAGTTGGAAAAAAACATTTAACTTCACCGGAAATCCCAAGTAAGATCTCTTGCCCTCGTCCTCCTAACGGCCACCGGTTTACTTTCGCCTCTGATGAGATCGACCCTCTGCAACCGTTCGACAACTTAATATCCCAGCTATTTAATACACATTTGGACTGTCCTACACTGTCGACGAAGCAACGATGTGCTGACATTTTCCATTTTAAATTACTGTTTTCTTATACCCTGTTACAAATGGATGCATTTTACCATGAATCGTCCATTCGAGATCCAACCATAAAGTATCCACAGTCCACACGTATACTTTATGAATCGACATTTGAATCAAGAAAGGGACGCAAGGCCACCTGGTGAACGAACGCCGAAGTTGACTCAGCCGACAACTCGACAAAGCGGTGGCGGTTGACTAGGGCACCATCGTCTGCACGCTGTAACAAATGCAAATCTCTTAAATTTGACTGGAAATCTCGTGGTCTTGTTAACTTACTCAGTTTTCACTTTTCACTGTGATTATCTTACCCTTTAAACAATAATGGCAGACGATGACTTTGAGAACGACGAGTAAGTTAATAGTTAGTTGGAGTTTTTCTTCTTTTCTTAATCACATGTACAACATGTTGAATTTCTGTTATTTAGTGGCGACGATTTTGAAGATGCTGAAGACGATGATAACATGGATGAAATGGAACAGCCAGACGATGATGCACAAATTGATCTACTTCAGCAAGGTGAAGGTGGAGCTGGCCAACTGCAAACCAAGCGCATTACAACACCTTACATGACAAAGTATGTAACACTTGAAAGATGCATAGCTCATGAAAGACTATAAACAAGTCTTACATTTTTAGGTATGAAAGGGCACGGGTGTTAGGGACCAGAGCATTACAAATAGCAATGTGTGCACCAGTCATGGTTGAATTGGAAGGTGAAACAGATCCCCTGCAAATTGCAATGAAAGAATTGAAGCAGAAGAAAATTCCTATAATCATTCGCCGCTATCTTCCTGATGGAAGTTATGAAGATTGGGGAATAGACGAACTTGTAATCAATGACTGAGTCCAACATACAATAATACACTAAGATGTCTTTTTAATTGTACTTTGTAATTCTTTCACCATTTGTCTCCCATTGATGAGAAGTCCCTTGATTGTTTCCTTCAAAATAAAATTCTGTGAAATAAATTCCAAATGAAAACAAACTAATTAATACTTCATTAGTGTGAGATCGGTGTGTTTCAAAGTCACTCCTAGCCCACTTGATGATTTCGTCTTTTTGATGCCTATCTACTTTTCTAGCTGTGCGTAGAACTTGATGAACAAAACACTTGTTTAATAGTTATCAGAACTATGTACCCTAATAGTAAGTAATCAATTACCTTCTCTGTATAAATTCAAAACCTCTTGCCTAAGCATGAACTGAGAGGAAATAATTTGTTATCAGAAGCTCTGCAATGTGATATGTTAATGCTATAAATATGGAATTACCTGCTTAAGAGTGAGCACTTTTTTAGGAATTCTTGAAATGGTAGACATAGTTATTTGTGGATAAATTCAGATTACTAAAACCAGTTGAAAGTGTTTTGATTACTGAAGTGATTTATTCTAGGAGTCTATTATCAATATCATCTCACGATCTATTGACAATATTCATTAATGGTTAATTCTACGATACCCTTCAGAAAAATAACTATTTTCATTTCCATCTCAAACAAATGAGCGACGAATTCCGCCCGCCATCTCTTAAGGAAAATTACCATTACAATATTTAGAGAAATAAAGCTTGAACGAAAATATTGGATACGCAAATTTATTGTCTGTGGACAACGTATAAAACAGTCCGAAAAATTATCGAGAAAATTGCCGTTTGTCGCTTGGTTTCTGTCCAACTTGACGATATATGCTTGCTTTTGTACGGTGCTTAGTTCCTCCATGGGTCTCCCCGAAGTTCCCTTGGCGTTTGCGAGGGCGGTCAGCTTTAGTACTACGCATGTCTACAAAGTAAAATGTATGAGTCAAATTTTGTGAAATGTCAAGGCCAACAGATAAGATTAAACATACTAAGGTCTACTGTCGGTGGAACTTTGAAACCAAAACTTTGGGCCACTCTAGCAAGGTCGAGTGTATGAACGTCGAAGATTGTTTTCAAATGATGAGAATCATAAGCACGAATGTAGGCTTTGTAAGCTTCTTTTGCTGACATATGGAGGAAATAATTCTTGGAAACCAGTTTTTCCAGCTGAATAAAAAACAAAAAGTTTGTTAGTGAAATTAATAGAAATGACATAACCGTAAATATTTTTCTCCGAACCTGAGGTTGAATATCAGCAATTTTGCTCCAGGAAAACTCAAATTCGTTAAGTGGAACTTTAGCTTGCTTCAAATACCGTAAGAAACCTAATTCTTCTGGCCTCAAAAGAAGCAAGGCGTGGCCCTTGCCGCCTTGGCCGCGAGCAGTACGCCCGACACGATGAATGTATTCCTAAAACGAATTGCTATAGTGACAATTTTTCAAGTATTTCTATTAGATTGAGTTACCTTAGGATCATCTGGAGGATCATACTGGACGATCCAATCGACCGCTGGGATATCCAATCCTCTTGCTGCCACGTCCGTACAGAGAAGGATTCCAGAATCCGCATTACAAAATTGGAAAAATGTTGTCGTTCGCTTAGTTTGCTTTTGTTTACCCTATTTCATAAATAAAAAAGATTAGTACGAAACGAGATGTAAAACCCAACTGAATCTTACGTGAATGCACATGACAGGCATATCGATGTAGTTTAGCAATTCATGGTGAAATTTGACGGACAAGCACGAACTGAAGAAGACCATGATTTTCTTCTTGCGATTACGTTTAAGAAAAGAAAAGAGCATGAGAAAACGCTTTTCGGCAGGGCACACGACATAACCTGAAGAATACCAAAGATTTAAACGCTGAATTTAATGACGAAAATGCTAATATAGAAATAACCTTGTTCCAGTCCCTCAACCGTGGCTTTCTCAACGACATCCTCTACTCCAACAATAATTGGCTCCTTCTTGAGGGCCAAGCGAGCAAGATCCTCAATTTTCTGAGTTGATGTAGCGGAAAACAGCATTGTCTGTCGTTTTTCTGGCAAAGGTCGTAGCGTGAATAATTGATTAAAACAATGGCAATTAAAGCTTAGACTTACTAGGTAAAATACGAATGAGCTGTTTTAATTCTTCTTCAAATCCGATATCCAATACACGATCTGCTTCATCGATAATGAGACATTGGAGATTTTTAAATAGAAAATCAGTCGTGCTATTCAAGTGATCGAGCAATCTTCCAGGAGTTGCCACTAAAATATTAACACCCTTTACAAGCTTTGCAGCTTCAGCTTGACGATTTGCACCTCCCATAACCAGACCATATGTATGGGAATGGTGTCTAGATGAAGACAAAAGAAATTGTAAAACCCCATTGTTAAATTTATGTTTCAAAAATGCATGAACTCACCTTAACAGTTCACGTAAAACTCCAAAAGTTTGCATGGACAACTCTCTTGTGGGAGAAATAATAATAACTCCAGTACCTTTCATAGCAAACAAGTGGTTAAATACAGTTATTATTGAATAAAATACAAAATAAATACCATTTCGCGGCATAAACCTCAATTTATAAATCAGCTCAATCGCGGGTATCAGAAATGCCAATGTTTTACCAGAACCAGTTTTGGCTTGTCCTAACAAATCACGTCCCTCCAGTAAATGAGGAATGGATTTTGCCTGTATACATATGTATCATATTTTTTAAACAATTACTATTATTATTAAAAGTTTCCTTTATGTGTTACCTGGATCTCTGTCATTTTTTTGAAGCCCATCTCTTCAACAGCTTTCAAAGTCAAATCTGAGACACTGCCTTCCAACGAAGCAAATGTCTGGTCACTAAGAATTCCAACATTGATTGATGATCCAGGTACTAAAGAAATAAATCATTCAATTTTCACGATAAATAAGAAAACACAAATAAAAAAACAAATAACAATATCCTCATTTCACCAACTAGAGTAACCTACATTGTTGTAAATCTTCAGCATCAATATCCTCATCATCTTCATCTACTACTTTCTCACTATCTGAAGTAACCAGTTGTGTTTGCTTCATAGCTTTTTTAGAATTTGTTTTCAGTTTCTTCACTGGCACTAAAAGTATTGAGTAAATAAGTTATCATGATTTCTTTTAAACTGTCAGGTTTAACCTTACGTTCAGTTTCATCAACATTCTCTTCTTTTGATGCGACTTCATGTTCGTCTTCGTCGGATGCGTCTATTGCAAAAATCAACAAATTAGTAAAACAAAATATACAACTCAACAAATTAGATTGCTATTACCCTCGTTTTTCTTGTTTAGAACTCTTAGTCGACTCTGTTCTCGTTTCTTGAGTTTGCGTTTTAGTTGAGGATCGGGCATAGACATTTTGAAAGAAGCAAAGAAACACGTGCACAGCTTTCTAGACGTTTATGCAGACGACTCTCTGCGACAGAATCGATACTCGATAGTGTTCAGCGTTGTTCTGAATCGGATGTTACTTTTTAGATTTTAATTTATAAATGTCATGTTACATTCAAAATAATTTCATTCAAAATAAATTCAAGTAAAATCTTTGATTTAAAAAAATAAACCAATAACTTTGATAAAATACAAATTTTGTAGTTTTTGATTTCCGATATTTTTCTATATCGATACTTAAGAAAAGTGGAAAAAATTGTTATCTGGCAAACGCAATATTTTTGTAATCATGTAATGCCCGCAGTAGAAAATAATAATAATTCAAGATTGTTTTAAGTTCGATTTACAAATCCCGCAAGAGAGACGGTCACGTGACATGTTCTAGGAGAGACCTAATCCTAACGTGGGATTCTTGTGTCACGTTCTTAAGTTTGTTTATTACATGAGACATTTTAACTCATAAGAAACTAATAATAAAATATGTTATATGTTACTCTTCTTAAAAATAAGAAAATGTACAATAACTTTAAGTAGTTCTTATACACTTCAAATGTTTCTTTGTTCCGGGAATGAAGGCAATCACGCCCACACATTCAGTTAAAAATTAACCTTCGTCCTCCCCCCCCCCCCCAGACTAAAAAATGTGCAATAAAGGTAAAGTGAAGCCAACCATTCAATCCGCTTTCGATCGACATTTTCCTGTGGTATTTTCGGTCGTTAAAAGAGGCGTCGTTCGATCAGTCGTTATATTTTCTATTTTGGACAATTGGTACTACGCTTGAACTAAATTTATATTCTCCAAATCTGTCCAATCAATCGAGATATTTTAACTTGATGGGTCTTTAAGACTGTACGTCCGTATCCCGTCGTAGACAATCTCTTGGCTGAGACCTAAGAAAGAGATTAGGTTCTCCAAGAAAAAGAAGAAAGGCTAAAGCTTTACGGGCCATAGGAGGAAGCCCTTTGCGTTACATGGTCACTGGGTGTGCATTTAACTATTTATAAGAACACTCAGGCAATCTAAAACTCGTGCCCTGCCAACATGATGGCTCGGGTCATTTTATACTGACGCTGAGCTGATAATACAAGATGTTGAACTTGTGTTCATCAATTATGAACAAACGCCGGACGGTACTATATCATACATAGAGCCTATTAAAAGAAGCTTGTCTTTTCGAGAAGCTCAAGTCCGCTCAAGTCCGCAGACTTTGAATTCCAGCAGCATATAATCATTAGAAAGCTAGCCTTATTCTAATTGAATTTCACAAACAGCAAGGGGATGCAACTCCGGGAACTGTGTGAAAATGTCGACGATCTACTGTGTCCCTCACGTATTGTTATAAGCTCTCACAACAAGAGAATAGTAGCCAGAATAGTAGGTGGATAGCCCGCTAGCGATAGGGAAATACACGTTTTTATACGAGGGTTGATGGCAAATGGATTGGGCAAAGCCGGAAATCGGTAAAACTTCAATGCAGTTCCCAGGCAGTTCCGAGGGAAAAGAAAAACAAAAGAACAGGCGTGGTTTTATAGGGTCCAACGACAAGTTATAAAACCGCGATAGCATAGATCCAGAATCACTATATAGATTGCACCCAGTTGAATGATGAAGATCCAATTGGAACTGATGATAACCGCCTTCTAAATCTATTTAAAAAACAAAACAAAAAAAAACGACTTTTAGTTTGCCGATCAAATTTGAATTTCCGAATGAATTCCATTACTGGCAAATGGCAATCGGGAAATAAGCCAAGCAAAAAGTAGTTTAATTGGCTCGGAACTGGTGGGTGGGTGTGAGTTGTTTTCAAAAAACCCAAAAGAGACTATATGGCGGAAGCCTTTTGTATGCGACATTTTGATCAAAGTTTGTCAGCATATAACTCAGCTCAACATATTGAACAGATTAACCAAGAGGCGCTAAATTTTTTATGGCGTTTGATTATTATCCCGCAAAAGTTTTCGTTGAAAAAAAAAGTGTCACTCCCGCGATCTTATATAAGGTGCTGCTGGTTATACCGCGCTGTGGGAGTCGAGACAATTTGACACAAAGCTTCCGCAATCTATATATATACAGGGAATATAAGGAAAGTGGTTCTGTGGCTCTCTCTATACCGTTCTCTCCTATAAAAATCACCCCGCAAAACAAAGTAAAATTTATGAGTCGCTTGTGTTAGCAGGAGCAGGAGCAGCAGCAAGCATATATCGACTCCCTTGAAAGTTGCTGGCAAAATCCCATTAGAAAACACACCCCGACTGTATTTTGTTGGCGCCCACTTGATCCTTTAGTTTTCCTAGCTCCCCCCAATCCTTGCTATATCGCCCGTTGTCGTGAGAGACTACTTTCGCTTCTTCTTTCACGTGTATAGACGCAAGGAAAATCCCTTTTTCCACGGCTATATAGCAGAGCAGAGAGCAGCAGACTGACTCGCTTACATCGCTCGCTCATCCTGGCCGGGTCCTGTGGGAGTCAGCCGAGTGGTTGAAGGAGCCTATCTCCTGGTACGCTCTTGTCATAGTCGAGCTTGTACACCGTGTTACTACGCTAGATCACGCAAAGTGTATAGAGGGCCTAAAGATCTACCCTTGGGTCAAAATAAACGATAGACGGAATTAACAGGGACAGAAAAGCCAACGGAATCGGTCGGGGGCTACAGCACTACCTCATCAGTCGCAGTGCCCAATAAATAACTGATTTTGTTTTTTACGATAGATTATTGAAAAGTGGATCGGGTTTTTTTTTTTCAGTGTTTCACTTATTGGCGTGTAATTCAATCTGCAGACAAGTGAGACCAACCCAGCAACCCAGCTCGGTGAAACCACCTACGCAGCGATTTCCTGTCATCTTAATACCGACTTTTACCTGTGCATAGTATTTGTAAAAATATATACTACGAATACAAAATCCACATACAATGTTAATTATAAGTAGTAGGATCTGGCAAATGCATGGGCTTAGCTTTACTTGGAAATTATATCTTAAAACTTGAAAAGAAAACGTTCGTGGGTGGCAGATGAATTCCCATTTCTAAAAATGTATACGATACGGCAGCTCTATACATCGGTATATACGGTATATATTATTAACTATATTGAGAAAAGTTTCTTGTAACGATGGAATTTAGCCCGTTGAACTTTTGTATTTCATCTGCAATATTATATATACTTGTACCGGCTAAATTGAGAGAGACTGTACAAGTTTAGCTACTTTTCCTTGTAAAAGGCAACTAACCTATGATCAGATAGCTAACGATCCAATTATCGACAATTATCTAGCTTCCCCGATCTGGGAGTAACTTGGCCAAGGACACATTTCTCTTATTATATGTAGCCTGCGCTTTAGATTTTGCTAACAATCACTAATATCAAAGGACAATTGGCGTAATGGTTTTCTTCATTGGGTGTTTTGAGTCAGAACGTGATTCGACTCATTTGTTGACCGGAAAAAGCAGAAAGTTCAATCATTATTTGACCTATGATTCTGGAAATTATTTTGATGATAATAATAGCTAGACCCCTTTCTGATTTATTTGCCAAAAGTTCTAATATTGTCCCAGGTCAAAGGACATGACAACAATACATTTTGCATTCCTGAAAAAAAAATACTTTGCACGTATAACCATTATAAGTTTTCTTATACTAAACAAGACATATCTCTTGTAAGTCTCTAACGAAAAGAAATGTTGGCGTACAAGCTATATACACACTGATCCCCCCTCCTCCTCCACGCAAGATTTATAAGTAGAAGAACTTTTTGGTGAATAAAAAATAGCAAACTATAGGAGCGAGCTCTTATATATTCTTCACTCGGAGCTATAGGCATTATTTCGCTTTACTAAATATCGTGCTGCAACTCTGCAGCATTTGTTGCCGCGCTGCTATAGACTGAAATTCATAAAAGCTAAATTTGTCTTTTAAATAGAAATCATCTAAAAATAATCAAACGATTTATGAGCTCGCTGTATAGGAGAAACAAATGCGATCGATATTATATATATTTTAAAAAATAGAAAACTTGCTATATAAGATGATGTTGTAACATCTAAATGTGCTTCCTGAATGTGTTAGTGTTACGGCCTATCACATTACTGCGGATATATGGACTGTGTAACTCTTTCTCGTATTTTGTTAATCGAGTCTCCTTTTCAAGGCGGATCGAATTTCCGTAAAGGATACACACACACACAGCACACCTATATCTTTATAGTGTACCTGATTCGAAGTGTCATTACTGTTTCGGTGTGTGTCTATGCGCGCCCGACTTCCGACGCCCTGATTTCCATTTCCGGCTGGCTGCAATGTTTTTCTAACTGTCGAATTTCTTTTCTTTGCGATACCCTTGGAAAGCTTTGCACTTTGACATTTAACGATCGGCTGCTGATGGGATGGGACTAGACAGGAGACACAGTCGTTTGAGCAGCCTTGATTCGACAAAAGGGCATAGCATTTACTGTGGGTCGATCTGCTGTGTCCCAATGTTTATGTGGCACAAGTTAATCTGCGTACGTCGTAATGGTAGTCCTTTATTATAGCCGAGGCTAAACTGACAGAGTCTCATCATTCCGATTGTGGGTTATTGGGGGCTCGTATATGCATCAATGCGGCAGTTTAGAAATTCCTTGAATTCAGAGGAACGCAGTTTACATAACGCACTGTGTCGGTTATTTGTGTGGAATGTGTATTTCAAGAGCTGTGAGAATTTCAAGTATGTGTGTGGAGTATAGATCAAACAAATAAGCTACTACATATATTTGGGGCGTCAAAACACAACACCAACCGGTGGTCAATCGTGTGCGAAAACGGACACAAGAAGTGTAAATGATCGATTTGCAAGGATATTTGATGGTCCTTGAGTTATTAACGATGACCGTATCCCTTGGCCGATGAGCCGAAACCTCCGAATCCAGCCGACGATCCTTGGTGGATACCGTTGACACCTATCATTCCGATTTATTTGTCAGTCTAAATATTTTAAAAATCTCATAATAGAGAAGCAAATACTAAATCTTACCTTGCAAGTAGTTGCCACCTTGAGCGCCGTAAGGTGAAGCGAATCCAGACGATGCCAGTGGAGAAACGAGAGAACTAGAATTTGAATATTTTTAAAAAATATTATACAAAAGAAGTTCAAGTGTGACAAAGTTGCAAAAGTATATCCAACAAAAAACCGCCTTCAAATCAAATGGGTGGAAGAAAAATATACCTTCCAGCGAATCCTCCAGCACCTGCGTCACGACCGTAGCTGGCAGCACCGCTGAACCCGCCCGTTTGGAGACCGCTGCAAACAAATAAAACGACAATAGAGAAAAAAAGTTAGATTTGGCGCGTTATACAACAAAATAAATGGAAAATGGCGCGTCGAACAATTTTTCTTGGCCATGTAACGACGTTGTTGATGTTGATGTATTAATAGTACTCACTGAGTCACTCCGGCGTAAACCTGGTTGACAGCGAGTAGCAGGCAAACCACAATCAGCTTCGCCATCATCTATTAGATATCAAGATGATGTATTGTTATATATAGAGAGATCGGACGCTAGACCAATTATCTTCTAGTTTATATCTTGACGGGGGTTTTTCCTTTTCCCGTGCTGGGGATCGACCCAAGGACGTCTATACTATACCGCGCCAAAAGGGAAAGCTTTTGAATAGAATCAAAGGCGAGTAATTACTTGGAGCAGTCGTCCATCGCTGGGTAGAGAGGCAGGCAATCAAGAGGTTAGATGCCAAAAATGGACGACAAACTTTTTTTTTGGATTCGCATTCAAAAGAAAAATCATTTCACGAAAAGGAATAAAAGGAATCGGAAGAAAATAAAAATGTAAAACATCACAATCGAGCGCATTTCAGCGTATCCGCTATCATAACATATTGTTTGTGATATGATGCTCAGTTGCATGCAACTTCAAACAAAGTTTGGATAATAATATAGTGCGGGCATCAAAAGCGGATACATGCTCCGTATATAGTACGTGTATACAGTGGGAGAGTTTAATTGCCAATCGATGATCGTTTCTTTTTCATAAAATATGACGTCCTTCCTTTTCTTGTAAAGTACGGAAAGAACAAAATACACAGACAATAATTTCGACTGTCAGCCAGTAATGCTTGACATAAATCTCAATAAAACAGGGACGGAGATCTTTAACCTTCTTAAACTCAATTATATAGATTATACAAGCAGTCATCAAAATTTTCGACTCAATTTCTTTGATTCTTCTTAGAAGAAATTGGCGGGATCAGATTCAAATTCAAACAAAAATAATTCACCTTGAATGCAGAAATAGAACTCATGTTGTAAAGAGCGGATATGACAAAGTTGAACCGGTGAAATCAAATATTCCAGTGATGTTCTGCAGAGAGCAATAATGTAGTCTAGTTGTCTTGTCGATGGGACTCACTTACTGACGATGGGAGACTCAACGGTATCGGCTTTTAAGGCCGGTCCATTTTCAAACCGTGATCCCTTTTTAGTATACATCCACTGGCTCTCTGCTGTCAGTAGAGTAGTCAATTGTTCTTATTTTAGCCTAGATAGTATAGACTATAGAGTAAAGACTCACGATAGCGGAGACATTATTATCTGCGCTTCAGTTTGACAAAGTTCCGCTTTTTAGAAATCGACCTGCAATTGTTTGAGCTGCATGCCCATCATCACCGAGCGAAGACGGTGGATCACGATTCTTATCGCCAACGATATGCAAATAAATGGGGAGGAATAAAAATGACTTTCTCTCTCGCCCCCGTCGTCCATTCAAACGATTGCTATTCAATTTCAATCGGTTCCAGTCGAATTCAAAATGAAAGAGAAACAGTTTTTGAGATGACGACTTCGCCGATTGTTACCACCATCAACAATGGAAATGGATTTCTTTCAATTAATAGTAGTTTCAGCCGTCATAACCGAATTATAGACAGACAGTTAGACGTCCATCTTTTCATTCCAGTGGCGTGCCGGATACCGCGGCATAGCAGAAAGTGAAAGCGTTTGAATTTTCTCGTTGTTTTCTTTAGCATAATTTCCATATCCCCCGTCGGAAAGTTTAGAAATCAAAATTCGGTGGATAGAATCCGGCGGACGACGAATAACGGATTTAAATTCACATAACGGAGCTGGGCGGATCAAGCCCAGAATAAACAAAAATGGCGCAGACCTGCATAAAGAAATGTAAAGTTGAAAGCTGAGAGCTGAGAGTTGAAGGACGAGACAAATGACATAGAACAGACGAACTGAGATTATTATATAACAACAAGAAAAAAAAAAAACGAAACAAAACAATTAAAATAATGATGAAGGCGGCTTTTTTCAAATAGAAATAACATATATACCTGGACGTTGAACTTTAGAGCCTCATTAACCAAAGTTAACTTGTCGACACAATGACTGGACCCTGGACCGTCTGACTACCTATTATATTACGCTGGACTCGTTTTCCTCTTTCCACTTAATTGTTTCGTTTTTAAAATTTAACGAACGATCCTTCATTTCCTTGTTGTCTGCTGTTTATAGAATCCTATCAACTCAAGGAGGGAAAATGATGACACGCAAAAGTCTACCAAATTAAATCATCCTTATTATATAGACACAGGTAAAAAATGGAGAATTTCAATTATCTACAGCAGAAAATAGAGAGAGAGAGAGAGGGAGAGAGAAGCCATGTTTGGTTAACTGGGGCTGCCGATTTCCGAGTTGATAATACCGCCTGCAGCCTTTGCCGTGTGTGTGATGGGTGGTGGTGTGAAACAGCAGCGCAGTCCACAAATACAGCCAGCAGTTTCCGCCCCAAAGAGAAAAGAAAAAAACGTCTATATATTATAACCAAATACACGGGCCGTTAAAACAGTTGAAGCTACACAATCTATATATGTGCGCGTATATTTATAGAGCCTATATATCGTATATACCCTACTAGTATATACTTTTCTTTTCTTTTTCTTTCCCAGTATTATATATACAGACTAGTCTATACTATAGACTATACTATGTATATGTACTACATTTCCGCGTATAGTGTACATAGAGCCCCGCAGACTACCTTTTCCCGTTTTTTTCATCTTCTATTATTAATTTTTTTCGGGTGGTGTGTGTTTAAAGGTGGGCGGGGTTAAATTGATCAAAACAGAGCAAGCACAGAGCAACGGTACATATATACATCTCTCGCCAGCGTGAAAAAAGGAGGAAAAAGCCTTGGAAAAAGCCGAGGATAGCCGATTCCGCATCGCCTGCATATTGATCGTATAGTAGTAGTAGTAGTAGTAGAGGGTGGTTGGGTGGTGGTGGGGGGGAGGGAGGGTGAAAGGGCCGGCGGTGTAGTATAGGAGAGAACCGGTGCGCAATTGCGCAGGGCACACCCCGCGACATCCGGCAGAGCGCCACGTCCGCAGCGGATGGGTTATATGGGATAGATGTGCGTGGCCCCGGCCCCACCAGCGAAAAAGCGACGGACATTTCCAGCAGACATCGCAGACAGTAGATGGCTAATGCCCGCGTCTGAGCTCCTCTGCTATTCTCCTCTTGTGCTGCGCCGCCACTCGATGCCCGTCGTCGTGTGTCACTTGTGTCTCATCGCAGCAGCGCCAGCCGTTTGGGACTTCCGGTTTCTTCTTCTTCTCTGTCGCTAAAAAAGAAGAAAAAACAAATAACGGACATATATATATAGGATTTGTTGTTTTTGTTTTATTTTCCCTGGCGGACGGAATTACTTTTTTTTTCTTCTTCCGTCTTCCTCCCGATGTTTTCCCTGCAGTCCTATTGTTATTGAGTTGAGTAGCTTTGGCCGTTTTGACGCGGGCGCGCGGGCCTTTTGATATTTGGGCTGTTGTGTGCTGACGCGGGTCGCGGTTCCACTTCTATTCCGGCGCTCTATAATCCTCATCCAGCCGTCGTGGCCGCCGTCGCTGCATATCTTCAAGCTCCAGCGCCTGTTGTGTGTCTACCCATCAACTCACAAGAGGCAAGTTGCGTCTTCTTCTTCTTCTTACTCCCCTCTAGAAAAAAAAGTTCCATCTATCAATTATTTGCGGCGGGCGCGGTGCGGGTGATGGTTGGCTCGTAGAATTCACGCCCGACACATATCACAACAGCGCACAGCCAAAGCCCTTGGAAAAACAGTACCCAACTCGACTATACTAGCTACTACCTATAGTATAGATGTTGTTTTGTGTGTGTGGTGTGTATTTCAACTGCGGCTGGTGGTAGGGGGGGTTTCCCGATCGCTCAATTGACACGGACAGGAAAAGCGCTCGATCCCATATTTTTGCCGACGTCGAGGCGCGGCCGGCTAAGAAGAAGAAGAAGAACCGACGCGCTGGGGAATAATAATGCAGTTGGAGCTGAGTGCCGAGAGCAGCAGCAAAGAGAGAGAGACCATTCTTCTTCTTTTCTTTTCTTGTTTTATTTCTCCGCCGCCGCATCTATTGTGTGTGTGTGTTGTGGTGGTTCTGCTGCTGCTGCTGCTCTTATATTATTCTTGTTTGTATATAACTGGCGTTATATAAGGGTCGGCAGTTCAATAGACTCCCCGAGTGGGTATTATTATTAGACCACGTTGGATGGCAAGCTGGAAATGGCAAGCGGAAAAGACACCTGTTCCGCCGAAACGGATGTTAATCGATCCGCCGCCCCCTTTCTTTTATATTTTTATATTTTTGTTAGGAACTCGTCAATTTTACAAGAATTTCATTTTCTCTTTTTTGGCTATAAAGTTACTAAAAATAACGGAGGAGAAAGAAAAGGTGACGAAACGTTTCCTTGCTGTTGTGCAATTATTGCTGACGCAATCCGCATATTTTTAGAGCAGGAGGAGGAGGAGGAGTATGCCAGGAACTATATGGAAAATGTCTAGATCAGAAGATCGAAATTAGGTTCCCCAAAAAAAGTTTACACCCCGCGGCTGTTCTTCTTCCATTCTTCATGTAAATTTGTATCGATTGAAACTCCTAATGGCCGTTCTGCTGGAGCGCGATGAGAGGGAAAAAAAAATAACCAAAAAGTGAAAAAATAAAATAAAAAAAGAGTTTTCAAACGTGCTGGCTTATTTCTAGTCTTATCTGAATTTTTACTCTCGTCGTCATCATCGCAAGCACACAGACAGAACAGTCAGAGTGAAACTATGAAAGGCATGTGTGTGTGTGTGTGCTGGCGGAGATGGGCGCCGACTATATTTATACACGTTCCGGCGATGCGTGTATACTGGCGGCCCGACCCCGTTGAGACTAAGCGCATGCTGCTTCTGCTGCTCATGCTGCTGCTCGCTGCTGTTGTCTTCCGTCGCGCCTTTTTGCCGTTCCTATAAATATTTGAGTGGTTTTTCCGGAGATGTGAAGACTGTGAAACCAGCAGCAGCAGCAGCAGTGAAAGTGTGAAACGGTACGAACGGTATATAGACGTACGCCAGTTAGATTAGAGTCCCAGTCTAGCTCTAGATTCTTTTTCATCCGCATTGTACACAACGACAAAACAACAAAAGAAAGAGAAAACTTTCCTTTTGGGCGATCCATCAATATTGATGTTAGATATAGAGTATACACCACGACCATTTCTACTCGAGGGTTTGAGCTGTATAACAGCATAATACTTATCGCTAAATCATTCAAATCGCAGTCGCAAGTACTATATAGAGTTTCCCTATACAAACAATTGGCATGTTGGCGCTGCTCTGACCCGACCCCAACCCGCCGGAATATTCTTGCGTAATGGGCTAAACTCGTTTCGACGGAACAATCGTCCGCGTTGCATCACCCACCCCCACCCCCTCACCTCGACGTAGCTATAGTAGTAGTATTGATTCTGACTTTTCAACCGTGAATTATAAATTGCAACTCCTAAGGTTTCCCCTCACCCCATAACCCTGTGGAAAGCCAAGGGACATGTTTTACGTGTACAGGTATACACTACACTTATAGGATTTCCGTCTTAAAAATCAAATGCTAATGCCCCCCTGTGTCCGCGGTATAGATATATAAGGCGGCGCTTCCTATATATTTTAGACGCGCGTGTCTCTTTTTTTCTTTTTGGCTTTATCAACTGATATCATTTCCAGTTTGGATCTATACACACATGACACATAAGGCAATCTCACGGTATGTTAGTTTCTTTCTAGCTGTGCGATCGATCTTCTTCTTCTTTTTTGGCCGGCGACGTCGACCTCGAACCCGCACACACACGGCCGGGCTCTCTCTCTGCTGCTGTGTGTGGGTTTCATATTTCATCTTTTCGTCATCTCTGTCATTCCTTTCTCTCTCTCTCTCAAGCTGTATATACACTATGTAAAAGATACGGCGGAAGAATAAGGAGAAGAAGAAGGTGGATGTGTGTGTAGTCCGCAGTTTTAATCCTTTAAGACCCCACGCTCGTATTTTGTACTTTGGCCAGAAAAGTGTTGGACAACTTTTCCATTTTCTTCTTTTTCTTCTTTTTCTTCTTTTTCTTCTTGTTTTATTTGTTTTTTATTTGTTTGTTTGTTTGTTTGTTGTTTCAACCTTTTGGTCGGTGGTCTCTTTTCATCGAGTAATGAGACATCTATATAGCCCTTGGCAGTTGCAAGTGGCAACTTGCAAAAACTTGGTCGCGACGTGAGACCGGGCCGCGGCTATAATATAATATGCCCTGCCACCAATTTTCCGCCATCCTGCGTTCTTCACCGCTGGCGCGTATTTCTAGACTTAAAACAAACACGCTCTGACGCTCCTCCGCCCCGCCAGCAGGCCGTACGTCGTCCTTCTCTCTTTCTCTCTTTTTTATATTACTTGGGTTTGTGTGGAGTGTGTGTGTAGTAGTAGTAGAGACTAGCAATTTATTACTAGACTGTGGCGAGAAGGTGGAGCCATAAAAAAAAATACCCCAGCAAAGAAAAAGAGCTGGACCACTTTTTATTTTTTGTTTTTATTATTTTCTCTTACGCGCTGAGCAACGCACCAAAACACCGGGCCGAGAGAGAAAATTGCTGGCCAGCAGTTGCGCTGCTGGTTAGTTTTTGGTGGTCGGCGGGCAGCAGTAGCAGATGAGATGCCCGGACGAACATCACCGGGCGCTGTTCAATCAAATCTCTAACTGCGCGCTGCGTTTGACCAATTGGATTTAGAGACTATTTTATATCTATGCGAGTGGAAGAAGAATTCTTTTACCCTGGATGTGTGTCCGCGATCGATCGCCATAGTCCGCCGGATGCTGCGGCACCTGCTTTTCATCAGCTGATGCCTTTATCGTCCTCCGCACAGCCGGCCAGCCACCCGACCCGCTGGGCGCTGGCTGCTGCGATCAAACAACGTGATTCCGATAGATTCGGCGGGACCGACGAGCTGCTGCGCGCCTTCATCCGGTTGTAAACGAATCTCTCCGGAAGGAATTCTCATATTACAGTATACAAACCCACGCCTACCTCCCCCGGCCAACTAAATCTCTGTGCGTGTGTGTGTGGGTGATCTATTCACGCAAGTACTATACTACCACTCTGGATGATGGCTTTCCATCATCCGCAAACTGCTCAAGTCGAAATAGAAAAGAAAAACAGGAATAACTAAACCTCGGCTGATGACCCGTGAAGAAAGAAAAAAGGATTGACGCCCAGGAATTCGAGTCACGTTTTGGATGTTCCGCCTACTATAAACATGAATAGAACCCACACAGACAACCATTGGCGGCTTATTGAAATTTTTGATCCCTGGGAAACAGCATGGGGGTGAAAACGTACGGTACGTACGTCGCGCGCTCGATCAAATCATCCATTTGCGGATGTTGGTTGATTTTTCTTTTTTCTAAAAAAGTCAAACGTGTTGAAGTGACAGGCATCTTTAATATAATCCGGTGGGCGGAAAACTTGCGTGACACGTCAGTTGAGGGGGAGTTGGGTGGTGATGGTGATGGTGGGCGATAGAAAAGACGCCCTTCTAATGAAGTTATTCCCCAGTTGCTGTGCTGCTGCTGTGCTGCTGCTGCTGTGCTGGTGCCCACAGTATAGAACATTCCGGCGAGTATGTGTGTGTGTGCGGATTCATTAGTAATTTGTTTGCGCAACCGTGTAGAGGGAATTGTATATATAGAAGAAGAGCGCCAACCGGATGTATATCAAAATGACTTCCGCATCTACATTTCTAAAGAGATAAATCGAATAGAGACGGTCAAGTGCCGTAATACCTTTCTAGAGCGCCATAAATTTGAAATGAATATTCTAAAGCCCGTCTAGACTGTAACTCTAACTCGTGATGTATCTCACAATTAATGTCTAATGCTTGATTGTTTGCAGGGAGGAGGTGGCTACTAGCTGCTGGGTGGCGCCCACTCTGTTGGACTTTGTTGTCGTCGGGGATCTAGAGAGACTCGACTATAGTCTAGTCTACTTGTCGTCGACTTCGCCGAAAGTGGATGACGACGATGCCAATGCTGTCGCACAGCAATTCACTAATGGACGACGATCCGGGGATGATGTCGGAAGCCGAAACCTCGGCGACGGGATTTCGGCGCGGCTCAAAGCAACGGGCCACACTGCCGGTGGTCCGCACGCCCTCCAAGACTCTCGAGCGCCCATTAGGTGAGACATTCAGACCCTCTCCTCTTACACCACTACTGCTGGGCTAGACGCCTAAATTTTTCCCCCTTTTTCTTTTATTATTTTGAAGTCAAGCTTCACCTATTACCTGAGGAGTTTCGTCGGTAGCCATGAATAAGGTCTCTCTCCATCCTCTTGAATGTGTGCACAAGAGAGAGGATCGAGAGCGGATCTAGAGCGTGAGAGAGAATTCGGCTGAGGGGTGCTACTCCTTGTGCCTCACGGGAGTCACGACCAAAGGCTTACCTTAGTCAACTCTTAGACAGACACTACTAGATCTCCTTTCCTCTGTATAGATCATGTGTCAGGAGCCAGCTAGAGCTATGTAGGAGGGGTTTATCGATTCACCATCATCCGGTGTCTGCCAGCGCATTTACAAGTTCTTTTCTATAGACTTTTATTTTATTTTAGTTTTGAACCTCCCAAAATATTCGTCAGTTCCGTATTATATATAAACGCACACCCATCTGTCTGAATTTAAAATAGAAAAAAAACTAACGGCTCTATGCGTGTATAGCAGCACACTCTCTCTCTATTCTGATGCGGAAACAACCAACTTTGCTCGCAAAAGCTGTGCGCCAGTGCGTGCCGTGCGCGCTCGTTTTGTTTGAGTTTTTTGTTGCAGATATGTCTAACTAAGTGGGCTAATAACATGATTCGCTGTACACGTATATACAGCCCCGCTGCTGTTATCTACACTTTGCGAGCCTTTTGTGTAACTTGAAACCACTCCGTATCGATTCAGATATGTTATATGGATCGACCGGGCTATCATCTGTACATCGCTCAGCTGTTATAGACCTATCAACTAAATTGATACTCTCTATATAATATCCAAGGAATGATACTCCTTATTAGACTCCATGACTCCATGACTATGTGTAGTACTACATTAACTATCTGATGGCATGTTGAGTGGATTGTCGTAAAACAAAAGGGAATTCAGATAATAATAATAATCATACGATATCGTGGCTGTATAGGGGAAACACGCTTCCCCCCAAAAATGGTTTTTTCCTTTCCCGCGCTCAATCAATTGGGGATTTGCTGCCTTTGGCATTTTCCCTTTTGGGCTAGGGGGTTTATTCGTTATAGTATAGTAGTACTTTATCCCAACCAGAGCCCGCACCTTTTGTTTACGAAATAAAGACTGATGCGGTTGTGTATTCAGATTCTTGCGCATTTCTATACTATAGATGCTGATTCTGTATATACCCGCGAGTTGCTCTTTCTTCACCGTATTATTTATAAAAATAAAGTTGCAAGCGGAATATTTGATTAGAAACGTCCATTAGGTAAATGTGCATGTGTGTGTGTATTTTCTCCTTTCAAAATACAAACAAGTGGAATTATTTGAGCTAGCATATTCCGTGAAATGGTTGAAAAGTTGGGTAAGATGCGTAAATGGCAGCCCCGTCAAACTGCCAGCCGCATTCGAAATCTTTTGAATTTGGCGGGTAATTCTTTAACTGGCAAATTTTTGATTTGTGAGAAACGGGAATAATTGAACGACGAGAAACTGTATATATGGCGGCCTATTTATATACCGTTACTAGCCTATTTCCCAGTAAATGCCAGTGAATCAAGTCCGCTAGTTGATGAAATAATGATGCGCTAACTAAAGCAATTAGACGAGTGCCAGCACGCAGCTATACGCAGTATATAGTAATAGATCCATCTTATATAACAATGCCATAGAGTACGAGTGCAGGTAACGTCGCTCTCACCTTCTATATATATTATATACTACATGTGATCGTGATGTTACTTCTTTTTTTCCTGGACACTCAATGCCGCCATTATACGATGACTTATTTTTCCCAGGATTGGTTTTCTTACAATTCCGGCACGAGACGAAACGGGCCCTGCTGCCCAACGAAATCACGACGCTGGACACGGTCCGGGCTCTGTTCGTCCGCTCGTTCGCCCGCCAGCTGAGCATGGAGTATTTTGATTCCAACAACGTTCACATCTACATTCACGATCCTAATCAGGATATGTTTTACGAGCTAGAAGATCTCAGGTAAGGAAAAACACTTCAAAGCTATAAAAAACTCAATCATCAGCCCAAATTCTTTTGATTTTGATTTTGATTTTTGTTTGCGGGGGGACTTTGAAATATTTTTGGCCTTTGATCCTTTTATTGATTATACTGCGGTGGCGGCCTATGCCCTTTTACTTTATACTCTTAGTATAGTCAGTGAGTGGAGTGATTGATTCTGCATGCCGAATTGACTTTCGGAGGAGCGCGGGAGAAAAAGAGAAAAAGGAGAAAAATAAAACAAAAATTCAAGAGAACTTTTTGCGCAGCAGTCGACTAATTATTCTGATTATTCCGTCAAAATTCGCTGTCGGTGAAGCAAAAGGGCGGCGGGCGTTCTCGTGAAGAGAAAAGATATATCCCACATTTGACTTACAATCGATCTCCCCGCCAGCAGCAGTATGCAGCACGGAGGCTATATAGCAGTTCAGTTCCTGCGGCACCAAGACGATTATATACTTTCGGTTAACTGTAAACACGCTAAACTACACATCTCTACATTCCAGCTTATAGAAGATAGAATAGATGTTTATACTTGTTTGAATTTCGGTTAGACCGTGTGTGGGTTGAGGCCCATATATAGTTCATTTGCAATATGCTCGAGACAGTTTTCGAGATGACACAATAATATATATGTGTATACCGTATATATATTTCCTTGACGGTTTTCGTACACACTTGTTTCCGGTTACCACCAAACACATTTTCCATCGAATTCTGACATCTTTTGTGTAGAACGGTGGGTGAGCGTCTATATTATACTTTTCCGTGTATATGATTCTCTACTTCCTTGGCCGATCGGATTTCTATGATGACGGAAGTCTTGGAAACGCACGGAAAACTTTTCCCTTTTTCCCTTTTCTTATTTTTACGAGGGATGATTGTGAATGTTCGTTATAACAACCCACCCCACAAAAAAAAAAAAAGTTTTTTCCGGCACTGCGCATCTTACCAAAAGTAGATGGAGAAACGGCAGAGAATTCAATCTCTCAGCCCGCTATATATATGCCCACAAAGTTAAGAAGAACATCTAAATCGAATTAAATGAGATGGCGAATACGTGGGAAAAAAAAAAAACTTTAATTTGAAATAATGTGCTGTGTAGCAAAGATTTGACGTTTTTTTTTTCTGGAGGCTATTTACTGAATGCAGAATTTTTCGAGTCGAAATAGAACAGAATAAAAAAAAATCAATTCTAAATAGAATACATCAACTTTATTTCATCCGCTCCTCCCCTCCTCCCAAGAGAGGTAATACGACTAGCGTACCGTATAAAATAACCGAAATAAGACACTAACGCGGAAGCCCCGAGTGGTTAAAGAAATATATATATAGAGAGAAAAATATTTGTGAAGCCCTTTTTGGTCTGGTGACGATGAGCCGTGCCAGTGAATTTACCTAGACATTTTGTATTACTACTTTGTTTTTTCTTTTTCTTCTTTCTGTTTTTAAAAGTATAGGGAGGAGGTCATTATCTATTCTCTTTTTGTAGACGACGTATAACTTTTTGACATGTTTGCTTTAGGCTGTTTGATATTCTGTCATTTTCTGACGAAAAAACTTTCGGTCAAATCAGGTAAAAATAATCTGGGACAAGTGGAGGAAGACAAAAAGAAAAGTTTAATTTTTTTTTTTTTTTTTTTTTTTATAATTTCCAGGAATAAGCGATCAGACGGATAGTGCCGCATAAGCTAGATATTTGCATGGCCAACAGATATACTATACTACTACGCCGTACACGCCGTATATATTGAATTACAAGTCTAAGTGGTTTCTCTCTCTCTTTCCTGTCGGGCTGTTCGGGTTCGTTTTTTTTAGTTAGTTAATACTTAAATAATGTAGTACCACGAGTCTCTCTTTTGCTCCGCTAGCCCTTCCGCGTTCTCCGTGTTGCAGGGGTTTAACACGAGTGAACTGGAGCGCGTTAGATGTTTCCCGAGTTTTTTTCTTTTTTGGCTCTTGGCTCGGGGGTTTTCGCCTTTTTTCCTGGTGCATACATTTTTTAGCGCGTGTATAGCACACAGCCTGATGGACCAAAAGGCGTCCATAAAATACACTTAGCGTCTTGTCCGCTAAGCTATATAAGTCGCCCAGGAAATATATTAGTAGCCAAAGACAACCTTTCTTTATGTAGCATGTACAGCGCAGTCACCTGGGCGCCTTTTTCCTGTGTAGGTGAATCCCGACCCGTCCAACAATCTTTTGATCAATAAAATCGTGTGCGGAATAAATCAAGGAATCCCCTCGCATGTTGGAAATGAGACAACGGTGGACAAGGCGATTTATATATTTGTCCAGGAAAGGAAATATTAACATACACACAAAAAACACCAAGGGCTTCTTTTGAGCCCAATAATTCACACCCAAAATACAACTATACAAAGTATCTCCATACACTTGAAGGGTATGATGGTGCTGTTGCGTGCCACTAAGGATGACGTTGTATTCCGTCCGATTTTATTTTTCTTTCAACGTTGACTTTGATGGAGTTGTCAGTGGCGAAAAGATGATGTCGTTACATATTTCACGGTGGAGAATTGGGTCGGCAAATGACGGCCGTTGCATCAAATCGATGATGTAACGGACGGAAGGTATAGCTACATCAAATCCGCTTATTCTTTTTTGTTCTATGATCTATTTCGATTCAGGGATATACGGGACAGGTCGATCCTGCGTCTCTTCGAGACGGACGAGCTGAAGCAGCCGTTCAACTTCCAGTCGGCCTTGCCCATTTCGCTGTCGCAGTTGTCCTTTCTCGACGACGGCGAGGCGCTGCTGGACGCCAACGACTTGGATCAGCCGCTGGATCGATGCAACCCGCGACTGATGATCAGCTCGCCGCTCTCATCGGGCACCTGGGACGAGATGTCTTACTTCAGCGAACCCGAATTCGACTCCGACTATCGACCCCAACACGTTCACAAAGCCAAGGTTCTTGTCCAGAGATTTGTCGACTCTTTTCAGCCTTTTGTGTCTTTGGTGGCGTACGAGCCTATATAGCGCTGACAATACAAACAATTGATCAAAATCAGACTAGGACGGCCAAACCCATGATGGGACTGGCCAACGGCCGCCAATCCATTCCGGTACCAGCAGCGTCTGTGAATCACGGCTCAACGGTGTCCCTCATCCAGCCGCCGCCCAACATGCCACCGAGAAATCTTCAGGTATAGATTTAGTATCTCATCCATTTCTCTCGGGTGTCTACACGCAATCGTCGGTGGAAACAATGTGTGCAAGTATCTATACCTTGTGTTTCTTCTGAATTATTTCGCAGGGAAGATCTGCCTTACACCGGTCCTATTCCATTGCGGCGGAGCAGACGCCGTCGCCGCTCAGGATCGATCGCAACGCCATGTCACCTGGTGAGATTCTCATCTCTTTCTTATCTTTCAAAAATAAAATAAAACAAAACAAAATTATTCCAAATGATAGAAAATTCAAATGTCCCAATTTCAATTTATATTTCTCCCGGTACACAACTGAGATCTTTGAACCGTAACAAAAAGGTGGATATAGTCTCTCACGACGATCTATCCGAATGTGTTTTTTTGTTTTTAATAATTGGAATCTTACCGCCCGTGATGATTCTCCTATTATGGTTGTATAATAATTTCCTTCAGACGCCGGACCGCTGTGTGTTAACGATGCGTGATATAGTTTGATGATATGACGAACGAAAAATAAGACGGGAGAGAGAGTTGAATACTAAGAAGTTTCTGAAAACACTTTGTTCTATATACTTAATCCCCTTTTAATAAGTCGGGCTCATTACGTTAAGTGCCAAGACGTGGGAACTATATCTTTTTTAACTCTCAAGCTGCATGCTCAGCAGAATTGTACAAACTATATGTACAAAACGTAACTAAACACACACAGACGCACAATTATCGGCGTGAGCTTTGCGAAACAAATGTTCCACAAGGTTTTGTCTTGTTTCTTGGTTTCTTCCTCGCATTTTCGTGAGTAAATGAAAGCTGCTGCTGCTCTCGGATTACAAACTTGTCCTTCCGTTTTTTTTGTGAATCCGACGATGATTGTCTTCTCCGACGTTGTCGTCCTTTGTTGTTTTCAGTTAAGAAAAATCCAACGAAGTAAAAGAAACGAGGAAAAAAAAAGCGATAGCGGCAATGCAGATCTATCTTTTGCGTGCGGGGTTAGTAGTAGTATTGTACCCGCTGCCACTGGAGTAAACCCTCTTGTGCTGCTGCTGCTGTCCAAACTGAGTCTGTGTGATGCCAACGCTCCCAGGTATTGACCCTTATATATGTGCGACTGGAAACGAGTGGGAGACGAGAGAGAGAGAGAGAGAGAGGAATAAAGCTTTGAAGTGTCCATTATTATCTACCTCACGAGTCGTCGCGACTCCTTTGCTTCAAGCACGGACTATATAATAGTCTTCTCGTCATAATATAACGAGGGCATGCAGAGATAGAGAGAGTCTTTGGGGGAGAAAAACATAATAATAATAAAAACGTGTGCTAACTCGCGTATACCCGCAGAAAACCCCGTCCAATCAGATTTTCGGTCGAGTGTCGTGAAATGTTTCCTTTTTGCGTTGTTGTTGTTGTTGAGGAGGAGAACAGCTAGCAAACTCTTTGAGTTCGCAACCTGCTTATTTGACATGCTAGATAAGTATTCTATACACGACTAACGAGATAATAATTTTTGCAATTGCTTAAACTGGCAGGGAGGATAAAAATCTGACGGGGGGAAAAAAGTTGCCGGAAAAATCGTTAAAACTGTCTGTCAATTTTGGGCTAAAAAGTTATGAAAATTCAAAAAGTTGACGATAACTAATGAAAAATGCAATCGTGACTATGTATTATTTCAGAAGCCAGGATTTTTTAGACGTGGGCGTTCGTTTAGAAATAGAATGCGCAACATCTTCTGACAGAAAAAACTTAAAAAAAAACTCTTTCTTTCTTTCTTTCTTTTTTTGTTTTTCCTTGTTTCCACCCAGTCAAAGTTGCCCGGGATTACGCAACTAGTGTTCCCAGCAGCGATCAATCGGCAAGATGGAGCGAGCAGCAGCAGCACGGAGCCGAGGTAATCCACGGCTTTTTCCCGTGCTCGCAACAGGCGTTACCGCCTCAAGTGCCGCCGAGACCGCCTGAGCGCTCGTTTCACAATTACAGCAACTTATCGAACCTCAAACCCAGTTACGGAGCCTCATCCTCTTCACTGGCCATTGCAAGGTATTATACTCATTTGCATATATTCATCGACTTCATTAGAGCCTTCATGAACCAATGCAGCAGTTCCTATAGTTGATACATGTCTAATAATTCGAAACAAATGGATGATGCAGTATGATTATGTTTGTCGCTGAAAATCAGTTAACGTTAAAGTCTTTTTGTCCTGTAATATACATTTTGGTTTTAGAGGGGGAGGAAACAACATGGATGTAACAAACAATCCTTTGATCTTTTCAATGCGAGTCTTGGACGTTGGGTCGGTTTTGATGCAAAGTAACGCAGTGATGGCGATGTATAGTACCGCAAACATATGTTATTTTTAAAGGGAAAAGTCCGACCGATTGCTTTCTTGTAGGAGACGTGACCTTTTCGGGTAGAGAGCTTTGCATGGGTTTCGCCACAGCACTATATATATACTTTTACATATATATATACGCATCTATATGGCCACGGGAACATGACAAGATACACTTTGAACGCACCAGCGCGCCAACGTAATATCGTTATGCCTGTTCAAAGTTCTGACAAAGGATCTTTGGGTATTATGTCTGTCACGATAACGAAGGTCTACAGCATCTCGAGAGAAGCTGCTGTCGTCTTGACACCGCGCGTCCGAAACTCCAAATGTAAGAGTTGACGATGCGTCGTCTTGCGTCGCGGTTCTCATCCACCAGCATGGATGAGATCAATAATTTTCAGGTCCGGCTTAAGCCGTGATGTCGTCTGTCTACCTATTCTATTCTCACGGCAGCAGCATAGTCTGTGTTCTGCTGAACTGCTAAGAGAGACCCAAAGAAACCTTTCTTCGGCTCTTGGGGCGCGCTAGGTAGAATTCGATTTTGAATAGCTGGAAATGAGATTATTACGTCGATGCGCCTCTAGGAAAGAATTAGACTTGATATACCTTTTTTTTCTTCTATAATATCAAAGGGCTTAGTACCAGCAGAGTATTATTGGTAGTAGGTTCTAGGATTTGATGACAAATATCTTTTTTCTTTGGAATTCTATTAATGCCATTATGTCTATAGTTATTGTATGGGGTTATATCAGCTGGTAGATTTTCAGATCTGCGTGTGAAACCTTTTATCCTCTTTTATTTTAAATTCTAGAATTTCATTTAATGTGTGAGAAACTGCAAATGCTATTTTATCATGGGCACATGAGTAAATTCAAAATACCGCGCGCATTTTAATTTCAAAACATGAACCGATACGCTATATGTCCGATCGCCTATATGTCACTCTTAAAACTGCTGGGTTTAAAAATTAATTGAAAACAACGCTGTAGTTGCCAATGCCAAGTGGCAAACTTGCGAAAGAGGTTCAATAAATAACAAGCGACTTTTATTTGCACCGAAATAACAGCAACGCAGTTATTGGTCCCGCGCTGAGCCGGTCACCCGTGTTTGGCAACGGATTCAACGACCTTCGAAATTCGCAATCGTCAGTCTTCCAAAGCGGAATAGCTGATCCAGCTTTAGTCGACGAACAGACCAGGTTTGTTTTCACATACATACCCGCAAACACAGCAATAATCTACAATCCCAATGTATAGAGGAGCTTGCTAGCCGCATTATGTAATCCAATCTAAATATTTTCTCTGTTTTTTTTTTGTTCTTTCGTCGTACCGTCTCGTCGTGTGTAGGAAACGAATGGAGCAAGTTGAACGGAAATTAGCTAGCCTTACCGGTTTAGTGCAAACGGCATTAACCAGTGCCGTCGGAGTCCACGTTCAGCTGTCTGACAATGATTTAGATAGTGACACCAATAGCTCCGGACTTCCCTTGCGTATTCCGCCAGTCGAGCCAGGTAAAGGATATGAGTTATATTTATTGCCTTTCTGTTTTTCTCTCCATTTTGAAATGTTATTTTTGCCACATCTTTCATCACGACCAAGGCAGCAACCAAAAGAGTTCCTACTTTTCATTTTGGACAGCAGCTCGCATTGGTTTTGTTTTAAATTGTTGAAAGAGAATTGTGTGCTGTTTTTAGCCTGAGTATGAAATGACTAAACATAATCTCTTATAGTCTATAGATAGCCTATTTAGACGATTTAGTTTTTAGTTTTATGAAATGTTCGACTAATACGAATTGTTTGGTGATAATGAATGCTCATCCAGACGCAAGATCCCCCCACCTTCTCGCCGTCAAGACCCCCAGACTGGGACTTGGAAAGTGTAAAGGTAAATGTTTTACCAGATATTTTTAGACACTCCTAAAGCCCACTACTTATTTACAACATTTAAATATGGATTTTTCTTTATTTTTCCATCGACTGTTATGTATAGGCCTACATGAAAATTGAATTATCGAGTTTTTTTTGTATACAAGCTCTGAGTTGAAACTATGAAACGTACATGCCTTACAGCTTGGTATAGCGAAAGCAAACTTTGCGGATCGATATCAAAATAAAATCGCAGAGGGCGAAGGGTTTTGTTGTTGGAATAAATCCAATCTACCTTGAAAAGTTGAAAGTGCTCAGATGATACATAGGCCTACTATAGTGCTAACAATACGGAAGGAGAGTCGATCGATGTAATTTCATAATTGCTGCGTCCGCGAAACGTGACTGTCTTGTATGGTCTCTTGTTCTATAGTGGCACTGCAACAAGCACCTAGCCGTGTATAACATCAATGATTAGATTAATAGGCCTAGATTTTTGTTCCCGTCATACTGTACTCCACACGAATGTCTGAATGTTGGAACTTGTTTGATAATCATTTGACCTGACGATTTCTGTGATATATACTATATAGATAAGTGCGTGTCGTTTGAGAAGTCTGTGTCTTTCTGCGACGACCCCGTCGAGTTGCATGAAGGGAAGCATTCGCCACAGCCTACAGGTATTTATTGTCGATGTATGCGCATGACGCTTGTTTTTTTTTTTTTTAAATTGTCACTTCCCACCCAAGATTCCTGTTAATTGATAGATCACGGATTCAGTAACAAACTCAAAGGAATCCACGATTATATATGAGACCTGAGATAGCACCACTTGCAGTTTGGAATAATATACCAAAAACTAGTTTTGCATTAACTTGACTTGACGTATGTAAATGAACTAGCGCAGCCATACAAATCAGAAAAAAAAAATCAAGATAGTCTCGCGCTTAATAGCGTCTCATTTAGCGCAATTCACTTTACCACTGTTAAATTCCCTGGGGATATATAACGGATAGAAACGTTTTGCATTTGGTAATTGGAACATTTAGCTTTATTTTAATTGATTTTGTCACCTAGTTTATTTTATCAATCAACTTGAACAAGGGAAAATTTAGGAACATTATATTCTTTTAATTTCCTCTTTGTTAGCTGTAGCTTAGTACATACAGTACGTGAAGCGAAAATTTAACAGATTCTTGGTATACTAATTACTGTTTAGAAAGCAAGCCAACTAAACCTGCCATCAAGTCGTCCACTTTGCCCCGGGCTTCTTCTCAAGGTACACGATCAAAGTGACAAATTAATTTTACCGAATAATATTTTATACATTCTGCATCAATGTGAGGGACAATTTGATGTTGACACATTTCTTTTCTTTTCTTTCATGTGCAGTTTCGGTTTACAAAGGAGATTCAGGTATAAAATCTAATCAACATCATTTAGTTCAAAAAGAAAGTGCTAAAAGAGACTGAAAATCTTTGTTGTCTGACAGATTGGATCGGGAGCGTGGAAACGTACACTCAGTTGCGCCTGCTGCAGAAAAACGCCAGAGAACTGCGGTCGGAAATGCGAAGCCTGCGCCGCTTGAGTCAGGCCCAACTCTCGGCCGTCAACGAAGCCGTCAAGGACACGATTCAGATCATGAAGAAAACCTTCTTGGAAAACAGTGACGTTATCACGAACGCGCTGTGCGATAACGATTCGTCCAACGTGGAGACAACGCTGAGGAATGTGCACCGACAGGAAGACAACTACCAAAAAGAAATGAAGCAACTGGAGAAAGATCTTAGGTAAAAGATACTATATATAAGGGACCTTAATGATGAAGAATAGCAGTAGGCTACTAGTTTGACTTATATCAAATAAAGTCAAGTCGGTGCTCTCTGGAAATCTGATATGACGCTACATCTATCGAGAGTCCTATACTATACATATCACATTTCTTTTTAGCGAATTGGAAACTTCGGTTGAGAACTTACGAAGTCACGTAATCAACAAGAAGACCCGAGTGAGCATGGCCGATGTGGAACAACTCGCCACTTTGCTCAGCCGATCCAGGTGAATTGAAACTTTGAGGTTATCAGCGCACGTAGTACTGATGTCAGCGAAAAAATACGCTTGAACGCGCTTGATTAACTTTTTTTCTTGTATTTCAGTAAATCCGTCGACCAATTGAAGACTCAATTTCCAGTCCTGGAAGAGTCCATCAAAGGTGCGCTTACTTTACAATTGGACAAACAAGCCGAAGACAATCAGTAAGTGTCCACCGATCAAACGAATAACTAATCAATGCTGAGTAAAATAATAAGCTTAAAAAGGACAAAAAAATTATTAACAATTAGAGAACTAATTCGACAGATTCCAAGCACCGGTTTACGAGAAAGAACTTGATTAATAAAATTTATTAACAAATAACTTTGAGACCAGCTGGTTGCAGAAACCACAGACGAATGATTCAATCTTTACAATAATCAATTTGTCATGCAAAATGAGATGTGCTCAAAAGTTTCGCTTCGTCTTTATAATTTGTTTTTCTTCGGATAGGTTTCTGACTGAGACGCCGAATAAGTTGGAGAATACCATTGGACGTTGCAAAAAGTTGACGAGTACTTTAGTCACTTTGAGAAGGTAAGAATAAGGTCCTTGTTAAGAATAAAGTTAGTTGCTAAACGAATAATTTGCGCAAAAATTTTAAAATACAATTTATTACGAGGTGTTTTTTGCTGCACATTACATTGATTTTTTTTGTCAGGTTGGCTTCGGTCCAAGAGCAACGACAACCACAAACTTCAGAAAAATCTCCCACATCTAAAAGGTACGTCATATATAAAGGGGCAAAGAAGTCGAGCAAAGTAACGGAAACATTTATTGGAATGCTTGAACATTTGGTACTGTATTTCTTAATTTGATCAGCTACACCACGTCTGTGACAGTCGATACGCCTTCCAACGTAATCCGCAATCCCCCCCAACAGGTAACGCTTGATTTTTAAAATTCAATACAAAACAAAACAAAAACAAAAAAAAACAAAAAAAAAAAACAAAAAAAAAAAAAAAACAAACACAAACGATTACGACTTCAAGTTCGTACTTTCACTGCCCTGAACTGCCGACCTTGGCTGTGTGGCACGCGCGTTCAGATGAAGTAAAACATGTCGCTGATTCTTTATATACGTCAAGTCTCTGTAGTGGGTAGAGTGGCATTGTTCTGTTCTCTTGCTCCGAATTTGTCGTTTGATTAGATCCTAGAT
This sequence comes from Daphnia pulicaria, assembly GCF_021234035.1. Lineage (NCBI taxonomy): Eukaryota > Metazoa > Arthropoda > Branchiopoda > Diplostraca > Daphniidae > Daphnia > Daphnia pulicaria. The sequence goes on along the minus strand of NC_060914.1, from coordinate 4,286,182 downwards.
TTATAGAGTAGAATTATTATGCTCGTATGTGTTTAGTGTCTTAAACTGAAGCTTGCTCCATATAGCAGAAACATCTAGCATATTTAGTACAGCCTATACCATCGCCTATATACACAAATAATATACTAAAACAGTCAAACTGTACATATATCGATCCTGTCACTATTAAAATAGAATAATGAGGAAAAAAAACAAATAGTTTTGCTTCTTGCACGCTTAACAAGGGGAGGGGGTAATCATTAAAGATTCTGAAAGTTGCGACCCACCCTCCACTGCCACATGCAATAAGATTTCATTTTCAATAGACACCAATATAATGACATGAAACTCGGCAATATGTTTTATCTCGTTCGTGATATATAGACTTCGTTTGCCGAACAGTAGTTCTCTTGCCGCACCGCACCCAAGATCGATTGACAAGAATGACAACCGAATTTCAATTATAAAGCTACCATCGACTAGGTCTATAGTTCCATTCATCTCATAAAAGTAAAAGTGTTAGTACTGTACATTTATTAAACCACTGCAAGGAACGTTATTAAATTTCACTTTCAAAATCAAATTTCTCACTTTTCATAATTACTAGTTTTTTTAAAATGATTTTATCATAATTGTTCTATGAAAGAACCAACCAATGGGACAGCAGAAAACCATTGGCCACTTTTTCCTTAAGTAGATAGATGCAAGCAATCGTATAGTTCACGGTAAATCCCATATTTTTCTATGGTGTTCCGTATTTCTATAAGATGATACGAAACACTGTAATTTATTCCAAGAAGAAATTTAACTATGTTGAATTAAAACCGAATAAATAATGAAATAATATCTCGATGCATAATTACAGGCCTACACTGAAAAATGATGTATGAGTTGTATAGAAAAAGAAAACGGTTTTATTTATCCGGTCTGTAGTATATTTAGATCGGAGGAAAATAAAGTATTCACATTTTATTCTCTTAGTAGCTTGAGTTTCCATTCTTCAATGACTGGTCTTTCTCTAGTCTGTTGATGTGTCAATTGATGTTTGACTTCCTTCCCTATGTCTCTCTCGTTCACTAGCGAAACAGAAAGCAGTGGATGTCAAGCTCGCACTTCCGTGAGACCGTCAGCGTTACTACTGCCGAGTAAAGAAAACTAATAATCTATATTTCCATGTTTCGCATTTCGTATTCTCTTCTCTCTTTCTCTTTTCCATCGATATACTTCCATTTTATAGGATACATATATCCTCTTTCCCTTCTTGATTCGTTTTTTTTACGTACAAACATGTAATCGCTTATCATACGTGGGCGTTTACCTGATATTTGAAACATTTCTTTATTTTTATTACTTTGAAGGAGTAGTATTATTACTATTGAAAAACCTTTTCCGCAGCCGCTGCTGTTCGTTTCTTATATAACTCGATGTTTTAATTTTCCATTATCTTTACTATATATCCATCGCAGTACTTGAAATGCACCAAAATGCACAAATAAATTCTGTCAAGTTTTGGATTTTGTTTACGTACTATACAGTAAACGCGGCGAGAACGAAGTAGATTTCATTCTCGCAGTATAAGACGTGCATGCTGGATGCGATTTGTGGTTATATATTTCCGTTTTGCGATTCTGAGGAGCCGATGCTAATGATTATAATGATTATAATTGTCACTACTCGATGACAAGATTTTTGATACAGAAGGACACAGAAGAAAAGGGAATTTATTTTTTTTCCCATTTTTCCTTTGTTCGCAGAAGATTGGTTTTTATCCACTGAAAGCCAAGTATCAAGTCTTTTATTACAGTAGTAAAAAACTGCGTTTTCCCTCAGAAAATATGTAGGTGTTTAGTAGAAAGTAGCCTATTAGGATTTATAGCATATGTTTGTTTGTTTGCATGGTTGCATGTTGCCACCTCTGATATCATTCAGTCGTTGATGATCCAGTGAATTTGATTGACAACCTTCTTCACATGGGTTCACACGCTTTTGCCTTGTGTAGTTACGAGAAGCTTTTTACTTCAAAATATTTCAATGTTATTTATTTGATTATTTCCATATTTGGTCTCGTTGTTTTACCCGATAAATCGGTTTCTTGAGTAGACACTACTGTTTTCTGTTTCCTAGGGAATCTCGTGGAACGAATTCGCTCAGCAATCCGATTGCAACGATGCCTTTACTGCTTCACTCGAGTTATATCCAACCTATCGTGCCGACGTCTCTGAGCCTGGGATCGTCGACGCAACAAGTCGGAATGACTCCCGGTCCTTTCACCAGTGTGGTGATCAATCGCAACGAACAGAACCTCGATCTCCCAACGCACTCGACACTTTACTAGACGAACTGAAGCATTATTCGGAGACCACCAACCCTGTAAGAGCTTTAATTATTTAATTGGGTATACAGATGTTGTTCCGTTTTGTGCGGGAGTTGTCAACAAATTTTGTCACGCTTGAGAGGGAGCGGAAGGAGAGAGAGGGTGTAGAAACTTTGGTACATGGCAGATCGCCCACGGATTTCAGTAACAGCGAATTGCAGAAACAGGGGTATAGAAATTTCGTGAGCCGCAAAAAAAATCAAAATAAAGTTACTTACCCCATCGTACTCGACTCCATAAACGTTTGGACCGCCGGCCGTGGCTATTACCAGAGCTATTACCGCTTCAATTAGGCCTACACCTTTACCTTCTCAATGGTTGATTTTCCTACCCATTCCATTTTTTCGAAAACGGAATTCAATCCCCTATACCTAGCAGCCCCCCTATACCAAATCCCCGCGATTTATAAATAAAAAAGGACTATTCTCGAGTGAGGAAATTTCATTTCTTTATCGTTTGCAATACAAATTTTAAATTTTATGAGCATTATTTCGAATAAAAACAGCCTTTTTTTTTAAAAGGCCGTTGTTTTGGGTGGGTTGGGACAACTGATGTGTAAGACAGGGACAGCATGCACTAGGTGGGGCTTGGGGAGGTGGGTTTTCATGCCATCCGTGCGTCCCAATTGACCCCTCTCTCACCTACTGTATGTAATATTGGCGAATTTCTGAATTTCTCCCTGTCCTTATTTCCCGCATCGTTGTTGAAACATAACTATACAGATATCAATATTTTTTTCAGTAAGAATAAGCCAGGAGCTTGTTAAAAAAATAGCTAGGTGATACATTGATTGTACACATTGACTTTTTTACATGAACATATTAAACTAACTTTAACAGCTGTTAATTCCATTGACAAAAAAACAGGACATGGGATCTCCACAAATTGTCACTGCCAAGACTGGATCTGGGCAAAGAACACAAGCACTTCAGCCAACACTTGCCATGCAACCCATTTTAAAACCCCCTGTACCTACGTCAACTTCCTATGCTGAATCTTCCGTTGACGGCGTCGTCTCCAGCACTTGCATTGGTAATCCGACGAGCGGTCGTCGAAGGGCTCCTCCTCCACCTCCACCGCGAACATCTTCTCGATCACCTCTCGCCTCACCTCTTCGTACCAACCATAAGTTCAATCCTCGGCCGTTACCAAGTTTGCCTGCCACAGTGGAAAATAATCACTTTACAATGCCATTGGTCACGACGGTGACGTCGGTGTCGCCCCAGTCTCAAACGCGGAGCACTTCCATTCTATCAGCAGATTCAAAAGTCGTGAAGACTAATAAAGGTCGACAACCCGTTCCAACTCAAACCAAAGAAAAATTGGTTGAGTCACACGACGTTCTTTTGCGCTATAAATGTGCGTCTTCAGCCAATTCTTCTCTTTCTAGACGAACCAGTGAAGCTGATATCGATAACAGTAAGGATATTGTTTTCTGATCAATATAGTTACAATTTCTTACAGAATAAATCGTTTCCTTGTCAACTTGTAACTTTCAGTGATAACTACTTGTGGTGATAGCGGTGTACCTTTAACGCTACCAGGCTCTCCGAAACGTGATACTCTGGAGTCGCGACATCAAGAACTTCTGAAAACCCAAAAACACCTTCAAGAACAATATGATCGATTACAGAGATTCCATGGCACCCAGATTATGCCTGTCCCATCTGTTAACGAAAAATTGCAATTTATAGTACCACCTTCACCACAATTTACTGTTCAAGTAGTTAGTGAAGCATATGCTACACCCGAGGGACAATTACATTTGCAGACGGATACGGATAGGTGTGATTCAGAAACAAGTGAAAACAAACATTTGCAAAATACTGAGAATCAAGCAATGATAAACGTTGTTGCAATCGATAATAGAACCCCACAAAATGTAAACCAGTCTAAAGATCATTCAATTGAAACCAAAGATCAACAGTCGATCACTTCTTCTATCGACGCTGATGGTGGCAAAGGGAGAGATTATACTTTCATTTCAATTTTATTGGATAATGCTCACGAGACTGACATTTTGTGAATCAAATTAGTATAAAGAAAACAATAGGAACCCTTACTTAAAAAACGAACTTGCTCACCTTTAATTTTGTACGTTTATAAAAGAAAGAAACTTCTGTATTGACACATCATCGTTATCATTAAAATTTAAGTTCTTAACAGAAGAGTTTGGTAACGCCTGGGGTCAAAATTCTGAAAAATTTCCTTATGTTTCTAGTTATGAAAATTTCACTGTAATATCTACACTGGGACCTAAGTAAATCATAAATTACCATATCCCTTTAAAAAAATTATTGCGGGTGCTTTAGTTACCCATTGGTTGATGCTTCAATTTCATAATTATTCGTTCAAATTAGTTTGTAAATAGACTTCATGTCTATCACTTTTTTGTGTTCCGCTTCTAATATGGGTTAGAATTGGGTTGTAGAAAAACAAAAATAAATGAGAGAAAAACAAATATTTCCAATGACAATTTGATACATCTTTAAAACTTTGGTAAAGACCAAGTGCACTTGGCACTTTTACACTTCACAGTCACATCAACTGCATTATGATAGTTAATAGGGTGAGATAAGGACTATTGGTAATCCCATTTATCTACTTAGTATGTTATCAGCGTTAATTGGAATTTTATACTCCCGTATAAATGTTAAGCTATGAAAGCAGCTCAGAGGAGATTCATTCGTGAATTTTATTTCTTTTAATTATTTGTTTAATTTTTCCATTGAATTAAAAAAAGTTATAGTCCCCACTAATCAAAATATGTAAAAATACACCCACCGCAATTAATTGCTGGATGACTCCCCTTTTTATATGATTTTGTCATTCCTTGTGATTTATTCTTTCTTTGATAGAACTGTACATCACAAATGTTCATATTATTGCAGATTCTGCGCTAACTTTTTATTTAATTGACTGCTGATATTATTTGATTGATTTAAGCCAAACATGAGAAATGCAGTTTGGATAAATAACATTTACAGTATTTCTCTGAAGTAGAATGAGCACCCTAGCTGCTACTAATCTACTTCGTTATATCCTCTACAATGGCCAAATAATTTAAAAAAAACTTCTACAAAAATAATTCGTTGCATTTTAAAATAAATTAAAACCAATTCGCTGAGAAGATCATCGTTTTAAGTTTCCCTTGGCGGTGATCCGTTGACTATCCCTAAAAAAATGGGGGGGCATTACTTATAATATCCAAGGCTTTATACACCGTAAAAATGCAATGTGAAATTGAACCAAAAAAAATTGAAGAAGAATTTTGAACTGAAAGCAACTACAAGTAACTACTTTCAACGCTTTTGACTTTCAATTTTCGTCGCAAGATTAAAAAAAAATAGTTCTTTTATCTCACCCCTGCAAACGCAAAATTTCTATCGTGATCCAGGGGTAGAGCCCGTGGTAGAGCTCAGTGACAACGGTTGAATCCGTATTGAAACATTGGGAATCGTTCTCGTATAATATTTATGATAATCACGTTCGTTTCTTACTAGGCGACAGGGAAAAGGCTGACCATAATAGCCACTTTTCTTGACAGGCAAGTAATGTAGTATTACGCTTTCTCCTTACACTAGAACATAAAAAAAATTTTAAATTTGGTTAAAGACGTGGTCACTTGCAAACATGTCAATCCGTGAGATTTCTGCAAATTAGGATTTCGAAACGATACGAGTACAATCAACGATTTCAATAAGACATTACAGAGAAACGGGGTTGGATCCTAGTTTGCTTGTCTCGTTTGTCCGATTTGTCACGTGAAACTATTTTACTGGTTTTATATTGTGACTGGTGAATTTACAGGACAAATAACACACACATATGTTTTAAAGTTTCAACTAATCATGTTTGTTATGATATATAATAATAATGGTAATAACACGGTCGATGTAATCAAGTCAGCCGCCAATCAAAGCCGATTAGCGATTAACCGTTTTATTTTCAAAGAAGGACGCGGAAGCGAGTGATGTTATGATGACGCTTATCAGATGAATCCAAGTTGCTGGACATTACGAAGGCTTTTTAAGGGAGGGGGGCTTTAATATTTGTAAGCATATAAAGAGAGAGACACTTACATATAGGAGGTAAGAGCCAAGAGGAAACTAGACTTTAACTGATAATCCTAACTAAAAGCGCATCAGACAACATCAAGACGGTCAGACAACAGCTGTCAAATAGTATATCGATAACAAGCACGTCAATGTTGCGTGAAACACTTAACTTTTTGGCTATGATCTCGTTGTGGCCGGCAGATAGTTGGGTTTGACATGAACACATCGCACATGAATTTTATCAGGAATTAGACGGTCCACTCAACACATCCAATTTAAATCTAAAATTATACTTATCTTGCTCCCTTTAATTCTGTTACATTATGAAAAGTCTCCAAATATCGTGAATCACATGCAATTGGCAGGAAAAATTTCCCTCCAAAAAACAAAATTTTCCTGTAAAAATAACACTTACTAATTTCGTCGAATTTTAATAGCAGTTCCTCGAGGTTTGTACAATTTGTTTTCTTCAATGTAGACTCCAGTAAATTGGATTATTTCCATGATTTTGGGAACTTTTCAAAAGAAACTTCACATTGTGGTGAAGCTTGCGCACGAGCCGCACTGCCCGTCACACTATTCAAATAAAATTGAAAAAAGAAGTTTTGATTGACTTACCAAGTCATGTGTTTATCGACACATAGACTGTTGATATAGTTATTCAATACGGATTTTGTCTGCTTCTTATTTCTTTTCGTGATGGAAATGGAAATCTTCTTCCTCTCCGTACACGGTCAAAAAAGCATGTTGCTTTTTTTTTCTTCAAATGTTTTCAGTTGGTATGATGTCCTGACGCATTTCGTCAGAAATCCATACAGCAGTTGGGGAAAGTATTTCTTGTCAAATTTCCTTACAATTGTAACCTAAAAATTAAAAAAGAAAAAAAAAATTCAAATTAATTCATGAATCAATAACACAAAAAATGTGTTATTTCACTTACGTTAGGTGAATCAGTTACCACATCCCGTTTCATTTTGGCGGCATTTGAAGCGGGAGCCGCCACAGGTTGCTCATTGTGATTAATCGTCGTTCCGATGATTTCACAGATGCGATCCCTAGCCGAAATCCATCCAAATGCTTCCAGCTTAACAATGATGCTATCCAAGTATTGGGCCGATACCAACTTTGGACAACGTTCAATGAAAGTTGTCAATGCAGTGGTCGAGTAAGCTTTTTTTGCATGGAATTTCGTTTGTAATGTTGGGGCGAAATCTATCGACATCTGGCCGATGGTGACGCAAGTAGCATAGCGGACCCAAGGATGAGTGTCCCGGAGAAAAATGAGTTTTCTTCAGTAGATACAATACCAGAATAGTGTGGTTGTTCACCACTGCTGTTATCGTTCTAATTATTAGAAAATTTAATTACAATGCTATTGTTTGAAAGCGTTATCTACACTTCAGAAAAAAACTTTACCGACATTTTTTTTACCGCTATAAGTGTAAAATAAATCAAATGGAAAAACAAAAACAAACGCCCCCCCCCCTTGTGGGTGTGCTTGAAATCATTTCGGAAAATTAGAAAAGCGTAGCTTTTTTACTTCAACCATCCGATTGCTTTCAAGTTTCGTGTTTTTTCTTCGGGAATATTTCATCTGAAGTAAGGTAAAACCAGTATTTTAACCCGGAATTACAAATAAGTAATATTTATTGTTTCCTCCCACCATTAAGGTCACTAAATCCTACACTTTACTGATAGGTTACGAAATTGGTAATTGAAAAAATTAAAATAATTCATAACTAAGACATCAAGACTTGGACAGAAAACCAAAAATCGAATTTGTTCCTCTTTGTTTGGTTTTGTGAGATCTCAATTGTTCAATCCACCGTCGTGTTATTGACGATTTAGTGCGAATTCCGCGCTAAGGTCCCGCTAAATAGGAATATGATTTCACGCTCAACCACTGATTAAAAAATTTTTACAGTAGAATGTAAATATGACTGAGAACACACAGTATTTTTTTCATGGAAATGATCGAGGTACCACGACAAAACAATTCAAATTATCACGAAATGGCCCTGCAACTTTAGGTAAAGTTTCTGAGAGGAGTTAACATCCTAGTTGCTAAACCATTATTTATCACTCTGACGCCACACATTAAAAAATACAGAGGAATGCGTGTAGGCTGTAGAACAGTAAAACAGGCAACAGACCATGATTCGCGTTTTGAGATCCGGGAACGAGAGTTTGTCTGCTCTCCCTCTCTCTCTCTCCCTATCTCTCTCTGCTGTTTTTTTCTATTCTTCGTGTCGTGGTACTAGATGTGAAAACAGTGGTTGGTGAACTAAGATTCCCAGAACTCTAAACCTGAAACGTGAAACTAAAAGTGAACTAAAATCCTTTAACTGTTTTTTTTTATCAGAGCGTTTTTCAGCAGCACGAGAGAAACGAAAAGTGAGGTCCAAATAAGTATAAAAACCATAAAAAATAAAAAATAAACATTCAAAGTATTAAATAACAATAATATATATGTTTTTATTTATTCTAATCCGTGGGAAAAACAGTCAAGTATTCCCAGCTGATAGAGATGTCTACGCATGACCGGAAAAGAGGAAGCACTTGATTGAGCGTGTCCCCAAACTTAAGCCTGTGCACCTTAAGCCGAACAGCTTTCAAACAATGAACGTGAAACTTGCGGTGCGAGTAAGAAATGCTTGTTTGTCTTTATATTTTGCTATTTCTTACTACTGCTATTTAGTATGCTCTTGTGGGCTCATATTTTACTCATTATAATGTTATGGCCTGTTCTAATTCCATTTTTAATCAAACATTAATTATTTTATCCAATTACGTTGCTGACTGTCTCCGTCAATACAGATTAGCGAACGATGTGGAATTGGCGACCTAGTAGAATTTGGAAGCCTTAGATGACCTTTTGAGGCTACTTTATGCGCCCTTTGACATTATTAATTCTCGCCGTCCCGTTGACGGAATAACCGATAGCAACTGCATTGGTCAAAAAATTTTTTTAGCGGCAGTATTAACTTCAGTCAGATTTTTGGCTAAATACCCCCCTTGAGCAGTCAGTGTCATAGCTGAAAAAGAAATTTCGGTTGGTAACGTTGCATCCTCTTTTGTGAGTTTTGCGTTATAGCTGCTTGTATCAGCATATTCTTATTCATAAGTGATTTTCAATTTCTGGTCACGGGCCCGAAACTGCCCGAGTTATTCATCTGCCTTGAGCCTACAGTGTTTGGGGTAAATCAAAACAATCTAGCTTGGCAACGTTACCTATGCAGCGCGGGCTCCGCTCTTTAACCGCGAGGATCTCCAGCATTCCTCTCGCGGCCGCGGGAGTGCTCCTTCGGGGCCCCCATTCTCGTTTCATACGCTCCACGGCCGCTTGCATCGGCAAAGTTAGTGGCAGTTATTTCTGTTTTTGTTGATAGATTGGTCGTCGTGGCATCATTGTGTGTTGCTCGTTTAATCTCCTGGTATTGTTTCTCGAGGAATTCTGACTATACCAACAGTCTCATTGTTTATGAAAACTTTGCAAAAGTGCAATTGCCTACGGCGGTAAAATTACCAACGTGATGTTTTCACGCATTGCCTCCGGTGGTTAATTTGCAGTGTAGAGGATATTCACACATTGCCTCCGGCGGTAAATTTGCATGACAGAGGATATTCACGCATTACCTCCGGCAAAAATTGAACCATTTTCAAATTAAATTTATTGTTGTTCGTCAGGATCGTGTTTTTTTTCGTGAAAATTTGTATCAAGATTTTTCGTCGATACCGAACGTTGACTACACATACCCTAACCCATACACGCCCGACGCCGATGTACACGATAAGTGATGTTGATGGGTGGTGAGCTTGAACCACCCATCTTTGCCACAAGAATCTAAAGCCATAGCCACTACACCGAAAACTACTTTAGCAAAACCTTTTGCAAGAGCGCAATCCATAGCCTCGGGTGGTAAATTGAGGTTTTTACGCATGCACAAAACAAAATAAGTACTATAGTATAGACGTAAATAAGTTAGGAATGAACAACAACTTTTATTCTCCTGTCCCATGCTTTTGATGGGGAAAAGCTAAAAGATCCCTACGTGACATAGTTTAAATATATTCATTCCTTTAAATTCATTGCAGACAAAGGCTTTATAAATAATGTTTATGTATACTGGCTCGCCAAGATATTGTAGATTGCCGTAGCGTTCTGACGGGCCAGCTGAGACCAGGTTGGAAAACGACGTATTGGACTGCTCTTCCGCATCTTGTGACGAAAATGGGAACCACATCTATTGCCAACGGCAATAAAAGCATCTCGGCACTTTTGTCAGCAGTTTCTTATAAGAGTAGCACCTCCTCCTTTCTTCCTTCATGAAGGAAGCTAACACTTAACCACTTAACCACAGACTCCGAAGTGAAGACAGTGATCGGCTCCATAAGTCCAAGAGGAATCGTAAGGTAAATTTGTCTTTATCGAAAGGATACTCCTCTTCCTTAACTCCTGCCTTCCGGAATTGGACTCGACTGCATTCCAATACATGTCATGACTGTCAACACACACATAAAAAACATTACTGCAAAACTTGTGAGTGCCCACTCTCCATGAAAAAATGACTAACTGAAGCAGAAAAGCTGGGAAACGTTTCTAGTTGCAGCCTTAAAAAAAGTCTTCCCGCACGATGTAAACCCCCACACGAAACCACCCCATCAGCACCTCCCAAAAGTGGGAATTGAGAGGATGAATAACCAAACGCTCGAACCACAACGATCCAATGGAGTGGGGGGATTTATTTAGATATAAAAAATTGACAATGTCGGCTGCCGAGGCCAACAGAATACCGGATCGATCTGGAACGATAAATTTGTAAAATCAGGAACCATCAAACTCTTTTCTCTCTTGTCGAAAATCGATCAATTGTGGGTAGACAAGTATGGATGGTAACAGAAAGTACATCACATTTTTTTCTTTTTTAAATAAGTTTTGCTAATTATTTTAGGGAAAACCAAAATATTTCCATGTACTATATTAAAATATGTATAAAACAACATTTCCCGGATTCAACACCCAAAACACGTGAAACTCATGACACATGAAATTCACTAACAAGTAGAAACAAATTGTAGCAGCCAACGGGTTAACGAACAATACCAAAATGAATATCCACGAAGATGATCCACATTTTATTTGATAATTTGGAATTTTGTATTACAAAAATAAGGGAAAAGGGCAGTAACACAAGATGTCAAAAAATGATCCAATTAAATCTAAAAATTAAAAGGTTAATGTTCTGCCATGTTTGTCGTGGCTGACTGTAAACTATTTTCTTTCCCTGGTCCTGGAATCCACAATGTATGGTCGTGACACAAACCAACGCCGTTGGTTTGGTCCTGGAATCTGCGATCAAAGTGGCACAAACCAAATCTTCGATCACCGTTGCACAAACCAAATCTGCCATCATCGTGGCACAAACCAACGAGGTCCTGGATGTAGAATCTGCGATCATCTAGGCACACACCAACGACGTCCTGGTCCTGGAATCTGCAATCATAAAAGGAAACAAACACGCATTAAACGGAAACCAACGAGTAGAGTAACGATTATAGTGACCCTTCTCGGCCAGCGTCTCAGAAGAAAAGAGATGTCGTCGTTTTCACACTTTCATGACCGTCTTATTTCAATTAAATTTAGCTGGAGAGAGGTTAAGAAAAAAATCAAGAAAAAAATCTGAATTATAAGAAAATTGGATTTGTTGAAAAGATTTGGTCGAACGACAGACTAGTGTTTTCACTAAATTAAGGATTTGAAGGGTTAGAAAAAAATAAACATTTTAACGATTTCCCTTTGGCAAAAGGGAATTAATTCTTTGTGGTAGATAAGCGACGGGGGAAACTGGTGGAACTAGTACCGACCGGTATGTTTTGACCTGCTAAATGTTAATTTTTCCTTTTTTTGTTACGGGTTTTCTGCAAAAATTCTCGTACAAATGTTACAGGACCATTTCTAACCTTTTTCGTCTATTGTCACTCCGAGATCACGTGTCACGCAAACACAACTCCCATGAAACCATTTGTTGCACCTTCCACACTGCAGGGGAATTGGGTTGCCAAGAAAGTAATTGTATCCTGGCATGACACACAATTCTTCACTTAAATTGTCATTCTCTTCTTTCTGAAAAATAATTTTTTAAAATTAAATTAATTAAATAAATTGAGTTAACCGAATTAATATTAGGCAAAAATTTATATTTTCTTGAGAGTGAGTTAGTCTTTTTTGGGGTATCCAACACATTTCTTCCCTTTGGTGGTATATTTGACCGCTGCTCTACTCCTACAAAAAGTGAAAAGAAGAATCAAGTTAGGTCCAAGTTGGTCAAAATTAAATTTGGAACGTTACCTGGTACCGACCATGAGTTTTTATTAATAGTCTCCCGATTCGACCCATCCTCCTATCACCATCATGAATTTGAGGATATAATTGTTTTGTTTTAATGCAGTGATCCAGGCGTACATTCCTGGGAGCGAGAAATAAATATTCCGTGAATTTCCAAGCAACAATGAAAAAGTCATCTCGGTTTATGGTTGCTGATATCCGTCCAGACGTCATTACTTTTTTAATGATGAGCCAAAATAGCTCAGGAATAGAACCCAATATTGAAAAGAGAAATCGGGAAAAGCGAGTAAAAGGACAAACTATTCCTCATCTCTTTACCGTAATTTGCGTAATATTTGCTCTTGCACGCCTACACTTATCACACCGACTAACTCATCATATCCATACATGGTAAGAAGGATGAAGGCAGAAATGATGATGATAATGATGATGATGCATTTCTGGTGGGAAATGATGATGAAGATGTTCTTTATATTGGTGAAATCTATACTGAAATGATAAAAATATGCCAAACATTAGTTGACAATATTACCAAATTAGAGAAATGAATGATCTACCCATTTTCTATGCATCAAGGAATGAACACAGTTCTGGTTGGAAGGCTTATAGAAAAATAGAAAAATTAAAAAATGGAAAAATAAAATAAAAAATAAAAAAATTGGAAAATGGAAAAAAAGGCAATTGGCTATTGACAATGGCTAAAGGGAGACAATAGAAATGGCAATAGAAAATCAAATAATTCAACTGATAATCATTCGGGGAATAATATTCCGGTCTTGTACACATAAGCCGATACGAAAATATAGAACAAGGCAACACGTCAATATTTCTTCCGCATCCGCCAACGGCAATTACATTGTCTTAAATCCACAAAAAACTCAAAATTTGTTTTCTACTGCTTGGTAAAGCAAACTAAAATAATGATTTATAGCCATAAGAGTATACGGATATGAAAAACGGAGCCTATGCAATCGAGTCTACTGTCTCCACGACGACAGTCAAGAAATTAATTACAGTTTCAATTACAGAAATTTCAACAAACTTAAACAACACAAGCGAACAAGACAAAGAAAACCAAAGAAGTTGGAGATGTGTCCTGTTGCTGTTGTGCGTCTTGCAACTTACCAACATCAAGTTGGCTGGTATGAAATTTGCAACTTACCTTGAGCTTGGACCTCCTGGGCATGTTGGGTGGAGCTTGCTGTCTGTGCAGTGCTTATGTTACACGTTATAATTTCCTTTCATTATTAGTTCAGATGCATGTTGTTATTACTTTGTCGTATTACTTTAGTATCGTCTTTTGGAGGCTCGAATAAATATTGAATAAAACAAATCATTCCGCAGTTCTCAATACTCGATTACATCTATCTTAAAAGCTATTATCAAATCTGAGATTATGTGTTTGAAATATTTCCACATTTTCATTTCTTGTATTAAATTCAGTTCTACAATCTTATCTAATCTCTTTCTTCTTTCACTCCTCTGCCCTTCTTCCTTCTTCTTTACTCTTCTGCAGAGATTAAATCTCCTTTCAATTTCTTCTTAGAAGAAACGTCAAGATGCAAGGCAACATTATCCTGAAACGAAATTAAGTTAATCATTTTCTATTTCTTCACTATAAATACGAAGTATCGTGGCGTTAGGTTTTCATTTTCTTTGCTAAATGACGAATAGGAATGTACAGTGTGCATTATTTTCCTTCGTGCTTTGTTCTCCAAAAACACATAAAACAATCTTTTTCTTCTAGCCACTCAGCTGGTGGATTGCCAGGGCAATGACAGTGAATTTGGCCTTGTTTGCTGATCCAATAATACGGACATTTTTCGAATTCCTTATTGCTCCTAAGGATTTTTAGAAATTCTTCATTTCTTCCTAGTGACAGGAATCCAGGACGACTGTTGAGTATTTCAGCAATTTCCATTTTGGCACTTTGATTGAGTTCACCATCATCCATTTTTCGACGGAACCGCGGAAGACGACTCGTTGGCGTTCTCGTTCACTTCTTAATAATAATGTTCAAAACATTTATTTTTGTTTATTTGTCGTCATTTTTCCAACAAATGTTTTTCGTCTTTTTGCTTAGTTTTAAGCCACTCTTTACATCCTAAATCATGTTTTTTTTCAGCATTTGTTCGTTGCTCGAAATTGAATTCGCTGCTGGTGATTTAAATTGTGACGGCAATGCTTGAATTATTTTTCCAAAATTTCCAACGTACGAAACCAGAGTGTTTTTTGGTTACTTCCGGTTGATGTAAGTTAGTTTCATTCCTTCTGAGATTTGAATACAAAATTGTGTACGTGTGTTTTTGAAAAAAAAATCTGATTTTAGAAATTGAAATAAAATTTTTAAAATTAAAGGAGCAAACCTTAAGTTCAGGGTTTAACAGGAATTCGAAATGATCGATGCCAATTGTCATTTCTCTAAAGGGCCATGTGTCCATGGCATACGTAATTTTTACGAATGGAATCGGCAATAGTCTATAGTGAAGATCCTCTTTGTCTGTCGAAGTGTCCGAGATGAAGCTATATCTCGTGATCGTGTCTACTCTAAAACTGGGGTATCTTATGTTACCTTGCCTTTAAATTCATGGTTGTTATAATTTCAGCCATTACGGTCACCTAGCCTCCAATTGTCACAGCAAACTACGTTGTGGAAGGTTTTCCATCATTCAATTAACCTACGAATGTAACATTGGAACTGCGTTGATGAAACTGAAAAAGTAGCCACATTTCAGGATGAAGATCAATTTCCAGAACATCATCGGCTGATGATCTAGAAGGTTCAACCATGCCGGCCAGGTGCAACCACCAAACCGTGCTCAGGTTCTCTAGGTCTCTGCCTGAACCAGCTCAGTCAAAAAGGCCCAGTTTCCCCATCATCTGTAAATATTTTTTTAATGTCTCTGTATCAATTTTATACCAATGACAAACTCTCATCTGCAAATCTAATACTCGCGTTAATACACTAGGCCTCACTCGAATTCCGAGATCTGCTGCCTTTAAAGCCAAATAAAGCAGACAGCCATCGGCCTCTCGGTATGGGAAGGCGGTGTCTGTTGGGCTCTCCCCTGTCGGCTTAATTAGGTGGATTCCCGGGTCAACCAGGACCGATTTCGGGAAGCATGATGTCATCTGGAATTTGTTGACCAAGTGCTCGATGTAGTCCGGTTGGCCAAGGTGGATGGTCCGCTGTTTCCTGTCTCTGGTGATTGTAACGTCCACAAATCGTTCCAATGGGTAGGCTCGGATCTGGAATTTACCGCCTAAAGCTGTCAGGAATTCGTCGATTTGTGCTTGCTTGTGCTCGCGACGATGCCATCATCCACCCAGATGACGAGGAAAGTTTTCTCTGCTCCGATAGTTCAAAAGAAGAGGCAGGGATCTGCCTCACTTTGGGTGAGGCCTTGCTGCTTTATGAAGTCTGTGAAGTGCTCCCCCCACACACGGGATGACTGTTTTAGGCCGTAGAGGCACTTGTGCAGACGGCGTACCTTGTTCTCCTGGCCGGGGGCGATGAAGCCTTCCGTTTATGCCATGTATGTTTCTTCCGCTAGTTTCCCGTAGAGAAAGGCGGTCTTTATGTCCATTTGGGTGGCCTCTAGGTCCTCTGCAGCGATGATGGACAGAAGCATCAAGAGGGTATCGTGGGTCAATACGGAAGCGTAGGTTTCGTTGAAATCGTATCCGGGCCGTTGACTAAATCCCTTCGTGACGAATCGGGCCTTGAAGCGGGGTTGCTCTCCGTTCAATCCTGGTTTGATATCAAATGTCCAGCGTGACTGGATCGGCGATCTTCCCCTGGGGCATTCTACGAGTGACCACGTCTCGTTCTCCATCAGGGACTGGTGCTCCTCTTTGATGGCCGCCTACCATTGGATCTTCTGGACTGATGATGGCTGCTGCGTAACTGTCTGGGATGAAGAGTCCACTGGCACACGATCGGCTTTCGGCTGGGTAGGCCTTCCATTCCCGAAAAGGTACGCGGCCTCGAAGAGAGCGGCGTACCTGCGTCTCTTACTCTCCTTGAGTTTCTTCCGGATTTTCGGGTGTCTTGGGCTGTGTTGGTGGTTCAGCGGTAGTACTTCCGGTTTGCTCCTCAGTATGGCCGTCTCTAGTTTCTCCTGGTTGGTGGATTTCGGCCGCTGGCTGAGGGTCATGTGTTGGGAGAGGCTCCTGCTGGGCTTGGGTTGTGGGTACTTGTCGTTAAGCTGTTGGTGTGAGATTGGCTGGGTCTTCTGGTACGTCAACGAGCCGGTGGTGCTCGTCAAAAGTGACGTCTCTGCTTATTTTTATGGCTCGGGTCGATGGGTCATAAAATCGCCCCCCTTTCGTCGTCTCGCAGTAGCCGATGAAGATGCACCGGATACTCTTCTTGGCCCACTTTGGCCTCAGGGCGTCGGGAATATGGATATAGGCAATTGATCCAAAAGCTCTCAAGTTTGACACGTCCGGCGGGTTTTTGTGCCACCTTTGGTAAGGTGTGACGGGAGACGCCTTGCTAAGGTCGCGGTTTAGTGTGTACACCGTGAATTTGGCCGCTTCTCCCCACAGGCTGGTTGGTAGGCGGCTTTCTTTTATGAGGGTCGTCGTTCCGGTGGTGACTGCTTCCCCCCATGGTTCCGAAGGTGTTTGGCAATCGTGGAGGCAGCTGCGGGCTCCTTCTGTTACTGTCCGTATTCCCCTCTCTGATACACCGTCTTGCTGAAGCGTGTGTGGTGCACTGGTCTCGTGCTTTTCGGGTTAGCCAGTTTTGGAATTCGTTGCTGCCGTATTCGCCCCCGTTATCGGTCCTTAGGGTAGGTACCAGGTTTCCGGTTTCCCCTCGGATGACGTGGATTAGCTCCATGAAACTCCCAGCAGCTTCGGATTTTTTTCTTATGAGGTAGATGAATCGCATCCCAATGTAGTCGTCTATGAAGAGTGCGAGGTACAGCGCTCCCCCGGGTGTGGCCTTCTCCATTGGGCCGCAAATGTCCAAGTGAATGAGCTGGCCGGAGTCCGCAGATGACAGCAAGCGGTGTCCGGAGGGACATCGCGGCCATTTCGCCAGGCCTGGTGAGATTATGATGCGCAGGCGAGAGACTGCTGGCTTTCCCAGTGGGAGCGTGACTTGATGTCGAGCAGGTATAGTGTCCTCCCCACTCGTTCTCCGGTCATGATTAAGTTTCCATATTATGAGGTGAAGTGGACTCGCGTGCCGGTGAATGTCACCTTCCATCCAAGATCCGTTACGGCAGCTATGGAAAAAAGGTGTGTGCCTAATCCGGGGACGTAAAGTACCTTCTTAATTATAGCTGGTTTCTTCTGGTCGTCGATCATCGTCCAGAAATGAGCGTCGCCGTATCCCCTTACGGGGTAGCTGGATGATCCGATTCCTTTGACTAGCCAGGAGCCGTCGGGTACGTGAACGAAATCCTGCAGCCATTCCTCTTGGTCTGACATGTGCTGCGTTGCCCCACTGTCCGCAAACCAGTCTCCAGTGCTCCTGGTGTCGTAGCGTGGAGATGTGGAGACGAGGCTGAAGTCCTGGCTATCGTGTTGTTCGTCGCCCCTCATGAGTTCGGTTGCTATTTGGCCGTGGTCGTTCTTCCTCCTCTTTGCCAGATCTTCTCGTTACTTGTCGGTTCGTTCGTGGCGCTTCTTGGTGTAGTAGTGGTCGACGAGGTGATTGTCGAGTCCGCAGTAGCTGCATTCTTGATCTTGATGGTCTCTCCGTTGGCTGCCATGATGATCTCTGGGACGACCCCGGTTGCTGGTTTTGCTTCGTCCTTCTCTGTGGCTTCCTTTGCGTTGGCTTCCTTTTGCTGCTGGGTGATGAATGCGTGTGTCCTCCTGTTGTCTACCGTTCCTCGTGGATGAAGTGGATGGTTGGTCTTGAAGTGCCAGCCCTTGATCGGTTGTCTTAAGTTTCGATTTTGCCTGCTCTCTCTCTTCCTGGAGCAGTTTGGCGGTTAGGCTGAGGAGGTTCTGCCGCTCTTGGTTAGAGTTGTGCCATGCGGTCTTGAACCCGTGGTACTCGGCTGGGAGTATGTTGGTTATTCTAGTGCATAGTTGTTCTTCATTGACCGGAAGGCCTATCTCTCCCAAGTGGTGTGCCAGGGATGTGATCTCAGCTATGGGGTTCTTCATGTCGGTGCCCGATTGATACTGGTAGCTTTAGAATCTTGCCTGTACTTCAAGCCGGTTGTCTGCAGCGTGCTCTAGGTGTTAGGCAGAGAGGGTTATCCACATCTGGTGGGCAGTGGTGCATGAGATTTGGAGTCGCTGTTGGGACAGTTCGGTTGTGGACAGAATAAAGCCACGTGCCCTCACGTCTTTCCTCCTCCAATCCACTATCTGATCCTCAATGTCCTCGTTGATTTTCTCTCCTTCGACCTTTTAAGGTGTAGACAGTGGGAGGTTAGTGCTTGTTGCTGCATGCAATACGTTATTGCAATTATTTTGATCAGCTACTGCAATATGTGGTGGGAATTCGTACCTGCTCCGGTAGGATGAAGACCCTAGTGGTTACGTCAATGAGGTCATTCTGTTCTAACAGGACGAATAGTCCCAGTTTCCATAATGAGAAGTTTGCTCCATCGTACTTGGCGATGTGAGATACATCCTTGTGGGCGGAGTTCATTTCTTGTCTATACAGCAGATAGCGTGTGACCATCTGGGCCCATAACCTGTTAGAGATGATAGACAATGAAGCTCGCACGATAATGATCGCACCGATAGGTGCCCAACAGGGGATCGCCTTAATGGCGGGATCGCCTTAATGGCATTACACATGTGACACATAAAAGAGACCACTCTTAACTTGCAGGAAGATGATCAAATAAATTAACACTTAAATCACTTGTGGAATCTGCTTCTATTGAGAGAGTCTACTCCACATGAGGTAGTCAAGTACAGTGAAGAGACAGAACAACGGGAGAAGCAGACGATGGCTCACACCAGGTAGACGGTGTTGCGAGACTATACACAGTGGGCGGTGGAGAGAGAAAAAATGTTGCGTAATAATGCGCAACATCCTATACAATCATCATCGAGTGTACCATTCAGCGCGCTCTTTTATGGCAAATTTTGCTGTTTCTATATCTATTGTGTATATTGATCATTTTGATGCTCATAAATGAACTTTATTAACCAACTGATGTAGCATGGAATGCTGCATCACTTAACACAACATTTAAATATCGCACGCGTTGAGATACGTATGCAAGGAAGTGCCCTACTTCAACGACGTTCAGATGGCAATTTTAGTGAAACCGTTTCATTTTTTAGTTTAGTTTATCGGTTGGCCTGATCTTATCATCCCTTGATAATTGAGATGAAGGTCGTGATCAAAGAATCATCTAGCTTGTGAAAAAGATGCTGGCCACATTTTACACTGAAGATACTAGGTAATAAATCTAGAATATAAATAATATAGTCAAAGGATACAAGACGATGTAATTACACGCGATAATTTCGTGTAAAATTTAATACAATTTCAATAAAAAGAGATTCTGCGTTACCAATATATGAACTGAATATAAAATGAATTAAAAAACTCATTTGTTGGAAACTAGCATATATTAGCACATACATTCAATAAATCGTGAAAACCGATCAAAGTCACACATAGAATCTATCTCGAGCTGTTATCAGTGCAAGTAAACGAAAGGCCAGCACTAAAGTCTCTTTGCGTATCTGATATCCGACTATACATACGTGGACAAGAAGAGCGAGATTAGCTCTTCAAGAGAGCAAACAGATCTAAGGAAACTAGGGAGATTTTTCGGTCAATTTTAAAAGAAATTCATTATTTATGTAAAAAAGCTAGAATCCTAACAAAAAGAAATTTTAGTTTTGTGAACAAAATTATGGAAATTCACGCAGAAATGTCATTAATAAATAAAAACAGCTGGTAAACGAAACGAAGATTTTGCTGCTACAAAAATTAAAAAGTTTTCATTAAGCTTTAAAGAGTTGCTGAATTGGTCTCCTAAAGACGTAGAAGATCAATTGAAAACATAAAGGAATCCAAATGATAGTATCCGTGGATACATTGACAGATTTGGATTTAAAAAAATTTCGACCGTGAAGAAAAGAAACAGAAGAGATCAGAATCCTTATCCCGTCTTTCTGCAACCCATATAACAATTTCTAAACAAAACAAGACGATTCTAGCGAAAGTAAATTACATGTCTCATCGGATGATGATTTACAAAATAACAGAGACATTGGGAGTAGGGGGGCCTTTGACAATATCTACACAAAGAGCCAGTGGCAGCATCGGGGAAAAAAAATTTACGGCTGTGGTTCAACTCTACCGAAAAACAACATGTAGGCTGCGGTGTGGCAGGCTGAGAATGGCACAGGCAGCAGCAGCAGGTTTTCCAGCTTTTGACATTTTCATCCCAATAATAATGCGTCAATATCTCGAGCTGGTGAAAGTGGCGAGATGAGAAACGACCCAAGATGCGAGAGAGATCGTTTGATGATTCGACTCTCGAGTAAACAATTGTCCCAGAGACTGGGTTATGTGTCGCCGTGTGATGACGGATGGCAATCCGACAGACGAGTGACATCATCAATAACGGTCCGTCAAAAGATCTCGCCCCGAAAGCGACACAAAGTACTTGCCCGGCACGTCAATTGCACAGAAAGAAGCAGGAAATTGAAGAAGGCCGACAAATTCTCATGTAATCAATCTTTCCTGTTAGTTATCAAGATCATAATTTCTCATTATCATTGCCTATCAGGGAGAGGCCTACAATAAACTCGAGCACAATAGACATTGAGAAGCTCAAATCTTACCCAGATGGAACTTTAGGAAGATAATACACCAAGTTTCTTGAAGTCAATGTAAGTCACAAAGTTACAAAGCCCTCTCGCAATTCATGAGCATAAATCTGACTAGATAAACGGGGCTGATTCAACAGAATGCAGGAGAAGTTGGAAGAACTTGTTCTTCGGGGAGTTTTTAATCCTTCAAGCGGACGGTAAAATGACGAACACCGCCATGGACTGCATCCCCAAGAACTGTCTTCACCTCCCACTGCTCATCATCAACGCGTCCAAGAAATCTAATTGATGAATGTTTTATTAAAATTTCAATTATAAAAAAAAATTCAAGTTTCTTTTTTTGTTCTCGTACATCTTCTTTTTCTTGCATCATCTCTTCTTCCTTCTTTCGAAAGTAAGCAGTTAATTTGCTACTATCTTTAAAGTGTGCTTCCTTTATTTTTTCCTAACATTTTTAATATATATATAAGGTGAGTAATATTTAAGAAAAATATTTGGAGAAATATTTTAGCTCTCCCGCTCCGAAAGGAAGAAAAAAACAACAACATATCCAGCGCACACCGGAAGAAGGCTGTGGCAGCCCAGCATTTTTTTTGGGTGAGAGACTTTTTCCGGCACGCCCGTTTGGCCGGATAGAAAAAGAATAAGAAAAAAGTGGGAATTTTAATTATATATCTTTCCCTGTGATCAGTTTTGTGGTCCACACATTCTTTTTATCTGCCGTGTGTCTCACGATGCCAATATTTGCACACCCGTAAAGTTTTTTTCAAAGAATAGATGGAAGGACCCCCTGTCTGTGTGTCTGTCTGTTGTGCTGTGTGTGAGAGGAAGACAGACGGATAGGATCGGACAGCCCCCCAAAAGCCTTGCATCATTTTGTTTCATTTTTATTTCTTTTTCCTTTTTGATTCCGGAGCAGAAAGAAAGAAAAATGAAACTCATTAGGAATAGAAATACAAGTAACGGGAGGGTTTAATGACCGGATCGTGAGTTGTGGGTGTCTAGCTCGTTAAAATGATTTCTCAAAAAAAAACTAAAAAAATCTTCACGCGCTCCTTCCGTCACCGCTAGTCACTGTCCGTTTTCGGTCAGAAAAAAAATTGACAAATGGATAGGAGGCCTATGAGGTCCGTCCGTTTGGAGTGATGGTTATTTTTTTCGACTTCCTTCAAGTCTAACAAGATTTCATTCCCAGCGGAGGCGAAAAGTTACTTGGACTGTGAGCTGTACTTTGAGCTAACAGATCCATCTGGGTTGCCCACTCACACGGTGCTCGTCAGAAAAGAGAATCTGGTAGAATTTCTGTATTTTATAGACTCGTCTCCAGTCTATAAAATCTGATAGGAAGAAGAAGGGGGGGGGAATGTTTTTCTTAAGAGAATCGAAAAAATTGATGATGGCCGTTTGTGATGTTGTCGATGAACCATCACTGATGAATCACGGATTTTTTTTTGTGTGGTTTGTTTTTTGTGTTTCTGGTTGAGGTAGCCGATGACGAGGGTTTTCTTTCCATGCATCAGAAAACCACATACCAAAGAGGAAGCAGCAGATGACGGAAAGAGTTGCTGGCCAGATTCACAATCCCTGTATTATTTTTATCTCTTTTTTCTTCGCTTCTTGAGTCAGTTTGGATTTTCGAAACCTTTCCAGTGAGTCAACAGACTTGGAGGAAAAAAAATAAATGTGGAAGCATATTCCTGCCCTTCCAGCCAATAAGTTGCGCGTGTGTTCGCTCCGATGGCCACCGCAAGAAGCAACCAAAAAGGCTCAAGGCGAGAAAAAACTAAAAACTAAAAACAAAAGTGGATGGGGCCTGCCAAAAATGTCGCCAAACTGCCGGCAAAATAGTTTTTCAGTCTACTTTGAAATTTCAAACGTCAAATCATCTCTGCTCCACAAAAAAAAAATCGAAATCTCCCAAGAAAAACATCTTGATCGGCTGTGGTGTCTGCGTTCCAGGCAGGCAGAGTTGAAACTCGCTCGTCATCAAACCGACGAATTCTTCCGTCATTTTGTCTACTCTGACAGATGTAGTGTTCTAGTAGACAACGAAGAAGAAATTATAACTGGCTGACGCCGATTGAAGGTGAAAAGGCCAACGTTACCAGAGTTTACACTGTCACCAAAGTGGGTGATGTGTGCTTGCAACATGTATTGGGGGTCATCGTCTTCTTCATCTGCAAATGATTGCCAGTCTTCAAGAAAAGCAATTTTTACTCCAATTTTGGTGCCATTAGCAAACCTTTTGAGACAGATGATCAACACTCTTAACAACAGCAACCCAAAACGTGAAAAAATTTTTAATACAATTGAAACCGAACAAGCAAATTATTTTACCAAGGATGTTGCGCTCCTACAGTCTTTTTCATCACGGCTTGGGAATGACCGCAACTGGAACACTCTAACAATTTCTTCGTCGACCATAAAATCCAAGAGACATTCACCGATATGCTTGGTGGACGGCGGGATTGGCAGATCCCATACCATCAACGTTTGGGAAGTCTCTTTTAGGGGAGGTTTTGGGGAGGTTTTTTAGGACAAGATTGGTGTCGATATTTCCGACAATTGGAAGTTGTCGTGGAAATATTTCGTTACGTTCTAGTCAATACAGAATGGACGTTTAAAAAAACCAACTCACTGCTGACAAATTACTTCTTGAAAAACGACGCTTTCAAATTGATCCTGCAAGACGGCAGGCATAAACGCGGGAAGTTTTCGGCACAGTACTGAAGGAGTCTGACGAAAAATTCATGGGCATCCTGCTGCCTGCCAAGTCCATACGACAGATCCAAGAGCTGTACTACATGTTGCATAAAATCACTTCAATTCCAAAGAAATAATTCGGCAAATAAGATCCTCACGTGTCACCAAACAAACAAGACATAAGGGAATGCAAGTCGTTAGGAAAAAATAATTAAGGAACCACTAACCTATGCATAACGATCACCATCTTTTGTTCACTTGCACCCCTCTTCACCATTAACTTCACAAATTTATCAAAAAGAGTGGGCAAAGTAAGGCAAATGTCGGGGAGCTTACCCTCAATGTCAAGGCACACAAGGCTCCAGTGAAAAAATTGCTTGAAGGGCGGAGTTGACAAAAAAACAATTCCGGATTTTAACAAATCTATTGATTGAAGGAAAAATTAAAAAAAAATCATGTTCCATAAGTCGAATGAGAGGAACAATCGGTGAGTTAACACCGAATTGATAAAATTTCTTGCAGTGGAAGAGGACAGTGAAGCAGAAGCCCCATAAAGAGAGACAGAAAACATTGGCGGCCGCTTTTACGGAAGGACCGGTTTTGCCTATTACTTCTGTGTTGACACCATTGCTAATGGCAATGAGTGTTGACACCCTGTTACACCGTCACTTAAATCCCGACAAACCTCTTTCATCGAAAAAGTGTTTTTACATTGTAATTTAAGTCAAAGCAGTTTCTACTGTCGAGGAAGCCGGTGGATGCCAAGCACACGAGATAACGTGAGCGTTAAAATAACCTTACATGCAGCACCCTCGGAATGTACTCACCCTCAAAAAGCAGTCGTCTTAGACGACGAGATTGAACCTACACTTCTTCGCTCGGTATAATAACGACACAACACGTTGCTGCATCGAGGGGGGGAGCCCTTGAGCAACCCGTCCAACAGTTTTTGATGAGAGCAGGTCGAGTGCAGTTTACAAATTGGCAGCATGTCGGAATGACAATTAATGTTCCTCGGCAGCTAAGGTTGGTATGCGATGCTAACGTTTAAAAAAACCATGCAATAAAATTCCATTTTGCAAAAAAAAACAAGTAATGGCACATACGAAGTGAAATATTTCCTCTTCATCACACAAGGCCGCATTACTCGAATGGCAAATAAGGGGGGGGGGTATTAAAAAAAAATTACAATGACATTTGTCATTTTCAGTCTGCCAAATGACACTGTCTGGCGGCAAAAGAGTTCTTTTTGGCTGCAACACTACATCAACTATCAGTTTTCTACGAGTTTGACAGGGTAAAAAATATTTGGCATTAAATTGCTGCCCCACACACATACACTTGTGAGCAGGAAAACTAGTCCTGGTGTACATTAGTTCTACACAAACTCTGAGAAACACGGCTAGGAAAATCAAGAACATCAGCGCTTTGAACTTGAAACACAATCAACTTAAATGTTGGGTACCTGGGCGTAATCAACATTAACCCAACAGCAGAAGGAGTTGCAGTAGCTAAAAAGCAGTCACAGACAATAGCGTTAACTCGAAACTCCAACCTAGAGACAAAACACAATACACACAACCTATTAGCAAGTCTATTAAGAAACACAATCAACTAAATGTTGGGTACCTGGGCGTTATCAACATTAACCCAACAGCACAAGGAGTTGTAGTAGCTAAACAGCAGTCACAGACAATAGCTTTAACTCAAAACTCAGACTTGAGGTGTGTCAAAAAAACCAACAGTACTAGGAGTGGCAGTAGCTAAACACTAGTCACAGCCAATAGCGTAAACACAATTTCGGCCAACTAGTCGCCCAGATTCACAAAAGGGAAAACAGCAAATGTCTCAGTCGTACTTTTAAATGCATGGACTGCAGCAGGGCACCACCAAGTGTTGAACAGTCGTACATCAGTTCCATCCATTGAGAGTGGAGGGTGCAAAAAAATTCTTCCGGAATGTAGACACCAACCTGAGTATCGGAAAGCATAGAAAGAAATTGTCACTGCGGAGATCACTAGCCACAGGCGATAGCAACACTTTCTAAAAAAATGTCAGTCGAAGCCACATTTTTTAGTCTTGTTGCATGCAGTTTCCCCTCGTTTGCCCCGTGATTTTTACACCTCCCATTCCAACACGTGAACATTTAAAGAGAACAACAAATTTTTTTTCTACAATTTTTTAATTTCTCTTCATCCGTTGCAAGGTTCCCATGAAGGCGCCGATATAGTCGAGGTGATCCTGGAGGAAGCTTTGCAAAAACACGCGGCAGCTGCGGATCGCCAACGTTTGAAGACTTCATATCTCGGTGATGACGAGAACGACGACAACATTGATGACTAACTGTATCCTGTAGCAACACAACGGTTATCATAAATCGAACGCTGTTCATTAGTGATTCAATAGCTAAATGAACAAATCACGTGATATTTCCGAGAGGTTGAACACTCGAAAACATCTCGTATCGGCTGAAAAAGTAAGTCAGAAATTTTTTGTCAGGTAGGGTAATGTCCTTGTCTCTTTCAAAAGGAACTGAAAAAGAAATGACAAAAGTGTTTTGGGAATGGGGATGATGCACTAATAATGTAATTGTATTGTTTCAAAGACATGCTTGTGAAAAGTGAAAAAAAATGAACGGGGAACATAGAAAAAATTTAATTTTTTGCTCATCGCTTTTTTCCTTGCCGTAATAACACATACGAAAGTAGCTTTCCGCTTTAAAAAAATCTTCAATATGTGTTGCTTTTCCAATTCCGCTAGAAAAGACAATAAGCCTCAAAAATGGTGAATGGAAATAAATGCGCCAGATAGAAAGAAACATTTAAAAAAGGCGAACATGGCCGTGAACGGAATAATTTCTTGCCTCGTGTACAATGTGTCACCAGCTTCCCAATGCAGTGCACCTATTCAAAATCCGTCATACCATTTCACGAAATTATTCGTATAAATGAGTAAAATTAAGCGCCACAAGGCCCCCTATAAAACTAATAGCCGAAACATGACAAAAATAAAACCAAACAACAATTTCCGACGAAAAAATAATGTTTTTAACTACGAACGCTTTACCGGTAAACTATAACCCAAATCAATTCCTTATCAAGAAATATCCTTCACTATGGCTGTTTTCGAGATCGCAGACTCAAACAGTTATTGGACACACCACCGGCCGACGGAGAGGCTGCGTACTGCGGTGGCGGTCTTCCAAACGACGAAGACGACGAAGTCTCCTTTTGGCTGGTTGACGCTCGCCTTCAACGGCTGGAGATTCGACCGTGGAGCCCCTTAGTTCTTCCACTGCGGGGCACGTCTCAGGTCTCTTTCGCCCCCAAAAAGATTCCTTCTCCATTCTGTGGGGTTCTGGGCTTCCGCTGACGCTGCTGACGCTGCCACTATTGCCGTCGCTAGAAATGGAGAGAGACCTGAAGATGGGATTTTGACTAACCTCAAAATCATCCTCCCTCTCCTCCTCTGTATCGGTATCGGAACAGGGTGGGGACTGGTCAACCACTACACCACGTTCGGACGACATCATTATGGGCGTAGCGCACGCAGTGTCAACGACATCTCGCAGATGCTTGGCAAATGTCACTGAATCAATGTGACAAAATCCTTCCATGTCGATGGCCCAGGCCAACTGCAAAATTTCGAAGCGCTGCAGTGTCGCCAAAGATGACACGCGTTGAAATTCGGCCAATTTTCCGGCACTGAAGCACGAGTACAGGAAGTGTAAGTCAAGCTGACGGCACCTCCTAGCTAAATAGCGGAGAAAGTCGACAAGCGTCTCCCAAGCCAAAGTCTTGTAAGCTGAAAAGACAAGACATACAGACATTAGTGAAAAAGTCAGTGGCACTTTGAATCACAAGACTGAGTTTACCTAGCCGACAGACTTCCAGGTAAAGAGAGTAGTCGCAAGCCGCCTTAAATAATGAAACGGCCGAAAGCAACTGATGATGGCGGAGATAGCTTTTTCCCAACACTGCCGGAACCGCGCACGCCGTACACATTAACTCCATTTTGTGGAGGTCCACCTCGTGCGCCGTTGTTCGTGAAAGCTCAATGCATTTGCCGTGGAAAAATCGGCGGCAAATTCCACACTGCGCCGCAAAACCGGAGCCGATCACGCACTGACATTGTGCAAAGTCGCACAGCAGCCGCTCTGCCTGCGAAAAATTGAAAGCTTTCAATTCCAATACGAGGCATTCCGAAGACAATATGAAATCATGGACATCTTTGCATAAAAAATCACATTCAGTACGGTGATGCAATTCGACTCTATGAGGTATCATGTGAGAATACGGGAAAATGTTTAAAAAATTTATATTTTTTTGTTATATTTCAGGCGCTGAATATGATAACCGGTTGTTTGAAGACCCTCCCGGGAATTCACAGAACTGAACTGTCTGCGGATGTTGTTGTCAGCAACCGTTTGGAGTCGGTCAAATACGCTGTCGGCTTTGTTATGGTCTACAAAGATAATGAAAAGGGGCTTTATGACTAAGAGTAATTGTGTTATTACCTCTTGGAACATTAAATGCATCAATGATCTATACTGTTATGGAAAATCAATTGAAAATTTTTACCAGCCTTTTTATGAAATCCTGGTAGACAAAGCTAATTCAAAGTACGTCCCAGAAGGTAGCACGCTTACAATTTTTTTCTTTCATCTTAATTAATACGTTTTTCATTTTGTAATAGAACAAATGGAGCTGCATCTTACACCAGGATTAGCTGATGTCAAAAATAGGGATTGGGGTTTGCTTTTCCAGAAGTTTGACGGGCTCATCTTCGTGCCAAATGTCGTGTGCCAAGCTCGTTTACCCGAAGATGAAGAGTTCGCTTGATCGATCGTGCAAACTCTTCATCTTCAGGAAAGTTTCGTAAGTCTTAAGACAAAGTGGAGGTTCGGTGACAAACTGTAATAAAAAAACATGTAATGGGGACCCGTTACCTCCTCACCTATACAAAAAACACACGAGAAGAAAGAAAAGAGGCCTTTACCGCCGACAAATTGTACCTCCGGCCCAGGAAATATTCTTCCCCGTGAATAGACCACTCACAGAAGATCTGCTAAACATCCACCATAGATATGAAGAAAGATTCGTGAGTCAACCTAAAAACTCGCTGATTGACCTGATTTCAAACATAGAACGCCATCTCTCACCCTTTGAACTATACTATGTTTCACTAAAGAAGAGGACATTGTGTTGTCAATTGAGGCGGAAATATTGGATAGCAGGAATTTTTCAACTATTTAAAAATTTCAAAGATATATGTATTCCCATTTTTTAATGCCAGATATCGATTAATGGTAGAGAATTTGAAGATCAAGAAAAAATAGTATCGCGATGCTGGGATTTACGAACTCGTACAAAAAGTCTGCAAAAACATGGATGATTTCCTTGAAAACCAATTAGGGTTCTTAGAGTTTCCCATCGAAACAGCGCAAACCATTTCTGCAATTGATGTCACAATGACATTTTAAAAAAAGAGAAATTTGAATGTCGTCACAACTCTCGTTGCAACTCTCATCGCAATATGTGTTGCCACTGTGTGCGTATACTCGTCGAGATTGGCGTAAAACAACAAACAAACTTGTTTCGTGCAAATCATATGGAGATCATTCGGCTAACAAAAAAAATAAATTTCTAGATTCCTCTAATTAGATTTCTATTGGTGCTTGCTTCACAGATCAATTACCACTTATTTATAATTTTCCTTCTTCGCGTACAACAGAAACAAATGATTTTGTTATGGAAAAGTGGGAGTTATGGTTTTTTATTTAAATTGTAAACATTTACCAAAATGTTAACAATAGTAATTTAGTTATAACACACAGAATAATGTTTTATGAATCTAGTTTGATGTAGGGCTATCACAGAATTCATCTACGTGCTGAATAAAATGAATCAATGGAACAAACAGCGTTGTCCAAAAACTATAGCCATCTCAAGTGACGTAGATTTGGTTACCTAGCTCGATGGTTCTTCGAGCTTTGTCATTAAATCATTAAGCATTTCAAAAATGAAAGCCAAGATTTACAAAAGAAACCGAAGACAGATAACAAAGTCCCGTTCATGATGCGTAAAGAATATTCTTAAAGTGATCTGAATTTCACAGTAAAAGGCGAACAATTTCTTTGATGATATATTGTTTAAAGAGTCGTTTTCTAGCTCAAATGGATAATTCTGGACACCCTTTCATCGGTTATTCACAGTGAAGAAGATAAACATCTGTGTTATCTTGGCGAATTAGAAATCTATGATTCTTCCACTAATTCTTCCAACCCTGACAAAACCAATAATCTACAAGATTTTGAAACCGATGATTCCTCCACGTAATTAGTGCTTTTTATTAATAACACACTAAACGGAGTATCTACTTCCATATTTTTTGTCATTTTCCTCATTTTGCCTTTTGCTGAAGAAACCATCATCATCATCTTGGTTGGCATCATCTGGAAAACGCTAGCGAAAAGTCTTTTTGAGTTGAGATTTGAGTCTGTGGCCACCATCTTCATTTTGAGTGAGTTATCAAGAAGAAAAGATATCATAAGAATTGATTTGTTAAAATAAAAAATTTAAATTTTGTTAACAAGAAATTAGTTGCAAACTTGCAAAATATTTTCACTTTATGTTTCATTCAGTTTTTTAGGAGAGCTCTGAAGTCAGAATGAACAACAATTAAGAAAAACAGCAGTCAAGCGGACGACTTTGGACGACTGACCATACAGTGACAAAAAATGCGGTCCTTAAAAAATCCCCTTGGGTTGCGAGGTTCCGGATAAAAGATTAAAGGAAAACACTGAAAAGGGAAATATCCCTAGAAGTTTATGTCATGATTAATAAATAATTTCGTAAGATTATCAGCTCTAGACAGAAAAAAATCACATTTAATTTAAATGTCGGATAAGAGCCACTTCTCCAAACCAACCGCTCGGAATGGCTCCAAGACACAATAACAATTTTGGTAGCGATCTGTCACCTGATATTTGGATAATGTTTCATGTAGTACGAAATTTTTCTACTAGGTGGCTTAACAAGCGATTCGCCATTCAAAGAGGCGGTTTTGGGTGTTTTTTATTTAGCGGAAATCGTCGCTGGGGGTTCTAAAAATAAAAAAATATATGGGTTTTGTGCATAATTTTTCGCTTAGTCAATTGCTAAAAATCGCAATCACCTAGCTTTTGTAGTTTGGGAGAAAATTAAAAAAAAACTGAGAGGGGGTAGCCGAAATTTGGAACAAGTTGGTAACAAGTGTTTTAAAGTAACAAGTGTTTTGCGACGCAACTGGCCAAATGACCCGCAGCGGTCGCAAAGGGATTAAAATTCATGACTGGATGAGATAGTTGAGTAACTTGCATTTCGATGTTTCACACGGAGGAGGGGGGAGAGGGTGGGTAAATGTGTTCAGATTTGGAAAAACTTGCAACACAAACGGAAACCATTCAGTCAACTTTCAACTGTGACATGTGTAGACTTGTTTTATTCTTTATCTCTGGGCCCATTAATCGGTTTGTGCATCATGGCTGAACACAGTCAGTGCAGCAAAGACGTGTTGCTATTTGAAAATATCTCAACGCCGAGATATTAAATTGAGGACGCAAAGAAAAGGCCGAAGGAGGCTTACCTTCCAAAACCAGGTAATATTTCCTTTATTTAATTTTCTCTCCAGTCCACCTATCGCAAATCGCTTTCCGCATAAAGTGAACGGACAAATACGAATAATGTCTGCGACGGAATCACGGGAGTCGCGTTTTTTTTTTTAATTTATGCGCTCTTGCTCTACTGGTCTCTTTTTTTTTAATGATAAGACAAATTTGTGATTTCGATTCATGTTTTTTGGGGGGTTTTTATTGCTGTACATTGTTCCCGTTAATCCTGTTTCTGATCCTGAGCAAAGTAACTCGTTATAATAGTTCTCACATAATTTTTTTTTACCATTTTCAATAATTACATCATTGTGTTTCATGCATAACACGGCGTTCCGCATATGTTTTTTTGACATTGACTTTACTTTCTGACTTTTTTCACTTTGACTTTTGCTCCAATTTATTAGGTTCAAAATTTATTGTGAAATGGACCGATCCCAAATATTCCAATGACTGGCGAGCGGACGGATACTTGTGGCGCCAAAGATCAGGGAAGAAAAAAATGAAGACCCTTCACAATGGAAAACCATTTTTCAAGTTTTATTTCAATTTACGGATTAATCAAGGGGAGGAGGCCGAGGCGTTTACAAGTGAATTCAACAAACGTGCCTACGTGCATGAGGATTACCCAAATCAAGTGCTTGTTATTTACGATGGTGACGAAAAGGTGGTGAACAAAAACTATTCTCACGGAAATTCAACCCGTAAAGGAAAAACAGACAAGCCGTATTTTCGAACGGCACCATCTGTATTAGAGACTGCGAAATCGAGGCCAAACGAGCCCCCTTCAAAAGTTCACGGGGATATTATGGATGCTGCACCCGTAGTAATGAAAATTCAATCTTTTGAAGCATCTCGTGACAAAGAGCAAGTGAGAAATTGCGAAAGATTTGCCCGTGAAAGAACATTAATAAGTAATGATGCCCAGTATAACGCCTACGAAATTGGAATCGACACAAACTTCCTCAGGAAATATGAAATATTTCCACATCTTCACATCGCTTGTTTACACTTTGGTAAGTTATATGTTTTTTTGTTTTTTTTTTAAATAAATATTGTTGGCAGCTATAGCTGTATAGTATACTGTCACGCGAGGGCGTGCTGATGAGAATTTGTTGAAATCCCTTGTCATTGATATAATAATCCTAATATTTATTATTCATGAAATGTTTTTCTCACATCTAGAAATGGCTGACGAGTTTAAAAAACTTTTGAATTGAAATGATCTGCCGGCCATGATAGTGGAAATTGACACAACCTTCGATATAGGGAATTACTATGTACAGGACTACTATGTACAGTACAGCTGGACTAGCGTGCTTCATACATTCGAAGAAGTTACAGGCTTCACACGAGTATTTTTTTAAATATGGTGAACGAAGAAATTCCTGAATTGAAATCGGCGACGAACGTATTATTCTGTTCGGATGAAGAGGCAGCGATTGTGAACGCTCTTGAAAAGGTAACCACTACTTGATGGAAAATAATGTGTTTAATTTATTGGAATATTATATCTTTTCTATAATAGGTTTTTACGAACATTCCGCGTACAAGATGCCACATACACACATGAAAGAATATTAAGCTGAAATTGCGTAGTCTTGGTGTTACCGGAAAATCCTCTTTAAAAGTTTACAAAGATCAGTTTTATCAGCTGATCAATCAAAAGTCCTACGTTGAATTTCGCGCTGTTCTGCGCACCTTTTCACTAAACAACTGGAGTGCTGTAAGTTACATTTAAAACTTTAATCTTAATGTAAAAGGCAGATTTGCTATGAAGTTGGGACAAAAGTTTCTTTATACTGCATATGTGGTATGGCGTATAACTGAGAAATATTTCTGTTTAGGATTTCTCGAAGTATTTTAAAGCCAACATTGAACCAGATATTAATAACATGGGTGTGTGGTCCCTTCAGAAATATGGCGTGAATTTCCATTTTTCGACCAATAGAGCAGAATCGTTTAATGCTCTCGTAAACGTCGTTTTGTGAAGCCAAGAAACTACGGTGAAGATTATATCATTTTGGGAAGTTCTGAACTTGTACGTCGCCAAGTGTTGAGAATAAGAAGAGCTCGGTATAAGATCGGCGAAAGTTAGTTACTGCGGGAAGAGTTTCGTCATTTATATGATATAAACCGTGAAGAAAAACTCAACCCCGATGACGATGAGGACCAGCTCACCAGCACGAATTGGATACGGACCAAATCCAATCTCAAGATGTATTGCTGGTATGATTCTATAATTTTTAATCAGAGAAAATTAGAAATAATCTCTTATTTTTTTTTAGATTGATAAAACTTCGAGAGGATTTCTTAAACAATACACCCCGAGTGCAAACGTAAATGAGAGGGAAAAACTAATTATACTAAACCACAAAATTACCCTTGTCCCGGAACAGAAGTGTTTTTGCGTTACTTCCCTTAGCGGGAAAAAAACACACAGTGACCCTCTTTTCTCCTGGACTGGGAAAAGCTGCTCAGTTCTGCACTTGTTCCTCCACAACGACATGCTCACATATCACAGCTGCTATGATGTCGATCGGTTATGTGCCGAAAGTGCCTGCTAGTAGAAGAAAGATACCAAATGGAACTAGAATGAGGAAAAACGAGAAAAAAAGTCGGATCTGGACTGGGAGAAAAAAAGGGCTCGGAATGATGAAACAAAAAGTCGCAAAATAAAAGGGGTAAATGAAAGGTTTTAGTTTTAATTTATCATCATTTCTAATAATTTTGCGGAATTGGCTACTTTTTCTGAAGAAGAAGATAAACTGTACGAACAAGGATTTGATTCACTATACATGACAGGAAACGATAAAAAGGAGCCTGTGCAGAGTCCTCTGTTCCCACAACCCAACGTAGATCAAAATTCAAATCGACTAAGAAAGGTGTTGTTGATCCATCCGATGAATCAGAAGGCGATCTTTATTTTTACAAAAAGAGTTCGCTTTCATCTCAAGGCAAGGCCGGTCATAAAATCCATCCTTTAGATTTGATAGATACTGAATCCGACGCTGATCACAAAATTCGTTTGGTGGATAAAAGTGCGGCCTCTTATTCCGATGAAGAAGATCCGGCGGATAAAAGTGCTGCCTCTTCTCGAAATGACGACGACCAACACGATCCGGCGGATAAAAAATCTGCCTCTGAATCGTCGCAGTCAAGCGATGACAGTCACCATCCATCTGCGAAGAAAATAAATTTCTCGTCTCTATCAACTGATGACCGCTGCCATGAAATAAAGAAGAAGAGGAAATTAAGGCCGAATAAAAATCGGAAAATTGATGATATGGCACATTTTCGTTCAAACACCCGGAGTGATATTTAACTGGAAGTAGCTAAAGCCGTATCTCTTTTTGATCTTTCGCCCATATCAAACAAAAGGAATGGCGATTCATTACATCCAAGTGAAATCAAAGAAATAGAGAGTGGTTGGCTAAGCACGAAAACGATAAACGCTTCCATAGAACTTCTAAGACAACATTCCCCGTCAATTGGTGCTCTTTATAACTCCCAGTGGGGCCAAACACTCGACTTTGAAGCTGCAAATGGCAGTCAATGGATACAAATTTTGCACAGTACCAACCATTGGCTGCTTGCTGCTAAAGGGTTTGATTCAGAAGATTCCAACCTAGTGCTGGTATATGACAGTTTAATGAGTGGAGATTCCCCAGGACAACACGTTATTTACTGTATTGCGCAGATAACGAAAACTGAAAACAAATATCTCAAGTTAGGTTTAATGGATTGCGAACAGCAGAGGGACTCAAGCAGCTGCGGTCTTTACGCCATAGCATTTGCGACTGCACTTGTTTTTGGAATGAATCCGGCAGAATTGAGATTCGATGTGCAAAAAATGAGACCACATCTAATGGATTGTTGGCGCTCTTCTTCCATTCTTCCATTTCCTATCGTTGGGACTAGGGTTCGTTCGCAATGGCGACCCAAAAAAACTTTGTCATTCGCTGTTTACTGCATTTGCAGGCTTCCGGATGGAGATTCACAATTTCCAAAGTATAGGGTAATGGCGCAGTGTAACAAATGCAAAAATTATTTCCATAAATTCTGCCTTAATATTCCACAATGCACAATCGATTATCGGAAACTGCCTTGGTAATGTATTCGTTGTATTTAAAATCGCCTGTTACAAGCATTTTAAATTCCATTATTTTTTTTTTCATTCTTGATTCAGATATTGGGTTGCTAGATAATAGTAACTAAAAAAATGATAACCGCAACTGTATTTTCATTATTATTTAATTTTTAAACAAACAAGGTGTCTATGGTTTCTATATTTAATTTATACACGAATTACAGTTATTGTAAAATTGGTCGGTTTTAAAATAATGGGGGTTTTGGGGAAAAATTCCACGATGTTGTATTCCACGATGTACCGGCCGGGCCCCCGCATTGTATGGCGAGTTTAAAAAAAATCGAATTCATCGTCACGAAAAGCGGCATGGTAATAGACTCGACCCTCCCAAATCATCATTCGCTGTGTCCGTAGGGCTACACAGCTAGCAGTTCAGTTCATCAACGAAATTGCTGAGAAGGTAACATCAGAAGCAAATCCAAATGCATGTCTCATCAATTTTGTTCTAAAATTCATTTGTATTTACAGCCCAAGAAAGATGATGAAACAGAACTAAGACAGTTGCTTGAGAAATGTGCTGCTACTGCTATGGGCTCTAAGCTGATCAACCAACAGAAAGATTTCTTCTCCAAGATGGTTGTCGATGATGTCCTGATGCTTGATGATCTGCTTCCCCTCAACATGATTGGCATCAAGAAAGTACCCGGTGGAGCGTTGGAAGTGAGTGGACCCTTTTGCATCAAATTGAACTGTAAAACTGACAAATTCCTGTTAAATATTAGGACACGCTCCTTGTGGCTGGTGTTGCTTTCAAGATAACCTTCTCATACGCTGGTTTTGAAATGCAGCCCAAACAGTACACTGATCCCAAAATTGCTCTGCTCAACATTGAGCTGGAGCTCAAGGCTGAACGCGACAATGCCGAAGTTCGTCTCGAGAACGTCGAGGTAATCAACATTTTGGCGATTATGACTCGAATAAAATATTTAACGACACGTCTCTCTCGTGAACAGGAATATCAAAAAGTCGTCGATGCCGAATGGACCATTTTGTACGACAAACTGGAGAAACTTCATTTGAGCGGTGCTAAAGTTGTCCTTCCAAACTTCCAATTGAAGACGTCGCCACCCAGTATTTCGCCGACCGTGACATGTTCTGCGCCGGCCGTGTTCCCTATGAAGATCTTAAACGTACCATGAAAGCTTGCGGTGGTTCAATTCTGACGACTGTGGCTGATCTCGGGGACTCTGTCCTCGGAACCTGTCAACATTTCTAAGAGAGTCAAATTGGCGGTGACAGGTATATAATCAAGTTATCATTTGGTTCTTGACCCATTTTACTATTTAATTATTCTATTTCGATAAGGTTCAACCTTTTCAAAGGTTGCCCTCAAGCCAAAACTTGCACCATCATCATTCGTGGTAGAGCTGAACAGTTTATGGAAGAAACTGAACGATCCCTTCACGATGCCATCATGATTGTCCGTCGAGCCAAGAAGAACGATGCCTTTGTTGCTGGTAAAAATGAAATTTATCGAACTGTGAATGTCAATGAGTTTTAATTGATTTGATTTTTAGGTGGTGGAGCTATTGAAATGGAATTGTCCAAACATCTCCGAGATGTTTCCCGCACGATCACCGGCAAAGAGCAGATGCTCATCAGCGCCATCGCTCGAGCACTAGAGGTCATTCCAAATGGCAAAATGGCATCGAAAGTGAAGCAAAGCAAGAGTGATACGGGGAATCTAGGGAAAACTAATTCTAAAAAGAGCAGGAAATCAGAAAAGGGAAATGCTTTGAAACAGGAGCTGAGGGCGAAAATAGCTAAACTTGAGGGGGAGAACGTGCTGCTGCACGAAAGGAACGTCGACCTGACTGTAAGTATTGTAACTAGTAAGATTAAGCAGAGGTTTTAAATACTTTTTTTGTTATTTAGAAAGAATTGGCCGAGTCTAGGAAGAATCTTGAAGAAAGTAAACTTTCCTTAAGTGCAGCTAAGGAAAGTGTATTGCAGTTAACACTTCAGAAGCACGTGCCAATCTTTGCTGGGGTATTACCTCAACCGGTTGCTGATGTTGTTGCTGATGTGACTGTGACTGAGGAGCCTGTGGCTGACGATGATGAGTCGTCTCGGGACTCAAATGATGACGATTCGTCGTCCTACGACGAAGAAAAGGTAACCAATAGATATACCTAAAGTTGTAACACGATAAAAGTCATTAATATGTATACCATCAGGGCTGGGAAGAAAATTTCTTCGACAAGCAAACTCTAGCAGACCTACAGCAAGAAGTTGATGACGAGCTGGCAGCCAAGAGGAAAGCCCTCAAAGTCTTGCGAAAGCAAAACAAGCCACTGGAGTATACACTCCAGTATACTATAGCTGAATACTTGTCAAAGCTGATGAAGTCAAAGTGGTCCAACCAGTTTCTTGTGAAACACAAAATGACTAATGAGCCTTCGAAGAGGGGAGCAAGCACAAAGGTGCCCATGAGCAAGAGGGAGAAAAAATTATTGCTTAGTAAGTTATTTTCATTTATTACCGTAGAATTTACCTTGCTAATAGTGAGATTTTTGCTTTTCTGTAGGCACCATCAAGAAAGCTTGGTCAAAACTGGAATCTGTGGACATAGATAGGGCTGCGCCCGTATTGGTTGGCCGAGTTTTCAACAATGCGAGACCGAAAATCAAGCTAAACTAAAGTATATTTGTGTTGTTAACAATTGTTTGCAATACAAAACATTGGTTAAGCTACTTACTTGTCACTTTTAAGTCTTCCATTGATCGGTCACTTTCAAGACAACATTCGTTGCTGCTGCGTTTACTTTCATTGTGGCACTTGTGGAACCTCTATTGGCCATGAAACGCAACTCGATTTCAAATGATTTCTCTCTATTGTGATTTGAAACATGTTGTTTCGACCTCTTTTTTTGGGAGGGAAATTCAATAAGCTCTGCTGGATGTGTGCATGTGGAGAATGGATCTTGAGAGGGGATCTTGATAAACTGTTCCCTTTTTCAATTGTGAGAAGCTAGGAAGAGACCGGTCAAGCATTACTGAAGGGATCTTGGGAAGCCGTTCCCTTTTTAATTATTGCACATCTGAGAAGAGACCGGTCAATCATGGACACAGTGATCTTTTGGGGAAACTGTTCCCTTTTCAATTGTGAGAAGCTAGGAAGAGACCGGTCAATCATCATCAAAGGGATCTTGGTAAGCCGTTCCCTTTTTTCAATTTAGGTTTTTCAGTGAAGAGACCGGTCAATCAATGATGATGGAGATTTTTGTATTTTTATTGCAATATTGTACCATAACCATCAGCAGACATGCCTACATCAAAATGAAATGAAAAGTTATATTTTGTTGGTGGTTGTTTCTGCTTACGCCTAGTGGTGGCTTTGTTAGTGGAAGACTTCTCTTTTCTTAACATCTCATGTCGTTTTTTGGTGGACTGGCCGTTTGATTCAGATGGACTGTAGCCTGTTTTGTGCATTTCTGCTGCGGTCTGCATGAAACGCGCAAAGCCATCCTTTTCGTTTCTCCATTTTCTATACAGTATGAAAGTGCTTAGATATCCCAGCAAATGATGCTTGCTCCTGTTACTAATGGGCAAAGAAGCCTTAACATGATGCCACATGCCTGGAACAATAAAAGCGAATTCATAACACTTTTTTTTAGAAATAATGATGTTTCTAGCAGTGATAACTACCTTCAACGGTGTTAGTATGTGCCCCGGTGATAGGATCTTTGTAAAATTGGTCGTGATTGACTGTCATGTGGCTGTAGTCGTTGTAGTTCCTGGTTAATAAACGTAAGTGGAGAGGAAAATGTTTAAATGTAATGTTAGCAAAGCAGGCGATATGGAGCAATAAACTTACTGAATGTTGTGGTATGATTTCCAACAATCGGAATAAATGATTGTTCCAGGCAGAATCCACTGCTTTATTAGAGCTAGTAGAGTAGCTTCCGATCGATCGGGAATCACGACGAGAAAACATCTGCCTGTCTCTCTCTCGACACCTCCGAAAATCCATGATCCATCGACATGTTTGCCACGGTTATATTTCCCTATGACAGCAAACAAGACAAATTTATAATAATCAAATCAAGTTGTCGCACACGCTACTTGCTTACTTTTGCCCAGCTTGCTTTCGTCGATCTCTACTTCCTTATCAGAACCACCTATCGGTTCTGAATTATTGAAAACCACTTCGATGGCAACATCGCGGCAAAATGAACTCCAATCCACAACAGTTTGGGGTGACAGAGCCAACTGCTCTTCGATTTGAGAGTTCCCCTCACTGATCCACCAAAGGTAAACGAACACCAAACTTTCATGCAGCGTCAGTTGTGAATGGGAAAACCAGGTATTGGTTCGACAAGATCTCGAGCTGCCACAATTCACTTTTTTCCGTCCGCCCTCTACTGCGATCTTATTGTTGCACGTCATGTACACGCCATCTTTCGATCTGCATGGCGGAAGATCATAGTAATTAAAAAATGACACAAACGCGCACGATGGCGTTTTATTTCATGAACACTTGTCAGCATAATTACCTCGAACGATACTGCAGTGTGAGACTACCTTCACACTTCAGGCACTTCAAACAAGAGTGGTCGATGAAACCTACGTCGATAAGATACCAAAAAAAATCCTCCTTTGAGAGAAGCGTCGCAAGTTGTGTAATCTTGATGCTGTTCCACTTCATGTTTTCGTAAGAGAGCTGTTGACGACCTTGTTTCTCTTGACGACTACACTTCGACACAGCCTCAGACAATACATAACTATATTGCTGCAAAACAGGAGAAGAAAATTCTAATAAATCAGCTTCGGAGACTTTCCTGTTTGGAGCAGCCATTGTGATAAAGAGTTACTATGATAATAAACCGAGAAGAACGCTTATATAAATGGCACAAATGTGTACTGACAAAGGAAACTAAAGAATAACGCCAAGCGCAAAGCAATTATGCGGCAAGTAAGCATACAATGAATACCCGCCATAAGCGGTTATGAAGCTGGAGGTGGGGATTTTTAGTCTATTGAGGAAAATATTAAACATGGCGTCACAAGTGGTGTTAGACACAATCCAAACTTTGCATGAGCTTCAGTCTTTTCCTATCGGAACTATCAAACGGCTGAGTTCTACGTTAAAATCACACATCAATGCATGGGGCAACAAAGAATCGTCAAACGCCGATTTCAATTTATCGGCGACCGAAGTGGACAACACCATCAATGAAATGAAGATTGCCAAAAAAGTTGTGGACGACTTGTCTAATTGGGCTCAACTTAAACAATTAGAAGGAGGGGTAAGTCGAGCAGTTTACTCTGAACAGTTTTTAAAGTGAAAATGTGTGAGTAATGTCTATGGTTATATGATTTTCAGGTAGAAATCGTCGAAACATTTCAGTTAGTGAAAAATTGTTATCTAGCCAAAAGGTTTCATGACGCTATCCTGGAAGATGCAAACATGTGTTACGATATAATTGCAACTATGTCGAAAGTCGCTGAAGAGGCATCTATTTTGACAAATTCAAATAACGATGACGAAAATGGCAACGAGGGGTCTTCCCAGATAACCGAGGCTTCTCCTACGACAAGAGATACTTGATTTTTTGATCATTGCTTCCTTTCCTTACTATTTTGATAATGTAATAAAAGAAATGCTAAAAAAGAACAAACTTGAAAATTACAATATTGCAATTGCATTGAACTCTGTGGTACACTTTTTCGAACAACCGACTGAAAACGTTTAAATTCTAAAATGCGTTTTTGTGTGAATCATTTATCCGGTGTCAACAATCCGTTGACAATCCGGTGACAAATTGTAATCACTATAGGTGTAGTGGTTACAATATTGAGACGATCTGGTATAATATAAGCTAGCAGTTCAAGTCTCGGGTGCAACATTTCCTTTTTTAATTTATCAGAATTGTTTTACTATTTAATCACTAACTTTGCCGATGCAAGCGGCTGCGTAGCGGATAAAGAGCGGAGCCCGCGCTGCATAGGCAACGTTGCCAAGTGAGAATGTATTTTTTTTTGGGGGGGGGGGTGAGGTTTTCATCAAGATTATTAGATTATATTACACCGGATTATGCAATTAGACTAAAATAGAAAAGGTTTAAAACGAGCAGGTTTACTACAGAAATTTAGAAATTTCAACAGACAAGAAAATTTGAATTGATTTTAGGCCAGGACAATAGCATACTATGCTCTTGATTTAGTGATTATTCGATTACTATTTATTTTCATTATTTTTTTAAATAATTCTATGCCAGGAACAAGTTATTTGAGAAAAGAGCAAACTTTGGAATCAAAACATTCAAATTGTATTGAATTTTTGGTACACTTGGCAACAATGAGTCCAAATTCAAAGCAAGCAGACGACAACCAGTTTAAACTCCAGTCATTTCATTTTCGCTGCTCCATGAGGGGAGGTTGTGTTCGTGACCGTCTCCATTTTTTTTCCAATTTTACCATTTGTTTTGCCCATTTCGCCTCGTTTCACGATGCAATAAAAACAAGGACGAACGAATAAAAGATGCACAACCATGATTACAATTGTGCATTCATATACGACATAAAACAAAATTAAAAGATTACCAGCAGCCTTCAGTGTAAAATGGATGGACTAGTACTAGGCTAAGTTAAAAACATGGTAAATAAATACAATGAGCTGATGTCTGCACACATGCAAATTAACGTGTTGCAAATTTTCCAAATTGAAAATTATTACTTTAAATTTTTAAATTGATTGAATTAAAGTATTAAACAAACATTTCGATAAGTTAGGTTATAAAAAAAGGAAAGAAAAAATTGACTCTATATGTAAAACTTAACATCATTACATTATTTCAGTCCAGCGTGTTATTCCCTCCTACTTCTGGCAGCGCAACGGGAAAAATTTGTAATTGAAAAAGAATCAGAAAATATTAATTCAGTTAAATGAGCTTAAGGTCGATTAATATATATTTAAAAATTCAAAACCTAGGAAAATTGTCTACAACATAACTGCAATTAAAATAGACCCGATTAAAGATTCCCTAAAACGGTAAAACAGCATCGCTGTTGGTGTGGCACGAATTGGTTACCGGGGCGGGCATATCAATCATATTAATACAATGTAATAACTTTGATGTGGATGTGTGGGTGAGGGGTCCAGAGCGTCGCTATTGCATTCCGGAAGTAATGAGGCGCTCTGGGTTGAAATCCATGTTCATCCAATAGATTAAATGAGCGACGTCTAGTGGCGGAGTGAGAACAACACATATGATGACTCCATTGTGAGCTCAATGGAGGGCATTTCTAACGGTGAGGTTATGGGACGGGAATTGCTTGACTACGATGTTCCATGGCTGAAGTGTAGGACTTAACGGAAATACGTTAAAGACTGAGTACGCCGACCAAAAAGCTCAAGGTCGATCTTTGGACATTCCGACTAGGAGAAATTATAGTCCAGTGGCGGAAGGGTTTGAAAGGTTTAATCGTTAGGACT
The DNA here is from genome assembly GCF_021234035.1 of Daphnia pulicaria. Lineage (NCBI taxonomy): Eukaryota > Metazoa > Arthropoda > Branchiopoda > Diplostraca > Daphniidae > Daphnia > Daphnia pulicaria. The sequence goes on along the minus strand of NC_060914.1, from coordinate 4,242,712 downwards.
TCATGTGGTTGAATTTTTTTTGTAAATATAATATTTTAAATCAATTATTTGCAAAATGTTTTGAACCTTGAAGTTTATGTTTGATATCACTCAGTAAAATAAAATTTGATCTCGTTTTATAAAATTAAACGGAATACGCGCTTGAATTCCATACAGGAATTAAATTTCCATACAAGGGATTAAAAGAGCTGTAGCTAGCCTACCCGGTTGGTTATTAGACGCCCATATCACGTCGCGCAAGTTTGCGCGCAAGGTCGAGAATTAAAAAAGGAAAAATATCATCAGCCATATTTTTTCTTTTTTTTCCATGGCTCCTAAATAGCCCTCCTCTTTTTTGTTTGAGCTCAGCATATCGTTATAAGGGATTCCCTCAATTCTAGACTTTTTATATTTTTGTTTTTGTTGTTCGTGACGTTAGAGAAGCGGGTGGGTGACGTCATTTTTTGGCACAATCATAATAACAGGCTGGGAAAAAAATTTCGAGGTAATAATAAGAGCACTGGTGTATAGTTAAGAAGAACAGAAAAATCTTCTGATAGAATGTCTCCGTCTACCTAACGCCACAAATACCATATATTAATGTCAAAAATCTCTCCAGCCATGAAAAACATAATGCCCAGCCACGATTATGCATTGGGTTACGACATAAAGCAAAATTAAAATATTACCTGCAGCCTGAAGTGTAAAATGGTATATAACTAACACGATGAGCTGAGGTCTGACATCTGCTAACTGCTATATGCAAATTAACTATGTGTTGCCAATTTTCAAAATTGAAAATTATTATTTAAAATTTTTTAAATTGATTGGATTAAACGTACAATTCGATCTGTTGAGTGCAACAAAAGAAAAACAATGGACTCTTTCTGTAAAATTTAACACCATTACATTTTTTCAGTCCACCTCCTAGCAGCGCAACGGGAAAATTTCAAAGTCCGACGAACGATGACATTTTTCGCTAAATTTTGTAATTAAAGAAAAAGAAAATATTAATTCGGTTAAATTATTAGCTCTAAGTCGATAAAAATATATTTTAAGAATAAAAACCTAGGAAAATTTTATACAATTAATCAATAATAATAATAGACCCAATTGAAGATCTCCTAAAACTGTAAAACATCATCGCTGTTGGTGTAGCACGCATTGGTTACCGGGGTGGACATATTAATCGTATTAAGACAATTTATTTCCCTGCGTAATATGGATGTGTGGGCGATTGGTCTAGAGCGTCGCAGTTGCAATCCGGAGGCAACGAGAAGTTCTGGGTTCCAATCCCTGCTCGTCCAAAAAACAATAAGAAGCGCCGTCTAGCGGCGCGTGCATGTAATGACTCCATTGTGAGCTCAATGGAGGGCATTTCTAACGGTGAGGTAATGGTACCTGACTTGCTTGACTACGATGTTCCATGGCTGAAGTGTAGGACTTAACGGAAATGTGCTAAAGACTGAGTACGTCGACCAAAAAGCTCAAGGTCAATCTTTGGACATTCCTTCTAGAAGAAATTCTAGTCCAGTGGCGGAAGGGTGGAAATGGTTTAATCGTTAGGACTTCATGTGGTTGAATTTTTTTTTGTAAATATAATATTTTTAAATAAATTATTTGCATCGCTTGAATTGCTTGATATCGCCCAGTAAGAAATAGAATGTCGTCTTAATAAAATTTGAAGGAATACGCGCTTGAATTCCATACAGGGATTAAATACATTTTAGGCCTACTAATGCAATTGTGTGTTATAAGATCTGTAATTTAGACTAGACTAGACTAGATAGATAATTAGATAGGACTAGACTAGATATCATCAGGTAAAATACTATAGGAAGAAAACGAGATTGTAGACTACAGAATGCTATAAGCAACTTTTGTGAAATGTTCGACTAATACGAATTGTTTTGGTGATAATGAATGCTCATCCAGACGCAAGCTCCCCGCACCTTCTCGCCGTCAAGACCCCCAGACTGGGACTTGGAAAGTGTAAAGGTAAATGTTTTACCAGATATTTTAAGACACTCCTAAAGCCCACTATGTATATTTACAAAAAATTTTCCCCCTATTTTTCCATAGACTGTTATGTATATTGAATGTATTTATGATATGGAATTATCGAGTTTTTTTTTGTATACAAGCTCTGAGTTGAAACTATGAAACGTACATGCCTTACAGCTTGGTACATAGCTAAAGCCGGCTAAAGCAAACTTTGCGGATTGATATCAAAATAAAATCGCAGAGGGCGAAGGGTTTTATTGTTGTTGGAATAAATCCAATCTACCTTGAAACGTTGAAAGTGCTCACAGTATGATACATACTAAAGTGCTAACAATACGAAGCAGAGTCGATCGATGTAATTTCATAATTGCTGCGTCCACGAAACGTGACTGTCTTGTATGGTCTCTTGTTCTATAGTGGCACTGCAACAAGCACCTAGCCGTGTATAACATCAATGATTAGATTAATAGGCCTAGATTTTTGTTCCCGTCATACTGTACTCCACACGAATGTCTGAATGTTGGAACTTGTTTGATAATCATTTGACCTGACGATTTCTGTGATATATACTATACAGATAAGTGCGTGTCGTTTGAAAAGTCTGTGTCTTTCTGCGACGACCCCGTCGAGTTGCATGAAGCCACAACCTACAGGTATTTATTGTCGATGTATGCGCATGACGCTTGTTTTTTTTTTTAAATTGTCACTTCCCACCCAAGATTCCTGTTAATTAATATATCACGGGTTCAGTAACAAACATAAAGGAATCCATGATTATATATGAGACCTGAGATCATGAGAAAAAAATCATGGTGAAAGGAAATTCTTTCCTCACCAAGATGATTTTTTTTTAATTTGCTTTGCGATAACTCAAACGTGAGTTATCGCGAAAAAAGGAAGACACTTTGGCCCGTAAGCCGCCGTGTTAGAAGCGCGGAAACACTCACCGTGTTTCCAAACTTTGTGAGGGTACTGTATATTTCTGTTTTGCGATTCTGAGGAGCCGATGCTAATTACAATTGTCACTACTCGATTACAAGATTTTTTATACAGAAGGACACAGAAGAAAAGGGAATTTATTTTTTTCCCCCATTTTTCTTTTGTTCGCAGAAGATTGGTTTTTATCCACTGAAAGCCAAGTCTTTTATTACAATAGTAAGAAAACTGCGTTTTCCCTCAGAAAACATGTATGTGTTTAGTAGAAGTAGCCTTTTAAGATTAATAGCATGTTTGCTTGTTTGCATGGTTGCATGTTGACACCTCTAATATCATTCTAATATCAGTCGTCGATGATCCAGTGAATTCGATTGACAATCTTCTTCACATGGGTTCACACGCTTTTGCCTTGTGTAGTTACGAGAAGCTTTTTACTTCAAAATATTTCGATGTTATTTATTTGATTATTTCCATATTTGGTCTCGTTGTTACTCGTGAAAAATCGGTTTCTTGAGTAGACCCTACTGTTTTCTGTTTCCTAGGGAATCTCGTGGAACGAATTCGCTCAGCAATCCGATTGCAACGATGCCTTTACTGCTTCACTCGAGTTATATCCAACCTATCGTGCCGACGTCTATGAGCCTGGGATCGTCGACGCCACAAGTCGAAATGACTCCCTGTCCTTTCACCGGTGTGGTGATCAATCGCAACGAACAGAACCTCGATCTCCCAACGCACTCGACACTTTACTAGACGAACTGAATCATTATTCGGAGACCACCAACCCTGTAAGAGCTTTAATGATTTTATTGGGTATACCGATGTTGTTCCTTTCTGTGCGGGGGTTGTCCACAAATTTTGTCACGCTTGAGAGGGAGCGGAAGGAGAGAGCGGATGTAGAAACTTTGGTACACGGCTAATTGCCCAGGGATTTCAGTAACAGCGAATTGCAGAAGCAGGGGTATAGAAATTTCGTGAGCCGCAAAAAATCCAATTAAAGTACTTGCCCCTTGTACCCGACTCCATAAACTTTTGGACCGCTGCCCGTGGCTATTACCGCTTCAATTACAACTTTACCTTCTCAATGGTTGATTTTCCTACCCATTCCATTTTTTCGAAAACGTAATTCAATCCCCTATACCTAGCAGCAAAATCTTCTGTACATGCAGATTTGAAGCCGTATACACCGTAAGGGGTGGCCCAGATATTTATGGAATCGGGTGTACGAAGTAGTCGCATCCCCAAATCCCCGCGATTTATATATAAAAAAGGACTATTCTTATCGTTTTCAATACAAATTTTAAATTTTCTGAGCATTATTTCGAATAAAAACATCATTTTTTTTAAAGGCCGTTGTTTTGGGTGGGTTGGGACAACTAATGTGTCTGACGGACAGCAGTGGGTGGGGCTTGGGGAGGTGAATTTTCATGCCATCCGTGCGTCCCAACTGACCCCATTCTCACCTACTGTATGTAATATTGTATATTGGCGAATTTCTGAATTTCTCCCTGTCCTTATTTCCCGCATCGTTGTTGAAACATAACTAAAGATATTAATATTTTTTTCAGTAAGAATAAGCCAGGAACTTGTTAAAAAAATAGCTAGGTGATACATTGATTGTACACATTGACTTTTTTACATGAACATATTAAACTAGGGCCTAACTTTAACAGCTGTTAATTCCATTGACAAAAAAACAGGACATGGGATCTCCGCAAATTGTCTCTGCCAAGACTGGATCTGGGCAAAGAGAACAAGCAATTCAGCCAACACTTGCCATGCAACCCATTTAAGAAAACCCTGTACCTACGTCAACTTCCTATGCTGAATCTTCCGTTGACAGCGTCGTCTCCAGCACTTGCATCGGTAATCCGACGAGCGGTCGTCGAAGAGCTCCTCCTCCACCTCCACCGCGAACATCTTCTCGATCACCTCTCGCCTCACCTCTTCGTACCAACCATAAGTTCAATCCTCGGCCGTTACCAAGTTTGCCTGCCACAGTGGAAAATAATCACTTTACAATGCCATTGGTCACGACGGTGACGTCGGTGTTGCCCCAGTCTCAAACGCGGAGCACTTCCATTCTTTCAGCAGATTCAAAAGTCGTAAAGACCAATAAAGGTCGACTGCCCGTTCCAACTCAAACCAAAGAAAAATTGGTTGAGTCACACGACGTTCTTTTGAGCTTTAAATGTGCGTCTTCAGCCAATTCTTCTCTTTCTAGAGGAACCAGTGAAGCTGATATCAATAACAGTAAGGATATTGTTTTCTGATCAATTTAGTTGCAATTCCTTACAGAATAAATCGTTTCCTTGTCAACTTGTAACTTTCAGTGATAACTACTTGTGGTGATAGCGGTGTACCTTTAACGCTACCAGGCTCTCCAAAACGGGATACTCTAGAGTCGCGACATCAAGAACTTCTGAAAACCCCAAAACACCTTCAAGAATAATATAATCGATTACAGAGATTCCATGGCACCCAGATTATGCCTGTCCCATCTGTTAGCGAAAAATTGCAATTTCTAGTACCACCTTCACCACAATGTACGGTTCAAGTAGTTAGTGAAGCATATGCTACAACCGAGGGACAATTACATTTGCAGACGGATACGGATAGGTGTGATTCAGAAACAAGTGAAAACAAACATTTGCAAAATATTGAGAATCAAGCAATGATAAACGTTGTTGCAATCGATAATAGAACCCCACAAAATGTAAACCAGTCTAAAGATCATTCAATTGAAACCAAAGATCAACAGTAAAATAAAATGGACCCCACGCCATTTTTGGTGTGCGGTCCTTGAAATGGGATAAAGTTTCCCCCTTTTCGTCATTTTCGTCTTTCGCCGTTAGGCCTAAGGGCAAAAGATGGGGTGGATAGGCAGCAAGAAAAGGGTGAAAAGGGGGGAAAAGAGCAAACTTCATCCCATTTCAAGAACCGCCCACCAAGGACTATTGCTAATCCCTTTTCTCTACTTAGTATTTTATCAGCGTTAATAGGAATTTTATACACCCGTATAAATGTTAAGCTATGAAAGCAGCTCAGAGGAGATTCATTCGTGAATTTTATTTCTTTTAATTATTTGTTTGATTTTTCCATTGAATTAAAAAAAGTTATAGTCCCCACGAATCAAAATATGTAAAAATACACCCACCGCAATTAATTGCTGGATGACTCCCCTTTATATGATTTTGTCAGGCCTTGTGATTTATTCTTTCTTTGATAAAACTGTACATTTCAATTACAAATGTTTATATTATTGCAGATTCTGCTCTAAATTTTTATTTAATTGACTGCTGATATTATTTGATTGATTTAAGCCAAACATGAGAAATGCAATCTGGATAAATAACATTTACAGTATTTCTCTGAAGTAGAATGATCACCCTAGCTGCTACTAATCTACTTCGTTATATTCTCTACAATGGCAAAATAATTAAAAAAAAACTTGGAAAAAAATAATTCGTTGCATTTTAAAATAAATTAAAACCAATTCGCTGTGAAGATCATTGTTTTTAGTATCCCTTGGCGGTGATCCGTTGACTAAGCCTAAAAAAATGGGGGGCATTACTAATAATATCCAAGGGCCAAGGCTTTATACACCATAAAAATGCAATGTAAAATTGAACAAAAAAAATTGAAGAAGAATTTTGAACTGAAAGCAACTACAAGTAATAACTACTTTCAACGCTTTTGACTTTCAATGTTCGTCGCAAGATTTAAAAAATATTTCTTTTCATCTCACCCCTGCAAACGCGAAATTTCTATCGTGATCCAGGGGTAGAGCCCGTGGTAGAGCTCAGTGACAACGGTTGAATCCGTATTGAAACATTGGGAATCGTTCTCGTATAATATTTATGATAATCACGTTCGTTTCTTACTAGGCGACAGGGAAAAGGCTGACCATAATAGCCTTCATTAAAGATCACCTTTGAAAGGCTCCATTGTCACGACGATCCGCATAGTCTACCTGTAGTTGCTTTGCAGCCGGGAAGTATTTCCGCGAGCCTTTTTACACCAGCCGTTTCCTCTAAACAATGCTGACGGAAGAGTCCAGACGGTTTTAAACATTCCTTTTTTTGTAGCTTATTTGTTGAAAATGGTGGGGCGAAACTGGACAGGCAATGTATTTGATTGGACATTGCCAGTTTAAGTCGAATTGATCTATAAAAATATAGATAGACTGCTTAGTCTATCCTTAATTCATTGATAATTACATTTTACAACATTTGTTAACAAACAGACCACTTTTAAACAAGCAATCCACTACTCAACAGAATCAAAATCCCGGACCCCCTTTTTTCCCATTCCGCATTATGGGATATAGAAATATGGAAAAATACAGGCCTATCCAATTATTTACTTCGAATCGCCTGTTTTTTCTGAAGTCAAATATTCCCTGCCGTTCAGGAGATATTTCATGTTAAAGTTTCGGTTTATTCAAATTTTGACATTTTTTTTTGGGGGGGGGGAGGGTTGTCTTTGGTATCCCTTTTTTTGGGAAAAAACGACCCTTAAAAGAACTAATTTTCCCAAAAGTTTGATTGGCCACTCCTCAACGCAAATCCAAAAGGAAATCTTTTTTTTTGATTTCTTTTGCCGAGTTATTAGCAATCTAGTGAAGGGCTCATTTGGCCAATTTCCCACCAAGCCTAGTCGCCATTTTGTATCACCTCTCCCTCGCACTCCTGGTGGATTACAGCCAAAGCTACGCGTTCTTAGACTTCACTTTATACCAAGGGATATGCTATAGGCTCTCTCATATAGTCTAGCGGCCAGTATTTTGAAGCCCGAGGTGCAGAAAACTCGTATGCTTCGGTTGTCATCCACCAGGGATTGCATTATGTTCCGGCCCCCCTCTTTCCAGCCCATACCTTTCCAGTCCTTTTTTTAATGGTCCCGGTAATGCGTCTGAATGGGCCGGAAAGGTAATGAAAGAAAATTCAAAAAGAAGGGAACCAAAAACTCATCGAAAGAAAAACAAATCTTATCTGAAGAGACAATGCTGACAAATACTTTTATTTGAGCCAAGAGCCAAACCAAAAACTCATAAAAAGAAAAAGTAAATCTAATTTGAAGAGACATCAATTTCTGAATCTTCTACAATTTGAAAGCGATTGCCGGCCTTATTGTAGTTATCGTATAAGGTGGCAACTTTTTCCAGCAATAACTTTGATGGGAGGTCATCATTGGTGTACGGTCCCATAATACAACAAGAGCATCCTGTAATTCTTGGCAAGCCTTGTTTCTTGTTCTGAGGTTTTCGCCTTGATCCATAGGTTTTGGCTGCAGGCTAATAAGAGTCGCCTCGTAGTGGAGATGATCGAAGATTGGAATAAGTTGAAAGCACCGTGGGTCGTTCCAAGCGCATTCACCTAATCATAACCGCGCCGCGATCTCTCGGATTTTTTTTTAAATTTTGTGTGTGTGTAAAAGAGCACCATCCGATATGGTCACTCCAAGTTTTTTTTTATTAATTAGGAAAAAATTTATGGAATTTTGAAAATCGGTTTTTTCAGTTTCCATTAACTTTTTTAATTTTGCGCGTTTTTCCTTTTTACAAATGAAGGCTTCTCATTACAATTTAATTTTTTTACATATTGTTATTTTATAGAGCAGTACACATTTTAATTAGAATAAAATAATATTAATGATCTGGTGTTGACAAAAATGTTTTTTTCGAACACACCTTCTGGAATAAATTTTTTTTTCTTCAAAATACGATAGATAACATTCCAAACTACAAGTGATATTAATTTTGCCGGGGTTATATTTCCCATTCTTTGTATGAATTGATTCAAAGTCAACCCGCTTTTGAATCAATTCCTACATTTCAGGGACCATTTCAAGTCGTTTCCCCACCCCTTCAAATCCAAAACCGACCTTTTCAAAAACCGTCCCAGCTCCTCCCCTCTAGTCTTTGTTTGAAATCCCCTGCGGTGGTTTTTCTCGACAGGAGGAAACGGTGATTTCTTATTAGAACGATTTGAAGATTGACTGTGGAATGGGTCCCATTCCACAGGCAATCTTGATGATCGTGACATCAGAAAAACAAAAAAGACGGGGCAGGTGGTTGGCATTGGCCACAACTTCGGAATTGTCCAATATGTTTTTTTGACTTCATTGGTGCTCCATATTCGTCGCACGCATCACAAAATTCGGACCCCATTTTGACATTTGAAACTGATCCGAGATGCCCAGGATTTTGACAGTGAACGGCGTTTGGTTCATGAAAAAATACAATTTTCTCAAGAACACCACTTGACGTATTTGAATGGCCACTTTTCATGACAGGCAAGGAATGTAGTATAACGCTTTCTCCTTACACTAGAACATTAAAAAAAATTTAAAATTTGATCAAAGACGTGGTCACTTGCAAACATGTCAATCCGTGAGATTTCTGCAAATTAGGATTTCGAAACGATACGAGTACAATAACCGATTTCAATAAGACATTACAGAGAAACGTGGTTGGATCCTAGTTTGCTTGTCTCGTACAGCTCTGGTTCCACCGGGTGCATTATCACTCAATGCAATGATCTACTTCACCAATCCGGAAATATACTCAAGGGTGTTGCTGGATAAATCGGGACTAGTTGACAACTACGATCGTCAATTTCCCCAATCCCCGATTTGTCACGTGAAACTATTTTACTGGTTTTATATTGTGACTTGGTGAATTTACAGGACGAATAACACACTCACATGTTTTAAAGTATCAACTAATCATGTTTGTTATGATATATAATAATAATGGTAATAACACGGTCGATGTAATCAAGTCAGCCGCCAATCAAAGCCGATTAGCGATTAACCGTTTGATTTTCAAAGAGGGACGCGGAAGCGAGTGATGTTATGATGCCGCTTATCAGATGAATCCAAGTTGCCAGACATTGCGAAGGCTTTTTAAGGGAGGGGGGCTTTAATATTTGTAAGCATATATAGAGAGAGACACTTACATATAGGAGGTAAGAGGAAACTAGACTTTAACTGATAATCCTAACTAAAAGCGCATCAGACAACATCAAGACGGTCAGCAGTTAAAGCTCAAATATTCCAGAGTCTGAGAAGAGAAATAAAGAATTATGTTTAGAATTCTGCTATATGTTTTTCTAGAAAATATTATTCTTACGCTAAGTAACTTAGAGTTACTACAGGCTACTTAATAATCTTGTTATGCTTGTTTTATGTGCGCTAAATTACCTGATGTGAAACTGTGATCCATGTTGATTCCTAGATGTTAGGCTGGAAATTTGCATTCTTGTTTTTCTTTTCAGGAAAAACATCTAAACATTGTGGGTCCAGCAGTTTTTGTGTGTATGCGTGGCTGATACTGAATGTATCAGTTCACTTCGTCAGGTACTTGTTCTTGACAGGATTCTTCATGAGAATGGATGACTTAAACAATCACAATGTACTTGGAGAGCTTCAACCTGTTTTTGTTTGAATTTGAGCAAAGTGATGAGGGATCTTTGGCCAATTAACGATACAGCACAAAATGTAGCAATCACTTTTGTTCAGCATGGAAGGATTAAACATCCAACGCAGGCAAAACCATCCATTCTTCATTCCTTGCATTGGTTGACTCTGGGAATTCTAGGACACTTCGTGGACTTGCGTTGATTGCTTTTTTTGAACCACATGAAGGAGGCGGGAGCGGGACACCCGTGGGTAACCTACGATTGTTGATTGATCGAGCAATATCGAGAAACCAAACCTAACCGAAACCAAACTCCATGATTACGTGAACGGAATTATTTGCCAAATGATCACTGTAATCTAACAATTCAATGGCTAAAACGTTTATGAAACTGACAGACGCTGCCGAGTTGTAGCCTCACAGTCTGTGTGACTGTGACGTGTACTCTGGAGTGAGGACAAACTGTCTAACTAACACGGGGACACCGGCCCTGCCCCCCGACGCCTGAACGGAACGGCTGAACCTAAACTGAACAAAAAGCTCTGAGAGGTAAGAGCAGAATATCCTTCTGCTGGCCAGTTGGCCATGGAGAGCACACACGAGCTTTTCTTTTTCAACATAGACTTTTGATTTTTGCTGTTCTGTATTTTAAATTCAGCAATATATATTCGAAATAAAAAAAGAAACGTTTGACAAAAGGAACAAAAAAAGGCAAACTTCTAATGTGTTGAAAATTAATCATACTAAAATTAGAAAATAAAATTAATTTAAGGCAACAATTTTTTTTCTAATCTTCGAACAGGAATATACAAGGAACATTTCTCACGTTTTGTTTTCAACTTCAAACCACTTTGCTTTTGGATTGCCAAAGCAGTGGCAAAGTATCTCATTTCCGGGATGAATCCAATAGAAGGGAAAATTTTCTTGCTCCTTGTTGTTTTTCATATAGTTTAAAAAACTTTGGTTATTACCAATCGACAAATATCAAGGAAATGGGTTGTTTTTTCTGCATTTGTAATTTTTTCCGCTTGATTTGTCGATACGTCATGAACAATTCGTCGGGAAATTGATCTTTGCCGTTCCTGTTCCCTCCGTTTTTTTTTCATTCTCCTCCAATAACTTGTTTCTTTCCAAATTTGAAGAGGTGTAACTGGCCGTTGGATGTCTTGTCGGAAATTCGTTAATTCGAGCGGATGTCGTGTTGACTGATGGCCCAGCAGTTATTTTGTTATGAATATCCGTGTAGTCTTTGACTACTCTTTGTTGTTTGTTCATTTCTTGTTGGGAAATATTAGCGGACATCGTCGTTAGAGGATAGCCTATGAATTACGCACGAGACATTTGAATCGAAATAGTTGCTTTAATATTGAAGTTCATATGATTACATTTCTCATGAGCGAATTGAGCACGGGGAGAGTACGAACTACGAAGTTATGTAACCGGCAGACGGATGTCTTGTCGGAAATTCATTAATTCGTGCGGATGACGTGTTGACCGAGGGTCCTGCACCGCTGGTCCTGCTTCCACCGTATCTTCGATAGCTCTTCGTTTTGGGATCGGATTTTTTCTGTTTACTTTTTCCGAATGCTGATGGGCTCTCAATTTGTTACCAAGAGTTTTCTAATGAGAAACTATATTTTTTAAAATATATGGCAAATTTATATTTAATTTTGTTGAGTAAAAAAGCACTTACTGATAATTCTGGATCAAGTAAGACTTCAAATTAATCCAATCCAAAAACATCAGCCTTAATAAAATCGGCTCCTATTTGAAAGTTTCTGTTTCGAGCTTATCTGTACGCTTGTAGGCATCAATTGCCGAAGCCAATGATAACTTATATGCCAAATCTTTCGATTTATCTGAGAGTTCCTATAATGAAGAATTTATTAGTGCCAATTAGATTAATGATTATGAAATAAAAAAAGTTACCTAATATTTCTGACGAAATCTGTCAGCCATTGTTCTCGATTTGTAGTAATTGTTGGCAGCTACTTCACTAACTTTAAATGCTGCGCCAAAAGGAGTGTAGTGGGAATTGCAACTTTTTCTTATCAAAAGTTTTTCTATTTCCTTTTTGAATCCATCACGTTCTTTCCATAGTTGTTCGATCTAAGTATAATGGGAGTAAGTTAGTCATTGTTTCGAACATGTTGGCTAGCATGTTGGCTAGCATGGTCGACCTCTTTTCATTCCCCCATTTCGTCCCAGAGTTTTATTTGGAAAAAATTTCAAACGGACGGCGCTCTTTTTCCCCCATGGCCTTAAATGGAGCATTACCCATTTACTTTTTCCTCTAGCGGGATCTAATTCAATTTGAAACGGATGCTTTCTCTAGTAATTCGCTTGTCAATCGGCTCAGGGCGAAGCTAATTAAATTGTGGCCATTTTTGTTTGTTTTTAATTCGCGCGCGGAGAAACGATTAGATCGCAACGAGTGTCTTCTGCGCAACGGTCACGGCCCTTGCGTGGGCACTTTCCGAAACACTCACGGCAGTTACGAGTGCAGTTGCGACAAAAGACCGGGGACTCAACTGGCGTACGACGGACACACTTGCGAAGATATCGACGAGTGCAGTTTGGGCGACAATTTTGGCTGTTCTCACACGTGCCTCAACACCCTGGGAACGGCCTTCTGCAGCTTTCCAGACGGTTACATTACCTAAGACTAACCCCATTAGTCCATCAAAATTTGGCATTGCGGAGATGCGAAATTGAAACCTATTTGGGTTTGGTTTCGACCACCGTAGCGAACAGACGATCTATGACACTTCAATTAATTTTCCACTACCACTAAGCAGCAGCGCCCATCTGTGAATCCCAAAAACACCTAAGGCTACCCCATTCCAAACACCAAGCTAATCACAAGATGGCCGACAATGAAGCCTCACAGCCAAATCCCAGTATTCATCAAGCTCAAGGACGGAGGATCCTTCAATAAAAGAAAAACAAAAGTAATAAGTGAAATAATACAGGAATTAGAAAATGAAATAGGATCGTTCGCAAAAGGAGGAGTCACTATCGCAGCAGGCGGCGACATCTTCATCCGCAATTTCGATCCTTCAGCAGGAGCAATAACAATATTCGCAATAACAACGGTCTTAAAAGGTACCCGTCACCTGCTCACTTCCGAAAAACTATACCTATCATCGAGTGGTCATCCAGCAGGTTCCTACAGGAGACACCAATGAAGAAATCAGCCTAGCTCTCACCAAAAATGGTTACAAGATAAGACAAGTGCAACGATTCTCCATCCTCAAAGGTATTGTCAAAACACGCTCCACCACAGTCGCCCTAGAATTTGAAGGCTTCCCCCCAAAATAAATTTTATGAACGGCATGGAGGGGGGGGGAGACAAGGTGATAGTTTATTTGGAATTCATTCGCAATATGGTGGTGAATTGGAGAGCAAAAGTGGAAGATTTCTTAGATTTCAAGGGATGTGTGAAGTTGGCATTTAAGAACACCCACAAATATTGTGGGGGCGTGATGATCATCCCCCAATGGTATCAACCAATGACTATGTTCCGAAGTGGAAAAACGAAAATGTTTTCTATAAGAAGCAGTCTTTCACAAAGAATAGGACCGGGCTCTACCTTGCAACAGAATGGAAAACCACCAGAAGCCATACAACCTATTATGAAAAACATGGTGTCCTAGCTATACTTGAGAAAGCTAGGCACCGGGATTTGAACAACGATACGGCATTTACGCATACAGCATTGGATGTATTCGAAAAAAAATTTGGAAACAAAGTACTATTCTCTTTATGTAAGCGAACACGACGATATAACATGGTTTCCTCATGGAAGCACCAATGATGGGTAATTTTTATCAATCGAATCGTTAAACACGTCATTGTTTATTTTATGACAAATAGTTTCATGAATAAGCGTGTGGGCAGGTCCTCAGACAAGAGAAGCAAGCCACAACACCCTACAGATGCAAAAAATTCCAAAAATTAAGTCACCTGGAACGCTTCTGCACTGACAGACAGAAATGCCCAACTGTGGCTCCACCCACAAGACCAACTGCACAGAATCCCCCTACTGCGCCAACTCCTAGGTGACCACCCAGCCAGCTCCTTATCATGCCCCCCTCCATCCAATGAAAAACTATAAACCAGAAAAACGAAACGAGCATACCCATCAGGATACAAAAGGCCAAACTTACAGATATGTCGCAAAAACAAACTATGAGGAGCACCACCACGACCCAGAAGTAGAGATTCTGGGAAGCAAAATAGACGCAATGCAGACGGAGATGAAAATGATCCGAGAAGAAATAGGGCTAATGAAACCCCTAGAAGAGAAGGAAAAAGGATCTAACAACAGTCAGAATGATAGAAGGAACACTGAGCGTCCTGGAAGGTGGCCAAAAAACAACATACAGCAAACTGGATAAACATGAACAACTAATGACGAAAAACCTCCTAAAGTATAGAAGAGGACGGAATGAACACACATGAACCAGACCCCAACGCCTTAACCAGATAAAACAACCTGCAGACTAAAACCAGCAAAATCGATGATTCACCAGGAAGACAAGAACCAGCACGGCACAGTACGGCCTGTATTCCAGAATCCAATTGATCACCCTAACCCAGTATAATGCCAGAAGCATAAGCAAAGCAAACCTCATTTCGTTAAAGGCCTACCGCCACTAAAAAAAACCTTATCGTATTACTGTCAGAAACCTATAGGAAGAAATCATTCTCTGTTAAATTAAAACAATACAATACCATATCCAAAAACCGAGAAAGTAGTCCAGGAGGAGTGGTAGTCATCCTCATACACAAGAGTCTTCAGTTCATCCCACTAGTTTTACCAGCCCTACAAACAATGGAATCAGTAGCAGTTACAATAGTGCTATAAATTTATAAAAAATGTGAATTAATTGACTTAATATTGGTGTATGCCCCCAACGGCAATTGCAGCCTTGAAGAGCTCCAACAACTCGCACAGCGCCCAAAACAGCATCATTCTTAGGGCGAATTTAACGCACATCACAGAAGCTGGGAAACGAATTTCCAACGACCGAACTAAAGCGGAGGAGCGCTCGCCAACCTTATAGAAGGAAACGACAACATTATGCTCACCACTCTACCTGGGTACTAGACAAAACGCCATCAACCTCAAGTTATCAACAATAGACCTCACCATTACGTTACCCTATTTAGGATAAACAACAACCAAGAGAGGCCCCTAAATCGGCAGCAACCACCTCCCAATAAACCTCACCATCAACACCAAAATTTCCCTACCCATGAACAAACCAAAATAACTGGAACTTCAGCGAGGCTAGCTGGATTACCTGGAATGCAACATTCAACGAGAAAATCAGCAACGGCAATTTCTACGAGACTAAAAACCCGAAAGCAGCATTCCAGACCATCCAGGACGTCTTAGAAACCAACGAACAAAGCTCCATCACACTCAACAAGCCAACAAAGAAGATAAGCCGGGAATCCCTGCAAATATGGTTGAACACCGATTGCAAAAAAGTCGTAGCAGAAGCCAGAAAGGTAAGCAACGCCTGCGACCCGAAAAAGCGGAGGAATCCTCTGCGACTCTAACCGCAAAGCCTGGAGAGAAAAAAAAAACGTAAAAACAGAATTATTCTGAAAGCAAAGCAGCAAAAACTTCAACAGCACATCAACGAATTCAACCCCAACAGCTCATCTACTAAAACATGGGCCTTCGCCAAAGCAAGAAAGCATGGACAAACGGAGCCCAACCACCGGACCTCAAGTTCTCACCAATTAATAATCCCAGTACCAACTAGCTATCCAAGCAACCAGAATAAAAAGCAGAAATCGTCGCTACCCACTACGATCACCAACAAACAAAACACCCTACAGAGAAGACTGCGAAGAAGCCATCAACTAAAAATTAGATCCGAAGAACACTGCGGCCTCAACTCAAAAATAAAAACTAAGGAACTAGAATTTGGTATTAGCAATCTCAAAAGCCAGGCAATGGGACGCGACCTCGTTCACAACAACATGCTTAAAAACCTGAACGATCAAACCACATCCTCCACCTGTTCAACACTATACTAGAATCGTCATACGTACCAGACAGCTGGAAGATAGCCGTCATCATACCAATCCACAAGCAAGACAAAAAAGCGAACGATCCAGACTCATATCGATACATTTCTCTGGCATCGTGCTTAAGCAAAGTGATGGAAACAATAATTAACAGAAGATTAACCTGGAAATTTGAAAAGAAACGACTATACCTCTAGAACCAATCCGGATTCAGGAAAGGAAGGGACATGACGGATGACGTCATAGCCCTCGAGCACTTCTTACGAGAAGGCTTCAACAAAATTCAGCCACAGAAAACCTATGCAGTCTTCCTAGACATTCCATAGGTCTTCGGCACCACCTGGATACAAGGGATACTATAAAAGCTAAGCGAAAAAGGAATCACAGGAAAAACGCTAGGGTGGCTCAACAATCTACAAAGAAATAGAACTTACTGCGTAAGGGTAGGCAGCCACTTCTCAAAAGAACGACCACTAGTAGGAGTCCCACAAGGATCACTCCTTAGCCCGTTCCTGTTCTCGGTGATGGTAAACGACTTCCCAATCCTCGGCAATCCAGGACAGACGTTGCTGTTTTCAGACGATGTAGAATTCCACGTACACGCAGAAGATGGTAAAGACGCAGAGACAAAGCTCACCGTCTACCTAAACATAATCAGCAAATGGAGCAAAAAATGGAGAATTAAATTCTCAGCAGCAAAGTCAGTACTAATAAACTTTACCAGACAGAAAAGAAAACAAGTGGCACCACTCCTGTTCCTGTTCGGGACTAAAATCCCTGAAGCCAAAGAGGGAAAGCACCTGGGCGTCCAATTTGACAGCGGTCTACGATGAAACAAACAAACAAAAGTCACTATAAGCAAAACAATCAAGCTCAGAAACTTATTAAAGATACTCACCAAAACAAAGCACGGCCCGAAATTAGACTCCCTCTGCGTCATGTACAAGGCACTTCTACGAGCAGAATGGAGTATTGGATCATTTCCTATGGATGTTCGAGCAAAAACCGACAAAAAAATTAGAAACAATCCAAAACTGCATATTTCGAGTATATTAAAAGCCCCATCAACAACACCAATCAAAGAACCCCAATGTGAACTAGGTCTCACCTCAATCGAGAATGGAAGAATATGGCTCTCAGGAAGATTCATAATTAGAATCGACGAGCAGACGCAACATCCACTGTACCCAAATTGCTACAACATGAGGAGATCGCCGAAACTATGGAAATAACAGAAAGTCAAATCACTGAAAACCGCAATCGACCAAACAAGAATTGCAGACATCAACCTCTTCAACAACCTACCAGACTACAGGAGCCAATGCCAAGAGCCACCGCCATAAAGAGAATCAAACATCAACATCGGCCGCCTAACAATCTCGAAAAAACACGCAATGCTTAACCAGTCAGCAGCCAGGTCATTATTCTACGAGATCACCCACCGCCTTCCAGAAACAGCAATCAACATATAGACGGATCGCTAAATCCATCAACAAAAACGACAACCTGTGCGGTCGTCATTCCCAGCTTCTCTATCGAAGAAGCGTACACACTCGAAGAAAAATCCTCAATCTTCACAGCCAAGGACACGGCATTCTCAAAGCCATGGAATTAATCCTACAAAACAAAACAATAAGTGAAATAATTTTCTTTACTGACTGAAAATCAATCATCCAGGCTCTTAACTCACCAGGCAAAGAAAAGCAGCATATTTTCAACTCGATCATGCAGGCAGCTTTAGGGCTAAAAAGCACAGGCACCAAAGCAACAGTATACTGGATACCCAGCCACGTCGGGATCGACGGCAACGAAAAGGCAGATATACTGGCAGCCACACAAAGCTCAAGCAACGAGCCCATCTACAGGATATACAACAAATTATCAGTGAACGAGCAATGTGCCCAGCTCAAGAAACACCTACAAACCAAATTCCTAGAAGAATTGAAAAAAGAAAACAATAAACCCAATCTAAAACTAAGAAACACAATTGTTCTGCTAAAATGGCATAACCACAAGTCAAGAGAACTAACCAGGATCCTCTTCAGCCTACGGACTGGCCACAACAGACTACATGACCAACATGCAAGATTAAATCCAAACATCGACCCAATATGCAAGGACTGCAATGAAGGAGAAGAATAAACAACAGAGCATGCCCTGCTCAGATGCACCACCGCGAAACCTAAGAGAGAAGAAATTAGACGTTACTTCCAAAAGCACAACATAGAAAATGAATTACCCAACTTACTATATCAATCCATCCTACAAAAACAACACCAATCATGAGATCACCAAGTTGCAAATCAAATATGTAAAAAACCAGAATTACAAACAGAATATAAAATCGAAAAATCGAAGGTCCAACATCCCACTCACCAACGAAAACAAAGCCAGAACTCCCACACCAATATAAGACAAAATCCAGCAGACCACCATCCCCAACAAACAAGAACGTCAAAAACAAAAGAAAAGAAAACCACATTAAAAGCCACAGCAAAACACCAAACCAAAACCAAACGCCACAAAATCCAATCAACAGCAAAAATAGCGACCAACGCTACCGGAGCCACATAAGACAAGCGGAAAAGAAGATTAGGGATAATAAGCACGCAAAAGCTGGAGACACCTCTGCCCCTCCAGTACCCTCATTGAAAAACAATTAAACCCATTCAACATAATTTCCGGCTTGTTGTTTTTTAATGCTTTCGCCTAACCTGGTCGCACGTTGAAAGGGGTTAAGAGTCTCCTAGTCTATGAAAACTAAAGCATACTACATTATTTCACTTGTATCGTTTGCACATAAGTACTTTTCATCTCCCGGAGGTTCCATCTTCTTAAAGAAATGCTTTCTATTTATAGCCTTTACATTTCATGTGTATATTAAAAAATATTATCTCCATATAAGTAGACAGAGAACAGCAGCGCGACAAATTTGACGGAAAAACAAAAAAAAATATTTCTATTTGTATTTACGATGATATATACCAAAAGGACTTATCGTCTGCTAATCTCTGGGCCGTGCTCCCTTTATTTTGGATATTTAAATTTTTCTGGTTTGTGTTCTTAAAAAGCCTCTGATTTATCTCATTCATTAGTATACCTAGACTCAGTGGAACACCCAAATTACACTAAGTATCGCAAGTTTTCAATTTTTATAAATTCCTTCATCCGTCTTGCATATATTCCACTACCCACATCCCTTGATCTGTAAGTGGCCCAGTATTTCTCTCGTACTTTGCCAAATTAGACACACATCAGTTTCAGAATTTTTCTTTTCTCCCAAACACTAAATATTTGGGTTATTATTTTTGCCCTGTACACTGGAATATTTTGAACAGACGCATTAACCGTGTTACCTGTAATTTGCGGGATACTATTTTCAGATTTTTCAAACCAGGGAGTGTGTGGTATAGATTCCACCCCGTCCGGTCTGGTTGTAAGCCCAACTGTAAAAAAGGCTTAATCCCTTACTTTTATATAGGACTGATGATCATAGATTCCGCTAAACTCCTTCTTTCCTCAGTTAGCAAATTACTCGATGCCGTTCTCGTGTCGTGGGCTTCGAGAAAGTGTAAACTTAGAAACCAATTTTATTGGAAGAGACCTTGGACGACGAGAGATCTTGGTTCTGGCTCTGAGGAGGGTCCAATTAATTCGGTGAATTCGGTTTTTGTTTTCTAAAAAAGATACGATTTTCATTCTTATAGCGTACGTAAACGTATTTTTGTTTTTCCCCTGTCTCGATAGACAGAAAGTGTCAAAGAAGATCGTCATACCGTGTTTTCGCCACTAGAGATTTTGTTTGCTCTTTTGAAGTCTGTTTTTCTCTTGGTTTATTGGCCAAGACAATGGAGAAGTCTGACGGTTATGTTTTATGTGCCCTTAACGGCACTCCGGGCAGCCCTCGTAAATGTTTGTTCAGTTTTGTAAATGCGACAAAAATTTGATTATTCAATTAGGCCCACCACTGTTTTTCTGCAATTTGGCAAACTTGGCAGCAGCTAAGGCCAAACGAGTAGCTTCACTTCAGAGTCGCAAAGATCTCCCCGTCACTCAAAAACGGAAAAAAATGAACAATCCCCAATCGAAATGATCCTATTGTAAAAAAGAAAGTACTGTAGTGTAGAGAAGATCGACTCCATCTTCTGTTAGAGACAGAAATGTACCTGGCCACTATCAATGCTTTAAAAAAGGATGAACTCATTTCCCGTTTTTGCATGGCCATTTCTCTACTTGAAAGCCAACTTGATAATGTGTCATCCCTAGAGTTAAAAGTCGACAATTTGAGTGAGTCCTTGGAAGAGCAAGATAATCGGGATGAACGTCTTGAAAGTGGCGCAATACGGGTGAAATTTTTCTTTGAGGATACAGTCTTTAACATGCAAAGACTCATGGCTTCTCCTTGCTCTAATCCATCAGTACCTTCTTATGCATCGACTGTCCGAGGTAAGATCTCTAGCTCCGTCCACCACTCTCCTTACACCAATTCTTCGTCTCGTTACCGTAAAAGCTGTATTGAGAAGCGCCTTCGTGAATATGACAGCAAGGTGGTCCGCTGAGCTTACGAAGGTAACGTAAATTTTCTTTTCTTCGGCTGCACGGCAAACAAAGTGGTACCTCATAGCAATTTGCTTTGTTTTAGAGTGGAATTCTGGGTTGTGGACTAGTTAAACGGCACCTTGGTTGTCAAAAAATATTCGGACTTGCTGCTTATTTTCTTGGGTGGAGTCCTGAAGTATGCACCTTGGCCATTCCGCCGTTTTGGCTGCCTAACAGGCCGCAACATATTCGGCTTCAGTGGTTGATAGGGTGATGCACGTCTGCTTTTTGCTGGACCAGGTGATCTCGGCAGGTGGTCTCGGCGTGTCTCCGGCGAAGTCGGCGTCGGAGAATCTGGTCATTCATTGAGTTCAGTTTTTTTCCAATTAAGTGTTTGAGTTTAAATCCGTTGAGTTTTTCGCCCGGGCAAATGCCAAAACTTATTGTTCCGTTCAGGTAGGTCAATATTTTTGGAACGGCCTCCCAGTGCATCGTATTTGGTTCATGGCAGTGTTTTGCGACTTGGTCCACTGCATATGAGAAATTGGGTCGGGTGCGGAATGCCAGGTAGAGAAGAGCGCCTACAGCTTCACGATTGGGAAAAGGATGTTCTGTCGACTCTCCCTCGCTCTTCGAAAAAAAAATAAATTAAATAAATTAAATTGAATTCAAAATAAAATGGGCTAATAGTAAAGTTAGCCGGATGAATCATCAAAACTGTCAGACGAGATCCAGGATTATATTTGGAAATCATGAAATCAAGAAGGGCTGATGGGGCATGGGGGTTAGGCGAATTGTTGGCTGATAAAGCGAATTATGTATAAATTGCATCGGCATGTGACAAAACATGTCAGGCATAAAAACTTGCCAGCTGAGATTGGGGAAAGCTCATAGCTCCACCGGTATGCAAGTGGAAAATATGCGTTTGTCCGGCATTAAATACAGTCGATCCGGGGAGCTGTTAGGTTTGCATTTGGCATTTGCAACAAATGGTCAGTGCTGAATTCGTCAGTGATACGGCAAAGTACGGAGATTCATTGATCAATTTTTCAACGAAGAAATTTCCTGAATCATGTCTGACCAAGAATTTTCTGGTACCAGCAAAATTTCTCTATTGAAGAAAACTGGTCAAGTAACTTACGAAATACTTGAAGGTTACAAATACTTTCATCTTTTCTTGAAATTGAACCTTCGATCTTTATTACTGCTGTGCAAGAGCTCTACCACTGAGCTATAACAAAAACATATCTAGTCCTAGCAAAGCTAGTTTTTTTACTAAGTCACAACGGTTTGGGAGGATGAATACATTTCCACCTTCTGAAAGTGGTAAGTAGATTTTTTGTTTTTTAAATATTCCTATTGTAAACTATTCCTTAATTTTTGGTTAAAGACCCACCCTTCAGTCGTGTTGGATCTAGTACAGCTACTACCCTAAATGTGCCCAATGTTCTTACACCTGGCGTAAGAATTTTTTTTTTGTATATTTGTCTAACTTAATAATTGTTAACTTATACATTGCAGATGGCAAGATCCCGCTCATTCACTTCCATGATCCCGACCAGGGTGATCCCGAAGGAACTGTCTGATCAGGTATGCTTTTTATCCCTGAGTATGAATCCACAAGCTTTATTGTCATTTTCCATTTTCCTTCTAGATCCACACTCAATGCAATAAAAAGCTCGCAGACCTGGAAAAGAAGCTTCGAGAAGAAACATCGAGGCAAAAAAATTGTGTATTGTCACCCCCTAATTCTTTCCCTAAAAAATGATTTGAAATTCCACCGTGATTCAATCGACTCCACCCCTCTAGGCGAGATAGAGTTGACCCTGCCGATTTCGGTTCAGACAGCTACAACCTCCATCAAACATAATGGTGTTATATCAGATAACGGAACTATGGTTATGGTTGCCCACTTAATGGCATATCAGAACTCATACACAGTAAAAAAAAAATGTACAACAGTTGAATTTAAGAAGTGTTAGTTTTTATTGTTCGTATTTTTTTTCGGTTCTTTGATTGGGGCTTTTGGGGTGTATTACACACTTGTTTTCTACATTTCTTTTATTGCCATTAATTAATTTACTTTTCATTAAAATGTGGTTTTTACAGCAGCTCCCAGAGTTGAAAGATTATTATAAGATGATGAATTCCATACAAAAATATCTGAGGAAGTTTCTCCATACATGCCGTACTTAATTTTCAATTATATCCATTTTCAATTCCATATTTCACAGGGTCTTCAGTTTGACATCCATGAACTCGTTGTATCTCGAGGGGGAAACATACTTCTGCACTCCGCACCAATGAAGAATGGCAGAGGATGGGGGAGCGAGTTCGTGAGTTGGAGGAAGAAGTTCGTATTTAGCGGATTAAAAATGAAGATATCTTTAAAGGAAAATCATTTTGTATGAATTTCAAGGAAAGACATGTAACACGGCAAAAATTCATTTCAATCTATCACAAAAAAAACCTCAACGTGGTATTCTGTGCCCTGTCTACATGAGCCATCACTTCCCACGAACCCTTCCACTTCGATTTCTGGTAAAAGTTAAAATGATATGATGTAATTTTATTTGAAGCGTAACATGAAAAAACAAAAAAAAAGAAAATAATTCGGACTCACATACTGCACAAACGAAAACTCTAGTTACGTTAGGGTTTTCCTCGCTTTTGTTCTCCAACATTGCACACGTGTTTTGGACAATGTCGCAAATACACGCCGATCTGACCAGACTGACGACGTTGAGTGATTGGTGATTATGCAGACGTCTTCGTCGTCGTTTTCTAGGCGGTTTCCGTCCTAGCCGTCACCCCAACGAACGAAAAGAAACCAGAATCCAACAGAATACCAAGTCGCAGATGGCGTTGTTCGCATTCATTGGAAATTTTCGTCGACGGCCAATTCACACGGCATCTTTGAGGAAGTGTTCTACGTAAACTGTTTTCCGGTCAATATTGAAAATGCCACCACACTCTTTTTTCCGGCGTTCAAACCCTGATCTCCACTTTCAAAACTATTTCTGTTTGACGTGCTCTGCCTCGTCAGTTGGTGCGGGACGAGCCGTTGGAGAGACTCGACCACCTTCGTGAAGCAAAAAGAAACGCACTTGCCATCGAAAAGCCTCCAGGTGCATCTTGGCACGTGAGTAAATGGGATGAGCATAATGGCTTTGTCGATTGATAATTCCAGGACAACCTTTCGTGGAACAGTGATCGTTCTTTACAAAGTAAAGGTGGCCTGTTTTTAAGGTGAAGTTTCACATGCTGGATGTTATCTTGATTTCGTCTGCCTGGTAGGAAGACAAATCCCTTGTATACTGTTTGGCCATCCTTGTCGACAAGTGATTCCTGTTGGGCGAATGGTTTCTCAGTCAAGCTACGAAATCTAAAATGTAACTTTACTATACGAGGCAAAGGATGTTCACCAAAAACTAATGAGAAAATAATAATTCTTCGAGGCGATTTTCAATTTCACCAGTTATCCCTTTATATTACTTCGAATTTCCCTATTTTCCCCCTATTATTCCTTCGGATATTAATTTTTGTGCAAATATTTTAAGTTGTAAATATTTTTGAAGTTTTATAAGCATTAGTAACACATACGTATGAGTAGACTCGAAAGGTAAATATATAAAGAGTATATAAGATATTTTTGACATCTTTTCCTCTGAAGTTATTTCTGATTATCTTATTTAATAAAGTGCAAATAAGTTAAACGGATCTTGTTCCCGTTGCTATTTGGGTTCTCTTACTTTCGTCAACAAGAAATGAAAATAATATTCGCACTACTCACTATCAAAGGAGGGAAGAAGCGACGTTGCCAAGTTAAAACAATGCCTAAGACGAATTGGGCTTCTAGCATTTTCAAATATTCAAATTTTTGTTTGCTTGCCGCCGTTGCTCAAAGTGATTCCCTCCCTGAATTTCAAAATTATTTCAAATTAATTGTTTCTTTATTATCTTCAATAATATTTGTTTACATCACGCTGGGCAAAGGTGCGTTAAATTATAAGCTCTTATTTTCCGAAAGTCACGTGACTCAGCTTATTGACCAATGAAAACTTCTTTTAATTTCGCCAGAATGAGCATACTATTTTTGAGGAATAAGTAGAGAAATTGAAATGACTTATTTAAACAATTCGTCAACGTAACGTGTTCTCCATTGTCTTGTTTTCGTTCGTGTGAGGGATATCGTCTTTGTTCTAGTAGGAGATATTTACCCGTCCTCCGAAAGAAAACGAAGGGGTACTTCCATGAAAAGTCGAATTTTTCCGTCGCAAAAAAAAATATTTGCACCATTTTTTTACTGTGGGTTCTTATTGTTATCAAGATTACTTTTGCTAAAGGAAAAAATTTTCCAGTCAGCAGGACCTGAGGAATAAATCCCCGAATTTTTCCCTTTTTTAATTTTTTAGATGCGTGTTTTTACGATTTATTTAACATTTGGCCTATTCATTTTTTTTTAAGAAAAAAGAGAAAATAGCGAAAAGAATGAGAAAATTTTTCTCTTTCTTTTGGTTTGTGTCCGGTAAAAAAAAATTTCTCCCGTCTATCCCAAAAATTCATCCCAAGATTAAAATTTTGATTAAATTTTGACAAAATCTGGCCGCTCGGACGGCCTTCATTTTTTTTAAGAGTAATAGAAATTTTTGTAATGAACGACGATAAAAAAAAAATCACGCTCAACCCGCTATCAGTTTAAAAGTTTTTGAAAAGTTAAAAATTTTTTTTGAAAACCGTACTTTTTTGCGTGTTTTCACCGCGCGCGGAGATCACTGTTCTCGTTGGAACAGAATTTTTTAAGAACATCAATCGTTTGAATTATCTTAGTACATCATTTATGGCCTTTTAAGTGGAGTTAAAAACTTAAGCAGTTCAAGTAGAACATAATAATTTTTGTCCAATAAACTGCTGTCACAAGTCTAGTCTAGTCAAAAGTTGTATTCAGTAATTTGTTTTTCTTTATCAATTGTCTCCTGTATGACTTCTTGCTTTAACGTCATCTTTCACATGTCGTAATCGACGTTCTGTTTTTTTAAATGGCCCTTAAACCTGAAATTATGGTTCCCACGCGACCAAAATCGATTGAAAAATGGACCAATCGAACGCATTGTTTTATAAACAATCGTAATCGATTCTCAATCGACTAATTTTTTTTACCATCGAATATAATTGTTTGATTAATTTTTGTTAACAATTATAATCGATTAAAATCGATTAAAAGAAATAAAATAAAAAAGTGTTAAAATTCGAAAATATTCGATTATAATCGATTAAAATTTACTTAAATCGATAAAATTGTGATACAACAAAATGAATTTATTTCATATAACAATGGATCTAGAATAAGTTTTTCACATATTTTGAATCTTTCTGTTCAAGACTTCATGAAAGCTGCCAATATAGACAACTTCTATCTTATCCCAGGAAAAATTATGGAAAACGATGTCAATGATATGCAAAATTACGCTGAGACAATAATTAAGACTTATGTCTTAAAAAAAGTTAAAAAAAACATAACAATTATTTAAATGTTTCCCACTTAAAGCTTATTATTGATGTCGTTACTCGCTGGAATTCGTAGTTTGGAATGATAGAAAAAGCATTGCAAATGAAAGGGGTCAGAATCAGTTCAAAGAGTTACAGTTAATCAGTTGGATGAATTTATTAATTTGCAGTAATTTTCCAAAGGTAATTAATCGATTTATGCAGAAAACATCCGACAGGACTGTCAAAATCTTAAATCTTTCAGAATTTGAATAGGAATTCCTGGTGGAAGTGAATGAACTATTAAAAGTATATAAAAAAAAGTTTAGAACTTATTTTATTGAACAGGATTTCAAAATGGCCAGAAGCAGTCCATAACAATTTTTTATTTGCTCATTCAACGCCTAAATGGCTATTTAGATATTTAAAAATCTAGATAAAACCCCAAATTTCATCGAATTGGAAAAATATGGAAAATCCATTGTCACTACAAAGATGGTATGGTTAGCAAAAAAAGGTTTTTCAAGTATTTCTACCTTTCGAGTATGCCATTCATTCACTCGACACAAGTATAAGATACATGACATATATAAAATATGTATTGTATACGCAAAATTTATTTATTTATAGTGTTCGACCCGCGTTTTAAGCTCCAGTACTTCAAACAAGCTGGGTGCCTGTCAGTCAAGTTGACGAAATTAAACGTAAAGCCACCACAGCCAGAATCCTCTAAAGTTGTTGATATGCTTTGGTCCGTTTGCTCATCAGCATCACAGTCAGCCAACGTAAATTAAATTTTTTACATAGACGAATTTCAATTATTTTTAGAAGAACCATTGGTTCTCAATAGTAATCTAAATTTCTCCCTTCCGGAATGGTGGAAGGAGAAAGAAGAAAAATTCCCATGTTTGTCTGACGTGGCAAATTATATTCTCGCTTTCACTGCAACATTGATGCCAGTAGAGTGACAATTTTCTGGAATGGTTGACGTTGTAACACCTGTCCGAGCCTTATTACATGCCGAGACAATTCAAATGTTCCATGAGGTTAAAGTAGACTAAAATGCTAAAAATATCGTGTTGACATGTTGATATCTATTAGCCAGAAACAAACATTACCAAAACAAACCATAATCTATACTCACATTTGGTTTTCTTTATTCTAAACTGAAGTTCCGCCTTAATTGAAAGGCATAGAAAACTTTGATTGCACATATTTAAAAGGCAGATGATTGGTTTTAGCTTTTTTTTTGATGATTTTTAGATTTGTTTAATAGCTGGTCATATATCCTGGGAGTTTTGTTTCGACTCGGGGCAAGGTAGAGAGCATTTAATCCAGATAATTTTCAGTTGTCCAGCATGCTGTTAATACAAGACGATGGAATTGTTCGGGTTAATCAGCATATATGTGGTGACCGACACCGCAGATGATCTGAATGAAGACCTCTTGATTTAAACATTCAACTGAACAATGGGAAAAAACCGCTTGCTTACTGCATAAACAACATGTTTTGCAACAAAAACTGCCACAGTTGCTGCATCAACGGCAATTTCAACAAGTAACATTTCATTCTTCACTTTCTTAATGTAAACTACTTTGCCACACTGTGAGCAGAAATCGGCAAGAATATCGAAAGTAACTTCTCGCTTTAAATAATAAAAGGGTAACAATCAATGCTGTGGTGATGTCTGGGAAAAAAATTAAAAATGACACACAACAACAACTGTAATTTTGAAAACAATTAATTACTTTTTTTCTGGTACAGTAACGTTAGTTGCATCAATGATGTCTGGCATAGCAGGAATTGGCATCTTGGACTGCGATGTAGATGGCAATTCGTCACATTAGCCTTCAAAGAAACACTTCCACTAGGTTTTAGTTTACTCTTTAACTAAGATTTGGAATACATTAAGATATATACCACTTAGTGCTGCTATAATTAGTATATCTAGAGATACAACTTACAGAAGGAGAGGTAGCATTGCGTTACGTTTTCAAAATCACTGTAACTTTACCTGCGTTTGGGCCTTCCTGCAGCAAACTCATCATGAAATTCTCTAAGGGATAATTAGGGCCAATTAAGGTGCCATTTATACCACAAATATCTTTTGCTTTGTATAACACACCACACTCTTGGAACAGGTGCAACAGAAATAAATTATAATCATCATTTCTTGCAATTCGATTGCGCATACGCATGTCAATATGACTGATATATTCTTGAAATTCATCCGCAACCACCGTTGATGCATCGCCAATTTTAATCCTAAAATTTTTCATGTATAATCTTTAATAATAATAATAAAACATCATATTTAACAATTACGGGTTTTCCACTGCAACATTAACTGTTTGTTGCTGAAATAGCGATTCAGCCATAGAGTCGAAATCTGGTTACCAATTTTCATCAAAACAACTGCTTCTGTTGGAAACATATTCGTTATTTTAAAACAAATAACAAATAACTTTTGTATGATACGATTGTGGTTGGTGAATGATTGGTTCTTCGATTGTGACATTTTCCGCAACTGAAACTTTCTCGACTCTATGATGATAAGGTTCAACAATCTCAACGTCACAACGCTCTCCCTTCCCATAACTTGTTTCCGTAGGTAGTACATCACTTACTCTATAAAGGTGAGATAATTTGTTATTTGTTCTAAAATAGCAAATTACATAAATGACATACCTTTCACTGTTCTTTACCTCTATTGCACGATGTAACCGAAAATTTGATTGTCAATAGTGGCTCGTTTTTCGGCAAAAAACCACATTTTTTACTCGAAAAAGTTGTTATGGGATGGAGAGTTCGTTCATGAGTTGTTCTACTCCACTTTTTAGTAAATGTTGATTTAAATTTGGACATTCTGCATTATAATTTTGGATCAACATTTTTCGGTTCTGCGTAAATGCAACAATTTTTATTTCCAGCAGTAACGTTTGTGGGTAAAAATAAGGATTGTTCCAAAATGTTTTTTTTGCGTCGAAATTTCATTAATAATTAACTTCTGTCAGTTTGCATTTCTTTCTGTAACCATTATAGATTTCGATAAACAGAACTCTTTTATCTCAATCGAACAAGACTAAATTTAGGTTGACGTAATTAATTAGGTTGACGTCCAAATAGGCGCTCTCCCTTTCGACCAGAATGTGGAGAGGAGTTTGACCTTTCTCGTCGATAGCGTTAGGATCTGCTCCAAGATGAAGAAACTTTTTGATGAGGCTTAGTTTTTCGGTAGTTTCTACCCGAGCTTCTTCGGTCGTTATTTCTGCAACTATAACGTGAAGAGCAGTGGTTTTGCGTTGCAGAAAGAACGATCTCAGATATCTGTGCAGATGCTGGTTCAATTGCCTTTTTTCTTGCTCGTTTAACTGAGGAGAAATGGACTCTAGAACGAAAACTAGATCGCAAACGATATTGGAAATCCCATGGTACGTTAAATTGAAGTCTGAATCCATCATGCTTGCCACTGTTTCGAGGAGGGCATCTACATCAATGTAATATTCATTACTTTGCTCATAATCGTCAGCTTCAGCATTATTGTCAGCTTGTTCTTCAGCTTTATTGTCAGCTTGAGCTTCAAAATCACCGTCACCCTCTTCTTCAAGACCACCGTCAACTTCAAGATCACCGTCACTCTCATCTTCAACACCACCGTCATCTTTAAGATCACCGTCACCTTCATCGTCATTTTCATTATGGTCAAACTCAATGGAAGATAAAATTGCTGGATTTCTGAAATGAGAAGCAATTTTCCCGGATACTTCAGTGATGGCAAGTAGGTTGGTATAGTTGAGTTCTTCTCTTCCTGGATATTCGGGTAGTTTTTTTGCCAAAAGTGCCAAAAAGTGAGACGAAAACGCAAGGGATTTAATAAAAATAGCTAATGTTTGAAGGGAAAGCCATTGTTCTGGATCGAATCCAGTCATTTGTTCCAGGATGAAAAGGAAAGTTTGGATTACGACTCTCAATTCAACAGAACAAAATTCAATTCAACAGAAACTTCGTTTTGACCCTCGTAGCCCTGCATCTTATCAGTCACGAATTGGTATAATCTTCGGATATATAACCCCTAAGGATGTCCGGGATTATCTTTCCTGGAAATTCTTCGAATCACAATTAGATATTGACGTTGCATTCGAACGATCCAGCTTAGTCGCACGTGCACATCACGGTCAACTATGTCACGCTAGAAATGGTCCTCCAATAGATCCAGTTCTTCCATGGTCATGAATTCTACAGCATTTCCGAAAACCTCAGAAGATGCCACAGTTGTAACACCCACGTAAGGTATCTTGGGCAAATGTGGCTCACCAACAGCAGGGAAATATCGAAGAGCCATGGCTTCTCTCCAGCACCTAAACATCACTGGAAAAGATTTGCTGTCACAATCATAATATTTTAGCATTGTATGGGCAGCGATTTATATTTACCATCTTGATCATATTCATAGAGAGATGCACCAATCAGTTCTAATGCAATGATCATGATGTCACGAGGAATTGTAGCTGACTCGAAAACAATTCTTGCAATTACATTCAACCACGTCCTACATCCAAAATTCATTTCTTTTGTTAGATGATCAATAAGGTCTACAATTGATATTTCCGGTTGAAAAACTTGATGAATGGCAAGGAGAAACATATCACTTTCTCGGTCACATTCTCTTAGAAACCCCACCAACTCATCAATAAGGTCAAAATGTGAGCTTTTCATCACTGTAACCAGAGGTGTTTCCCCATCCTCGTTCCATTGTTGAACCAAACTGGTCAACACTTCAGTCTGGCTATAAGAAATTCGAATTTATTTAAATCTTTGAACTGAATTGTTTCTTACAGCTTCAGACACAAGACGATTGCAGTGTTCTGCTCGCAAGTTTGCAGCCATAGCGATAGGACAAACGTCAAAAGAGTAAAAACTAAGCGATATTGAAATATGAAAAATTTGATTCACGAGCACAGTGGGAAATGAGTGTGCAGTGAGTGATGAGCTCCTAGTACTAAATAGTCGCCAGCTATGGCGCTTTGTTACTTTTAGGCGGGAAAACCACATTTTAATTATTAAAGACTAAACAGCATCCTGTTCTGTGACCTGATTGAACGGTGAGCATGACACTTATGAATTAATCCAGTTATCAGTTTGCTGGAATATGTTTGTATGGTTATTTTTTCTTACAAATTCGTATTTGTTATTTTTCAAAGTGTGGAATTGAACAATTGAAGTAGGCCTAATAAATAAGTTAACTATTCGCAATAGCCGAAACCTCTAACGGCCTCATTTGGCCATTTTTTTAGTTCTGGCAAAGCCTGAAGGAAATCAATCATTCTATGAGATATTTCTGGTTTTCTCCAGAAAGAAAATTTAATAATAAGAATTTAATCCATGGAAGTAATATTTGGAAAGTAGGGCTACTTTATTAATACAATCAAACTTTGTTATTGTACACCTCTAGATAATTTAATAAGTATTGCACGTTTGGAAGCCTGCACCGGTGCGGTGGTAAGGGAGGGCAGGAGTCACAGGGAGCGACGGGAAAGTGGTCGCACTTTGGCCAGAACCCGTTTTCATCGGCCTTCCAGGTCAGAGTGAATTTCTCTCCTTTGGAGGAGACTCAGTAAGAGGATCCAGCGTTGGTGTTGCCATAAGCGTCGTCGTAAGTGGCTTTGCCATAAGAATCGTAGGCGACGCCTAGCCTCTTCTTCTGCACCTGCGTTTCCTCGCAAGTAGTGTATTCGGATCCAGAGTAGCTGCAAAATTAATAACAAGCAATTTCTATTATTATTTGTCTTGATAAATTCAAAGAGAACTTATGGATGTTTGCCCCCAATTGCTGCTTCCGTCGAGATTGCGGACGTCGTGTTTGCCCGGTGATGGTGATTCCACCATTTTTGCTGTCCTTGTTGCAGCCGGAAGAACCGTAGCTGGGAGATGTCATGTAATTGGAATCTCTATGGTATGATGGGTAGCGGTAGCCGGAAGAAGCGGCAACAGTAACGGGCAAGAGAGTGGCGACGATGAACTAAATACAATTTAAATCTAAATTGATGGAAAAAAATAAAATTGAATAAAGTGGAATTATCTAAGTTCATGTTGCAATTTTTTGCAATCTTGTCAAGCTTCATGTTGATTCAATTTTTTGTTCCTACGAATGGTACTTTGGGTAGGTAATCGCTGTTCTTTTTATACTCACTGGTACTCCCATGTTAACTATCGAAATTTGTAAATAAAAAAATAGAAATGTTTAAAAACTTTGTAAATGTTGGGAATTCAGAGGTGGGACAATAAACAAGCAATTTTTCTATTTCAAATTTCAAAGCTTGAGGCACATAATCATTTTTATTTAATAATTATTATTTTTATTTTGTTAACTGGAACATATTACCTGCAGGAAAGTGATTTTGGAACCGTAATAATGACAGCGGCGCGCGATCTGCTTTTGCTGAGCTAAATTGGTGTTGATTCACTCGCAAACATTTCAGATAACTTTGCTTCCCTTGGCAATCTGAGGAATCGGACCTATCGTTAAAAGTGATAGAGGTATGAAATTAAAGAAGGTATGAAATACCAAAAGCTGAAAGACGCTTGGATGACGTCATGACAGGAAACGCGATCCTTCACAGCCATGAAGGGCAGACGACGAACAAAAGTCGTGGACGCTGAAGAAATACCAGATGCCAAGCGATGATAAGGAAGACATGCAGGTCATCGGTCTGGGCTGGGCACACGATCAATGAAAATGAAATCATAGGTCCTAGTTTTAGGTGTGGGAGAGAAATGGAATAATACAAATAAAAAAAG
Source organism: Daphnia pulicaria (assembly GCF_021234035.1). NCBI lineage: Eukaryota > Metazoa > Arthropoda > Branchiopoda > Diplostraca > Daphniidae > Daphnia > Daphnia pulicaria. The sequence continues at coordinate 4,209,497 of NC_060914.1, read as the reverse complement.
TGCAAATAAAATAACAAGTTAAAAATAAGTTGATATAAGTTAACAAAACTGGCCCAATTGTTGGAAAAAGACAACTTTAGAAAGCAAAGCGGAAGCAGTTCTTTAAAAATGTTAGGGCGCAGAGTTTTTGGGCAGATATGAAGGCGAATAATTCGACATGGCAATGAGAAAAGACTAAAAATAATAAGAAATACCTGAACAGCGATTTTCACTAGTGGGGCCGGGTCTAACCACTGCAACAAAATTGTTAAATTAAAATTGATGGATAGGATATTCTATAGAGACCATAATGAATAATTTTACTTGCGGATTGCCTTCCTTGGCTTGATACACCGTCACTGTGAATTGTGGGGTGGCGTAACCCCGTCCCGTGGAAAGAAGTGGTTGGTTTCAAACGTTTGGTAATCGCCTAGCGCACGTTCAATGACGTCCAATTTTAGCGCGTGCTTCCTCACCCCAAAGTTTGGAGGCAACGCCCCACGTTATGGTCTGTGTAAGAAATAACAATAAATGGCGAATTTACAGATAGGCCTATAGTAAAAACTGAAAAGTTAACACACGTCATCATCTTCTTCGATGACAGTCACAACAAGCACGGGCTGAAAAACCAAAATGAATCAAATGAAAGACGATTTTTTGAAAAATGGTTGCTAAGAGAACAAGGACAAGAACATCCAGGGACATCCAGGGCCAGATGACCTTCAAGTTGGTGTTGCTGATAAAAATTCAATGAAATCATGAATTCACGAAATCGGTTTTTGGAAAGCGATTTCTTTGAATTGCCTGCAGGCTTTAGGTGCCCAAATTGTTGGTGTTTTTGCTAGGCTACAAGAAAATTTAAAGGGAAAAGGGTATGCTTCAGTTACGCACGTGTACAAACGCCAACAAAGAAACAGACATACAAAAAACCAATAAACTTATTCGTGGTGCCACCGAGGACGTCAACTCCCATCAACTTCCTCATCACCATACAGCGGCAATCACGAACAAATTCCATTGGAGCTGAAGCACTGCAACTACTCCGTGATTTTTCTGTCATCCAGTCAGTTAGGAAGAATTTGAATGTCTCTTAATTTATTGTTAAGATTCGTGCTAGAACTAAAGGAAATTAAATATTTAATTATTCTAAATCAAATTAAAATTTCATTACTTCATAATGAAATTTTAATAATCTTTCAAACTTTCTTGTGGAATCACTAACAATTTTCAAAAATTTGAATTAATTGTTATTAAATTGAAATTTCAATAATAATTAAAACTATCCACTACAGAGCAATGCCTCATTTGAATAACCATGTTCAATTCGTTATGCCACCAATTGGATCTGTGGGTAGTGGGCTTTCTAGCTACCGTGACATGTTCTGTGCATTGAAAGATAAAAAGGGAACCATCTATTCCCCAATTAGTAGCATCGTGTACATGTTGACCACATTCATCTGAAAAGGGTACGACAAGGTCACGCTCGTGGCATAAAAAATGTCATCGATTATCTGCAAACCCTCAAATTTGGTAATCTATTCAATTTTTAATTATTCGTCGCAGTGCTAATTACAAATTTGACAAATGTAGATTCAATTACTTGAAGATTTCAAGAAATTCAATATTTTACCAACAGACATTTCTTTCTTTTTGGGTGGCTTTGAAACCCAGGAAGGAAATGTTTGTTGCAATCCATATTCCTTAAACGGAGTAGAAATGTTGAACATTTTCCAAAAAAAGAGGTAAATTTTTTTTTCAAATTTCAAATCTATCGTATTTTAAATTTGTTATCTAATTCATAGAATCTGCCTTGGGTCAACGAACTTAAACTAAACTGTTTTGCGCGAATGATTATTGACGGAATGGGTGTGGGAAGGAATACTACCAAAATACAAGAAGAATTTTTATCTCCTGAAGAAATAATTGGAATTAACAAAAAATTGCAATTATACAAAAAGAAGATGAAGATGACAAGGGTGAAGAATGATTTTGGATAAATGTTTGAAGACTAGACCGGTGCTAATTAATCATTTGTACTTTTTTCTTTTCTTAAACAATACAGTTTCCCGATAATACTGGGCTTTCCAAAATTAACAGTCTTAAACTTCATTAATCTTTGTAAGACAAATTAAAGTTTCTAATTTCTAATTAAAATTATAATATAATTTCACTTTATTTTGATATACTTATTTGTTATACTTTATTTATGGATTATTTCACTAGAAATTTAATCACTTAAATATTTGATTTAAATTGAAGTGTAACAATTTTATTAATTAAACAAGCTGCTAACCGGCAACACTTCAGACCAAATTATTTTTTATTTTGAGAGTTATTGTTTATTTTTATTAGTTAATCCGTTGGCTGGCACCGTTTGCTTCAATATTTCAATAACAGATTTCACAAATATTTAGGTTGTGGAAATGTAGATGTATTGCATACTGTTCAATCCAAAATATGTCTATCATCTGATGACTATTTCGTCATAATTCCCCTTACGCTCTTCAAGTTAAAGTGCATAATGTTCCTCATGTAAATTGGTAGCTCAGTCAGAAACATGTACAATGCCCAGTTGTATCCCAGTGTGGCAGAGAGTAAAGCCCAGCAAGGTGGAGACTTAATAATGGCCATCCATGGCACACGTAACTTCTGAATTTTATAGTCAACAAAATGTTTTACAATGTGGTTACCTTTAAAAGTGACTATATACTCTAGCATTTATCGCTAAAATTGTTGATGATTATCTATTATATATATATTGTATTCCCGTTCTTGTCTAGATATCCTGGGATGTAGCGCTGGAGAATCTTAAATAAAGAAAAGCCAAGCACTGACAACAACTACAGAGAGTGATCCTTAAATGTAGAACACAGCCTCCCAGACCAAAGAATCTGCCATCATTTCACTGAAAAATGTCTTGAGGATCGTTCCCATCTGGCTGCCTGAGAATATGAAAGATGAAAAAATGTTTCACTCTGATTCTGGTGCCCACCTGGCCACCAAGGGCTGCATAGATTGAACCAAAGCTCCCTGACAGATGGTTAAATAAATCAACTTCATTCATCTTGAAAATCTGGACTAATCATACATTCACCTGTGCTATACCAAGCATGACTTCCCATTATGAAGAATTCGACTCATACACTTGCAAGAAATGGAAAGCAAACTGTCACAATGCCAACTATGACTTAAAACGAGGCAAACAAGTATTTCGTCCCGATTTTTTCTGCCAGCCTTCTGCCCGTCAACTGAGTGATGATGTAGCCCCAAAAGAAGGAGCCGGAAACAAGCGACTGGAGTATGAAAAACAAAATTGTATACAAAGAATTCTTCTATTCAAAGTAGTAGTTGAATAGTACCTAAACATCCGGACTGGTTTCTGTGTTGTTTTCAACTACTACGTCAAAGCCGCACTCTTGTGTGGTTGATTACTATGGGGCCTGACCGTTCATCATTTGATTTTATTAATTTCTTCTCCTACGTGTAATCCAACATCTTATTATTTTTTGACGGGGTAATGTTTTCAATTTCCAGTTTGGTTTTATTGTATTAGCACGAGGAAGAGTTTCAGATTGAAATGAATCAATTTATTGCGCGCCGGATGAAAAAGTATATTTGTTGCGGGGATAAGCCAAAATGTACGAAAAGAAAAAAAGGATCAGGAAATGATAAAAGAATTTGTAGAAGAGAAATGAGACACGGAAAGAAAAAGAAGAAAAAAATATGAGGAAAACAGATGGCAAGGACAGATCCACCATTAAATTACCATTAACTTTGCAGAGCCTGTGCCAACACACCGAGGTACGTTTAAACAAAATCCCGTCTCATCAAAGAGTTGCGACTGAAATATTTGGAAAATCTAGGAAGGAGTTGAAAGTCGATTAGTAAAGTCTTTGAGAACTATGGATTATTTGGCTTTAGGCGAGCTATTGACCGAAGCAGATGCTATGTGTCGTGTGTGTTGTGTCTGTGTGTAAATGAGACACACTTTACAAAAAACCATGTTCCGTTTCAATCTGGAAATGGGATCAATTGAGCTGGAACTTCCCTTCCCTTTGATTAGTCTGAATTAAACTTGACTTTCCATGAACTTCTCGAGATTCAGAAAGTCCGTTAACTGTTGTCGATGTTCAAGTCTTCTAACACCAGTACAATGGACCTGATTTTCTCCTACTTACCTAGACAACAACAACTATCAAGATTATAACCTCCGTTTAAGAGTTTAATATGATTAAATAATTGCTTCAATCAATTTAGACTTACTATTAGAAACATTTCATGTGTGCAGGTTCTGCTCACCTTGTGGTACTTCAGCATTTTACAACGTTCGATGGCCAACACTTTGATTTTGTTGGATCTTGCACATATCTCCTCGTCCGAGACTTTTTAACTTACAACTTTACACTAGATATGCAATATGTCAACTAACGCGGAAAGCCTTACGCATCGGTTCTTCAGCAGATCATTGATGGTGTTTAGTGGAACTTAGATCTAGCCAACCACGCCGTACGCGCTAATGGAATCAGCCAAATGCTTCCGTCTTTTGGTTCCTCTACTAAACATGACACTACCGCTTTTTTTACGAAAATGGGAAATTTGTCATAGAATCACTTGCAAAAGAAATTGGACTGGAATGTATCGCAGCTAATGACTTCTGCACTTTTACATATTCTGGTAATTTACGAAAAATGTCTTTCCGTAATGTGTGCTAAAAACTTGCCCATTTACAGGTTGGTACAACAATAAAGTCGCTGGATTGCTGAATACCTGGAGTTATTAGATTAGGTTAGTTTCAATAGAGTTAGCAGCTTTAGCTACTTTCTGTTCTTTTCTATGATAGAATCCTCTTTTGATGTGCTTTTATGATCTATTCAATCGTTTCTCTATTGAAAATATTAATCGTCGTCTTGACGGGTAACACCTATAGTTGATCTTGCATAACAACCATATTCGAATGGATTTCTTGATAACCAATTGATAGTTCAAGAAAACTATGGTCGCTCTTCAAGGACATCAAACGACATTAAACGATTGCCCTTGTTAATTTGCATGAATTCTCTGCAAATTCCGCATTTCATACGCTCCTGGTTTGGCAGAACCATTATTTATGAAATGGAAAAGAAATTAGAATTAAAAGAAAAATATAATTTTGAACTGCACATACCGTACTGCATTTCAAACAATACAATCTTTCCATTCTTTCTTCCCCACACTCTATACCCCCTTTCTGTTGCATTACTTAGGCTTGTTTTTATATCTTCATTTCTTTCTCGCCTCCACCTCCCACATTTCATAACCACGATGTCTTTTTTTTTGCTCACCCTTTTTCTTCAACTTTATTGTCTCAATTTAACCTTCACTCATTTCACCAGTACAAAATCCTCCAAATTCTATAGTAAATCGAGCTCTTCCCACCTTCCCAAGGTTAATTTTCCAGAATTTGACGTTAGTGTTTATTACACTTATTACATTATTGGCGTGCCTTCTGGGACGTATTTGAATTTGAGGTTCAACAAAGGTACCTACACTGGAGACACGGATTTCAACGTCTTAAACTCTCGACTGAAGGGCCTACCCAAAGCAGCACTATCAGGCCTCACTCTAAAACAACGAAAGATCGCTTCGGTCAAGATAAGAGAATCAGAGCTGCCCAGACGCGAGAGATTTATAACATGGCGAAGCCTTAACTGATTTTGCAAGTATACACATCTTTGCTGACCAGTTGGAATCGCACATCAGAGGCTCGGATACTTTTGGCAAACCGGCTGACTCGTTTGTTGATCTCGTTTACATTCTCTTGGATAAGCTCTTGTCTGACCTACGTCGTAAATTGGCTCGGCAATATGGGACTACAGAATGGACTCTAGAGGATTTGGAGGTAGTGACAAAATGAGAACTTGAGATATTGTACGATATTCCATTCAAACAGCATTACAACCAGAATTCGACAGGTTTTCAAAAAAACAATATGATTTTCGCGGAGCATCTCAATCTACAAAGAAGAAGCAACGTTTACTGCACCAAACTTGTATCAGGAAAGCAACCAAGCTGTGCTTAAACTGCTTATACGAGTCACACATTAATTTGAAAGAATGCACTTCCAAGATTCGTTGCAAATACTGCTCCAAGGCTCATAACTTCAGTTTTCATCTAGAAATCTCAGAAGAAATGTCCAAGAACCAAACCGTGGTCTCCATGTCAGTTTCTATGTCTCCATCCACAACCTTGGTGCCCGCTATTCATCATTCGAATTCGTTGGGATCGTTTTCACAGCCGTACATCTTTCTCAAGACAGCGGTTTTTTATGCACGCTTCAAGGGCTTTAAAGAACGTGCTTACATACTCATCGATGAGGGATCGCAATCTATCTTTATAACATTACTTCTGGCTAAATTATTGCGCCTAAAGCAATTTTTCCGTCAAAATTTTCTGTTTTCCGGTTTCTCCACGAATCCAAAATATTTTTCTAGGCGGCATGACATACGACTTGTGAAATGTTCTTATTAAAGTCTTCCTTGTCCTTCAACACATTTTGGCAACATGACAAGTCATTTGAATTACTAGTTACTGCACACTCTAGTACCTCTGACTCGACAGCACAGCATTCACTTTCGTTCACAATCTCCAAAGACATACCAGAACTGATATTAACCTTATCCCAATCACTCTTTTCGAAATTCCCGGAACCCAACTGTGATAACATCACTTTGAACATGTACGTATTGATTTTTGACTTAATTTCACAACAAGCTTCATTTTCAACAGGAACATATACTACAGCAATATCACATTCAATGAAAACAAGAAGCACGCCAAATAGAGATCCAGTCACGATCATCTGCTGTTGAATTTGATAGTGATAAGGATGGTTTTTCTTTAACGAAAAAGCATCGCCATCTTGGTTAAATGATAAGAAGAAATCACTATGAGATTCAGCAACTTCACTTAATTTGTTACTGTCACGGTATTCCCACAAGCAGTTCCTCTCAAGAACACCAGTTCCGTGACATTTGCAATGAAAAAGTCCATCAGGTGAAGCTCCAATTCATAAATTATTATTTACAAATGTAGAGAACAGTTGAGAAAAATAAACATACCGTGTTGCTTCTGTAGAAAACTTACTTCCAGCAGGGTACCTTTTTCAATAGCAACATAGAAGGATTGTCTGTGAAAGTGTGAAAAATGTGATATGATTGTGAGGCAGTAAATAAACTATAGTTGTAACTGTTTCAAATTAGTGACTAAAACTGATTGATTGTTGCTTTTGTAACTGCTTCTGATTGTGGTTTTGTGATTATGAAAACAAAATTCCTTTTGTAGTCTAACACATTCCAATAGTATGTATTCCTATGGTTTCCCTAACAAGAATAGATTGTAGAAATCTGAAAGTGGTTTCGGGATATCTTATATGATACCATCAGCTGAACAAATTCATGTTGAAGCAATTCTTGGCTGAAAATTGATTTTTCTTTTTTGGACATTACTAGAACATCATTAGTTGATAAAATATTTATTTTTTTACTTTTTGGGGTTCGTTCTACGGAATTTACCTGATGGGATCTATTAAAATCACTGAGTATATGGATACTATGAACAAACACAGATCGCTAAGGGTGAATACTAATCATTGGTTTTCCTTAGATGTATTGGGCATAGTAGTTGCACAGAAAAAACTGTAACACACACTGCATCGACGTGGCAGCATACTCCACTTAGTCTTATGAATAAAATTCTGTCTATTATTTTTTTTTTCTTCATGTAAATATAAAGTATCGTGGCGTTAGGATTTCATTTTGTTGGCTAACTGACGAACAGGAATGTACAGTGGGCATTTTCCTTCGTGCTTTGATCTCCAAATTCACCTAAAACAATTTTTATCTTCTAGCCACTCAGCTTGTGGATTGCCGGGGCAATGACAGGGGCAATGAAGTTGTAAGCCACTCTTTACGTTCTAAATCATGTTTTTTTTGTCCCAGAATTTGTTGGTATAACAGTTAGTGCAGTTAGAGTGATGGATTCTCCTTAGATGATTCGTTGCTTGAAACTGAATTCGCTGCTGGTGATTTAAATTGTGAAGCTGGCAGGTAAAAATACATTATCTACACTTGTATTCCATAAGAAGTGGGAAAAAAGCAAATGGTGATGGTTCACTCGGGAAAGGGATTTTGAAAACTTTACATGCACACAATTGATGGACCAAAGAATTTAATTTAGAAAACTATTTTGGCCGACTATGAAAGTGTTGTCTTTGTCCTGGATGAAATTATAAATGCATATAAATTCTCCGTTGTCTAAAAATACATACCGAAAAAACAGTGAAAGCACCCAAGAAGAATACAAAGCAATTTCATATTGATTACTGTAAGGAAAAGCAGACACGATCGGACCGCCACAGTGTGATTTCTGAAGAGAAAACGAAACATTTTGTTTTGGAAACATTCGGCTATTGGTCTATTGAGTTCACATATGCCATTTCACCAATACGTTTGACTAGTTGTGCAAGCGGCTTGTCACTTTTACGAATAAGTTTTTTTAACCGCTGAAGGAAGATTTCAAAAGGAAAACAACCAAAGCTAAAAAGTAAACTGAAACGACGGACATCGTCAACAAGATGAAGCAAAGAGTGAACATGTATAGTGACAAAATGCAACCCTACACAACTTTTGGGCTTTCTGTACAAAATGGCTGAGTAGTCGATTACAAAGAATTACAACCAATTCTCTATCTAAATGAGAAGGTTCAGAAGACAATAGCTCGATTGCGGTGTGCAAACATAGAAAATAAATGTATAATGAAGCTGGTAACCCGTCCTTAAGAACGACGGGTCCTGTGTATAGCAAAAATTCCCTAAGTTCAGTAGCATTCATCTTGGCAGTTCACTTAATAAACACGGAATTCACGCAAATTCATTAGAAACGTTTTTTTTTTTCTTAAATTCAAAAATTTCTCGATTTATGCAGAAGGCAATTTTTAGTAATTAATTGCAAACGAGAATCTCGTTTTACCCAAATTTGAAGCCATTTCAGCATGAAACTAAGTAGACCACGTGCATATAGTATAGGACTACATCTTTAACCATTTCAAATTGATCAAGTTGAAGTAAGATAGATTTAGGTACATGAAAATCGATATCTTCTTAGCTAACGAAAGCTTCTTGAGTTCGCTGGTGGACATCATGAACAGGAAAAATGACACGACCATGTTTTTTTCCTGTTTTTTTGTAAATGCAGCCTCTCGTTGCACACTTGGAGCAAAAATTCTACAAATGATAAGAAAATTAGATTAGCAGTGGTAAATTCAATTGTTTTCTTGTATCTGAATTGATTTTCTCAGCAGTAATGGCCAGCTGTTCCAGTAGCTGATGCAGACTTAGCTGGATTTTCTGCTGTAAAAGCTGTTATTTTAATTTGAACTCGTTGCATCTCTCCAGTTGACGTTTCTACGTCGATGCCACCTTTTGCCATAATGAAATCCATTTCCTTAATGAAAGGGGTAAAATACTCATCAATATAATCTGGTTTGCTCATTCCATGAAATACACCGATTGGGAACGGAGTTATTTCTCCTTTGATGAGACCCAGTAGAGGCCAAAAGGAACTAGCGGTGCTCTTTGCTGAAGGAATGCCGTCAATGTTTATTAGAAGTTGAACTGGCTTGCTCATGGAGAATAAAGGAATTTGTCGAAGTTGGTCTTGCAAACATTTTTCAACACTAAAACATACACAAACATACTGTCCACCAAAAATGCGTTATTTTGTAGATGAATTACTCTTGGTGTATTGAGCAGGGTACGGGCATCCTTTGGAAGATGACCAAAAAAATCATTCTGGTATTTCAACTCCCTTAGTCCACTTAACAATGAAGGCTTTTCCCTAGCACACAAGTTTTCTAATATCGAAAAAAGATTATTACGTGGTTGTAGATCTTTTCACGCTTCACAATAATCTAAAAAAACATCATGTTGAAAGCTTATTTTTCGCCTACACTAGGATTTCTTATTCTCTTTACGATAACTCAAACGATCGCAAAAAGGAGGGTACAACTTTAGCCGTGGGTAATGTCTACTGTACAAATTATTCATTTATCAATTTATTTGTCGTTTATAACAAATATTTTTATTTTATGAGCATTAATTTGGGGCATAATGGCATTTACTAAAGTCCGTTACTTTGGGTGGGTTGGAACAGACGATCTGTGCAAAATGGTAAAACAGTGTGCGGGCTTCGGGAGGAGGAATTTCTTTTGCTTTTCCTATATTTCCTTGCCATTACTATTTCTTCAGATCTTTATTATTTAAGGATAACCGATTTACGTAATTGATAACCCAAAGCCAAGGCCCCTTAATTCCTTCTCGGTGATAGGAGGTTTCTTATGTTTATGCACAAGACAAAAAATGTTATAATAACAATATATGTTTTTTTTTTAATTTTGAATATACTAAATTTTGAATATCAAATAAATAAAAGAAAAATGATGTAATATGTAGAGTTTTATGACAGACATCTAAATAAAAACTAAGCATATCTTATTGACATGCAATAGCCTGTGCATCTGGTATCTCACGAAAACAGAAAGTCCCCACCCATCCACAATGCTTCTTCCCGTATATTCGGCGCTTAAAAAAAATAATTGACACAAAATGTAGCTTGTTCGTCCCTACATCACATTCAAAAAAGAACTTTTAAAACTATTATTTAAGATGCTCAAGATATCACGATTTTCGTGACACTTCTATTTGCAAAAATTTAATTCAACGCACTTCTCTCTCTGACTTGAGTTGTGACATTGTCACTAGATGCGGAAGAGTAGTCTTGCACATAGTTTCAGGTCTTTAGTTAACTTTTCTTGTTTCCTATGTATCAAGGGCCTATTATCAATTGACACAGGTGGGACTTGATACATATGGCAAATTTAATTCTAATTTGATAACTAAGAAAAATATTAGGAAACATATGAACTTGAATCCAAAAGGTGCGTTTCTCTGGAAAAATATGAGAAAGACAGGAAACAACCGTTTGATACGTAGTAGGCAAGCCGTTCTTATAACCTTATAAGCTTTCTATTAAAAAGATACTATAGCGCGTAGTTTTAATTTACATGATCATTTAATTTTAAGGAAGAGGAGGAAAATATGGGCCACCTTTTTTCATACTTTCCTCTTCTCCCTTTTCTTCCCTCTTCCGATTCTCTATGGGTTAATTGGGTCTCTAAAACAGTAAACATTAAGAAAAATATTAAAATGTTTTGTATATTCTGTAAAATACATAATAAACAGTGGGTCGAGGTTGCCTTCTTGGATATGTATTTTCCCGTGTTTAGTGCAACCACAACCCCAAAGTATTGGCAAAATGGAGGTTCTTTTCATTGAGCAGTCAAGGAAGGGAAGAATAAAGTGGGAAAGAAAGGGGTCAGCCCCTCTTTCTGCGCTCTCCTTTGCCATTCTTTTTTTACCCCTTCCTTCCCTTTGCTTACGAAAAAAAAAAAAAAACATATCAATATTTAGGGGTTGTGGCACACCAAACTTGAGAAAATTCCCATCAGATGGCATCCCTGAACCACTCTTTTAAAGTAGGCATGCCGAGTACAGTATACGTATTGCGACTGCTGCCACCACGCGTGGCGTTACTGACTGGAAAATAATTCGGATTTTGTTTTAAAAAATGTGATAAAAATGAAATTTTTCCAACAGAATTGGGTATTCCATCAAATTTACATTAAAATAGTATAAAAGAAAAAAATTTAAATAAAAAACAACTCCGAAGAGCTCTATAGGTCTCTTTACGGTTGTGTTTTCATTACTCAGATATTTGGCAACGAAGCCACCAATGTAACAGCGCGAAAGATGCCAACTAATGAAAATTGCGTGAAAGGGGGGTAAGTAGGAATCAGTAGGCTGGTAAAATCCACCCGTTAGGGAGGAGGGGCTTCACGGACTTCTCTCTCTGAATCGCGTTGTGTCATTGTCACTAGATGCGGAAGGGTAGTATTGCACATAGTTTCAGGTGTTTAGTAGCCATCGTTATGACATTTAGTCTGCTGTCTAGCCATAATATTTGAATAGTGAATGTGCCTTCTTGTGTTGTATGTTGCAAAACAAGCAAGCCGTCTAAAAAAATACGAATCCAATGAAACAAAGCGTGTTTTTTTTTATTTCTAACGTGTAATCCATTTTCCGTTTCTTCTAAATTTAATTTCGTTGTACTTAAGAAAAGAAAAATGTGTTAAACTAACTTGGCACTAGACTCTAGAGGGTTGTGGTGGAGACAGAGAGTTGCACTAAGCAAAACGAGGTCTCCCACTTCTTTCCGATATACTGAACCAAGACGGCCGTTTAGAGGGAGCTTTGATTATCTGGCTCTATTGTTTGAAATAGTTTTTTTTTATAATATCCATTTAATTTTTCTCTTATTTTCTTTTTTGGTCTCATCCACAACAATATTGTTCTTTCTATTTCATATAGAGATGTGTTGCGTTTCTTGGTAAATGAAATTAATGATCTTTAATTAGGATTTCACTTTTAAGAAGATCAATCACTTAATTGTTGATTTAGTAGATTGTGTCTTCTTATAGCAATTCTTCTTCTTGTCGATGTCAATTCAAATTTGACTCTGCTGACATCAAGCTTAGATCTCTCTGATAGAAAGAAAAGATTAAAACAAAATTTTTGATAGAAGTAAATTATTTTATAGATTTTTAAACGGTAACGGTGAAAAAGGGAAGGTACCTTGCTTGAGTTCAACTCTTTTATTGTGCTGCATTTCAAGGGCTTTCTATCCCAGTCTTTGTTTTTGGAGGAGTAGTTGTAAATCGTTTCTATTTGTGTTCGGTGGTTATTTATAAAACCCATAAGTCGGTCTGTGGCGTATTTATTATATGTGGCGATTTTCAACCTGTCTGTGGTGACGTTCATATGCATTCATTAAATAAATAAATAAAGTGTCCAGAAGTGTCCAGACACAATAATTCATTATTTTTAGGATCTATGATATGTTGAACTGCAATGTCCTCCATTTTCTCAAGTTTTTGGTGCCTGTACAGCTATAAGAGAGAGAATCTTCTACCTCAACCGCAATTTGTTTTCACTGTGGGTTTGTCAACTGCTAGATTGTTTGCCTGCATACAGCGACTCCACAGGGCACGTATCAACCCTTTCTTAACAAAATTCAGGAAAAACGTGTCTAATGTAAACCTTTTAGTCATGGTCTCTTCTTCGACGTTTGTCGGAATGTTTTTTTCCGGTTCTCTGTCGATATGGTGAAGCAACTGACTTTTTGCTATACGGGTTTCTAGTTTTCCAAATTATGTGAGATGGAGAACTAGCTTTGGACAATAAAGTTCGGGTAGATGTCCAGCCTACAGAGTGAGCAGATTCGAGTGCAGATGTTGTACCCGCCGCAACGGACGACGTGGGTACCGCTGACATGTCCTGGTTCCACGGTCGTGCATATTTAGTGACAAAGGCAAGTATGAATTACCGAAAATAAATACAAACGTTTGTTGCAGTTTTGGTTTTCTTGTCAATGATGAGGTTTGGAAATCTCACCAACGTGGTGTCCACAACAAAACGGATAGAATCCGGATGTGGATGCAGCGTCTGAATCTCAATGGAGTCGGCTAATGTCCGATATACAGCCTTATACTCGTTTTTGGACAATAGAGTTTTCGCATTTTTCATCTTCTTGGTCAGGGTGGTTCCGAAAAATGATGGCACTTTGTATCTTTTAGTATCAAGTCGACGATACCCTTTATCATTATGTTCTGACAAAGGGAAAATTTGGCTGTAAATTTCCTGAGCATTCACCTCTTCATCAGAGTCTGTGGAAAAAAATAGTTACGACAACATTCACTTTCATTAAGCCAACTGTACTAATCATACCACTAGGCACATTATCAGAATCTAGTTCAGAATCCAACGCAATAGAACTATGTTGATTAGATGTAGAAGCGGTCACCAAATTGTCTATGCAAAATAAATCAAATGATTAGAATAAAATTTACTTTCATTAAGTATACAATTTACCACTAGACACATGATCACAATCCAATCCAGAATCAAATGGAGAAAAAGTATTAAGAAGCTTGGATGTAGTAGCAATCCCCAAATTGCCTGCAAATAGAAATCATATAAAATCTTACTAGACATTCTGTGTTAAATGACTAAATAATATACCTGAATGTGTGTAATCTTGAAAAGATATTCGTGAACTATTTTGGTGAAGAATGGGAGTTGAATGGAGTATGTTATCAAAGTCTTGTGGCGATTGTGACTCATGCATGAAAGGGACAACCACACCTTCAAACGTGAACTGTGAGATTTTTTTCACGACACAGCACAATTCAGATAGATGTGTTTTGGGCGAATTATCAGATACATTTACCCATTTACTCACTCGGAACTCACTCTCTCTTTCAAAACTACAATAACCTGATTCAAAGACACTAGCTAACTCTTTATTTTTGGAAACCATACGATTTGCAATTTGTTGCAAGTCGCTTTGCTCAGTTGAGATTTCTTCTAGAACAATTTCATATGGGGCATTTGCCTTACCGTCAACTAATTCGACAAATTCACACCGTTTCTTCACGTTATCAAGAGACGCAATTTTCGTTACTAAACTCTAATGCAAATTAAATTTTGACAAGTCTTCGCCGTTTGGAGGTTGCCGTCTTGCCCTCTTAACAAAAACCATGCTTGATTGCGTACCTTTTTAATTAATTGTTGCAACACAGCAAACCTTTCTCTTTGTAGCCCAGAAATTCCGGGGTCCATATGTCCAAAAATTTTCAATCAATTTGAAAAAATGAGAATGATACATGAAACCCCAAAATTCTCGAAAAAAGTCAAGATTTCGTACATTCACTTATTTTGGGGGGTTGACAACCCCGAATAAATTGTACCCTTTTGTTTAGTGGCTACATCTTGATTTGTGGATCGCAATGATTCCATTTTGGCTTTGAAAGAACTCAGTGAAACGGCTGGCCCTCCAACTTGAGTGAGAAGGCCTCTTCTTTCATCCAACAACAGTTGATTGCTATAGTTAGGGTCGTTGACTGTTGCCAATCTGTGAGGCAGTTGTGTAAGTTTTCGGATGACAGTGCAAAAGCTTTAGGCCGCTCTCGCCCATGATGCAAATTTGTTTATAGTACACAACGAAATGAGTCATCATCCCGGTTTAATAACGAATTACAATTTCTCGTGTTTACCTGAAACAACTTGTCCTTTGCATCGCCATATTAGTGATGTGTGCTTGGACGTACGTTTTGCGCAATCAATTCAGCCAACTTACTTTGCTTTCTTGCAATTAGTTGTCTAAAGTGTTTTTCGCTTTTCCATCTTCCCTGGTAGATGCTTTGGGGTTTTATTTCCTTCTCTTCCACAAACATCACATTTTCGTCAAACTGCACTCTGATGTCTGCTGTTCGTGATCTCCCTTGCCAAAATTGAGGAGATTTTAACGTGACTATCACACCATTTTGACGGCGACTTATCGGCTCCTAACTTGTCTTCCTGTGGACGCATAATTCATTTACACAACCTAAGCAATAAAAATATAAATAGCACGGTAAATTGTTACCTGAGTTGGAATGCGATACATGCCTTCCTGTGGGAAAACACTTCCTGTCACTCCTTCAGGACGTCTAAAGAATTATTACATGTATTATACGTTGATGATACGTAAACATTGTTTCTACAACAAACGGCAATGACACCTCAAAGAAACTGTTGGGTGTTTCAATTTAGCCGCTGCATGTTCCAGAGCTCCCAGATGTTGGTAGCCCTGGCATCACTTTTGCCTGCAACAGAAACAACAGCAGCTCCAACGGTTTTTGGGAAAGCATCTGTGAAAATCACACAAATGGCCCGCGCCCATTGCACACGACCCACAAAGTGGATGTGTTTGGCGGAATCCTTAAATGTTCTCTCTCTTTTTTGTTTTTTGTTTTTTTGTTTCATATTTTTCCCACTGGTAGTGTCACTCACCCGTCCATTCAGTGTTTGATATGCGTTTGAGAACTTTGGGGCCTCGTCCACAATGTAAGATTCGTCTGCTTCCCCTGCGTCCTGGTAAGGAGTGTTGTCCTGTTGGGAATTTCTGAGACGAAGGTTTGGTTAGAAAGAGCTTTGGTCTCCAGATAGACCCGCGGTTAGAGTATAGGGGGACAACATTCCTTACCAGAACGCAGCCAAGCCGCTGATCTTACTTCGTGGCCTCGACAACCAGTGGCCATTGTAATTTTTGAAAAGGGCGTCGTTCTCTCACTACGGTCGGAAACTTTGACCACGCCCTAAAACTCTGAATTGTGACAACAGATTAAACGAAAAAGGCAAAGAAATTAGACATATAAAAAAATAGGGGTTTGAAACATCACTAGTTGCATGGTAGCGCCTGGGAACTTTAACGTGTTGCAGGTTGCAGACAACGAGGACGGGCACTCAGAGCGCTACACGCGAAACAGCAGAGGGCACTGAGATTCGATAAAGAACAGTGTAACAGACTAAAAAATGGGAAAAAGGATTTGGAACAAGAAACACCTTGAAGAGGGAAAAAACAAAGTATGTTTGTGAAGTTTACAGGACATAATAAACAAAATTTAGAGAAATGTTACTGATAACCCAGCTGGAACTCAGCAATAGAAAATGTGCAACACTTTACTTATTAAATAGACCTCTGCAATAGACACTGCGAAATCAAAAATAAATAAAAAACCTAGGCACTAGAGAACCTCTGCAATGGAGACTGCGAAAATTAAGAGTAAAGTCAAAGAAAACTTAGGGACTAAAGCACCTTTGTAATAGAGACTGCGAAATTTAAAAAAATAAAAATAAAAACTTTAAAAACAGTTTTCGATGTGCTAAACGTAGCACATCGAACACTTTTTTGGGGGGTTCCACTAACCATTCAGAGACGCATTGGTAGCTTCAATCAAGGATTAGTTGTGTATTTGGGTACGAGACGTTTAATGATTGAATTATTTGGGGTTTTTTTTACTTGGTAGTGTTGCAGTAACCAGAATGGAGGACGAGGACGACTTAATTATTTTCTACGAAGAGGAACCCAACGTCGAACACTTGGCAGGTAACTGTAATGGTGATGAACTCTCAAACGACTGACGAACCAAACACGGGAAACAGCACGTTTTGTTTTCAGGCTTCGACGAAATCGCGAAGCACAACAACGCCATTGTAGCCGAGATAACTATTCACTACAACAATCGAAGGGCACCATATTCCAGTGTGACGGTGAACACACGTGACATTAGAGCCCTCAGGAACGAAATTGACATACTCACGAAACTAGAGAACCCGCATCACATGCACATCCATCGTCAAAGTTGGTTTTCTTTTGTGTCTGGTCGCGAAACTTATTGCAGCCACATAAACTTTTTTGAGAAGGGAAAAGACGGTTGTGACTGCTTTACATATTACTAATGCTAACAGTGTATGTTGCTTTCTGGGTCGCAGATGGTGGACTCTGCCGTTAACTGGACAGCACATGATGTATCTCGTCATGGAATTGATTCACGGTGGTGACTTGCAGCAGAGACTGTTCGACGTTGGGCATTTGTCTGAGCATACTGCCAGGTTTTTCTTTCGTTCAAATAGTCTTTGCCATAAAGTACTGTCACGACCGCTCACCTCCAATTGTTCACCACGACCTCAACCCTGGAAACATTTTGCTGGCTGACTCAATAGTAAAGTCTGTAGTAAAGTAGAGTCAGGCGAGTTTGTGAGAGTAAAGGTAAGCACGTCAATTAAGTCTTTCAGGATGACAAGTTCTAATTTCTTTTTTTTTCTTGCTTTTCTTTCTATCCGGTTTCCATTCGATATGGTGCGATTTGTTGCAACGGCCGGGATTCCGGGGAAGAAGATTGCTGATTTTGGACTCTTGAAACATCTCTTGAGTCCCTCGACGTTGAAGACCTTTTGCTGAACCGAGTTGTCCATCGCCACGGAAGTAAGACGCCAATTGGAGGACGCCGACGTTAAGCCTTAGACGGCGGCAGCCAACGTGTGGAGTTTGGGCGTTATCCTGCATTACATACTGTTCGGGAGACATCCATCGTGCTCCCGCGCAGATTACACCGGTCGGTCGACGTCCACCCAATGTACGTATAGCGGGTCTATTAATTTTCCACTTTTTGATCCGTCTGGTTATTTATCATAGATTTTTTTTATGTCGTTTGACCTGATTGTTGGGAATATAATGGCCCAACAGCCGACGACAACTTGGTCCGGCCGCCGCACTACTACCCAGGTGCATTTACGCGACTATTGCCTAGGGGGCCCCGGTTAGGTTTCCCCAATTATCGCATTGTCCTCCCCCCCCCCTTTAATTTTTACAGCCCCAAAAATTACTGTAATTCTCGTCAGTGTGTGTGAATAAACGAAGGGTACAAGATTTAGCCCAAGTGTCTTCAAATTTCTCTATTTAAACTATAAGTATGGCCTAGACACAACACAACTGTATTTAAAGTTTAACATTATCCTGCGAAACCGTTTAGTAAAATCAGTTAAATTCAAGTCCCACCCATCCACCACATTCAAATAAAAACAGATTTTTTTTCTCTCATCAGGGCCATCAAACATGTGAATACCCCTAAAAAAGAAAGAGTATTTTTTTCTTAAACTCTCATTACTCACGCGCGGCCATTTGTAAAATGGTGTGGCCCTTACACAACCGACGGCCAGTTTCTCTTTCGACAAAGATTGTTCTTTTTTTCTCTGTGTGCCGTCCCCCAACTGGTGGCCATTGTAATAGTCGTGCCATTGTTCATCTGGCAACCATTTTTTTCTCTCTTTCTCTCTGTGTGTGTGTCGGTCATTTGCAAATTTGGTGATTCGTCTCTCATTGGACGGCCATTTTTTGCAAAGTTTTCCGTTGCGCGCCGTTTATTATCTGATTCGGCCATTGATCATTCCTTTGTGTCGTCACCGTGTCATCTTGACAGCCGTTTCATTTTACTTTTTTCTGGTGAGCCGTCTCACACCAAGACGGTTGATCCTTCAAATTTGTGTGTCTCTCTCTCTCGTTTTATGTTCCCTCTCTTCTTCCCAATTTTTTTAGCGTCGTGAACTAATTCTTTCTTTACTATCTCTCAATAAATTAGTAGACGAGCCGAAAGGTCTCCAAAATCTGCAGCAAAATAGGAAAGAGGAGCCAGAGGATAAAGAGGGTGCAGTTGCGCTAACAGGGGCTATTGCCCCCTTGGGTGGAGCCGCCACCTCGTCCCCCAGCACGAGAGCCAATCCCGGACAAGGCGGATAATAATTTATTAATTTGTTGTTCTCAAGATATGTTTAAGATATATTGGCAAGATATCTAAGAGAGATGACATTTAGCCACTGTATAGCTGGTACAAAGATATCATTAGTTATCTTTACAATAGATGTAAATGTATCTACAAGTTATCCGCAAGATATCTTGTTCTACTTGGGTAATCGTGTATTGTGACCTCTGTATACATGAGGATTGATGCTTAACAGGATGGCCTGTCCACCATATATGAACCAGCTTGTGGAAACCGGTTCTTGTTTTCCTAAGTCACAATCCAGCATAAATCGCCATCTTTTATGGTTTAAGGTGACGCTGTACTTGACTGTTTCAGCTTTTATTCCATGCTTTGTTCAATTGGAAATAACTGTGTCAACCGAAATAAAATCTTGAACGGCAGATCACGGTTCCCTTATTTGGCAACACCCTTTGGCCTTCGTGTAACTTAGGATCTCCCCAGTCTCTTGGTACGGGAGGAAGCATCGAGGAATTCTGTTTTCAACATTATTCCCGAAACGATCACGGACAGATTGGAATCACGAACGAGTACAACCTCGAGACTGATCTCCAACGGGACCTTGATGAATTATTGGGGAAAATCCCCAATTAGTCTCGTTTCAAAGCCCGTAAAACTTTATTTACTTTGTATTAATTATATTAATTGAGGGGAACACAGCAGAAAAACCCTTTACCGATTTTCTTAAATGATTTCCAAAACACTCGCAAGGAGGACGCAGGGGGAAGTTGCAGCGGCAAACAAAATGTCCCCCTTGCGGATGTGTTGCAAATCATTTAGGAAAATTGAAAAAGGGTAAAATGAAAGCTTGAAGCTTGAAAGCTTTAATTTTCCCGAGCGTTATGTATGAGTGATTAACACACCCGCTTGGTGGTGATTAGCACAGCCAGAACTAGAAGTGGCTTGAGGAGCAGCACACAAATCGGGTGTGCTAATTACTAATATGAACCCCATGATTTTTTCCACGGGGGTTTTACACAGAAGTTCATTACTAAGGTCGAAAGAAAGCTCATGCAAAAAATTCACTATTAATTTGCTTGGGGTAAAATAGCTTATTTGACTATATTATGTACTATTTTTGAGAAAGTTGCTGCTCCCTTTAGTCTGTCGTTTTTACAGTTAATACAGCCGAGAGGCGAGAGCCGACTCTGGAGCGTCCGAGCGGACGACGTTAGTTGTAGTTTTTTTTCGTCGTTGTCGACTACCGGTTCTATTATAACGTTTCGATTGTAAGCATCAGCCTTAATTTGTTTGTCTTTTCTTTTACATTTCAACTTTTTCATTCGTCTTTATTCAACCAACATTTAGTTCAAAACGCCCAGGAGCAACCCATAAAATGTTTCGCACGGTTCAGCAGCGAATGTGGTCAAGGTAAGTTTCATTTCTTCGAATAAACCAAATAAATTATTTAAGATTACACTTTTAATAAGTAATTCGTACCATGACTGCTAACTTAATTAGTAATAAAATCTGCATAGATATATGTTTGCACGACCAAAACATACCTTGCCCGATTTGCCGTATGATTATAACGCACTGGAACCAGTTATTTCGGCTGAAATTATGCAACTGCATCATCAAAAACATCACCAGACGTATGTCAATATGCTGAACCAATCAGAAGAAAAATTCATGGAAGCAAAAGAAAAGAGTCAGTAGTTCTTCAGTAGAAATATTTTTATAATAAAGTTGTATTTTTAATATTTGATGTTTTGTTTAGATGATCTAAAAACTATGATTTCTCTTGGACCAATGCTTCGATTTAATGGCGGAGGTCATCTCAACCACTCAATTTTCTGGCAAAATTTATCCCCTAACAGAGGTGAACCTGAGGGAGAACTGTTAGAAACAATAAATAAGGATTATGGTTCACTTGAGAACTTCAAGAACATCTTTTCATCAGCGACAGTAGCAATTCAAGGTTCAGGATGGGGTTGGCTAGGGTATAATAAATCCACTAAAACTCTAGCCATCACCACTTGCTCTAATCAAGACCCTCTGGAACCTACTACAGGTAAATATAACTAGTATTTTAGTAATTAGTATTTTTTTTTTTTTTACACTTACATTTTTATATGTTTATAGGATTAGTTCCGCTGCTCGGGATAGACGTTTGGGAGCACGCGTACTACCTTCAATATAAAAACGTTCGAGCTGACTATGTTAAAAATTTGTTCAAAATAATCAACTGGAAAGACGTTTCTTCTCGTCTGGCTTCAGCGAAGCAGTCATCTTAGAAATTTTGTTTTCTGATTCATAGAATATAACATTAGTTAAGATTGTAACAGACGAGTGTGTATGTTGATTCAATACAGAAAATGGGCTATGATCTTAATATTCTAAAGGAAGAACAACTTGAAACGCCAAAGGTCAGACGTAAAAGAAAAAAGCTCTTTATTACGAAGTAAAACTTTCTCCACTTCTTCTTTGGTGCAAGAGCTATCCGATTTTCGGACGAATTCGTAAACATCGTTGAGACTCGTACCATGGTGTTGTACAGAGAGGAAAACTGATAGTAAACCTACAAGTAAACGTGATTTAAAGGTTTTGTTGTCAACAAAACTATCTCCTCGGCATACTTAGAAATTTGGCGGAACGATCATCAGAAAGACTGTCAGGCGCATCGGTACTATTAGCCAATTGAATGGGTAATGAAGTTGATTTATCCTTTATGGATCTTAATCTCTCTTCAGTCAAATTTTTTTCCAGGGTTTTAACGTGCTGTTCCTTCATTTGCAGCTCCAGCTTAAGGTCGGAACGAACTATCTCCACTTCGTTTTTATAAGCCTCGAGTTGGCAACGTAAACTGTCATTTTCCTCCTGTTGACACCCAAATGAAATAGAATTCTTTATCGAAATATCAAATAAATAAAATAAATGTTACCTTAAGATGCGCAATGCTTTTTTCGGAAGCGTTAGACTTGTAGCGGCGGGGTTCATCCGATTCGGAATCTGAAAACTCCATGTTGTCGTCATCTTTGCTGCTCGTTAAAAACTCGACAGTGGGCTCCAATTTAATGTCCTAGAAGAAATCAAATTCACGTAAGACCACATGGACATCATATGTACAATAAGGTCCCAATCAAGCAATGGGATCCAAACCCTTAATAGTCTAATTATTACCTCTACGCATCCACTTAAAACACTCGCTTTTGCTAGACTTACCAACAAACTTACGTTCCTTACAGGGCAAATCAGGGGTGGAAGAACTGGCGGGATATGTAGAGTGAAACAGCGAAACACAAATTCAAAGAAGAGAAGGAGAAAAAGATGGGAATGGGATTGAAAATTAACATACCATCACGTGTTTTTTCCACGACTCGAGACTCTTTCGTTGAGCTTTGGTGAAATGATCCCAGGCTTTTTGATGACTTGCTGCTTGAAATAGCCGCTCCATTTCACCCACTAGTTTGGAAATCAGAGGTGACAACCAACCAAATGAGAAGAAAAAGAGAGGCAAAGAAACGCCACCAATTACCATTTATCATGAATCGTTCGCTGACCGGATGATAGGAACTTAAATGACTATCCAAACAAAACAGAAGTTTCGTTGGTTCCATCTTATTTACTAAACAATACGTGAGGACTTGAGCGACACCGCACTACGTTCACAAACAAAATGTCAAACAATGTTTTTTGTTTGGATTTATTATTATTATAAAAATGAGTTTAAAATTCTACTGAACATTTGAATGGAGTAGCTTGAGTCCATCAGTCATAAAAATTTTAGACGTTTAGTGGGATACTGACCTTGCTGAAAGTTACTTTAAATATGATCTCCACATTGACGCAATCAACATATTCTGACTCATTTACCTTAATTTATTGATGAATTAATTCTGCTGAGACCTTTCTATTTAGAATGCATGTCTGATGAAAGCTGAACCATTATACATGGTTGAACCGCAAAACCTTTATTTTTTTTTTACTTTTTAAACTAACCATGGACCAGAACACTATGGAAATCATTTACTCTTGTTAATTTATCGTTTGTAAAGGTTTGACTAAGATATAATGGCACATTGTTTCAAGTGAGAAAAGATGACCCTATTCAAATCCCAGAAAATATTGGTAATTGTGAACGAAAGCCACTTACGTTGCGAGGTCAGATGAAGGAATTTCTGCCGTAAAGAATCATGGGTCCTACGAGCCTCTTCTTCTAGTTGACTTTTTTCAGATCCCAGACGACGCAAATGTGCATGAGCAGATTGGATCATTGAGTAGAAACCATTTGAATTTCTTTTGGAGCAGTCGCCACGTTCAAGCCAAGTAGCTAAGATCTGAACGGCTCGACCAAACCTTTCCTCATTCTAAATATATTTGTGTAAGTTATGAACACTGTCGACTATTTTATTTATGTAATTTACTTTCAACTGTTCGACCACGACATGTGCTTCGTGTTCGGCATAATGAGGCACTGGTGGTGGCGAAGGCGGTCTCCATTTGTCCTCTTCAATTCTCTGCCGATGGCGTAATTCACGCTCAAGCCGTCGTGCTTGACATTCGTATTCATATTGGTCGTCTCGCGCTTGTGCAAAGTCGACGTGCAGCCGGCCGCTGCTTGTATTGCTGGTACTTGGATTATTAGCGTCTGGTTTCTGGTTGTTCAAACGTACACGATAACCTGATAAGTTCAAAATAAATACCTGTAAAAAAAATAAAGGCGTAACAGAAATTTTAATGAATCGCCATACCTGAGAGAAGAATAGCAGTATCGACGAAGCATTCACGTTCAAATCTGACATGAGCAAAGTTCTTTTTGCTCATCCGTATCGTAAGTATACTGCCACACCGTTCAAATATCTCTCTCAAAATTTCCTCTGCAATGATTGAGAACAAAAATTGTTGAATCAACAGAAATACTGGTGAAATCGGTGAAATCAATCTCAAAACTAATATTATACCAGTAATATTTTCAGCCAATCCTCCAACGAAAACGGTCTTGCATCCGAGAGGACGTTCTCTTGTTGTTGGGAGCGGGGCTTGTGGATTAGGTGGAAAAAGCACACAGCTTTTGAGATGAATTGGTTCTTTGGTTGGATGTGAAACATTTCCCATACCAGAGACAAGGCCAAACTGCAACAAAAAATAAGATTATTACAAACTTCTCTGATTAAGATTGTAAAATATGCAATATGCAACATTAATTTTCTTACATCAAAGGGCATTTGAGGTCCCATTGCTGCCATGAAGGAGGAAGCATCTGATGAATACATTGAGTTGTTGACCAGAGAAGGATTGGCCATAGAGAAACCCAGACCCATTGGCATAGGAGGGTTGTCCCAAACATTATTTGACTGAGCATTATTATCTCTTTGTTCACTAGGTTCATTACTGCTGGGAGAATTGGAAAGCACCATGATGTCATCATCACTCTCACACGCCAGACTATTGCTTCTCATTCTTTTTCTTGATTCTCTGTTCTTGCCATCATGTCTCTCTCTGCTGTTGCTGCTGCCAGACTGGTTTAAGTAGCGCTCATTTTCTTTCCCATTCTCTGATGTATTTTCATTTTCGTGTGGGTTTGGCCTAGCCAAGCCTTCAGGTCCACGGTTGACTCCAGAAATTCTCTGGTTGGTTGCCAGCATACCTCCAAGCCCCAAACCTAATGCTGCAGATTGCATGGTAAAGGGTAGACCTGGGATACCCTGTCCAGCAGAAGTCATTAAAGCAGAAAAAGGAAGACCTCCCAGTGTAATATGGTTGTGACCAAGAGTCATGGGTCCAGCATTTGAAGATCCTAAACGGATAATTCAATTTTTAAATCCGTGTAATCAATAAAATGCATTCCCATCGTTCGTTGGGGAAATTGTTAAGTACAACATTAAATTTAACTTGAAAACACATACCAGAGGCTTGAGAGCCTAGAGGTAGTCCAATAAAAGCATATGGATTAGACATTTTCAGGTTGTTTCCGAGTAGTTAATTTCCGAAGCCAACGAGATTCACGATAATTTAAAACAAATCTTTATTTAGATTTACAAAACGCAGAAATACTCTTATCCTCCTCCCGATGTCCACCTCGCACCATAAACTAGCCTATCTAGATTCTAGAGGGCGGGATCGGGAAGATAAAGATGGATCACGGATCCTTTTGAAATCTATATTGGAACTTGGAAGTGTTAATTATTAAATATGTAAAACAATTATGATTAACATTAGTCTTATCTCTAAAACTTGAATTTTATTTTTAATTTTTTTTATTTTGTTAAATAGAAAAAGGTTAAATATAGAAAAAGCAGAAAAAGAGGAACTGAGTGAGGTTGCCAGCGCCATCTCGTCACTGCTTAATATAAAGAACGAATGTAAAAAGGTTTCATAGGTGGCAGTTGCCATGCATGTCAAATCAAAACAAAAACCAAAGCACTGAAAGCAGAGATCTTACAAAATCAACATGCGAAATACGACAAATAACGAAAATCTCAGCACAAATACACCCACCAGCAAAAGTGGGATAAAAACGCTTC
Organism: Daphnia pulicaria; assembly: GCF_021234035.1. Classification (NCBI taxonomy): domain Eukaryota; kingdom Metazoa; phylum Arthropoda; class Branchiopoda; order Diplostraca; family Daphniidae; genus Daphnia; species Daphnia pulicaria. The sequence continues at coordinate 4,183,761 of NC_060914.1, read as the reverse complement.
CTGATAAATATTATTACCTGGATGTCCAAGTGTAAGTAAGTTTATTTATTGAATTTCTTTATATATTATAACCCAAAAAATTATTGGTTAACAGAGAATTCGAAGAGACCACGGGGAAAAAACAACCTGTCTTTACAAAAGAATTAATTAAACTATCTGTCTCAAATGCAATTAAAAAATTGTATGGAGAGGTAAAGCTAGTGAAAAATATCTGTTATAATATTTCATAGTTTCAACCAGTAATTTATTCTTTCTTTTCTTAGCTTGGAAGTGCAGCAACAATTGATGTTATTTTTCTAGACCAGGCTACTAAAAGAATTATTCTCAGGTGTCCAAGTTGTTTTTATGTAAAACTTCATAGTTCCCTCACTTTAGCTACTCACTATGAAGGCCATGATTGCTATTTTCAAGTCCACAAAGCCTCAAGCACACTTATCAGTTTAGATTGTCACAGTCGAACCTACAGTTTTTCAAAGGAAGATCAACAATTGTGAAAAATACATGATCATGTTTTTTTTTGTAAATTTACAAAAAGTATGATAATTGACTAATGTTGTCCCATCAATATTATGTGTAAGGTTTTCAATTTACAAAATAGAAATACCTTAGGCATTTGAAATGCTCAACATTTCAACAAATAATGGTTAAATTAATGACACATAAAAAAATGATCTTTTAAGTTTTTGTTTAATTGGAACCAGGTATTTTTTTTTTTACAGATGAAAATGCAAAAGGACTTTCGTAATCAGCACAGTCGTGGTAACAACAAACAGCTAACAGATAAAATATTAATTCATTAATTTAATCAATGCCCATCAAAATAAGTTACATAATGAAAAGATGAAAGATCAACAGATTTTTTTTATTTGTTTTCTTCCATGCATTTTAAACAAAAATCAGAATCCAATGGACAGAGAGAATGCATATACGTTAACTAACGAAGGTGTTATTATTGCGTCCGGCGCAACAGGTTAGCGATTTTTATTGCTGAAAAAAGATCCGCCATATCCATAGGTATTACCACCACCTCCATATCCGCCACCGCCACCTTCATTCAAGTAAGGACCAAAGGCTCCCAATGCAGCACCTAGATCGTAAGTCGCCGCTCCGTACGCTCCCTGAACCCCAATGTTTCCTGTGAAAGTGTTGTAAGCTCCTAAAGGATCAAAAATATTAAATGTTACATTGAAGCAATAACTCCGATGTATAGAGATATTGACTATTTTTTTCCACGTACCCAATGCCGAAGAGACGCTGTATGTCGAACCTTTGTTACCGATGTTGTAGCCCCCTGCTGATGCTGGTGATGTCGCAGCGCCACGACGGAACTTGAACCGGTATTCAAAAAGACATCAAATTAGTCAAGCCCCAATAAAGTAAGTACTGCTAACGAGACCCAAGTGATTTGTTCGCTGATCTGATTATTAAACTTATAGGCTAGTTAAGAGATCATTGACCTACTCGGTTCTGGTGATACAAAGGGAAGGATTCTTCTTGTGCCTGGCTCAAAGCCACCAAACCTAGCCAAAATGAAATAGGTGAATAGAAAATCATTCCAAGTTGAATTACATGCCTTCATACGACGTTGATTTAAGCTTACCTAATAAGAAAATACAGAGGAACTTCATAGCGATGCGTCTTGAGCTGTTGACTTTCTGAGACAAAGTCAAAACAAGTTGCCATCAATTGGTCATACCCCTCGCCTTTATAGTCGCTAAATACTAGTCCAGTAGAATGGAGAAATAAGAGAAAGTCAGAAATACGCCGAGTAGAATCGCTTTCCCTTTTAAGCAATTAATTAAGTGCAAAGCTGATAGTTATATTATGCTAATATTGCGCTATGAATGCGATTGAGCGATTCGAGTCAGTGTCAACGGACGGTCGTATTTGTGTTGGCAAATCAGAATTACGCATTGAGTTCTACAGAGTTTTAATCAGTCCGGAACAACACCGAATTTCTTCTCTGTCCAACCAATCCATAACATTTTGTAGTTATTGTTCCTACTTCCTTTTATTTTCTCTCCTTCTTTTGTGTCCTGTTGAACAATTAGAATGATCTCCATAAATTAGGTCGAGTTGGAAAGCGGATATTGGCGGTGGCATTCAATGGAAGCGTTCGAGCGTGCCGGGTTTGAAGCTAAGAATGAGACAGTAGAAAGATCTACCTTCTTTTGATTCAAGTGAAACAAGTGAACTCGATATAGATCTTAACCGAGCTGATAAATGCCGTCGCAACTTAGTTCGTGCCATTCTTAGACGGCGACAGCTCTACTCTTGTAGCTAAATATCCCTTGCTGATCGGAGAGATCAGGATGATATTTCTGAATCTCATTTGCTACAGTAAGTTCTTATTGCATACTACTTTGATTTTATAAAGATTTAAACTATATTTTGCGTCATCTAATATTATTTTTGATTGACTCTTTTAACGAATATTACCAAAGCGCACATTTTGAACAGAAATTATCAAAAGATTGCGTTAGCAGTAAAATAATTATATATTGTTTCGACATCGCCATTTACGGTATTTAGTGAACTAAAAAGCTAAATTTTAATGAAGTCATTTTTTGAAAGGTTTGGCTGTGGCTGTGGCGGCAGGTGGCTTGGTCAAAGTTAAAGATCACGACTTGAATGAGTATCGATTGGCTCCCAAACGGTATCATCGGAAGATCCGTTCAAGCAAAGAAGGAATCGAGTTGCCATTTGCTGGAGAACAACAACCTTTCGTTCAACAACCTGACGAGCACTCTACTCTTCACCCAGGCACAACTGCAGATGAGCCCGTCAATTCGGTCGCGCCCAACACTTCCTTCCTGCTGGAACTGCCCTACCCTTCGCACTTCCTCGTCTCGCTGCAGATGCTTAACCTTTCACTTCCTTTCATCGAAACCGGAATCGCAGTTCCAGAGGACCCGCCCACACCAGAATTCGATCTGAATCAAGTGTTGAAAAATCGACAATACCAATCGCCGACGAGACCGGAAGAAAATCAAGGCGAAGCTCCGGCTTCTCTTGCAGATCAAGGAGACGGAAGTGGAGGAGGGAGGCGGGCAATTAACCGGAAAAGACATCGAACTCCAGTCCGGCGTTTACCCAAACGATCCGCCGATGTCGCCAGTGCAAATACAATTGGCAAACCCGTCAAATTCCGGAGTTGGAACGCTTCGAATCCTTCGTCTGTTCAGCGACGTCAGGAGTTCACAAGCAAGTTGAGATCCACAACAACTCCGAGGCCGACGTTCATTAAAAAGTTCCAGGCGAAGCAACTGAATCAAAGGGTCAACACAACAACTAAATCTAATAGTCATAAACGTCCGCCGCGCCCATCGCCCGTCAATGAATACAAAACCAAAGACCTGCCAGTGACGACTTCTCTGCTGGAACAAAGCTTCGCTACCCCCGATCAACGAGAATCATCTAATTTCAATCGCCCGAGTGTTAGTGGAACGTCTGATCGCTTTGTGATCCATCCAGCTGACCATCCAGCGCAGAAAATTCGAATGGGAGGATTCCGACCCATTCAGCCCAGTAAGCCGTCTCTCAGTCCAAATAGACTTGGTCCATCAGCTTCTTCTGATAGATTCACTCGTTTAAATTTACGCGAGAAATCGATAAATGGTCATTCCGATCAATTTATTCCAATTATTCCTATAACACGCGACACTACGACATCAGCCACGACAGAAACAGTTGAAGTTCGCTTCGATTTTCCTCCTCCTTCACGGCTTCGCTTCATCTCTTCATCGTCGACGACTTCTAATCCTTTACCAAAACCAGGACGCCTAACCAAGTACATCTCCCAGTTTCATTCTTCTCCATCGCTGAAAGCCCCCAGTGAGGAAATTACCCAAATTCAAAAGCCAGAAACAACTGCAAATAATGAAGCTGGTAGAGACAAAGTTGCACCTGATAGTAGCAGTAACGAATTCCTCGTTTTTGCCACTACGACCACGACCCCAACGACGGAATTCGTTCCCAATTTGAAATTCCCTTCTTTTGAATTGCCGTCCGTCGATGGATCGTCAAGCCCCACGACTCTTCCTCCGCCACTTTCCATTGAGGAATTGATTAAAAAATTCACTGGCAAAGATTTCGTGACCGATTCAACATCTGATAGTTCGACTCCCAGTCCGCCTCAGCATCCTTCCCCGATTGAACCTAAGAATACAAGTAGCACAACAACGACCGTCAAATCGACTCTATCAACTCCGGAATTGGAATCGCTGGACGACCTGGAGGCTAGTCTGAAGCAACTGTTGGTGATCACGACATCGACGTCGACTCAAATTCCCAGCAGCAGCCAATCTTTTATTCCTATAGATGCCCCGACAACATCTTCGCCGTCGACTAGCACGCCAAGCGGAACATCCAGTTTCACGCTGCCCGTTCTTCCGCCGCCCAGCGTGAGCCCCGTCACGGAGAAAACCGTATTCCCGCAACAAGAAACTACCACCGTCCAAACCACTACAACTAAAGAGACACTGTTTCCATCCGAATCGGAAATTAACAAATCAGCTCCCCATCCGTCGACTGTTGTTAATTCGTCAATTCAATTGGAGACATCAACTCAACCCGTTTCCGTCCAGCGAGGGCCACTTGACGTTTCGTCTTTTGATGGTCCTTACAATTCAGGAGCTGGCCAGAATCAAGGATTCAATTTCCAACCGTCAGGTTACCCACAGCAACAACAGCAACAGTTCCAGTCGAACAACAATTTCGGCGGGTTCTCCGGAGGTTTCGGTGGTGGTAGTAGCGGAGATCTGATAGGTGGGCAGCAGAATCCTTACTACTACGGTGCTGGATTGTTTACGGGCTCGTCCGGAGGACAAGGTCAGTTTTCGAATAACTTCCAAAATGGGTTTGATGGGACACTACATTATAGCCCGACTGGGCCACCTGTGGGTGAATCGAACGCCATCACTCAAGGATTATCCCTTTTAGCAAGCTTCGGCGGATCGGGAGGCGGCCAGCAATTCAACTTCCAACCGTCTTCGAGCAATTATCAACAGCCGTCAGGTTATCAGCAGTCGTTCAACGACTTTGCCCATCCGGCATCTCTTCAGGCGTCTTCGCAGATCCAGTCCACTTCGAGTTTACCTTCCCAAGGATTCTCTTCCTATTCCCAAGGATATCCTTCTTTTAACCTTGTCCAGCAACAACCTCAATCCTATGCCCAGCAGCCCTATCAACTTTCCCAGCAACCACAAAATTTCCCGTCTCAACAACAACAGCAGCAACAAGTTTACGCACCGACCCAACAGCAATCTTACCAGTTGGTAGGTGCCAACCCTGGATCTGGAAATTTGATTCCAGTTCAGGTGATTCAATTCCAACCGCAAGGTGCTTATCAGTCATCCGCTGGATCCGCACCCGCACCAGAAAATTCTGGTTCAACCCAAGTGACCATCAACCCGTCACAATTTGGCACACTTTTGTCTTCTTCTGTCGATGCTTCCGGTCTTCCGGCCGGAACAGCATCGATTACAAGTTTGTCTTCTTCCAGTACAGGTACTGGTAGTAGTAGTAGCGGAACGAATAATGTTCCGGCTGCCAAAGAGAAATCGATCGATTCGGCCTCTTCGCAACTGGTTGAGGTCCATTTGAAACCAGTTTTGCATTCCATATTTGCGGATCAGGAAGCGGAATCTTCTCAATCTGTACAGCTAATTTCTGTTGGGCCCGAGACCGATAAGTTCGGTCCGGTCACCGACTCGTTGAAAACCGGAGCGAGGAAATCTTTGTACAACCGAGGACTCCAATCGGGTTATTATCCTTAATTCAATCAATGTCATCATGTCATTTTTTATACATAGTTCATCATACACCGATATTACTACGTACTTATAGTTTGGTGGTTGCGAATAAACGATATAGTCAACTATTAAAATATGCTCATTTTTTTCTACTGCAATACAAAGGCATTCACAAACATTTTCCCTTGATAGATCAATAAAAAATAATTTGATCTACGTATTTGTCAAGGGAAAATTGTCTCAAAAAGAATTTCAAAAAAGGAAAAATAAAAAAAAATTAAATAAATAAACAATCAATAAAAGAATAGTTAAAGAAAATATGAGAGACCGATTGAGAGACAGCAACTCAGCTACGACTAATACTAGGCTATATATACCATACCAGAACCGGTCGTCAGTAGTAAAGGCTGTCGTTCGTGACAATGAATAAGGCGGAAGAAGGTCTTAAAGGTGAGCGTGTGTACTGAGAGAATGTAAACAAATACGCAAATACATTTGTAAAAAAATTGTCGATTATTAGCTACCTATAGTACCTCTACCTACCGTGTAATGTCACACCACACTTTTTTCATTAAAAAAAACATATGTCTGAATGTATAAACATTCAATATTGTATTAGTAATTACCTTTCAAACCAATTCTGGTGTTCTCGCTCGCCCTGTGAAATCGGAAAAAATAAGAAATTTAAAAAAGTATTTTCTTTTTAGGTCGACTCTCCTACACAAGTGCGTAGCGTACGTTGTAACTTTTTTCAGTGATAAGTTGTTGTGGACCGTTGTGGACTTTTTATCAGATGCTCTTATCAGAACTTTATCTTAAAATTGGTGTGGCCATTCACATCCGATTTTCATAGCCTTTCCCATTCATTTTTCATTTGGTTGAGCTAAAGTCAAGTTAAAAACAAAAATAATTATTTAGCAAAAATATGTTTTCATCTTGGTTTCGCAAAATTCAAATTGAACGCCAAGTACCAATCGGGGAAGGGGGATTTAGCTTAGTTTTACTCGGGAAGTTTAATGGTCATGAAGTTGCAGTGAAAAAAGTTGAGTTGCGTAACGTTAGTGATAACGAGGAAATAGTGTTGAAACAATTGGACCATCCCAATGTCATCAAATTATTTTACTCTGAAAGCGACGCCAATTTCAAGTAAAAAATACAAAATTAGTTGAAATAATATAAACCTGATTGTTTGCTGGTGATCATTATTAGGTATTTCGCTTTGGAACTCTGTCGCGCATCTTTAGATCAGCTGTTTCTAAAGCCTGATCATCCGCGAAAATACAAAGGACCCAAATTACCACATCATTTGACAGTTTTTATTCAGTTGGCTACGGGTCTCGAGTACATTCACTTCAAGAATTTAATTCATCGAGATATCAAACCGGCAAATGTTCTTATATCCGTCGATTCTGATGGATTAGTAACAATCAAATGGGCGGATTTTGGATTGTCCCGATTCGTTAACGAAAGAGGGACATGCACGCTAAGCGGAATCAAAGGAACTATGAACTGGTTGGCTCCCGAGTTGCTGAGAAGTCTTGAAAACAACCCAGAAGAACCAGGACGAGGTACAGTCAAGAGCGACGTCTTTGCATTAGCTCTCGTCTTTGGCTATCTTCTCTTGGGTGGGCAACATCTTTACGGGCAGGGGATTGAAGTTCCTATAAACATCGTGAAACAAGCAACGGTCAATATGGAAAGTAGGTTTTTTTTTTAGCCTATAGTATATTTATATTAATATTTACTGTAATGGTATACAAACCAAATAAGAAATAAAAAACACACCATATTGAGCAGAAATTGATAACCCGCCTTACGCTCGGCTTCTATGCAAAATGTTGAAGGACGAATCTGGCAAGAGAATTTCCTCGTCTGAAGTTGGCAATGAATTAAAATCTATCAAAAATGAGGTTGGCTACTGATTACGTTGGACGGATTTTATCCATTTTTCTTACTTAGTTGATGCCTAAATCTCACAACTGAGCTTATTTTTGTTGTTATTTTTTAAAGAAAGAAGAAGAATTCAGACGACTGTGCTGGCGAACAAGTTTGGATCTAGAGGAAATCAAACTCTTAATCCAATTCGGGATCGATGTCAATGGAAAGGATAATGACGGGTGGAATGCACTTCATTATTTGTGTCTATATAAATCAAGTGAGAAATTAATTTACGCAATCAAACTCTTAATCCAATTCGGGATCGATGTCAATGGAAAGGATAACGACGGGAGGAATGCACTTCATTTCCTGTGTTGGCATAATTCAAGTGAAGAATTAATGGACGCAATCAAACTCTTAATCCAACTCGGAATCGATGTCAATGGAAAGAGTAACAACGGGTGGAATGCACTTCATTATTTGTGTTATTATAATTCAAGTGAGAAATTAATGGACGCAATCAAACTCTTAATCCAACTCGGGGTCGATGTTAATGGAAAGGATAACGACGGGTGGAATGCTCTTCATTTCCTGTGTCGATTTAATTCAAATGATAAATTAATGGACGCAATCAAACTCTTAATCCAACTCGGGATCGATGTCAATGGAAAGAGTAACAACGGGCGGAATGCACTTCATTATTTGTGTTCGAATAATTTAAGTGCTGAGAAATTAATGGACGCAGTCAAACTCTTAATCCAACTCGGGATCGAATCGAACGGCTTTGATGCGCGATCTATATTACATAAAAACCAACACAGAAGAGAAAATATTGAAAAGATCATCGAATTTCTTGATAGAGCAGCCATTTCTCATCAAAAATAATTGTCAGTATCTACTGAGAGACATCGAAAAAACCATCGCACGCGTTGACATGATTCCGATCAATAATACACCAATTAGTTGCATATATTTACCAATTGTTGATTATTTTACAATAATCAGTTATCATTAAATTCCAGTTTCATCAGGTGTGTATTTATTATATTTTGATCAACGTACAATCCAATACTACACAATTAACATCAATACTCCAGACAATACCATCCGTCTCAAAATTTTTACTTTAATTGAACTGTAACTGCTGTTTCTGTTTTGAAATGTCGTCAATACCAGTTGCATCACCAGCAGCTTTTGATGAATGGAAGAATAGTTAATGAAGTTAATGAAGCGAAAATAGAATTGAAATAGAATCAGTTACGCATTGTATTGAAATAACTGGAGTTGTTTAGGAAACCGAATTTTTATTCAGCCCGATACCAAGTAGTGTATTCGATAGAAAGATATGATAAAAAAATCAACGGTAGTATAAAGGAATGTAGGACAAAGCCGGTTTTCGTTGTAAGCCTACAGCAAGCCGCCATTAGAATTTAGCTATTAAGCTCGTATAAAATAAGCACCACAAACAATTTCATTCCAATGCTATTCTGACTTAATAATAATCAAATGGCTTCCTACTTAAACAGCCACGAAACCCACCGAAACCCACTCATTCCAAAATCATTCAGAGCCCAAAAAGTTGTCAACGAGGGGAGTGAGTATCATCGGCATTCCATGATGAGGTTTCAGAACTAAGTCGGCGGATGGTTTGGCCGGTCCGTGTTTGTCAGTGTCGTAAGTGAAACGGAAACGTCTCAGCAAGGTAGACATGATAACTTTCTCTTCAAAGAGAGCGAATCTCTGACCTATAAAAAGCGTCAAACAAAATAAGCCAAAATAAAATAAAACATAATTAGCCATGGATGACGGATAGTCGGAAAAGAAATAAGGAGAGGCGAACTGTTTTACCGATACAATTCCTCGGTCCGGCGCTGAACGGAACGAAGGCAAACGGATGTCTCCCAACGAGTTGTTCGTTTTCAAATCGTTCCGGTTTGAAGACGAGAGGATCCGGAAAGACCTCTTCGTTGCGATGAAGTGAGTAGATGTGCATCGATATGGTTGAGCCGGCTGGAACTTTGTATCCATTCAGCACAATATCTTCGCTTATGTATCGTTTGATGTTGGGTACGCTCGGATACAGTCGCAGAGACTCTTTAATGCAACACTCTAGGTATTTCAGTTTGGTAGTGTCTTCTAAGGTACAGGGACGATTTGAATCGCCAAAAACATGGCTCAGCTCCTCTCTTACTCGCTCCTGAAAATGTTGTGAATACTGTACTTAATGTAAAAGGTTACAGATAATAAAAATGATTTACCTGATGCTCCGGGTGAGTACCCATACAATATAGGAACCAAACTGCAGCAGATGCAGTGGTGTCGTGACCCTGTGAAAGCGCGAGTAATAGGAAAATGGATTATTGTTTTTTTTTAAATTAAAATAAAAAATGTAAACCTCAAACATAAAAGTATCAACTTCATTTCGTATGTCTGTATCAGTTAAATCAGCTCCTTCTTTGGCAGCAATCAACATTAAATCCAGAAATGCTCTCCTTTTTTCTAGAAAGAAAAAATAGTTCATTCAAATTAAATTGCCAACTTATATTGAGTCACGTTATTTTTTGATCAATCAATATACTCGATTCAAATTCAACTTCTTTTTTCCCTTCCGTTCGTTTCATTTCATTTTCTTGATCGATTTCTTTTTTCCTATCTGTAATAACCTGTCAGCAAAAATAAATGATTGAAAAATGTTAAACAATAAAGAGGTTAGAATCGCTCAATACTTTAGAAGTGAAATCGTGAATGACTTTCAAGCTTTTCTTGTACTCTTTGCCTTTTGTCGTCAAGAAAAAAATCCATCGAGGGACCAAGCGCCATACCGAAAAGAAGTTTTCGAAAAGTAACAAGGAAAACCTGTAATTAATTATACGTTTTTCCAAATTTTTAGATCTTTTCCTTCGCGAGAACAATTAAGCGCACTAATTTTTTAAAATGGTTTATACTTCTGAACCGCATTAAGGTACTCTGAATCTTCCAACTGAGCGTTGACCTGAATGCCCATAGCCGCTTCTATAAAAAAAAACACATACAAATTTAACAAAACAAAAACATTTGAACTTAATCGATAAATCAATTACAATGAATGAAATTTGTTCCGTGAAATGCACAATTACCGCAGATAATGTCGAGAGTGCATCGTTTGAGAAAGGGAAACACTTCGATTTCCCTTTCGTTCAATTCTCCTTCTTTAGATAGTGAACGACGTAACTGCTGGCAAAGAATGTCGGCATTTTTATTGAAAGTGTCGAAGAAATTGTCCAGAATTTGGAAATGGAAGGCAGGGGTCAACAAACGCCTTCTCTTCCGCCACTTGCTTTCTATTAAAACAATTTAGAAAACAAAAATTCTGGCTAACGTTTTGTAAGTCAAAGGCCGACTTTATTACCTTTTGCAGTAAGAAGTCCTTCGCCTAGCCAGGGCAAAAGGGGATCGTAGACTTCACCTTTGTTGATGAATTTTTGGCTGGACATTATTTCCTTTAGAAAAATTCAATGATCAAATATTTTCCAATAAACTGCCGCGATTAATTTTGTTTACTTCCATCAGTGATGGAGACGAAATGTCTATGAACGCTTGAAAGGCGACCCATACGCGGTATATGCGACCGTATATTTTGGGCCATTTTTCTTGAAGGATTTCTAGGGAACCTTGTAATGTAAACAAGTATGCATATCATAAGAATAAGATTGAAATATTAGAAAGAATAATTGCTTTTTTGTTTTTTTACCGTGTGGATTACGAGGAATTAATAAGGCATTGCCCATGACAGGGACTTTTGGGGGTCCTGGTATCAGATCTATGGTTTTCACGTATGTGGAGTATTCCCATCTCAGATAAAGCAAGAAAATCACGGCCGCAGCCAGACAAACGACCAAAAACATTGGAGTTCACTAGTTCGTCAATTGTTTTAACAACAAACTTAACTGCAATAACAGAACCGAGTTATTAGTGAACGCCACTCCGCTGCAAAGATACGTCAAGGACTCGAGCGTCAAGAGATTACAGTGTTTACGATGACAGCTCGTGTGTTTACATTTTTGTATTCACGAGTGTTTTTCCTTATCGTGATTCGAGAAGACTTTCTTATACCTCTAACAGCGTCATCTAGCGAAAAGAGCCCATTCTAATCTGGATTTTGGATTTGAAAAAGAAATCACGCGCGCGGTATTATCGGCTCGCTTTTATCTTTCTGATACGGAAATAAATATACAATGTGCACTAATTTGCAATGACATCGTGACTTGCTCTTTTTGTTTACTCCGGTTTGGTCTCTGAGGTACAACCTTCAAATCGTAATCTGACGATTTATATTTAGAAGTTTAATTGTGGATTTAACTGGCATATCATGCAAAAATCCATTGGTTTCCCCTTTTGCTTGATAATTGCCACAGGACTTACGAGATCATCTTTTTTTGAATTTTTAAGGCAAAGATAATCAAACAGAAGTGACTAATAAGGCTAAATGATTTCACCGTAGGTTCCTAACGTTCCCTAGATGACGCCAGAGACAGCCGAGATCAAATCGTAGGTGACAAGATAGTTAAACCAAAAATGACGGCTTGACTTGTCAAGTCCACTATAGTGTCGAGCTCATTCGAGCGTGCTGGTCGAGCGCGGTCAAGCGCACAATTCCGGCGCGATCGTTGTAAACTTTCAATGACCTTGGCGGTAACATTTTTAAGGTTGAAAACGTAAACATAATTTGTAAACATAATTTATACGTCTTGGGGTTGTGGGAGCGTGGATCCATTTTTAGTAAATTATAGACATTGTGTGATAGGGCAAGATTCGTGATGAAGAATTGAAGATGCAGATTATCGTGATGCAGATTACCATGCGAGCTTAGTCAATTATGTAAGATATCGTTCTACCTATTTTTACGAACGGATAGACCAGACGAGTCGTCGACGCGTTTCTTCCGTTTGCTTCTATTGCTTCTTCACTGAAGTCGCGATCTTTAAGACTTTGTTTTTTAAAAGAACAACTCACTTTGAAGGAGAATTCGCTAGATGTGGGCCAAAACAGCGATATCCAAGTGTACCGTTTTCGTCGTTTGGTCGTTTTCATCGTTGGGTTATTTTCGTCGTTGATTACCGACGTTGTCAACGTCGTCGTAAGATTTCGTTTTTCGTTGCAGTTTCGTTGCGTTACGGGTTACGGCCCATCGTATATTAAGGGCGACGATTTTGTCCAAGCTTTCAGTTTAGTTTACATAGTGGGTTCCAACCTCTCAACTTCACTTATCTCGAAAAGAGTCGCAAAGAAATACATTTAGCATCTACTTTCAATATGCCGATTAAGGTACTTCTGTATTATTTTAGAAATTGTATAATTGTATAAACAAATGTTACCTTTTCTTTTATTCAGAGCGGAGATAAACTTCCAAGTGTGGATTTGTATGAAAATACACCGACCGCTAAAGTCAATATTGCAGAGTTGACTGCTGGTAAGAAGGTGATCATCATTGGTGTTCCTGGTGCCTTTACCCCTTGCTGTTCCAAGGTACCTATACATTGCCTTGTTCAAATCAAGTTGATTTTATTCATGACATTTACTCTTTATTTTTTTACATTGCCAGACTCATCTGCCAAGCTATATTTCTGACTATGAGAAGTTCAAATCAAAGGGAATTGATGAAATTGTATGCGTTGCTGTCAATGACCCATACGTGATGGCTGCCTGGGGAAAAGATCAAAATGCTGATGGAAAAGTCCGCATGCTAGCCGACACCAACGGCGCCTTTGCTAAGGCCGTGGATCTTGAAAAAGATATGTCCGGACCTTTAGGAAACGTTCGATGCCAACGCTTCTCAATGTTCGTCGACAACGGAGTAGTCAAAGCCCTCAACGTTGAGCCTGATGGTACTGGGGCTAGTTGCTCATTGTCCAATAATATCTTGTCTCAATTCTAAACAAAATCGTTCCTATAAAAACAAATTTAGAACGAGTCGAATACATGATTTAATAGCTTAATAGCTCAGAAATCGTTGTTTACCTTATCGTACATATCATTTTATTATTCATTTTACGCGTGCTTTTCACCTCACAAAGAATCCATTCTTCATTTAGTCAACCGAAATATCTGTATCAATTGAAATGAAAATCGGATACGATCCATATTTTTCAACTTTCTAAGGACAAATGATATCTCTGCAGGTTTCTAACATTCACTAGATGACGCCAGAGACAGCCGAGATCAAATGGTAGGTGACAATTTAACCAAAAATGACGTCTTGACTTCATCTTCATGTCCATTGTTGTCGAGCTCATTAGAGCGTGCCGGTCGAGCGCGGTCAAGCGCACAGTTTTCGGCACGAACGTTGTAAACATTCAACAACCTTGGCAATAACATTTTTAAGGTTGAAATCATAAATTTGAGTCTTATCTTTGTGACATTAATATTATCCATTATTAAATTGTAAACATTGTCTGATACTAAGGGAAATAATATGGGATGTTGATGCAGCATTAATTATTGATTGATTGGTGTCAGTTTCGACCCTATAAGGTAACATCGAATAATTAGACTTACGGTATTAATTATAATTTTTAATTTTTCTGCTCTTCCGACAATAAAAATATGCGGAAGATGAACACGTTCATGCTTTTGCCGTTATAATGCTGGTTTCACGCGACTTCTCAATAATAAAAGAAAAGGTGGTACATAAATCTGTTCTACTTAGGTTGTTAAAAATTGTCTCAACATTAAAATTTTTCTTTTTTGATTTCGTTTTACTAATTACCCGAAGGGTTACTGGTCAAAGTTTCGTTTGCAGTATGGTTTACATTGGTATGGTTTTTACATGGGCACCCTCAGTTCTCGTAACACTACACAGATGGCTTTTTGCAGTTCTCGTAACACTACACAGATGGCTTTTTGCAGTTATCGTAACACTATATAGATGGATGCACTAGTTTTTGGCAATTATTGATTGCAATCAACAATTTAATTGCATTTCAATGGCAGTAATCGGTAGCTTACAATTTTTTACATCTATTTTGAAAATTTGGCTGCAATCGATTCAGGCGTTTGATCAAACGGAGTTCTTGTTACTTTTTGACAGAATTTCAATAGCTGTTACAGCAGACGATAATACAGAGACATGTGACAGCTGACAGGGATATAAACGTAACGTGAAAATCGACTTGAAGCCCGTATGATAAAATAAAATTGATAGTCAAAGTAGTAGTACTGTGTTCTCTGTCGGTTATAGTTCAAAACGAGTGTTATTTTTTTGTAATCACTAACTATAGCGACTATAGCTGTTGGAGTAATATTGTACGATAGAATATAAGTAACTGTATGTTATCATTTAAACGCTATCAATCTCCAGTAAAAGAAGTGCTGATAGGTAGTTACTTACATTTAATTTTAACAAGATCCGGTGTGACGTGGGGTGGCGGGGCGAAGCCTCCGCCGCACCAAAGTCACGCCTTACCCTTACGCCGCGCCATATCATATTAGGTTTTTTGGAATTGAATTTGTATTTAATGTTTCGATAGAAACATGCGGAAATATGCTTTTCATCTCTTTCTCGATTTCTGCATATTAAATTTCTCCGGAAACTAAGGGCATAGCATTTTTGTTTTAAATATTATTTATTAATCTTAATAATAGGCCTACCTTTATAACAGAATATTATTATTATTCTATAACTATTCTATAGCTCTGCCTTTATAAAACTATACCAACACAGCAATACTACTATACCAACTAGTATACCCTTAACATTCCCTTCGGGTACCTTGCGGCGTACGTACGCTGCCTACAGTTAAATGCTACGTGTTCGGTCATTCTGACATTTTCCTTTTACTAGTTTGCAATGTTCTGAGGTACGGTGCATGTAGATCTATTTTCTCTGTTTGCTTTCGTCTCATCCAGTCACGATGATTATTAGACTTTGCGATAACAATTTCAGCTTCAAGCGGAATCCGCTAGATGCGGGGGAAAACAGCTGATATTCCCGTTGCGTAACACTATTTGTTCGATAAAGTTTTGTCGGTTTCGCCATGGCTCTTCGTATAATAAAGTCGTCGATTTTGTCCAAGGTTCCAGAAAGCATAGTCGGTCTCAACTTCACGGTGTTTGGTCGTAAAGAAATACATTTAGCGTCTACCTTCAATATGCCGATTAAGGTACGAAAAGAAACATAATTATATAAATTTTATTTAAACATCTTTAAAAAGAATTTTTAACTCCTTTTTTTATTCAGAGTGGAGATAAACTACCAAGTGTGGATTTGTATGAAAATACACCTGCCACTAAAGTCAATATTGCAGAGTTGACTGCTGGTAAGAAGGTGATCATCTTTGGTGTTCCTGGTGCCTTCACTCCTGGCTGTTCTAAGGTAGCCTATGCCTTTATTATATTTAAGTGAATCATAAGTAGTTTATTACAATGTCTTTTTATTTGTTTGCCATATCCAGACTCATCTGCCAGGCTATGTTTCTGACTTTGAAAAGTTCAAATCAAAGGGAGTTGATGAAATTGTCTGTGTTTCTGTCAATGACCCATTTGTGATGGCTGCCTGGGGAAAAGATCAAAATGCTGATGGAAAAGTCCGCATGCTTGCCGACACCAACGGCGCCTTTGCTAAGGCCGCCGATCTTGAAAAAGATTTGTCGGGACCTTTGGGAAGTGTCAGATGTCAACGCTTCTCGATGTTGGTTGAAGACGGGGTAGTCAAAGCCCTCAACGTTGAACCTGATGGCACAGGACTGACTTGCTCACTATCCAATAGTATCTTGTCACAATTGTAATCAAAATCGTTCGTACGTAAAAATGATTTGGAACAAGTCAAATACACATAAAGTTTAGCAATCGTTGCTTACCTTGCATATTGGCTAACAATCCATTAATTCCATTAATCCATTAATTGCATAATGGCAACATCACGAACAACCCATTCTTCATTTAATCACCCGGTTAAATATAAAACCGCAAAGATGGATGATGTTCGCCCACTTTATCTATTATTTTTAATTTGTCTTTACGTAATTTATAGAAAAACGACCGAGTATAGACTTTCCATTTCCAATCTTAACATGATATACATATGTGTACCTAATATATAAAAGCAAACAAAATCTACGAACATTCGGGAAAAACGAACGGTTATTTTACAGATAACTCTGACAACAAAATCTTCAGAAGTGAAATCAGCATAAACTATTTTATGGTAACCACGGGGTTCCGGGGTTCCCATTTCCACGGGAAACCCCGACCGCAGCAACAGAATTTCCCAATTAATTGCGCAACTGATTAGGATTCATTTTCAAGGCTGGGTTTGTGATAACAGTAATTTAAACCATAAATTAAATTAAGCCTGATGGTGCAATTTGAAAAAAAAAATCCATTAGTAAGATTTTCGTAATGGAGCTAAGTGTGGAATTCGATAAATATGAAGTTTATTTAACCACCTCCTGAATATAATTTCATTTTTAGCTTGTAATTAACAATAGCGTAAATTGCAAAAAACACATTTGCAATAAAAAAATAAACAATGATTCAAAATTAAAGAATAATACTGTCCCTTCGAAATCAGTTCCACTGTGGAATGCGCTAATAGTTGATTGCAGATGGAATGATTTTTAAAAATCTATAATCAACATTCTACAAATCTGATGTATCGACGTTAGCCAAAAGCCGTTGAATCGACGTGTTTAGTGCTCCAATTATATTATTTAATCCATTAGAGGGGTTCTGATATTGCTGTACCCACAGCTGTTGAAAACGCTCGGTTAGACTAAGCATTCTGAAATGGAAAAAAAACACAAATGAAGAATTAAGTAACAGAACAAATATTTCTTTTATGAAAAAAAAATTACTTGTTAGCTGCATCTGTTCGTAAAGTTGGCGTTAGGTTAGCGACACCCAAATTGATGGCAGCCACACCCATATTGCTATTTGGGTTGCTCCCAATGGTGAGAATTCCCCTCAAAATACTACCATAAAAACGCAATTGTGGAAACATTATCATGTCATAAAATAAGCACAAAAAGTTCTTACCGACAAGCCAGGAGAAGGAAATCGGCAGAGAGAAGGGCTTGAACAGCGATTGTCTTCATGAAATAATGACGACCTTCTGTAACAACGGTTGCTTCAGTAAGCAGTTTGTGCCATTTTTTTGTGTGGCGAATAGTTCGCTACAAATAAATACAGATAAATTGCTTTTTGTTAAGAGTCATTGAACTAACCAAACTCGAGTTACCACAACGCATTCCATATTGAGGTTATCTACATTAACACTGTCGGGATCTAAAAGCAAGCGGTAGTGAACAGATCCTTCCTTTGGGGGTAAAGAAGGCGGGATGGTGGCAGAATCTGAAAGAGTATAAATAAGAAATTTTTTTTCGGGGAAAAGACCTATACAATATTTTATTTTGTATCTATTACCAAATGCATTGGGAAGATCAAGTTCTCCACGAGCGTGACGAAGAAGCCAAGTTTCTAATCGCCCCATCTCGACAATTGCTACTCCGACTGAAAAACGTTTGTCGAGTGGTTCATTCAAAACCCACAGTGAAACAAGTTCGCCCATGGAATTTTGAATGTAGTCCTAGAATTTAATCAGTTGGATGTATGATTCTTGGAATGGAGAATATAATCACATATTTTACCCAATGGATGGAATGATTCCAAGCCAAGCCAGCCTGTAAAATCCAACCTGGCCAAGCAAAATGTAACGATCCTAAGGCCACCGAATCAGTCCATGTTGCTACAAACGATCCCAATGCTCCTCTTTCTACAGCAGCATGCACTGCATGAAGAATATTGGCTGAAGCTGCATCTGGGTAACCTATTACACTTTAAAATTCCATGTTGTCAAAAATGACAATTCCTAATGAATTAAATTAGTGCATATTTACCTATCCCATGAAGCAGTTCCGGCACAGAAACACAAGGCAGCCGAACTTTCCCACGCCGACTTGGATTTTTCGTGGAAATTATAATCTGCCTGGAACCCATACTCAACCAAGATATGGCCAAAGTTGAGGATTGGTTGAATTTGCTTCTCTCTCAAGCTATTTGCACACAAAAGCCATGTTATATCGGGTGAACTACCATTCAGTAATTCATAGTTTGCTTCGGCAAGAAGAGTTGTTAAGCCAGGACCAGCATGAAAAAGCCTAAACAAAAATAATGCTTGAATTTGAAACTTAAAAAGAAACATAAAGATCTTAGAGCTTTACTTGGTGGATGGAAAGCACGCTTGGGAGGTGACGACCAATTCTTGTAGCACGCGTGGTTCTTTATAATCTCCTTCCACATCCAGGGCTGGTACTAGTTCCATTCCTCGGTCCGTGCAATAACGATCCAGGCTGATAATTTCACTGCTCCCATAATAAAACCGATTAACGCTGTTAAACAATTGCAAAATAACGTGTCGTTTGTTTGAAATACATTTTGGTGTAGGGCCAAGGCCATTGTGAGCCTCCGGAGGTGTTGACTCGACTGTAGAGATGGATTTGATTGAGTTTCATAGAACGCCAAATATCAATCATTGAAAATAGCGAGTCGAGAAGTGGGACGCGGCCGGCCGAACTGACATCAAGCAGAACTGCACGCATCCGCAGCGAGGGACTATCCTCGATGTGGAGTGGGGGTAACTGACCATCATCAAAACACAGCACGATAAGCTGTTCTAGAGTACTCAAAGCGTAATGCAGTCCTTGTCGGTCGGATGAAATGATGGATATCTGAAAAGCGGAAAAATCATTTCAGGATTGTAGACGAATTTTCAAAATCAAATTATTTACTTTAGTAGGTGAAATTGTTAATCGATAAGATTCGCTACTAGGAAACAGTTGAGACTTGACACAACATGTCAATTTATTCTCGTTATCTTCGGTCACTTCTGTGTTATTGGGCTTCACATTACCGATCGTAGGATCGATTCCGAGTAAAGCAAGTTGAGGTTTGTGCACATCCCAGATATCAAGTATACTGTAAAATAAAATCATGTTAACAAGTTAACACTGAATTGATTTAGGTTCTGAAAATTTTTTTTACTCGTGTAACGGAATAGAACAGGCGACGAAAGATATGTTCCATGACTGGTGAATTTGGAACGGTTGACCTTCCAATTGTTGTATTTGTTTTGGTGGAGGCCAAAGCCAATGTAGTCGAGCATCTGTAATCACTGGGCGTATTGGTGTGCGTATAAAAGGCAAGGAAGTGGCAATCTAATCAAGACAAAAATAAGCAAAGAAAAATTATGCATTGTAAGTGGATGATATTTTAAGTAGGTAAGAAATTAGGAATTTACCTCATCGACACTAAGCGCACTCTCGGTTCCAGGTGAGGCAGGCCCGGCAGGCCCAACTCGATAACTTTGTTGAATATTACCATTAACATTCCCATTTATCTCCATTGGAGCTTTAGGGGACATGCTATTTTCTTTACTGGAGCGAGCAAGAAGATCTGTTAGCGGTGAATCGGGAACAGCCAAGTCTATGGCAGATTTCCCTTTTAAATGGCTGAATGTAGATAAAATTTCATTTAAAATTCACACTTGACAGAAAGCAGTTGAGAATTTAAACGTCTGTAAAACACACCTAGTTCCTTGAACGAGAAAATTTACATCCGCGCCCATTTTTATGAGTAGATTAACAATATCATAATTTCCTGCTTGAACAGCTGCATAAAAATATACATATAAGTCATGCAGATTCAGAACATTAACAGATTATCAAACCTTCATGCAATGGAGTGAGTCCTTTTCCATTAGCACAATCCAATATGGTTCCTTGTTCTAATGAAAATATAATTCTTGTAGCAACCAAACATTTAAAATTGATTTACTACTTATTGAAATGATTTTATACCTGTGAGAAAATGTATTGCTTCTTTATTTGAAAAAGAAACTGCCCAATGCAGAAGGGTGTTTAATTTTTCAGAATTATCTCTAATATCTGTTTCAATGGCTGAGTAATACAACTTTTCCATCATTCCCATATCATGGCTGGCGATAGAAGCAAATAATGCATCCTTGTATGCAGACCTGGTGTGTTTGTCGGCAATGGCAGATAAAGGCTTTTCACCCTTAGTGTTAACAACTGTAGGATCTGCTCCGTAGTTTAACAAAAGTCTAACCATATCTGATTGATTGTTCTGTGGAATAAATTATGTAGAAGAAAAAATCTAAATTTGAATGTACAGAGGTAATAAGTTAGCTTAATTAAATACCTTTGTAACTAAATGGAGAAATGTTCCATCTTCTCTTGAATAGTTTAAAAATTTTAGAAATTCCTTTTCATCCCAATCTGTATCATAAATGAGAAAAGCATGAATTCGGAGATAAATGTGGGAAAAGTAAGTGACACCCGGCCACTATGGTCAAACCTTTTTTTATTGTGTCGATCACTGCTTTCAGAACATCTGTTCGGTGGGCTTCAATAGACGTTTTGACACTATTAGAAGCTTCATCTTCGTCTATCTTCATAATAATAATTAGCCTCGGTGATTCTGTTAATCCACAAATTGAAAGGATAGCAAAAGTTTCGATGTTTTAGGAGATTCGCCACGAAGGCAATTTCCCAAAAAAATTTTGTATTTATTATTGACACTAACAACAACGTTGCCAACTGGCAACTGCTTCCCGTTCAACGCCCCTTGGGGGCTCGAATCCGAAAACTTTTATCATGGTGCTTTTATCACAGATAAAGACCACTCGTCGTCTTTATCTATGCTTTTATAAAAATAATGGGCATGGGGAGATAATGTTCAAAAGAAATGACTACCTTGCGACAATCCCCATAACTCGTAATTGGTATCGTCAAAAGTTACACTTGGCTTGAATTTCAGAATTTGTGCCAGCCTAGAAATTGTTTTTTAAAATTTGAAAACGCTTAACTGCTGTTGCTATTCAGTGATCATTTACATTTAAAAATCATTTCGCATCACGAAATCATTTGCACATCTTATGTATTACCCACGCGAGCTTCTAGATCTTTTTAACGACCAGTAGAGCCACAGAGTGCTGAGCACTGTCATGTTTCTGTAGGTTAACTAGTTAGACATTTGTTAGAAATAATTTCGAGCGTAAAACTCGAGCTATAGAATTATGTTTAATTCAAATAATTTCAAAATAACAAATGAAGTGAACTTGAAATTTATTTTATTCAATTCGATTGTCATGCATTTAAATCCAGACAACAATAAAATATGTTGATGACATTGGATCTCAATTGGTAGCTGGCCCGAACGTTTAGTATCGGATGACCGAGTCCTCGTAATTAGGGGGATATTCATATTCCGGCGGCAGATCCGGGTAAATGGTTTGATACAGTACATTTTCTGTTTCTTCTGTTGTTGTTGATCCGCCTGTCGTCGCAGGTGGTTCTTGCAACGAAGGTGTGGGGGGTGGTGTCAGGTTTGCGGGGACTTGGCCAGTTTGGGATGTTGGGTCGTTGTTGACTGGAACGTCATTCCAGTGACATGGAAGTGTTGGTTCTTTTTTAGTTTTCTGCCAAAAACTATCCACTGCTAACCACACACAAGCAACAGCGAAGCATTTTAGGTAGCCGGAAACAAATTCTTGGTCGAAATTTGCAACATTATCTGAGATGACGCTGTATCCAATGACCACGGTCAAGCTTATAGCGACTGTCAACTCGAACAGTGCAGAAACTATCTGATTCCTCTTTCGCCACTTTCCCTCCTTCTCCCACTTCCAGTAGTAAATGACTTGTAGTACCGTTGCAAACATCAGGTAAGCTTGTACTGCAGCTAAAGGGGGCAGCGAATTCGACAGTGCGGGGATCCACATTTCAGGAGGTGTTGTGCATGTAACCAAAACAACCGGGTTCCAATCTTCAGGATGACTGTTGGGACTGCACAGGAGATCTAGCCCCTGAGGTTTGCAGGCGGCTAGGAAGTTGGGTGCCAATGTTTCAGTGGGGCCGTTGTTTACCCACAGCCAGGCGAAAACTGATCCAGTGAATAACGATAAAATCCATAGCAGAAGTTGAAAGAAAAACCGTATGATGGATTTCTTTTCTGATATTTTTCTGAACATGAAGCTTAAGATGATGAAGCCACAGCTAGCACTTGTGCCAAATTCGATACCATTTTTCGCATCTCTGAGGGATATCCACGGGAACTTAATTTTGTCGTCGTTGCATGTAACTTTGATTGGTTTGTTCATATCTGGTGGATCAGCAGGTTTATGGACAAAACACAGCAAAAAAATCCACACGATCAATAGCATTAATACCATTAGAAATGCAAACACATCTTTGTTGGATGATAAGAATTTGGTCGATTTTGAAAAAGCAATTTTCACTTTAGCGATGGTGATGGTGACTTTTGAAAATGCGTTTTTGACTTGTTCGAATTTCGTCATGGTGAATGAAATCGAGTTTTAGTTTGATGATTATCCGCTTCGTCTAGCGGTCGTATATATGCCCTTCGTGGACGGAAACTTGCTCCGCAGTTGCTTAACTGGCCATTTATTGTAGATTTTGCGATAATCAACTTGAAAAAATTATTTTCACATTTAGTGATTCGTTAACTTACAACTTAACGAATAATGTTCTAAACAAAATTACTATTTTAGAAAGGTAAAACAATCCTATAACTCGAATAATTTGTAACGTCCAAAACTTCGTTCGAAGTCAGTCATTCACATCTTTCGGATTTGGTTTGTAAAATGAACTGATTTTTAAATATTTTGTTACGTTTAACTCTTTAATTCATGTCATTGATTTTCACACAAAAAATCGTGAAATATACAGGAGTCATTTCCGCCTCTTTTTTATAGAGACCCAGAGAGATCCCTCCTTGGGTATGGACGGGTATGGAGAGATCTCTCTCTCTATACTCCCCATAACATACTTCTTTTCTCTACTAACCTAATCTCTCCATACCCATGCTTTTTCCGCTACTTCAACCGCTCGGGCTCACGCACATTAGCCATCATTCATGACTCTCAGTTATTTTATTAACACAAAAAACAATCAGAGCATATTTCGGGTATTTTCCATTAGTCGATTACAGCAAGTCATGCCACGCCATTAATACTTCTTATGTAAAACTAGTTTTTAGTTTAAAAAAAAACATGTACTACTGCTTAATTGATTTGAAGCTTACTTGAAAACGTAGTCTGTTTTGTTTTCGTTATTTTTAAATGCATTTATTTTTTCAGACGAGGATCCAACATACTAGAAACTCATAACATGTTTACATATTCGACGTCTATTTTAGGATTTTGTCCCTTATGAATGAACAAGTTCCATACCGAATCGGTTGAATAATAAAGAACACACTCAAACATGTTGGACTGAGTTTTATATGTGACTTTAATAAGTTTAATAAAATTTTCACATTCGACCTAATCCGCATCAAAGCAACCACCATGCAGGCATTTTCTCTTGAGTTGCGATAAGAATCAAATTTACAAAGCTATTAGCAAAAGTGCAAAAGTCAAATAATAAAACAGGGCACACACACACGTGCAGTAAACAGCCGGCCCTGCGCATTGTATATATCTAGGCCTCTACTCTCTATACTATCCGTGTATATATGTGTGGTATCCAGCCGCCCAGTTGGTCCATCCTGTTTCAATATTGGCTTGGCAATCAGACGAACGGCTAACAAGACTATCTGTTAACCAGGGAGGGAGGGAGGTCATCTAGTACATAGATATACCGAGGGCTAAAAGGGTTGTTAAGAGAATGAGGTGACAAAAAAGCCACAGAGCTCCAAACACACACATGTCCTGCTGTACAGCCCATCAGAACACAGCTGCGCTTGATCCCCCCTTTCCATTTCTTGGGGCTGGACAACTTGACTGGGCAGCTAACAAGCACATTGTTGGCCGTGTGTGACGATGGGAGGACACGGAGTGCAACAGTTTGGAAACCAGAGAGACAATCAACACCACCAATGTGTGCCGAGTGACATCCAAATCTAACACCCACTAAATCAACATTGACTCAAACGTCCACGACTAAAGTATAGACGCTTGCCTCTACACCTTATATTATATTGCTAGTCTCGTATATATATAAGCAACTGAAATCCTACATCTTTACGGCACACAACACACAAACACAAGGCCGATGGCGATCCAATATTATTCGGTTGAGGCCCTCATTATAATGCCATTATTCTAAGTCAATAGGCACAGACGTAAAAAATGCTTTTAAACTAATATACGCGCCTCAATTAATTAATGGGCTCAAAAAGGTTAAGGGGGGTCAATCGCCTATCCATCATCTGCTGATCGCCTGTGAATTGCTGGATTGTTGACGATGAGGTTTTAAGCCCAGCAGCTAGGCCAGTATAAATAGACGTTTAGCAGAATCTTTTTCTTAAACACATGAAATATTCCACAGCAGCGAAGTTCTAGCTGATCGACCACGTGCCAAAATCTTGGTGGTCAAATACAATCTGTTCTCCATTCGATCATTCACAACTTGTGTGTGCACACAAAAGTCAAAAGTCAAAAAAAAAAAAAAAAGGTTTGACTCTTGTGTGTTAGTTCTCTCTGTGAAGCTTAAAATAAGAAATCCCCAAAAAATAAAAGTTGATTCCATTTTCTGTGGCTGAAAAAAATAAGGGTGGATAGGCAGCCATCATATGCTGGATGACGGCCCGGCTATCTACTATACCTTGTCGAGCTCCTCCTGAACTAATAGTTCTTTGGTGGTCGTCCATATAGGCCTACGTTCTATAGACTATATCCTGGAGAGTTTTTGTGTTCGTGGGTGCTGCCGTGATGACCGAAGGAAAATCCCAGTATCAATGGGGAGTATATGGGAGCTATTGTCAAAACGTATTGAAGACTCTAGGGGTCCAGCAGCAAAGAACCGCACACAATGGACAGTGTGTCCACCCCCACCAACAAACTAAAAAAATAAATAAAAAAAAACTGGAACTTGTGCCCGGAGTAGCAACAGCACTCAACGCCCAACGAGTGAAAGATTCTTTTTTTCTTCCATCCATCCGCACCTGTGCTGCCCTTGTTGGCATATTGGACGCCTATGCACAGCTCAGTGTATAGCATTGTTATATTAGCTTATAGGCCTCTCCTATAAGGATCTATGCAGATCTATGGTGCTGCCTTGTACACGTGACGAATTGACTCTTGGCGATGGATGATGGCTGTGTTTGAGCGTCCTAATGGGATGACAACAACTAGACGTCCGCTCCTCCCCCCAATGTCCATTCTCTATTCCACGTCAACACGTTTATCTGCGGTTGTGGTGATGGGTCGCGGATGTTGGACGGGTTTTATATTCTCAACTCGGCACGTGAGCCGATGGAACACTTGTCGATTTATCACCAACACACAGCCAATTTCATTGCTGCAGAGATAACCTACACGTGCCAAGAGACTCGGGTTCAAGATACATGGTCCACAGCTATCGTGTTGGGTGTGGGTCTCTTTTGTAGCTTATAATATAGTACAGCACAGAAAACCCATCATCGCCGATCCATCATCAGGATCGATCAACATTGTTCCGATTTCTTGTTTTTTTTTCTGTCCTTTTCTTTGGTTGGCAATGATAAAATGAGACTTTCATTTTTAGCGATTCCCAACCGAATAATTGAAACCCGATGAGAAGCCTCCAACGTTTCGAATTAGCCAAATCAGCTGCTGCGGTTTATAATTAGATTGGTGGAAATAGCTTTATTTCGGCCCTGACTGTATGAAACCAATAAGTTGTGAATGTCTGTTGTACGAATCGTCTATAGATCCTTTTCGTTCTAACATTTGAATAGATTAATTGAATTTACAAATCATACATACAGCTAAACAAGTCAGCAAATAGCAGTTATGGAGTTGTAACCTATGGCAAATGCCATTAGGATCATATAAATATAGCAAAGCAACCGGGATGAGCTTTAAAGCCCATATGGTCATCCAATCAAAAACAAGGGGGGGCCCAGCAGAAAGAGGAAGCCACACGCTGGCGCCAGAATAATGGTCGTCGGATATTGTGCAGCACGAAGGATCAATCACGCACGAAGTCGTAGATTTAATCCCCGTATAACCTGTCCTTTATAGATCCTTTTTTCGGGAGAAGTTATATACACAGCTCACGTTATTCTATGAGCAGTGCGGATCAACGGACAAAAGAGAGGAATAGTATAAGGCATACGGTATGTGTATATCCCGTACGTACGCATATAGTCGGGCCGTCTAATCCCAGCACGAGAGGATCAGGATCAGGACCCCGTAAGTTAATTATTCAGATTTGGTGCGTATATCTATATAGACGCAAATTTGGCGTGTTGAGGAATGTCACCCAAGTACAAATATAATAAAGGATAAGCTGTCGCAAAATAAGACCAACAAGGCGTGTCGCTAGAGCTGTGCGCTGCTGCTGCTGCTGCTGGACCTGCTGACGGCCATGTGCTAGAACAACATAACGGAAGTCTGTCAAAAGGCTAATCCGTTGATTCCCTTTGTTTTAGCCGACTAAAGAGAGAATGTGTGTGTGATGACGGTGTGTATTTCGCTATGGTGGATATAGCTATACAGCTAGCGGCAGGGGTCACAGATGACGTTTTCTGAATTTCCTGATTCTTCCTCGCGTCTTACGGCCTGGCGCGCTCCTTTTGTCGTCAGCTCCAGCACTCAACTCCTTTGAGGCTACGTGGTGTATAGATTAGACCGTCATAAGCCTAGGTGCATTTTGGGCGGTGAAGATATATCCCCCCCCCCCCCCCCCCCCCCACCACCACTACCACCATCACTTATGACGGCGCTAAAAAGTAAAAACTCAAGGGAGAATTATTATTAATTTAGTGCGCGTTTGGTTATCACACGTAGTTGGTAATCGGTCATCTAATTAGGAAAAATGATCTTGATAGTAAACTCTTGAGTATAATCTTACGATGAAACAACGTTTCTATTGCTGATTGTTGAAGTATAATGAATTTCCTGTTGCGATTTTTTTTTTTAAGTTTCATTCAAGTAATTCGAAAACCCGTGTTTTGCGCACAATAAAAAAATCGACGGTTACATTTAATTCGCTACGTACGGAAAATACTTGAGGTTCGAATGACCGGATTTGTGCGTAATAATGAAAAGTCGAAATGATCAATATTCTGTTTGTTTATAATCAAAGAAAACTGATTTTAGAAAAATGTAGGAACTCGTCAATAGTATATTTCCACTTTCATTATAACAAATTATAGTGCAATTTAATGCAGATGATTTGTTTCATTGCCTTTTATTTCCTTGCTACTTCCAGTTTTTGGCGATAAAAAACATAGATTTTACCAAAAATAAATTAAAGTAATTCTTCTTCAATGTAGCTATTGGCCTATTTCATACAGTACCCACCAAACTATTAGGTACACCCCCCTATTTTCAATGCATTCTTATGGCACTACGTGTCCTAGAAAAATGCAATAACTCTTGAACCGCTTGGGCTAGATTTTTTTCCTTTTGGCCCTGAGTAGATCTAATGATGATCTACATTTTTTCTACACATGAAGTTGTCGTAGGATTAACCCCCACGGCGCTACGGTATCGTTCAGTTTATTAGGTACACCCGTTTTCCCCCCATATGCGCCGTGTTAAATACGGCGTTTTCAAAAATTTACAAAAAATACTAAAAATCAAGCTAAAATCTTTTTCTTTGTGCCAAAAGATGCACAATTCTTCACTCTATACGAATATAAAGAATGATTTACAATCAAACCAACTCAGAGAACCCTTCCCTATACCTCAAAGTTTTCCACTTCAAAATTTGTCGAAATTTCTAATGCCTATGGGGGCGACAGTGCAAGTGTGTAGTAAAAAGTACAAATTTTGAAGTGGAAAACTTTAGGGTATAGGGAAGGGTTCTCTGAGTTGGTTTGATTGTAAATTATTCTTTATATTCGTATAGAGTGAAGAATTCTGCATCTTTTGGCACAAAGAAAAAGATTTTAGCTTGATTTTTAGTATTTTTTGTAAATTTTTGAAAACGCCGTATTTAACACGGCGCATATGGGGGGAAAACGGGTGTACCTAATAAACTGAACGATACCGTAGCGCCGTGGGGGTTAATCCTACGACAACTTCATGTGTAGAAAAAATGTAGATCATCATTAGATCTACTCAGGGCCAAAAGGAAAAAAATCTAGCCCAAGCGGTTCAAGAGTTATTGCATTTTTCTAGGACACGTAGTGCCATAAGAATGCATTGAAAATAGGGGGGTGTACCTAATAGTTTGGTGGGTACTGTAAGTCACCCCTACTATTTGTGGATGCAGAACAAAAACTGATTGATATGTATATCTGTATATGTAGCTGTAATAACAGACGTCAGCAAAGAACAAAGGAAATCCCTTATCCGGCGCACATTAAAAATCAAGAACCTCTGATGTGAAAGTAAAAATAGCTTTCCAACATAGCCACCACATGATATCTTTTATGGAGCAAGCGCTTGTAACGCGTTCAATAAAACGATAATTAAGCCTGACAAGTGATGGGCCAATAGCTGCTGCCAAACACTTAACGAAAATGGTGATCGCGAGTTGAAATGTTCCATAATATATCGATGTGTTTACGAAAGACGGGTTCACCAACCCCGTCACTCACGGGCATTCCAGGACTTGCCTCCAGCCTTTGAAATAGTGCATACACACCTTGTCAGCAAGAAAAAATACTACGGAGAATTTTTATATACTAGATGTGATTATAATTTAATCTGCAATAAGGCAATCATGAAGTCCATCGCATTCAACTGATTTGCGACATCCGCCATTCCCAATAATCTTCGCACTAGTTTATCGACCATTTTTATTTTATTTTTTAAACCTGTCACCCGATTTGTATATTGCCACCGGCCAAATGCGTAGGCCTTTCAGACTTACGGAAGTATCGCTTAATGGCCATCGATTTTTGCCCAATCTGTCGCTCGACCCTGATGCACGTGCAAGAACAAAAAACACAAGAGCAAACCCATACGCGTCTCTGGTGTTTATACGAGAGACCTCTGCAGCATATAGCACCTGGTGATGCTGGAAGGGCACCTGGATGAAACCACCTAGAAAAAAAGAGATGGACCGCGCGCAAGTGGCTGCTGGAAGATTTACTCATTTAAGACAAGTGAATCTCCCGAGACATCACAGCCATTTTCTTCCAGTATAACAAGGAGGAGGACCTGTGAAGGTGTGAAGTCAGGTAGGCACTGAAAACCCCCAAAAATAAAAAGACGGCATTTGGCGAAATTGCCTTTTATTTCAAAAATATTTAAAAAAAAGGGAAAAAATTGTGTCCGGTGTCACCCCGTCGAGCGAGGGAGACAGCCTGGCGACAAAACACAAAAAGCCAATTGTTATTGGGTGGGAAATTCCGTCTGCGGCAGACTGCATGTCGCCGCCAGTTGGCTGATGCAGCAAACCACCTTCCGCGCCTGGAATAATATCCACCTGGGCTTTTTTTTTTATGCGCGTCTTTTGATTAGCTTAAATGCGCCCAGTAGTCCCACCATTTTGGCCTTTGGAGGAATTAAAATAAAAAATTTAAAAAAACGCAGGCGACTTGATCCCATTGTCTTTTGATGGGCGACAGCCAATGACATGCGCATTTAGGCCTACACAAATCAGTCGGATATTTGACACTTGCCGAACGCACTCTGCTGCTAATACACGACGCGAGGAAGTTGCTGTTGGACGTAATTTTCTCGCTTCCTTTCAGCTAGCAGCACTCTTGCCGATTAAATATTGATAAATCACTTATAGAGTCTAGCGCATAATAACTGTATATATATATACGCGCGTGTGTATAATGTGTGTACAACTCTGGGTTGTAATTGAATTACCTGTGCCGGCTAGAGAGAGATATAATATAATCGTGAGAGACATGGCTTTATATATACGTGTGCTGCTGTTTTGGCTGGCGTTATTGAAACCCATGATGTTTGTTGGACCCGAGGATTTAGACTTATATTATATGCGCGCATATAAAGACGATCGATAATGCTCTGATATGGTAATCTGATTATAAAAAAATTCCCGACGACGTCTATATAACGTGTCTAGTAGTATGTAGCTTGCTGCCTACCTACCTACACGGTACACAGGTGCGACAATGTCACATCGGCAGTCTCTCTTCTCTCACACACCGTATAGCCTTGATTCATAATTCAATTAGAGCTTCAATCACGGGCGCAGTCCTATAGATTCGATTCAATTTTGCCTCTTTTTCTTTTTTATTTCTCCCCTATTTTTACCAAATTTTTCGATCATCCATTTTTTAAGGCCTGGTACTAGGAAAGCAACCGCTCCGAAAAAAAAAGGATCGACCGATCCTTATATTGATGCGACTATAATATAACCGATACAGTTCAAGGGCCACATTTTTTTAGCGGCTGGTGCTGGGTGATCTGATGGCGTATGTGTGGCTAATTGAGCGTCCGCTGGGGACCTTTGGTCGCCGAGCGAATGAAAAGATTTCCGACCAAAGAGGGGGGCGGAGTCCCAGTAGAGGAGGAGCCTCTGTGTATGTGTGACTGTGTCTGTGTATGGGATGTAGGTAGGTATAAAACCAAGGTGAGTTTTCTCAATGTCTAGCAGTCAGTTCCTGGCAGAATAAGAAGTGGGTCTTCCATATTTCTTGAACAACTTGTGTGGCGGTAGATCATCTCAAAACGTGTGCACAGTCATCAGAATATAATAATAGCAGAGTATTAGCCAAATGGCCGGTTCGATCTCTTTCGCGCCCAGCAGTGTTCCACAAGTGTCCGGCTTGTTGAAAGACCGAGCCTTAATCAAAGGAGGACAGCAACAACAACAGTCACCTCCGTCGACCACCAGCAGATTGATTTCAAAGAAAATGTCGGCCACAACAACAACAACAACTACCGGCGTCCACAATAAGATGGGCGACCACCACCACCACCACCAGCCCGTCAACGCCATTAGTCGCAAATCGTCCGTCTTCACCATCGAAAATCTCCTGGCTCCCAGCATCAAAAGTCCAGCCTCTCCGCCGGTGGTGGTGGTGTCCAGCAACAGCCACAACCGGGCCAGCACTTCGCCCAGCAGCGGCACCTCTCCGTCCGCCTACAGCCCATCAGCCGAGCTGGTCCAGCAGCAGCAACAACAATTCCACCAGCAATTCCATCACCATCAGCAGCAGCAACAGAATTTGTTCTCCGTCGTCGGCGGCGGCCACCATCCGCACCAACACATTATGCCGCTCAGTTTGACCGATCCGGCTGCTTACGGCTACGCCTATTTAGGTAAAATTTACATATAACAACAAAATCGTACTGGGCAACATGCAATATGGTTATTCGGCCTGTTTCCCGTCTAGTAATGCGATTAGAGAGAAAGTCATTTCGAGACGGCCGAGAATCCTTGGAAACCAAAATGTCGATCCCATTTACGAAAGTCGGCCAGAAATAGCCGATGATTTATTCTAACATTCTTTTGATTTTAAAAATAGGAATGCTATCGGGACATCCTGCTTCCGGGTTGTATCCGCAACATTGCGGCGTCATGCAGCAGCAACAGCAGCAGCAACAGTCGTCGTCGTCATCGTCGCCTAATTTATCTGTGATAGCGGCCGGCAATAATGGCGGCAACAACGTCGGCCCGACCTTATTCTCCGTGCCTCACCACCACCACCACCTTCTACCACACCACCAGGGATGCTGGGCATTCCCGTCGCATCACCACCACCACCATCAGTCGAGCGGCAATTCCAATCACCTGGTCGTCGGCTCCAGTTTGGCGTCGATGACGACGTCGAGCGGCAAGCGCAAGCGGCGCCATCGCACCATCTTCACCGAGGAGCAGCTGGAAAAATTGGAGGCCACTTTTCTCCAGACGCACTACCCCGACGTCCTACTCCGCGAGCAGTTGGCCCTCACCGTCGACCTCAAGGAAGAGCGAGTCGAGGTTAGTTTTTGTTAAATCAAAAAATCTGTTTTATTATTTATAGGCCTATATTTGCGGTTAAGACAAAAAAAGGGGGAAAAAATAGAACGCGGGATTAAATGCGGATTAAAAAAAGAGACTTACGCTGAACTGGAACATGGGAATCGACTCAGCCGCGATCTACTCTTTTTTATTTTTTAATATTGTTGTTTCAATGAAGCGCCCGCCGTATTTTGATATGCGACGCTTAGCTGTTGGCCGGGCCCCCCTTTTGTTTTCCTTTGGCCGTCTCTTATAATATGAATAAAGTGAGCCGGATCTACTATCTCTCTAAATCTATTATTGTAGGCCAGCAGTTGACACAAGATCCCGGATCGTCCCGGATTCCTTTTTATTTATTTATTATTGATTCAGTGGCTCTATAGATAGACGAGATTTGGGTGGAAGATGAGCTAATCATTTATTTATTTTCATCAGGTTTGGTTCAAGAACCGACGGGCCAAGTGGAGGAAGCAGAGGCGAGAAGAGCAGGAGCAGATGCGGGCCAGGCAGCAGAACCCCCACCAGCACCTCGCCGGCCATCATCGCTCCTCCTTGGTCAAAGACGCGATGCTGGACAACGGAGACGACCTCTCCATGGACATGGACCTCGACGCCGATCTCAGCGCATAAGAGACAAAAATCTGATCATTAAGATATGCCTATACATAGACGATACAAATTTGGATGTATTGTGTGTTAAATAACTTCAACTTGTGTGTCATTTTATTTTGTCAACTTGTTTGTTCCTTTTTTTTGAATTATTATTAATTTTGAATGGCTTAGAACCGACCAGGATTATATCATGTATTATCTATATTATCATGTGCAAAGCATTATATATACACTTGGTGACTTATATATATACGAAATTGGATCTTTTATATATAGTAGAACCTTATTTAGATCTGATTCTTGATTCAGATGGGCCAGATATTTGTTTGGCTTCCTATAAAAATCTACCGATTGAAACCGAAAAATGATTTCCAATAGTCAAATGTTATAGCTACTACTTATTCTATTAGGTATAGCTATAAGTAGCAAATAATATTTAAAAAACGTGATTTGATATTTCTCTCTCTATTACACCGGCCCACGAAGGATATACAACATTTATAGTCTCTTCTCTTCTTACTTGTCATGCAGCATTGGCTGACTGCCACTGCCACTGCACCGGGGCTACTAATCGGCTTTGAGCCCCGGAAAGTAGAAGGTGAGTCAAGAATCGATATAAGACTTGTTCAAAGTATATATAAAGAGCGCTCGTCGTGTTGTCGCCGTTTTGTTTCAACACACATACGACTAAAGAGAGTGGAGGACATCGTAGAAATCACAATAAGTAGCGACGACTCGTAAGAATGTGGGCGGCAACTCTTGAAACAAAACAAAAAGGTGGGAGGATCTTTTCGGATTTCTTGTCTAAGATATTAGAAAGGACATTTGGTCTGCTGTTTTGTACGCGTCTACTACTACTACTACTACTAGACATAGAAGAAGACTTGGCCGGCCATGTTTGGCCCAGCGACACCACGCATACATTATAAACTATACACAGGCATTAAGTCTAAATCTTGAAAATGTGGAAAGCAGAGGGAGACAGACGATGGCGGGTCAGTTTTGGCCGACTTAGTGAATAAGGGGGTGTCTCTTGTAAGCCTGTTAACGGCTTAGAGTACTACTTTGCGTGAGTATTGCATCAGCAGCAGCAGCAGCAGCGGACTAAAAGTGAACAGAACAAAATAATAATGTTTGGTCGGAGAACTCTCTAAGTCTTAATAGTTTCTCGGACAGAGTTAGTTCAGGATATCAGGGAAGCCCTGCGGCCGTTCGACCGGCGACCGCATCATCCACCTTCAAAGTCGCGTCGTGATTTCTACCCCCAAATCACATTAGTAATAGTCGTGTAGAGTGTGAACAAAAACGCGTCATCTAATATTCTATAATAATAAAAAATGGAAGCCGTCAAGTGAACTCTATTAATGAATTGGCAAAGTTCTATTGTTCTATTCTATCCGATTGATTGGGGATATTATTCTTCGCTTTTTATGTTAATTCAAAAAATGATTTACATAAGCAATGATTAATAGATTGCCCAGCAACTGAAACAAGTATTGAGCGGGTCATATGCGTGTGTCTAATGTTTAACGGGAGCGCGACCTTATAACCGTAAGTCTAATGAGTTTATTTGGATTTGAAAGAAAATGGAAAATAAAATAAAAAAAAAGACGGGCGTCTTAGCATTTAAGCTAAATTGCTGTTGATGGAATCGCTCTTCTTTTCCCGCTCCTCCTCGGCGAGGTTCGTTGAAAACGTTGATTAAATACTCGACAGCGCATTTCTACGTCTTCTCCAACCCCCCCTTATGCCTAAACAGGCTTCTCTTATTCCCTCCTTTCTCTTTCAATCTTCTTATAACACATGTGCGCACAATATATTAAAGGAATCCATTATATAATATAGCACCCCCCCCCCATCCAGAAAAACGGGAAAATCCGTTTGTTTTCTCCTCGCAACCGGGCCGTCTTATAATTCTAATTCCCCCCCAAAAAACGTTCGTTCACAGAAATAACCGCAGCGCGGACGAAAATTCGTGTCTATATGCCTATAGTTTTCGACCACACGCGCTCGTTCATTTCCTTTCGCTTCTGACCGTGCGATTTCGCCTTCTTTTTTAATTTTATATTTTTCCACCAGCTGGGCAGCGCTGGGCAGCAAGAGAGAGGAGGAGCATCAGGTCATCAAGCGGATGACAGCAATCAATTGACGCAAACTATTTGGACAGTGATGAACTTTGTGTTGAGGAATGTCGAGAGCTCGTCAAGCTCAAACTGCCCTCCTAGAACATGGTGGAATAATGCAGAAGAAGCTACTGTTTAGAGGCTGGCTGCTGGACAACTATTCGTTCACCTTTTTATTTAGAAAAAAGAAAGAGAAGCTGCTGGCCAGCAACCCAGGCTATATGATGGGCACACGCGCGCTTATATTCCTCCGTTTTGAATGACCACCCAGTGAAGAGCATAAGAGCGTGTGTACATAATGGTTCAATGGGCAGAAAAAGGGCGTTGTTTCTTCTACTTGTGTATTGCTCATTTGAGTTAGACACACGACGACGGGATGCTGCTGGAGTGCTGCTGGATTCAACAAGATTTCGGCCACCAACGAATTCGTCGTTCCTTTGATTCACTTTGTCTTTTTTCAAAACTGTCGAGAGAGTCTTGAACAAAACCAACTGACGTCCAGCAACGTTTGATCTTACACAAAGTGTGGCGAAAAAACGGGCCGTTTTTCCCTTCAACAAGTCTGCACGTCCTCAAGTCGATTTCTGGCGATTTCTTAGAAGATAAAAGCCACCTGACCGTTTCAGCTTTTCAACTTGTTCTTCTTTTATTTGTTATTTCCCTTCACCTGCTGATGTATACATTTCCTTATTTTGTTTTTTGGTGGGGGTTATATTCTCTCGACGGAGATTTGGACCCGTCAGCATCAGCAGCACTACCTTTCTCCGTCCAACCGCGATTGATGTTTCTTACATTGTCAAATAGTAGGTGACTGTTGAGGAACATTCACGAGCTTCGAGTGTTTACCAGCCGGCCAGTCCAGACTCCAGAGACTTTTGTCTGTGTCATTTCTCTGATTTCTCTGTCATTCTGATGCTGCCTCTTTATTATTTCTTAATGCCGTTTAACTGTTTAAGAGATCTGTACTATTACAACAACAGGGGCTTCCCGTTTTGCCCTCCAAAGTGAAAGGCGCCATGACGACGCAATATCAAGAAACCAATCAGCGAAATGGCCGACATGAAATCAAAATCAAAAGGTTCCAGGCGATTCCGTAGAAAACGCATTCGTTGCCAAAACTAGGTGCACTACATTATTATTGTTATTCTAGAGATTGAACCGGCAGGAATGACGTAGGTGGAAGCGGCGATTCAAAGCGGAAACCATACGACTCTATACAACAACTTCTGTACATATACGATCCTGTATTAGAAATATCCTCCTACATAGCTATATAATGCTTTAGCAGCCACACACATAGCGTTGACGATTCATCAAGTGTGTTAGATTCTCTCTTGTACGTGTGTGTGTGTACAGATGGAAAAAGCCTTAGAGAAGCTGCTGCGGCCAAGGGGAAATCACAACCGGGCGACGAAATGAAAAATAGGAGAGAAACTGCTGGGCTGATGTTGGAGATTGGGAGGATGTTGTGCGCGGGATATGAAAGTGCCAGGATCGCAGCCTACACACAACAAAACAGAGAGCCCTTGGCAACTAGCGATCGACGGCCGTGCGTGTATTTGTGTGTGTGGTGACCTTATTTACCGCTTTGGCTGTCGAGAGTTTCGGCACTGCTTAGTTAATCTCCTTGTACGGATTCCTCTTCTCCTCCTGCTAGCTGGCGCTACTTGATTCTCCCTGGTAGCGCGACGACACTGCAAAGGATTCCGAATCTGATTTAAACCTTTGCCAAACACAACCAACATACACTAAACACATACACACACAGGCTGTAGTGCTGTACGATATAATAGACGAGAGAGAACTGGCGGATGTATTCTAATACACATCAGGATGCCGTAGGAATCAAAGCCAACAACATTTCGTGTGCACAGAATATATATACACGACACACAAGAGTCCGCTGTGTACATTTTAAACGACATACCCACACACACACGAGAGCTAATAGAGGGTCTATTATTATAGGCCAATATAGCCACGGAGAAGACCCGTGCATATGTCCAACGGTTTTGATGATATTTCGGTTGCTGCGCGGTTAAGATCAATTTGTCGAATTGAACCAAATACAAATCTGACACTTTGGCCATCAGCCAACAGCAGTCACAAGTTTTGAATGTGAATAATATAAAGTGTCGAAACTAGGATTTTCTATGTGTGTACGGAAATAAGCTAGGGGGATTAAGGGGGAACTGATATGAGAGTGGGCAAACATTCCTCAAAGTGGATAGGCGTGAAATTGTTTTTCAATTTTTGGTTATATTCCTGTGGATTTAGATTTTATTATTCTATACTTTTAATTCTTCGGCGTGTTGAAAGTCCGTCTCTCCTTTGCCGCTCGGCTCATCCGGCCAAACAAATCTCAACCGAATTTCGAACCAGCGCGCGGTACAGCTTTTAGGCCTACATGTTGTGGATTGCTGGACCATCACAGAGTGCTGGACCTAGCCGCCGGATCATGTTCGAATCGAATAAAACCGCTTAAGGAAACAATTGGGAGAAAAAAAGACGGAATGAATGTATACGTGTATAAGGGAAACCGCAGCATATATGCATGATGGGCAGCATTATAGTCGGCTGGATGAAGGTGTGTGCTGGGCTGACCCACAGCCCGGCTTTTTTTATTTTCTTTTCGAGGAATTAACCCCCCGTCGAGGCCTATATCTATCCTCTCCGAGCTGGATATAAATACATATCTACCAGGGCGGCTTCCCTTTTATCTATTTCCTCATAGATTTCAATGTTGAATGGTGCTGAGCTGGCAGAAGAGACATGTGAAGTTTTATTTACCCCAACTATTTAGTATTGTTTTCCAGGGGGCAACAGGCGTATATATATATTCTGTTGCTGGTCCTGCTGGACTATACTCCTGCTGCATGGTGTCCCTGTGTAGTATATAGGGCCTATTGTGTTGTTTCTTTTTTTTCCTGGTTTTGTTTTCTTCGGTTGTCATCAGGTCAGCTGAGGTCACCTTCAACAGTTTACCCCCACGGCTTTTTATTTTCCACCGTGTGTTTGGTCCCGCCCGTTGTGCTATAATCCTCTCGGTTCTTAAGCGAGCTTAAAGATGCAGCCGGGCCTGTATATGTACCGTCAACCCTATATAGCCGGCCGGCCCGGATCATTTATAAAACTATGGCCGCAAACGGTCAAAACTCTCAGATTTAAGGATCGCCCGTAGAGTCTGAGTTGGTGCTGGGCATAGTGTGTGTGTGTGTGTGTGTGTAGAATGTTAATTGAAGATTATTCATGTGTGTGTAATTTCTCACATGTATCAAGTTGGTAATACTGGGAGGGGGGTGGGGGGAGGAAGAACCGGCTGCTCCTGGTTGGCCAGCTATATCCTGGAGGATATATATCATTCCATCCCTTTTTTCTCCAGTCGATCATCACTAAATTCAACGATCGTGTGTAGAGAGCAGATGATCAGCAACATACTCTAAGCTGTGTGTCAAAGATCTCAAGTTAGGGGTATACTATATCGACTCAGCAACTCTGAAAATATATATACAGTATACGTCTAACCCAGTGAATTTGAGCCGCGGCTATACCCCCAGCACCTTCGAGCCGATAGATAACGATCCGCGCGACCTGACAAACGACAAGAAAAAAACGATAATCCCACGGATTATTTGTATAAAGCAGACGAGGATTGAGATTAGCCTCTTTTTTTGTTCCCCTCTGTCAATCTCTCTTGTCGTGTACTGTACTATACACAACCCTGTGTGTGTTATCATGTATACAAGCGCTTATTGTGTGTATGTGTGTGTGTGTCACCGTGTGTGGGCATCGGAAAATCCCGGGCTGGAATATAATAATAAATCTCCTCTCGTCATTGGATGGGAAGAATGGAGAGGAGAGTGATCAGCTGTTGATCCGTTGCTATCTCTAACACAATGCAACGCTGATTCAATCTCGCGTATGCGATCAGAAATAAAAGTATTTACACGATCCCCCATGTACAAACTTCGACATCCATCTGTTTGCATGTTGAAAAGCAGCGCTCTGGCCTATACCTTTCAAATCTCACATATATGCAAATGCACACATCCAGTTATCAATTTGTTAAGCCTATAGCTATATATTCAAACTTGAAGTTAAATGGATTGACGGAATCTTGATTATATGGTAATATTGGAAATAACAAATTTTAAAAATAGAAATCAATTTGTTCATTTGATTCTGAACAAAATAAAATTTATGGCATTTCTCTTGCGGTAGCCGACATCGACGAGGGTCTTCCGGATGACGAAGGATAGATCCGGTCTAAAATTTTGAAAAATAAAAATAAAAAGGCGCATTATAGACTGTGTATCAATGTGTACCGAAAAGGCCCTCGGCATAACTAACAATACATGAAAAAAAAGCGGTTGAGCCGTATATACGACATGTTACATATAGGCGACTGAATGAAATAAAAAGATAAACAGACTCGACTCACAACAACAGAAGAAGAAGAAGAAAAAATAAAAATAGACACACACACACACGGAGCACAACACCGGAAAAAGAGATGATGATGCCGGAGCGCGGCGCATTTGTCCGTCTATTGTAATCCATTGTAGCGGACACAAATATCCTCCGAGTGAATTGAATCGAGATGTGATAGAAGAACATCACATCATATCCCCATGCTGTGTATATCATACCGGGGACAGGAATTCAGCCCGCCCCGTGAGTTACTATATAGGCCAGCAGTTATGGCCATGGCCAGCATATGAGGTGCGATTTGGGACCCACAGGATGGAACGTATAGAAAAAAGGAAACAGAAAAAATGGTGCGCGCCGTGTACAGACAAGCGGCTTAGTTGGACCTACACGACAGTTGGACATTGTTCAGATGCAGTTACGCCTGAAAGTTCAACAATCTTTCCAATAGCCGAGAGAGAGAGAGAGAGTGTGGGTGGGGGAGGGACCCCCTCAAAGACCACCCCACTCGCTCAACAGTTTCCTTCTTTATTCCTCTCCATTTTCATACCCCCAGCGACAAATTTAACTTTTGCGGCGAATATATAAAAACTAATGCGGACAGGCTGGTGTACAGTTAACATGTCGGAACTAGTCCAGCTATAATAATTACCAAGTGATGAAACAAAAATCTTTACTGATTAGAATTGGTGAGGTACTAGTCGGACTACTAATAATATTAATAATGAAAAGACTGAAACACGTGTTTACAGTCTGTTAAATCCGTGATAGGCCGGGCCCGAGTGTAGAAAAAGTACAAAGAAGAGCTATGGAAGACGGCCCTTGCTTCCTTATTCCTTGTACATGTATATGTACAAGACACACAAGAGACGAATTGGCCCACCCTATAGAAA
This sequence comes from Daphnia pulicaria, assembly GCF_021234035.1. Taxonomy (NCBI): domain Eukaryota; kingdom Metazoa; phylum Arthropoda; class Branchiopoda; order Diplostraca; family Daphniidae; genus Daphnia; species Daphnia pulicaria. The sequence goes on along the minus strand of NC_060914.1, from coordinate 4,143,199 downwards.
AATCCCCGCATCGCCGGAATACCTCTTGTTCATTTTCATTTTCGTTCCCAAATAGTAGCCTATATAGAATCCGGGGCTGCTGCCATGAAGGGATGTATTCAAGTATATACATATTTATATTGATATACAAAATACAAAGATATGTATACACACAGAGAGAGAGAGAGAGACTAGAAACTGATCAGAGTCATTCATAACCGTTGATCCTCTTATAAAGCACAGCGCAGACCCCGCGTCCAGTCCAGTCTCGAAACACACATTCCGCCGACGGATTTATACCTACAAGATATTCCTCTGTTATATAGTAGTAGTAGTAGCTTACGCAGTATATCCTTGTGTGCAGCATAACCTATACGAATCGACAAAAAAATGTCCCAGTCGGCTGTATAAAGCGAGCGCACAAACGTCGCACGTTTCCGGAATAATAGGGTAGGTCTTTCTGCATTGCATCAAAGTTGGACCAACCCGAATTGGGAAACAATTTTTCTAATCCCGGTGCAATTGTTCACAGAGAACTCTACAAGAATCCCGTAAGGAAACTCCATTAGATCCTGCGAAACGTTATACTGAAAACCGAGTCGAAATGACAGCAGCAAATTCCGAAAACTTGCAACCGTTCCCAAAAAGTGTGTTACATAGATATTTTCTTTTTTCAGAATGAATAGCTGCTCAGCAAACTAAGCAGTCAAACATGTTGTCTAACGAAAAAGCTCTTTTGATCAAACATGTTCTGACTAAGATGCCATTGAACGTTTTCTTCGTAAACTCTCGGCCGAAATAAGAGACTTATTGGGCGAAGAAGACTTGTTTCCGATTTGCAGTCGGCATATTACATAAGTCTGTACTCTGTACAGGAATCCAAACAACAACTCTCTCTGACGTACATTTGTGCCTACATTTGTGCTTCAGTGTTGATGGCCAATAATTCGTTTACTTTTCTAGTGCTTTCTATTTATCAGGGATTGTGACGATAGTCACGAAGCGATCAAATTACTAGTGAAACACGAGCTGTTTGTCAGCTCGGTTCACGACTTGACAACTTTTAAATGGTTTAAAACGTTAAAAGGGTTAGATTTAGTAATGTTCTTTAGGTATTTCTTGAATTATTCCGGTTGGAGGAGCACAAAAACCTGGGCGCCGCAGTGCTTCCAGCTATTTATACGGCCGCGTCCGATGTACCGGTACAAAAGGAAACTACCCAACGACATTTTTTCTCGACATTTTAGTCGGCAGCAGCAGTCGGTTCCTCGGGGGAAGCAATGTGCACGTGCCATTCGTTTCCTTGAATGGGTCATGGAATCAATTTGAAAAAAATATTTTATTGGCCGTTGAGCAATCGTCAATGAAACGAGTTCAATATCGAAAATGCAGCAGCGGATTATGCAAGGAACTATAAGATATGGAGTGTGGCACAGAGAGAGTTCTTCCCGTGATCCTTGACAAACATCTGAGCTGCTGAGCTGATTGGAGTGAATGCGACTGCGATCCTCGACTGGCCGCTCAGAGAGAAAACAACCGCCCACACAATCGGCTTTTCGAATTATCCACCCACTGAGGAATATCTACGCCCTCCTTTTCTTTGCTCCTTTTTTTTCCCCCGTCGCAATTTTTTTTTTTCATTGAAACGAAAAAATATTAAATAAAAATATTAATTCGTATGTTTATATCTAAACTTGTATCCATGGCGTTATTTCATCTGAATCAATGGAAAGAGGAAAATCAGACAGCATCTCTACTCGCTCAGCTTGAACCAATCCGATTGACCAAAGCGCTTTTTCTCCCTTCTTCATCACGCAAAGTGCTCGCAGAGGACGTTCACGTCGGCCCGACAGCAACCAGACGGACACAACACTAACCCCCCCTTATAAACTTAATTCAAATCCAACCTCTTTTAATCGCCAATCAGACAAAGAAATCACCTGGATAACAAGCAAAAGATTCATCTCTCCATTTTTCCAAATGATGTATCGAATTTCGGAGCAAGTGCCCACGGTCATGGATGATTGATTGATTGATACAGTTTGTCGATGACAATCACCAATTGAAATCGAGACCAATTCAATTTCGCGTATACCTTTCATAATCACCCCAAATAAATTTTTTATCAGCCAGGAGATGGGGGGGGGGGATTCCCTTTCGTAACGAATTTCGATCCAACTATAACATGGCGACCATTTGCCAGCCAACCGTCAAACAAAGCCGTCAGTCAACCAATCCAATGAATCGAATAATGTGTGCCAACTCCCTTGTTAGTCCTCCCATCAGGTATTTCCCCCCTCTCAAACGGTCTCTTTTGTGTGTCAAACGCGCGTACCGAATCAGCCATCAGCTGCTACTCTTCTTCTTCATTCACAACAAGGGGAAGAAAAAACGAAAATTTGGGAAAAAGAGAAAAGGAAAAAAAGTTAATGCGCAATGTTGAAAATGTGTTCAACGATTCACTGCTGTATTTTCGGGTTCGGTGACATGTCGTTTTACATCCGTTTTTTAAATCTTTCGTTTAATCAAGTGTAAAGGGAGGTGAGAGACAAAGAAGGGAGAGGTATAAGGAAGGAGGAAGTTGAGAGGGATCTCATCTGGATACACAGATATCATATAGGGACAAAACAATCGAACACGTAACCAAAAAAAGGAAAAAAAAATATTTGAATGAAAAAAATACTAAATAAAAAAAAAATCCCAAAATAAATAATAATAAAAAAAAAAAATGTGTTGTTTCGACTTTGGATACTAGGAGGATTGGGATGTGATCATGAAGGGGTGGGAGGAGGGATTGGATGTTTAGCTGGTGGTCGAATGAAACTGAAAAAAAAAAAAAAAGTGAAACGATGGTTGTTAGCACACTGAAGACGCCGAGGCGCTTATTTCAAGAATGAGCAGCCCGTTCTTAAGAAGGTGGTGGTTGCGACACCGAAAAATTAACGCATTTTTACCAATTTTTTTTTTTGTTTTTTACTTTAATTTTTATAATCGATTGTTCAGACATGGACAATTAGTCCGATTGGGGGTTTATCTAATATAGAGAAAAGAATCAATTGATTGCGATGGGTGAAATGATGACGGAGAAAAGGGATTTCCCCCTATGTGAAGCAAGTTGGGGGTGGTGATAGGAGATAGAGAGGGGGTGGGAGGTGGGTGGGTAAGGGAAAGTGGTGGTAAAGGGATTGAGGTTTGGGCCCAGCTCCTCACAGAGGACATAGAAGTGAACCCCAATTGTATGACCCATCGAGAGATGAACAAAATCACCAATCCCAATTATTTCAATCAGTTACGACTGGACGACGAACCAAAGAAAATAGAAAAAAAAAAATTAAAATAAAGAAAGAAAGCCACAAAAAAAATAAGAGAAGAAAGAAGACAAAAATTACAAGTACATAGCGCAATCACACACGACATAATGTTTTTAACCACAAACGGGCTATAATCATTTCATACGGAAACTCGAGGTGTAATATAAAGGAAAGCGTCAAAAAGTGACAGAAGCGGTGATAGCCGAAAATCATTGTGACGGGATGGAGTAAGTTGCCATAGATCAGCAAAATGAAACCGGAGGGGGGTGTGCTCGTATTTGAATTTTCCAAGTGATCCACCGTTACTTATATGTCACAATCTTTTTCTTTCTAGAAAAAAAACGAACAAACCAAATCAGAAAAAGGACTGCAAAGTGCTTCCGGGTGATGGCAGACTAATCATAATGATGATGGGACTTTCGTCAACTGAGAAAAGATCGTAGTTTTGGAGCTTGGGTGGTATTCTTTTCTTTTTTTGTTGAAAACTTTCCAGATTTCACTTCAAAACGACACACATTGGCGCACGCATACACTGTACTACACCACAATGATTTGACTGATGACTTTACAAGCCGGTTGTCTTCGCGGGGGCAAAAAATTAAACAAAGTGAAAAATAAAGAAGAAGAAAAAAAAAATTGATATAATTAATAAATTGTACGAAAGAAGATTCCCCGGCCTATTCTTTAAAAAAGAAACGATACGACCCCATCCTTGTTCGTGGCCACAGTCCTTTCAATGAATTCCAAGCACACCGTGAAACATTAAATGATGCAAGCGCCCGCGATTTTATCTTTGCTTTCTTAACGTGAAGCATTTTCGAGCACAGGCTTCGTACCTTTAAGATTTTGTTTTTTTAAGTAAGAACTAATCTTGCATTTCTTCGGCGATTTCGTGCGGGTTCAAGATGCCCGGCACCGACATTTGGACTTTGCGTTTCTCGTCCTGGGCACGCCGCAGTTCACCCTCTCTCTCTTCCAAATACAGGTCGCTGTCGTCATCACCAGTGAATTCCTGAACAATTATTGATGGATTTATAAAACAATTTTTCCTTGGCGACTAGTCAAATTTATCGAGTACATACTTTGATCTGAACGAGGAAATCTCGGAGATGTTCCCGGAATCCAGTGATATCTTGATCAAGGTTGAAGAGTCCTTCGACAGTCACCTTAATCTGGAGCTGTGTCAAGTGAGGAAAGGCATTGTGCAGCACCTCCGCTACGAAATTCTGGACGAAGATGACATTGGCAGCCGCCAGACTCTCTGGGGCAATCACGGCGCCAGACGGGTTTAATGACACCGCCACCTGGCAACAAAAAGACAAATTAGAAATTAAAGTGATCCAATCATTGAAACGAAAATTTCACCAAACGTACCTTTCCCATTTCGACAATTGTGAACATGTAAGCCAGGATGGTGGCGTGCATGGTGAGAGCCGCCGTGTGTGATGTGTCGGTCACTACAGAGAAAACGTGTTGCAGAATCTCGATGTAGTAAGTCTGATAAAAGCTCTGCGCCGCCTGTTCGTGTTGGCTGACATTCTGCAGGAGCTGGTAGAGAATGTCGAGACCCGTGTCGGCAACGTTACGCATCGTGTGCTTAAACGCCCAGATGATCGAGTCGAGCACTAGCTTAAACTGGGCCGGAGGCAGACTGAGGAAGGCGGGGAAACAATGGTTGTTGACGGACTGGAGCAGAAGGTAGAAGTTGGTACGATGCTCGGGAAATTCTTCAAAGTTCTTGTTGATCATGTCCAAGGTGCATTGGAATACCGAGTCGAAGATTTTCGGCACATTGGAGGTGGTGTGGCCCTCCAGTTTGTTGACGATGGTGGCCATCGTGCTGAGAACCTCGGGTTCGCGGGCCGAAGGAACTGCGCACCGTTGGTAGTCGTAGAGAACTGCATTCAACAGTGGTGGGATGAAGTTGTCGAGCACGAGTTCGGGATCGTTGGAACGCGAGACCCAGTCGGAAATGAGTTTGAGGGTCTCCTTCTTGACGAGCCGCATGCTCTTGATCAAGGGCTGCTTAGTAACGTTTTCTCCACTGAGGGCGATCGCACCGCTAATGTTTTCTGACATCACCTTGTACACATTAAGCATATCTAAATAGATCCTGCCGAGCTGGGAGACGTAAGGATGGCCCAGCGCTTTGCAAGCCCGGACGTTTGTCTGAAAAAGAGCATTTAACAGATGAATGAGTATACGTACCGATTAATTTCTATATGCAAGATACCTTCAAAATGTTAGCCAACTGCTTGACTGCGTCGGGATCTTTAAGAACGTCGACGTTGCGCGTGGCCTGATTGATGATGTCATCCCACACTTGGTTGGGTAGGAGCATGTAGCGCTCGATTAAAGGTTCTTGAACAAATTTCTCAGTTTGAGCACTTATCATGTAGCCGACAGCTTCGTAAAACGTGTGAACTTGTTGAGGTTGGAGATCGCAAATGATGGTGCTGATGGTCGATAGAATCTCTTCAATGAAAGGTGTCACTTCACCGGCCTGTACCTGCACAAAGTGTCGACGACACTTTTGGGCAATCTTGATGAAAGTATCGCAAGCCATGTCCTAGAAAGAGAGTACAAAAATCAAGTCAAGAAATTCCAATTTAACAAATAAATGAGGGGCATTACCTGGACACCATCGTGTGTTTCGTGCATAAACTCAAAGAGTTTGTTGACGACAGTTTTGAGAAACCTCCAGTGGGCTCGAAGGAAACGAGGATACTGACCTACAACGTACATGATATTGGAGGCAATAATGGCTTTGTTGTCCTTGCCCTTTTTCTGCTCGCATAGACCCAGGAGTTCCTTGATGACTGTGACCAAGAATCGCTTCTCGTCTTCTTCGTGCATGGCTCCGGATATGCTGCCAATCGCCCAGCATAGAGTGTTGAGGTTTTTCCACGACCACTCCGTTCCATTTACTTGGTTTTGCAGTTTATCCGTCATGATCCTCTCGGCATCGACGTAATCCAAATGGGTCAGGTAGACGAGAGTCTCTCGCATATTCTTGTAGAGGTTAATGGAGTCGGTATCCTTCATAAACTCTCGAACCACCTCGCCATTTTCGTTCTCAACCACCAACACCTCCTCAGGTTTCGCCATTCGGCTGATGATGATGTAACGCAACCGACTGAGAACTGCCTGATAGAAGACGCGCCGTACAGATGATGCTGTGTTGCTCGTTTTGGTCATAAACATTGGAACCGTTGGGATAGTAAAGGGAGTCTCGCGATACAAGTCGGCGGCCAAGGCGTTCCAGTACTCGAGGCAAATTTTGAAGATTTCAGTCTCTTCCACCTCGGAGATGAGTAGTAGATACTGAAGGGCTTTGAGAACGTTGCCCTTGTCACGACGCTCCATCAATGGACCATGCTGACGTAGCATGGTGCAGAGGAACATGGCCAAGTTCTGGATAAAATTCTGTTCTGCGTCATGGCCTTTGGCGAAAGCTTCTTTGATATTGATGTCGAGAGGGAGCATCAACTCCAGTTGAGCCATCGTCTGGGAGAAAAGAGCGGCGAATGCATCGTCGTATTGGGGACCAGTGGCTAGGCCGGCAATTTCTGTGAGACACTTCAAAGTAACGTTGCGAAAGAGTGGCACGTTCAGAAATTTAAAGATGAGAGTTGCAATCAGCTTGGTTTCAAAGATGTAGCCCAGAGGTACCCAGCTGAGAAATCGTAAAAGTGTTTCTAGGGTAGAACCCACAAGGGCAGCGTTGGCCGAATTGTCCTAAAACACACACAAACATATAGATAACAAAAGACTTGAAACCTTAACATGAAATCTAGTTACCATAACAAACTGGCAGAGCTGGAAAATCTGGGAAAATTCAGAGCACATGGAATCCTTCAGATGCTTAGCTTTAATCTGCGTCATGTTACCAGATGAAAAGTCAAATACTTCTTCCGAAAGAAGCTTAAGGATGGCCATGTTATTTTGGCACAAACTCTCGTTGGTTTTGCTGGCACCGACAATATCTGGGATGAACGAGGGCCAATGTTTGGGCCACTCACGTTCCAGTATCAGAACCAGTACCATGTTGAGTTTACTAAGGTACACTTTTTCACGTTCAGCAGTTTCGTTTTCTGAAGACGTTTTGATGATCAAACCGACGATGTATTTCTTTATTCCTTCGCATTGCTCTCGAGGCAAGGTTTTCCATCTAGTTTTTATGACGGCTTCTAGAATTTGCAGGGCATAATACTTTGTTTCTTGATTGCTCGAAAACTCTAGGATTGTGTCTACTCTTGTCCAAGCCTGAGGGTGCTCCTTCAGTGTCGTCAAGACGTCACGTGCTAGTCGTTGCTATAATAAAAGAAAAAATGTTTTATTATTGAATTGGCTGTTTTTTTTTTTACATTTCTTGGTGCATACATAACTAGTGATAGCTAAACAACAATAGTACCCAAATCTGAAACTCAAACATGACATCATTTACTATTTCCAGAACACTCATTTAAGCACTAAATTTGAAGGAATGCCAAGTAGTAATGTGATTGTCAACTGATGCAATAACCTATCTCCTAACAAAATAAATTTTAAAAAATGACTTCAAGATCAACTCCCTTTCTTGTCAAATATGCTTACTGTAACAACAAAAACATAAAAGCAGTAAGAAAACCAATGGGAAGAAATGAAAACAGCAAGAGAAAATGTGAAACAAAAGTGCTTGACTAGTCAACAGACTTACTTGTTCGCCAGCTCCAGAGTACATACACCCAACTATGCTATCAAGTAATGTTATGTCCAACTTCTGATCAAAGTCCAGCAGCTTTGACGCTTGCTCTGCTAGAGTTGCCATTACAAGGTAGTGTGTTACGTTCCTGGAAAAAAAAGGAGACACAACTTCTCGTTACCAGCTCACAATAAAATTTTTATGACAACCAATCTACAGAAATGACAAAATGTACAAGATTATTTCTATTTCATCCCGTGTTACCCAGTAGCAGTAGTTTAAGCAGTACGACTGAAAATGTCAGTGATCGTTTTGAATAAGAGCGAACGTGATCAACTGCCCCAACAATGCAGCGTTGCTACAGACGAAAAACGACACACACAAAGCAACTCGTATACTTCGTGATCATGAGGTTTGAAACGATTCATTTACATACCTTGCAAACAATAAAGATTTGACTGAAGCTAAATCCGATAGGGCATGAATTGAAGTAGATTTCAACTGAAGTTGATTAAGTGACCCAGCGAAATTGCGTGCTTGATTTGACTGAAAAATTCGAAAGACTTTCCGCGCAATTTGTACATGCGTTGCTGATGGTGAAAACTGGTTTGAACCGACTTTTTCTAATATAATAATCGATTCACGAAAACGAGAAAAATCTCACGAAAACATTTTTCCCACTGACAGACCAATACTGTAAAAGAACTGTAAGTGAAAGAAAATGAAGATAAGATAAAAAAAGAATCCAACCTTTCTAATAATATAATTATCTTGAAAAAAGTCTATGTATATTTTTTCGATTTATCTATCGATATAATAATACGGTTTGTCGTCACCAGATGTATATTCGTATTTGCACATTCGCAATTTTTTTTTTAATTAGACAGAAAAACAAATTCATATTTTACAGGAAACATACTTACCATAGAATTTCTTCGTAGATGTAATTGCAATGACGTAAACTATCCGACAGAAGTGCATGATGTTTCTTTTCATAAAAATTACTTGTATTTTCCAATAATTGTTTTAGAAAACGCAACGCGTGATTCACGGAAAATCGTGGCACATAGCATTTCGTACTTTTACAATTTCAGAATAAAACTGTTATGCTTTAAAATATTCATAGATCCGACCGTCGTAATCCATAGCCCATACTTTCCCATTCTCTAGAAAACTGCATTATATTTCGACCATTACTTAAACCGGAAATGATTGCAATAGTAGAGCTATAAAAATATCTCGTCTGGGAAAAAGAAGTTTTGCAATCAACTGATATTTTTTTGCGCCTTCGTGAGGAGATGTTACTTGCCGAACTCGACTATCGTGATGATGATGATGATTTCTGAATGCATGTGGTATCAGGACGATGATGCGGAACAGTTTTTTATGTCGACGTACTTCATTACTTTCTCTGAAATAGTCATTAATGTGGATGAAATAAAAATGTAAATGATAAAAACAAGATATATGTTTCAATGTTTGTTACTAATTATACAGCTATGAATTTCGTGTTCATCGTCGTGGAATGGGAAGGCGGCATCTCACGGATGCAAGATTATCAATCAGACGTGCCAATACACTTTAGATTTTTTCTTGTCTTTTTACTCCAAACTTTGTGAGCGCTTTAAACTTGGTAACGTTAAATAATTAAATTCGCAGAGCGGCTGGTCGAATGCAAATTCCCTCCTGTTCGTGTTCTATCAAAATGCAGTCTAGGATTCGGCGCTTCAGCTAGTTTAGAAAGCCTTCTTCGCCTTGGAAATTGCATCTCCGTGAAAGATTCATGAATAGTCTATTTTTTATTTTCTGGATTTAACTTGCGCATGTGATGAAAGTATAAGGGTTCTCAGTAGTCGGTAGCCTTTATATAATTTCTGTAAAAAATTATTTTTATAATGTTTGTATTAAAATCGACTTACATCAGACTTACTTGAATTAGGTGCTCATAGAAATCCAGTGATTAAATGGATTTTTGTGAAAGAAAATTCCACGATGTGTCACTTGTCTGTTGTCCTTGTATGATGGAGGTGAGGATGAGGACGCAAATAAAGTTTCTACATGCCAGATTATTTTGCCATAAGAGATTCCGTGATTAACGTGAGTTTTGTGATTCGTAATTAGTATACAAAACAACGAACTGCCTTGTTGCCAAACCAGGTAGGATAAAAAGGTAATATAACAAAAAATTTTATAAAAAAAGAGCTCGAATCATGAACAGCAACATGTTTTTTAAATCATATTCATTATAAAGTATGATTAATATAAACAACATTCGCATTTATATTTGTTTCTATAGCATCGATCAATGTTGAAGCAGAGCTGTAAAGAAGTCTGCAGTTCTGCAACTGCAACCGTTATCAGGTAGAATAGCATTTTTACTTTTTAGCCTAGGCGCTTGTCGACACCGTAGGGGCAGGCTGTAATCTCATTAGACAAGCAAGCGAGTTAAACACGCTTGGACAGGATCGACGGATCGTTGAAAAGAAGAGTTCACGAAATGACAAAACTGAAGATTCTTATAACTTACTGGTAATTTTTCTGATAACTTTGATTCAAGAAAATGTTTGTTTTAATGACAAACTGACATATAATTTTAATTTGTATATTTCAGTGGTGCCTGAGGGTACCGTGGGAAGTTCAACAAGGTACGTTTTTGTCTCGTTATTCTGACAAACACTGTGAAACCAAATATAATTGCATCAATAATAATCATTAATTTTGTTTACAGCTCAAACAAGAGCTTGATGGACTCTTCCCAGGTCTTCTAGATATTGTAAGTGCATCCAGTTATTTACAATAGACATACATACATAATTATTTACTTTACTGCATCAATTTTTCAGACAGGAGAAGGTACTCCTGGTGTCACTGGCTACTTTGAAGTAGGAATTGAGAATGGCAAACTCCTTCACTCAAAGAAAGTAAGAGATGTATAGGTTTTTTTTTCCTCTTACACTTAAGTCTGATCAATTTTCTGATATTAATGATTATTTATTTGATAGAATGGAAGTGGCTTTGTGGACACTCCTGCCAAGATGCAGACCATTGTTGATGGTATTAAACTGGCTTTAGCTGAATAACTAATAAAGCCCCACTACTTAAACATACCATCTAGCAGGAGAAAATGTGTTTTACCAGTAATTTACAATGACTTGAGTGACAAGGATGAAGGGGCTGATTGAAAAACATTTGTTGAATCAGTTTCTGATGGTTTATTTTGTCTTACTCTTGTTATTGAAAGAACATGGTAAAATACAAATGATTGCATAACTGACCCACTACTGTGTAAATGTGTTGTGAGTTTCTACATCCACACTCAAATGAAAAATAAGTCACATAAAAACAATCCTTTAAGCCATACACTGGACTTAAAGGTCACAAGGATATGATCACGAATCACAAAGTAATAAGCTTGCCAAATCAATAAATCATCAAATCTAATTAAAATTGCTGAAATCGGTTTTCAATTTGATGGTGGGAGCCGCCTTGGTTTCCACTGCGGTGCTCATCGCACCCGATTTAGGATTTCTAGAACAGAATTGGTTTGCTCGGGCAGCTGACTCAAGTTTTGTTCTCAGCTCCGGCAAGTAACTCAATAATGATTTGAATTCCTATTTTTTAAAATATACAGAAACTGAATTGAGTTAGAAGGCCAATAGACTGCAAAGGTATTTTAATTCACCTGTGGATATTGGGTGCCTATCCGCGTCAATGTTTGTAAAGCGTGGGTGTGTAAGGTTTTAGTCAAAGGATTCGCCGCTTTCATCTGCGTCGGATCCAATAGGCAACCAATAAGGATGGGGACCAAAAGTTGCAAGACCAATAGACCTGTCAAATATTACATAATATAAAGTGTGTGTCTTAGTGGAACGATTTCAAAATGAGCTTACAATTTTCGGCGTCGGCAAGTGCAGTCAGAGCTTCCACACAGTTGATAGACTCAATGGTCATCAATAACTGTTGCTGAGACTCGATGAGACGAGATGTAGGGCTGCATAGATGCGCCACAATTTTCGGGGCCAGTGCATGGACGTAGGGCGTCAGTGGGCGAAGGATTGACTTAGCGTTATCGGAATGCGATGCCAACTGACGAGTTGCATCCTGGAGTAGATTGTCAAATAGTCGTAAAGTGTGTAGCCTAAGTCTTGCGTCGGTGGACTGTAGTGACTGCTGGAAGGCATTAAGTGAAGGATACAATAAAGCGGGACACGAAAGTAACCCAGACGGAGCGTGCAGCAACATTTCGGAGACAGCACTCAATAGAACTAATGGATCCAGACGGTCTTCTTCCTGGCCAGCTTTGCCCCAATCCAAAAGACGAGCAGTACAGCTCTGGAGTAATTTGCCGTACGGCGCTTCTGTTTCCGCTAGTTTCGAAAATGGATGACAACAGAACGTACGCAAACAACGCAATGCTGCTTGAATGGACGGCGATTCCAGTGTTCGGGCCTCTTTCAAGACGTTGGTGACTAAATGTAACAACGCTGGTAGAAGTGAAAGAGCACCGTGCGGCGAACAGACAGAGGGCAATATTCCCATTACGTCTAGAGCGGCAGCCACTAGTTCTTCGCCTACGTTCCCATTAATGCTAACTGCTCTTTTCACACCTCTAGTGCTGCTTGTGGTACTGGGGTCCATATTTGGATAAACTTGAACGAGTAGGCAGAGGCAGACTTCAAGAGCAGCAAAAACTAACGAAGTGCCCGGCAAGAGTTCTCCTTCACTGCCACCTTCCCCTGCAGCGAGAGGGTCACTCAACCGATTCATTTGCTCGTGAGTGGCTTGCACAAGTGCCAATAACACCTCGAAAGCCTGCTTTTGGATGGAGGCTTTCTTCGTCAACACCACGCGATGAAGAACGTTGCAAACTTCGACTGTTAGCGGTGCCTGACAGGTCATTGAATTTCGGGCTTTTGGAGAGTGCAATAATGCTTGAAGGGCATACAAGCAAGCCTCAGTCGAGGAGTCCGGTTCGGTTGATTTAAGATCACACAAAGCTTCTAGGGCAATTCCTGGTGTTAAAAGTCGGAATGTGCTTATAAGTTTAAGAGACGATACGTGATTTTTCGAAAGGTAATACCGAATACTAGGAAGAAGTGGTTGGAGTAGACATTATCTGGTTCAATTGTTTCACCGGCGTTATTTACATGACCCAACCAAAGTGCCGCAGCCTGGAGCAGAGGGGGCCAGCTCAGTTTGTAATAAGGTCGTGACAAATCGGCCGCATCGTGAGTGTAAAACGTTCCTCCTTCTGGTGGCAACTGAGGGCCAAATTCTAAAAATTAAAGTTGTGTTAGAACTCTACAAGAATGCAAATAATAACATATGATAAATATGATAAAGGATATGTAAAAATTCACCTGGAGGAAGCGTGAGAAGAGCATGATCTTTCAGAGCTGCAAGCCAAAATTGTGCCAAACCGGCCAGTTCTGGTTTGACCAAAGGCAAAAGCAAATGACGACTCTCGGCAACTTTGCTGTAGGAATATAGACACATTTCAAATTTGTAATGTATTAAAGTAAAAAAATTAATCGGACAATACCTGTCTTTCATTGCGGTATCGTTAGACATTGCCGTTACGTAAACCTCAGCCCAAGCTTTGAGGACCGACAAATTCTCAAGAGTGGCAGCGCTCTCATTGTACAAACGGTGCTGTTGAAGACCACCTATTCCACTTATTGGGGGAAGAGTCGATTGTTGAGCAGCAGTGATTCGATTCAATGCCGAAAGAAGAAGCTGTTGAACTCGACGGAGATCTGACAGATCTTGAGCTACACCGCAACACATCCATGTGCTACAGACATGGCAGGCAGCAGCAGTGACGTTTGGGGCAGTATCAGCACTGAAAGCTGGTCTTAAGGCAGCGCTTATCTTTTAAACAATCAAGTGGAAATTAAGAATAGACAAAAAAAAAAAAAAAAACAACAAACTTGATTTAATACTTGAGCTTGATATTGTTCAAGGATTGAATGGCCGGGAAATTCAGGCTCTTGTTGGCTGGCAAAACAATCAATGAGCAGTTGAAGTAGACGGAGGCCTTCCATGCGAAGGGCGTCACAATCGGAAGTGGCTGCGATAAACGCTAATCGAATCAGATCGGAGAGGTGCAGAACCAAGAAATCGGTTTCATTCGAGCTGCTAAGTTGGCGAGCGGTTGCCAAGTCAAAGTGAGCCGTTGCCGTACTTTCTCGCATTAGCAACAGCAGTTTTCCGGCGGATTGAGCAGCAAAGACTCTGGTAGGCCAGCGAGGAGGAGGCAGACCAGCTGGGCGACTGCTAGGGGTAGGTGAAAGACTGTCTCCATTTGCGTGAAACTCTTCTTCGTCGTCATCTACTGCACCATCGCCATCTGCATCGGCAGTTGATGATGAGCTTTTAAGTCCTACAGTGGGTTGCCCATGCTGTCCAGATGGAGCAGGACCAGCAGTTGTATCAGCCGATGTCGTCAGCACTTCCTTGAAGAGCGTCAACCATGAGCTGAGCTGCTGCTCCGCTAAGGTAGTCAGAAGACCGTTCAAAGTGTCTCGGAGATGACGCTGCAACATGACGTCTACTTCGCTATCTAATAGTAGAAGTAGCGCCATTGGCAATCCTTGTTTCGATCCGTTGAACAGCGGAATTGCACGACTTGATTCTGTTACGTAGGCGGCAGCATGCTCACAGACTTCTCTGGCCTCTCTCTGTACTAATTGACGCAAGCATGAGACCGCTGCTCGTCGCAGACCCAAATGTTGATTGCTAATAGATCGCTAATGGTGGCAATAATAAATTAGAAAAATAAAATAAAGGTATGATCAAGAAATGCGAGACTTACACAAAGAAGAGGAACAAGTTTGCTAAGATTGACGTGACGTGGTGCAAACATGTGCATCTGCTGTAGGCAAAAGATGGCTTCGGACTGGACTACGGGACTACTGTGTTGCTGGAGTAGAGCACATGCGGACAAGAGAGAAGATCTAGCAGCGATGATGTTGCCAGTATTTCCTATGAAGGTAAAAGTATATGGTTTATAATCTAAAGTATTACACGTTGATTTTTAACATTTACCTTGGAGTTCAGGACCAAAAGCAGTTACCAAAGCTGCACAGCAACGGCCTACTGCCCTGAGCACTTCTACATTGGTTGAAGGAACTGTCATCAATAACTGCAACGCCATATTGGAGCACGAGTCCGCAAATGGCCGAAACACTGGGCCACTTGCTTCTCCAATTGACGCTAGTGCATGAAGGGCCCATTGTTGTACCATTGCTGACGACGTATCTTGGCTAAGGGCGGTCAAAATGGAAATGCTGCTACTTAGTTGTTGCGAAGAGGCTAGACCTAAGCCACCACCATAGCGATGTAAACATCCTAGGGCAAGACTGTGCCCTGTCCTACTCGCAGCGTCTCGGCTGTTCTTCAGTTTATCGAAACTAGTTTGAATAGCTTCACTCGTAAAACGCTGATCCAATCCTATTTGAGCCAAACGACCTACGGCTTCAGCCGCAGCACAACGTAGGGCAGGGCAGGTAGGATTAACGAGTCCGGCTTGGATAAGACTGGAGAGGCCTTTGCGAAGTTCTTCGGCATTGGGACCTAATCCAACCTTTGTTTCGGCTACATTACGCAGCGCAGCAAGTAAACCGGCAAAAATATTCGTTTGAACGGCTTGACGGGTTTTGGCTTGTTTGATGCTATCCTCAAAATGGATCAACAGCTGGAGACGGTGTTTGTGTAGTACTCGAGGGAAAACGTGTCCAAATAGCGTGATTGATGCATCGATAACTGCTACACCCAAGGGAAGTGGCCCAGGAACGTTCCCAACATTCTGTGACCTATCCGTCACCAAAGCATAAAGCGAACATGGATCGTGTTCAAGGGCTCCTGAACCGGCAGCACTGTTGGGCAACAGCTGTTGTTGAAGCAAATTGTAGTCTGAATCTTGAAGATCTGGATGCAACAAGACTGCTGAACCATCAGGTTGGCATTGTTGCTGCAACAGAGATGTGGTTGTATTGGCTGGATTTTCAGCTAAAGTGAACTCAGCCACCAGTAAACGCAAAAGTTGAGTATAACTCGCTAAAAAAAGTATTAAGTAAAGTATTGTTCTTTAGAGCAGACATCCCAAAACGTAAATACCTTCATAGTATTGAGGAGGGACTAAAGAAAGAGCATCGTAAAGACGAAGACGAACCATAGCGCATGCTGCCTTGAGAGGCTGTCCATATGTCTTGACGACTGTTGCAATGCTAATCATCACATGTTTCGTTTATATAAAATAAATGCATAGCTTATGAATTGAAAATAAACCTTGTTAGCATAGTGATGGCGGCATCCAGCGGACCCATTAGACGTTTAGTTATATCCTCAGTTGTGGCCAGCTGTGGACAGTGTCGGAGGAAGCTACAAATTGACGAAAGGGCACCAGCGCGACCCTCGAGCGCCACCTGAGAGAAATAATTATATTAATAAAGATTTATGGCAATCTAAGTTGACTGGATAATCATAAAAAATATGACAGTACCTGCCAGGTGAAAGCATCGCCACGAGCTTTCTCAGATTCTAATTCCTTAGCTGAACGAGGGAAACTGTTGCGCCAAAGGAGC
Source organism: Daphnia pulicaria (assembly GCF_021234035.1). NCBI lineage: Eukaryota > Metazoa > Arthropoda > Branchiopoda > Diplostraca > Daphniidae > Daphnia > Daphnia pulicaria. The sequence continues at coordinate 4,126,640 of NC_060914.1, read as the reverse complement.
AACATTCGAGGAACCAGGCTACTGACCACAGATACCCCCAAAGTCATAACAGCTCCGATGAGTAACCAACCAGCCTGTGTGCGCTGGACGGCGAGTCTGTTGTTTTGGCTTGCACTTCTTAATAGCTCCTCGGCAGTGTTGAACACAATCTAAAGACGTCGTTTTAAGATTATAGCAAACTGAAAGATAATAATAAACAAATATTGCATTTTATGATTACCTTTCCACGGTTATGTGGGATGCCCAAGCTAGAAGATGAAACCCCAGCTATCAATGCTGCCAAAGCGGCGCTGTAACCTGACACAGCTTCGGGCGTGCTTCGAAGATTTTCTAGGGCATCAACACATCTTTACAAATACCAAAGAAAAATTAATGTTATTATTTTTTTTTAAGTCGGGATACTAAATCAGTTACTTGTCGATCAGAAGTGTAAGATGAGATGGAACAGCAACGGCCATAGACTGCAGACTCCAAGCTGCTGCAAGACGAGCAGCTTGCGACGGATGAAGCAAGACAGCGATAGCACAATCAATTACGCCAGCTCCCTACAATACATTTTGTTTTCAATGAGAAAGGCTTGTACAATTATGAAACCAATTTACCTGATCGGCCAAAAGAGCCGATGCAGAGCTAGCAAGACTGTGAACAAGTGAGCCAAGCTCTTGCAGTGCACAAACAAGAAGATGTTGACTAAATATAGTTTCCTGCGTGCTACTGTCTTTTGCATTCTCCGGATTGGGATCTAACACAAAGAAGATGAGCAATTTAGTTTTTCATTAATGGGTGGATTTATGACAGCTATACCTATGCTGTTCATCTGATGATTAATAATGCGAGCTAATTCTTTACAAGCAGCCGTTTGCTGCTTCTCGCCCAACATTTTGCCCAACAGTGAACGAAACACGAAAGTGATGCACTGACGGGAATAGACGGCGTCAACGTGGGTAGGAGCAGCTCGCGGCTGGGCTGCTAAATCAAGTAGATGCTGCAACATGGTGTTTAAGTGGCGCTCCAACCATGTAGAACCAAGTTGTTGGACCATGACGACGTAGCTCTGTTATAGATTTTTGTAAGATACTTGACTAAGAATTTGAATTTTTAAATCTAATCTAATACCATTGTGACTCCAACTCGAACTTCTCGGCTTGTGGCAGCTGGTCCTTTAATCATTTCACCTGTTCCCTTTAGGAAACCTCCACCTCCACGCAAAAATCCGGTCGAAATTACTCCTAGAACTTCTTCTACTGATGCAACCTTCGCCGCTGAAGATGCAGCAGACTGGTTCGCTGCTGCCGACAGACCGGTTCTTGCTGGACCAGGTTTAGGAGGTGTAAGTGCTGCAGCAGCAGCATGACCTAACAAAAGGGCCACAGCGCATCGAACTTCATGATTGGAACCTTCGAGAGCACGAAAGCTCAGTGCAGCTATGGATTCAAATTCGTTAAGCTGTAGGATACTAGACGAATGTTTCATGACTTCCCACATGCACTGCAAAATTCAGATGAATGAAATCAGAGAAAAAATAAAATTCAGCCATATTTGTCTTACCCTGGCTGCTGCAGCCCGAACATTCATGTTTCTGTCTGACAGACATAACTTGCAGGTCTTAAAGATATCACGATGCTGATTGGATGCTGCTGAACCCATTCCACAACACAGCTTAAACATAAACAGTATAAACAAATATTTATAATTTAAATTTATAAAAACATGAAATGGATTTTACCTTTTCTAAAGTTACTAAACTCTCTGCTCTTGTTTGAGACTCACTGTTTTTAAGTCCTCTAAGCAATACTTGAACAGATTCATCATATGATCTTCCTGCCATACGCCCAAGTCTTTCGTATAAGAATCCCAAGGTAGTAATAGAAGCTCTGTATAGGAATTAAAAGTTTGTCTGAATAAGACAACCAACAAGTCACAAATTTGACTTACAAACGAGTCATGAGAAAACTTGGTGAATCATCTCTGCTCTTTAACACATCATTCAGCTTGTTGATAGTATCAAAAAGAAGGAATGCATCTCCTACGCTAAACAGAGTGGCTAAGCATTGACCAATTAATTGCCGTATTGGAGGACCTGGGCTTGAATGGATTTGAGCCAAAAGCTGTTCAACAATTTTTTTCTGGCAGTCTTTGATGTCATTCTTCAAATATAACAATGAAATCAATAAATTGGTTAAAATAATAAAGGAGTTGCAACAAATATTACCTTTTGAGCTGCTATTAAAACATTTTCTAGGAACTGTAACCATTCATAAACAAAGAGGGATTTTTTTGCTTCAGGTATTTTGGCAAGTGCTTCCTCATTAAGAATCAAGCTGTGGCTCATTTCCATGATTGGAAAGGCAGCAGTTCGTCTTAAAATTAACTACCAACTTAACTATCTGTTTCTTTAAAATATTGCATTGACTTGAATGTCATACAAGGGAATTTCGCTAACGCCACTCCAATGACAATTGACAAATCTATATTTTATTTTTCCCCTGTAAAATAATGAGTAACCATAGGAATCTAGGTTGCAAGAAGACTAATAAATACAACTCAGACGACAATGACATCTAGCAACGTTAGTAGACAACACGACAGATTTTTAAACTTCTTGATTCAGCTTATCAGGTATAACCGTATATAACCTGTTAATCTGTTATAATATTCACAATTCACATTAAAACCTTTCATGCTGCATGGAGATCTAGATACGAAAAAAAAAAAAAAACTTTTTTAACCGCGATAAAAAGACCAGGAATACTAGGAATAATAGGACGAAGTCGTTTTGCGGCAACACATTATAGCAGAATCCTAGTTGCAATTTTTATCCCGCCCCCTCATTTGAAAGTGGACGAAATTCAAATGACGAATAAGTTAAAAACTTTGGTACACAACACAAACTTTTCGCAACTTTTTGCATTTAATTTATTCGTACTATATACCAGAAATGATAAAATTTTGAAATATCGAATAAGCTAGTAGGAAACTTTGCCACGTTACCGATGACTAGTTTGGTATTCAAATACTTCTAGCCTGGCTTATAGTCAGCTTATAGTGTGCAGTGTGAATGTCTAAACTTCATGCCTGTGGTATGTATTCTATTGATAACATTTAAGTCTTTAAATCATAGTTCAAGTAAATGGAGTACCATAATTGCATAAATGAGATTTGATCATATTTTATTTTTTTTAAAGATTTTAATTTAACATTATTACTTATTATATATTTTTATTCCATGGATGGTAAAGCTTCTTCCAGATCCGCCATTGACACCTCCAGATCTTCAGCTGTGTTCCGGGATTTTTTATTGCCCGAATGAAATCCTCCACGACCACGGCTTCGAAACATACCCCGATTCGAACTGTGCCCAAACCCAAACATTTTACTGGCTGGCTTGGGTTTAATTACTGAAGGATCTGTATTAGCAGCTAACTTCTTTTTCTTTTCACCATTCTTAGAAGAATCATAGCGAAAGTCAGGGGGGAATTTATGCACTTCTATGCAGTGTGAGCGTCGTTCATTCTTAGCTGAAAATCTTAAGTTGCAGCTCTCCACAAAACATTGGAACTAAACAAAAATAAATTTGAAGTACATTTGAAGGAAATATTCAGAAATATAAAATTTTTTGAAGTGGAAAAAAGATTACCATTGGTTTCCTTTCTGCAAGGGCTGCAAAGTAAGAATCATGTCTTTCAGAAATGTGCAAATCCAATAAATGTGGGGATGGAAGACGCTTATGACAGGTATCACAAACAAACCGATGATTAGTATTATAGTGGTCTTCAAAGCTAACCAAGGTATAAAATACTTTCACACACCCAGGAACATGGCATGTAAACTTTTTTATACTGCAAATGATAAAGAAATTATACAATTTGAACCTCAGTTTTTAAAATAAATTCCATAACTTACTTAGGATGAAGAAAATCTTCATTGTCAAATATAATTATTGATTTTTTACCCAGAACATTTTGGCACAATTTGTTGCCTGGCTCATAAAAGTTATCATCGATGAATCTCCTTCGAACTCCAAATTGTGACAATCTCTCCCAATTATTGTTCAATTGCGGACGTAAGTTTTCCGACGACATCATATAAAAAAAGTCTCGACGCAGTCGACAATCGACACTGATTGTCACTAGGAAAAATAAACAGACAAACAAATAACGTGGGCCGCACTAAATCGTGGGGATTACTAAAACTCGGGGAACGGACTCGGGGGTCGCCATTTTCGATTTTCCCCGAGCTTTATTGTGTTCAAACGGGGTGACGGGTAAACAACAAATTAACCCACTAAAACTCGGGGAATGGACTCGGGGAATGATTTTTTGGAGGCTATGGAGTGGAGTCATAGCATAGTAAATGCTATGGAGCAGAGCATAGCATAGTAAACAACAAATTAACCCACTAAAACTCGGGGAATGGACTCGGGGAATGATTTTTTGGACGCTATGGAGTGGAGCATAGCCTACGTAAGTTACGGCCACTCAACGTACGGTACGTTCGCCCCTGCAAGTTTTGGGGAAGCTTCCACCCACCCACCCAACATAGCCAGAAGGCATGCTGTCCCTATTACACAGCATTGCCACTTTTCAAAGGGGATAGCCAAGGAACGATTCGAAATTTTTATATAGGAAGTAAGCGATTGGTGGCTTAGTCATAGCACAGATAAAGACCACTGGTTGATTCTCTCCATAAGAGAATTAACATGGCCAACTGTCGCCAACATTCTTGCTACCCTTCCTCCGATTTCTCCAATCTTGGACGGCATGTAGACATTGGGACTAATAACCACAAGGACTAATCGAATGCGTCACTAGAACGCGACACTAGAACGCCCTTCCACCACTAGAACGTCCATATTTTAGCCAAGACATTAGAACGGAAAAACCTCTAAATTCCGCAGCGACACTAGAACGTCCACATTTAAGTAACGACAATAGGACGGAAAACCTCTAAATTTCTCTGCGACAGTAGAACGGATTTTGCGACATTAGAACTTTCATATTTTAACAACGACTCTAGGACGGGAAATCATTTATAATTATTGCGACACTAGAACGGCTATAAAATAATCTGCTGCAGGGAATGATTCTTTACCGCTAGATGGATTTGGAATGCGTCACTAGAACGCCTGCCCGACACTAGAACGTCCATATTTAAGCGATGCAACTAGGACGGGAAAAACTATAACGACACTAGAACGGCTGTAAAAGAATCTGCAGCGGTGAATAATTCTTTATCGCTTGATGGATTTGGAATGCGTCACTAGAACGCCCGCCCGACACTAGAACGTCCATATTTAAGCGACGAAACTAGAACGGGAAAAACTATTGCGACACTAGAACGGCTATAATAAAATCTGCGGTGGGGTCTCATTCTTTACCGCTAGATGTAGGAGTTGTATAAAGTTTCCGTTTAGGTTGCGCGAATTTTAAAACATCGCATGGATAGACTGGTACAGCTTACAGACAAAAAAGACAGGATAACAACGGCAAAGTATAGTAAATCCTATATATTAATCCCTAAAAAAACTATTCTTTCTGAAAACCTACATATTATCCTTTAAGTATTAAGATAGAAAAGCAAGCTTATCAGCTCGCCGAATGGATAGTCGTAAGCCAGTTAAAAACTGTCTTAAATGACAAATTCAGGACCTATTTTGTATTCAAAAGTGACGTTACGTTGTTGAGTGACAAAGGCACACGAAAAGCGAATTTGTGAGACAGCAAAACAGTAAGAAAATAAAACAAATTTATTCTGGGTTATTTTCAAACCATTGATCTTGTGTAACCTGACACAACATATTTAGCCGTCTTTCTTCCATCTTTCTAGCAAATAACCCATCGCCAGTCGATATTTTCAATGCTCTTTGATAGTCAAATGGCAAGACGGCCAAATCACTAATGTGTCTTACCCTTGAAAGAGCGACGAAAGTCAGGCCGGCGGTTTCTTTGGGACCGATGTCTACAACAGTTTTGCCTAGAGTTTCTCCTTGAGATTTCCATACGGTCATCGCATAAGCCAGGCGAAGGGGAAACTGAATCCGGACGGCTCTCGTGTCATCAGACCGTATGGATATTGCCGGGATTGGTATACAGTTGTGAGTTGAAATGCCGTTATTCATGGTTGTAGAGAAGAATTGAGGACCGGTATAATCAGGCCATCTAACAACGATGAAATCAGGCAGATCAACATTGGGCTGTTTGGAATAGACGATGTCAACCACGGTACCTCTGGCACCATTAGTGAGACCCACATCCGTGTTGATGTTGGATGTTAACGTTACTTGGGCTCCAATCGCAAGGTACAGTTCAACTTCAAGCCCTCGAAACTGATCAGATGGCTTTGACTTGCCACTTGAAGGCACATTTACCGACCGTAGTAGGGTGATTGGCATTTGAAGTTGTGGTAATTTAAAGTAATTCCTGCGATTAACAGCTTCGTTGGTGGCAAACAAGTAGGTCGCATCTTCAAAATCAGTGCCAAAGTTGGCAATGGCTTCCGGATTCCTTGCTTGAAGGAATTTCCACTGGTCTATGGAACAGTTTCCCTCTCTCAAAGAGTTGAGTGTGTCCAGGAATGTTTGCTGGTCAATGTCGCCATCTTCTACTTGTTGTCGTCGAACTTCTGTCAACTTGATGACGGATTGGAAAGCCAAGTAAGCGGCCCGACCCTCGTTGGCAAACGGTGCTGTTGATTGGGAATAGAGGGAAGGAGCAGCCACAGGAGGAAGCTGAGCTGGATCTCCAACCAAAATAACAGTCAGCCCACCACAAAAAAGGTTGTTGCCTTTAGCTTCACGAAGACGAGCGTCAATTTTTCCAAGCATGGTCAAGCTCAACATTGAATATTCGTCAATTATGATAATTTTAACATGACGAAATTTCTCTTGAAGAGCTGCCAGTTTCGCTCCATTAAGAGGGCCAAACTTTGTGCCTTGGCCTTTTTCTACTGGAATTTGAAATATCTTGTGCAAAGTTTCACCGCGGATGAGATGGGCAGCTTTCGCGGTGTAGGCCGAACGGACGATATGTTCTTTAGGGACAGCACTGGAAATTGCTGAAATAGTGAAGGTTTTGCCAGTACCAGCTGTGCCATTGACGATCAATAACAACTGTTTCCGAGATTGCAGAGCCTCAACAACCATATCGAACCACATTCGTTGTGAACGATTCAGTTGACTGGGACTGACAAACGGTAAATCTGTAGAATCAGTGCCGAGATCTCTTCCGTTGGTTAGATGATTAACCACCCAAGTGCTTCCACAGGCCAATTCATGTGGAGTGTAATGAAGCTGAAGACTAGTCAGCCAAGGGAAAGAACGGTCAATCACAGGTAGATCAGAACGAACTTCTTGTTCGCCAGCAGGTCGCATACCGACCGCTTGCTGCCATTCAAGTTGATTAAAGTTGTCGTTTTCAATGTTGTCTTCTTCCTGGAGGTCATCAGCTGCCTGATCTAATCGACTTTGTAATTCTTCGTCTAAGTTGAAATATTGACGCAGTTCCTGAGCTGCAGTCAATCGAAAGTCTTGCCATTGGCGTACGACAAGGTTGTCATCCAAAAGCATTGGAATAGATGATTCCGTCCATGGGAAAAACTTGATTAGCGAATATCGGCAGAACAGATGGTAGGTAGCTGACGTAGGAGAATTTCGATGCACCGGGAATGTCAAAACAATGGTCTTGTCCGGCTTGGGATTATTTCTAAGATTCCCTTTGACGACAGTGAAGTGACGACAAAACTCGATAAAATTGGGTTGATCAAGATTCCAATTGGGGTAGGTGTTTTGTTCAATGTAAACATGACGTTTGGCAAAGTAGGTAAGCAGAGTTGGTCGAGTTTCCAACTCACCAGTCGTTGGATTTCTGAAGACTTCGTTTACAGTCAGGTCCAAAGAAACGTTGACGTAATTGAAGGATGATTCACAGTGGTGGCCGGAAAACAAAATGCGCGACGCTTCACCTTTCCCGATGTCACGATGGCCAATGGAACGAATGATAGAGGAGCGAAAAGCGGAGCCAGCATTATCTGTGACATCAGCCTTGTTGATAATCGTTTTGATCACTTGCTGTAAAGTGTTTCCAGACCGCTCTTGTTTGCTAGCATACTTGACCATGTAGTTCATTGCAGCGTGATGATCAAGAATGAGCTGAAGATCTACATTGGCACACCAATGTTCCAACATTGATCTGTTGTGAACATTCATGTACTTGTCGTTTCTTTTGAGAACAATTTTCGCACGAACAGAGTCTGTGTTTCCGATTTTTTCAAAAACTATTCTCGATTCACTAACTAGATCAAAAGGAAAGTGGAAACGACATTTGCCGTCCTTCGATTTACAGTAACCGTCTGGTCGACAGACGTGACGTTGAACACAGTTTGCCAATCTTTCGTAGAAGTCGTCCATGGCTGCTCCATCGTTCAAAATTGACGAGACATTGCTTGAACACGGATGGGGAACTGGTACTTCAGCATTGAACGGGTTGACTGGATCAGACCGAGTATTACAGGCACACAACAGAGTATCGGCATACTTTAGAACCTTGAGTTCTGCAAGAATGCCGGCTTCAACTAGATCTTGCTTTTCTTGGACGTCTTGTTCGCTAAGGTTTGCTGTGTACTGTGGATCAGCTAGTTTTTGCGCCATAAGTCGGCCAGCGTAGACTTTAATCATTAGGTCGGCAATCCCCGGGTCGTTTTTGAGCTTTACAACACCGTGGGCATGAATGGCTGTTCTTGATTGCCACTCGAAACGATACCAAAACCATTCGAGATCCAAGACACCACCGAAAAAATGTTTCATGAAAAGACGTAATTTTTCGGAAAAGTACCAGTCTGCTAGATGTAAATTTGCATTTGTACTCTGGTAGCGAAGTTTTGGTTCAGCTGAACCGTTGGGCATGAGACGATGGAGGTCGTCCCAGTGATTGTCAGCAAAGCTAACAGTAAAAAAAGCCGTGCCAAGACCTTTCTGTTGCATTATAGCCTCTAATTCTCTCCGACGCTTGCTCCAGTAGGCGTCACTGCCAGTGACATTGGCTGTATAGGAGTACATTTTGCTGATGACCGAGTCAAGTTGACCGTTGGCAGCCATAGCCTTAAGTTCCTCCATAGACAATGCAGCTTCTTCGGGATTTTGTCTCAGAAAAACGGAACACTGCCCAAGGGCTCGATGGCGTCGTATGCGATCAACCGACCAAAAACAGAAGCGCTCATGTTCAGCAAACGGATAATACAAATACCCGTTTGGATGAGATTCGTCGGGTTCCTTTGTACAATCAATCTCGGCATATTTCATTAAGTGGTTAGAAGCAACGAGTTCGGATAGGTCTTGTCTGCGACCTTTCTTTGTTGGGTCAGCTTGCCCAAGAGGAAACAACTTGATGAAAGCCAGAGATGCAAGACCAGACATGACCTCAAATTCGTTGATAGGCTCAGTTGAAATTGTTGGCCAATTAACCGGATCGAGCGCATTTAATATTTCATTTTGTTGAGGAGGCCTGATGTTGTTTGAAATGACGAAAGCGACATCAGGAGGTTGTGGCTGATCAAGAATGTCTTCTGATGGAACATCCCTTGTCATGGCTCCTTCGTCAGTGACATTCAATTCATCGTTGTCGCTGTCCATCGTCGGAATATTTAACAAAGGTCCATCTTCGGGCAGCAAATCACAGTTGGTCTGGCTAAAAGTGATACGATGTGAAGCAAAGCCTGGATGGTTCTGAATGAGAAATCGGCCAACTGCTTCAACTCGTTTACGGCAAACTTTGAATTCGGCACAGGTGTTGTCCACACCTCTCCTTCTTATGACGAGGCACGGAAGTTGCTCTGCTGTGAGAGGAATCTCTCTGATGAATCCGGCTACGTCTTGTTTGAAATTTGCCACGTAGCCACGAGAAACATGTCCACCAGAAGGTAGCCTAATAATCGCATACGCAGAAAAAAAAAAGCCATGTCACTTTGTCTGTATGTATGTATGTATGTATGTATGTATGTAACGCTCCATAGCTCGGGCTTTTTACGACACATTTCAGACTTTTTGGTCTTAAAAATTAGACAAAAAATATGCGGTGCGACCAGAACAAAAATAATTTCATTTACTTAATTAGTTCTTCTGTAATTAATGAAAAACTGTTAAAATAATTGCTTAACGACTAGTGACATCTGGCGGTGGCGACTACAACTTTTCACCTTAGGTTTAAAGTGATTTGATGTTGGATGTTAACGTTACTTGGGCTCCAATCGCAAGGTACAGTTCAACTTCAAGCCCTCGAAACTGATCAGATGGCTTTGACTTGCCACTTGAAGGCACATTTACCGACCGTAGTAGGGTGATTGGCATTTGAAGTTGTGGTAATTTAAAGTAATTCCTGCGATTAACAGCTTCGTTGGTGGCAAACAAGTAGGTCGCATCTTCAAAATCAGTGCCAAAGTTGGCAATGGCTTCCGGATTCCTTGCTTGAAGGAATTTCCACTGGTCTATGGAACAGTTTCCCTCTCTCAAAGAGTTGAGTGTGTCCAGGAATGTTTGCTGGTCAATGTCGCCATCTTCTACTTGTTGTCGTCGAACTTCTGTCAACTTGATGACGGATTGGAAAGCCAAGTAAGCGGCCCGACCCTCGTTGGCAAACGGTGCTGTTGATTGGGAATAGAGGGAAGGAGCAGCCACAGGAGGAAGCTGAGCTGGATCTCCAACCAAAATAACAGTCAGCCCACCACAAAAAAGGTTGTTGCCTTTAGCTTCACGAAGACGAGCGTCAATTTTTCCAAGCATGGTCAAGCTCAACATTGAATATTCGTCAATTATGATAATTTTAACATGACGAAATTTCTCTTGAAGAGCTGCCAGTTTCGCTCCATTAAGAGGGCCAAACTTTGTGCCTTGGCCTTTTTCTACTGGAATTTGAAATATCTTGTGCAAAGTTTCACCGCGGATGAGATGGGCAGCTTTCGCGGTGTAGGCCGAACGGACGATATGTTCTTTAGGGACAGCACTGGAAATTGCTGAAATAGTGAAGGTTTTGCCAGTACCAGCTGTGCCATTGACGATCAATAACAACTGTTTCCGAGATTGCAGAGCCTCAACAACCATATCGAACCACATTCGTTGTGAACGATTCAGTTGACTGGGACTGACAAACGGTAAATCTGTAGAATCAGTGCCGAGATCTCTTCCGTTGGTTAGATGATTAACCACCCAAGTGCTTCCACAGGCCAATTCATGTGGAGTGTAATGAAGCTGAAGACTAGTCAGCCAAGGGAAAGAACGGTCAATCACAGGTAGATCAGAACGAACTTCTTGTTCGCCAGCAGGTCGCATACCGACCGCTTGCTGCCATTCAAGTTGATTAAAGTTGTCGTTTTCAATGTTGTCTTCTTCCTGGAGGTCATCAGCTGCCTGATCTAATCGACTTTGTAATTCTTCGTCTAAGTTGAAATATTGACGCAGTTCCTGAGCTGCAGTCAATCGAAAGTCTTGCCATTGGCGTACGACAAGGTTGTCATCCAAAAGCATTGGAATAGATGATTCCGTCCATGGGAAAAACTTGATTAGCGAATATCGGCAGAACAGATGGTAGGTAGCTGACGTAGGAGAATTTCGATGCACCGGGAATGTCAAAACAATGGTCTTGTCCGGCTTGGGATTATTTCTAAGATTCCCTTTGACGACAGTGAAGTGACGACAAAACTCGATAAAATTGGGTTGATCAAGATTCCAATTGGGGTAGGTGTTTTGTTCAATGTAAACATGACGTTTGGCAAAGTAGGTAAGCAGAGTTGGTCGAGTTTCCAACTCACCAGTCGTTGGATTTCTGAAGACTTCGTTTACAGTCAGGTCCAAAGAAACGTTGACGTAATTGAAGGATGATTCACAGTGGTGGCCGGAAAACAAAATGCGCGACGCTTCACCTTTCCCGATGTCACGATGGCCAATGGAACGAATGATAGAGGAGCGAAAAGCGGAGCCAGCATTATCTGTGACATCAGCCTTGTTGATAATCGTTTTGATCACTTGCTGTAAAGTGTTTCCAGACCGCTCTTGTTTGCTAGCATACTTGACCATGTAGTTCATTGCAGCGTGATGATCAAGAATGAGCTGAAGATCTACATTGGCACACCAATGTTCCAACATTGATCTGTTGTGAACATTCATGTACTTGTCGTTTCTTTTGAGAACAATTTTCGCACGAACAGAGTCTGTGTTTCCGATTTTTTCAAAAACTATTCTCGATTCACTAACTAGATCAAAAGGAAAGTGGAAACGACATTTGCCGTCCTTCGATTTACAGTAACCGTCTGGTCGACAGACGTGACGTTGAACACAGTTTGCCAATCTTTCGTAGAAGTCGTCCATGGCTGCTCCATCGTTCAAAATTGACGAGACATTGCTTGAACACGGATGGGGAACTGGTACTTCAGCATTGAACGGGTTGACTGGATCAGACCGAGTATTACAGGCACACAACAGAGTATCGGCATACTTTAGAACCTTGAGTTCTGCAAGAATGCCGGCTTCAACTAGATCTTGCTTTTCTTGGACGTCTTGTTCGCTAAGGTTTGCTGTGTACTGTGGATCAGCTAGTTTTTGCGCCATAAGTCGGCCAGCGTAGACTTTAATCATTAGGTCGGCAATCCCCGGGTCGTTTTTGAGCTTTACAACACCGTGGGCATGAATGGCTGTTCTTGATTGCCACTCGAAACGATACCAAAACCATTCGAGATCCAAGACACCACCGAAAAAATGTTTCATGAAAAGACGTAATTTTTCGGAAAAGTACCAGTCTGCTAGATGTAAATTTGCATTTGTACTCTGGTAGCGAAGTTTTGGTTCAGCTGAACCGTTGGGCATGAGACGATGGAGGTCGTCCCAGTGATTGTCAGCAAAGCTAACAGTAAAAAAAGCCGTGCCAAGACCTTTCTGTTGCATTATAGCCTCTAATTCTCTCCGACGCTTGCTCCAGTAGGCGTCACTGCCAGTGACATTGGCTGTATAGGAGTACATTTTGCTGATGACCGAGTCAAGTTGACCGTTGGCAGCCATAGCCTTAAGTTCCTCCATAGACAATGCAGCTTCTTCGGGATTTTGTCTCAGAAAAACGGAACACTGCCCAAGGGCTCGATGGCGTCGTATGCGATCAACCGACCAAAAACAGAAGCGCTCATGTTCAGCAAACGGATAATACAAATACCCGTTTGGATGAGATTCGTCGGGTTCCTTTGTACAATCAATCTCGGCATATTTCATTAAGTGGTTAGAAGCAACGAGTTCGGATAGGTCTTGTCTGCGACCTTTCTTTGTTGGGTCAGCTTGCCCAAGAGGAAACAACTTGATGAAAGCCAGAGATGCAAGACCAGACATGACCTCAAATTCGTTGATAGGCTCAGTTGAAATTGTTGGCCAATTAACCGGATCGAGCGCATTTAATATTTCATTTTGTTGAGGAGGCCTGATGTTGTTTGAAATGACGAAAGCGACATCAGGAGGTTGTGGCTGATCAAGAATGTCTTCTGATGGAACATCCCTTGTCATGGCTCCTTCGTCAGTGACATTCAATTCATCGTTGTCGCTGTCCATCGTCGGAATATTTAACAAAGGTCCATCTTCGGGCAGCAAATCACAGTTGGTCTGGCTAAAAGTGATACGATGTGAAGCAAAGCCTGGATGGTTCTGAATGAGAAATCGGCCAACTGCTTCAACTCGTTTACGGCAAACTTTGAATTCGGCACAGGTGTTGTCCACACCTCTCCTTCTTATGACGAGGCACGGAAGTTGCTCTGCTGTGAGAGGAATCTCTCTGATGAATCCGGCTACGTCTTGTTTGAAATTTGCCACGTAGCCACGAGAAACATGTCCACCAGAAGGTAGCCTAATAATCGCATACGCAGAAAAAAAAAAGCCATGTCACTTTGTCTGTATGTATGTATGTATGTATGTATGTATGTAACGCTCCATAGCTCGGGCTTTTTACGACACATTTCAGACTTTTTGGTCTTAAAAATTAGACAAAAAATATGCGGTGCGACCAGAACAAAAATAATTTCATTTACTTAATTAGTTCTTCTGTAATTAATGAAAAACTGTTAAAATAATTGCTTAACGACTAGTGACATCTGGCGGTGGCGACTACAACTTTTCACCTTAGGTTTAAAGTGATTTGATGTTGGATGTTAACGTTACTTGGGCTCCAATCGCAAGGTACAGTTCAACTTCAAGCCCTCGAAACTGATCAGATGGCTTTGACTTGCCACTTGAAGGCACATTTACCGACCGTAGTAGGGTGATTGGCATTTGAAGTTGTGGTAATTTAAAGTAATTCCTGCGATTAACAGCTTCGTTGGTGGCAAACAAGTAGGTCGCATCTTCAAAATCAGTGCCAAAGTTGGCAATGGCTTCCGGATTCCTTGCTTGAAGGAATTTCCACTGGTCTATGGAACAGTTTCCCTCTCTCAAAGAGTTGAGTGTGTCCAGGAATGTTTGCTGGTCAATGTCGCCATCTTCTACTTGTTGTCGTCGAACTTCTGTCAACTTGATGACGGATTGGAAAGCCAAGTAAGCGGCCCAACCCTCGTTGGCAAACGGTGCTGTTGATTGGGAATAGAGGGAAGGAGCAGCCACAGGAGGAAGCTGAGCTGGATCTCCAACCAAAATAACAGTCAGCCCACCACAAAAAAGGTTGTTGCCTTTAGCTTCACGAAGACGAGCGTCAATTTTTCCAAGCATGGTCAAGCTCAACATTGAATATTCGTCAATTATGATAATTTTAACATGACGAAATTTCTCTTGAAGAGCTGCCAGTTTCGCTCCATTAAGAGGGCCAAACTTTGTGCCTTGGCCTTTTTCTACTGGAATTTGAAATATCTTGTGCAAAGTTTCACCGCGGATGAGATGGGCAGCTTTCGCGGTGTAGGCCGAACGGACGATATGTTCTTTAGGGACAGCACTGGAAATTGCTGAAATAGTGAAGGTTTTGCCAGTACCAGCTGTGCCATTGACGATCAATAACAACTGTTTCCGAGATTGCAGAGCCTCAACAACCATATCGAACCACATTCGTTGTGAACGATTCAGTTGACTGGGACTGACAAACGGTAAATCTGTAGAATCAGTGCCGAGATCTCTTCCGTTGGTTAGATGATTAACCACCCAAGTGCTTCCACAGGCCAATTCATGTGGAGTGTAATGAAGCTGAAGACTAGTCAGCCAAGGGAAAGAACGGTCAATCACAGGTAGATCAGAACGAACTTCTTGTTCGCCAGCAGGTCGCATACCGACCGCTTGCTGCCATTCAAGTTGATTAAAGTTGTCGTTTTCAATGTTGTCTTCTTCCTGGAGGTCATCAGCTGCCTGATCTAATCGACTTTGTAATTCTTCGTCTAAGTTGAAATATTGACGCAGTTCCTGAGCTGCAGTCAATCGAAAGTCTTGCCATTGGCGTACGACAAGGTTGTCATCCAAAAGCATTGGAATAGATGATTCCGTCCATGGGAAAAACTTGATTAGCGAATATCGGCAGAACAGATGGTAGGTAGCTGACGTAGGAGAATTTCGATGCACCGGGAATGTCAAAACAATGGTCTTGTCCGGCTTGGGATTATTTCTAAGATTCCCTTTGACGACAGTGAAGTGACGACAAAACTCGATAAAATTGGGTTGATCAAGATTCCAATTGGGGTAGGTGTTTTGTTCAATGTAAACATGACGTTTGGCAAAGTAGGTAAGCAGAGTTGGTCGAGTTTCCAACTCACCAGTCGTTGGATTTCTGAAGACTTCGTTTACAGTCAGGTCCAAAGAAACGTTGACGTAATTGAAGGATGATTCACAGTGGTGGCCGGAAAACAAAATGCGCGACGCTTCACCTTTCCCGATGTCACGATGGCCAATGGAACGAATGATAGAGGAGCGAAAAGCGGAGCCAGCATTATCTGTGACATCAGCCTTGTTGATAATCGTTTTGATCACTTGCTGTAAAGTGTTTCCAGACCGCTCTTGTTTGCTAGCATACTTGACCATGTAGTTCATTGCAGCGTGATGATCAAGAATGAGCTGAAGATCTACATTGGCACACCAATGTTCCAACATTGATCTGTTGTGAACATTCATGTACTTGTCGTTTCTTTTGAGAACAATTTTCGCACGAACAGAGTCTGTGTTTCCGATTTTTTCAAAAACTATTCTCGATTCACTAACTAGATCAAAAGGAAAGTGGAAACGACATTTGCCGTCCTTCGATTTACAGTAACCGTCTGGTCGACAGACGTGACGTTGAACACAGTTTGCCAATCTTTCGTAGAAGTCGTCCATGGCTGCTCCATCGTTCAAAATTGACGAGACATTGCTTGAACACGGATGGGGAACTGGTACTTCAGCATTGAACGGGTTGACTGGATCAGACCGAGTATTACAGGCACACAACAGAGTATCGGCATACTTTAGAACCTTGAGTTCTGCAAGAATGCCGGCTTCAACTAGATCTTGCTTTTCTTGGACGTCTTGTTCGCTAAGGTTTGCTGTGTACTGTGGATCAGCTAGTTTTTGCGCCATAAGTCGGCCAGCGTAGACTTTAATCATTAGGTCGGCAATCCCCGGGTCGTTTTTGAGCTTTACAACACCGTGGGCATGAATGGCTGTTCTTGATTGCCACTCGAAACGATACCAAAACCATTCGAGATCCAAGACACCACCGAAAAAATGTTTCATGAAAAGACGTAATTTTTCGGAAAAGTACCAGTCTGCTAGATGTAAATTTGCATTTGTACTCTGGTAGCGAAGTTTTGGTTCAGCTGAACCGTTGGGCATGAGACGATGGAGGTCGTCCCAGTGATTGTCAGCAAAGCTAACAGTAAAAAAAGCCGTGCCAAGACCTTTCTGTTGCATTATAGCCTCTAATTCTCTCCGACGCTTGCTCCAGTAGGCGTCACTGCCAGTGACATTGGCTGTATAGGAGTACATTTTGCTGATGACCGAGTCAAGTTGACCGTTGGCAGCCATAGCCTTAAGTTCCTCCATAGACAATGCAGCTTCTTCGGGATTTTGTCTCAGAAAAACGGAACACTGCCCAAGGGCTCGATGGCGTCGTATGCGATCAACCGACCAAAAACAGAAGCGCTCATGTTCAGCAAACGGATAATACAAATACCCGTTTGGATGAGATTCGTCGGGTTCCTTTGTACAATCAATCTCGGCATATTTCATTAAGTGGTTAGAAGCAACGAGTTCGGATAGGTCTTGTCTGCGACCTTTCTTTGTTGGGTCAGCTTGCCCAAGAGGAAACAACTTGATGAAAGCCAGAGATGCAAGACCAGACATGACCTCAAATTCGTTGATAGGCTCAGTTGAAATTGTTGGCCAATTAACCGGATCGAGCGCATTTAATATTTCATTTTGTTGAGGAGGCCTGATGTTGTTTGAAATGACGAAAGCGACATCAGGAGGTTGTGGCTGATCAAGAATGTCTTCTGATGGAACATCCCTTGTCATGGCTCCTTCGTCAGTGACATTCAATTCATCGTTGTCGCTGTCCATCGTCGGAATATTTAACAAAGGTCCATCTTCGGGCAGCAAATCACAGTTGGTCTGGCTAAAAGTGATACGATGTGAAGCAAAGCCTGGATGGTTCTGAATGAGAAATCGGCCAACTGCTTCAACTCGTTTACGGCAAACTTTGAATTCGGCACAGGTGTTGTCCACACCTCTCCTTCTTATGACGAGGCACGGAAGTTGCTCTGCTGTGAGAGGAATCTCTCTGATGAATCCGGCTACGTCTTGTTTGAAATTTGCCACGTAGCCACGAGAAACATGTCCACCAGAAGGTAGCCTAATAATCGCATACGCAGAAAAAAAAAAGCCATGTCACTTTGTCTGTATGTATGTATGTATGTATGTATGTATGTAACGCTCCATAGCTCGGGCTTTTTACGACACATTTCAGACTTTTTGGTCTTAAAAATTAGACAAAAAATATGCGGTGCGACCAGAACAAAAATAATTTCATTTACTTAATTAGTTCTTCTGTAATTAATGAAAAACTGTTAAAATAATTGCTTAACGACTAGTGACATCTGGCGGTGGCGACTACAACTTTTCACCTTAGGTTTAAAGTGATTTGATGTTGGATGTTAACGTTACTTGGGCTCCAATCGCAAGGTACAGTTCAACTTCAAGCCCTCGAAACTGATCAGATGGCTTTGACTTGCCACTTGAAGGCACATTTACCGACCGTAGTAGGGTGATTGGCATTTGAAGTTGTGGTAATTTAAAGTAATTCCTGCGATTAACAGCTTCGTTGGTGGCAAACAAGTAGGTCGCATCTTCAAAATCAGTGCCAAAGTTGGCAATGGCTTCCGGATTCCTTGCTTGAAGGAATTTCCACTGGTCTATGGAACAGTTTCCCTCTCTCAAAGAGTTGAGTGTGTCCAGGAATGTTTGCTGGTCAATGTCGCCATCTTCTACTTGTTGTCGTCGAACTTCTGTCAACTTGATGACGGATTGGAAAGCCAAGTAAGCGGCCCAACCCTCGTTGGCAAACGGTGCTGTTGATTGGGAATAGAGGGAAGGAGCAGCCACAGGAGGAAGCTGAGCTGGATCTCCAACCAAAATAACAGTCAGCCCACCACAAAAAAGGTTGTTGCCTTTAGCTTCACGAAGACGAGCGTCAATTTTTCCAAGCATGGTCAAGCTCAACATTGAATATTCGTCAATTATGATAATTTTAACATGACGAAATTTCTCTTGAAGAGCTGCCAGTTTCGCTCCATTAAGAGGGCCAAACTTTGTGCCTTGGCCTTTTTCTACTGGAATTTGAAATATCTTGTGCAAAGTTTCACCGCGGATGAGATGGGCAGCTTTCGCGGTGTAGGCCGAACGGACGATATGTTCTTTAGGGACAGCACTGGAAATTGCTGAAATAGTGAAGGTTTTGCCAGTACCAGCTGTGCCATTGACGATCAATAACAACTGTTTCCGAGATTGCAGAGCCTCAACAACCATATCGAACCACATTCGTTGTGAACGATTCAGTTGACTGGGACTGACAAACGGTAAATCTGTAGAATCAGTGCCGAGATCTCTTCCGTTGGTTAGATGATTAACCACCCAAGTGCTTCCACAGGCCAATTCATGTGGAGTGTAATGAAGCTGAAGACTAGTCAGCCAAGGGAAAGAACGGTCAATCACAGGTAGATCAGAACGAACTTCTTGTTCGCCAGCAGGTCGCATACCGACCGCTTGCTGCCATTCAAGTTGATTAAAGTTGTCGTTTTCAATGTTGTCTTCTTCCTGGAGGTCATCAGCTGCCTGATCTAATCGACTTTGTAATTCTTCGTCTAAGTTGAAATATTGACGCAGTTCCTGAGCTGCAGTCAATCGAAAGTCTTGCCATTGGCGTACGACAAGGTTGTCATCCAAAAGCATTGGAATAGATGATTCCGTCCATGGGAAAAACTTGATTAGCGAATATCGGCAGAACAGATGGTAGGTAGCTGACGTAGGAGAATTTCGATGCACCGGGAATGTCAAAACAATGGTCTTGTCCGGCTTGGGATTATTTCTAAGATTCCCTTTGACGACAGTGAAGTGACGACAAAACTCGATAAAATTGGGTTGATCAAGATTCCAATTGGGGTAGGTGTTTTGTTCAATGTAAACATGACGTTTGGCAAAGTAGGTAAGCAGAGTTGGTCGAGTTTCCAACTCACCAGTCGTTGGATTTCTGAAGACTTCGTTTACAGTCAGGTCCAAAGAAACGTTGACGTAATTGAAGGATGATTCACAGTGGTGGCCGGAAAACAAAATGCGCGACGCTTCACCTTTCCCGATGTCACGATGGCCAATGGAACGAATGATAGAGGAGCGAAAAGCGGAGCCAGCATTATCTGTGACATCAGCCTTGTTGATAATCGTTTTGATCACTTGCTGTAAAGTGTTTCCAGACCGCTCTTGTTTGCTAGCATACTTGACCATGTAGTTCATTGCAGCGTGATGATCAAGAATGAGCTGAAGATCTACATTGGCACACCAATGTTCCAACATTGATCTGTTGTGAACATTCATGTACTTGTCGTTTCTTTTGAGAACAATTTTCGCACGAACAGAGTCTGTGTTTCCGATTTTTTCAAAAACTATTCTCGATTCACTAACTAGATCAAAAGGAAAGTGGAAACGACATTTGCCGTCCTTCGATTTACAGTAACCGTCTGGTCGACAGACGTGACGTTGAACACAGTTTGCCAATCTTTCGTAGAAGTCGTCCATGGCTGCTCCATCGTTCAAAATTGACGAGACATTGCTTGAACACGGATGGGGAACTGGTACTTCAGCATTGAACGGGTTGACTGGATCAGACCGAGTATTACAGGCACACAACAGAGTATCGGCATACTTTAGAACCTTGAGTTCTGCAAGAATGCCGGCTTCAACTAGATCTTGCTTTTCTTGGACGTCTTGTTCGCTAAGGTTTGCTGTGTACTGTGGATCAGCTAGTTTTTGCGCCATAAGTCGGCCAGCGTAGACTTTAATCATTAGGTCGGCAATCCCCGGGTCGTTTTTGAGCTTTACAACACCGTGGGCATGAATGGCTGTTCTTGATTGCCACTCGAAACGATACCAAAACCATTCGAGATCCAAGACACCACCGAAAAAATGTTTCATGAAAAGACGTAATTTTTCGGAAAAGTACCAGTCTGCTAGATGTAAATTTGCATTTGTACTCTGGTAGCGAAGTTTTGGTTCAGCTGAACCGTTGGGCATGAGACGATGGAGGTCGTCCCAGTGATTGTCAGCAAAGCTAACAGTAAAAAAAGCCGTGCCAAGACCTTTCTGTTGCATTATAGCCTCTAATTCTCTCCGACGCTTGCTCCAGTAGGCGTCACTGCCAGTGACATTGGCTGTATAGGAGTACATTTTGCTGATGACCGAGTCAAGTTGACCGTTGGCAGCCATAGCCTTAAGTTCCTCCATAGACAATGCAGCTTCTTCGGGATTTTGTCTCAGAAAAACGGAACACTGCCCAAGGGCTCGATGGCGTCGTATGCGATCAACCGACCAAAAACAGAAGCGCTCATGTTCAGCAAACGGATAATACAAATACCCGTTTGGATGAGATTCGTCGGGTTCCTTTGTACAATCAATCTCGGCATATTTCATTAAGTGGTTAGAAGCAACGAGTTCGGATAGGTCTTGTCTGCGACCTTTCTTTGTTGGGTCAGCTTGCCCAAGAGGAAACAACTTGATGAAAGCCAGAGATGCAAGACCAGACATGACCTCAAATTCGTTGATAGGCTCAGTTGAAATTGTTGGCCAATTAACCGGATCGAGCGCATTTAATATTTCATTTTGTTGAGGAGGCCTGATGTTGTTTGAAATGACGAAAGCGACATCAGGAGGTTGTGGCTGATCAAGAATGTCTTCTGATGGAACATCCCTTGTCATGGCTCCTTCGTCAGTGACATTCAATTCATCGTTGTCGCTGTCCATCGTCGGAATATTTAACAAAGGTCCATCTTCGGGCAGCAAATCACAGTTGGTCTGGCTAAAAGTGATACGATGTGAAGCAAAGCCTGGATGGTTCTGAATGAGAAATCGGCCAACTGCTTCAACTCGTTTACGGCAAACTTTGAATTCGGCACAGGTGTTGTCCACACCTCTCCTTCTTATGACGAGGCACGGAAGTTGCTCTGCTGTGAGAGGAATCTCTCTGATGAATCCGGCTACGTCTTGTTTGAAATTTGCCACGTAGCCACGAGAAACATGTCCACCAGAAGGTAGCCGGAAGACAGACATGATGGAAATTACTGGCGAGAGAAGCATTTCTTCAAGAGGAGTAAGTTCCCGAAAGTGCTTCTGAATTGCTAGTGGAATAGATGAAAAATCACGCACCATATCATTTTGAATGCCAAAAGGGTTGAATTCCGTAAGTTTCTTGCAACGGCAGCAAATGTAGGGATCGACAATTGCATCTGTTGTAGGCCACAATTCTCGACAGTGGAGGCAATGCTGCTGATTTAATTGATGCAATTCAGAATGGAATTTTTTCATATGCTTGTCGACGAAAGGTTGCTTATGAAGCGGTCCATTGACGGAAGCATCAAAAACATCTAGATATTCTTCTTTGGAGATTTGACGGGTTTCCCTAGATCGTCGTTGAATACTTGCATTACTTTGTCGCCTATCGTTAGCTTCATCTTGGGTTTCATTGGATATTCTGGCGGCAAATCGAGCAGCGGAAGCAGCAAGTCTAGCAGCAGTTTGTTGAGGACACTCGGCTTCTCTGTCGAATGTATGCCTCAGAGCATCTTCAGCACGGCGATTAACAGTCTGTTGTTCAGACTCGGCTGATCGTACTGCAGAATTCCTGAGAGCATTTGCTTCAAGTCGAGCACACCGCTGAACTTCAGACTCGGCTAATCGTGCTGCAACATTTCTAGCAGCATTTGCTTCAAGTCGAGCACAAAGCTGTACTTCAGACTCTGCTGATCGTGCTGCAGCATTCCTAACAGCATTTAATTCAAGTCGAGCACACCGCTGAACTTCAGACTCGGCTAATCGTGCTGCAACACTTCTAGCAGCATTTGCTTCAAGTCGAGCAAAAAGCTGTACTTCAGACTCGGCTGATCGTGCTGCAGCATTCCTAACAGCATTTGCTTCAAGTCGAGCACAAAGCTGTACTTCAGACTCGGCTGATCGTGCTGAAGCATTCCTGACAGCATTTGCTTCAAGTCGAGCACACCGCTGTACTTCAGACTCGGCTGATCTCGCTGCAGCATTCCTGACAGCATTTGCTTCAAGTCGAGCAAACCGCTGTTCTTCAGATTCCGTTGCTCTACGTTTGGCTTGCCTAGCTGCAAGTTCATCCTTTCGTTTTCTCTTAGAAGACATTTTGACGTTCGATAATCCGGGAATAGATTTGACTATTGCTTTTGGTGTGGTAAAAAAACAATCAGGCAGAAACGGTATTTTTGTGTGGTAAAAACAGTCTGACAGAAACGATGTGTGTTTGGCACCCTTTAAAATCAATTTGTTTTTTTTTATGGTAAAACAATCGATATTCTGGGAATAGAAATCATCAAAGTGATGGAGCAATGTGATTTCTTGTTTTCTTTGTGTGGTAAAAAAAACAATCAGGCAGAAACGGTGTTTTTGTGTGGTAAAAACAGTCTGACAGAAATGGTGTGTGTTTGGCACCCTTTAAAATCAATTTGTTTTTTTTATGGTAAAAACAATCGATATTCTGGGAATAGAAATCATCAAAGTGATGGAGCAATGTGATTTCTTGTTTTCTTTGTATGGTAAAAAAAACAATCAGGCAGAAACGGTGTTTTTGTGTGGTAAAAACAGTCTGACAGAAACGGTGTGTGTTTGGCACCCTTTTAAAATCAACTCGAGTCGAATCACCCTTATATAACCTCGTATCAACACTTTCTTTCGCAATTGCAATCCTGTGGGATTTTTCTGTCACAGTTCAATATCCTTGCAAGTTATTTTCGTTTAGTTTGCTCAACTCAAATGTTCCTATTTTTACAAATAAAGTTCAATAATTGAATTTAAAAATAACCATTTTTTAGTCAAATAACTGCAAAACATAAATGCAAATCTGGTTGTTGCGTCATGGATGGGACATCAAAGATTGCGTCATCACGGCGATACTACGGACATCTGGTGGTGATTTGTTTGGGCGGAATATATTCGTAAAATTATTTTACTCATGTTTAACCATCCATTACGAATATATTTCAATAAAAATTATTCGACGAGAAGGATGAATTTTTAACTTAACACTTTAAATAAATGACACTTACATATGTAGTGGAAAGTGAAATTTAAACCTAAGGTGAAAAGTTGTAGTCGCCACCGCCAGATGTCACTAGTCGTTAAGCAATTATTTTAACAGTTTTTCATTAATTACAGAAGAACTAATTAAGTAAATGAAATTATTTTTGTTCTGGTCGCACCGCATATTTTTTGTCTAATTTTTAAGACCAAAAAGTCTGAAATGTGTCGTAAAAAGCCCGAGCTATGGAGCGTTACATACATACATACATACATACATACATACAGACAAAGTGACATGGCTTTTTTTTTTCTGCGTATGCGATTATTAGCTTCGCCCTTCGGGCTCGCAATTAACGAGTTTTCAGTTTCATATCTGTCTTTGTAAAATAGATCGTATTAGGTTGAAACAAAATAATAGAATAACAAAAATTGTAATTAAAATGTGTGTATTACAAAATATAACAGTAATTGGGAGACGCATGAATTTCGTTATCGTAATAAAAAGAATGCTGCGGAACATCGAAAACCAAGTCATTAAGAGAAACGAAAATGAAGGTATTCAGAGGGGAAATTATGAACGAAAATCGGTCTTGGCAAAATAACGCAGTCTCCAATTCCTCCATTACAAAAACAAATTTTTCCGCAACTTCTGCAATCCTTAAGAAAACTGCGCTGCTCTCTGAGGTAGCTAAACGCCGCAAAAATACCGTGCCCACGGTACACAATCTGCCTGAAATTGTAATTTCAGAGTTTGACATTTTGAATTCTCTGAAATGTCGTATCTTTGACGTACACTAAATTGCTCCATCACGAATGAGTGACTCCCACAGGGGGATTAATAGATTTCTGTAAACATAATTTGTCAACATTTGAAAAGTATTGCCCCCCGCCATCAGTTTTCATGTGTAATCTGGCGAGAAATAAAACTCACCGGACAATTGCAAGCATCATTCCTTAAATACTGGTTACAGCCAAATGCTCTGCAGGTGTGTGTGGTACTGTGGTTTAAGATGTTTAAGTTTAAGTGTGGTGTTTAAATTGGTGACGGTCATGAGCCCGTCACGTGAGCTGCAAACAAAGACCAAGCCGCTAGGGCCGAGGATGAATTCCGTTTCGGCGCTCATGGCGTCGCCAGTAATAATCCATTAGGCTTGTTGTACCGAGGCTTCTATTAGTCTCGGCATTGTAGTAGCCCCTCTCGTTTGTTTGAATTCAACATAGTGACTGGCTGGTATGCGCAATATCGCCAAAATCCCGGTAAAAGACTAGATTGGAAATCCTTGCGAGTGGGTTAAACGAGTTCGCTTTTATTAATAAAAAGACGGGGGCAAGAAGAAACTTGTGAACGAAATTTTTATTAGGGCCAAAAAAAATTAAATTAAATAAAATTCCGGCGGAAAGAATTCGCCAAAACTGCGTTGCCTGGAGACGACGGAAAACATCCGGGCCCGAAAAATGTGTTTAGATATCTCGGATATACTTTTACAGAGATACAAAAATTTTGTTTTTCGCTTGTGGGGGGGAAATAAAAAAAAGGTAAACAGGAAATCAACATTTAACCAGCGTCAATGATGGATTCGACAAGGCCCCTTTAGAACGTCAAGCCTATAGCCGGCGGAACCAAAAATGTTAGTCTGCGCCTATAATATCAAACGAATAGATAACCAAATAAAAATTTGAAAACATTAATTTGAAAAATAAGAATTATCGACCAAAAATAATTGGCCATCGTGGCTGATCTACTCGGAGGTCGTTTTTCGTATATTTTCTTCTGCGTGCCTGATCCAATAGAAACATTTAATTTGACAGAAAGAAAGAAAGAAAAATGTCTCTTCTTGTGATCGTACAAACAGACAAATAATCACCAGCCCAGCAGAAAAATCAAAGGCATTTTTAGTAGAAGAGATTATAAGGCGGCGGCGGCTGTCTGTGAATGTGTGGGAGAAAAAGAAATGGATACAAACAGCCTAAACACAAGAAGAAGAAGAAAAATAGCCAAGGCAACCAAACAATGTATTAAGCTTCCGATAGTTTCTTCTTCTTCTTCTCTATCTCATAGAGACACACACCGACCGCAGAAAATCTTCTTCTCTTTCACCCTTTTTATTTTCCACATTTTTTTGTATATACCCAGTGTCTTTCTCGTGTTCATTTTTTGGGAGAAGATTCTTATTGGCAAATTGCAGAGCCGCTCTTACAAGATCGCCTACGCTCTGCTGAACAAGTTGAGCAAACATGGCGGTGATGGGGTGGTAGGAAGCGGGACGGACGAGCTGATGGGCAGCTCGAGCTTCAAGCCTGGCGATTGGGTCGCTCTGCTGGTCTACCACAAAAGCGACGCCATCGGTTTCATATGAGTCTTTTACGGCTGTCTGCGCGCAGGCGTCGTGCCCGTTATCATCTAAGTGCCGCTGACGAGACGGGACACCGGATCACAGCAGATCGGCTTCCTGCTGGGCTCGTGTGGCGTCCAGGTGGCGTCCCTCACGTCCGACATTTGCCTAAAGGGCCTGCCAAAGACGCGGCCTCCAGTGGCGAAGTCATCGCTTTCTGTGTGTGACTGCGTGTTTGCCTGCGTGATGTGGGGATACCTGGACCTTATGACACCCGAAGTTTAGAAATTTTTTCATCATTGAATTGATGAGGAATATAGTTGTCCCTTTTTAAACCAAAATTCCCATATATTTTTCTTGTTATGACATATTCATTCTACCATCACATCACCCAGCACCTCTTTATAGCTATGAATAATTGTTTCCATTTATTTTTTTTAAACATCACACAGCCCCAACATCACAAAAATCTGACCGCGTTCAAGTTTGATTCTTCTGTTTGTTCTTCTTTTTGAGAAAATCTCAGCTGATGACTGCGTGTGGATTTTGTGTGTGGCTGCTGTCGTGTGCTGCTGTGACTTTACGTTGAATACATGACCAAAAAACATTTTAAAAAGTGTAACAGAATTACTACGTTTAACCTACATTTTCAAGATCAGCTGCTGAGCATTTTAAGGACAAGCAATTTTGACACGCCACGAATTTTTCAGAGTCGTATTTATTAGAAGTTGATTGACAGTAGCCAAATCAAATCCCCTGGGGGGATAATGATCACCGTTGATCGACTTTGTAATACACTTTCATTACAATTTCTGTTATTTTGTTTCAACCTAAAACGATCTATTTTACAAAGACAGATATGAAACTGAAAACTCGTTAATAATACTTAAAGGATAATATGTAGGTTTTCAGAAAGAATAGTTTTTTTAGGGATTAATATATAGGATTTACTATACTTTGCCGTTGTTATTGTAATAGAACGGCGTGTGCGTCATTTGGCCTACGGCTATGATGACGCATCACACCTGTACAGCTTCCGGTGCAACCCCTTCTCCCTTGCTGTCGACGCCGCGATTCTTTACCCTTCTTAGATTGCATCTCCATGCATAAATTACGCGTCCTCCACGCATATTTCAAGCCCCTTTTACCCCATTTAAATACTCTTTAAACCTCAATTAAGTGAGTTGACAGAACTGTCAACTCACTCGGGGGTGGGTTTTCTATGGGATACCTTTTGCTATCGTTTTCCTTATACTATGTCGCAACCCCACTCTTCTCATATAAAAGGGTGCGATATTCTTCTCTCCACACGGCAGATCCTTTTCGTAGTTTGACCGATCGGGTGTTTCCGATCATCGGTCCAGTTGTTCTCCCTTTTAACAAGTGTTGTGTTGTGTGACTTATTCAACTACATCCGAGTAAAAGGTACTGTCGCCTCTCTCATCCTTCTTCCTCTTCATTAGTTATCTTTCCTATCAATTGTATTTTCAGACTATACTAATAAACATTTACATTGTTGAGTCACGCCTCATATTTTATACATTCGTTCCCGTAAGAGACAAGATGCACGCGCCGTGTAGTCTCTTACATCTGGTGGCAGCGGCGTACGAATAGACTCACAATGTTTATGAATAAGAGTATCAGTCTGGAAACAGTTGATTTCTTTGCGCGTTTGCGTGAGCAACGCAATTCGGAATCAAGCATCATGACAGAGAGCTTGGTTCCCCCAGTTAAAAAACCAAAGTTATCTTTTTTACGAAAAATTGGAATCTTCAATCTGCCAGCGACATTGAAAAAGCCTTCTAGATGGGCACGCGCAAAGGCCGCTATTTGTAATAGCTCATCTCTTCTTGCAAAGACTCTTTGTTTTTTTTCGAAAAGAAAAAAGTCTGATTTCGAACAGAATATTGATGAATCACCAAAGACGACGGTCAAGGAAAAATTATCTACTGAGCAACTGCAAGAAAACAGGATCACCCGGGCGAGAACATCCTCTCGAATTCAAGATATCTCTGACAGCAACGTTCCAGAAGACCTTATAGAAGTTAAGAATCAAGAAATCGTTTTGCCAACGTACGGAAACGGAATCAAAGCGTCCGGAATGCAAAACTTTGGCAACGGAGACATTCCTGGCAATCGCAATACGTCAGAACTACGACAAAACGCAACCAACGCTACACGGCTTGTACATCAATGCTCCCCGGTCGCTTTTGCTACCCCCGATAGGAGTTCGACGCCAATAGCTCCAGTCGCAAGTTCAGTTCGTTTTTCCACCCCCACTTCTTCACCGCACACCGCAACTCATCTTTCCAGTAGCGTTCTTATACACCCTAACGTCGCTACTGCTGCAGACCACCTTTACGGCGAATCCGAAGTGCTCGTCATCAAACAACCGCGTTCTTCAGTAGTAAACGAAAATATTATCACTTTTGGGTTTCGATTGAAAAATATTCTTGAACGTGGCTACCCCAAGAACGCCCAACCTACAAAAGACGAAGAAACTACGCGTCCTCTGATATTCAGACAACAATTTCTTGCTGGACTTGACCTTCAGACAAAGTATAAAGTTCGTTATAAACACTTTAGAGTCTACGAAGATCTCGTAAGAGAAACTGACAAATATGACCGACGGCTAGAAGCAAAAAAAAAAAAATCAGAAAAAGGAAATTTGTAAACGATGTGACATCTACCTTATCACAGTCTGACTCCCATCTTCTCTGGCAGGCCATGGAGACACAAAATGAAAACATCAACGCCATCACGTCGCTGTCACGCTTCAACACAGACCCTCCAGATACAGCCATCGAACTAATTCCGAACGAAGACTTGACCAATCGTATTATGGAAATTCTGCATCACCTGATTGCATATCAACAAATGCCTCTCAGTGCTCATCAACATCTCCATCCGTTCAACTCTCCAACTTTAAATGTCCAAACGAACGAAGCCAATCGTTTTAGTTTAGCCAGAGTTGCAAGGAAAATGATCAACGCAAAAGGAGAAAGAGGAAGCCTAATGCCATATTATAACTACGGAGCTCCCAGCCATCAACCATCAAGCTGTTCCAACAAAGAGATCATTACATGCGGCTTGGCGGAAAGACAAATGGGCGTAACTGTGTAGACACCAACGGGAGACATGGGTCAGTTGATAGGAAATCCTTGGGTATCGTGAGGTCAGAGTAGATACATTAAAACTGAACAACAACAAAAGTAACGTATTATTTAGCAATAAGTTGTATTTTTTATTTAATTTCTAGAAACAGAGAATTCCTCATTACGACATGATTAACAAAAGATCTCCAAGAAAAAAAAAAGGGAAGCCTGGTTTGAACGTTTTCGGATAGATTTTATTTTTAAGGTTATCCTGACATGAGGAAAGTGTCAGATGGATTTAGGGTTACAGTTTAGAGGTTAGATCGAAACGGACGTTGCGGATGAATTTTTGTTATGTTAGTCTGGAACAAGAGATGTTGCCGGATGAAATCGATAAAAAAATAAATATGGAGATTAATAGGATTTGGTCATGTGCGTGGGATGAATGCTAATAAAAGTTTAGTGACATTGAAACGGCGTTATAATAGGAACAGTTGCTTTGAATCGTCAACTATAGAATTGTTCAAATTCAGGAGCGAAAGTTTTCTAGTGTTAAACGTTGAATAAGTAACAAATTGAAGCTTTTTATGATTCT
Source organism: Daphnia pulicaria (assembly GCF_021234035.1). Lineage (NCBI taxonomy): Eukaryota > Metazoa > Arthropoda > Branchiopoda > Diplostraca > Daphniidae > Daphnia > Daphnia pulicaria. The sequence goes on along the minus strand of NC_060914.1, from coordinate 4,096,853 downwards.
TAAATTATTTTAATGGAATAACTTTCAAAAATAGTATAAAAAGTAAAATGTATCAGTCAAACCTAAGACGAGGCCCTATCAGCTAACGACCCATCGACCTGCTAGACAATGCAAGGAACTTGACGAGTAAGCAACAACGAAACGTATGGTAAAATTGGAAAAAAGAGTTAGTTTATCAACCATCGGACTTCAGACCGAAGCAAAAAAAATAGCAAGTTCTTGTGCATCAGCTGTCTCATCACCAGTTCAATATTTGTTTTCGCCTTTCTCATCGCCTTCCTGCATGATTTCTTGATTTTCGCGCTCCTTTTCGACATTTTCTCCGCATTTTCTGCAAGCTTCACCGCGCGTCAATTCGTCCCGTGTTCCAGTTCATCGTCGACGCCGTGAAAAAACTTTGGATTCTTCACCAGCAGCGAAACTTCAAGATCTTCTACCATCAATCAACCAATTGAGTAGATTACGGGACGTAATCAAAGGGGCCCCGGAGCCATGTAATAGAACGGCGTGTGCGTCATTTGGCCTACGGCTATGATGACGCATCACACCTGTACAGCTTCCGGTGCAACCCCTTCTCCCTTGCTGTCGACGCCGCGATTCTTTACCCTTCTTAGATTGCATCTCCATGCATAAATTACGCGTCCTCCACGCATATTTCAAGCCCCTTTTACCCCATTTAAATACTCTTTAAACCTCAATTAAGTGAGTTGACAGAACTGTCAACTCACTCGGGGTGGGTTTTCTATGGGATACCTTTTGCTATCGTTTTCCTTATACTATGTCGCAACCCCACTCTTCTCATATAAAAGGGTGCGATATTCTTCTCTCCACACGGCAGATCCTTTTCGTAGTTTGACCGATCGGGTGTTTCCGATCATCGGTCCAGTTGTTCTCCCTTTTAACAAGTGTTGTGTTGTGTGACTTATTCAACTACATCCGAGTAAAAGGTACTGTCGCCTCTCTCATCCTTCTTCCTCTTCATTAGTTATCTTTCCTATCAATTGTATTTTCAGACTATACTAATAAACATTTACATTGTTGAGTCACGCCTCATATTTTATACATTCGTTCCCGTAAGAGACAAGATGCACGCGCTGTGTAGTCTCTTACATTATCCTGTCTTTTTTGTCTGTAAGCTGTACCAGTCTATCCATGCGATGTTTTAAAATTCGCGCAACCTAAACGGAAACTTTATACAACTCCTACATCTAGCGGTAAAGAATGAGACCCCACCGCAGATTTTATTATAGCCGTTCTAGTGTCGCAATAGTTTTTCCCGTTCTAGTTTCGTCGCTTAAATATGGACGTTCTAGTGTCGGGTGGGCGTTCTAGTGACGCATTCCAAATCCATCAAGCGATAAAGAATTATTCACCGCTGCAGATTCTTTTACAGCCGTTCTAGTGTCGTTATAGTTTTTCCCGTCCTAGTTGCATCGCTTAAATATGGACGTTCTAGTGTCGGGCAGGCGTTCTAGTGACGCATTCCAAATCCATCTAGCGGTAAAGAATCATTCCCTGCAGCAGATTATTTTATAGCCGTTCTAGTGTCGCAATAATTATAAATGATTTCCCGTCCTAGAGTCGTTGTTAAAATATGAAAGTTCTAATGTCGCAAAATCCGTTCTACTGTCGCAGAGAAATTTAAAGGTTTTCCGTCCTATTGTCGTTACTTAAATGTGGACGTTCTAGTGTCGCTGCGGAATTTAGAGGTTTTTCCGTTCTAATGTCGTGGCTAAAATATGGACGTTCTAGTGGTGGAAGGGCGTTCTAGTGTCGCATTCGATTAGTCCTTGTGGTTATTAGTCCCAATGTCGCTATCGCTCTTGGACTACTTGTCCTGCCCTCTATTGTACGTTTTCATCTCTACACTCTGCTTAATTCTATTCAATTGCAATGATTCAATTGATTTCTCTGCTTTTTCAATTGGCAAACGTCAAAATTAAATACAATATGAATTCTTAATAAACATTTTTATGAAAAAATTACCTAGGACTTTTAAACGCCGGCCAAGAATTTTACCAAAACAGAGGGAAAACAATCTTCGTCTGCAAAACCCTTCGTAGCCTCGGTGCAGTACAGTACTTTATCCGCTAGAGGCACTACAAGCACTCCAAGAACTCGGGGTCAGTAGGGATAGGGCTAAAAGGATAGCACATAATCAACCATTCGTCTTTATCTATGGTCATAGGTGGATACTTATAAAAGAGGTATTAGGTTCAAATCTGTGGAAGACATTAATCATTTTTCAAAATTTTTTCCTTATTTTTTCCATATTTTTAAAGGGAAATGCCTAGAATCTGGAAAAAAATGCGAGTTTTTTCACATTTTTTAAAACTAAATCTGAATTTTTTTTTCTAAGTCCTTGCTAAAGAAAACAAAATTCAGATTTTGTTTAAACGCACACCGGTGTGAGGCCCTACTAATTGGAGCTCACGCACAACACATCTGAACAATCCGAAGCGCTAACCATTACACCCAAGAATTGCTAGAGGGGAACGCATTTAAATGATTTTTTATCCACTGAAATCTAGTACAATATTAGTGTTCCTGCATGGCAATGTCTCCATTTCCTCTCAGTTCCCTTTTACTTTCTGGTATAATTTCTTGTGCAGATGACACAAAACATCCGAAAAATATTATTGAATACTATTTTTGCCATACAAATAAAAAATCAAATCAAATATAATTGAAGATTGAAATAATAAAACATTTCGCTTATGCCAAGATTTGAACCACTAACACATATGTGATGGGAATGTTTGAAGTTACCAAACAATTATTTACTCAATTCCATTTTTCCAAAAAGAATCATATTTTTTTATTAAAATTTTGAATTTCCAAAAAACAAACCTCGGCCATGCAACTTCAACATATCGGTATGCTCTGGTGTGCGGTCCCACTAATTCGAGCTCACGCACACCGGTTTGACGCCCTACTAATTAGAGCTCACACACAACACATCTGAACAATCCGAAGCGCTAACCATTACACCCAAGAATTGCTAGAGGGGAACGTATTTAAATGATTTTTGATCCACTCAAATCTAGTACAATATTAGTGTTCCTGCATGGCAATTAGTAAAACCTCGGCCATCCCCGTCTACGAATGATGTGGCGCCCATACCTAATGCAGCACCCGTCCCTGATAAAATCATCCCCGACAATTTCTTATCAACTGATAGGTAATACTTACAATTACTTTTTTTTTAAAATTACCCCCTTGACTTGATTTTTCTTTTTAGTATTAATGGTGAATCAGTTGGTTATGATAGTGGTTCTTTTCTTAAAAAAACTCAACATTCCAATCGTGCGTCTAAGACGGTAGTTCGTAAAGTTAAGGCATCGAAAACAACTACTGCCAAATTAGCGTCGCTTGTAATGGCATCGACGCTGGGCCGACGAAATCCTCGTCGTCGATTAAGATGACAATTTCTCAAGTTCGTACAGTCTTCATTGATGAAGCAAACTACTTATTGACTGATAGGTTTTGATCAATATTGTCCGTTTTATTAGTATTTCACTGATGTGTTGTTTCTCACTTAGAGTAAACGTTGAAACAATTGCTGCTAGCAGCAATTGCAAGCAGCAATTGCAGCAATTCTAGCAGCGGTTCTATTCTTGAAAAAACTAAAATTGCGAATAACGTTTCTAAAACTGTTCTGAAACCCATGGGATTAGTAAAAAAAATCCTTTCTGCTGTCAATGACTGCTGTCAAAGCAGTGTCGCTTCTAAATAGCATGGATGCTGGACCAACCAAATCCTCTTCGTCCGCTGAGATTAGTTTCTCAAGTGTGTTTAGCCATCATTGATAAAACAAATTACCGACTGAAAGGTAGTCGTACAATTATCCGTTTTATTAATACCCTTTTGACTTTTTTTCTAGTTTTTTTTATGTTAACGTTTTTCAATCAGTTGCTACCACTAGCAGTCCCATTACTGAATAAACTAACATTTCGAATAACGTTTCTATGACTGTTTCGAAACCTAACAGATTAGTCAAAATACCTACTGTTAAAACTGTGCCGCTTCTAAATAGCACGAATCCATACCAAATCGTATTCCCCCGCTAAGAATATAGTTTCTCAAGTGCCTCCAGCCAACATTGATAAAACAAACTACTCCACTGAAAGGTAATGTTTACAATGATGCGTTTTATTAATACCCCTTTGACTTTTTTCTTGTTTTTTTTTCTAGTATTAATGTGGAATCAAATGCAGCAGTGGTTGAATTGTTGAAAAAACCAGCGTTTCAATTTACGTTTCTAAGACTGTGCTGAAACCCATGGAATTAGTCAAAACACCTTCTGTAAAACTAGTGTCGCTTCTAAAAAGCATGGATGCTGCACCGACGAAATCGTCTTCGTCCGCTGAGATGATTGATCGATGACGATTATTGATCCTTTTCCCCACATCGCTTTCCCTTTTCCGCAACCACAGCTTCCCCACCAGTTAACCAATCTATAATTGGTTATCTGTGACTCTGCCGAGTCAGACCCATCACTCACCTTATTATCACCCATATGAATTCCTATTTTAACTGAAACGAATCCGATTATGAAGCAGCTAGAGGCGCTAGAGGGTAGGCATAACGTTTTTGCCTTCATGCGACTCTAGCGTAAGAGAACGGAAACCAATCCGTTCTACGGCCCTCAAAAAATCCGTTTTTTAACGACACGGAATCGGATTAGTATCAGTTCACTGGTGAAGACTGTGTTGAGCTAACCATGTGTGTTTTTATCTAGGCTAATAAATAAAACGTACATCTAGTTAAGTTAACTATTTACGTTTTTCTTAATTTTCTTTCTTCTAGCAAATGAAATGGGGGAAAAAAATTCTCGTACTGAAGATGCGATAGAAAGGTTATGACAATTGCCCCCAAAAAAGTATAGTGATGGGCTCAAGATATCAATTAAGGAGTCCACGAAGAGAGGGCGAATTCGTTGAGTGAAACGCACGGTATTTTTTTGTATTCAATTTATTTGTTTATTTTTTCACTAAACTGTTGCTGTTATTAATGGTAGTTGGCTGCACTTGAAAGAGACAGTGGGGCTAACGTAGTTATGTTTATGCATACACCAAATGAAAAAGTTTCCAGTTTCAGAACTCGTGCTTATGGAAATATAGGAAAACAATTAGTTGAAACAACCAGCGTTTCGTTTGTGCAAATTGCAATTAAAAGCTCATGTTGCAGAATTTTAGGGTAGGCTATGATAGAATATATTAAGTGACATTCTAATTATTTAAAAAGTAATTGTTTTTAGCTAACCGTTCAAGTGCTGTGGAAATTGAAGATGCTCAGTTATCAGATAAAGATTCATTTAGAGAAGCCAATCATCTTTCTGAAGAAAAAGACGAAATGAATCAAGGTACACTTCTCTTTTGATATTACATCATACAGATCTTTAAAAAAATGTACATTTTGTAATCTCAGCTATAGAAAACTTCCATGTTGGTGGGAAAACCATAAATGACCTAAGTTTCGAAGCTAGTGAGGATTCTGATGATGCAGTAAAATTGACCCGACGAAAAAAAAGTGACAATGAACCCCAAAATAAAAAAACAAACAAATCTTCTGGTGCTAGTGTAACTGATGAAAATAACAGCGAAACTTTCACTAATTCTGTCTCCGGACCAAATTCAAAACCAAGTAGATTAATTAACATAGTTATTTAATTACGTACTGTGTCTTATACAACTGTGTCATGCCATTATTTACAGCTGGTGGAATTCAACCTCGCAAATCAAGATCCAAGAAATTGAAAAAAACCGCGTTTCTGTGCCCCCCCCCCAAAAGGCAAAAAGGACTGCTGAAACTAAGAAAAAGCTACCAATAATTTCCTACCATGCAGCAATCCCCAGCTAAAGTCCTCGTTCACCCAATTGATGAAGAATGTGGTAAGAAGAGTGATTTACACATAATTGTTCCAAGCCTTAAACAATTTATTTCCCATTAAAGACAGTCGAGATTCTGCTGAAATACTAAACGCGGTCCTAAGAAAACGGAGTATGCAACCCCAATCGAATTTAAGAAACTTTGGGAACGATGTTTACAGCACCGATGAGGAAAATAACGAGATGCTCGATCTTCCGATCACAACAAAGGCTACGATTCACAGAAGTGTAGGAAACGGTAACAAAATGTTGAGATAGTTTGACTTATTTACTTATTAAGACTTAATATTTCTGTTTTCAGAAAATGAACGTGATACAATAGATAAAAAAAGCAAAGAGAACAAAAGGAAAACTACCATTTTTGTTTCCCCCAAGAAGAAAAAAAACGCTTCTGGAATGATCATCAAACCTAAACTGCCGTTCACGAATGAGGCCCTACTCAAAGAATGGAGCGATGGAAACGGTAATAACAAGAAGTTTTAAAAATATTTTGACTTATTTTCTTATGAAAGCTTGTTTCTCCAAGGCTTTCAGAAGATGGTGATGGTTGTAACAATGATGAAACAATTGTTAAAAATAGAAAAGTGTTCCTGAAAAAAACTGTACCTGGAAAAGTTGAAAAATCACTTACCAGGAAATTGGCTTCCAATTCAACAACAAGCAAACAAGCCGATTTGGCAAATATTCTGTGTCCTAAGGAACTAATAGTCAGGATCGAAAGATTGTAAGAAAAATGCAGAACTATGGTACTAAATTGCCTTAAGAATTGGTGGTACCGCCAATAGTGTATTTTGAAAATGAAAATTTCAAGCAGCATAACTCAGAACTCGATTTTAAAACTTGAAAAGATGGTCATAAACTCGGTATTTATTAAAATGTTTTCATTGTTAAACATGTTGAAAGGAAATAAATGTGCAAAGAATCATTTTCAAAAACAGGTTTTGCGATTTCATAGAGGCTATTAATGCAACTTCTGTCAACCTATCTCCTTTATTCTTAATTTTTTAGTTATAAGCGCAGTAGGAACATATGAATAACTAATATTATAAAATAATAGGACCGCAAACAGGATTATGTTTCTAATTTAGAAAGAACTGACATCATTGTTGGTTTACCAATAATATTGACAGAAAATTTTTTAAGTTTTTAACGTAGTAATTTGACAATTGAAACTTTTTTTAAATTGAGGTTTTATAAAAGAATAATTGTCAGTAATCTCATTTTCTTAGCAACAAATTTTTTACAGAATAGCAGTTAACTAGAATAACTAATATTTGCCTCTTAAGATTTTCCAAGGTAAGGCGATCACATTCAATTACCGCCTTCAAAATGATCGCCTTACGGATACTTCTCGTATTTTTTAAACACAGGAAAAAGTTCAAAAAATTTTCTCATTTTTTGCGATCTTGTAGGTCAATACTAGGGAATCACCCAACCGCGGTGAAAAAACACGTCAAAAAATTTTGTCCAAATTTATTATCAAAATGTAAAAAAAAATTAAATTATTATTATAAACATTTTTATTTTTTTTAAAGGAGAATAACTGAGAATCAAGCTTTTTCACGTTCAACCAAAATTTAATAAATATTGATAAAAAAAAATTTGTTCGACAGGCCCTTTTGTAACTTTGCGCATTGAAATGGGGAAGTAAAAGACGTTCAGACTACATCGAATAAGTGTCAAAAACAGCCAGTAGACTAAACCAAATGTCGACATAACAGTCTCTCGACGAAAGAGCCTATACAAAATTGCAATGAGGGAACCGTTTTTCATAGTTGGACCAAGATGATGACCAAGATGATACCAATGAAAATATTTATTTATTCCCTACCATTAGAATAAAAGGAATAATATACGAAATATTTGAAATAACTTAACAAGGTTTTTTTTTCAGATAATGCCGCAGCACATTAGATGGATTTGAAATAAAAAAATACCCTTTTCTAGAATTGTGAAGAAATTTAAATTTTTGTAACCTTCGACAGATCCTTTTGTCGCGTCACCTAAGAAAAACTTCATACTTGAACACAAAATTTCATTCATTGTGACAAACTCTATGGAAAAATGGAGTTAGATAATAAGAACAAGAGGATGTCACGTTCACACACAGAGTAAATAAATTTGATAAAATAACAATCGTTCGACAGGCTCTTTTGTCGCGTTGCGTATGAAAAGACTGAAACAAATGGGTTCGAAAAGATTCAGTAAACTGTGGTGACCCTGAAAATGCGATCTGTAGGTTCTTTTATTGCGTTTTATGAAAAAAAGCTGAGGCAATACGACAAGGTTTGGTAAAAGAAAATATCGGTGTTCGATCGGCCCTTTTGTCGCGTTTCCTTAAAAAAGGTTTTTCAAGTGTAGTATATATAATTTCAACTGCTTGCCGTTGGTTCTAGGGCTCGTCGGTATTTTCAAAAAAGGTTCATTAGTAGAAAAACAATTATTTTTAGGGATACACAAAAATCGGTGTTCGATCGGCCCTTTTGTCGCGGTGCCATAAAAAAGGTTTTTCAAGTGTAGTATATAGAATTTTCACGCTTGCCATTGGTTCTAGGGCTCAACGGTCTTTCTCAAAAAGAGGTTCAGCAGAAGAAAAAAAAATTTTTAGGGGGGGGGGGCACGATTTCAAATTTCGTTCTCGATGGCTGAAATTGTTCCAAATGGGGTCAATCATAAAATTTCAACTACAAAAAACGATTGCCAGCCCTCCTCCGGAGATTCAAAAAAAAAAAAAAAAGTGTTGGTACTTCGATGGGACCTTTTGTCATCGACAAATATCGGGTACGACAGAACCATTTGTCACATTGGGAGACAACTTGGTGAGACCAGGTTGGGATGCGCAATCAAAGAATCATTTGGTTAATTATTGAGTTTCTATCGAACAGGAGGCCAGTCAGATATTTCAGTTATTTAAGTGAAGAAACTGTGTGTTATTAAATAATACTTCTTGAACAGCTTTAACGCAGATCAGTTTCCATAAGTTGATGAGAATTTCTTTCAAACTTTCAAAAGTCAGGCTGATACGTAGAAATATTTCGAGTGGGCTTATTTTTAAATTCAATAAAGACATCAATGATACAATTTAACTGAATAAACCCAATAATATGTCGTTCCCTATATTAGGTTCAACTAAACAGGGGGCATCCGGGGTTGAACCGGGGACATTTCGATCTGCAGTCAAATGCCCTACCACTGAGCTATACCCCCGATATTTTTACATTTTACCCCGTATTATTAGCCCTCCATTTTTATTAAGAATAACTGACTCGTTTTAATTTCTCCATTTTAATTAAGAGTAACTGACTCTGAAATATCGATTGATATTTTTTAAAAATTGGATTTCGTTTCTCTGATATTTCTCCAAGAGAAATGTCGATAATTGATGCCTATTTTTCATCATGTGGCTTTCATTTGGTCAGCTATATCCTGATTATATCGTTGGGGGGACATAAACATGTTATGTTGATTTTGGCTTAAAATTTTTGGCAGAAACCAAAAGTTTTTATGATTCTGGCGAAATTAAATTGTTGCCATCTATCTAATGTTAACGTTTCCATAGTGTATAGTGGTTATCACGTCGGCTTTACATCCTGGAGATCCTCAGTTCGATCCTGTGTGGAAACAATTAACCAACTTTAATCCTAGTATGGAATTGCATTTCCTATTGTATTTTCTCGATAATAGCCAATATCTGACCTTGTGTACTGCTATGTAAAATGTGTAATGGAAGAAGAGCGGTAGGAATCTTACACGCTAACTAGCTAGTCTGTACACTTAAAAGGGTGCCACTACCAAGTTGTATTTGTTTGGCTATCCGTTTGGTGTCATCCCAACGAAAAGCAGTCAAAACTGGCGCTTTTTTAACGCAACAATAACCGCTGAAGTTTTGACTTGATTACTGCAAAATGGTAATGTTACATCACTAGAGATAATTTTACAACTATGCAGTCTATCATGCTAGCACTCATTAGAATTAAATGTAAAAAGATAAAATATAGGAATATCACTTATGTGTATCTTAAGATGAAGTTTCTACCACATTTGCCACTTCCCACATTTGAGGGCCAAATGAATCTCATGAAGATTATGATTTCTGGAGCGATAAATGGTGAAGTGGTTGTTTTTGGTAATTTCCAACTTTTTTTTTATAAGGCAAATACCAATTCATTTGTTTTTATCATTTTTTTAAAAACGTAGTCTACCTAGTTTTAGAATCATATAAGACCAATTTTCTTTTAATCGCAGTATTTTTGTTTTCTACAGATGTAAAGAATGGTCATAAAAAAAAGACCTTGATACTTCTGCCAGTTAAAATAGTTCCGTCAATCCGACTTCAATTCTAAAACGGAAGATAAACACGATTGATGTTGACGTGCAGCCAAGTTCTGCAGCCAGCGGCGATATTCCGTCAACTTCGACTGCTTTGTCTCCCCCTATTAAAAAGGGTTCTCTTTCAAATCCATTAAAACAATTAGCTTTACCTTACCAAAAGCGCTACGCTGGTCACCCTAGGAAAAATGGAAAGGGATACTTTTTGGAGTACAATAAATCCCCAAAAATTGTCTCAAAGAAATCACTTATCGAGAAACAAAAGAGTAAGAACCAAAATTTTCAACAATTTTTGTTATCAGTCATTGTTATTTCTTTTTCCATTAGTGTTCCTGTCATGGATAATTGGATCTCAAAAGGCACCTTTTATAATTGATTTCGAAAAGAAAATTGTAGAGGAAGAATTAACGTAATCCAAGCCGATGTTAGCAATGCAGTTACGGAAGACGTTGTTGAAAAGGAACTTGAATGTTTTCAATCATTGTTTACCCCTGATGATTGGGCTGCTGTCCTTCAAACGAGTAAGTTTTTATTTCATTTTATTTGTATTTTATCATCATATTGACATTTTATTTTAGTTGATGTGAAGAAAAATCGAAGAAGTCAAAAATATTTCCGTGTAAGGAATGCAATGCGAATATTCTAAAAAACGTTTCGGCTATTTTCTGTGATTCTTGCCTGGAATGGTTTCACATGTCGTACGAGAAAGTATCAAGAGAACCAGCATCACAACACTATGTTTGCATAACTTGTAGAAAATGATGTGTGAGGCACCGCCAAACAAGAATCCGTACATTGACACTTAATTGCTTCGTCATTTTACTCATTTACAGGCAAAGAAGTTATGTTTTTTTTTAGAAACTCGAACCTGTTTAAAAATGTTAGTTTGAAGTTATGGTGATTTCGTAGAAACTCGCACCTGTTTTAAAATGTAATTTTGTCATGTGAACAATTAAGAAAAGAAACTTTTTCAAAAAATACATTGAATGAAATTTTGCATTCTTTTTAATTAGTCTTTTTAAATGGAATGACGTTATTCTAAAACGAAAATTAAGAAATTCGTATACAACTTATTTTGGTGTAGGCTACTTAATATACGCTATGAATTATAAATTTGTAAAATAATAAAGGTACACAAGTAAAGCCATGTATCTTATTATTTAAATAAATTAAACCTAGAGAAATTGACAATCCTTTAATTTCAGCAATGTGTCTTCAATTGAATCAAGCCAAACAGCAGCGAAGGTTATCCTGATAAGAAAATTTGAATGTGAATTGTTGTGATCACTAACAAGAATAACTGTTAGTTATGAGTTAAAGAGAAACATGGCAACACAAATAAGGAGTAGAATTCCCATGAATACTTTACTGGAATCAATGTAATTATGAGTTAAAGAGAAACAGGGCAACACAAAAAATTTTTAGCCGTTTGAAAAATCTGCAAAAATCAATCGCTAGAAATCTGACCGATTCACTATAAATTTTCTCTTGATGGATTTTTCCAGTGAATGCCACCTAATTGTTTTCGGTTAATTTCGACACCCTTACTGTGAGATTCTACCCTGACAAACAAGAACTTTGCTGCTAAGAATGAACTCATTATTGAGTCACGGATCCATATTTTTCATTTTGTTGACGGGTACTGTTGCATCACTTGTCCCTTATTTTTTTTCTATTCGTCACACACTTTTTCTATAATGGAGAAGAAAATTGTTCTTGATTTCGTGGAACGTTTGTTATCCCGTTCGTTGGCAACTGAATTAGATGTCGTGGATATAGGAGACAATAAGGAAATAAAAAAACTTATTTTTATCGGTATTTACTTTTAATTTTTTTCTTGTATAAATATTTTCTTAGTATTAAATTGGTTGGTCGTTTGGTGTCCTTCTACACCCAAATTTTGATTCCTAATGTGTTAGAAGTAAAAAAAATTCATTTTTGTTGACTTCAACGGTGGTACATTCGTTGCTTCTGCTGTATGTGGAACATATTTCAAATTTTCACGCGATCTCGAGATTATTTGTTTTGTTGTTTTTTGTTTTTATTTTTTAATTTTTTTTTGTGCGTTATTCCATTATTTTTTCAGGTGAATACGAGTTATCGTATATCGCGTTATGGAATTTTAGGCTATAGGGAAGACGATAAAAAACAATTCCGCTGTAAATCTGATTTCCAGCTACTCTTCCACAAGTATACTGCAGTACGTAGGCTAAGTTAATTTTTTTATGTTTTCCGCTCAATATGACCTTAAATCAACTTTTTTTCATCAACAGTGTGATCCGATTGAGGTGACAAACGGAGTTTTTCCTTTTATTTTCCCTGTTTTCCGTTACGAATTTTGTTCTATTACTTCATTAAAGTGTTCTTCTGCTAAAATTTGAGTTATTGTTGGTAATTTTTTTTATTCGTATTTAAATTTCATTAATTGAAAAAATATTTATTTTAAGATTTGTGTGGCATCGTGTCTTCCGTTCACGAAGATGAATCCATTTTGATAGAGCAGTTGTCTGTGCTCTTTGGAGAAGAAAAGTTGGAAGTACCCTACAGCACAGACAGCAACATTCCGTCTTTTAGACGTCTTTTGTCCCAGTGATCGGGACCGATGGTACCGTTTAAAAGCCCGTACGAAACTTTTAGCTTAAATTTTGACTGTTAGCTAATAACAGCTCACCCGGCGCTAGGCTAAAAAATCAAACCAGCTATAATGCTGCAATCACCTCGAAATTTTTCATCTTAAAATAATTCCCCTTTTTTAAGCAGATATCAGCTTTTTTTTTTCAAGCTAGGGCGTTTTCTTATCTTGCTTGAAAAAATTAACCTGAAAACCAGCTTGAATTTCCCCCCTTAATATTTTTCCTAACTGTAAGCTAATTCCACTACTGAAATTTTAATCTAGGGTTTCGCTCCACTTTTTTTAGCAGATATTCAGCTTTTATTTTCCAAGCTAGGTTGTTTTCTGATCTGGCTTGAAATTATTAACCTTTAAATCAGCTCGAATTTTTTCCCCTTAACATATTTCCTAACTGTTTCACCTAATTGTAGTATTGAATTTTTAATCTAGGGTTTCGCTTAATTTGATCGAAATAAATCATGATATTAAAAAAAAGGTTAAACAAATGCGGCATGTGGGGTGGTCAGGCACAGACACAAAATAATTAGGCCTACAGATTTTTTTTATTTACAACCTAAAAACCTACGCATAGTAGGTACGTATAATAGTTATGGGCAAAAGGCGAAATTTAGAAAATATTTTTTTACATTACAAATGGTTTGTTTTTATATAAGTTTTTTGTTAGTGAAATTAGAAGTCTATGTGAAGAATTAGGCCTATCGACACAATTATAACAGCATCAAATATTTTTTACCTATAACATATCAAAAGATACCAGATCGGGACAACCAGCAGCAATAAGTAAGTAGGTGCAGCAAAAAACTCAAAATCAGTAAATGGATGGGTGATCCTGCTAACAATGGGAATGCGCGCGGAAAGATCTTTTTCTTCATTAGGTAAGACAGCGAGAAAATTTCAAGTTGCCTTCAATCTAAGATTTATAGCTAGAAAAACGAGTAACCTGAACCCCGGTCAAATCCGGGGAACTTTTGTCTAGCGTAAAGTCGGACTCTTTTGCAATTCGCTTTCCTGTAGCACGATCTACCCGTAATAGATTTTATCGTGGGAAATCTGCCCAGTGACTACCTAACTTGAAGATTATCACGGCGATGCTATAGACATCTGGTGGTGATGCTGGTTGTTGCGTCATCAAAGATTGCGTCATAACGGCGACGACATCTGGTGTCGGGCATGTTTGGGCATGTTCCATTTTGGGGGAGGAGCCTGTGTTGACACATTGTTGACACAGACACAGGCTCCTCCCCCAAAAGCTTGTTCTTTTATTATATATACATAGATAATAGCTAAATCTACTCTAAAATTCCCAAAATGGAATTTTAAAATTTTGACCTGAAAATTTCTAGCTAAAACCGCCTAACTTCGTAGCTAATTCTAGTACAGAATTAGCTAAAAGTTTCGTACGGGAGGCGTCTTTCTGGGTGGTTTTAAGAGGACCAAACTGGGAAACATGTCCGTTATTTCGGGGTTTAAATACGGCCAAAGCCGGTTTTTTAAACTTTAAACAAAATTAATCAAATTTTTGTTTAAATTTAGCCTAAAACATGCAAACATTTCTTTTTTTATTATTTAAAAATAAATTTATGGTTAAATCACTTAAATTGTAATTTCTGAAGCCGAATTTCAAATATAATAGTTTTCTTCGCTCTGCGGTTTAAACGCATTAGTTTCTCACATTCGAATTACTGGTCCGACACTCTAACCACTCGCCCATTACCTGTTATAATTGAATAGAAGTTTGAAAACAGGATTGTTAAGATAGCATTTGGACTTAGAGTTTTCGCGGATTTCGTGTCTTTGTGTCATTGTTCACAAACCCAAAACACAAAAACGAGACCAGTTTTAGACTGCTTTGGGCCAAACGATTTGTGCCCATAAAAAACCAATTTGGGACCACACGAATTGGAAGGACAAAAGCCGTTTTTTTTCATCCTTTTTTTCCCGGCACGACAGGGGCGTCAGACGGAACCCTTTAATTTTTAAGCGTTTCAATTTTCTTTTTCATTTCATTTCAATACGGATAAAAACCTTTTTTTTCCGGATTGTTTGTACGGTACGGAAGGGACGGTTTTTATACCGCTTAAAAACCAGGGATGTTGTCTGGGAGATTTGCAATAAATATTTTCTCTTTTAAATTCATCTTATTTTTCTTTGTCTCGATAGGTTATGGTGATTGGACATCGAAAAATTGTCAATCATTTGCGTAGTTGCAACGGTGACAACCCAGTTTTGCGCAATAGTTTTATCAAGATTTATGGACTCAAGCTTGTCAGCAATGGCTCTTTGCCTATAGCTGCTCTTTGCGAGGACAGTTGGATAGAAATTTTTCCCATGTAGTAATTCCCATTTTAAATTCTTAAACTTAGAAGCTCACATAAACTGTAACGTATAAGATAATACAAATCTACAACTACAATGCCATTTATTTCGAATTTATCATATTCTCGGTAATTCATAAATGATGACCATTAAAAGGTTTTCTTTCATAAAACAATCGTGATTCATGTTCTCCACTTGTTATTTTAATAATAAATATGTTTTTGTTGTGACACTGAAACATTCCTTATCATTTGCGTAGTTGTTCTCCACTTTTTAGTAAAAAAAATAAAATAAAAAATCCTTTTTTAGCGTAGTACTTATTTTCCGTCTTTTTTTACTTAAAAAAAAATAAACATTTTTTAGCGTAGTACTTAATTTTCCGTCTTTACATCTTCGAATTATTCTTGAATTTTCTCACCTTACATCATTTTCCTTAGTGGCATTTTTTTCATAATCCTGTTTATTCTTTTAACTCTACCTCTTAACATCACTAACTATTTTAGCGCGAAACGGGAGACGGTTAAGCAACCCTTTTACCTGACGCAAAATGAATAGAGAATAAGGCTGATAGACAAATTCTATTAATTGCCACTATTCTGTCACACCACCGTTTAATTCTAGAACTCTTGCTAATCAAGCGTTCGTAAATTTCATTTTGCGTTCCGTAAAAGGGTTGCTTAACCGTCTCCCGTTTCGCAGTAAAATAGTTAGTGATGTTAAAAGGTAGAGTTAAGAAAAGAGGGGGGTAGAGGGGTTTGGGTTAACAAGGAAAAATGCGCACAGATAACAACCCCTTTCTCTTGTGATAGGCTCACACTACCCGCCAATACAGAGTAAAAAGGCGTATATTTGAGCACAAGGTACACAAACTTTCAGCCACGACTGTAGATCGTGAAGATCCCGAATTGCAAATGGCTATGAAAATGTTCAATCGCAGATCCTTTGAAGATGAACAAGAAGACGAAGATGTTTACGAAGCCAATCTAGCATCCAGTCGTTCCCGGTCTTCAGCGGAACTTATCGTTAAAAGTCATTCACCATCATTACTTAAACGTCCTTCTACGTCTTTAGGCATCACAACTGTTAGTTTGTTGTCAAACAAACCGCAAGAAAATTCCCCTGCTTGTAGTTTACGTGAGACAGTTAATCGTTCTAAACGTCAACTAGGCGAAAAATCTGATATGTCATCATCAATACGTCTTCTTCGTGATAGGTTGGACGTTCTTAATTCCGTCATATTAGGACGTAGACTAAGGGATGACCCCCTGAGAGACGATGATATACCCAAATAAGATCAATTCGATATCATGTATGGAAAGACTAAAGATTTAATCTAATACACAACAACACGTCTAATACGTAAATTAAGTGTTATTCTTTGTCGCTTTGCGAATCCTTCATACTTATAATATGAAATAGAGAATACCTTCGATATAGAAAATAGAAGTTTTATCGAATCTAAATACTTTGTAAATTTGATTATCGTCAAATAGATAAAAAATGTCAGCACGTTGATGATAAAACGGAACCATTCTCCTTCTCACTTCTATTCGTTTTTCATACAATTCATCCTCATTCGCATCACTGTCATTGTCACTATTTAAGACTTCGTTAAAAACATCAAGGTAAAGTTCTAACTCATCGATGTTATTCATCTTCTATTCTCACTAGACCACTTAATAATGAAAACAATGACACGGGAAATACTAAAATTAGGACAACAATAGCTGTAAGCATTAGCTTAAGCACGGAATTTTAAGAAAATAATCTCTGTGATCCATAAAATAGCTGGCTTACAAAAAAAGCTAACTTAAGACTAAAAAGACAAGTTCCAAAAAAAATCTTAAAGAAAAGGTGAGTTGAGAAAAGCTAAAACACGGTTTTAGGAAAATTCAAGCTTAAATTGGATTTTTAAGCCAAAAACAGTAAGATAAGAAAAAATTCCGCGCTTAAGTCAAGGCTAGAATATGGCCCCAGTTTCCATAAGTTGATGAGAATTTCTTTCAAACTTTCAAAAGTCAGGCTGATACGTAGAAATATTTCTAGTGAGCTGATTATCGAATTCAATAAACACATCAAGGAAAAAATTTAACTGAATAAACCCAATAATAGTTCATTCCCAATATTAGGTTAAACTTAATAGGGACATCCGGGGTTGTACCAGGGACATTTCGATCTGCAGACGAATGCTCTTCCACTGAGCTACACCCCCGATAGTTTTACATTTTACCTCGTATTTGTATTATTCCTCCATTTTAATTAAGAGTTTCTGACTCCGAAATATCGATTGATATTTTTTAAAAATTAGATTTCTTTTCTCTGATATTTCACGAAACGAAATGTCGATAATTGATGCCTATTTTATCATCTTGTGGCTTTCAGGTCAAGTCAGCTATATCCTTATTATATATTTGGGGGACATAAACATGTTATGTTGATTTTGGCTTAAAATTTTTTTGCCATCTTTATGCAATTAACGTTTCCATAGTGTAGTGGTTATCACGTCGGCTGTACATGCTGAAGGTCCTCAGTTCGATCCTGGGTGGAAACAATTTGACAACTTTAATCCGAGTATGGAATTGCATTTCCTATTTTACTTTCTAGATAATAGCCAATATCTGGACTTGTGTACTGCTATGTAAAATGTGTAATGGAAGAAGAGCGGTAGGAATCTTACATGCTAACTAGCTAGTCTGTACACTTAAAAGGGTGCCACTACCAAGTTGTATTTGTTTGGCTATCCGTCTGGTGTCATCCCAACGAAAAGTAGTCAAAACTGGCGCTTTTTTAACGCAACAATAACCGCTGAAGTTTTGACTTGATTACTGCAAAATGGTAATGTTACATCACTAGAGATAATTTTACAACTATGCAGTCTATAATCCTAGCACTCATTACATACAAAGTAAAAAGATAAAATATAGGAATATCACTTATGTGTATCTTAGCAGTAAATCCTCATAACCACCGATGTAGTTATCACCATAGTGCGAGCGATAATCCAAGTGCATTTTACCATGACATAATAGATAGTATTGGATTACAACGTTGATTTTTATGAGCCTGGCTAGCTCAGTCGGAACAGCATGAGACTCTTAAGTATTAATTGCAATTGTACACACGACCGGGGTTTTACATCTTTCGCTGAGATAATTCAACCTGGCAGGTTCTTTCTATATTGTGCGCAAATCAGCTACAGATACAGTAATAATTCTATGGTGTGATTATTGTTTTGTCACTATATATTTGATATAAATATTTAAATAAATGATACAAAAGTTTCCATATAACCAGGTAAGAATGCAGAAAACTGCAAGTTATTTCATTTTAAAACATTTCACCGATGAACATCCGTCGTACGAGGGGGCACCCAGGTTTGAGCTTGGGACATTTCGATTTGCAGTCGAATGCTCTACTACTGAGCTACACCCCCACAATGGTTGTATGAGTTTACCTTCGACATTCTGGATTATACCCTGCTAGTACAAGATATCCATAGGATATCCTATGTTAGTCCCTTCATCCAAGGGACGTCTCGCCCTTTATGGAACAACTAGGGATATCCATAGGATAATTTTTTTTGGTCGTCAAATAGACGTTCAATTTTTACGTCCTAAGGACGGAAAAGTTGGACGCATTTAGGACAATAAATATTGAATGTACTGTTGACATCCATTTTCCTTCCCAGTTCCCACCGTATATAATCCATACATGATAAAGTCTATAAATATCATATTGGAGATGAGCGGTGTAATAAAACATTATTTTAACTTAATTATCTGTAAATCTACGATATGATTTCTTTGTAATTATAAAAAATACATAAATTTTTGTAAATATTATATTGAAATAAAATCTTCCCTTTATTCCATATTTAATATTCTCTCCTCAAAATATTGTTGCAATAATTCAATCTAAAACTTTATTACTAAGTGCAAATATAAGAACTAGGTTATTATTCTATTCATTGTATAATTATCATAAGGAAATGTGCCACATCAGAAGAAGATGTGACAAAGAAATAAAAGTGCAGTAGCATCGGTGAATGAAGTAGTTGGATGGGTGACCCGACTCACACGCGCGAATTTCTTTTCTTCAATCCCCAAAATTTTCTTTCCCTACTATGTCCTTTGGTGACGTCCATTGACTGTCCACGGTGGGACATCCTTGGGAGCGACATTTGGATGTCCCACGTTCGGACTCAGGACGGACCGATGGGATATCCCATTGTCCTTTCCGGACACACACAGTCCGTCCTGGCAACGTAAAATTGCTAGCAGGGTAACGTATTAATTTTGCGAAAAAAACCCATAGCTTTTAATTTTTGTTTCACACAGGATGCGCAAACAAAGAATCATTTGGTTAATAATTGAGTTTCTATTGAACAGGAGGCCACGTCAGATATTTCAGTTATTTAAGTGAAGAAACTGTGTGTTATTAAATAATACTTCTTGAACAGCTTTAACACAGATCATTTTCCATAAGCTGATGAGAATTTCTTTCAAATTTTCAAAAGTCAGGCTGATAGGTAGAAATATTTTTAGGGAGCTGATTTTCAAATTCAATAAACACATCAATGAAACAATTTAACTGAATAAACCCAATAATAGTTCATTCCCTGTATTAGATTCAATTTAATACGGGAATCCGGGGTTGAACCGGTGAGATTTCGGTCTGCAGTCGAATGCTCTTCCACTGAGCTTTACCGTATATAATTACATACCTTTACTTTATATATTTACATTTTACCGCGTATTTGTATTATTTCTCCATTTTAATTAAGAGTAACTGACTCTGAAATATCGATTGATATTTTTTAAAAATTGGATTTCTTTTCTCTGATATTTAACGAAACGAAATGTCGATAATTGATGCCTATTTTTTCATCGTGTGGCTTTCAGGTCAAGTCAGCTATATCCTTATTATATATTTGGGGGACATATACATGTTATGTTGATTTTGGCGAAATAATTTTTTTGCCATCATTATGAAATTTACGTTTCCATAGTGTAGTGGTTATCACGTCGGCTTTACACGCTGAAGGTCCTCAGTTCGATCCTGGGTGGAAACAATTTTACTACTTTAATCCGAGTATGGAATTGCATTTCCTATTGTACTTTCTCGATAATAGCCAATATCTGGACTTGTGTACTGCTATGTAAAATGTGTAATGGAAGAAGAGCGGTAGGAATCTTACACGCTAACTAGCTAGTCTGTACACTTAAAAGGGTGCCACTACCAAGTTGTATTTGTTTGGCTATCCGTCTGGTGTCATCCCAACGAAAAGCAGTCAAAACTGGCGCTTTTTTAACGCAACAATAAACGCTGAAGTTTTGAATTGATTACTGCAAAATGGTAATGTTACATCACTAGAGATAATTTTACAACTATGCAGTCTATCATCCTAGCACTCATTACATACAAAGTAAAAAGATAAAATATAGGAATATCACTTATGTGTATCTTAGCAGTAAATCCTCATAACCACCGATGTAGTTATCACCATAGTGCGAGCGATAATCCAAGTGCATTTTACCATGACATAATAGATAGTATTGGATTACAACGTTGATTTTTATGAGCCTGGCTAGCTCAGTCGGAACAGCATGAGACTCTTAAGTATTAATTGCAATTGTACACACGACCGGGGTTTTACATTTTTCGCTAAGATTATCGTACCTGGCAGGTTCTTTCTATATTGTGTGCAAATCTGCTTCTGATACAGTGATAATTCTATGGTGTGATTATTGTTTTGTCACTATATATTTGATGTAAATCTTTAAATAAATGATACAAAAGTTTCCATATAAACAGGTAAGCATGCAGAAAACCGCAAGTTATTTCATTTTTAAACATCTTAATAAAGAACATCCGTTGTATAAGGGGGCACCCAGGTTTGAACTGGGAACAGTTCGATCTGCAGTCGAATGCTCTACCACTGAGCTATATCCACATAAATGATTGTATGAGTTTACCTTCGACATTCTGGATTATAAGGTATTAATTTTGCGAAAAAAAAAACATATCTTTTAATTTTTGTTTCACACAGGATGAGCAAACAAAGAATCATTTGGTTAATAATTGAGTTTCTATTGAACAGGAGGCCACGTCAGATATTTCAGTTATTTAAGTGAAGAAACTGTGTGTTATTAAATAATACTTCTTGAACAGCTTTAACGCAGATCAGTTTCCATAAGCTGATGAGAATTTCTTTCAAACTTTCAAAAGTCAGGCTGATATGTAGAAATATTTTTAGTGAGCTGATTTTCAAATTCAATAAACACAACAATGAAACAATTTAACTGAATAAACCCAATAATAGTTCATTCCCTGTATTAGATTCAACTTAATAGGGGGCATCCGTGGTTGAACCGGGGACATTTCGATCTGCAGTCGAATGCTCTTCCACTGAGCTATACCCCCGATATTTTTACATTTTACCGCGTATTTGTATTATTCCCCTATTTTAATTAAGAGTAACTGACTCTGAAATATCGATTTATCCCTGAGGTATATTAATATACGAAGGTCCTTAACAATATAGGGTGTGGGGTATAGGGGGTAGGGTAGTAGTAGCTAGTAGTGAATTTCAGAGGGTTTAATGTCCATTTAGTTATCCTTTATACGTTTCTTCCCTGAATGACCAATCGTCACCAAATTTTGTACGTAATTCTGTCAAAATTTGATACCATACCACCATACCAGTGGCAGCCCGGGTTGCTAACCATGAGACCAACCTTGACATTAGATTTAAGGGAAAACGTGGTCAGGTTGGTGTGTACACCAAACAATGTAACGAAAGACGAAGTAAAGCTATGGTAATATCGCTAGCGACGCTACCATCGGTATCGATTTTGGAACCGGTCGTAAAACACTTAGGTTATATGCCTGAATTAAGATTTTTTCAGCGGTGGTTTAATCTAACTGCTATAAGAGCACATCCATTTCTTTATAGTTAATATGTAACTAATAATTTTTCCAATTCCATGTTACTATAGTAATAAATGTTGGTAAAACTTAATCTAAACATGAAGTGCGACATGGGGTGGCGGGAAAAAGCCTCCGCCACACCTAAGTCGCACCACTCATAATATTAACAGATTATTAGTCAATTAGTTATAAAGAATCAATTATGAAAGAGAATAAAGGGAAACAGAATTTTCCAAACGTTAAAGTATGTATTAATCTACCATAACCTTTATTTTCTGTCTCTTTAACGTTTAAAAAATTACCGAAGGATATTACCGAAGGAATCTTGTATTGCAATGTGGCGTAAACTAGGTGTATTGAGAAGAGCACACAATTGTAACAATGACAGGGCAAAATATCAATAATTAATGGCAATTGTATGCTTTTCTGTTCAATTTTCGAAGATCATTGCAGGTTTAATCGAAAGTGCAACAACCGAATGGCCGTCAGAAAATACCGCTGGGACGACAAAAGCCGGTTTCTACCAGTAGAAGAAAAAGAACGATAAGAAAGATTATTTCCTATCGTTTTGCAAGTACTTGTTTGATCACTGGGTATTTACACTTTTCACGAGATATTCGTAAAAATGTTGAATGTGGTTTCATTCTGTTGGCAGACCTGACAAAGGTCTTTATGTTTTTAACTGAAAGTGATTATTGTATGGAGTTGCGGAGGATAGAACTCCGGGCTTTTCGCATGCAAAGCGAACACTCTACCACTGAGTTACAACCCCTTGACAATTGAGACTACCAGTATGTTCCTGATACTTGCTTTTTACCACTCGATTATTTGCACTACCTTGGAGTTGCGGAGGATTGAACTCCGGTATTCTCATATGCGAAGCGAGCACTCTACCTCTGAATTACAACCCCTTAACTTATGCTCGTTTGCTTTAAGTGACTGTTAACGATTGCGACACGTACGTGTTTTCAATGGAGAAGAAGATTTAAAGTGAAAAAGAATAAAACTTTAAAGGAAGGTTTTGTCAAGAGTGGGGTTCGAACCCACGCCTTCTTCGAAGACCAGAATGCCAAGTAACGGATATCACAAGATTACCTATTAATCTATTATTTGAATTAGAATCTTAATTCTGGCTCTTTAACCACTCGGCCATCTTGACATTGTTATCGCAATGGCTACTTTTATTGCAATGTGGCGTAAAATAGGTGTATTGAGAAGAGCACACAATTGTAACAATGACAGGGAAAAATATCAATAATTAATGGCAATTGTATGCTTTTCTGTTCAATTTTCGAGGATCATGGCAGGTTTAATCAACAGTGCCACAACCGAATGGCCGTCAGAAAATACCGCTGGGACGACAAAAGCCGGTTTTTACCAGTAGAAGAAAAAGAACGATAAGAAAGATTATGCCCTATCGTTTTGCAAGTATTTGTTTGTTCACTGGGTATTTACACTTTTCACGAGATATTCGTTAGAATGTGGAATGTAGTTTCATTCTGTTGGCAGACCTAACAATGGTCTTTTTTTATTCAAAATCACAGTGATTATAGTATGGAGTTGCGGAGGATCGAACTCCGGGCTTTTCGCATGCAAAGAGAACACTCTACCACTGAGTTACAACCCCTTGGCAATCTAGACTACCAGTATTTTTCTGATACTTGCTTTTTACCACTCGATTATTTGCACTAGCTTGGAGATGCGGAGTATTGAACTCCGATCTTCTCACATGCGAAGCGAGCACTCTACCTCTGAGTTACAACCCCTTAACTTAAGCTCGTTTGCTTTGAGTGACTGTTAACGATTGTGACACGTATGTGTTTTCAATGGAGAAGAAGATTTAAAGTGAAAAAGAATAAAACTTGAAAGGAAGGTTTTGTCAAGAGTGGGGTACGAACCCACGCCTTCTTCGAAGACCAGAATGCCAAGTAACGGATTTCACAAGATTACCTATTAATCTATTATTTGAATTAGAAACTTAAGTCTGGCGCCTTAACCACTCGGCAA
The DNA here is from genome assembly GCF_021234035.1 of Daphnia pulicaria. Taxonomy (NCBI): domain Eukaryota; kingdom Metazoa; phylum Arthropoda; class Branchiopoda; order Diplostraca; family Daphniidae; genus Daphnia; species Daphnia pulicaria. Next base: position 4,072,748 of record NC_060914.1, on the reverse strand, counting down.
TCTTGACATTGTCAACGCAATAACTACTTATATTGCAATGTGGTGTAAACTAGGTGTATTGAGAAGAGCACACAATTGTAACAATGACAGGGCAAAATATCAATAATTAATGGCAAATGTATGCTTTTCTGTTCAATTTTCGAAGATCATTGCAGGTTTAATCGAAAGTGCCACAACCGAATGGCCGTCAGAAAATACCGCTGGGACGACAAAAGCCGGTTTCTACCAGTAGAAGAAAAATAACGATAAGAAAGATTATGCCCTATCGTTTTGCAAGTACTTGTTTGTTCACTGGGTAATTACACTTTTCACGAGATATTCGTTAGAATGTGGAATGTAGTTTCATTCTGTTGGCAGACCTAACAATGGTCTTTTTTTTCAAAATCAAAGTGATTATAGTATGGAGTTGCGGAGGATCGAACTCCGGGCTTTTCGCATGCAAAGCGAACACTCTACCACTGAGTTACAACCCCTTGGCAATCAAGACTACCAGTATTTTTCTGATACTTGCTTTTTACCACTCGATTATTTGCACTACCTTGGAGTTGCGGAGGATTGAACTCCGGTCTTCTCACATGCGAAGCGAGCACTCTACCTCTGAGTTACAACCCCTTAACTTTTGCTCGTTTTCTTTGAGTGACTGTTAACGATTGTGACACGTTTGTGTTTTCAATGGAGAAGAAGATTTAAAGTGAAAAAGAATAAAACTTGAAAGGAAGATTTTGTCAAGAGTGGGGTACGAACCCACGCCTTCTTTGAAGACCAGAATGCCAAGTAACGGATTTCACAAGATTACCTATTAATCTATTATTTGAATTAGTATCTTAAGTCTGGCGCCTTAACCACTCGGCCATCTTGACATTGTTAACGCAATGACTACTTATCGCTTAGTTATATTTATATACGAAGGTCCTTAACAATATAGGGTGTGGGGTATAGGGGGGAAGGGTAGTAGTAGCTAGTAGTGAAATTCAGAGGGTTTAATGTCCATTTAGTTATCCTTTATACGTTTCTTCCCTGAATGACCAATCGTCACCAAATTTTGTACATAATTCTGTCAAAATTTGATACATGTCGTAACGGGGTTTCATTTGTTTTCATTACTGTTTTAAAAATTTAATTTGCGTACTTGTTACCTAGCTGGTTGCCGAATCCTAGGCAGTGAATTCGCTTTTGTTTGCTTAACCTTCCAACTGTCAGTGCAGTGAGTGCTCAGCAGTGTTAACAAAAAGAAAAAAAGTTTGAATCTTCCCTAGCAATTCAAGTTTTGATGATATGATATTGATATTTTGATGATATTTGATTTGATTTTTATTGTTCTTGTTCGATTTCGTCTTTATTGTTCTTATTATTGCCTCTTTTTGTTAACTGTTTTTAATAAATGATGATCTTGATTTTAATAAATTTTTTGATCAAGTAAAATTTCTATTCCCCTTTTTTTTAACAGTTAGTCATCAACTAAGAAGTTGAAGAACATTTTAAAAATGTTTGATCATACAAATTTTGAAGCTCTGGGTCATCTCTCTCTTCTTCCCTTGTCCTCTCCACAGTCATCAAGATCTTTCGGCGGTGGTGAAGAGTTACCACCGATCTTCCACTTCCATTTACCTCCAAAAGTTTTTTAAGTGTAATTTTTCAAAAGTTACAAAAGGCTTGATCGAGTTTCGGACCCCGAACCATACGAGTGGCAGCCCGGGTTGCTAACCATTTTACCAACATTGACACAAGGTTTAAGGGAAAGCGTGGTCAGGTTGGTGTGTACACCAAACAATGTAACGAAAGACGAAGTAAAGCTATGGTAATATCGCTAGCGACGCTACCATCAGTATCGATTTTGGAACCGGTCGTAAAACACTTAGGTTATATGCCTGAATTAATATTTTTTCAGCGGTGGTTTAATCTAACTGCTATAAGAGCACATCCAATTCTTTATAGTTAATATGTAACTAATAATTTTTCCAATTCCATGTTACTATAGTAATAAATGTTGCTAAAACTTAATCTAAACGACGTGGGGTGGCGGGGCGAAGCCTCCGTCACTCCTAAGTCGCACCACTCATAATATTAACAGATTATTAGTCAATTAGTTATAAAGAATCAATTATGAAAGAGAATAAAGGGAAAGAGAATTTTCCAAACGTTATAGTATGTATTAATCTACCATAACCTTCATTTTCTGTCTCTTTAACGTTTAAAAAAATTACCGAAGGATATTACCGAAGGAATCTTGTATTTTTTAAAAATTATATTTGTTTTCTCTGATATTTCACGAAACGAAATGTCGATAATTGATGCCTATTTTTTCATCGTGTGGCTTTCAGGTCAAGTCAGCTATATCCTTATTATATATTTGGGGGACATAAACATGTTATGGTGATTTTGGCGAAATAAATTTTTGGCCATATTTCAGAAATTGACGTTTCCATAGTGTAGTGGTTATCACGTTGGCTTTACACGCTGAAGGTCCTCAGTTCGATCCTGGGTGGAAACAATTTGACAACTTTAATCCGAGTATGGAATTGCATTTCCTTTTGTACTTTCTCGATAATAGCCAATATCTGGACTTGTGTACTGCTATGTAAAATGTGTAATGGAAGAAGAGCGGTAGGAATCTTACACGCTAACTAGCTAGTCTGTACACTTAAAAGGGTGCCACTACCAAGTTGTATTTGTTTGGCTATCCGTCTGGTGTCATCCCAACGAAAAGCAGTCAAAACTGGCGCTTTTTTAACGCAACAATAAACGCTGAAGTTTTGAATTGATTACTGCAAAATGGTAATGTTACATCACTAGAGATAATTTTACAACTATCCTCCGTTTCCGTCATTATGCAGTCTATCATCCTAGCACTCATTACATACAAAGTAAAAAGATAAAATATAGGAATATCACTTATGTGTATCTTAGCAGTAAATCCTCATAACCACCGATGTAGTTATCACCATCCCAGCTAGCATGTCTTTATTGGTAAAATATTTTTTTCCGACAATATTCTTCGATTGATAACCCACATATTGGTATAATATTATATTATTACTTTGTTGCGACAAGGTGGCTGTTAAATTTTTTTGTTATTTTCCCAATAAATGACTATTATCAAAAAAGAATAAATTAATATATATTTTTTTTTTATTTTCCCAATAACGGATAATTAGATAAGGAATACATCGTTTTCTATGAAAAAGCTATAGTCTTTAACATTTACCACACGTTCAAAATCCTAAACGATTGGTTAGGTGCTGCCTTTTAAGCCGAGAGTGGGTTTGAACCATCATCTTTTGAGTCACCAATTCAATGCTATAACCACTACACCAGCAACGGGGATGATTAAAAAGTCCCGATGTGACCAGATGGATAGTGCATACTTACACATTGTCATGGTTATAGCCCAGCGTGAGCAAAATCGATTTAATTACATCAGTGTAGGAATTTATGATTATTGAGACTATTTGTTTCATAAGTCATTTGTTTGCTGAAAGTGGGTTTGAACCAACCTCCATAGAATTACCTATATGGATATATAGTAATATCAGTTTTAACATTTCATCTCCTTAACGTTTAAGATAAATTATATCACGATAGCCTGAAGGTAGAGTTTTAAATTCGAAGTACGTAAGTTAGTTGTTCAAGACTTGTGCAAGATTTGGATTTTAAGACAATTGGATTGTTCATTTAGGCAATTGTATGCAGAACTAACGAATTGAATACGATATAAAACATTTGGGACTTTGAACGCATGTTAAATGTAAAAGACTATAGCTTTTTCATAAAAAAAGGATTTATTACTTTTTTAATGGTCCGTTATTGGGAAAATAACAAAAAGTAATATTGATTTATTCATCTTTCATAAAAGTCATTCATTGGGAAAACAACAAAACAATTTAACAGCCACCTTGACGCAGCAAAGTAATAATCTAAAATTATACCAATATGTGGGTTATCGACCGAAGAATATTCTCGGAAAAGAATATTTTACCATTACGGGACTAGACTTATCCCTTTTTTGGCCGTAGGGACATCCTTGGCGAGATCCTCTGGATCTGTCTATTGCCTGTCGGGACAAACCCCTATAGGGAATCCCCTCTTAACCCTTGTTTACGTGGCTTCTAGAAGCTAAAAACTTTTAGTGCCTCAAGTCGAAAAACAATTATACTATCGCTGTTGGTGTAGTGGTTATAGCGTTGGATTAGTGATTCAAGGTGTGATGGTTCAAACCCACTCAAGACCAAAAACAAAACAGTCAAAATTGTCTAATAACAAGATGAAGATGAATAAATATTCCTCGCTGGACTAAAAAACCATAAACACGACAACCAAATTTCCGTCAAAATTTTAAAAGTAAAAGTAAAACTGTTATTTCACCAATAAAAGTAAAATAAGTAAAACAAGTTGAAAAAATATTGTGAGCCAACAAATTTGGGTGCAAAAATATATTGGAAAAATGTTTAAAAAAATTATTTTACCAACATCTCAATTGTAGGAATATAATATTTAAGCAATATTTGGGAAATATACTCTGCTAGCTGGGATAGTGCGAGCGATAATCCAAGTGCATTTTACCATGACATAATAGATAGTATTGGATTACAACGTTGATTTTTATGAGCCTGGCTAGCTCAGTCGGAACAGCATGAGACTCTTAAGTATTAATTGCAATTGTACACACGACCGGGGTTTTACATTTTTCGCTAAGATTATCGTACCTGGCAGGTTCTTTCTATATTGTGCGCAAATCTGCTACAGATACAGTAATAATTCTATGGTGTGATTATTGTTTTGTCACTATATATTTGAAATAAATATTTAAATAAATGATACAAAAGTTTCCATATAACCAGGTAAGCGTATATTTGCAGGTAGATTTCTTTTCTCTGATATTTCACGAAACGAAATGTCGATAATTGATGCCTATTTTTTCATCGTGTGGCTTTCAGGTCAAGTCAGCTATATCCTTATTATATATTTGGGGGACATAAACATGTTATGGTGATTTTGGCGAAATAAATTTTTGGCCATATTTCAGAAATTGACGTTTCCATAGTGTAGTGGTTATCACGTTGGTTTTACACGCTGAAGGTCCTCAGTTCGATCCTGGGTGGAAACAATTTGACAACTTTAATCCGAGTATGAAATTGCATTTCCTTTTGTACTTTCTCGATAATAGCCAATATCTGGACTTGTGTACTGCTATGTAAAATGTGTAATGGAAGAAGAGCGGTAGGAATCTTACACGCTAACTAGCTAGTCTGTACACTTAAAAGGGTGCCACTACCAAGTTGTATTTGTTTGGCTATCCGTCTGGTGTCATCCCAACGAAAAGCAGTCAAAACTGGCGCTTTTTTAACGCAACAATCACCGCTGAAGTTTTGAATTGATTACTGCAAAATGGTAATGTTACATCACTAGAGATAATTTTACAACTATGCAGTCTATCATCCTAGCACTCATTACATACAAAGTAAAAAGATAAAATATAGGAATATCACTTATGTGTATCTTAGCAGTAAATCCTCATAACCACCGATGTAGTTATCACCATAGTGCGAGCGATAATCCAAGTGCATTTTACCATGACATAATAGATAGTATTGGATTACAACGTTGATTTTTATGAGCCTGGCTAGCTCAGTCGGAACAGCATGAGACTCTTAAGTATTAATTGCAATTGTACACACGACCGGGGTTTTACATTTTTCGCTAAGATTATCGTACCTGGCAGGTTCTTTCTATATTGTGCGCAAATCTGCTACTGATACAGTGATAATTCTATGGTGTGATTATTGTTTTGTCACTATATGTTTGATGTAAATCTTTAAATAAATGATACAAAAGTTTCCATATAAACAGGTAAGCATGCAGAAAACCGCAAGTTATTTCATTTTAAAACATCTCAATGATGAACATCCGTTCTATAAGGGGGCACCCAGGTTTGAACTAAGGACATTTCGATCTGCAGTCGAATGCTCTACCACTGAGCTATACCCCCATAAATGTTTGTATGAGTTTACCTTCGACATTCTGGATTATAAGGTATTAATTTTGCGAAAAAAACCTTATCTTTTAATTTTTGTTTCACACAGGATGCGCAAACAAAGAATCATTTGGTTAATAATTGAGTTTCTATTGAACAGGAAGCCACGTCAGATATTTCAGTTATTTGAGTGAAGAAACTGTGTGTTATTAAATAATACTTCTTGAACAGCTTTAACGCAGATCAGTTTCCATAAGCTGATGAGAATTTCTTTCAAACTTTCAAAAGTCAGGCTGATATGTAGAAATATTTTTAGTGAGCTGATTTTCAAATTCAATAAACACAACAATGAAACAATTTAACTGAATAAACCCAATAATAGTTCATTCCCTCTATTAGATTCAACTTAATAGGGGGCATCCGGGGTTGAACCGGGGACATTTCGATCTGCAGTCGAATGCTCTTCCACTGAGCTATACCCCCGACATTTTTACATTTTACCGCGTATTTGTATTATTCCTCCATTTTAATTAAGAGTTTCTGACTCTGAAATATAGATTGATATTTTTTAAAAATTAGATTTCTTTTCTCTGATATTTCCCGAAACGAAATGTCGATAATTGATGCCTATTTTATCATCGTGTGGCTTTCAGGTCAAGTCAGCTATATCCTTATTATATATTTGGGGGACATAAACATGTTATGGTGATTTTGGCGAAATAAATTGTTTGCCATCTTTGTAAAACTGACATTTTAATAGTGTAGTGGTTATCACGTCGGCTTTACACGCTGAAGGTCCTCAGTTCGATCCTGGGTGGAAACAATTTTACAACTTTAATCCGAATATGGAATTTCATTTCCTTTTGTACTTTCTCGATAATAGCCAATATCTGGACTTGTGTACTGCTATGTAAAATGTGTAATGGAAGAAGAGCGGTAGGAATCTTACACGCTAACTAGCTAGTCTGTACACTTAAAAGGGTGCCACTACCAAGTTTTATTTGTTTGGCTATCCGTTTGGTGTCATCCCAACGAAAAACAGTCAAAACTGGCGCTTTTTTAACGCAACAATAACCGCTGAAGTTTTGACTTGATTACTGCAAAATGGTAATGTTACATCACTAGAGATAATTTTAAAACTATGCAGTCTATCATCCTAGCACTCATTACATACAAAGTAAAAAGATAAAATATAGGAATATCACTTATGTGTATGTTAGCAGTAAATCCTAATAACCACCGATGTAGTTTTCACCATAGTGCGAGCGATAATCCAAGTGCATTTTACCATGACATATTAGATAGTATTGGATTACAACGTTGATTTGTATGAGCCTGGCTAGCTCAGTCGGAACAGCATGAGACTCTTAAGTATTAATTGCAATTGTACACACGACCGGGGTTTTACATTTTTCGCTGAGATAATCGTACCTGGCAGGTTCTTTCTATATTGTGCGCAAATCTGCTACTGATACAGTGATAATTCTATGGTGTGATTATTGTTTTGTCACTATATGTTTGATGTAAATCTTTAAATAAATGATACAAAAGTTTCCATATAAACAGGTAAGCATGCAGAAAACCGCAAGTTATTTCATTTTAAAACATCTCAATGATGAACATCCGTTCTATAAGGGGGCACCCAGGTTTGAACTGGGGACATTTCGATCTGCAGTCGAATGCTCTACCACTGAGCTATACCCCCATAAATGTTTGTATGAGTTTACCTTCGACATTCTGGATTATAAGGTATTAATTTTGCGAAAAAAACCTTATCTTTTAATTTTTGTTTCACACAGGATGCGCAAACAAAGAATCATTTGGTTAATAATTGAGTTTCTATTGAACAGGAAGCCACGTCAGATATTTCAGTTATTTGAGTGAAGAAACTGTGTGTTATTAAATAATACTTCTTGAACAGCTTTAACGCAGATCAGTTTCCATAAGCTGATGAGAATTTCTTTCAAACTTTCAAAAGTCAGGCTGATATGTAGAAATATTTTTAGTGAGCTGATTTTCAAATTCAATAAACACAACAATGAAACAATTTAACTGAATAAACCCAATAATAGTTCATTCCCTGTATTAGATTCAACTTAATAGGGGGCATCCGGGGTTGAACCGGGGACATTTCGATCTGCAGTCGAATGCTCTTCCACTGAGCTATACCCCCGACATTTTTACATTTTACCGCGTATTTGTATTATTCCTCCATTTTAATTAAGAGTTTCTGACTCTGAAATATAGATTGATATTTTTTAAAAATTAGATTTCTTTTCTCTGATATTTCCCGAAACGAAATGTCGATAATTGATGCCTATTTTATCATCGTGTGGCTTTCAGGTCAAGTCAGCTATATCCTTATTATATATTTGGGGGACATAAACATGTTATGGTGATTTTGGCGAAATAAATTTTTTGCCATCTTTGTGAAACTGACGTTTTAATAGTGTAGTGGTTATCACGTCGGCTTTACACGCTGAAGGTCCTCAGTTCGATCCTGGGTGGAAACAATTTTACAACTTTAATCCGAATATGGAATTTCATTTCCTTTTGTACTTTCTCGATAATAGCCAATATCTGGACTTGTGTACTGCTATGTAAAATGTGTAATGGAAGAAGAGCGGTAGGAATCTTACACGCTAACTAGCTAGTCTGTACACTTAAAAGGGTGCCACTACCAAGTTTTATTTGTTTGGCTATCCGTTTGGTGTCATCCCAACGAAAAACAGTCAAAACTGGCGCTTTTTTAACGCAACAATAACCGCTGAAGTTTTGACTTGATTACTGCAAAATGGTAATGTTACATCACTAGAGATAATTTTAAAACTATGCAGTCTATCATCCTAGCACTCATTACATACAAAGTAAAAAGATAAAATATAGGAATATCACTTATGTGTATGTTAGCAGTAAATCCTAATAACCACCGATGTAGTTTTCACCATAGTGCGAGCGATAATCCAAGTGCATTTTACCATGACATATTAGATAGTATTGGATTACAACGTTGATTTGTATGAGCCTGGCTAGCTCAGTCGGAACAGCATGAGACTCTTAAGTATTAATTGCAATTGTACACACGACCGGGGTTTTACATTTTTCGCTGAGATAATCGTACCTGGCAGGTTCTTTCTATATTGTGCGCAAATCTGCTACTGATACAGTGATAATTCTATGGTGTGATTATTGTTTTGTCACTATATGTTTGATGTAAATCTTTAAATAAATGATACAAAAGTTTCCATATAAACAGGTAAGCATGCAGAAAACCGCAAGTTATTTCATTTTAAAACATCTCAATGATGAACATCCGTTCTATAAGGGGGCACCCAGGTTTGAACTGGGGACATTTCGATCTGCAGTCGAATGCTCTACCACTGAGCTATACCCCCATAAATGTTTGTATGAGTTTACCTTCGACATTCTGGATTATAAGGTATTAATTTTGCGAAAAAAACCTTATCTTTTAATTTTTGTTTCACACAGGATGCGCAAACAAAGAATCATTTGGTTAATAATTGAGTTTCTATTGAACAGGAAGCCACGTCAGATATTTCAGTTATTTGAGTGAAGAAACTGTGTGTTATTAAATAATACTTCTTGAACAGCTTTAACGCAGATCAGTTTCCATAAGCTGATGAGAATTTCTTTCAAACTTTCAAAAGTCAGGCTGATATGTAGAAATATTTTTAGTGAGCTGATTTTCAAATTCAATAAACACAACAATGAAACAATTTAACTGAATAAACCCAATAATAGTTCATTCCCTGTATTAGATTCAACTTAATAGGGGGCATCCGGGGTTGAACCGGGGACATTTCGATCTGCAGTCGAATGCTCTTCCACTGAGCTATACCCCCGACATTTTTACATTTTACCGCGTATTTGTATTATTCCTCCATTTTAATTAAGAGTTTCTGACTCTGAAATATAGATTGATATTTTTTAAAAATTAGATTTCTTTTCTCTGATATTTCCCGAAACGAAATGTCGATAATTGATGCCTATTTTATCATCGTGTGGCTTTCAGGTCAAGTCAGCTATATCCTTATTATATATTTGGGGGACATAAACATGTTATGGTGATTTTGGCGAAATAAATTGTTTGCCATCTTTGTGAAACTAACGTTTTAATAGTGTAGTGGTTATCACGTCGGCTTTACACGCTGAAGGTCCTCAGTTCGATCCTGGGTGGAAACAATTTTACAACTTTAATCCGAATATGGAATTTCATTTCCTTTTGTACTTTCTCGATAACAGCCAATATCTGGACTTGTGTACTGCTATGTAAAATGTGTAATGGAAGAAGAGCGATAGGAATCTTACACGCTAACTAGCTAGTCTGTACACTTAAAAGGGTGCCACTACCAAGTTTTATTTGTTTGGCTATCCGTTTGGTGTCATCCCAACGAAAAACAGTCAAAACTGGCGCTTTTTTAACGCAACAATAACCGCTGAAGTTTTGACTTGATTACTGCAAAATGGTAATGTTACATCACTAGAGATAATTTTAAAACTATGCAGTCTATCATCCTAGCACTCATTACATACAAAGTAAAAAGATAAAATATAGGAATATCACTTATGTGTATGTTAGCAGTAAATCCTAATAACCACCGATGTAGTTTTCACCATAGTGCGAGCGATAATCCAAGTGCATTTTACCATGACATATTAGATAGTATTGGATTACAACGTTGATTTGTATGAGCCTGGCTACCTCAGTCGGAACAGCATGAGACTCTTAAGTATTAATTGCAATTGTACACACGACCGGGGTTTTACATTTTTCGCTGAGATAATCGTACCTGGCAGGTTCTTTCTATATTGTGCGCAAATCTGCTACTGATACAGTGATAATTCTATGGTGTGATTATTGTTTTGTCACTATATGTTTGATGTAAATCTTTAAATAAATGATACAAAAGTTTCCATATAAACAGGTAAGCATGCAGAAAACCGCAAGTTATTTCATTTTAAAACATCTCAATGATGAACATCCGTTCTATAAGGGGGCATCCAGGTTTGAACTGGGGACATTTCGATCTGCAGTCGAATGCTCTACCACTGAGCTATACCCCCATAAATGTTTGTATGAGTTTACCTTCGACATTCTGGATTATAAGGTATTAATTTTGCGAAAAAAACCTTATCTTTTAATTTTTGTTTCACACAGGATGCGCAAACAAAGAATCATTTGGTTAATAATTGAGTTTCTATTGAACAGGAAGCCACGTCAGATATTTCAGTTATTTGAGTGAAGAAACTGTGTGTTATTAAATAATACTTCTTGAACAGCTTTAACGCAGATCAGTTTCCATAAGCTGATGAGAATTTCTTTCAAACTTTCAAAAGTCAGGCTGATATGTAGAAATATTTTTAGTGAGCTGATTTTCAAATTCAATAAACACAACAATGAAACAATTTAACTGAATAAACCCAATAATAGTTCATTCCCTGTATTAAATTCAACTTAATAGGGGGCATCCGGGGTTGAACCGGGGACATTTCGATCTGCAGTCGAATGCTCTTCCACTGAGCTATACCCCCGACATTTTTACATTTTACCGCGTATTTGTATTATTCCTCCATTTTAATTAAGAGTTTCTGACTCTGAAATATAGATTGATATTTTTTAAAAATTAGATTTCTTTTCTCTGATATTTCCCGAAACGAAATGTCGATAATTGATGCCTATTTTATCATCGTGTGGCTTTCAGGTCAAGTCAGCTATATCCTTATTATATATTTGGGGGACATAAACATGTTATGGTGATTTTGGCGAAATAAATTGTTTGCCATCTTTGTGAAACTAACGTTTTAATAGTGTAGTGGTTATCACGTCGGCTTTACACGCTGAAGGTCCTCAGTTCGATCCTGGGTGGAAACAATTTTACAACTTTAATCCGAATATGGAATTTCATTTCCTTTTGTACTTTCTCGATAACAGCCAATATCTGGACTTGTGTACTGCTATGTAAAATGTGTAATGGAAGAAGAGCGATAGGAATCTTACACGCTAACTAGCTAGTCTGTACACTTAAAAGGGTGCCACTACCAAGTTTTATTTGTTTGGCTATCCGTTTGGTGTCATCCCAACGAAAAACAGTCAAAACTGGCGCTTTTTTAACGCAACAATAACCGCTGAAGTTTTGACTTGATTACTGCAAAATGGTAATGTTACATCACTAGAGATAATTTTAAAACTATGCAGTCTATCATCCTAGCACTCATTACATACAAAGTAAAAAGATAAAATATAGGAATATCACTTATGTGTATGTTAGCAGTAAATCCTAATAACCACCGATGTAGTTTTCACCATAGTGCGAGCGATAATCCAAGTGCATTTTACCATGACATATTAGATAGTATTGGATTACAACGTTGATTTGTATGAGCCTGGCTACCTCAGTCGGAACAGCATGAGACTCTTAAGTATTAATTGCAATTGTACACACGACCGGGGTTTTACATTTTTCGCTGAGATAATCGTACCTGGCAGGTTCTTTCTATATTGTGCGCAAATCTGCTACTGATACAGTGATAATTCTATGGTGTGATTATTGTTTTGTCACTATATGTTTGATGTAAATCTTTAAATAAATGATACAAAAGTTTCCATATAAACAGGTAAGCATGCAGAAAACCGCAAGTTATTTCATTTTAAAACATCTCAATGATGAACATCCGTTCTATAAGGGGGCATCCAGGTTTGAACTGGGGACATTTCGATCTGCAGTCGAATGCTCTACCACTGAGCTATACCCCCATAAATGTTTGTATGAGTTTACCTTCGACATTCTGGATTATAAGGTATTAATTTTGCGAAAAAAACCTTATCTTTTAATTTTTGTTTCACACAGGATGCGCAAACAAAGAATCATTTGGTTAATAATTGAGTTTCTATTGAACAGGAAGCCACGTCAGATATTTCAGTTATTTGAGTGAAGAAACTGTGTGTTATTAAATAATACTTCTTGAACAGCTTTAACGCAGATCAGTTTCCATAAGCTGATGAGAATTTCTTTCAAACTTTCAAAAGTCAGGCTGATATGTAGAAATATTTTTAGTGAGCTGATTTTCAAATTCAATAAACACAACAATGAAACAATTTAACTGAATAAACCCAATAATAGTTCATTCCCTGTATTAAATTCAACTTAATAGGGGGCATCCGGGGTTGAACCGGGGACATTTCGATCTGCAGTCGAATGCTCTTCCACTGAGCTATACCCCCGACATTTTTACATTTTACCGCGTATTTGTATTATTCCTCCATTTTAATTAAGAGTTTCTGACTCTGAAATATAGATTGATATTTTTTAAAAATTAGATTTCTTTTCTCTGATATTTCCCGAAACGAAATGTCGATAATTGATGCCTATTTTATCATCGTGTGGCTTTCAGGTCAAGTCAGCTATATCCTTATTATATATTTGGGGGACATAAACATGTTATGGTGATTTTGGCGAAATAAATTGTTTGCCATCTTTGTGAAACTAACGTTTTAATAGTGTAGTGGTTATCACGTCGGCTTTACACGCTGAAGGTCCTCAGTTCGATCCTGGGTGGAAACAATTTTACAACTTTAATCCGAATATGGAATTTCATTTCCTTTTGTACTTTCTCGATAACAGCCAATATCTGGACTTGTGTACTGCTATGTAAAATGTGTAATGGAAGAAGAGCGATAGGAATCTTACACGCTAACTAGCTAGTCTGTACACTTAAAAGGGTGCCACTACCAAGTTTTATTTGTTTGGCTATCCGTTTGGTGTCATCCCAACGAAAAACAGTCAAAACTGGCGCTTTTTTAACGCAACAATAACCGCTGAAGTTTTGACTTGATTACTGCAAAATGGTAATGTTACATCACTAGAGATAATTTTAAAACTATGCAGTCTATCATCCTAGCACTCATTACATACAAAGTAAAAAGATAAAATATAGGAATATCACTTATGTGTATGTTAGCAGTAAATCCTAATAACCACCGATGTAGTTTTCACCATAGTGCGAGCGATAATCCAAGTGCATTTTACCATGACATATTAGATAGTATTGGATTACAACGTTGATTTGTATGAGCCTGGCTACCTCAGTCGGAACAGCATGAGACTCTTAAGTATTAATTGCAATTGTACACACGACCGGGGTTTTACATTTTTCGCTGAGATAATCGTACCTGGCAGGTTCTTTCTATATTGTGCGCAAATCTGCTACTGATACAGTGATAATTCTATGGTGTGATTATTGTTTTGTCACTATATGTTTGATGTAAATCTTTAAATAAATGATACAAAAGTTTCCATATAAACAGGTAAGCATGCAGAAAACCGCAAGTTATTTCATTTTAAAACATCTCAATGATGAACATCCGTTCTATAAGGGGGCATCCAGGTTTGAACTGGGGACATTTCGATCTGCAGTCGAATGCTCTACCACTGAGCTATACCCCCATAAATGTTTGTATGAGTTTACCTTCGACATTCTGGATTATAAGGTATTAATTTTGCGAAAAAAACCTTATCTTTTAATTTTTGTTTCACACAGGATGCGCAAACAAAGAATCATTTGGTTAATAATTGAGTTTCTATTGAACAGGAAGCCACGTCAGATATTTCAGTTATTTGAGTGAAGAAACTGTGTGTTATTAAATAATACTTCTTGAACAGCTTTAACGCAGATCAGTTTCCATAAGCTGATGAGAATTTCTTTCAAACTTTCAAAAGTCAGGCTGATATGTAGAAATATTTTTAGTGAGCTGATTTTCAAATTCAGTAAACACAACAATGAAACAATTTAACTGAATAAACCCAATAATAGTTCATTCCCTGTATTAGATTCAACTTAATAGGGGGCATCCGGGGTTGAACCGGGGACATTTCGATCTGCAGTCGAATGCTCTTCCACTGAGCTATACCCCCGACATTTTTACATTTTACCGCGTATTTGTATTATTCCTCCATTTTAATTAAGAGTTTCTGACTCTGAAATATAGATTGATATTTTTTAAAAATTAGATTTCTTTTCTCTGATATTTCCCGAAACGAAATGTCGATAATTGATGCCTATTTTATCATCGTGTGGCTTTCAGGTCAAGTCAGCTATATCCTTATTATATATTTGGGGTACATAAACATGTTATGGTGATTTTGGCGAAATAAATTTTTTGCCATCTTTGTGAAACTGACGTTTTAATAGTGTAGTGGTTATCACGTCGGCTTTACACGCTGAAGGTCCTCAGTTCGATCCTGGGTGGAAACAATTTTACAACTTTAATCCGAATATGGAATTTCATTTCCTTTTGTACTTTCTCGATAATAGCCAATATCTGGACTTGTGTACTGCTATGTAAAATGTGTAATGGAAGAAGAGCGGTAGGAATCTTACACGCTAACTAGCTAGTCTGTACACTTAAAAGGGTGCCACTACCAAGTTTTATTTATTTGGCTATCCGTTTGGTGTCATCCCAACGAAAAACAGTCAAAACTGGCGCTTTTTTAACGCAACAATAACCGCTGAAGTTTTGACTTGATTACTGCAAAATGGTAATGTTACATCACTAGAGATAATTTTAAAACTATGCAGTCTATCATCCTAGCACTCATTACATACAAAGTAAAAAGATAAAATATAGGAATATCACTTATGTGTATGTTAGCAGTAAATCCTAATAACCACCGATGTAGTTTTCACCATAGTGCGAGCGATAATCCAAGTGCATTTTACCATGACATATTAGATAGTATTGGATTACAACGTTGATTTGTATGAGCCTGGCTAGCTCAGTCGGAACAGCATGAGACTCTTAAGTATTAATTGCAATTGTACACACGACCGGGGTTTTACATTTTTCGCTGAGATAATCGTACCTGGCAGGTTCTTTCTATATTGTGCGCAAATCTGCTACTGATACAGTGATAATTCTATGGTGTGATTATTGTTTTGTCACTATATGTTTGATGTAAATCTTTAAATAAATGATACAAAAGTTTCCATATAAACAGGTAAGCATGCAGAAAACCGCAAGTTATTTCATTTTAAAACATCTCAATGATGAACATCCGTTCTATAAGGGGGCACCCAGGTTTGAACTGGGGACATTTCGATCTGCAGTCGAATGCTCTACCACTGAGCTATACCCCCATAAATGTTTGTATGAGTTTACCTTCAACATTCTGGATTATAAGGTATTAATTTTGCGAAAAAAACCTTATCTTTTAATTTTTGTTTCACACAGGATGCGCAAACAAAGAATCATTTGGTTAATAATTGAGTTTCTATTGAACAGGAAGCCACGTCAGATATTTCAGTTATTTGAGTGAAGAAACTGTGTGTTATTAAATAATACTTCTTGAACAGCTTTAACGCAGATCAGTTTCCATAAGCTGATGAGAATTTCTTTCAAACTTTCAAAAGTCAGGCTGATATGTAGAAATATTTTTAGTGAGCTGATTTTCAAATTCAATAAACACAACAATGAAACAATTTAACTG
The DNA here is from genome assembly GCF_021234035.1 of Daphnia pulicaria. Taxonomy (NCBI): domain Eukaryota; kingdom Metazoa; phylum Arthropoda; class Branchiopoda; order Diplostraca; family Daphniidae; genus Daphnia; species Daphnia pulicaria. The sequence continues at coordinate 4,056,272 of NC_060914.1, read as the reverse complement.
AATAAACCCAATAATAGTTCATTCCCTGTATTAGATTCAACTTAATAGGGGGCATCCGGGGTTGAACCGGGGACATTTCGATCTGCAGTCGAATGCTCTTCCACTGAGCTATACCCCCGATATTTTTACATTTTACCGCGTATTTGTATTATTCCCCTATTTTAATTAAGAGTAACTGACTCTGAAATATCGATTTATCCCTGAGGTATATTAATATACGAAGGTCCTTAACAATATAGGGTGTGGGGTATAGGGGGTAGGGTAGTAGTAGCTAGTAGTGAATTTCAGAGGGTTTAATGTCCATTTAGTTATCCTTTATACGTTTCTTCCCTGAATGACCAATCGTCACCAAATTTTGTACGTGATTCTGTCAAAATTTGATACATGTCGCACATTTGTACATGATGATCTTGGTTTTAATAAATTTTTTGATCAAGTAAAATTTCTATTCCCCTTTTTTTTAACAGTTAGTCATCAACCAAGAAGTTGAGGAACATTTTAAAAATGTTTGATCATACTCATTTTAAAGCTCTGGGTCATCTCTCTCTTCTTCCCTTGTCCTCTCCACAGTCATCAAGATCTTTTAGCGGTCGTGAAGAGTTACCACCGATCTTCCACTTCCATTTACCTCCGAAAGTTTTTTAATAAGCAATCCACCACTCAACCGCACCAAATCCATGGACCCCACTTTTTTCCCCATTCCGCTATGGGACCAAGAAATCTGAAATAATTCAGGCATATCCAGTTTTTTAGTTCGGATTCACCTGTTTTTGCAGAATTTAAATATTCCCTGCCGTTCGAGAGATATTTAATGTTAAAGTTTGAGTTTTTTCAAATTTTAACAATTTTAGGGGGTTTTTGGCATCGCTTTTTGGGTAAATGCTAACCTTTAAAAAAGAAACAAATTCAACCAAAAGTTTGCTTGGCCATCCCTTAATACCAATCCAAAAGAAATTTACATTCCGAATTAGATTGACCGAGTTATTCCCAATCTAGTAAAGTGTAATTTTGACCAGTTTCCCACCCAGCCTAGTCGCCATTTTTTATTACTCTCCCTCGCGTTCCTAGCGTCCATAGCGGAATGGGAAAAAAAGTGGGGTCCATGGATTTGGTGCGGTTGAGTGTTGGATTGCTTGTTGAGTGTAATTTTTCAAAAGTTACACATTTAAATTTCCTAAATGGCTTGATCGAGATTCGAACCCCGAAGCATACGAGTGGCAGCCCGGGTTGCTAACCCTGAGACCAACATTGACATAAGATTTAAGGGAAAACGTGGTCAGGTTGGTGTGTACACCAAACAATGTAACGAAAGACGAAGTAAAGCTATGGTAATATCGCTAGCGACGCTACCATCGGTATCGATTTTGGAACCGGTCGTAAAACACTTAGGTTATATGCCTGAATTAAGATTTTTTCAGCGGTGGTTTAATCTAACTGCTATAAGAGCACATCCATTTCTTTATAGTTAATATGTAACTAATAATTTTTCCAATTCCATGTTACTATAGTAATAAATGTTGCTAAAACTTAATCTAAACATGAAGTGCGACGTGGGGTGGCGGGCAAAAGCCTCCGCCACACCTAAGTCGCACCACTCATAATATTAACAGATTATTAGTCAATTAGTTATAAAGAATCAATTATGTAAGAGAATAAAGGGAAACAGAATTTTCCAAACGTTAAAGTATGTATTAATCTACCATAACCTTTATTTTCTGTCTCTTTAACGTTTAAAAAAATTACCGAAGGATATTACCGAAGGAATCTTGTATTGCAATGTGGCGTAAACTAGGTGTATTGAGAAGAGCACACAATTGTAACAATGACAGGGAAAAATATCAATAATTAATGGCAATTATATGCTTTTCTGTTCAATTTTAGAGGATCATTGCAGGTTTAATCGACAGTGCCACAACCGAATGGCCGTCAGAAAATACCGCTGGCACGACAAAAGCCGATTTCTACCAGTAGAAGAAAAAGAACGATAAGAAAGATTATGCCCTATCGTTTTGCAAGGTACTTGTTTGATCACTGGGTATTTACACTTTTCACGAGATATTCGTAGGAATTTGGAATGTAGTTTCATTCTGTTGCCAGACCTGACAATGGTCCTTTTATCAAAATGAAAGTGATTATAGTATGGAGTTGCGGATGATTGAACTCCAAGCTTTTCGCATGCAAAGCGATCACTCTACCACTGAGTTACAACCCCTTGACAATCGAGACTACCAGTATGTTCCTGATACTTGCTTTTTAACACTCGATTATTTGCAAAAGCTTGGAGTTGCGGAGGATTGATCTCCAGTCTTCTCACATGCGAAGCCAACATGTCCTCTCCGACTTAAGACAAGGCTTTGTCTGAAACTTTTCATGTAACAGACAAAGACATGTCTTAAGTTTTCCTTATTTTTATTACATTGCCTCCTTATATTTGTTATACATTTATTTTATCCCTTTTCAATTCACAGTATAAACGTCCAAACGTTTATATTCCCTTTCATAATTTTATTAAAAAAATTCTGTTTTAATGGTATGGGTGACATAAAAAATTTCAGACAAAGACATGTCTTAAGTTTTCCTTATTTTTATTACATTGCCTCCTTATATTTGTTATAAATTTATTTTATCCCTTTTCAATTCACAGCATAAACGTCTAAACGTTTATATTCCCTTTCATAATTTTATAAAAAAAATTCTGTTTTAATGGTATGGGGGACATAAAAAAATTCAGACAAAGCCATGTCTTAAGTTTTTCTTATTTTTATTACACTGCCTCCTTATATTTGTTATACATTTATTTTTTCTCTTTTCAATTCACAGCATAAACGTCCAAATGTTTATATTCCCTTTCATAATTTTATAAAAAAATTTCTGTTTCAATGGTATGGGTTACATAAAAAATTTCAGACACAGCCTTATCTTAAGTCGCAGAGCATGTTGAGGGTTGCACATTTTGAGAATTTTTTTTTCTTTTTATCTTAGCATTTCTTTAAAAAACTTAAACCTTAGCGTAAAGCAATTATCAAGTTTACTTCAAGATTTGAAAAAAACATTTTTTGAAAATTCTTCCCATTTTCATTGTTGGAGCTTGGATACGCTGCTTAAAAAGTCGGTAAATTTTTAATGTGTAGATATTCACAAATGGCCTCCGGCGGTAAAATTTGCAGGGTAGAGGTTTTGTTATATTGACTCCGGCGGTAAATTTGCAGGATAGAGGATATTAACGCTTTGCCTCCGGCGGTAAATTAGTAGTGTAGAATTTTTCACGCATTGCTTCCGGCTGTTTTTTTTTTCAATATGTATATTCTTTAATTTTACTGTTTAGTTTTGTGTAAAAATTTTTTTTTCGCGAAATTTTGACTTGTCTGAGTCATGGCTAACAAAAGCATCCGTAAAAAAAAATTTATCCTTATAAAAAGTAAGACCATAACTGAAATTGAACCATCAAACTCTTTAATACTAAGCCGGTGCTATAACCATTATGCTATTACAGATTTCATATATTATCATTTAAAAAATATATATATTGTTTTGCGTCAACGCCGTGTTTTTTACGTGAAAAATTTTCTATTACGATATATCGTCGGTACCACATCTTGGCTGCGCTTACCCATCCCCTGAAACGCCGTTATTCACGATAATTGATGTAGGCGGGAGTGGGCTTGAACCACCATACTTGACATCTTAAAACCAGAGCCATAGCCACCACACCGTCAGCTGCTGTGAATGTGTAACCTTTGCTAGATTCAATTGGCCTCCGGCGGTAAATTTGTAGGGTAGAGATGTTCAAGCATTGCCTGACATAAGATATTCACGCACGATTGAATTAAACGGACGCGACAACGAATACGATTGCGGTCGCGGGGCAGACGAGTAGCGCACGATCGTTCATTATTTTAGTGCTTATTGCGGGTCCGTCCGTTATTTTAGCGCTAAGCGAAATCCGTCATCTGTTTTAAGCGGCTCGCACAGCAATAAACAGTTTCGTTGAATATTTTGTGCTAGATCTAGCACAAATCTAAGCGTGCGTGGCGATAATGATTGCATTTTGTTTAACTTTTGTGAATTGCGCTAAACGTAGCGCAATTAAGTTCATTGATAGCATTTACGAAACGAGGAGAACCAGCTAAAATAAATATTTTCAGCGAAAAATCGATAAGTCAAATATTTCGTGCTAGATCTAGCGCTATGTAAGCGCGCTTGTCGAAAATGATTTAATTGAGATTAACGCACGCGCGATGCGCTAAATTCTGTGCAATACATTTCACATATAATTTACGAAACGCTTAGCGCCACTTAACGCACATCGCATTTAAGTAAAATGAACGGGCGCACTTCTCGTAAATTTTGGCTTGAAATTAATGGCGCTAAATTTTGCGCATCTTGCAGACTCATACACATAGGCTAAAAGAGCGCCTGTAATTTGATCTATTGGCCTGTATAGAAATGTACAGTCACGCGCATGTCTATTTTTAGCGATTATTGCGGGCCGGTTCGCCATTTTAGCGCTTGCGCTAATTTTTTTCTTCTTAATAACTTACGCGCGATTAAACAAATTTTGTGCGCTACTTAACGCGCATCACACTAAACGAGCTCTCTCATCAATTTTCATATGAAATTTATCCCGCTAATATTTTAACCATAAAATTCACTTGCTGGCGACGACACGTACACAGATTAGTCCGATTATGGGTTTCACGACGGTCGATCTGTCCCGGTTGATCGGCTACCCGTCGTTGACGGCTTTTCTTTACGGCCGAGAGACCTCGCTACTCAATAAATAAAACAAATTATAATTTAAAACCAAAATTTGCGAGAAGCGCGCTTGTTGAATTTACTTAAATGCGATGTGCGTTAGCCTTAAGTAGCGCAGAATATTTAATTTAGCGCTTGCGCGTTTCGCTAATAAAATAATGAAAATAACCGCGCTAAATTTTGCTTATCGTGCACAAGTTTATCACAAGTAAATGACAAGCGCAATGCGAGCTTACATCGCGCAAGATCCAGTCTAGATCTAGCGCGAAATATTTGACTAATCTATATTTCGCGCTAAATATTTTTTTACCTGGATATCCGGGTTTCGTAAATTATATAATGAACTTGATAGCGCTACGTCTAGCGCATCCCGCAAAAGTTAAGCACAAATAAATCATTAGCGCCATGAGCGCTAAGAAAGATAGCCCTAATTCTTGCTCGAAATAATTGACTTCGTTATTTTTCGTGCAGTGAGCCGCCAAGAACGGGATGGGCGACGATTACGCTTAAATAACGGACGGGTGCGTGTGCTACTCGTCTGACCGCTGTCGCCACAATCGTTTTCCTTGTCTCGCCTGTTTAATAAATTTTAGTGCGATGCGCGTTAGGTAGCGCAATAACATATTTATTTAATCGCTTTCGCGTTTCGTAATAAATCTGACGAAATGGATTTTCGATAAAGTATAGCGCATCCGGCATCGCGTGCTATAGTGAAGCACAAGTAAATTATTAGAAGCCTACTACGCGTTTAAAAGTGTATGCTGTTATTTCCGCTTTGCCAGCAGCCTGAAATAGCGGACAGCGACATAGCGCTAGATCTAGCACGAATGATTTGACTTTTTTAGCGCTAATGTCCGTTTCTGAGCGAAGAATCACCTGTCTATACTGTTTTAGGCGGCTCACTCCGCGCAAATAATTAATTCAAAAATATCGTGCTAGATCTAGCTCATAAGCGCGCATTGCACTAATGATCTGGATAACTTGCTTGTGATAAGCTAAATAGCGCACGATAAATATCATCATAAAATTTAAGAAACGAGCAAGTGCTAAAAATAATATTTTACCCTTAAATTCCGTGCTGGCCAGACTAGTGAGACTACCGCTTGCTTGCAACGACACACATGTGGTTCATGTAGTCGCAAAGGGGCAGTACTGCAATCCCGGAATAAAACGGCGAAATATTACCGCAATAAATTTCAGCCCAAACTTTGCGGGATGTGCTTCCGTTGTATTTACTTTAATTCGATGCGCGTTAAGTAGCTATATGAATTAATTTTTTTAATAGAATTGAATTTTTTCTTTAATATTATGATAAAATTCATGGCGAAGAATAATAAATAACAATAAATAGCAAATTGTGCGTAAGTTAATCTTAATTAAATCATAAGCGTCATGCACGCTTATTAGCGAGAAATCTAGCGCGAAATATTTAACGTAATTATTTTCATGGAGTGAGCTTCTGAAAGAGTGGACAGGCGACGCTTAGCGATAAAGTAACGTGTGATGCTCAAAATTTGGCGCAATTTATTTCAGCCGGAAATTTGCCAGAAGTGCGACAGTTAAATTTAGCTTACTTGATTATGATGCGCGGTAAGCAGCGTTAAATATTTATTTCAGTGCTTGCGCGTTTCATAAATAATAGGATGAAATAAATTAGAATAAATTTAGCGCAACGTGCGCAAGTTAATCAAAAAAACATTAGCACAATTCGCGCTTACATAGCACTAGATCTAGCATGAATTAGCCTATTTGACTTCGTAATTTTTAGAGCTAAAGATTTATTATAGCGGTTTATCTTCGTTTCATAAATTATACTATATTAAACTTGATTGCGATTAATTTATCGCATCCCTCAAAAGTTAAGGAAAAATTAATCGTTATTAGCGCCATGCTCGCTTAGATAGCAATATAGATCTAGCGCGAAATATTTGACTTTGTTTTTTTTTTGTTCACTGAGCAGACGGGCGGCACTTAGCGCTAAAATAATGGATGGCCGGATCCGTGATAAGCACTAAAATAACGGACAAGCGTTCGGTACTCGTCCGACAAGTCACCGCAATCGTTTTTCTTGTCGCGCCCATAATAATATTTGATACAATGCGCGTTTATTAGCGCAAACTATTTATTTCAGCGCTTGTGCGTTTCGTAAATTTACGAATTTAGCGCTTCGTTCGCAAGTTAAGTACAAATAAATTGTGAGAGCAATTGACTTGATTGCGATGCGCGTTATGTTTGTATGATATGTAGCGCTAAATATTTATTTTAGCGCTTATATCGCTCTTTTATAATATGATGGAATTAATTGCGCGTCATTTAGATCATCGCGCGAAAGATAATTTCAATTTATTTTTTAGCGCCATGCGCGCTTAATATATAGCGCTAAATCTAAAACGAATATATATATCTAAAACAACTTTCAGCATTCATAAATTTTCTCATAAATAAAATATATCTAAAATAAATCTGGCTGGATATAAAATATATCGCACATATGTAATCTTCGCGTTTACCTTTCGCTTAGTAGCGCTATATATAATTGCGAGCCCGAAGGGCGAAGCTAATAATCGCATACGCAGAAAAAAAAAGCCATGTCACTTTGTCTGTATGTATGTATGTATGTAACGCTCCATAGCTCGGGTGTTTTACGACAGATTTCGGACTTTTTGTTCTTAAAAATTACACAAAAAATATGCGGTGCGACCAGAACAAAAATAATTTCATTTGCTTAATTAGTTCTCCCGTAATTAATGAAAAACTGCTAAAATAACAGCTTAATGACTAGTGACATCTGGCGGTGGCGACTACAACTTTCTTACTTTAGGTTAAAATAAATCACCACCAGATGTCCATAGCATCGCCGTGATGACGCAATCTGTAATGTCCCAACCATGACGCAACAACCAGATTTGCATTTATGTTTTGCAGTTATTTGACTAAAAGATAGTTATTTTTAAATTCAATTATTGAACTTTATGTGTAAAAATTGGAAAATAAGAGTTAAGCAAACTAAACGTAAATAACTTGACGTAAATAACTAAACGCAAGGATATTGAACTGTGACAGAAAAATACCGTTTTAAGACCAAAAAGTCTGTGAAGAAAAGTGTGAATTGTGAATAAGTCCGAATTAACAATAGGCCCTGAATTTGTCATTTAAGACAGTTTTTAACTGGCTTACGACTATCCCTTCGCGGCGAGCTGATAAGCTTGCTTTTCTATCTTAGTCCCTTGTCTATAAAGCGCAAAGGGCTAAAATGGGGAGGAGTTTGTTTGTGTTTCTGTCTGTTTGTTTGTCCGTAGGTGTGAACGCACGCTGTGATTGGTCGAGCTTACCACCGGAGGCAATACGTCATCACATCTATCTTACAAGGATACCGCCGGAGGCTATGTCGCTCTACACTGCGAATTTACCGCCGGAGGTCGTGCGGGATTTCTCTACCCTACAAATTTACCGCCGGAGGCCAAGCGTGAATATCCTATGTCAGGCAATGCGTGAACATCTCTACCCTACAAATTTACCGCCGGAGGCCAATTGAATCTAGCAAAGGTTACACAATTTTAGCAGCTGACGGTGTAATGGCTATGGCTCTGGCTTTAAGATGTCAATTATGGTGGTTCAAGCCCACTCCCGCTTACATCGTTTATCGTGAATAACGGCGTGTCAGGGGATGGATACGTGCAGCCAAGGTGCGGTCCCGACGATATATCGTGATAGAAAATTTTTCACGCAAAAAACACGGCGTTGACGCAAAAAAAAATATATATTTTTTAAATAGTTAAATTTAATCTGAAATAGCATAATGGTTACAGCACTGGCGTGGTAATGAAGAGAATCATGGTTCGATTGATGTGATAGCCTTTTTTTTTATAAGGATAAATTTTTTTTTACGGATGCTTTTGTTAGCCATGACTCAGACAAGTCAAAATTTGGCGAAAAAAAAAATTTTTACACAAAACTAAACAGTAAAATTACAGAATATACATATTGAAAAAAAAACAGCCGGAAGCAATGCGTGAAAAATTCTACACTACTAATTTACCGCCGGAGGCAAAACGTTAATATCCTCTATCCTGCAAATTTACCGCCGGAGTCAATATAACACAACCTCTACCCTGCAAATTTACCGCCGGAGGCCATGTGTGAATATCTACACATTAAAAATTTACCGACTTTTTAAGCAGCGTATCCAAGCTCCAACAATGAAAATGGGAAGAATTTTCAAAAAATGTTTTTTTCAAATCTTGAAGTAAACTTGATAATTGCTTTACGCTAAGGTTTAAGTTTTTTAAAGAAATTCTGAGATAAAAAGAAAAAAAATTCTCAAAATGTGCAACCCTCAACATATGCTCTGCGACTTAAGATAAGGCTGTGTCTGAAATTTTTTATGTCACCCATACCATTAAAACAGAAATTTTTTTAGAAAATTATGAAAGGAAATATAAACGTTTGGACGTTTATGCTGTGAATTGAAAAGGGATAAAATAAATGTATAACAAATATAAGGAGGCAATGTAATAAAAATAAGAAACACTTAAGACATGTCTTTGTCTGAAATTTTTTAATGTCACCCATACCATTAAAACCGAAATTTTTTAGAAAATTATGAAAGGGAATATAAACGTTTGGACGTTTATGCTGTGAATTGAAAAGGGATAAAATAAATGTATAACAAATATAAGGAGGCAATGTAATAAAAATAAGGAAAACTTAAGACATGTCTTTGTCTGAAATTTTTTATGTCACCCATACCATTAAAACAGAATTTTTTTTAAGAAAATTATGAAAGGAAATATAAACGTTTGGACGTTTATGCTGTGAATTGAAAAGGGATAAAATTAATGTATCACAAATATAAGGAGGCAATGTAATAAAAATAAGGAAAACTTAAGACATGTCTTTGTCTGTTACATGAAAAGATTCGGACAAAGGCTTGTCTTAAGTCGGAGAGGACATGTTGTGCGAAGCGAGCACTCTACCTCTGAGTTACAGCCCCTTAACATTTGTTCGTTTGCTTTGAGTGACTTTTAACGATTGCGACACGTATGTGTTTTCAATGGAGAAGAAGATTTAAAGTGAAAAAGAATAAAACTTGAAAGGAAGGTTTTGTAAAGAGTGGGGTACGAACCCACGCCTTCTTCGAAGACCAGAATGCCAAGTAACGGATTCTACAAGATTACCTATTAATCTATTATTTGAATGAGAATCTTAAGTCTGGCGCCTTAACCACTCGGCAATCTTGACATTGTCAACGCAATAACTACTTATATTGCAATGTGGTGTAAACTAGGTGTATTGAGAAGAGCACACAATTGTAACAATGACAGGGCAAAATATCAATAATTAATGGCAATTGTATGCTTTTCTGTTCAATTTTCGAGGATCATGGCAGGTTTAATCGACAGTGCCACAACCGAATGGCCGTCAGAAAATACCGCTGGGACGACAAAAGCCGGTTTCTACCAGTAGAAGAAAAAGAACGATAAGAAAGATTATTCCCTATCGTTTTGAAAGTACTTGTTTGATCACTGGGTATTTACACTTTTCACGAGATATTCGTAAGAATGTTGAATGTGGTTTCATTCTGTTGGCAGACCTAACAAAGGTCTTTATGTCTTTAACCGAAAGTGATTATAGTATGGAGTTGCGGAAGATTGAACTCCGGGCTTTCCGCATGCAAAGCGAACACTCTACCACTGAGTTACAACCCCTTGGCAATCGAGACTACCAGTATTTTTCTGATACTTGCTTTTTACCACTCGATTATTTGCACTACCTTGGAGTTGCGGAGGATTGAACTCCGGTCTTCTCACATGCGAAGCGAGCACTCTACCTCTGAGTTACAACCCCTTAACTTATGCTCGTTTGCTTTGAGTGACTGACTGTTAACGATTGTGACACGTTTGTGTTTTCAATGGAGAAGAAGATTTAAAGTGAAAAAGAATAAAACTTGAAAGGAAGGTTTTGTCAAGAGTGGGGTACGAACCCACGCCTTCTTCGAAGACCAGAATGCCAAGTAACGGATTTCACAAGATTACCTATTAATCTATTATTTGAATTAGTATCTTAAGTCTGGCGCCTTAACCACTCGGCCATCTTGACATTGTTAACGCAATGACTACTTATCGGTTAGGTATATTTATATACGAAGGTCCTTAACAATATAGGGTGTGGGGTATAGGGGGGAAGGGTAGTAGTAGCTAGTAGTGAAATTCAGAGGGTTTAATGTCCATTTAGTTATCCTTTATACGTTTCTTCCCTGAATGACCAATCGTCACCAAATTTTGCACATAATTCTGTCAAAATTTGATACATGTCGTAACGGGGTTTCATTTGTTTTCATTACTGTTTTAAAAATTTAATTTGCGTACTTGTTACCTAGCTGGTTGCCGAATCCTAGGCAGTGAATTCGCTTTTGTTTGCTTAACCTTCCAACTGTCAGTGCAGTGAGTGCTCAGCAGTGTTAACAAAAAGAAAAAAAGTTTGAATCTTCCCTAGCAATTCAAGTTTTGATGATATGATATTGATATTTTGATGATATTTGATTTGATTTTTATTGTTCTTGTTCGATTTCGTCTTTATTGTTCTTATTATTGCCTCTTTTTGTTAACTGTTTTTAATAAATGATGATCTTGATTTTAATAAATTTTTTGATCAAGTAAAATTTCTATTCCCCTTTTTTTTAACAGTTAGTCATCAACTAAGAAGTTGAGGAACATTTTAAAAATGTTTGATCATACAAATTTTGAAGCTCTGGGTCATCTCTCTCTTCTTCCCTTGTCCTCTCCACAGTCATCAAGATCTTTTGGCGGTCGTGAAGAGTTACCACCGATCTTCCACTTCCATTTACCTCCAAAAGTTTTTTAAGTGTAATTTTTCAAAAGTTACAAATGGCTTGATCGAGATTCGAACCCCAAACCATTCGAGTGGCAGCCCGGGTTGCTAACCATTTGACCAACATTGACACAAGACTTAAGGGAAAGCGTGTTCAGGTTGGTGTGTACACCAAACAATGTAACAAAAGACGAAGTAAAGCTATGGTAATATCGCTAGCGACGCTAAAATCGGTATCGATTTTGGAACCGGTCGTAAAACACTTAGGTAATATGCCTGAATTAATATTTTTCAGCGGTGGTTTAATCTAACTGCTATAAGAGCACATCCAATTCTTTATAGTTAATATGTAACTAATAATTTTTCCAATTCCATGTTACTATAGTAATAAATGTTGCTAAAACTTAATCTAAACGACGTGGGGTGGCGGGGCGAAGCCTCCGCCACTCCTAAGTCGCACCACTCATAATATTAACAGATAATTAGTCAATTAGTTATAAAGAATCAATTATGAAAGAGAATAAAGGGAAACAGAATTTTCCAAACGTTATAGTATGTATAAATCTACCATAACCTTTATTTTCTGTCTCTTTAACGTTTAAAAAAATTACCGAAGGATATTACCGAAGGAATCTTGTATTTTTTAAAAATTAGATTTCTTTTCTCTGATATTTCACGAAACGAAATGTCGATAATTGATGCCTATTTTTTCATCGTGTGGCTTTCAGGTCAAGTCAGCTATATCCTTATTATATATTTGGGGGACATAAACATCTTATGGTGATTTTGGCGAAATAAATTTTTTGCCATATTTCAGAAATTGATGTTTCCATAGTGTAGTGGTTATCACATCGGCTGTACACGCTGAAGGTCCTCAGTTCGATCCTGGGTGGAAACAATTTGACAACTTTAATCCAAGTATGGAATTTCATTTCCTTTTGTACTTTCTCGATAATAGCCAATATCTGGACTTGTGTACTGCTATGTAAAATGTGTAATGGAAGAAGAGCGGTAGGAATCTTACACGCTAACTAGCTAGTCTGTACACTTAAAAGGGTGCCACTACCAAGTTTTATTTGTTTGGCTATTCGTCTGGTGTCATCCCAACGAAAAGCAGTCAAAACTGGCGCTTTTTTAACGCAACAATAACCGCTATACGAATATCACTTATGTGTATCTTAGCAGTAAATCCTCATAACCACCGATGTAGTTATCACCATAGTGCGAGCGATAATCCAAGTGCATTTTACCATGACATAATAGATAGTATTGGATTACAACGTTGATTTTTATGAGCCTGGCTAGCTCAGTCGGAACAGCATGAGACTCTTAAGTATTAATTGCAATTGTACACACGACCGGGGTTTTACATTTTTCGCTGAGATAATTCAACCTGGCAGGTTCTTTCTATATTGTGCGCAAATCTGCTAAAGATACAGTAATAATTCTATGGTGTGATTATTGTTTTGTCACTATATATTTGAAATAAATATTTAAATAAATGATACAAAAGTTTCCATATAACCAGGTAAGCGTATATTTGCAGGTAGATTTCTTTTCTCTGATATTTCACGAAACGAAATGTCGATAATTGATGCCTATTTTTTCATCGTGTGGCTTTCAGGTCAAGTCAGCTATATCCTTATTATATATTTGGGGGACATAAACATCTTATGGTGATTTTGGCGAAATAAATTTTTTGCCATATTTCAGAAATTGATGTTTCCATAGTGTAGTGGTTATCACGTCGGCTTTACACGCTGAAGGTCCTCAGTTCGATCCTGGGTGGAAACAATTTGACAACTTTAATCCAAGTATGGAATTTCATTTCCTTTTGTACTTTCTCGATAATAGCCAATATCTGGACTTGTGTACTGCTATGTAAAATGTGTAATGGAAGAAGAGCGGTAGGAATCTTACACGCTAACTAGCTAGTCTGTACACTTAAAAGGGTGCCACTACCAAGTTGTATTTGTTTGGCTATTCGTCTGGTGTCATCCCAACGAAAAGCAGTCAAAACTGGCGCTTTTTTAACGCAACAATAACCGCTATACGAATATCACTTATGTGTATCTTAGCAGTAAATCCTCATAACCACCGATGTAGTTATCACCATAGTGCGAGCGATAATCCAAGTGCATTTTACCATGACATAATAGATAGTATTGGATTACAACGTTGATTTTTATGAGCCTGGCTAGCTCAGTCGGAACAGCATGAGACTCTTAAGTATTAATTGCAATTGTACACACGACCGGGGTTTTACATTTTTCGCTGAGATAATTCAACCTGGAAGGTTCTTTCTATATTGTGCGCAAATCTGCTAAAGATACAGTAATAATTCTATGGTGTGATTATTGTTTTGTCACTATATATTTGAAATAAATATTTAAATAAATGATACAAAAGTTTCCATATAACCAGGTAAGCGTATATTTGCAGGTAGATTTCTTTTCTCTGATATTTCACGAAACGAAATGTCGATAATTGATGCCTATTTTTTCATCGTGTGGCTTTCAGGTCAAGTCAGCTATATCCTTATTATATATTTGGGGGACATAAACATCTTATGGTGATTTTGGCGAAATAAATTTTTTGCCATATTTCAGAAATTGATGTTTCCATAGTGTAGTGGTTATCACGTCGGCTTTACACGCTGAAGGTCCTCAGTTCGATCCTGGGTGGAAACAATTTGACAACTTTAATCCAAGTATGGAATTTCATTTCCTTTTGTACTTTCTCGATAATAGCCAATATCTGGACTTGTGTACTGCTATGTAAAATGTGTAATGGAAGAAGAGCGGTAGGAATCTTACACGCTAACTAGCTAGTCTGTACACTTAAAAGGGTGCCACTACCAAGTTGTATTTGTTTGGCTATTCGTCTGGTGTCATCCCAACGAAAAGCAGTCAAAACTGGCGCTTTTTTAACGCAACAATAACCGCTATACGAATATCACTTATGTGTATCTTAGCAGTAAATCCTCATAACCACCGATGTAGTTATCACCATAGTGCGAGCGATAATCCAAGTGCATTTTACCATGACATAATAGATAGTATTTGATTACAACGTTGATTTTTATGAGCCTGGCTAGCTCAGTCGGAACAGCATAAGACTCTTAAGTATTAATTGCAATTGTACACACGACCGGGGTTTTACATTTTTCGCTGAGATAATTCAACCTGGCAGGTTCTTTCTATATTGTGCGCAAATCTGCTAAAGATACAGTAATAATTCTATGGTGTGATTATTGTTTTGTCACTATATATTTGAAATAAATATTTAAATAAATGATACAAAAGTTTCCATATAACCAGGTAAGCGTATATTTGCAGGTAGATTTCTTTTCTCTGATATTTCACGAAACGAAATGTCGATAATTGATGCCTATTTTATCATCGTGTGGCTTTCAGGTCAAGTCAGCTATATCCTTATTATATATTTGGGGGACATAAACATCTTATGGTGATTTTGGCGAAATAAATTTTTTGCCATCTTTGTGAAACTGACGTTTTAATAGTGTAGTGGTTATCACGTCGGCTTTACACGCTGAAGGTCCTCAGTTCGATCCTGGGTGGAAACAATTTTACAACTTTAATCCGAATATGGAATTTCATTTCCTTTTGTACTTTCTCGATAATAGCCAATATCTGGACTTGTGTACTGCTATGTAAAATGTGTAATGGAAGAAGAGCGGTAGGAATCTTACACGCTAACTAGCTAGTCTATACACTTAAAAGGGTGCCACTACCAAGTTGTATTTGTTTGGCTATCCGTCTGGTGTCATCCCAACGAAAAGCAGTCAAAACTGGCGCTTTTTTAACGCAACAATAACCGCTGAAGTTTTGACTTGATTACTGCAAAATGGTAATGTTACATCACTAGAGATAATTTTAAAACTATGCAGTCTATCATCCTAGCACTCATTACATACAAAGTAAAAAGATAAAATATAGGAATATCACTTATGTGTATGTTAGCAGTAAATCCTAATAACCACCGATGTAGTTTTCACCATAGTGCGAGCGATAATCCAAGTGCATTTTACCATGACATATTAGATAGTATTGGATTACAACGTTGATTTGTATGAGCCTGGCTAGCTCAGTCGGAACAGCATGAGACTCTTAAGTATTAATTGCAATTGTACACACGACCGGGGTTTTACATTTTTCGCTGAGTTAATCGTACCTGGCAGGTTCTTTCTATATTGTGCGCAAATCTGCTACTGATACAGTGATAATTCTATGGTGTGATTATTGTTTTGTCACTATATGTTTGATGTAAATCTTTAAATAAATGATACAAAAGTTTCCATATAAACAGGTAAGCATGCAGAAAACCGCAAGTTATTTCATTTTAAAACATCTCAATGATGAACACCCGTTCTATAAGGGGGCACCCAGGTTTGAACTGGGGACATTTCGATCTGCAGTCGAATGCTCTACCACTGAGCTATACCCCCATAAATGTTTGTATGAGTTTACCTTCGACATTCTGGAGGATGCGCAAACAAAGAATCATTTGGTTAATAATTGAGTTTCTATTGAACAGGAGGCCACGTCAGATATATCAGTTATTTAAGTGAAGAAACTGTGTGTTATTAAATAATACTTCTTGAACAGCTTTAACGCAGATCAGTTTCCATAAGCTGATGAGAATTTCTTTCAAACTTTCAAAAGTCAGGCTGATATGTAGAAATATTTTTAGTGAGCTGATTTTCAAATTCAATAAACACAACAATGAAACAATTTAACTGAATAAACCCAATAATAGTTCATTCCCTGTATTAGATTCAACTTAATAGGGGGCATCCGTGGTTGAACCGGGGACATTTCGATCTGCAGTCGAATGCTCTTCCACTGAGCTATACCCCCGATATTTTTACATTTTACCGCGTATTTGTATTATTCCCCTATTTTAATTAAGAGTAACTGACTCTGAAATATCGATTTATCCCTGAGGTATATTAATATACGAAGGTCCTTAACAATATAGGGTGTGGGGTATAGGGGGTAGGGTAGTAGTAGCTAGTAGTGAATTTCAGAGGGTTTAATGTCCATTTAGTTATCCTTTATACGTTTCTTCCCTGAATGACCAATCGTCACCAAATTTTGTACGTGATTCTGTCAAAATTTGATACATGTCACACATTTGTACATGATGATCTTGGTTTTAATAAATTTTTTGATCAAGTAAAATTTCTATTCCCCTTTTTTTTAACAGTTAGTCATCAACCAAGAAGTTGAGGAACATTTTAAAAATGTTTGATCATACTCATTTTAAAGCTCTGGGTCATCTCTCTCTTCTTCCCTTGTCCTCTCCACAGTCATCAAGATCTTTTAGCGGTCGTGAAGAGTTACCACCGATCTTCCACTTCCATTTACCTCCGAAAGTTTTTTAATAAGCAATCCACCACTCAACCGCACCAAATCCATGGACCCCACTTTTTTCCCCATTCCGCTATGGGACCAAGAAATCTGAAATAATTCAGGCATATCCAGTTTTTTAGTTCGGATTCACCTGTTTTTGCAGAATTTAAATATTCCCTGCCGTTCGAGAGATATTTAATGTTAAAGTTTGAGTTTTTTCAAATTTTAACAATTTTAGGGGGTTTTTGGCATCGCTTTTTGGGTAAATGCTAACCTTTAAAAAAGAAACAAATTCAACCAAAAGTTTGCTTGGCCATCCCTTAATACCAATCCAAAAGAAATTTACATTCCGAATTAGATTGACCGAGTTATTCCCAATCTAGTAAAGTGTAATTTTGACCAGTTTCCCACCCAGCCTAGTCGCCATTTTTTATTACTCTCCCTCGCGTTCCTAGCGTCCATAGCGGAATGGGAAAAAAAGTGGGGTCCATGGATTTGGTGCGGTTGAGTGTTGGATTGCTTGTTGAGTGTAATTTTTCAAAAGTTACACATTTAAATTTCCTAAATGGCTTGATCGAGATTCGAACCCTGAAGCATACGAGTGGCAGCCCGGGTTGCTAACCCTGAGACCAACATTGACATAAGATTTAAGGGAAAACGTGGTCAGGTTGGTGTGTACACCAAACAATGTAACGAAAGACGAAGTAAAGCTATGGTAATATCGCTAGCGACGCTACCATCGGTATCGATTTTGGAACCGGTCGTAAAACACTTAGGTTATATGCCTGAATTAAGATTTTTTCAGCGGTGGTTTAATCTAACTGCTATAAGAGCACATCCATTTCTTTATAGTTAATATGGAACTAATAATTTTTCCAATTCCATGTTACTATAGTAATAAATGTTGCTAAAACTTAATCTAAACATGAAGTGCGACGTGGGGTGGCGGGCAAAAGCCTCCGCCACACCTAAGTCGCACCACTCATAATATTAACAGATTATTAGTCAATTAGTTATAAAGAATCAATTATGAAAGAGAATAAAGGGAAACAGAATTTTCCAAACGTTAAAGTATGTATTAATCTACCATAACCTTTATTTTCTGTCTCTTTAACGTTTAAAAAAATTACCGAAGGATATTACCGAAGGAATCTTGTATTGCAATGTGGCGTAAACTAGGTGTATTGAGAAGAGCACACAATTGTAACAATGACAGGGAAAAATATCAATAATTAATGGCAATTATATGCTTTTCTGTTCAATTTTAGAGGATCATTGCAGGTTTAATCGACAGTGCCACAACCGAATGGCCGTCAGAAAATACCGCTGGCACGACAAAAGCCGATTTCTACCAGTAGAAGAAAAAGAACGATAAGAAAGATTATGCCCTATCGTTTTGCAAGGTACTTGTTTGATCACTGGGTATTTACACTTTTCACGAGATATTCGTAGGAATTTGGAATGTAGTTTCATTCTGTTGGCAGACCTGACAATGGTCCTTTTATCAAAATGAAAGTGATTATAGTATGGAGTTGCGGATGATTGAACTCCAAGCTTTTCGCATGCAAAGCGATCACTCTACCACTGAGTTACAACCCCTTGACAATCGAGACTACCAGTATGTTCCTGATACTTGCTTTTTAACACTCGATTATTTGCAAAAGCTTGGAGTTGCGGAGGATTGATCTCCAGTCTTCTCACATGCGAAGCCAACATGTCCTCTCCGACTTAAGACAAGGCTTTGTCTGAAACTTTTCATGTAACAGACAAAGACATGTCTTAAGTTTTCCTTATTTTTATTACATTGCCTCCTTATATTTGTTATACATTTATTTTATCCCTTTTCAATTCACAGTATAAACGTCCAAACGTTTATATTCCCTTTCATAATTTTATAAAAAAAATTCTGTTTTAATGGTATGGGTGACATAAAAAATTTCAGACAAAGACATGTCTTAAGTTTTCCTTATTTTTATTACATTGCCTCCTTATATTTGTTATACATTTATTTTATCCCTTTTCAATTCACAGCATAAACGTCTAAACGTTTATATTCCCTTTCATAATTTTATAAAAAAAATTCTGTTTTAATGGTATGGGTGACATAAACAAATTCAGACAAAGCCATGTCTTAAGTTTTTCTTATTTTTATTACACTGCCTCCTTATATTTGTTATACATTTATTTTTTCTCTTTTCAATTCACAGCATAAACGTCCAAATGTTATATTCCCTTTCATAATTTTATAAAAAAATTTCTGTTTCAATGGTATGGGTTACATAAAAAATTTCAGACACAGCCTTATCTTAAGTCGCAGAGCATGTTGAGGGTTGCACATTTTGAGAATTTTTTTTTCTTTTTATCTTAGCATTTCTTTAAAAAACTTAAACCTTAGCGTAAAGCAATTATCAAGTTTACTTCAAGATTTGAAAAAAACATTTTTTGAAAATTCTTCCCATTTTCATTGTTGGAGCTTGGATACGCTGCTTAAAAAGTCGGTAAATTTTTAATGTGTAGATATTCACAAATGGCCTCCGGCGGTAAAATTTGCAGGGTAGAGGTTTTGTTATATTGACTCCGGCGGTAAATTTGCAGGATAGAGGATATTAACGCTTTGCCTCCGGCGGTAAATTAGTAGTGTAGAATTTTTCACGCATTGCTTCCGGCTGTTTTTTTTTTCAATATGTATATTCTTTAATTTTACTGTTTAGTTTTGTGTAAAATTTTTTTTTTTCGCGAAATTTTGACTTGTCTGAGTCATGGCTAACAAAAGCATCCGTAAAAAAAAATTTATCCTTATAAAAAGTAAGACCATAACTGAAATTGAACCATCAAACTCTTTAATACTAAGCCGGTGCTATAACCATTATGCTATTACAGATTACATATATTATCATTTAAAAAATATATATATTGTTTTGCGTCAACGCCGTGTTTTTTACGTGAAAAATTTTCTATTACGATATATCGTCGGTACCACATCTTGGCTGCGCTTACCCATCCCCTGAAACGCCGTTATTCACGATAATTGATGTAGGCGGGAGTGGGCTTGAACCACCATACTTGACATCTTAAAACCAGAGCCATAGCCACCACACCGTCAGCTGCTGTGAATGTGTAACCTTTGCTAGATTCAATTGGCCTCCGGCGGTAAATTTGTAGGGTAGAGATGTTCAAGCATTGCCTGACATAAGATATTCACGCACGATTGAATTAAACGGACGCGACAACGAATACGATTGCGGTCGCGGGGCAGACGAGTAGCGCACGATCGTTCATTATTTTAGTGCTTATTGCGGGTCCGTCCGTTATTTTAGCGCTAAGCGAAATCCGTCATCTGTTTTAAGCGGCTCGCACAGCAATAAACAGTTTCGTTGAATATTTTGTGCTAGATCTAGCACAAATCTAAGCGTGCGTGGCGATAATGATTGCATTTTGTTTAACTTTTGTGAATTGCGCTAAACGTAGCGCAATTAAGTTCATTGATAGCATTTACGAAACGAGGAGAACCAGCTAAAATAAATATTTTCAGCGAAAAATCGATAAGTCAAATATTTCGTGCTAGATCTAGCGCTATGTAAGCGCGCTTGTCGAAAATGATTTAATTGAGATTAACGCACGCGCGATGCGCTAAATTCTGTGCAATACATTTCACATATAATTTACGAAACGCTTAGCGCCACTTAACGCACATCGCATTTAAGTAAAATGAACGGGCGCACTTCTCGTAAATTTTGGCTTGAAATTAATGGCGCTAAATTTTGCGCATCTTGCAGACTCATACACATAGGCTAAAAGAGCGCCTGTAATTTGATCTATTGGCCTGTATAGAAATGTACAGTCACGCGCATGTCTATTTTTAGCGATTATTGCGGGCCGGTTCGCCATTTTAGCGCTTGCGCTAATTTTTTTCTTCTTAATAACTTACGCGCGATTAAACAAATTTTGTGCGCTACTTAACGCGCATCACACTAAACGAGCTCTCTCATCAATTTTCATATGAAATTTATCCCGCTAATATTTTAACCATAAAATTCACTTGCTGGCGACGACACGTACACAGATTAGTCCGATTATGGGTTTCACGACGGTCGATCTGTCCCGGTTGATCGGCTACCCGTCGTTGACGGCTTTTCTTTACGGCCGAGAGACCTCGCTACTCAATAAATAAAACAAATTATAATTTAAAACCAAAATTTGCGAGAAGCGCGCTTGTTGAATTTACTTAAATGCGATGTGCGTTAGCCTTAAGTAGCGCAGAATATTTAATTTAGCGCTTGCGCGTTTCGCTAATAAAATAATGAAAATAACCGCGCTAAATTTTGCTTATCGTGCACAAGTTTATCACAAGTAAATGACAAGCGCAATGCGAGCTTACATCGCGCAAGATCCAGTCTAGATCTAGCGCGAAATATTTGACTAATCTATATTTCGCGCTAAATATTTTTTTACCTGGATATCCGGGTTTCGTAAATTATATAATGAACTTGATAGCGCTACGTCTAGCGCATCCCGCAAAAGTTAAGCACAAATAAATCATTAGCGCCATGAGCGCTAAGAAAGATAGCCCTAATTCTTGCTCGAAATAATTGACTTCGTTATTTTTCGTGCAGTGAGCCGCCAAGAACGGGATGGGCGACGATTACGCTTAAATAACGGACGGGTGCGTGTGCTACTCGTCTGACCGCTGTCGCCACAATCGTTTTCCTTGTCTCACCTGTTTAATAAATTTTAGTGCGATACGCGTTAGGTAGCGCAATAACGTATTTATTTAATCGCTTTCGCGTTTCGTAATAAATCTGACGAAATGGATTTTCGATAAAGTATAGCGCATCCGGCATCGCGTGCTATAGTGAAGCACAAGTAAATTATTAGAAGCCTACTACGCGTTTAAAAGTGTATGCTGTTATTTCCGCTTTGCCAGCAGCCTGAAATAGCGGACAGGCGACATAGCGCTAGATCTAGCACGAATTATTTGACTTTTTTAGCGCTAATGTCCGTTTCTGAGCGAAGAATCACCTGTCTATACTGTTTTAGGCGGCTCACTCCGCGCAAATAATTAATTCAAAAATATCGTGCTAGATCTAGCTCATAAGCGCACATTGCACTAATGATCTGGATAACTTGCTTGTGATAAGCTAAATAGCGCACGATAAATATCATCATAAAATTTAAGAAACGAGCAAGTGCTAAAAATAATATTTTACCCTTAAATTCCGTGCTGGCCAGACTAGTGAGACTACCGCTTGCTTGCAACGACACACATGTGGTTCATGTAGTCGCAAAGGGGCAGTACTGCAATCCCGGAATAAAACGGCGAAATATTACCGCAATAAATTTCAGCCCAAACTTTGCGGGATGTGCTTCCGTTGTATTTACTTTAATTCGATGCGCGTTAAGTAGCTATATGAATTAATTTTTTTAATAGAATTGAATTTTTTCTTTAATATTATGATAAAATTCATGGCGAAGAATAATAAATAACAATAAATAGCAAATTGTGCGTAAGTTAATCTTAATTAAATCATAAGCGTCATGCACGCTTATTAGCGAGAAATCTAGCGCGAAATATTTAACGTAATTATTTTCATGGAGTGAGCTTCTGAAAGAGTTGACAGGCGACGCTTAGCGATAAAGTAACGTGTGATGCTCAAAATTTGGCGCAATTTATTTCAGCCGGAAATTTGCCAGAAGTGCGACAGTTAAATTTAGCTTACTTGATTATGATGCGCGGTAAGCAGCGTTAAATATTTATTTCAGTGCTTGCGCGTTTCATAAATAATAGGATGAAATAAATTAGAATAAATTTAGCGCAACGTGCGCAAGTTAATCAAAAAAACATTAGCACAATTCGCGCTTACATAGCACTAGATCTAGCATGAATTAGCCTATTTGACTTCGTAATTTTTAGAGCTAAAGATTTATTATAGCGGTTTATCTTCGTTTCATAAATTATACTATATTAAACTTGATTGCGATTAATTTATCGCATCCCTCAAAAGTTAAGGAAAAATTAATCGTTATTAGCGCCATGCTCGCTTAGATAGCAATATAGATCTAGCGCGAAATATTTGACTTTGTTTTTTTTTGTTCACTGAGCAGACGGGCGGCACTTAGCGCTAAAATAATGGATGGCCGGATCCGTGATAAGCACTAAAATAACGGACAAGCGTTCGGTACTCGTCCGACAAGTCACCGCAATCGTTTTTCTTGTCGCGCCCATAATAATATTTGCTACAATGCGCGTTTATTAGCGCAAACTATTTATTTCAGCGCTTGTGCGTTTCGTAAATTTACGAATTTAGCGCTTCGTTCGCAAGTTAAGTACAAATAAATTATGAGAGCAATTGACTTGATTGCGATGCGCGTTATGTTTGTATGATATGTAGCGCTAAATATTTATTTTAGCGCTTATATCGCTCTTTTATAATATGATGGAATTAATTGCGCGTCATTTAGATCATCGCGCGAAAGATAATTTCAATTTATTTTTTAGCGCCATGCGCGCTTAATATATAGCGCTAAATCTAAAACGAATATATATATCTAAAACAACTTTCAGCATTCATAAATTTTCTCATAAATAAAATATATCTAAAATAAATCTGGCTGGATATAAAATATATCGCACATATGTAATCTTCGCGTTTACCTTTCGCTTAGTAGCGCTATATATAATAGTCCCTTGTCTATAAAGCGCAAAGGGCTAAAATGGGGAGGAGTTTGTTTGTGTTTCTGTCTGTTTGTTTGTCCGTAGGTGTGAACGCACGCTGTGATTGGTCGAGCTTACCACCGGAGGCAATACGTCATCACATCTATCTTACAAGGATACCGCCGGAGGCTATGTCGCTCTACACTGCGAATTTACCGCCGGAGGTCGTGCGGGATTTCTCTACCCTACAAATTTACCGCCGGAGGCCAAGCGTGAATATCCTATGTCAGGCAATGCGTGAACATCTCTACCCTACAAATTTACCGCCGGAGGCCAATTGAATCTAGCAAAGGTTACACAATTTTAGCAGCTGACGGTGTAATGGCTATGGCTCTGGCTTTAAGATGTCAAGTATGGTGGTTCAAGCCCACTCCCGTTTACATCGTTTATCGTGAATAACGGCGTGTCAGGGGATGGATACGTGCAGCCAAGGTGCGGTCCCGACGATATATCGTGATAGAAAATTTTTCACGCAAAAAACACGGCGTTGACGCAAAAAAATATATATATTTTTTAAATAGTTAAATTTAATCTGAAATAGCATAATGGTTACAGCACTGGCGTGATAATGAAAAGATTCATGGTTCGATTGATGTGATAGCCTTTTTTTTTATAAGGATAAATTTTTTTTTACGGATGCTTTTGTTAGCCATGACTCAGACAAGTCAAAATTTGGCGAAAAAAAAAATTTTTACACAAAACTAAACAGTAAAATTACAGAATATACATATTGAAAAAAAAACAGCCGGAAGCAATGCGTGAAAAATTCTACACTACTAATTTACCGCCGGAGGCAAAACGTTAATATCCTCTATCCTGCAAATTTACCGCCGGAGTCAATATAACACAACCTCTACCCTGCAAATTTACCGCCGGAGGCCATGTGTGAATATCTACACATTAAAAATTTACCGACTTTTTAAGCAGCATATCCAAGCTCCAACAATGAAAATGGGAAGAATTTTCAAAAAATGTTTTTTTCAAATCTTGAAGTAAACTTGATAATTGCTTTACGCTAAGGTTTAAGTTTTTTAAAGAAATGCTGAGATAAAAAGAAAAAAAATTCTCAAAATGTGCAACCCTCAACATATGCTCTGCGACTTAAGATAAGGCTGTGTCTGAAATTTTTTATGTCACCCATACCATTAAAACAGAAATTTTTTTAGAAAATTATGAAAGGAAATATAAACGTTTGGACGTTTATGCTGTGAATTGAAAAGGGATAAAATAAATGTATAACAAATATAAGGAGGCAATGTAATAAAAATAAGAAACACTTAAGACATGTCTTTGTCTGAAATTTTTTAATGTCACCCATACCATTAAAACCGAAATTTTTTAGAAAATTATGAAAGGGAATATAAACGTTTGGACGTTTATGCTGTGAATTGAAAAGGGATAAAATAAATGTATAACAAATATAAGGAGGCAATGTAATAAAAATAAGGAAAACTTAAGACATGTCTTTGTCTGAAATTTTTTATGTCACCCATACCATTAAAACAGAATTTTTTTTAAGAAAATTATGAAAGGAAATATAAACGTTTGGACGTTTATGCTGTGAATTGAAAAGGGATAAAATTAATGTATCACAAATATAAGGAGGCAATGTAATAAAAATAAGGAAAACTTAAGACATGTCTTTGTCTGTTACATGAAAAGATTCGGACAAAGGCTTGTCTTAAGTCGGAGAGGACATGTTGTGCGAAGCGAGCACTCTACCTCTGAGTTACAGCCCCTTAACATTTGTTCGTTTGCTTTGAGTGACTTTTAACGATTGCGACACGTATGTGTTTTCAATGGAGAAGAAGATTTAAAGTGAAAAAGAATAAAACTTGAAAGGAAGGTTTTGTAAAGAGTGGGGTACGAACCCACGCCTTCTTCGAAGACCAGAATGCCAAGTAACGGATTCTACAAGATTACCTATTAATCTATTATTTGAATGAGAATCTTAAGTCTGGCGCCTTAACCACTCGGCAATCTTGACATTGTCAACGCAATAACTACTTATATTGCAATGTGGTGTAAACTAGGTGTATTGAGAAGAGCACACAATTGTAACAATGACAGGGCAAAATATCAATAATTAATGGCAATTGTATGCTTTTCTGTTCAATTTTCGAAGATCATTGCAGGTTTAATCGAAAGTGCCACAACCGAATGGCCGTCAGAAAATACCGCTGGGACGACAAAAGCCGGTTTCTACCAGTAGAAGAAAAAGAACGATAAGAAAGATTATTCTCTATCGTTTTGAAAGTACTTGTTTGATCACTGGGTATTTACACTTTTCACGAGATATTCGTAAGAATGTTGAATGTGGTTTCATTCTGTTGGCAGACCTAACAAAGGTCTTTATGTTTTTAACCGAAAGTGATTATAGTATGGAGTTGCGGAAGATTGAACTCCGGGCTTTCCGCATGCAAAGCGAACACTCTACCACTGAGTTACAACCCCTTGACAATTGAGACTACCAGTATGTTCCTGATACTTGCTTTTTACCACTCGATTATTTGCACTACCTTGGAGTTGCGGAGGATTGAACTCCGGTATTCTCATATGCGAAGCGAGCACTCTACTTCTGAATTACAACCCCTTAACTTATGCTCGTTTGCTTTAAGTGACTGTTAACGATTGCGACACGTACGTGTTTTCAATGGAGAAGAAGATTTAAAGTGAAAAAGAATAAAACTTTAAAGGAAGGTTTTGTCAAGAGTGGGGTTCGAACCCACGCCTTCTTCGAAGACCAGAATGCCAAGTAACGGATATCACAAGATTACCTATTAATCTATTATTTGAATTAGAATCTTAATTCTGGCTCTTTAACCACTCGGCCATCTTGACATTGTTATCGCAATGGCTACTTTTATTGCAATGTGGCGTAAAATAGGTGTATTGAGAAGAGCACACAATTGTAACAATGACAGGGAAAAATATCAATAATTAATGGCAATTGTATGCTTTTCTGTTCAATTTTCGAGGATCATGGCAGGTTTAATCGACAGTGCCACAACCGAATGGCCGTCAGAAAATACCGCTGGGACGAAAAAAGCCGGTTTCTACCAGTAGAAGAAAAATAACGATAAGAAAGATTATGCCCTATCGTTTTGCAAGTACTTGTTTGTTCACTGGGTATTTACACTTTTCACGAGATATTCGTTAGAATGTGGAATGTAGTTTCATTCTGTTGGCAGACCTAACAATGGTCTTTTTTTTCAAAATTAAAGTGATTATAGTATGGAGTTGCGGAGGATCGAACTCCGGGCTTTTCGCATGCAAAGCGAACACTCTACCACTGAGTTACAACCCCTTGGCAATCGAGACTACCAGTATTTTTCTGATACTTGCTTTTTACCACTCGATTATTTGCACTACCTTGGAGTTGCGGAGGATTGAACTCCGGTCTTCTCACATGCGAAGCGAGCACTCTACCTCTGAGTTACAACCCCTTAACTTATGCTCGTTTGCTTTGAGTGACTGTCAGGGTTGTTAATATCGCTAAAAATAAGTATTTCCGATTGCGATAGCGATACTTGCGTTTTTTTTTATTGCCGACTATCGAACGATGAAGTTTCAGAAAAGTATCGGTGCGATAATCGCCGATAGTCGCCGATACTTTTTACAACGTTGCAAAATTTAAAAAAAAATTTCTTAAATATTTTTCTGCATATTTTTTTCAAAAGCAGAAAAACTATATTAACAATATCCCTTGTTTTCCATCTCGGCCGTTATATTTTAAAAAAACTTGGATGGGCGAATACACCACTGTATTGCTCATCCATTTTCAGCTGTAACTTAATGCTACTTTTAAGCAGTCTGCGATTTAAAAAAAACTATCGCTATCGCGTCATCGGCGATGAAAACGCGATTATCGATCGATACTGATTTTGAAACCTATCGCGCGATAATCGCTTGAACAAAAAATTTTATCCCCGATGACGATTTCATCGTTCATCGCGGCGATATTAACAACCCTGGTGACTGTTAACGATTGTGACACGTTTGTGTTTTCAATGGAGAAGAAGATTTAAAGTGAAAAAGAATAAAACTTGAAAGGAAGGTTTTGTCAAGAGTGGGGTACGAACCCACGCCTTCTTCGAAGACCAGAATGCCAAGTAACGGATTTCACAAGATTACCTATTAATCTATTATTTGAATTAGTATCTTAAGTCTGGCGCCTTAACCACTCGGCCATCTTGACATTGTTAACGCAATGACTACTTATCGGTTAGGTATATTTATATACGAAGGTCCTTAACAATATAGGGTGTGGGGTATAGGGGGGAAGGGTAGTAGTAGCTAGTAGTGAAATTCAGAGGGTTTAATGTCCATTTAGTTATCCTTTATACGTTTCTTCCCTGAATGACCAATCGTCACCAAATTTTGCACATAATTCTGTCAAAATTTGATACATGTCGTAACGGGGTTTCATTTGTTTTCGTTACTGTTTTAAAAATTTAATTTGCGTACTTGTTACCTAGCTGGTTGCCTAATCCTAGGCAGTGAATTCGCTTTTGTTTGCTTAACCTTCCAACTGTCAGTGCAGTGAGTGCTCAGCAGTGTTAACAAAAAGAAAAAAAGTTTGAATCTTCCCTAGCAATTCAAGTTTTGATGATATGATATTGATATTTTGATGATATTTGATTTGATTTTTATTGTTCTTGTTCGATTTCGTCTTTATTGTTCTTATTATTGCCTCTTTTTGTTAACTGTTTTTAATAAATGATGATCTTGATTTTAATAAATTTTTTGATCAAGTAAAATTTCTATTCCCCTTTTTTTTAACAGTTAGTCATCAACTAAGAAGTTGAGGAACATTTTAAAAATGTTTGATCATACAAATTTTGAAGCTCTGGGTCATCTCTCTCTTCTTCCCTTGTCCTCTCCACAGTCATCAAGATCTTTTGGCGGTCGTGAAGAGTTACCACCGATCTTCCACTTCCATTTACCTCCAAAAGTTTTTTAAGTGTAATTTTTCAAAAGTTACAAATGGCTTGATCGAGATTCGAACCCCAAACCATTCGAGTGGCAGCCCGGGTTGCTAACCATTTGACCAACATTGACACAAGATTTAAGGGAAAGCGTGGTCAGGTTGGTGTGTACACCAAACAATGTAACGAAAGACGAAGTAAAGCTATGGAAATATCGCTAGCGACGCTACCATCGGTATCGATTTTGGAACTGGTCGTAAAACACTTAGGTAATATGCCTGAATTAATATTTTTCAGCGGTGGTTTAATCTAACTGCTATAAGAGCACATCCAATTCTTTATAGTTAATATGTAACTAATAATTTTTCCAATTCCATGTTACTATAGTAATAAATGTTGCTAAAACTTAATCTAAACGACGTGGGGTGGCGGGGCGAAGCCTCCGCCACTCCTAAGTCGCACCACTCATAATATTAACAGATAATTAGTCAATTAGTTATAAAGAATCAATTATGAAAGAGAATAAAGGGAAAGAGAATTTTCCAAACGTTATAGTATGTATAAATCTACCATAACCTTTATTTTCTGTCTCTTTAACGTTTAAAAAAATTACCGAAGGATATTACCGAAGGAATCTTGTATTTTTTAAAAATTAGATTTCTTTTCTCTGATATTTCACGAAACGAAATGTCGATAATTGATGCCTATTTTTTCATCGTGTGGCTTTCAGGTCAAGTCAGCTATATCCTTATTATATATTTGGGGGACATAAACATCTTATGGTGATTTTTTGCGAAATAAATTTTTTGCTATATTTCAGAAATTGATGTTTCCATAGTGTAGTGGTTATCACATCGGCTGTACACGCTGAAGGTCCTCAGTTCGATCCTGGGTGGAAACAATTTGACAACTTTAATCCAAGTATGGAATTTCATTTCCTTTTGTACTTTCTCGATAATAGCCAATATCTGGACTTGTGTACTGCTATGTAAAATGTGTAATGGAAGAAGAGCGGTAGGAATCTTACACGCTAACTAGCTAGTCTGTACACTTAAAAGGGTGCCACTACCAAGTTGTATTTGTTTGGCTATTCGTCTGGTGTCATCCCAACGAAAAGCAGTCAAAACTGGCGCTTTTTTAACGCAACAATAACCGCTATACGAATATCACTTATGTGTATCTTAGCAGTAAATCCTCATAACCACCGATGTAGTTATCACCATAGTGCGAGCGATAATCCAAGTGCATTTTACCATGACATAATAGATAGTATTGGATTACAACGTTGATTTTTATGAGCCTGGCTAGCTCAGTCGGAACAGCATGAGACTCTTAAGTATTAATTGCAATTGTACACACGACCGGGGTTTTACATTTTTCGCTGAGATAATTCAACCTGGCAGGTTCTTTCTATATTGTGCGCAAATCTGCTAAAGATACAGTAATAATTCTATGGTGTGATTATTGTTTTGTCACTATATATTTGAAATAAATATTTAAATAAATGATACAAAAGTTTCCATATAACCAGGTAAGCGTATATTTGCAGGTAGATTTCTTTTCTCTGATATTTCACGAAACGAAATGTCGATAATTGATGCCTATTTTTTCATCGTGTGGCTTTCAGGTCAAGTCAGCTATATCCTTATTATATATTTGGGGGACATAAACATGTTATGGTGATTTTGGCGAAATAAATTTTTTGCCATCTTTGTGAAACTGACGTTTCAAAAGTGTAGTGGTTATCACGTCGGCTTTACACGCTGAAGGTCCTCAGTTCGATCCTGGGTGGAAACAATTTTACAACTTTAATCCGAATATGGAATTTCATTTCCTTTTGTACTTTCTCGATAATAGCCAATATCTGGACGTGTGTACTGCTATGTAAAATGTGTAATGGAAGAAGAGCGGTAGGAATCTTACACGCTAACTAGCTAGTCTGTACACTTAAAAGGGTGCCACTACCAAGTTGTATTTGTTTGGCTATTCGTCTGGTGTCATCCCAACGAAAAGCAGTCAAAACTGGCGCTTTTTTAACGCAACAATAACCGCTATACGAATATCACTTATGTGTATCTTAGCAGTAAATCCTCATAACCACCGATGTAGTTATCACCATAGTGCGAGCGATAATCCAAGTGCATTTTACCATGACATAATAGATAGTATTGGATTACAACGTTGATTTTTATGAGCCTGGCTAGCTCAGTCGGAACAGCATGAGACTCTTAAGTATTAATTGCAATTGTACACACGACCGGGGTTTTACATTTTTCGCTGAGATAATTCAACCTGGCAGGTTCTTTCTATATTGTGCGCAAATCTGCTAAAGATACAGTAATAATTCTATGGTGTGATTATTGTTTTGTCACTATATATTTGAAATAAATATTTAAATAAATGATACAAAAGTTTCCATATAACCAGGTAAGCGTATATTTGCAGGTAGATTTCTTTTCTCTGATATTTCACGAAACGAAATGTCGATAATTGATGCCTATTTTTTCATCGTGTGGCTTTCAGGTCAAGTCAGCTATATCCTTATTATATATTTGGGGGACATAAACATGTTATGGTGATTTTGGCGAAATAAATTTTTTGCCATCTTTGTGAAACTGACGTTTCAAAAGTGTAGTGGTTATCACGTCGGCTTTACACGCTGAAGGTCCTCAGTTCGATCCTGGGTGGAAACAATTTTACAACTTTAATCCGAATATGGAATTTCATTTCCTTTTGTACTTTCTCGATAATAGCCAATATCTGGACGTGTGTACTGCTATGTAAAATGTGTAATGGAAGAAGAGCGGTAGGAATCTTACACGCTAACTAGCTAGTCTGTACACTTAAAAGGATGCCACAACCAAGTTGTATTTGTTTGGCTATCCGTCTGGTGTCATCCCAACGAAAAGCAGTCAAAACTGGCGCTTTTTTAACGCAACAATAACCGCTGAAGGTTTGACTTGATTACTGCAAAATGGTAATGTTACATCACTAGAGATAATTTTAAAACTATGCAGTCTATCATCCTAGCACTCATTACATACAAAGTAAAAAGATAAAATATAGGAATATCACTTATGTGTATGTTAGCAGTAAATCCTAATAACCACCGATGTAGTTTTCACCATAGTGCGAGCGATAATCCAAGTGCATTTTACCATGACATATTAGATAGTATTGGATTACAACGTTTATTTGTATGAGCCTGGCTAGCTCAGTCGGAACAGCATGAGACTCTTAAGTATTAATTGCAATTGTACACACGACCGGGGTTTTACATTTTTCGCTGAGATAATCGTACCTGGCAGGTTCTTTCTATATTGTGCGCAAATCTGCTACTGATACAGTGATAATTCTATGGTGTGATTATTGTTTTGTCACTATATGTTTGATGTAAATCTTTAAATAAATGATACAAAAGTTTCCATATAAACAGGTAAGCATGCAGAAAACCGCAAGTTATTTCATTTTAAAACATCTCAATGATGAACATCCGTTCTATAAGGGGGCACCCAGGTTTGAACTGGGGACATTTCGATCTGCAGTCGTATGCTCTACCACTGAGCTATACCCCCATAAATGTTTGTATGAGTTTACCTTCGACATTCTGGATTATAAGGTATTAATTTTGCGAAAAAAACCTTATCTTTTAATTTTTGTTTCACACAGGATGCGCAAACAAAGAATCATTTGGTTAATAATTGAGTTTCTATTGAACAGGAAGCCACGTCAGATATTTCAGTTATTTGAGTGAAGAAACTGTGTGTTATTAAATAATACTTCTTGAACAGCTTTAACGCAGATCAGTTTCCATAAGCTGATGAGAATTTCTTTCAAACTTTCAAAAGTCAGGCTGATATGTAGAAATATTTTTAGTGAGCTGATTTTCAAATTCAATAAACACAACAAGGAAACAATTTAACTGAATAAACCCAATAATAGTTCATTCCCTGTATTAGATTCAACTTAATAGGGGGCATCCGGAGTTGAACCGGGGACATTTCGATCTGCAGTCGAATGCTCTTCCACTGAGCTATACCCCCGACATTTTTACATTTTACCGCGTATTTGTATTATTCCTCCATTTTAATTAAGAGTTTCTGACTCTGAAATATCGATTGATATTTTTTTTAAATTAGATTTCTTTTCTCTGATATTTCCCGAAACGAAATGTCGATAATTGATGCCTATTTTATCATCGTTTGGCTTTCAGGTCAAGTCAGCTATATCCTTATTATATATTTGGGGGACATAAACATGTTATGGTGATTTTGGCGAAATAAATTTTTTGCCATCTTTGTGAAACTGACGTTTTAATAGTGTAGTGGTTATCACGTCGGCTTTACACGCTGAAGGTCCTCAGTTCGATCCTGGGTGGAAACAATTTTACAACTTTAATCCGAATATGGAATTTCATTTCCTTTTGTACTTTCTCGATAATAGCCAATATCTGGACTTGTGTACTGCTATGTAAAATGTGTAATGGAAGAAGAGCGGTAGGAATCTTACACGCTAACTAGCTAGTCTATACACTTAAAAGGGTGCCACTACCAAGTTGTATTTGTTTGGCTATCCGTCTGGTGTCATCCCAACGAAAAGCAGTCAAAACTGGCGCTTTTTTAACGCAACAATAACCGCTGAAGTTTTGACTTGATTACTGCAAAATGGTAATGTTACATCACTAGAGATAATTTTAAAACTATGCAGTCTATCATCCTAGCACTCATTACATACAAAGTAAAAAGATAAAATATAGGAATATCACTTATGTGTATGTTAGCAGTAAATCTTAATAACCACCGATGTAGTTTTCACCATAGTGCGAGCGATAATCCAAGTGCATTTTACCATGACATATTAGATAGTATTGGATTACAACGTTGATTTGTATGAGACTGGCTAGCTCAGTCGGAACAGCATGAGACTCTTAAGTATTAATTGCAATTGTACACACGACCGGGGTTTTACATTTTTCGCTGAGATAATCGTACCTGGCAGGTTCTTTCTATATTGTGCGCAAATCTGCTACTGATACAGTGATAATTCTATGGTGTGATTATTGTTTTGTCACTATATGTTTGATGTAAATCTTTAAATAAATGATACAAAAGTTTCCATATAAACAGGTAAGCATGCAGAAAACCGCAAGTTATTTCATTTTAAAACATCTCAATGATGAACATCCGTTCTATAAGGGGGCACCCAGGTTTGAACTGGGGACATTTCGATCTGCAGTCGAATGCTCTACCACTGAGCTATACCCCCATAAATGTTTGTATGAGTTTACCTTCGACATTCTGGATTATAAGGTATTAATTTTGCGAAAAAAACCTTATCTTTTAATTTTTGTTTCACACAGGATGCGCAAACAAAGAATCATTTGGTTAATAATTGAGTTTCTATTGAACAGGAAGCCACGTCAGATATTTCAGTTATTTGAGTGAAGAAACTGTGTGTTATTAAATAATACTTCTTGAACAGCTTTAACGCAGATCAGTTTCCATAAGCTGATGAGAATTTCTTTCAAACTTTCAAAAGTCAGGCTGATATGTAGAAATATTTTTAGTGAGCTGATTTTCAAATTCAATAAACACAACAATGAAACAATTTAACTGAATAAACCCAATAATAGTTCATTCCCTGTATTAGATTCAACTTAATAGGGGGCATCCGGGGTTGAACCGTGGACATTTCGATCTGCAGTCGAATGCTCTTCCACTGAGCTATACCCTCGACATTTTTACATTTTACCGCGTATTTGTATTATTCCTCCATTTTAATTAAGAGTTTCTGACTCTGAAATATCGATTGATATTTTTTTAAAATTAGATTTCTTTTCTCTGATATTTACCGAAACGAAATGTCGATAATTGATGCCTATTTTATCATCGTGTGGCTTTCAGGTCAAGTCAGCTATATCCTTATTATATATTTGGGGGACATAAACATGTTATGGTGATTTTGGCGAAATAAATTTTTTGCCATATTTGTGAAACTGACGTTTTAATAGTGTAGTGGTTATCACGTCGGCTTTACACGCTGAAGGTCCTCAGTTCGATCCTGGGTGGAAACAATTTTACAACTTTAATCCGAATATGGAATTTCATTTCCTTTTGTACTTTCTCGATAATAGCCAATATCTGGACTTGTGTACTGCTATGTAAAATGTGTAATGGAAGAAGAGCGGTAGGAATCTTACACGCTAACTAGCTAGTCTATACACTTAAAAGGGTGCCACTACCAAGTTGTATTTGTTTGGCTATCCGTCTGGTGTCATCCCAACGAAAAGCAGTCAAAACTGGCGCTTTTTTAACGCAACAATAACCGCTGAAGTTTTGACTTGATTACTGCAAAATGGTAATGTTACATCACTAGAGATAATTTTAAAACTATGCAGTCTATCATCCTAGCACTCATTACATACAAAGTAAAAAGATAAAATATAGGAATATCACTTATGTGTATGTTAGCAGTAAATCCTAATAACCACCGATGTAGTTTTCACCATAGTGCGAGCGATAATCCAAGTGCATTTTACCATGACATATTAGATAGTATTGGATTACAACGTTGATTTGTATGAGCCTGGCTAGCTCAGTCGGAACAGCATGAGACTCTTAAGTATTAATTGCAATTGTACACACGACCGGGGTTTTACATTTTTCGCTGAGATAATCGTACCTGGCAGGTTCTTTCTATATTGTGCGCAAATCTGCTACTGATACAGTGATAATTCTATGGTGTGATTATTGTTTTGTCACTATATGTTTGATGTAAATCTTTAAATAAATGATACAAAAGTTTCCATATAAACAGGCAAGCATGCAGAAAACCGCAAGTTATTTCATTTTAAAACATCTCAATGATGAACATCCGTTCTATAAGGGGGCACCCAGGTTTGAACTGGGGACATTTCGATCTACAGTCGAATGCTCTACCACTGAGCTATACCCCCATAAATGTTTGTATGAGTTTACCTTCGACATTCTGGATTATAAGGTATTAATTTTGCGAAAAAAACCTTATCTTTTAATTTTTGTTTCACACAGGATGCGCAAACAAAGAATCATTTGGTTAATAATTGAGTTTCTATTGAACAGGAAGCCACGTCAGATATTTCAGTTATTTGAGTGAAGAAACTGTGTGTTATTAAATAATACTTCTTGAACAGCTTTAACGCAGATCAGTTTCCATAAGCTGATGAGAATTTCTTTCAAACTTTCAAAAGTCAGGCTGATATGTAGAAATATTTTTAGTGAGCTGATTTTCAAATTCAATAAACACAACAATGAAACAATTTAACTGAATAAACCCAATAATAGTTCATTCCCTGTATTAGATTCAACTTAATAAGGGGCATCCGGGGTTGAACCGGGGACATTTCGATCTGCAGTCGAATGCTCTTCCACTGAGCTATACCCCCGACATTTTTACATTTTACCGCGTATTTGTATTATTCCTCCATTTTAATTAAGAGTTTCTGACTCTGAAATATCGATTGATATTTTTTTAAAATTAGATTTCTTTTCTCTGATATTTCCCGAAACGAAATGTCGATAATTGATGCCTATTTTATCATCGTGTGGCTTTCAGGTCAAGTCAGCTATATCCTTATTATATATTTGGGGGACATAAACATGTTATGGTGATTTTGGCGAAATAAATTTTTTGCCATCTTTGTGAAACTGACGTTTTAATAGTGTAGTGGTTATCACGTCGGCTTTACACGCTGAAGGTCCTCAGTTCGATCCTGGGTGGAAACAATTTTACAACTTTAATCCGAATATGGAATTTCATTTCCTTTTGTACTTTCTTGATAATAGCCAATTTCTGGACTTGTGTACTGCTATGTAAAATGTGTAATGGAAGAAGAGCGGTAGGAATCTTACACGCTAACTAGCTAGTCTATACACTTAAAAGGGTGCCACTACCAAGTTGTATTTGTTTGGCTATCCGTCTGGTGTCATCCCAACGAAAAGCAGTCAAAACTGGCGCTTTTTTAACGCAACAATAACCGCTGAAGTTTTGACTTGATTACTGCAAAATGGTAATGTTACATCACTAGAGATAATTTTAAAACTATGCAGTCTATCATCCTAGCACTCATTACATACAAAGTAAAAAGATAAAATATAGGAATATCACTTATGTGTATGTTAGCAGTAAATCCTAATAACCACCGATGTAGTTTTCACCATAGTGCGAGCGATAATCCAAGTGCATTTTACCATGACATATTAGATAGTATTGGATTACAACGTTGATTTGTATGAGCCTGGCTAGCTCAGTCGGAACAGCATGAGACTCTTAAGTATTAATTGCAATTGTACACACGACCGGGGTTTTACATTTTTCGCTGAGATAATCGTACCTGGCAGGTTCTTTCTATATTGTGCGCAAATCTGCTACTGATACAGTGATAATTCTATGGTGTGATTATTGTTTTGTCACTATATGTTTGATGTAAATCTTTAAATAAATGATACAAAAGTTTCCATATAAACAGGTAAGCATGCAGAAAACCGCAAGTTATTTCATTTTAAAACATCTCAATGATGAACATCCGTTCTATAAGGGGGCACCCAGGTTTGAACTGGGGACATTTCGATCTGCAGTCGAATGCTCTACCACTGAGCTGTACCCCCATAAATGTTTGTATGAGTTTACCTTCGACATTCTGGATTATAAGGTATTAATTTTGCGAAAAAAACCTTATCTTTTAATTTTTGTTTCACACAGGATGCGCAAACAAAGAATCATTTGGTTAATAATTGAGTTTCTATTGAACAGGAAGCCACGTCAGATATTTCAGTTATTTGAGTGAAGAAACTGTGTGTTATTAAATAATACTTCTTGAACAGCTTTAACGCAGATCAGTTTCCATTAGCTGATGAGAATTTCTTTCAAACTTTCAATCTTCTTTCTTTCAAACTCAGAAATATATCTGCTAATGAGTAAATTGATCAGATTTCGAATTTGTAAATCACATTATAACCAAAGCAAGCGTGAGTAACTAAGGAATCTAATTAAAAGTAACTTTAATAAAAAACCATGTCAATCGTGTTGGTTAACATCTTAGACGAGAATTATGAAAATTGGAATCGCCAATTATCAACAGAAGTGCACATTTTTTTGAATGAGTTTATATTTTTGTGATAGTAGATCCAAGCAGAGTGGCGCAGCGGAAGCGTGCTGGGCCCATAATCCAGAGGTCCGTAGATCGAAACTACGCTCTGCTAGACAAATGTTTTTTTGATGATGCAATGTATTTTCTAAAAATTTCTCTGTGCACAGTAAATATTTTTAATGTCGGATCAATGGTTCAGTGTTAGAATGCTCGCTTGCCACGTGGGCGGCCCGGGTTCGATTCCCGGTCGATGTAGTATTAGTTTGGTAAGAACTCAGAAATATTTCTTCAAATGAGTAGTTTTGTAGAAATCTAATCAAAACTTACATTATTACAAAACAATGTCAATCGTATGGGTTAACATATTAGGCGAGAATTATGAAAATTGGAACCGCTATTGATCAACAGAAGTACACATTTTTTGGAATGAGTTTCTATTTTTGAAAAAGTAGATCTAAGCAGAGTGGCGCAGCGGAAGCGTGCTGGGCCCATAACCGAGAGGTCCATTGATCGAAACTACGCTCTGCTAGACAAATGTTTTTTTGATGATGCAATGTATTTTCTAAAAATTTCTCTATGCACAGTAGACATGGGCAATGTCGCATTGATGGTTCAGTGGTAGAATGCTCGCTTGCCACTTGGGCGGCCTGGGTTCGATTCCCGGTCGATGCAGTACTAGTTTGGTAAGAACTCACAAATATTTCTGCAAATGAGTAGTTTTGTAGGAATCTATTACAAAATCATGTCAATCGTGTGGGTTAAAATCTTAGATGATAATTATGAAAATTGGAATCGCCAATGATCAACAGAAGTACACAAATTTTGGAATGAGTTTCTATTTTCGAAAGAGTAAATCCAAGTAGAGTGGCACAGCGGAAGCGTGCTGGGCCCATAATCCAGAGGTCCGTAGATCGAAACTACGCTCTGCTAGACAAATGTTTTTTTGATGATGCAACGTATTTTCTAAAAAAAATTCTGTGCACAGTAGATTCATTAAATGTCGCATCGATGGTTCAGTGGTAGAATGCTCGCTTGCCATGTGGGCGGCCCGGGTTCGATTCCCGGTCTATGCAGTGCTATATGGGTAAAACCTCAGAAATATTTCTGCAAATGAGTAAATTGATCAGATTTCGAATTTGTAGATATTATTAAAAATAAATCAACAAATAGATCGTGAGTCACTAAGGAATCTAATAAAAAGTAACTTTTCAATAGTGATTACACTTATGAAAAGTTTACTTTTCTATTACATTCATTAATGTAATACATTTATGAATTACATTCATTAATGTAATACACGTTATTACACATGACATTGTGTAATTACGGAACTATTTTCTTTCAGATAAATAGGTTCCAAGCAAGCAAGCAGAGCTATAGACTCCGCTGGGAGTCTACAGCTCTGAAGCGGGTGATTTAGCACCCTAACCATTCTGAATGAAACGTGGCAGCAATGAAACCCATTTTTTCTCCTAGTTCATGTCTGTTAATATGTAATGATAAGTAAGCTCATGTCTGGTTACATGCAACTGTCTTCTTAGCTCATGCCTGGTTACATGCAGCTAACCTGAAGCTCATGACTGGTTACATGCAGCTATACTCGTAGTTCATGACTTGATACATGCAACTTAACTCGTAGCTCATGACTGGTTACATGCAGCTATACCTAAAGCTCATGACTGGTTACATGCAGCTTTGCCTGAAGTTCGTGACTGGTTACATGCAACTTAACTCGTAGCTCATGACTGGTTACATGCAGCTAAACCTGATTAACTTGTAGCTCATGACTGGTTACATGAAGCTAAACCTGAAGCTCATGACTGGTTACATGCAGCTTTACCTGAAGCTCATGACTGGTTACATGCAGCTTTGCCTGAAGCTCATGACTGGTTACATGCAGCTATACTCGTAGTTCATGAATGGTTACACACAACTGAACTCGTAGTCAGAATGTCTGGTTACATTGGATTACGTGCAGCTGTACCTTCAGCTCATGTCTGATTACAATGTAAAAATGTAAAGATACCTGAAGCTCATATCTGATAAATGAAGCTGTACTGGTAGTCCATGGCTGGTTACCTACTACTAAACTGATAGCTAATGTCTGGTTACATTCAACTGTCTTCGTAGCTCATGTCTGGCTACATGCAGCTATAACTACTTGCAGTCCATGACTGGTTACCTGCAACGATAAACTACTGTAGTAAATGAAAGCACTGAGTAAATGATAACTTTCTTCTATTCTATTATTCTACATCACGTAACACAAAAACCAGCAAGTCTTGCCTTGCTGATTGGTTTTTCGGCGTTTGAGACTCCCACTCTTTTCAAAAAATTATTGTCGTAGTACAATTTTTTGGAGTCAATCGTTCGCCGAACAATTCTCGACAGAAAAAATAAAAATTTTGTTAAATATGAATTATGAAATAATTAAACGAAATTATGTGAAACTTACACTGACAGAATTTTCACATGACTTTTCTTTTCTGTTACTTCCTTGTGAATGGTTGTCTGCTAGGCAACACCGTTGCCAAATGGTTTACAACCATTCACTCCATAGAAAAGTAGTTACTTTAATACAAAACCATGTCAATCGTGTTGGATAACATCTTAGGCGATAATTATGAAAATTGGAATCGCCAATGATCAACAGAAGTACACATTTTTTGGAATGAGTTTGTATTTTTGAAAGAGTACATCCAAGCAGAGTGGCGCAGCGGAAGCGTGCTGGGCCCATAACCCAGAGGTCCGTAGATCGAAACTAAGCTCTGCTAGACAAATGTTTTTTTGATGATACAATGTATTTTCTAACATTTGCTCTGTGCACAGTTCACTAGAGCAATGTCGCATCGATGGTTCAGTGGTAGGATACTCGCTTGCCTCGTGGGCGGACCGGGTTTGATTACCGGTCTATGCAGAACTAGTTTGGAAAAAACTCAGAAATATTTCTGCAAATGAGTAATTTTGTAGGAATCTAATCAAAAGTTACATTATTACAAAACCATGTCAATCGTGTGGGTTAAAATCTTAGATGATAATAATTATGAAAATTGAATCGCCAATGATCAACAGAAGTATACATTTTTTGGAATGAGTTTCTATTTTTGAAATTGTAGATCCAAGCAGAGTGGCGCAGCGGAAACGTGCTGGGCCCATAACCCAGAGGTCCGTAGATCGAAACTACGATCTGCTAGACAAATGTTTTTTGATGATGCAATGTATTTTCTAAAATTTTCTCTGTTTACAGTAGACTTGAGCAATGTCGCTGCGATGGTTCAGTGGTAGAATGCTCGCTTGCCAAGTTGGCGGCCCGGGTTCGATTCCCGGTCGATGCAGTACTATATGGGTAAAAACTCAGAAATAATTCTTCAAATGAGTAAATTGATCAGATTTCGAATTTCTAGATATTATTAAAAATAAAACAACAAATAGATCGTGAGTCACTAAGGAATCTAATCAAAAGTAACTTTAATACAAAACCATGTCAATCGTGTTGGTTAACATCTTAGGCGAGAATTATGAAAATTGGAATCGCCAATGATCAACAGAAGTACACATTTTTTTTGAATGAGTTTCTATTTTTGAAATTGTAGATCCAAGCAGAGTGGCGCAGCGGAAGCGTGCTGGGCCCTTAACCCAGATGTCCGTAGATCGAAACTACGCTCTGCTAGACCAATGTTTTTTTGATGATGCAATGTATTTTTTAAAAAATTCTCTATG
Organism: Daphnia pulicaria; assembly: GCF_021234035.1. Taxonomy (NCBI): domain Eukaryota; kingdom Metazoa; phylum Arthropoda; class Branchiopoda; order Diplostraca; family Daphniidae; genus Daphnia; species Daphnia pulicaria. The sequence continues at coordinate 4,014,824 of NC_060914.1, read as the reverse complement.
CACAGTAAACTTGGGCAATGTCGCATTGATGGTTCAGTGGTAAAATGCTCGCTTGCGACGTGGGCGGCCGGCGGCCCGGGTTCGATTCCCGGTCGATGCAGTACTAGTTGGGTAAGAACTCAGAAATATTTCTGCAAGTGAGGAGTTTTGTAGGAATCTAATCAAAAGTTACATTATTAAAAAAACATGTCAATCGTGTGGGTTAAAATCTTAGATGATAATTATGAAAATTGAAATCGCCAATGATCAACAGAAGTACACATTTTTTGGAATGAGCTTCTATTTTTGAACAAGTTGATTCAAGTAGAGTGGCGCAGCGGAAGCGTGCTGGGCCCATAACCGAGAGGTCCTTAGATCGAAACTACGCTCTACTAGACAAATGTTTTTTTGATGATGCAATGTATTTTCTAAAATTTTCTCTGTGCACAGTAAACTTGAGTAATGTCGCATCGATGGTTCAGTGGTAGACTGCTCGCTTGCCACGTGGGCGGCCGGTTTCGATTCCCGGTCTATGCAGTATTTTATTAGTAAAAATTCAGAAATATTTCTGCAAATGAGTAAATTGATCAGATTTCGAATTTGTAGATATTATTAAAAATAAAAAATCAAATAGATCGTGAGTCACTAAGGAATCTAATCAAAAGTAACTTTAATACAAAACCACGTCAATTGGTTGGGTTAAAATCTTAGATGATAATTTTGAAAATTGGAATCGCCAATGATCAACAGAAGTACACATTTTTTGGAATAAGTTTCTATTTTTGAAAGAATAGATCCAAGCAGAGTGGCGCAGCGGAAGCGTGCTGGGCCCATATCCCAGAGGTCTGTAGACCGAAACTACGCTCTACTAGACAAATTTTTTTTTGATGATGCAATGTATTTTCTAAAAATTTCTCTGTGCACAGTAAATATGTTTAATGTCGCTTCGATGGTTCAGTGGTAGAATGCTCGCTTGCCACGTGAGCGGCCCGGGGTCGATTCCCGGTCTATGCAGTACTATATGGGTAAAAACTCAGAAATATTTCTGCAAATGCGTAAATTGTTCAGATTTCGAATTTGTAGATATTATTTAAAATAAATAAACAAATAGATCGTGAGTCACTAAGGAATTTAATCAAAAGTAACTTTAATACAAAACCATGTCAATCGTGTTGGTTAACATCTTAGGCGAGAATAATAAAAGTTGGAATCGCCAATGATCAACAGAAGTACACATTTTTTTGAATGAGTCTCTATTTTTGAAATTGTAAATCCAAGCAGAGTGGAGCAGCGGAAGCGTGCTGGGCCAATATCCCAGAGGTCCGTAGATCGAAACTACGCTCTGCTAGACAAATATTTTTTTGATGAAGCAATGTATTTTTTAAAAATTTATCTATGCTCAGTAGACTTTGGCAATGTCGCATTGATGGTTCAGTGGTAGAATGCTCGCTTGCCACGTGGGCGGCCCGGGTTCGAGTCCCGGTCGATGCAGCACTTGTTTGATAAGAACTCAGAAATATTTCTGCTAAATGAGTAGTTTTGTAGGAATCTAATCAAAAGTTAAATTATTACAAAACCATTTCAATCGTGTGGGTTAAAATCTTAGATGATATTTATGAAAATTGGAATCGCCAATGATCAACAGAAGTACACATTTTTTTGAATGAGTTTCTATTTTTGAAATTGTAGATGCAAGCAGAGTGGCGCAGCGGAAGCGTGCTGGGCCCATAACCCAGAGGTCCGTAGATCGAAACTACGCTCTGCTAGACAAATGTTTTTTTGATGATGCAATGTATTTTCTAAAATTTTCTCTGTGCACAGTAGACTTGAGTAATGTCGCATCCCCCACCAGGAGTAGCAGCATCGGCAGCAGCAGCAACAGCAGCAGAGCAGTCACCAGCAGCCACCGGAAGCAGAGTCCAGTCAACAGTCAGTCAGCAGCCAGCCGCCGGTCGTCGACCACTCCGTGGTCTCCTCCACTCGCTGCTCGATAGCAGCTACTCTCCCTTTCTATTCTCCCTCTCCATTCTCCCTCTCCATTCTCCCTCTCTATTATCCCTCTCCATTCTTTCTCTCTATCCTCACTCTTAGTGAACACTTGTGTACGTGTATGTGTTCGGTGTTTAAATAATGAAACCTTTCGACTTACTCTTACAAGTCAAAACACCTGCTGTAAACAAGTCTTCTAATTATTTAATTTGTTTTATTTCTATTCCAGGATTCAGGATGCAAGGAATCATATTGTCATTTTTTATTAGTGTGTATTTGTAGTATTTTGTACCATACAATAAACAAGAAGCATTTAAAATCAAATAAAGGAGAAATAGCGTATTTCTCGTTTTGATATATGGTATAAATCAATATATTCTCTATACAGTACAATTGTGTGAATACCGGTTGTATAAATGTTAGCAGCATAGGCAGATATTGATTTTTAAGAGAGAAGGGTATCAAAACTTTATCCTTATCTTAGTAATATTAAAATATTTAATAAATAAAATTTAACAAAAAGATTGCACATGAAAAACTTTATACAACCATGTATTATGAAATATGAGATTATCAATCAATATGGAATATAAATTAATAAAAACAAAAATCGAATTGCAAAAGTGGACTACGGAAAAAGGAAGAAAATCCATTTTCATTTTGCCGTATTTTGAAAACTATTGCCAAATTTTGAAAATTAGTATTTCTTGACAGCACAAACCCACTGGCAAAATTTCGTTCAATTCTAAAAAAATACTCGCGCCAACTATTGGGTTATTTTGGCTGGATCGACGCAATTTGAATACTTAGCTAAAAATGATTTGGCAAGTTTTGCCGAATCGACAATACAATTTCGGCATTATGTCGATTCGGCAAATCCAATTCGGCAAATCCATTTTTTTTTCCGAATCGACCAGATACCGGTAAAGATTCAAAGGGGAGCTTATGCCTTCGAATAGCTTGAGCAGCTAAACAAGATAATGGACGAACACCTGTCAAGAAGTTGCCGACCAACTGGCATAATTGGGCATTTGGATACATCAGAAGGAGTTCAGAAGAATAAAGACACTCCGATGCTGATTGACCACGGAGATTGACTTGATCTTCATGGAATCCTCCATCCAAGATAATTCAAACGAGTGCAATGAACTATTCTGCCTGAGTAGAATAATAAGGTTGACTCCAAAAAGCAAGCCTTGAAAGTTCTTTGTTAGCCAGAATATGAAGAGGGTTGCGATGGTGTGTATCGACAGCGTTGGGATTCGCTCCAGCAACAACTTGATCAACTTGAACTGGCTAGTTTTTCCTTCGTAAGACGTGCATACTTCTAGCAAGAGGTTGGGCCTTTGATTGATCCACCCATAGTTGACGAGATAGTCTCTTAGCTTACTCCTCAATTTGCAGCTCTCATTCTCCAATTTCATAAGTGACACCAGAAGTTCCAGAATAATAAGAATCAGTTTGGAAATGTCGTTGAGCTTCACGACTTTGGATTTGATCTTCAAATCTAAATTGGTTTTAGATTGTCAATTTGGAGCATGGTCGCGAACTTTAACCCTGTATGCGAAGGAAAACTCCAGGGATGTCATAAAGTGATCGAATGTGGTGGTCGAGTGGGTAAAGTGGTCGATACCATAAACAACTGGAATTTAAAGAATAGCTATTATTATTTTCTAGCTTTTTAAATTTAACTTTTAATTTCAAACAAAGCTAGAAAGCTAGCTTAACTATTATCTATTTAATTTTCTTTCCTCAATTATAAAGCTTGCGTTTTAAGTTTCTTCCCGGAGGAAAAAGGAAAGTGATGCAATACGCGCTGTAATTCGTAAAAAAACTCAACAACGCCACTTAAACAATATAGATACCAAGTAATCAAAAAAATCAAATTAGTCATGATGTAATCACCGTTAAAGTTTTGTTTTCCGTGTACACAGAGATATGAATGTTATTTTCTCATTATGTTTCCATTTTTGTTCTATGTTGAATTAAATAAACACAGATTGAAATAGCTACATGCGTACAGTTTAATTACTTTTCGTGGTTGAGTGAATTGAATGTAGTTAAAATATTTGATACAGTTATTTAAAACGTAGCAAATTTACTATTATAAAATTAATGAAGTAACAAAACAGAAATATGGAACTGAAGTAAAACTATATTCATTTCAATTATATTTACTATAGTTTTCCAGCCAAATAACTTCAGTTATTCAACCTTTCCTCATACTACAGTTTAACTGCAATTCTCTTTTAGCTGGGTATCTGCTATTGTAGATACTGGGGCCTTCTCCACAAACACATTAAAGTCTGCTGTTAGCAAATTTGTTTGAGTCCATCAACCACGAAATTGACAAACTATTGATCACCAGTATCATTTTTAACTTCTACTAGTGCAATTGGACTATTTTTATGTTTTCTACGTCTTTTAGGTAAGTGTGTAGTCCATGTGTCTCTTTTATTACCACGTCACATTGAATAGTGGAAAAATTAGTTGAATTATCATTTAGTGGAAGTTGTGGAACGTGAAACATTGCACAATGGGCCGATGTGCTGTCGAAGAAATAGCCAGACTCTATTTTTATGGAACTAAGTGAGTAGCTGGAAAGTAGATTTTTAAGTCCACCTGCCAGGTGAACTCTACTTAAAAGCACTTTTTAACTTCCATACTGATAGCATGCACAATGGATAGTTAACTCCATCGAATTATATATCTGAAATCTCTTCAAGGTTATAATTGGCTACTTTATGTACAACTAAATCATTAAATACCAAATATGTGGATGGATTGCCATCATACTTTTCAGCCTATCATGTAGGACATTCTAATGGTCCAGTGGTTGCATGGTTATCCATGGATTCATACAAGCAGTTGCCTTTAGTGTTAGAAATACCTGGGATGTGCCATTCATCTACATAAATGTGAAAAACATTTCTGATCTCTATCCCTTCTCCAAGCTGTATCTGTTTGTTCCAGCCAAGTTTTCCTCCTATCTTTAGTACTTCTGTAAGTGAAGCTCTATTTTTTATTTTAATTGTATCACGACGAACTGGAGCTTTAATTTATGATGCAACAGCACCAATATCGTAAATTGTAAGGCGCAGTCTTGTGCGCCATATTACGTCTTGTAACAATCACTACTTTGTATTCAGTAACCCCGCCCACAAACATTCTTTCCCCCTGTTTTCTCACTTTTCTGCTCTTTATGGCTGTATACAACTTGAGACCCCTTTTAAGACTTCACTTGTCGATCCAATCTTTAATTGCCCTCGTCTACGGTTGACACTCTTAACCAATGCATTAGCCGCGTGGGAATATATAAACTTTCGTCGCATATTTTTAGAGTCAGAATAGTCATAACTCTCAGTCATCTACTTCTCGTCTGCAACACTAAGTTGAACATTTTTTGTCAATCGTATTCTGTGTTGAGTGCAATAATTCTAGTTCTACCTAAAACTTTTATTTGAATCATTTTTTCTTTTTTTGAAGTAAGTTCGCCTTTTGTGCCTTAAAAAAGTGCCTTACAAAATTCAAAGGTAATCTAAAATAATATTTTTGTCATTTACATATTAAGTAGTAGTGTCATGTATAGCAATATTTCCTCCAAAAAATATAATCTCGTTCCAGGGTAAATTAGATCTATCATGTCGGTCTTTTCTGCCTAGGTACATTGATAGAATATGTAGTGTAATATATTGAGCGACCCGTTTTCCCAACATGTCCTCTCCGACTTAAGACAAGGCTTTGTCTGAAACTTTTCATGTAACAGACAAAGACATGTCTTAAGTTTTCCTTATTTTTATTACATTGCCTCCTTATATTTGTTATACATTTATTTTATCCCTTTTCAATTCACAGTATAAACGTCCAAACGTTTATATTCCCTTTCATAATTTTATAAAAAAAATTCTGTTTTAATGGTATGGGTGACATAAAAAATTTCAGACAAAGACATGTCTTAAGTTTTCCTTATTTTTATTACATTGCCTCCTTATATTTGTTATACATTTATTTTATCCCTTTTCAATTCACAGCATAAACGTCCAAACGTTTATATTCCCTTTCATAATTTTCTAAAAAATTTTCTGTTTTAATAGTATGGGTGACATAAAAAATTTCAGACAAAGCCATGTCTTAAGTTTTCCTTATTTTTATTACATTGCCTCCTTATATTTGTTATACATTTATTTTATCCCTTTTCAATTCACAGCATAAACGTCTAAACGTTTATATTCCCTTTCATAATTTTATAAAAAAAAATCTGTTTTAATGGTATGGGTGACATAAAAAAATTCAGACAAAGCCATGTCTTAAGTTTTTCTTATTTTTATTACACTGCCTCCTTACATTTGTTATACATTTATTTTTTCTCTTTTCAATTCACAGCATAAACGTCCAAATGTTTATATTCCCTTTCATAATTTTATAAAAAAATTTCTGTTTCAATGGTATGGGTTACATAAAAAATTTCAGACACAGCCTTATCTTAAGTCGCAGGGTCGAGGGTTGCACATTTTGAGAATTTTTTTTCTTTTTATCTTAGCATTTCTTTAAAAAACTTAAACCTTAGCGTAAAGCAATTATCAAGTTTACTTCAAGATTTGAAAAAAACATTTTTTGAAAATTCTTCCCATTTTCATTGTTGGAGCTTGGATACGCTGCTTAAAAAGTCGGTAAATTTTTAATGTGTAGATATTCACAAATGGCCTCCGGCGGTAAAATTTGCAGGGTAGAGGTTTTGTTATATTGACTCCGGCGGTAAATTTGCAGGATAGAGGATATTAACGCTTTGCCTCCGGCGGTAAATTAGTAGTGTAGAATTTTTCACGCATTGCTTCCGGCTGTTTTTTTTTTCAATATGTATATTCTTTAATTTTACTGTTTAGTTTTGTGTAAAATTTTTTTTTTTCGCGAAATTTTGACTTGTCTGAGTCATGGCTAACAAAAGCATCCGTAAAAAAAAATTTATCCTTATAAAAAGTAAGACCATAACTGAAATTGAACCATCAAACTCTGTAATACTAAGCCGGTGCTATAACCATTATGCTATTACAAATTACATATATTATCATTTAAAAAATATATATATTGTTTTGCGTCAACGCCGTGTTTTTTACGTGAAAAATTTTCTATTACGATATATCGTCGGTACCACATCTTGGCTGCGCTTACCCATCCCCTGAAACGCCGTTATTCACGATAATTGATGTAGGCGGGAGTGGGCTTGAACCACCATACTTGACATCTTAAAACCAGAGCCATAGCCACTACACCGTCAGCTGATGTGAATGTGTAACCTTTGCTAGATTCAATTGGCCTCCGGCGGTAAATTTGTAGGGTAGAGATGTTCAAGCATTGCCTGACATAAGATATTCACGCACGATTGAATTAAACGGACGCGACAACGAATACGATTGCGGTCGCGGGGCAGACGAGTAGCGCACGATCGTTCATTATTTTAGTGCTTATTGCGGGTCCGTCCGTTATTTTAGCGCTAAGCAAAATCCGTCATCTGTTTTAAGCGGCTCGCACAGCAATAAACAGTTTCGTTGAATATTTTGTGCTAGATCTAGCACAAATCTAAGCGTGCGTGGCGATAATGATTGCATTTTGTTTAACTTTTGTGAATTGCGCTAAACGTAGCGCAATTAAGTTCATTGATAGCATTTACGAAACGAGGAGAACCAGCTAAAATAAATATTTTCAGCGAAAAATCGATAAGTCAAATATTTCGTGCTAGATCTAGCGCTATGTAAGCGCGCTTGTCGAAAATGATTTAATTGAGATTAACGCACGCGCGATGCGCTAAATTCTGTGCAATACATTTCACATATAATTTACGAAACGCTTAGCGCCACTTAACGCACATCGCATTTAAGTAAAATGAACGGGCGCACTTCTCGTAAATTTTGGCTTGAAATTAATGGCGCTAAATTTTGCGCATCTTGCAGACTCATACACATAGGCTAAAAGAGCGCCTGTAATTTGATCTATTGGCCTGTATAGAAATGTACAGTCACGCGCATGTCTATTTTTAGCGATTATTGCGGGCTGGTTCGCCATTTTAGCGCTTGCGCTAATTTTTTTCTTCTTAATAACTTACGCGCGATTAAAAAAATTTTGTGCGCTACTTAACGCGCATCACACTAAACGAGCTCTCTCATCAATTTTCATATGAAATTTATCCCGCTAATATTTTAACCATAAAATTCACTTGCTGGCGACGACACGTACACAGATTAGTCCGTTTATGGGTTTCACGACGGTCGATCTGTCCCGGTTGATCGGCTACCCGTCGTTGACGGCTTTTCTTTACGGCCGAGAGACCTCGCTACTCAATAAATAAAACAAATTATAATTTAAAACCAAAATTTGCGAGAAGCGCGCTTGTTGAATTTACTTAAATGCGATGTGCGTTAGCCTTAAGTAGCGCAGAATATTTAATTTAGCGCTTGCGCGTTTCGCTAATAAAATAATGAAAATAACCGCGCTAAATTTTGCTTATCGTGAACAAGTTTATCACAAGTAAATGACAAGCGCAATGCGAGCTTACATCGCGCAAGATCCAGTCTAGATCTAGCGCGAAATATTTGACTAATCTATATTTCGCGCTAAATATTTTTTTACCTGGATATCCGGGTTTCGTAAATTATATAATGAACTTGATAGCGCTACGTCTAGCGCATCCCGCAAAAGTTAAGCACAAATAAATCATTAGCGCCATGAGCGCTAAGAAAGATAGCCCTAATTCTTGCTCGAAATAATTGACTTCGTTATTTTTCGTGCAGTGAGCCGCCAAGAACGGGATGGGCGACGATTACGCTTAAATAACGGACGGGTGCGTGTGCTACTCGTCTGACCGCTGTCGCCACAATCGTTTTCCTTGTCTCACCTGTTTAATAAATTTTAGTGCGATACGCGTTAGGTAGCGCAATAACGTATTTATTTAATCGCTTTCGCGTTTCGTAATAAATCTGACGAAATGGATTTTCGATAAAGTATAGCGCATCCGGCATCGCGTGCTATAGTGAAGCACAAGTAAATTATTAGAAGCCTACTACGCGTTTAAAAGTGTATGCTGTTATTTCCGCTTTGCCAGCAGCCTGAAATAGCGGACAGGCGACTAGCGCTAGATCTAGCACGAATGATTTGACTTTTTTAGCGCTAATGTCCGTTTCTGAGCGAAGAATCACCTGTCTATACTGTTTTAGGCGGCTCACTCCGCGCAAATAATTAATTCAAAAATATCGTGCTAGATCTAGCTCATAAGCGCGCATTGCACTAATGATCTGGATAACTTGCTTGTGATAAGCTAAATAGCGCACGATAAATATCATCATAAAATTTAAGAAACGAGCAAGTGCTAAAAATAATATTTTACCCTTAAATTCCGTGCTGGCCAGACTAGTGAGACTACCGCTTGCTTGCAACGACACACATGTGGTTCATGTAGTCGCAAAGGGGCAGTACTGCAATCCCGGAATAAAACGGCGAAATATTACCGCAATAAATTTCAGCCCAAACTTTGCGGGATGTGCTTCCGTTGTATTTACTTTAATTCGATGCGCGTTAAGTAGCTATATGAATTAATTTTTTTAATAGAATTGAATTTTTTCTTTAATATTATGATAAAATTCATGGCGAAGAATAATAAATAACAATAAATAGCAAATTGTGCGTAAGTTAATCTTAATTAAATCATAAGCGTCATGCACGCTTATTAGCGAGAAATCTAGCGCGAAATATTTAACGTAATTATTTTCATGGAGTGAGCTTCTGAAAGAGTGGACAGGCGACGCTTAGCGATAAAGTAACGTGTGATGCTCAAAATTTGGCGCAATTTATTTCAGCCGGAAATTTGCCAGAAGTGCGACAGTTAAATTTAGCTTACTTGATTATGATGCGCGGTAAGCAGCGTTAAATATTTATTTCAGTGCTTGCGCGTTTCATAAATAATAGGATGAAATAAATTAGAATAAATTTAGCGCAACGTGCGCAAGTTAATCAAAAAAACATTAGCACAATTCGCGCTTACATAGCACTAGATCTAGCATGAATTAGCCTATTTGACTTCGTAATTTTTAGAGCTAAAGATTTATTATAGCGGTTTATCTTCGTTTCATAAATTATACTATATTAAACTTGATTGCGATTAATTTATCGCATCCCTCAAAAGTTAAGGAAAAATTAATCGTTATTAGCGCCATGCTCGCTTAGATAGCAATATAGATCTAGCGCGAAATATTTGACTTTGTTTTTTTTTGTTCACTGAGCAGACGGGCGGCACTTAGCGCTAAAATAATGGATGGCCAGATCCGTGATAAGCACTAAAATAACGGACAAGCGTTCGGTACTCGTCCGACAAGTCACCGCAATCGTTTTTCTTGTCGCGCCCATAATAATATTTGATACAATGCGCGTTTATTAGCGCAAACTATTTATTTCAGCGCTTGTGCGTTTCGTAAATTTACGAATTTAGCGCTTCGTTCGCAAGTTAAGTACAAATAAATTATGAGAGCAATTGACTTGATTGCGATGCGCGTTATGTTTGTATGATATGTAGCGCTAAATATTTATTTTAGCGCTTATATCGCTCTTTTATAATATGATGGAATTAATTGCGCGTCATTTAGATCATCGCGCGAAAGATAATTTCAATTTATTTTTTAGCGCCATGCGCGCTTAATATATAGCGCTAAATCTAAAACGAATATATATATCTAAAACAACTTTCAGCATTCATAAATTTTCTCATAAATAAAATATATCTAAAATAAATCTGGCTGGATATAAAATATATCGCACATATGTAATCTTCGCGTTTACCTTTCGCTTAGTAGCGCTATATATAATAGTCCCTTGTCTATAAAGCGCAAAGGGCTAAAATGGGGAGGAGTTTGTTTGTGTTTCTGTCTGTTTGTTTGTCCGTAGGTGTGAACGCACGCTGTGATTGGTCGAGCTTACCACCGGAGGCAATACGTCATCACATCTATCTTACAAGGATACCGCCGGAGGCTATGTCGCTCTACACTGCGAATTTACCGCCGGAGGTCGTGCGGGATTTCTCTACCCTACAAATTTACCGCCGGAGGCCAAGCGTGAATATCCTATGTCAGGCAATGCGTGAACATCTCTACCCTACAAATTTACCGCCGGAGGCCAATTGAATCTAGCAAAGGTTACACAATTTTAGCAGCTGACGGTGTAATGGCTATGGCTCTGGCTTTAAGATGTCAAGTATGGTGGTTCAAGCCCACTCCCGCTTACATCGTTTATCGTGAATAACGGCGTGTCAGGGGATGGATACGTGCAGCCAAGGTGCGGTCCCGACGATATATCGTGATAGAAAATTTTTCACGCAAAAAACACGGCGTTGACGCAAAAAAATATATATATTTTTTAAATAGTTAAATTTAATCTGAAATAGCATAATGGTTACAGCACTGGCGTGATAATGAAGAGATTCATGGTTCGATTGATGTGATAGCCTTTTTTTTTATAAGGATAAATTTTTTTTTACGGATGCTTTTGTTAGCCATGACTCAGACAAGTCAAAATTTGGCGAAAAAAAAAATTTTTACACAAAACTAAACAGTAAAATTACAGAATATACATATTGAAAAAAAAACAGCCGGAAGGAATGCGTGAAAAATTCTACACTACTAATTTACCGCCGGAGGCAAAACGTTAATATCCTCTATCCTGCAAATTTACCGCCGGAGTCAATATAACACAACCTCTACCCTGCAAATTTACCGCCGGAGGCCATGTGTGAATATCTACACATTAAAAATTTACCGACTTTTTAAGCAGCATATCCAAGCTCCAACAATGAAAATGGGAAGAATTTTCAAAAAATGTTTTTTTCAAATCTTGAAGTAAACTTGATAATTGCTTTACGCTAAGGTTTAAGTTTTTTAAAGAAATGCTGAGATAAAAAGAAAAAAAATTCTCAAAATGTGCAACCCTCAACATATGCTCTGCGACTTAAGATAAGGCTGTGTCTGAAATTTTTTATGTCACCCATACCATTAAAACCGAAATTTTTTAGAAAATTATGAAAGGGAATATAAACGTTTGGACGTTTATGCTGTGAATTGAAAAGGGATAAAATAAATGTATAACAAATATAAGGAGGCAATGTAATAAAAATAAGGAAAACTTAAGACATGTCTTTGTCTGAAATTTTTATGTCACCCATACCATTAAAACAGAATTTTTTTTAAGAAAATTATGAAAGGAAATATAAACGTTTGGACGTTTATGCTGTGAATTGAAAAGGGATAAAATTAATGTATCACAAATATAAGGAGGCAATGTAATAAAAATAAGGAAAACTTAAGACATGTCTTTGTCTGTTACATGAAAAGATTCGGACAAAGGCTTGTCTTAAGTCGGAGAGGACATGTTGTGCGAAGCGAGCACTCTACCTCTGAGTTACAGCTCCTTAACATTTGTTCGTTTGCTTTGAGTGACTTTTAACGATTGCGACACGTATGTGTTTTCAATGGAGAAGAAGATTTAAAGTGAAAAAGAATAAAACTTGAAAGGAAGGTTTTGTAAAGAGTGGGGTACGAACCCACGCCTTCTTCGAAGACCAGAATGCCAAGTAACGGATTCTACAAGATTACCTATTAATCTATTATTTGAATGAGAATCTTAAGTCTGGCGCCTTAACCACTCGGCAATCTTGACATTGTCAACGCAATAACTACTTATATTGCAATGTGGTGTAAACTAGGTGTATTGAGAAGAGCACACAATTGTAACAATGACAGGGCAAAATATCAATAATTAATGGCAATTGTATGCTTTTCTGTTCAATTTTCGAAGATCATTGCAGGTTTAATCGAAAGTGCCACAACCGAATGGCCGTCAGAAAATACCGCTGGGACGACAAAAGCCGGTTTCTACCAGTAGAAGAAAAAGAACGATAAGAAAGATTATTCCCTATCGTTTTGAAAGTACTTGTTTGATCACTGGGTATTTACACTTTTCACGAGATATTCGTAAGAATGTTGAATGTGGTTTCATTCTGTTGGCAGACCTAACAAAGGTCTTTATGTTTTTAACCGAAAGTGATTATAGTATGGAGTTGCGGAAGATTGAACTCCGGGCTTTCCGCATGCAAAGCGAACACTCTACCACTGAGTTACAACCCCTTGACAATTGAGACTACCAGTATGTTCCTGATACTTGCTTTTTACCACTCGATTATTTGCACTACCTTGGAGTTGCGGAGGATTGAACTCCGGTATTCTCACATGCGAAGCGAGCACTCTACCTCTGAATTACAACCCCTTAACTTATGCTCGTTTGCTTTGAGTGACTGACTGACTGTTAACGATTGTGACACGTTTGTGTTTTCAATGGAGAAGAAGATTTAAAGTGAAAAAGAATAAAACTTGAAAGGAAGGTTTTGTCAAGAGTGGGGTACGAACCCACGCCTTCTTCGAAGACCAGAATGCCAAGTAACGGATTTCACAAGATTACCTATTAATCTATTATTTGAATTAGTATCTTAAGTCTGGCGCCTTAACCACTCGGCCATCTTGACATTGTTAACGCAATGACTACTTATCGGTTAGGTATATTTATCCCTGAGGTATATTTATATACGAAGGTCCTTAACAATATAGGGTGTGGGGTATAGGGGGTAGGGTAGTAGTAGCTAGTAGTGAAATTCAGAGGGTTTAATGTCCATTTAGTTATCCTTTATACGTTTCTTCCCTGAATGACCAATCGTCACCAAATTTTGTACATAATTCTGTCAAAATTTGATACATGTCCTAACGGGGTTTCATTTGTTTTCATTACTGTTTTAAAAATTTAATTTGCGTACTTGTTACCTAGCTGGTTGCCGAATCCTAGGCAGTGAATTCGCTTTTTTGCGTAACCTTCCAACTGTCAGTGCATGCTCAGCAGTGTAAACAAAAAGAAAAAAAAAGTTTGGATCTTCCCTAGCAAGACAAGTTTTCTGCTATGGGAGTGGAGAGTATTAATTATTTGATTTGGTTTTTATGTTCGATTTCGATTTCGTCTTTTTCTTCTTTTTACTTTGTATTTTCCCACTTTTATTTTTTTAACCCTTTTAGTTTCATAATTAACTCTTTTTGTTTACTATTTTTTATCTTGATTTTAATAAATTTGGTTGTCAGTAAAATGTCTATGCCTCCTTTTTTAACAGTTAGTCATCAACCAAGAAGTTGAGGAACATTTTTAAAATGTTAGATTATATTCATTTTGAAGCTCTGGGTCATCTCTCCCTTCTTCCTCTGTCCTCTCCTCGGTCATCAAGATCTTCTTGCGGTCGTGAAGAGTTACCACCGATCTTCCACTTCCATTTACCTCCGAAAGCTTATTAAGAGGAATTTTTCAAAAATTTAGTTTTCTTTTCCGTATTGATCGAGATTCGAACCCCGAACCATGCGAATGGGAGCCTCGGTTGATGACCATTAGACCATCATTGTTACATAAATAGAAGGGAAAAAATGGGTATGATGGTAGTTCGCTATCTATTAGCCAAGACTCATGTAATGCAACATGTGACCGCATGATATAATTGTATTGTTACTATAGTAATAAGTGTTACTTTAACTTAATCTAAACATGAAGTGCGACGTGGGGTGGCGGGGCGAAGCGTCCGCCACACCTAAGTCGCACCACTCATAATATTATGAGTGGTGCGACTTCGAATATTACGAATATTATGATAATATTGACAGATTATTAGTCAATTAGTTAATAAGAATCAATTAATTTAAGAGAATAAAGGGAAACAAAATTTTCCAAACATAATAGTATGTATTTATCTACTATTTAACCTTGATTTTCTGTCTCCTTAACGTTTAAAAACATTCCCGAAGGACATTACCGAAGGAATCTTGTATACGAAGGTCCTTAACAATATAGGGTGTGGGGTATAGGGGGGAAGGGTAGTAGTAGCTAGTAGTGAAATTCAGAGGGTTGAATGTCCATTTAGTTATCCTTTATACGTTTCTTCCCTGAATGACCAATCGTCACCAAATTTTGTACATAATTCTGTCAAAATTTGATACATGTCGTAACGGGGTTTCATTTGTTTTCATTACTGTTTTAAAAATTTAATTTGCGTACTTGTTACCTAGCTGGTTGCCGAATCCTAGGCAGTGAATTCGCTTTTGTTTGCTTAACCTTCCAACTGTCAGTGCAGTGAGTGCTCAGCAGTGTTAACAAAAAGAAAAAAAGTTTGAATCTTCCCTAGCAATTCAAGTTTTGATGATATGATATTGATATTTTGATGATATTTGATTTGATTTTTATTGTTCTTGTTCGATTTCGTCTTTATTGTTCTTATTATTGCCTCTTTTTGTTAACTGTTTTTAATAAATGATGATCTTGATTTTAATAAATTTTTTGATCAAGTAAAATTTCTATTCCCCTTTTTTTTAACAGTTAGTCATCAACTAAGAAGTTGAGGAACATTTTAAAAATGTTTGATCATACAAATTTTGAAGCTCTGGGTCATCTCTCTCTTCTTCCCTTGTCCTCTCCACAGTCATCAAGATCTTTTGGCGGTCGTGAAGAGTTACCACCGATCTTCCACTTCCATTTACCTCCAAAAGTTTTTTAAGTGTAATTTTTCAAAAGTTACAAATGGCTTGATCGAGATTCGAACCCCAAACCATTCGAGTGGCAGCCCGGGTTGCTAACCATTTGACCAACATTGACACAAGACTTAAGGGAAAGCGTGGTCAGGTTGGTGTGTACACCAAACAATGTAACGAAAGACGAAGTAAAGCTATGGTAATATCGCTAGCGACGCTACCATCGGTATCGATTTTGGAACCGGTCGTAAAACACTTAGGTTATATGCCTGAATTAATATTTTTCAGCGGTGGTTTAATCTAACTGCTATAAGAGCACATCCAATTCTTTATAGTTAATATGTAACTAATAATTTTTCCAATTCCATGTTACTATAGTAATAAATGTTGCTAAAACTTAATCTAAACGACGTGGGGTGGCGGGGCGAAGCCTCCGCCACTCCTAAGTCGAACCACTCATAATATTAACAGATTATTAGTCAATTAGTTATAAAGAATCAATTATGAAAGAGAATAAAGGGAAAGAGAATTTTCCAAACGTTATAGTATGTATTAATCTACCATAACCTTTATTTTCTGTCTCTTTAACGTTTAAAAAAATTACCGAAGGATATTACCGAAGAAATCTTGTATTTTTTAAAAATTAGATTTCTTTTCTCTGATATTTCACGAAACGAAATGTCGATAATTGATGCCTATTTTTTCATCGTGTGGCTTTCAGGTCAAGTCAGCTATATCCTTATTATATATTTGGGGGACATAAACATCTTATGGTGATTTTGGCGAAATAAATTTTTTGCCATATTTCAGAAATTGATGTTTCCATAGTGTAGTGGTTATCACGTCGGCTTTACACGCTGAAGGTCCTCAGTTCGATCCTGGGTGGAAACAATTTGACAACTTTAATCCAAGTATGGAATTTCATTTCCTTTTGTACTTTCTCGATAATAGCCAATATCTGGACTTGTGTACTGCTATGTAAAATGTGTAATGGAAGAAGAGCGGTAGGAATCTTACACGCTAACTAGCTAGTCTGTACACTTAAAAGGGTGCCACTACCAAGTTGTATTTGTTTGGCTATTCGTCTGGTGTCATCCCAACGAAAAGCAGTCAAAACTGGCGCTTTTTTAACGCAACAATAACCGCTATACGAATATCACTTATGAGTATCTTAGCAGTAAATCCTCATAACCACCGATGTAGTTATCACCATAGTGCGAGCGATAATCCAAGTGCATTTTACCATGACATAATAGATAGTATTGGATTACAACGTTGATTTTTATGAGCCTGGCTAGCTCAGTCGGAACAGCATGAGACTCTTAAGTATTAATTGCAATTGTACACACGACCGGGGTTTTACATTTTTCGCTGAGATAATCGTACCTGGCAGGTTCTTTCTATATTGTGCGCAAATCTGCTACTGATACAGTGATAATTCTATGGTGTGATTATTGTTTTGTCACTATATGTTTGATGTAAATCTTTAAATAAATGATACAAAAGTTTCCATATAAACAGGTAAGCATGCAGAAAACCGCAAGTTATTTCATTTTAAAACATCTCAATGATGAACATCCGTTCTATAAGGGGGCACCCAGGTTTGAACTGGGGACATTTCGATCTGCAGTCGAATGCTCTACCACTGAGCTATACCCCCATAAATGTTTGTATGAGTTTACCTTCGACATTCTGGATTATAAGGTATTAATTTTGCGAAAAAAACCTTATCTTTTAATTTTTGTTTCACACAGGATGCGCAAACAAAGAATCATTTGGTTAATAATTGAGTTTCTATTGAACAGGAAGCCACGTCAGATATTTCAGTTATTTGAGTGAAGAAACTGTGTGTTATTAAATAATACTTCTTGAACAGCTTTAACGCAGATCAGTTTCCATAAGCTGATGAGAATTTCTTTCAAACTTTCAAAAGTCAGGCTGATATGTAGAAATATTTTTAGTGAGCTGATTTTCAAATTCAATAAACACAACAATGAAACAATTTAACTGAATAAACCCAATAATAGTTCATTCCCTGTATTAGATTCAACTTAATAGGGGGCATCCGTGGTTGAACCGTGGACATTTCGATCTGCAGTCGAATGCTCTTCCACTGAGCTATACCCCCGACATTTTTACATTTTACCGCGTATTTGTATTATTCCTCCATTTTAATTAAGAGTTTCTGACTCTGAAATATCGATTGATATTTTTTAAAAATTAGATTTCTTTTCTCTGATATTTCCCGAAACGAAATGTCGATAATTGATGCCTATTTTATCATCGTGTGGCTTTCAGGTCAAGTCAGCTATATCCTTATTATATATTTGGGGGACATAAACATGTTATGGTGATTTTGGCGAAATAAATTTTTTGCCATCTTTGTGAAACTGACGTTTTAATAGTGTAGTGGTTATCACGTCGGCTTTACACGCTGAAAATCCTCAGTTCGATTCTGGGTGGAAACAATTTTACAACTTTAATCCGAATATGGAATTTCATTTCCTTTTGTACTTTCTCGATAATAGCCAATATCTGGACTTGTGTACTGCTATGTAAAATGTGTAATGGAAGAAGAGCGGTAGGAATCTTACACGCTAACTAGCTAGTCTATACACTTAAAAGGGTGCCACTACCAAGTTGTATTTGTTTGGCTATCCGTCTGGTGTCATCCCAACGAAAAGCAGTCAAAACTGGCGCTTTTTTAACGCAACAATAACCGCTGAAGTTTTGACTTGATTACTGCAAAATGGTAATGTTACATCACTAGAGATAATTTTAAAACTATGCAGTCTATCATCCTAGCACTCATTACATACAAAGTAAAAAGATAAAATATAGGAATATCACTTATGTGTATGTTAGCAGTAAATCTTAATAACCACCGATGTAGTTTTCACCATAGTGCGAGCGATAATCCAAGTGCATTTTACCATGACATATTAGATAGTATTGGATTACAACGTTGATTTGTATGAGCCTGGCTAGCTCAGTCGGAACAGCATGAGACTCTTAAGTATTAATTGCAATTGTACACACGACCGGGGTTTTACATTTTTCGCTGAGATAATCGTACCTGGCAGGTTCTTTCTATATTGTGCGCAAATCTGCTACTGATACAGTGATAATTCTATGGTGTGATTATTGTTTTGTCACTATATGTTTGATGTAAATCTTTAAATAAATGATACAAAAGTTTCCATATAGACGTGAAATGCAGAAAACCGCAAGTTATTTCATTTTAAAACATCTCAATGATGAACATCCGTTCTATAAGGGGGCACCCAGGTTTGAACTGGTGACATTTCGATCTGCAGTCGAATGCTCTACCACTGAGCTATACCCCCATAAATATTTGTATGAGTTTACCTTCGACATTCTGGAGGATGCGCAAACAAAGAATCATTTGGTTAATAATTGAGTTTCTATTGAACAGGAAGCCACGTCAGATATTTCAGTTATTTGAGTGAAGAAACTGTGTGTTATTAAATAATACTTCTTGAACAGCTTTAACGCAGATCAGTTTCCATAAGCTGATGAGAATTTCTTTCAAACTTTCAAAAGTCAGGCTGATATGAAGAAATATTTTTAGTGAGCTGATTTTCAAATTCAATAAACACAACAATGAAACAATTTAACTGAATAAACCCAATAATAGTTCATTCCCTGTATTAGATTCAACTTAATAGGGGGCATCCGGGATTGAACCGTGGACATTTCGATCTGCAGTCGAATGCTCTTCCACTGAGCTATACCCCCGACATTTTTACATTTTACCGCGTATTTGTATTATTCCTCCATTTTAATTAAGAGTTTCTGACTCTGAAATATCGATTGATATTTTTTAAAAATTAGATTTCTTTTCTCTGATATTTCCCGAAACGAAATGTCGATAATTGATGCCTATTTTATCATCGTGTGGCTTTCAGGTCAAGTCAGCTATATCCTTATTATATATTTGGGGGACATAAACATGTTATGGTGATTTTGGCGAAATAAATTTTTTGCCATCTTTGTGAAACTGACGTTTTAATAGTGTAGTGGTTATCACGTCGGCTTTACACGCTGAAGGTCCTCATTTCGATCCTGGGTGGAAACAATTTTACAACTTTAATCCGAATATGGAATTTCATTTCCTTTTGTACTTTCTCGATAATAGCCAATATCTGGACTTGTGTACTGCTATGTAAAATGTGTAATGGAAGAAGAGCGGTAGGAATCTTACACGCTAACTAGCTAGTCTGTACACTTAAAAGGGTGCCACTACCAAGTTTTATTTGTTTGGCTATCCGTTTGGTGTCATCCCAACGAAAAACAGTCAAAACTGGCGCTTTTTTAACGCAACAATAACCGCTGAAGTTTTGACTTGATTACTGCAAAATGGTAATGTTACATCACTAGAGATAATTTTAAAACTATGCAGTCTATCATCCTAGCACTCATTACATACAAAGTAAAAAGATAAAATATAGGAATATCACTTATGTGTATGTTAGCAGTAAATCCTAATAACCACCGATGTAGTTTTCACCATAGTGCGAGCGATAATCCAAGTGCATTTTACCATGACATATTAGATAGTATTGGATTACAACGTTGATTTGTATGAGCCTGGCTAGCTCAGTCGGAACAGCATGAGACTCTTAAGTATTAATTGCAATTGTACACACGACCGGGGTTTTACATTTTTCGCTGAGATAATCGTACCTGGCAGGTTCTTTCTATATTGTGCGCAAATCTGCTACAGATACAGTAATAATTCTATGGTGTGATTATTGTTTTGTCACTATATATTTGATATAAATATTTAAATAAATGATACAAAAGTTTCCATATAACCAGGTAAGAATGCAGCAAACTGCAAGTTATTTCATTTTAAAACATTTCACCGATGAACATCCGTCGTACGAGGGGGCACCCAGGTTTGAGCTTGGGACATTTTGATCTGCAGTCGTATGCTCTACCACTGAGCTATACCCCCATAATGGTTGTATGAGTTTACCTTCGACATTCTGGATTATACCCTGCTAGCACAAGATATCCATAGGATATCCTATGTTAGTCCCTTCATCCAAGGGACGTCTCGCCCTTTATGGAACAACTAGGGATATCCATAGGATAATTTTTTTTGGTCGTCAAATAGACGTCCAATTTTTACGTCCTAAGGACGGAAAAGTTGGACGCATTTAGGACAATAAATATTGAATGTACTGTTGACATCCATTTTCCTTCCCAGTTCCCACCGTATATAATCCATACATGATAAAGTCTATGAATATCATATTGGAGATGAGCGGTGTAATAAAACATTATTTTAACTTAATTATCTGTAAATCTACGATATGATTTCTTTGTAATTATAAAAAATACATAAATTTTTGTAAATATTATATTGAAATAAAATCTTCGCTTTATTCCATATTTAATATTCTCTCCTCAAAATATTGTTGCAATAATTCAATCTAAAACTTTATTACTAAGTGCAAATATAAGAACTAGGTTATTATTCTATTCATTGTAAAATTATCACAAGGAAATGTGCCACATCAGAAGAAGATGTGACAAAGAAATAAAAGTGCAGTAGCATTGGTGAATGAAGTAGTTGGATGGGTGACCCGACTCACACGCGCGAATTTCTTTTCTTCAATCCCCAAAATTTTCTTTCCCTACTATGTCCTTTGGTGACGTCCATTGACTGTCCACGGTGGGACATCCTTGGGAGCGACATTTGGATGTCCCACGTACGGACTCAGGACGGACCGATGGGATATCCCATTGTCCTTTCCGGACACACACAGTCCGTCCTGGCAAAGTAAAATTGCTAGCAGGGTAACGTATTAATTTTGCGAAAAAAACCCATAGCTTTTAATTTTTGTTTCACACAGGATGCGCAAACAAAGAATCATTTGGTTAATAATTGAGTTTCTATTGAACAGGAGGCCACGTCAGATATTTCAGTTATTTAAGTGAAGAAACTGTGTGTTATTAAATAATACTTCTTGAACAGCTTTAACACAGATCAGTTTCCATAAGCTGATGAGAATTTCTTTCAAATTTTCAAAAGTCAGGCTGATAGGTAGAAATATTTTTAGGGAGCTGATTTTCAAATTCAATAAACACATCAATGAAACAATTTAACTGAATAAACCCAATAATAGTTCATTCCCTGTATTAGATTCAATTTAATACGGGAATTCGGGGTTGAACCGGTGACATTTCGGTCTGCAGTCGAATGCTCTTCCACTGAGCTTTACCGTATATAATTACATACCTTTACTTTATATATTTACATTTTACCGCGTATTTGTATTATTTCTCCATTTTAATTAAGAGTAACTGACTCTGAAATATCGATTGATATTTTTTAAAAATTGGATTTCTTTTCTCTGATATTTCACGAAATTGAAATGTCGATAATTGATGCCTATTTTTTCATCGTGTGGCTTTCAGGTCAAGTCAGCTATATCCTTATTATATATTTGGGGGACATATACATGTTATGTTGATTTTGGCGAAATAAACTTTTTGCCATCATTATGAAATTTACGTTTCCATAGTGTAGTGGTTATGACGTCGGCTTTACACGCTGAAAGTCCTCACTTCGATCCTGGGTGGAAACAATTTTACTACTTTAATCCGAGTATGGAATTGCATTTCCTGTTGTACTTTATCGATAATAGCCAATATCTGGACTTGTGTACTGCTATGTAAAATGTGTAATGGAAGAAGAGCGGTAGGAATCTTACACGCTAACTAGCTAGTCTGTACACTTAAAAGGGTGCCACTAACAAGTTGTATTTGTTTGGCTATCCGTCTGGTGTCATCCCAACGAAAAGCAGTCAAAACTGGCGCTTTTTTAACGCAACAATAACCGCTGAAGTTTTGACTTGATTACTGAAAAATGGTAATGTTACATCACTAGAGATAATTTTACAACTATGCAGTCTATCATCCTAGCACTCATTACATACAAAGTAAAAAGATAAAATATAGGAATATCACTTATGTGTATCTTAGCAGTAAATCCTCATAACCACCGATGTAGTTATCACCATAGTGCGAGCGATAATCCAAGTGCATTTTACCATGACATATTAGATAGTATTGGATTACAACGTTGATTTGTATGAGCCTGGCTAGCTCAGTCGGAACAGCATGAGACTCTTAAGTATTAATTGCAATTGTACACACGACCGGGGTTTTACATTTTTCGCTAAGATTATCGTACCTGGCAGGTTCTTTCTATATTGTGCGCAAATCTGCTACTGATACAGTGATAATTCTATGGTGTGATTATTGTTTTGTCACTATATATTTGATGTAAATCTTTAAATAAATGATACAAAAGTTTCCATATAAACAGGTAAGCATGCAGAAAACCGCAAGTTATTTCATTTTAAAACATCTTAATAAAGAACATCCGTTGTATAAGGGGGCACCCAGGTTTGAACTGGGGACATTTCGATCTGCAGTCGAATGCTCTACCACTGAGCTATACCCCCATAAATGTTTGTATGAGTTTACCTTCGACATTCTGGATTATAAGGTATTAATTTTGCGAAAAAAACCTTATCTTTTAATTTTTGTTTCACACAGGATGCGCAAACAAAGAATCATTTGGTTAATAATTGAGTTTCTATTGAACAGGAAGCCACGTCAGATATTTCAGTTATTTGAGTGAAGAAACTGTGTGTTATTAAATAATACTTCTTGAACAGCTTTAACGCAGATCAGTTTCCATAAGCTGATGAGAATTTCTTTCAAACTTTCAAAAGTCAGGCTGATATGTAGAAATATTTTTAGTGAGCTGATTTTCAAATTCAATAAACACAACAATGAAACAATTTAACTGAATAAACCCAGTAATAGTTCATTCCCTGTATTAGATTCAACTTAATAGGGGGCATCCGTGGTTGAACCGGGGACATTTCGATCTGCAGTCGAATGCTCTTCCACTGAGCTATACCCCCGATATTTTTACATTTTACCGCGTATTTGTATTATTCCCCTATTTTAATTAAGAGTAACTGACTCTGAAATATCGATTTATCCCTGAGGTATATTAATATACGAAGGTCCTTAACAATATAGGGTGTGGGGTATAGGGGGTAGGGTAGTAGTAGCTAGTAGTGAATTTCAGAGGGTTTAATGTCCATTTAGTTATCCTTTATACGTTTCTTCCCTGAATGACCAATCGTCACCAAATTTTGTACGTGATTCTGTCAAAATTTGATACATGTCACACATTTGTACATGATGATCTTGGTTTTAATAAATTTTTTGATCAAGTAAAATTTCTATTCCCCTTTTTTTTAACAGTTAGTCATCAACCAAGAAGTTGAGGAACATTTTAAAAATGTTTGATCATACTCATTTTAAAGCTCTGGGTCATCTCTCTCTTCTTCCCTTGTCCTCTCCACAGTCATCAAGATCTTTTAGCGGTCGTGAAGAGTTACCACCGATCTTCCACTTCCATTTACCTCCGAAAGTTTTTTAATAAGCAATCCACCACTCAACCGCACCAAATCCATGGACCCCACTTTTTTTCCCCATTCCGCTATGGGACCAAGAAATCTGAAATAATTCAGGCATATCCAGTTTTTTAGTTCGGATTCGCCTGTTTTTGCAGAATTTAAATATTCCCTGCCGTTCGGGAGATATTTAATGTTAAAGTTTGAGTTTTTTCAAATTTTAACAATTTTAGGGGGTTTTTGGCATCGCTTTTTGGGTAAATGCTAACCTTTAAAAAAGAAACCAATTTAACCAAAAGTTTGCTTGGCCATCCCTTAATACCAATCCAAAAGAAATTTACATTCCGAATTAGATTGACCGAGTTATTCCCAATCTAGTAAAGTGTAATTTTGACCAGTTTCCCACCCAGCCTAGTCGCCATTTTTTATTACTCTCCCTCGCGTTCCTAGCGTCCATAGCGGAATGGGAAAAAAAGTGGGGTCCATGGATTTGGTGCGGTTGAGTGTTGGATTGCTTGTTGAGTGTAATTTTTCAAAAGTTACACATTTAAATTTCCTAAATGGCTTGATCGAGATTCGAACCCCGAAGCATACGAGTGGCAGCCCGGGTTGCTAACCCTGAGACCAACATTGACATAAGATTAAAGGGAAAACGTGGTCAGGTTGGTGTGTACACCAAACAATGTAACGAAAGACGAAGTAAAGCTATGGTAATATCGCTAGCGACGCTACCATCGGTATCGATTTTGGAACCGGTCGTAAAACACTTAGGTTATATGCCTGAATTAAGATTTTTTCAGCGGTGGTTTAATCTAACTGCTATAAGAGCACATCCATTTCTTTATAGTTAATATGTAACTAATAATTTTTCCAATTCCATGTTACTATAGTAATAAATGTTGCTAAAACTTAATCTAAACGACGTGGGGTGGCGGGGCGAAGCCTCCGCCACTCCTAAGTCGCACCAATCATAATATTAACAGATTATTAGTCAATTAGTTATAAAGAATCAATTATGTAAGAGAATAAAGGGAAACAGAATTTTCCAAACGTTAAAGTATGTATTAATCTACCATAACCTTTATTTTCTGTCTCTTTAACGTTTAAAAAAATTACCGAAGGATATTACCGAAGGAATCTTGTATTGCAATGTGGCGTAAACTAGGTGTATTGAGAAGAGCACACAATTGTAACAATGACAGGGAAAAATATCAATAATTAATGGCAATTATATGCTTTTCTGTTCAATTTTAGAGGATCATTGCAGGTTTAATCGACAGTGCCACAACCGAATGGCCGTCAGAAAATACCGCTGGGACGACAAAAGCCGGTTTCTACCAGTAGAAGAAAGGAAGGATAAGAAAGATTATGCCCTATCCTTTTGCAAGTACTTGTTTGATCACTGGGTATTTACACTTTTCACGAGATATTCGTAAGAATGTGGAATGTAGTTTCATTCTGTTGGCAGACCTGACAATGGTCTTTTTTTTTCAAAGTGAAAGTGATTATAGTATGGAGTTGCGGAGGATTGAACTCCGGGCTTTTCGCATGCAAAGAAAACACTCTACCACTGAGTTACAAACCGTTGAAAATCGAGACTACCAGTATGTTCTTGATACTTGCTTTTTAACCCTCGATTATTTGCAAAACCTTGGAGCTGCGGAGGATTGAACTCCGGTCTTCTCACATGCGAAGCGAGCACTCTACCTCTGAGTTACAACCCCATAACAATTGTTCGTTTGCTTTGAGTGACTTTTCACGATTGCGACACGTATGTGTTTTCAATGGAGAAGAAGATTTTAAGTAAAAAGAATAAAACTTGAAAGGAAGGTTTTGTCAAGAGTGGGGTGTCGAACCCACGCCTTCTTCGAAGACCAGAATGCCAAATAACGGATTTTACAAGATTACCTATTAATCTATTATTTGAATTAGAATCTTAAGTCTGGCGCCTTAACCATTCGGCAATCTTGACATTGTTAACGCAATGACTACTTATATTGCAATGTGGCGTAAACTAGGTGTATTGAGAAGAGCACACAATTGTAACAATGACAGGGAAAAATATCAATAATTAATGGCAATTGTATGCTTTTCTGTTCAATTTTCGAGGATCATGGCAGGTTTAATCGACAGTGCCACAACCGAATGGCCGTCAGAAAATACCGCTGGGACGAAAAAAGCCGGTTTCTACCAGTAGAAGAAAAATAACGATAAGAAAGATTATGCCCTATCGTTTTGCAAGTACTTGTTTGTTCACTGGGTATTTACACTTTTCACGAGATATTCGTTAGAATGTGGAATGTAGTTTCAGTCTGTTCGCAGACCTAACAATGGTCTTTTTTTTTCAAAATTAAAGTGATTATAGTATGGAGTTGCGGAGGATCGAACTCCGGGCTTTTCGCATGCAAAGCGAACACTCTACCACTGAGTTACAACCCCTTGGCAATCGAGACTACCAGTATTTTTCTGATACTTGCTTTTTACCACTCGATTATTTGCACTACCTTGGAGTTGCGGAGGATTGAACTCCGGTCTTCTCACATGCGAAGCGAGCACTCTACCTCTGAGTTACAACCCCTTAACTTATGCTCGTTTGCTTTGAATGACTGTTAACGATTGTGACACGTTTGTGTTTTCAATGGAGAAGAAGATTTAAAGTGAAAAAGAATAAAACTTGAAAGGAAGGTTTTGTCAAGAGTGGGGTACGAACCCACGCCTTCTTCGAAGACCAGAATGCCAAGTAACGGATTTCACAAGATTACCTATTAATCTATTATTTGAATTAGAATCTTAAGTCTGGCGCCTTAACCACTCGGCCATCTTGACATTGTTAACGCAATGACTACTTATCGCTTAGGTATATTTATATACGAAGGTCCTTAACAATATAGGGTGTGGGGTATAGGGGGGAAGGGTAGTAGTAGCTAGTAGTGAAATTCAGAGGGTTTAATGTCCATTTAGTTATCCTTTATACGTTTCTTCCCTGAATGACCAATCGTCACCAAATTTTGTACATAATTCTGTCAAAATTTGATACATGTCGTAACGGGGTTTCATTTGTTTTCATTACTGTTTTAAAAATTTAATTTGCGTACTTGTTACCTAGCTGGTTGCCGAATCCTAGGCAGTGAATTCGCTTTTGTTTGCTTAACCTTCCAACTGTCAGTGCAGTGAGTGCTCAGCAGTGTTAACAAAAAGAAAAAAAGTTTGAATCTTCCCTAGCAATTCAAGTTTTGATGATATGATATTGATATTTTGATGATATTTGATTTGATTTTTATTGTTCTTGTTCGATTTCGTCTTTATTGTTCTTATTATTGCCTCTTTTTGTTAACTGTTTTTAATAAATGATGATCTTGATTTTAATAAATTTGTTGATCAAGTAAAATTTCTATTCCCCTTTTTTTTAACAGTTAGTCATCAACCAAGAAGTTGAGGAACATTTTAAAAATGTTTGATCATACAAATTTTGAAGCTCTGGGTCATCTCTCTCTTCTTCCCTTGTCCTCTCCACAGTCATCAAGATCTTTTGGCGGTCGTGAAGAGTTACCACCGATCTTCCACTTCCATTTACCTCCAAAAGTTTTTTAAGTGTAATTTTTCAAAAGTTACAAAAGGCTTGATCGAGATTCGAACCCCGAACCATTCGAGTGGCAGCCCGGGTTGCTAACCATGAGACCAACATTGACATAAGATTTAAGGGAAAGCGTGGTCAGGTTGGTGTGTACACCAAACAATGTAACGAAAGACGAAGTAAAGCTATGGTAATATCGCTAGCGACGCTACCATCGGTATCGATTTTGGAACCGGTCGTAAAACACTTAGGTTATATGCCTGAATTAAGATTTTTTTCAGCGGTGGTTTAATCCAACTGCTATAAGAGCACATCCATTTCTTTATAGTTAATATGTAACTAATAATTTTTCCAATTCCATGTTACTATAGTAATAAATGTTGCTAAAACTTAATCTAAACATGAAGTGCGACGTGGGGTGGCGGGCAAAAGCCTCCGCCACACCTAAGTCGCACCACTCATAATATTAACAGATTATTAGTCAATTAGTTATAAAGAATCAATTATGAAAGAGAATAAAGGGAAACAGAATTTTCCAAACGTTAAAGTATGTATTAATCTACCATAACCTTTATTTTCTGTCTCTTTAACGTTTAAATAAATTACCGAAGGATATTACCGAAGGAATCTTGTATTGCAATGTGGCGTAAACTAGGTGTATTGAGAAGAGCACACAATTGTAACAATGACAGGGAAAAATATCAATAATTAATGGCAATTATATGCTTTTCTGTTCAATTTTAGAGGATCATTGCAGGTTTAATCGACAGTGCCACAACCGAATGGCCGTCAGAAAATACCGCTGGCACGACAAAAGCCGATTTCTACCAGTAGAAGAAAAAGAACGATAAGAAAGATTATGCCCTATCGTTTTGCAAGTACTTGTTTGATCACTGGGTATTTACACTTTTCACGAGATATTCGTAGGAATTTGGAATGTAGTTTCATTCTGTTGGCAGACCTGACAATGGTCCTTTTATCAAAATGAAAGTGATTATAGTATGGAGTTGCGGATGATTGAACTCCAAGCTTTTCGCATGCAAAGCGATCACTCTACCACTGAGTTACAACCCCTTGACAATCGAGACTACCAGTATGTTCCTGATACTTGCTTTTTAACACTCGATTATTTGCAAAAGCTTGGAGTTGCGGAGGATTGATCTCCAGTCTTCTCACATGCGAAGCCAACATGTCCTCTCCGACTTAAGACAAGGCTTTGTCTGAAACTTTTCATGTAACAGACAAAGACATGTCTTAAGTTTTCCTTATTTTTATTACATTGCCTCCTTATATTTGTTATACATTTATTTTATCCCTTTTCAATTCACAGTATAAACGTCCAAACGTTTATATTCCCTTTCATAATTTTATTAAAAAAATTCTGTTTTAATGGTATGGGTGACATAAAAAATTTCAGACAAAGACATGTCTTAAGTTTTCCTTATTTTTATTACATTGCCTCCTTATATTTGTTATACATTTATTTTATCCCTTTTCAATTCACAGTATAAACGTCCAAACGTTTATATTCCCTTTAATAATTTTATAAAAAAAATTCTGTTTTAATGGTATGGGTGACATAAAAAATTTCAGACAAAGACATGTCTTAAGTTTTCCTTATTTTTATTACATTGCCTCCTTATATTTGTTATACATTTATTTTATCCCTTTTCAATTCACAGCATAAACGTCCAAACGTTTATATTCCCTTTCATAATTTTCTAAAAAATTTTCTGTTTTAATAGTATGGGTGACATAAAAAATTTCAGACAAAGCCATGTCTTAAGTTTTCCTTATTTTTATTACATTGCCTCCTTATATTTGTTATACATTTATTTTATCCCTTTTCAATTCACAGCATAAACGTCTAAACGTTTATATTCCCTTTCATAATTTTATAAAAAAAATTCTGTTTTAATGGTATGGGTGACATAAAAAAATTCAGACAAAGCCATGTCTTAAGTTTTTCTTATTTTTATTACACTGCCTCCTTATATTTGTTATACATTTATTTTTTCTCTTTTCAATTCACAGCATAAACGTCCAAATGTTTATATTCCCTTTCATAATTTTATAAAAAAATTTCTGTTTCAATGGTATGGGTGACATAAAAAATTTCAGACACAGCCTTATCTTAAGTCGCAGAGCATGTTGAGGGTTGCACATTTTGAGAATTTTTTTTCTTTTTATCTTAGCATTTCTTTAAAAAACTTAAACCTTAGCGTAAAGCAATTATCAAGTTTTGAAAAAAACATTTTTTGAAAATTCTTCCCATTTTCATTGTTGGAGCTTGGATACGCTGCTTAAAAAGTCGGTAAATTTTTAATGTGTAGATATTCACAAATGGCCTCCGGCGGTAAAATTTGCAGGGTAGAGGTTTTGTTATATTGACTCCGGCGGTAAATTTGCAGGATAGAGGATATTAACGCTTTGCCTCCGGCGGTAAATTAGTAGTGTAGAATTTTTCACGCATTGCTTCCGGCTGTTTTTTTTTTCAATATGTATATTCTTTAATTTTACTGTTTAGTTTTGTGTAAAAATTTTTTTTTTCGCGAAATTTTGACTTGTCTGAGTCATGGCTAACAAAAGCATCCGTAAAAAAAAATTTATCCTTATAAAAAGTAAGACCATAACTGAAATTGAACCATCAAACTCTTTAATACTAAGCCGGTGCTATAACCATTATGCTATTACAGCTTACATATATTATCATTTAAAAAATATATATTGTTTTGCGTCAACGCCGTGTTTTTTACGTGAAAAATTTTCTATTACGATATATCGTCGGTACCACATCTTGGCTGCGCTTACCCATCCCCTGAAACGCCGTTATTCACGATAATTGATGTAGGCGGGAGTGGGCTTGAACCACCATACTTGACATCTTAAAACCAGAGCCATAGCCACTACACCGTCAGCTGATGTGAATGTGTAACCTTTGCTAGATTCAATTGGCCTCCGGCGGTAAATTTGTAGGGTAGAGATGTTCAAGCATTGCCTGACATAAGATATTCACGCACGATTGAATTAAACGGACGCGACAACGAATACGATTGCGGTCGCGGGGCAGACGAGTAGCGCACGATCGTTCATTATTTTAGTGCTTATTGCGGGTCCGTCCGTTATTTTAGCGCTAAGCGAAATCCGTCATCTGTTTTAAGCGGCTCGCACAGCAATAAACAGTTTCGTTGAATATTTTGTGCTAGATCTAGCACAAATCTAAGCGTGCGTGGCGATAATGATTGCATTTTGTTTAACTTTTGTGAATTGCGCTAAACGTAGCGCAATTAAGTTCATTGATAGCATTTACGAAACGAGGAGAACCAGCTAAAATAAATATTTTCAGCGAAAAATCGATAAGTCAAATATTTCGTGCTAGATCTAGCGCTATGTAAGCGCGCTTGTCGAAAATGATTTAATTGAGATTAACGCACGCGCGATGCGCTAAATTCTGTGCAATACATTTCACATATAATTTACGAAACGCTTAGCGCCACTTAACGCACATCGCATTTAAGTAAAATGAACGGGCGCACTTCTCGTAAATTTTGGCTTGAAATTAATGGCGCTAAATTTTGCGCATCTTGCAGACTCATACACATAGGCTAAAAGAGCGCCTGTAATTTGATCTATTGGCCTGTATAGAAATGTACAGTCACGCGCATGTCTATTTTTAGCGATTATTGCGGGCCAGTTCGCCATTTTAGCGCTTGCGCTAATTTTTTTCTTCTTAATAACTTACGCGCGATTAAAAAAATTTTGTGCGCTACTTAACGCGCATCACACTAAACGAGCTCTCTCATCAATTTTCATATGAAATTTATCCCGCTAATATTTTAACCATAAAATTCACTTGCTGGCGACGACACGTACACAGATTAGTCCGATTATGGGTTTCACGACGGTCGATCTGTCCCGGTTGATCGGCTACCCGTCGTTGACGGCTTTTCTTTACGGCCGAGAGACCTCGCTACTCAATAAATAAAACAAATTATAATTTAAAACCAAAATTTGCGAGAAGCGCGCTTGTTGAATTTACTTAAATGCGATGTGCGTTAGCCTTAAGTAGCGCAGAATATTTAATTTAGCGCTTGCGCGTTTCGCTAATAAAATAATGAAAATAACCGCGCTAAATTTTGCTTATCGTGCACAAGTTTATCACAAGTAAATGACAAGCGCAATGCGAGCTTACATCGCGCAAGATCCAGTCTAGATCTAGCGCGAAATATTTGACTAATCTTTATTTCGCGCTAAATATTTTTTTACCTGGATATCCGGGTTTCGTAAATTATATAATGAACTTGATAGCGCTACGTCTAGCGCATCCCGCAAAAGTTAAGCACAAATAAATCATTAGCGCCATGAGCGCTAAGAAAGATAGCCCTAATTCTTGCTCGAAATAATTGACTTCGTTATTTTTCGTGCAGTGAGCCGCCAAGAACGGGATGGGCGACGATTACGCTTAAATAACGGACGGGTGCGTGTGCTACTCGTCTGACCGCTGTCGCCACAATCGTTTTCCTTGTCTCGCCTGTTTAATAAATTTTAGTGCGATACGCGTTAGGTAGCGCAATAACGTATTTATTTAATCGCTTTCGCGTTTCGTAATAAATCTGACGAAATGGATTTTCGATAAAGTATAGCGCATCCGGCATCGCGTGCTATAGTGAAGCACAAGTAAATTATTAGAAGCCTACTACGCGTTTAAAAGTGTATGCTGTTATTTCCGCTTTGCCAGCAGCCTGAAATAGCGGACAGGCGACATAGCGCTAGATCTAGCACGAATTATTTGACTTTTTTAGCGCTAATGTCCGTTTCTGAGCGAAGAATCACCTGTCTATACTGTTTTAGGCGGCTCACTCCGCGCAAATAATTAATTCAAAAATATCGTGCTAGATCTAGCTCATAAGCGCGCATTGCACTAATGATCTGGATAACTTGCTTGTGATAAGCTAAATAGCGCACGATAAATACCATCATAAAATTTAAGAAACGAGCAAGTGCTAAAAATAATATTTTACCCTTAAATTCCGTGCTGGCCAGACTAGTGAGACTACCGCTTGCTTGCAACGACACACATGTGGTTCATGTAGTCGCAAAGGGGCAGTACTGCAATCCCGGAATAAAACGGCGAAATATTACCGCAATAAATTTCAGCCCAAACTTTGCGGGATGTGCTTCCGTTGTATTTACTTTAATTCGATGCGCGTTAAGTAGCTATATGAATTAATTTTTTTAATAGAATTGAATTTTTTCTTTAATATTATGATAAAATTCATGGCGAAGAATAATAAATAACAATAAATAGCAAATTGTGCGTAAGTTAATCTTAATTAAATCATAAGCGTCATGCACGCTTATTAGCGAGAAATCTAGCGCGAAATATTTAACGTAATTATTTTCATGGAGTTGTAATGACTTGTGTGAAGACCTGGCCTACTGCTTGTAGTATAGAACAATCTACTACGCAGTATCCCAAGGTCAATCTACTACGCCGTACCTCAAGGTCGCTGTACTACGCAGTACCTTGATGGCTTTCCCTATTGCACCATCTCACCTGTTGCCTATGCAACTACATCCGGGATTGCGCCACACTCTGCAGTGATGGTGCAATCCCCACCACCTTGATAACTGTCTATAAAAGCCCGACACTCTGTTCATCCAGCAGAGTCGTACCCGGCATTGTATCCCGACACATCCGTTAATAAACGTTACTGCAAGAACACTGTCTCTTCCTCGTTGTTTGTTACTTAGACTATTGTGAATCATCACAAATTGGTGAACGTGCCAGTATGGCTTCGAACATCCGACTTTTTCAACAATCATCGAGGAAGGAGAGAAACACCAAAGCGGTAAGTGAATAACGACTCCTACGTTACCTTCTAAAGATACATCTTATGCTACTTTAAACGAGTCCCTGATAGGGAAGATAGACTTAGAAGAAGACAGTCACATCAGATCCCTTCCACAAAATATTTTACCCATTAGAGAAAGATTTTTATCGCAGTGGAACGAGTTAATTAAAATTACAACAAGACGTCGCCACTAAAGAATTATCAATAGATTCTTTCAGGCAAACGAACAAAGGGTTAAACTTGATTATATAGACTTGAGATATAGCTACGTTACAACAACAG
The DNA here is from genome assembly GCF_021234035.1 of Daphnia pulicaria. NCBI lineage: Eukaryota > Metazoa > Arthropoda > Branchiopoda > Diplostraca > Daphniidae > Daphnia > Daphnia pulicaria. The sequence goes on along the minus strand of NC_060914.1, from coordinate 3,981,091 downwards.
TTAGCACAGCAAACAGCACAAATCACTCAACCTCCAAACATGACTTCAACTCCTCCAACACCGCCGACCGCTCCTATACAAATTCCTTTAAACCAACAGCAAGGCCCTAGAGCGCCTTCCCCCGATCCAAACAATGTTCCATTGACTAAAAGTCATCTCATCGAACTATACTCACGGGATGAACGAAAATCAATTCCCGTATACAAAGGGAAAAGAGGAGATCAACTTATAAATAATTGGTTAAAAGACGCCGAAAGAGTAGCGCAAAGCGCAGGATGGAGCGCCACAGATAAAATTAAATATTTTTCAGACCGATTAAGAGGTGATGCCGCGGATTGGCACAGTGACTACATAGATCACGCTGCGGATAAAGAAGATCACGATGCGTGGGAGAAAACTCTCATTAGCAGATTTTTAACGGAAACAGAGATCGAGAACCTTAAGAAACAATTAAATGAACTAAAACAGATGCCTGATCAGAGTACCCAAACATATGTTTCAAGACTTAATCATTTGTATGACATTATTCATGGAAAAGAAATCGTTCTTGATGAAACAATTGCACCCCCTGAAGCCGTAGTTCTGGCTAGATCCCTTAGGAAAATTAGAGGAGAAGCAAAACAAAAGATATTGCTAAAAGGCTTGTTACCAAAAATATTACAGGCCGTGTGGACCAGAATTGACGTAAATAGCCCTTATGAAGATGTTTGCGAGATAGTTTATGCAGCAGAAACTATAGTAAATAGAATGGAGCAGAATGAAGAAAAAAGTCTAAAAGCAACAATTGCAGGTATTTCGGCTCACGAAGACGAGCAAGACGTAGAGCTTCAGAGACAGAAAAATAAGCTTTCCAAACTTGAAAAACAACTAGCAGGTCTAAATATCGAACAGCGACCCTAGAACTTTTAACAACACCAATGTACATAAATTACTAATTATAGCTAATGTAGCTCAACTAATGAGAATACCAGTAACATTTAGTAACCTTAAGACACAAGCATTAATAGATACCAGTGCAGCTGCAAGCTTCTTAGCACACCGTTTGTTAATATGTATTCCGTATAATGATATTAAAGAATTACAAGTTAAGAATTACAAGTTTCTGACCCAAACGTACAGTTATTTAGAACAGTTTCAGTAGTAGTAGTAAAAACCTATAGGTAGATATGAATTAAGCATTAGATTAGCTCGTAGACACCCATTTATTCAACAATTTTATGATATAACAGATCTAGATGAAGAGTGAATTTTAGGCTATGATTTCCTCGCAGCTAATAAGATTGTTATTAACCCCAGTGAACGTATTATTAGTTATACACATGAGAATGAATTAAGAAACTTGATCATACCCCCTTTATCAATATGTTTAATCAGTATAGCCACACCTCCACAGCTCGATTTAGCAGGAGTCCCAGTGGAGCAGAAAGAAAATTTGAAAAACCTGTTGCTTAGCTATTTTTCCCTTTTCACCGAAAATATTAATGAGTTGGGTAATGCGAAATCGATTAAACATTCAATTCATACCACGCAATTACCAGATGTTATGCCCATGAGGTGCACTCCAGAGAGATTGAGATAAGTAGTGAAAAAACAGATTGAGGATATGTTAAGAAATAATATGATTAGACCAAGTACCAGCCCATTTGCCTGTCCTATCTTGCTCGTAGCGAAGAAGGAGGAAGGTCAAATGAGGTTTCGTGTCGACTATCGCCCGCTAAACAATGTAACAGTTAAAGACAGATATCCAATTCCCAATATTCAGTTGATTATCGATAGCCTTCACGGCGCGAAATATTTTTCAACTTTGGATTTGCTCAGTGGATATTGGCAGATCGAAATAGAGGAAAAGCATAAATACAAAACTGCTTTCATATGCGAGTATGGACTTTACGAGTTCAACTGCATGCCTTTTGGTTTGTGCAATGCTCCGAGTACTTTCCAGAGGGAAATGGACACCTTATTTAACGATGTCTTATATGAATTTGTACTTGTTTATTTGGACGACATCATCGTTTTTAGTAAAACGATGGATGAACATATTCGACACTGGCGGATAGTATTCGACCTGCTAACAAAAGAGAACCTTAAACTAAAGTTAAGTAAATGTGACTTCTTTAAGACGAAGATAAAAATACCTAGGACATATTATTACAGCTAGTGGATTTCATCCCGACGACGGGAAAACACGTTCCATACTAAACTACCCTGAACCGTTGAACGTTAAGCAATTATCGTCTTTTTTAGGTTTGGCTAATTATTATCGCAAATTCGTACGCGAGTACGCAAAAATAGCTCATTTCTTGACAGAACTAACGAAAAAAGATAGTACATGGGTATGGGGCGAGAAAGAAAGGGACGCCTTTCAACGTATCAAACATTGCCTAACCAGCAATCCACTTCTGAGGTATCCAGATTTTACCATGGGAATTTCTAGTCTACGCGGACGCCTCAGAATACGGGATTGGTGCAGTATTAGCGCAGATACAGTATATACCGCCCTCAGAAACGGATCCAGAAGCCTTACACGGAGAACACGAAGTAGTAATAGCATACACTTCGCGACATTTAGACGAACGAGAACGAATTTGGAATATTTCAGAAAAAGAATGTTTAGCTATTGTACATGCATTAGAGCATTTCAGACCATATCTTTATGGTAGAACTTATAGAGTATTTACAGATCATAAACCGTTAGAAACATTGATGAAGAAAAAGGACCCACACGGAAGATTAGCACGTTGGGCATACGAGATGCAGGCATATAATATGACTCTTATACACCGTCCTGGCCAGGAGAATCAAAATGCAGATGGTTTAAGTAGACAACCACTCCCAGTAATAGGCGCTATATTAAAACCAGAAATAATACAAAACGACTGGATAACAGCACAACGTAACGACGAATATTGCAAAGAAATAATTCGAATAATTAATGAATGCGAAAAAGACAGGCAAGAATTTCAATTTGATAATGCAGGTTTACTCGTAACCTATGACGGAAAAATTGTAGTACCAAAACAAAAGATAGAAGAGATACTAAAGATGAATCACGACCACATGTTAGCAGAGCATTTAGGAGTTGCAAAGAGCTTAGCGAGAATTAAACGCCAATACCTTTGGCCCGGACTAGGCAACGACGTTAAAGCATGTGTGAGCAATTGCATCACATGTGCTAAACGCAAAGCCTACGGCTCAATTAAAGCACCACTTAAACCTTTGCCACCTGTAACCAAAGTATGGGAACAGATCGCAATGGATATAGTTGGACCGGTCACGGAAAGTAGTAATGGAAACAAATATATATTAGTTCTGTCTGATTATGAAAGTCGATTTGTTATGACAATTCCAATGGAGAATCAAAAAGCTTATAAGATAGCTGAACACTTAGTAAAGGAAGTTTATACTAAATATGGTCCACCAGAAAGAGTACTAACCGATCAAGGTACCAATTTTCTTTCAAAACTTATCTCTCATATCTGTGTATTATTTAAAATCAAGCAGATCAAGACCACTAGTTACCACCCACAAACATATGGTCTTGTAGAAAGATTTAATCGCACACTATGCGATATGATTGCTTGCTATGTTAACGAAGAACCAGAGTCTTGGGATATGTATCTCGACTTTGTGACATTCGCTTATAACACTTCGCAACACTCAAGCATCGATAGTTGTCCATTTAATCTATTCTTTAAACGTAATCCAGTTATACCCAATGACATTGCGATAACGCAAGACGTTCAAGTCTTTGAAGACGACGATGACTACGAAAGACTTTGGAGAAAAGCGCAAGAATATTCAAAAGAAAAATTAGAAACAGTGCAAGTAAAGCAATCTTATGATCAAGGGAGTAAATTAGTGAAATTAAAAATCAATGATCGCGTTCTTTTAAAAGCATATGTAACAACAGGAAAATTTGGTAATGGATGGGTGGGACCTTACATAGTGTCTAAAAAATTATCTTACCTTAATTATGAAATTATAAAATTGGTTGGGGACAGATAATTTTTGGATATTAGCCAGTCCATTATCCAAGGCCAAATTGGTTGTACATGAAAATAGGATTAAGTTGGTAACAGAAAATCCAAACGAAGTAGTTGTTTCAGATACCACCCCTATAATAGCTAAACTTTGGGGTACACATCAAATGAAAAAAAAATATATACCTAACCCAAGTGTAATCCATAAAAGTAGAGGCCGCCCACCTAAAACTCCACAAACCCCACCAAAAGCAATCCTCAACCAGAACCTTCTGTTAAAACTAGACAACACCAAGAAAAAAAAATTGGAAACAAAAACTTTTGTGTTTATTGGCTATTTGTCAATTCTGTCAATGTCTCAATTCTGTCATTCTGCAAATTGTACATCCTAAGCCTAAAGGCCTAAGGTTTGATCATTCTTTATTCATCACGAATTCAGTTGTCAAGTTCTATGGCCATCGACAAAAAACCCCGACCACAAGCTCTTTAAAACTCTTTAAAAAAAAAAAAACAAGAAAAAAAAAACAAACAAACAAAACAAAACAAAACAAAACAAAACAAAGGAAAACAAATAAAAAAAAAAACAAGAAAAAAAAAAACAAATAATTTCCATTTTCTTTGCTCTAAGTAGTTTTCCCTTTCTTTAAAAAATTCCAACTTCAATTCAATCGCATTAATTAAACTTTCAATTCTGATTTACCGTTTGAAAACAAATACTTTCTCTGTTATACACACAGTCTTCAACTATCACATGTTACCTGTAAACACTAAACCACACAACATGAAACTTTCTCTTTTGACCCGTGTAATATATTACCGCTATCCTACATATACATCCTTTAGCATGTCCCGTACCAGTATATCGTCCGTAGAAAAGAAAGCTCGATACGCTATGTGTTTCGAGTCGAAGTTCAAAGTACATATAATAGCATTCAACCATTTTTTTTCATATGACATCTTTTAATTCTTCACCTTTGTCTATATATTGTATTGTCTATGTATGTCTGTGTATTGCGCATCATTTGTTGACCTATTTTGCAAGACAAAGATAGCCGTGGTATTTAAAAACAGCAACAACCGCACTGTACCACACTCGCAATTTAGTTTACAATGTGTGAAGACGCAACTGTGCTAAGGAAGACTTTTGCCCTTACGGCTCAACGCCGGAAAGGAACAATTGTGATCCTAGACGTGCAAGCAAAAATCAGGAGAATTCCGGCAAAAATCATCTCCGATACCGAAGAAAAAGTGGAAATCACCACAGACCCCCGCTATCTACCGGGCATCGAGCAATCGGTAGGGTTTGTGATTGAACAAATAAAAGAAGAGGCCGCTGACAGTGAAGAAGAACGGGGAGAGGCGACGGTTGACGACGGGCCTGTCCAGGAACCGAATGATGTTGCAGAAGCCGAAGAAGATCAGGAAGAAGAGGAAGCCAAAGAAAACGTCGCGACAGATCAACATAACGAGCAGACCAACCACCAGACCCTCATCATCGACCTCACACTCAGCGACAGCGAGGACGACGAGGACGACGAGGACGACAAAGACAGCATACGAAGCGACACCACGGAGCCGCCGACAATGGAACAACCAGATTCGGCCCAGAAGGAGAGGGTCCCATCACCATCCCCTCCGTGTTATCATCCACCCCAACACTTCCAAAATATGTACGCCCCACCAATAATGTTGCGAAGTGAAGGGGAATACTACGCCCAGCGGGAGGTACTGATCCAGCAGTACCTGAGAGACAGCTTGGATTTATATTACAAGTATGAATTCCAGGCTCTCAAACTGAAAAGGGCTCGGGATGTACTCGCCAACCGTAAGTACTAGGAAACTATTCAATTAATTTTTTTTAATACTTACGGTTCGTGAAGCGTTCCATTACATTACTTATCAACATTCCATTAAATACCGCATTGTAGTTCTTATGTTATTCCTGTACTATGCTTCTATTTTTATACTTATATCTTAGCTATTCACATTGTTATGCAAAATGCTTATTTTCTGTTCGAAAAATTATGCAATGTTTTGTTATTGCATTATTTACACATTTATCCAAAGGTGATGGTATTATGTTTCCCACTGTATTCAATTTAATCATACATATATACACTTAATAGTAGTATTAGCAGCATACAAACAATTTTCTCTTGCATGTATTGAAACTTACTACCAAACTACTCGAAACAAAAATGGTTTCCTTCCCCGACCAAACTTCTGCGGAAGGGGGAGGAGTGTAATGACTTGTGTGAAGACCTGGCCTACTGCTTGTAGTATAGAGCAATCTACTACGCAGTATCCCAAGGTCAATCTACTACGCCGTACCTCAAGGTCGCTGTACTACGCAGTACCTTGATGGCTTTCCCTATTGCACCATCTCACCTGTTGCCTATGCAACTACATCCGGGATTGCGCCACACTCTGCAGTGATGGTGCAATCCCCACCACCTTGATAACTGTCTATAAAAGCCCGACACTCTGTTCATCCAGCAGAGTCGTACCCGACATTGTATCCCGACACATCCGTTAATAAACGTTACTGAAAGAACACTGTCTCTTCCTCGTTGTTTGTTACTTAGACTATTGTGAATCATCACAGAGTGAGCTTCTGAAAGAGTGGACAGGCGACGCTTAGCGATAAAGTAACGTGTGATGCTCAAAATTTGGCGCAATTTATTTCAGCCGGAAATTTGCCAGAAGTGCGACAGTTAAATTTAGCTTACTTGATTATGATGCGCGGTAAGCAGCGTTAAATATTTATTTCAGTGCTTGCGCGTTTCATAAATAATAGGATGAAATAAATTAGAATAAATTTAGCGCAACGTGCGCAAGTTAATCAAAAAAACATTAGCACAATTCGCGCTTACATAGCACTAGATCTAGCATGAATTAGCCTATTTGACTTCGTAATTTTTAGAGCTAAAGATTTATTATAGCGGTTTATCTTCGTTTCATAAATTATACTATATTAAACTTGATTGCGATTAATTTATCGCATCCCTCAAAAGTTAAGGAAAAATTAATCGTTATTAGCGCCATGCTCGCTTAGATAGCAATATAGATCTAGCGCGAAATATTTGACTTTGTTTTTTTTTGTTCACTGAGCAGACGGGCGGCACTTAGCGCTAAAATAATGGATGGCCGGATCCGTGATAAGCACTAAAATAACGGACAAGCGTTCGGTACTCGTCCGACAAGTCACCGCAATCGTTTTTCTTGTCGCGCCCATAATAATATTTGATACAATGCGCGTTTATTAGCGCAAACTATTTATTTCAGCGCTTGTGCGTTTCGTAAATTTACGAATTTAGCGCTTCGTTCGCAAGTTAAGTACAAATAAATTATGAGAGCAATTGACTTGATTGCGATGCGCGTTATGTTTGTATGATATGTAGCGCTAAATATTTATTTTAGCGCTTATATCGCTCTTTTATAATATGATGGAATTAATTGCGCGTCATTTAGATCATCGCGCGAAAGATAATTTCAATTTATTTTTTAGCGCCATGCGCGCTTAATATATAGCGCTAAATCTAAAACGAATATATATATCTAAAACAACTTTCAGCATTCATAAATTTTCTCATAAATAAAATATATCTAAAATAAATCTGGCTGGATATAAAATATATCGCACATATGTAATCTTCGCGTTTACCTTTCGCTTAGTAGCGCTATATATAATAGTCCCTTGTCTATAAAGCGCAAAGGGCTAAAATGGGGAGGAGTTTGTTTGTGTTTCTGTCTGTTTGTTTGTCCGTAGGTGTGAACGCACGCTGTGATTGGTCGAGCTTACCACCGGAGGCAATACGTCATCACATCTATCTTACAAGGATACCGCCGGAGGCTATGTCGCTCTACACTGCGAATTTACCGCCGGAGGTCGTGCGGGATTTCTCTACCCTACAAATTTACCGCCGGAGGCCAAGCGTGAATATCCTATGTCAGGCAATGCGTGAACATCTCTACCCTACAAATTTACCGCCGGAGGCCAATTGAATCTAGCAAAGGTTACACAATTTTAGCAGCTGACGGTGTAATGGCTATGGCTCTGGCTTTAAGATGTCAATTATGGTGGTTCAAGCCCACTCCCGTTTACATCGTTTATCGTGAATAACGGCGTGTCAGGGGATGGATACGTGCAGCCAAGGTGCGGTCCCGACGATATATCGTGATAGAAAATTTTTCACGCAAAAAACACGGCGTTGACGCAAAAAAATATATATATTTTTTAAATAGTTAAATTTAATCTGAAATAGCATAATGGTTACAGCACTGGCGTGATAATGAAGAGATTCATGGTTCGATTGATGTGATAGCCTTTTTTTTTATAAGGATAATTTTTTTTTTACGGATGCTTTTGTTAGCCATGACTCAGACAAGTCAAAATTTGGCGAAAAAAAAAATTTTTACACAAAACTAAACAGTAAAATTACAGAATATACATATTGAAAAAAAAACAGCCGGAAGCAATGCGTGAAAAATTCTACACTACTAATTTACCGCCGGAGGCAAAACGTTAATATCCTCTATCCTGCAAATTTACCGCCGGAGTCAATATAACACAACCTCTACCCTGCAAATTTACCGCCGAAGGCCATGTGTGAATATCTACACATTAAAAATTTACCGACTTTTTAAGCAGCATATCCAAGCTCCAACAATGAAAATGGGAAGAATTTTCAAAAAATGTTTTTTTCAAATCTTGAAGTAAACTTGATAATTGCTTTACGCTAAGGTTTAAGTTTTTTAAAGAAATGCTGAGATAAAAAGAAAAAAAATTCTCAAAATGTGCAACCCTCAACATATGCTCTGCGACTTAAGATAAGGCTGTGTCTGAAATTTTTTATGTCACCCATACCATTAAAACAGAAATTTTTTTAGAAAATTATGAAAGGAAATATAAACGTTTGGACGTTTATGCTGTGAATTGAAAAGGGATAAAATAAATGTATAACAAATATAAGGAGGCAATGTAATAAAAATAAGGAAAACTTAAGACATGTCTTTGTCTGAAATTTTTTATGTCACCCATACCATTAAAACAGAATTTTTTTTAAGAAAATTATGAAAGGAAATATAAACGTTTGGACGTTTATGCTGTGAATTGAAAAGGGATAAAATTAATGTATCACAAATATAAGGAGGCAATGTAATAAAAATAAGGAAAACTTAAGACATGTCTTTGTCTGTTACATGAAAAGATTCGGACAAAGGCTTGTCTTAAGTCGGAGAGGACATGTTGTGCGAAGCGAGCACTCTACCTCTGAGTTACAGCCCCTTAACATTTGTTCGTTTGCTTTGAGTGACTTTTAACGATTGCGACACGTATGTGTTTTCAATGGAGAAGAAGATTTAAAGTGAAAAAGAATAAAACTTGAAAGGAAGGTTTTGTAAAGAGTGGGGTACGAACCCACGCCTTCTTCGAAGACCAGAATGCCAAGTAACGGATTCTACAAGATTACCTATTAATCTATTATTTGAATGAGAATCTTAAGTCTGGCGCCTTAACCACTCGGCAATCTTGACATTGTCAACGCAATAACTACTTATATTGCAATGTGGTGTAAACTAGGTGTATTGAGAAGAGCACACAATTGTAACAATGACAGGGCAAAATATCAATAATTAATGGCAATTGTATGCTTTTCTGTTCAATTTTCGAAGATCATTGCAGGTTTAATCGAAAGTGCCACAACCGAATGGCCGTCAGAAAATACCGCTGGGACGACAAAAGCCGGTTTCTACCAGTAGAAGAAAAAGAACGATAAGAAAGATTATTCCCTATCGTTTTGAAAGTACTTGTTTGATCACTGGGTATTTACACTTTTCACGAGATATTCGTAAGAATATTGAATGTGGTTTCATTCTGTTGGCAGACCTAACAAAGGTCTTTATGTTTTTAACCGAAAGTGATTATAGTATGGAGTTGCGGAAGATTGAACTCCGGGCTTTCCGCATGCAAAGCGAACACTCTACCACTGAGTTACAACCCCTTGACAATTGAGACTACCAGTATGTTCCTGATACTTGCTTTTTACCACTCGATTATTTGCACTACCTTGGAGTTGCGGAGGATTGAACTCCGGTATTCTCATATGCGAAGCGAGCACTCTACTTCTGAATTACAACCCCTTAACTTATGCTCGTTTGCTTTAAGTGACTGTTAACGATTGCGACACGTACGTGTTTTCAATGGAGAAGAAGATTTAAAGTGAAAAAGAATAAAACTTTAAAGGAAGGTTTTGTCAAGAGTGGGGTTCGAACCCACGCCTTCTTCGAAGACCAGAATGCCAAGTAACGGATATCACAAGATTACCTATTAATCTATTATTTGAATTAGAATCTTAATTCTGGCTCTTTAACCACTCGGCCATCTTGACATTGTTATCGCAATGGCTACTTTTATTGCAATGTGGCGTAAAATAGGTGTATTGAGAAGAGCACACAATTGTAACAATGACAGGGAAAAATATCAATAATTAATGGCAATTGTATGCTTTTCTGTTCAATTTTCGAGGATCATGGCAGGTTTAATCGACAGTGCCACAACCGAATGGCCGTCAGAAAATACCGCTGGGACGAAAAAAGCCGGTTTCTACCAGTAGAAGAAAAATAACGATAAGAAAGATTATGCCCTATCGTTTTGCAAGTACTTGTTTGTTCACTGGGTATTTACACTTTTCACGAGATATTCGTTAGAATGTGGAATGTAGTTTCATTCTGTTGGCAGACCTAACAATGGTCTTTTTTTTTCAAAATTAAAGTGATTATAGTATGGAGTTGCGGAGGATCGAACTCCGGGCTTTTCGCATGCAAAGCGAACACTCTACCACTGAGTTACAACCCCTTGGCAATCGAGACTACCAGTATTTTTCTGATACTTGCTTTTTACCACTCGATTATTTGCACTACCTTGGAGTTGCGGAGGATTGAACTCCGGTCTTCTCACATGCGAAGCGAGCACTCTACCTCTGAGTTACAACCCCTTAACTTATGCTCGTTTGCTTTGAGTGACTGTCAGGGTTGTTAATATCGCTAAAAATAAGTATTTCCGATTGCGATAGCGATACTTGCGTTTTTTTTTATTGCCGACTATCGAACGATGAAGTTTCAGAAAAGTATCGGTGCGATAATCGCCGATAGTCGCCGATACTTTTTACAACGTTGCAAAATTTAAAAAAAAATTTCTTAAATATTTTTCTGCATATTTTTTTCAAAAGCAGAAAAACTATATTAACAATATCCCTTGTTTTCCATCTCGGCCGTTATATTTAAAAAAAACTTGGATGGGCGAATACACCACTGTATTGCTCATCCATTTTCAGCTGTAACTTAATGCTACTTTTAAGCAGTCTGCAATTAAAAAAAAACTATCGCTATCGCGTCATCGGCGATGAAAACGCGATTATCGATCGATACTGATTTTGAAACCTATCGCGCGATAATCGCTTGAACAAAAAATTTTATCCCCGATGACGATTTCATCGTTCATCGCGGCGATATTAACAACCCTGGTGACTGTTAACGATTGTGACACGTTTGTGTTTTCAATGGAGAAGAAGATTTAAAGTGAAAGAGAATAAAACTTGAAAGGAAGGTTTTGTCAAGAGTGGGGTACGAACCCACGCCTTCTGCGAAGACCAGAATGCCAAGTAACGGATTTCACAAGATTACCTATTAATCTATTATTTGAATTAGTATCTTAAGTCTGGCGCCTTAACCACTCGGCCATCTTGACATTGTTAACGCAATGACTACTTATCGGTTAGGTATATTTATATACGAAGGTCCTTAACAATATAGGGTGTGGGGTATAGGGGGGAAGGGTAGTAGTAGCTAGTAGTGAAATTCAGAGGGTTTAATGTCCATTTAGTTATCCTTTATACGTTTCTTCCCTGAATGACCAATCGTCACCAAATTTTGCACATAATTCTGTCAAAATTTGATACATGTCGTAACGGGGTTTCATTTGTTTTCATTACTGTTTTAAAAATTTAATTTGCGTACTTGTTACCTAGCTGGTTGCCGAATCCTAGGCAGTGAATTCGCTTTTGTTTGCTTAACCTTCCAACTGTCAGTGCAGTGAGTGCTCAGCAGTGTTAACAAAAAGAAAAAAAGTTTGAATCTTCCCTAGCAATTCAAGTTTTGATGATATGATATTGATATTTTGATGATATTTGATTTGATTTTTATTGTTCTTGTTCGATTTCGTCTTTATTGTTCTTATTATTGCCTCTTTTTGTTAACTGTTTTTAATAAATGATGATCTTGATTTTAATAAATTTTTTGATCAAGTAAAATTTCTATTCCCCTTTTTTTAACAGTTAGTCATCAACTAAGAAGTTGAGGAACATTTTAAAAATGTTTGATCATACAAATTTTGAAGCTCTGGGTCATCTCTCTCTTCTTCCCTTGTCCTCTCCACAGTCATCAAGATCTTTTGGCGGTCGTGAAGAGTTACCACTGATCTTCCACTTCCATTTACCTCCAAAAGTTTTTTAAGTGTAATTTTTCAAAAGTTACAAATGGCTTGATCGAGATTCGAACCCCAAACCATTCGAGTGGCAGCCCGGGTTGCTAACCATTTGACCAACATTAACACAAGATTTAAGGGAAAGCGTGGTCAGGTTGGTGTGTACACCAAACAATGTAACGAAAGACGAAGTAAAGCTATGGTAATATCGCTAGCGACGCTACCATCGGTATCGATTTTGGAACTGGTCGTAAAACACTTAGGTAATATGCCTGAATTAATATTTTTCAGCGGTGGTTTAATCTAACTGCTATAAGAGCACATCCAATTCTTTATAGTTAATATGTAACTAATAATTTTTCCAATTCCATGTTACTATAGTAATAAATGTTGCTAAAACTTAATCTAAACGACGTGGGGTGGCGGGGCGAAGCCTCCGCCACTCCTAAGTCGCACCACTCATAATATTAACAGATTATTAGTCAATTAGTTATAAAGAATCAATTATGAAAGAGAATAAAGGGAAAGAGAATTTTCCAAACGTTATAGTATGTATTAATCTACCATAACCTTTATTTTCTGTCTCTTTAACGTTTAAAAAAATTACCGAAGGATATTACCGAAGGAATCTTGTATTTTTTAAAAATTAGATTTCTTTTCTCTGATATTTCACGAAACGAAATGTCGATAATTGATGCCTATTTTTTCATCGTGTGGCTTTCAGGTCAAGTCAGCTATATCCTTATTATATATTTGGGGGACATAAACATCTTATGGTGATTTTGGCGAAATAAATTTTTTGCTATATTTCAGAAATTGATGTTTCCATAGTGTAGTGGTTATCACGTCGGCTTTACACGCTGAAGGTCCTCAGTTCGATCCTGGGTGGAAACAATTTGACAACTTTAATCCAAGTATGGAATTTCATTTCCTTTTGTACTTTCTCGATAATAGCCAATATCTGGACTTGTGTACTGCTATGTAAAATGTGTAATGGAAGAAGAGCGGTAGGAATCTTACACGCTAACTAGCTAGTCTGTACACTTAAAAGGGTGCCACTACCAAGTTGTATTTGTTTGGCTATTCGTCTGGTGTCATCCCAACGAAAAGCAGTCAAAACTGGCGCTTTTTTAACGCAACAATAACCGCTATACGAATATCACTTATGTGTATCTTAGCAGTAAATCCTCATAACCACCGATGTAGTTATCACCATAGTGCGAGCGATAATCCAAGTGCATTTTACCATGACATATTAGATAGTATTGGATTACAACGTTGATTTTTATGAGCCTGGCTAGCTCAGTCGGAACAGCATGAGACTCTTAAGTATTAATTGCAATTGTACACACGACCGGGGTTTTACATTTTTCGCTGAGATAATTCAACCTGGCAGGTTCTTTCTATATTGTGCGCAAATCTGCTAAAGATACAGTAATAATTCTATGGTGTGATTATTGTTTTGTCACTATATATTTGAAATAAATATATAAATAAATGATACAAAAGTTTCCATATAACCAGGTAAGCGTATATTTGCAGGTAGATTTCTTTTCTCTGATATTTCACGAAACGAAATGTCGATAATTGATGCCTATTTTTTCATCGTGTGGCTTTCAGGTCAAGTCAGCTATATCCTTATTATATATTTGGGGGACATAAACATGTTATGGTGATTTTGGCGAAATAAATTTTTTGCCATCTTTGTGAAACTGACGTTTCAATAGTGTAGTGGTTGTCACGTCGGCTTTACACGCTGAAGGTCCTCAGTTCGATCTTGGTTGGAAACAATTTTACAACTTTAATCCGAATATGGAATTTCATTTCCTTTTGTACTTTCTCGATAATAGCCAATATCTGGACTTGTGTACTGCTATGTAAAATGTGTAATGGAAGAAGAGCGGTAGGAATTTTACACGCTAACTAGCTAGTCTGTACACTTAAAAGGATGCCACAACCAAGTTGTATTTGTTTGGCTATCCGTCTGGTGTCATCCCAACGAAAAGCAGTCAAAACTGGCGCTTTTTTAACGCAACAATAACCGCTGAAGTTTTGACTTGATTACTGCAAAATGGTAATGTTACATCACTAGAGATAATTTTAAAACTATGCAGTCTATCATCCTAGCACTCATTACATACAAAGTAAAAAGATAAAATATAGGAATATCACTTATGTGTATGTTAGCAGTAAATCCTAATAACCACCGATGTAGTTTTCACCATAGTGCGAGCGATAATCCAAGTGCATTTTACCATGACATATTAGATAGTATTGGATTACAACGTTGATTTGTATGAGCCTGGCTAGCTCAGTCGGAACAGCATGAGACTCTTAAGTATTAATTGCAATTGTACACACGACCGGGGTTTTACATTTTTCGCTGAGATAATCGTACCTGGCAGGTTCTTTCTATATTGTGCGCAAATCTGCTACTGATACAGTGATAATTCTATGGTGTGATTATTGTTTTGTCACTATATGTTTGATGTAAATCTTTAAATAAATGATACAAAAGTTTCCATATAAACAGGTAAGCATGCAGAAAACCGCAAGTTATTTCATTTTAAAACATCTCAATGATGAACATCCGTTCTATAAGGGGGCACCCAGGTTTGAACTGGGGACATTTCGATCTGCAGTCGAATGCTCTACCACTGAGCTGTACCCCCATAAATGTTTGTATGAGTTTACCTTCGACATTCTGGATTATAAGGTATTAATTTTGCGAAAAAAACCTTATCTTTTAATTTTTGTTTCACACAGGATGCGCAAACAAAGAATCATTTGGTTAATAATTGAGTTTCTATTGAACAGGAAGCCACGTCAGATATTTCAGTTATTTGAGTGAAGAAACTGTGTGTTATTAAATAATACTTCTTGAACAGCTTTAACGCAGATCAGTTTCCATTAGCTGATGAGAATTTCTTTCAAACTTTCAATCTTCTTTCTTTCAAACTCAGAAATATATCTGCTAATGAGTAAATTGATCAGATTTCGAATTTGTAAATCACATTATAACCAAAGCAAGCGTGAGTAACTAAGGAATCTAATTAAAAGTAACTTTAATAAAAAACCATGTCAATCGTGTTGGTTAACATCTTAGACGAGAATTATGAAAATTGGAATCGCCAATTATCAACAGAAGTGCACATTTTTTTGAATGAGTTTATATTTTTGTGATAGTAGATCCAAGCAGAGTGGCGCAGCGGAAGCGTGCTGGGCCCATAATCCAGAGGTCCGTAGATCGAAACTACGCTCTGCTAGACAAATGTTTTTTTGATGATGCAATGTATTTTCTAAAAATTTCTCTGTGCACAGTAAATATTTTTAATGTCGGATCAATGGTTCAGTGTTAGAATGCTCGCTTGCCACGTGGGCGGCCCGGGTTCGATTCCCGGTCGATGTAGTATTAGTTTGGTAAGAACTCAGAAATATTTCTTCAAATGAGTAGTTTTGTAGAAATCTAATCAAAACTTACATTATTACAAAACAATGTCAATCGTATGGGTTAACATATTAGGCGAGAATTATGAAAATTGGAACCGCTATTGATCAACAGAAGTACACATTTTTTGGAATGAGTTTCTATTTTTGAAAAAGTAGATCTAAGCAGAGTGGCGCAGCGGAAGCGTGCTGGGCCCATAACCGAGAGGTCCATTGATCGAAACTACGCTCTGCTAGACAAATGTTTTTTTGATGATGCAATGTATTTTCTAAAAATTTCTCTATGCACAGTAGACATGGGCAATGTCGCATTGATGGTTCAGTGGTAGAATGCTCGCTTGCCACTTGGGCGGCCTGGGTTCGATTCCCGGTCGATGCAGTACTAGTTTGGTAAGAACTCACAAATATTTCTGCAAATGAGTAGTTTTGTAGGAATCTATTACAAAATCATGTCAATCGTGTGGGTTAAAATCTTAGATGATAATTATGAAAATTGGAATCGCCAATGATCAACAGAAGTACACAAATTTTGGAATGAGTTTCTATTTTCGAAAGAGTAAATCCAAGTAGAGTGGCACAGCGGAAGCGTGCTGGGCCCATAATCCAGAGGTCCGTAGATCGAAACTACGCTCTGCTAGACAAATGTTTTTTTGATGATGCAACGTATTTTCTAAAAAAAATTCTGTGCACAGTAGATTCATTAAATGTCGCATCGATGGTTCAGTGGTAGAATGCTCGCTTGCCATGTGGGCGGCCCGGGTTCGATTCCCGGTCTATGCAGTGCTATATGGGTAAAACCTCAGAAATATTTCTGCAAATGAGTAAATTGATCAGATTTCGAATTTGTAGATATTATTAAAAATAAATCAACAAATAGATCGTGAGTCACTAAGGAATCTAATAAAAAGTAACTTTTCAATAGTGATTACACTTATGAAAAGTTTACTTTTCTATTACATTCATTAATGTAATACATTTATGAATTACATTCATTAATGTAATACACGTTATTACACATGACATTGTGTAATTACGGAACTATTTTCTTTCAGATAAATAGGTTCCAAGCAAGCAAGCAGAGCTATAGACTCCGCTGGGAGTCTACAGCTCTGAAGCGGGTGATTTAGCACCCTAACCATTCTGAATGAAACGTGGCAGCAATGAAACCCATTTTTTCTCCTAGTTCATGTCTGTTAATATGTAATGATAAGTAAGCTCATGTCTGGTTACATGCAACTGTCTTCTTAGCTCATGCCTGGTTACATGCAGCTAACCTGAAGCTCATGACTGGTTACATGCAGCTATACTCGTAGTTCATGACTTGATACATGCAACTTAACTCGTAGCTCATGACTGGTTACATGCAGCTATACCTAAAGCTCATGACTGGTTACATGCAGCTTTGCCTGAAGTTCGTGACTGGTTACATGCAACTTAACTCGTAGCTCATGACTGGTTACATGCAGCTAAACCTGATTAACTTGTAGCTCATGACTGGTTACATGAAGCTAAACCTGAAGCTCATGACTGGTTACATGCAGCTTTACCTGAAGCTCATGACTGGTTACATGCAGCTTTGCCTGAAGCTCATGACTGGTTACATGCAGCTATACTCGTAGTTCATGAATGGTTACACACAACTGAACTCGTAGTCAGAATGTCTGGTTACATTGGATTACGTGCAGCTGTACCTTCAGCTCATGTCTGATTACAATGTAAAAATGTAAAGATACCTGAAGCTCATATCTGATAAATGAAGCTGTACTGGTAGTCCATGGCTGGTTACCTACTACTAAACTGATAGCTAATGTCTGGTTACATTCAACTGTCTTCGTAGCTCATGTCTGGCTACATGCAGCTATAACTACTTGCAGTCCATGACTGGTTACCTGCAACGATAAACTACTGTAGTAAATGAAAGCACTGAGTAAATGATAACTTTCTTCTATTCTATTATTCTACATCACGTAACACAAAAACCAGCAAGTCTTGCCTTGCTGATTGGTTTTTCGGCGTTTGAGACTCCCACTCTTTTCAAAAAATTATTGTCGTAGTACAATTTTTTGGAGTCAATCGTTCGCCGAACAATTCTCGACAGAAAAAATAAAAATTTTGTTAAATATGAATTATGAAATAATTAAACGAAATTATGTGAAACTTACACTGACAGAATTTTCACATGACTTTTCTTTTCTGTTACTTCCTTGTGAATGGTTGTCTGCTAGGCAACACCGTTGCCAAATGGTTTACAACCATTCACTCCATAGAAAAGTAGTTACTTTAATACAAAACCATGTCAATCGTGTTGGATAACATCTTAGGCGATAATTATGAAAATTGGAATCGCCAATGATCAACAGAAGTACACATTTTTTGGAATGAGTTTGTATTTTTGAAAGAGTACATCCAAGCAGAGTGGCGCAGCGGAAGCGTGCTGGGCCCATAACCCAGAGGTCCGTAGATCGAAACTAAGCTCTGCTAGACAAATGTTTTTTTGATGATACAATGTATTTTCTAACATTTGCTCTGTGCACAGTTCACTAGAGCAATGTCGCATCGATGGTTCAGTGGTAGGATACTCGCTTGCCTCGTGGGCGGACCGGGTTTGATTACCGGTCTATGCAGAACTAGTTTGGAAAAAACTCAGAAATATTTCTGCAAATGAGTAATTTTGTAGGAATCTAATCAAAAGTTACATTATTACAAAACCATGTCAATCGTGTGGGTTAAAATCTTAGATGATAATAATTATGAAAATTGAATCGCCAATGATCAACAGAAGTATACATTTTTTGGAATGAGTTTCTATTTTTGAAATTGTAGATCCAAGCAGAGTGGCGCAGCGGAAACGTGCTGGGCCCATAACCCAGAGGTCCGTAGATCGAAACTACGATCTGCTAGACAAATGTTTTTTGATGATGCAATGTATTTTCTAAAATTTTCTCTGTTTACAGTAGACTTGAGCAATGTCGCTGCGATGGTTCAGTGGTAGAATGCTCGCTTGCCAAGTTGGCGGCCCGGGTTCGATTCCCGGTCGATGCAGTACTATATGGGTAAAAACTCAGAAATAATTCTTCAAATGAGTAAATTGATCAGATTTCGAATTTCTAGATATTATTAAAAATAAAACAACAAATAGATCGTGAGTCACTAAGGAATCTAATCAAAAGTAACTTTAATACAAAACCATGTCAATCGTGTTGGTTAACATCTTAGGCGAGAATTATGAAAATTGGAATCGCCAATGATCAACAGAAGTACACATTTTTTTTGAATGAGTTTCTATTTTTGAAATTGTAGATCCAAGCAGAGTGGCGCAGCGGAAGCGTGCTGGGCCCTTAACCCAGATGTCCGTAGATCGAAACTACGCTCTGCTAGACCAATGTTTTTTTGATGATGCAATGTATTTTTTAAAAAATTCTCTATGCACAGTAAACTTGGGCAATGTCGCATTGATGGTTCAGTGGTAAAATGCTCGCTTGCGACGTGGGCGGCCGGCGGCCCGGGTTCGATTCCCGGTCGATGCAGTACTAGTTGGGTAAGAACTCAGAAATATTTCTGCAAGTGAGGAGTTTTGTAGGAATCTAATCAAAAGTTACATTATTAAAAAAACATGTCAATCGTGTGGGTTAAAATCTTAGATGATAATTATGAAAATTGAAATCGCCAATGATCAACAGAAGTACACATTTTTTGGAATGAGCTTCTATTTTTGAACAAGTTGATTCAAGTAGAGTGGCGCAGCGGAAGCGTGCTGGGCCCATAACCGAGAGGTCCTTAGATCGAAACTACGCTCTACTAGACAAATGTTTTTTTGATGATGCAATGTATTTTCTAAAATTTTCTCTGTGCACAGTAAACTTGAGTAATGTCGCATCGATGGTTCAGTGGTAGACTGCTCGCTTGCCACGTGGGCGGCCGGTTTCGATTCCCGGTCTATGCAGTATTTTATTAGTAAAAATTCAGAAATATTTCTGCAAATGAGTAAATTGATCAGATTTCGAATTTGTAGATATTATTAAAAATAAAAAATCAAATAGATCGTGAGTCACTAAGGAATCTAATCAAAAGTAACTTTAATACAAAACCACGTCAATTGGTTGGGTTAAAATCTTAGATGATAATTTTGAAAATTGGAATCGCCAATGATCAACAGAAGTACACATTTTTTGGAATAAGTTTCTATTTTTGAAAGAATAGATCCAAGCAGAGTGGCGCAGCGGAAGCGTGCTGGGCCCATATCCCAGAGGTCTGTAGACCGAAACTACGCTCTACTAGACAAATTTTTTTTTGATGATGCAATGTATTTTCTAAAAATTTCTCTGTGCACAGTAAATATGTTTAATGTCGCTTCGATGGTTCAGTGGTAGAATGCTCGCTTGCCACGTGAGCGGCCCGGGGTCGATTCCCGGTCTATGCAGTACTATATGGGTAAAAACTCAGAAATATTTCTGCAAATGCGTAAATTGTTCAGATTTCGAATTTGTAGATATTATTTAAAATAAATAAACAAATAGATCGTGAGTCACTAAGGAATTTAATCAAAAGTAACTTTAATACAAAACCATGTCAATCGTGTTGGTTAACATCTTAGGCGAGAATAATAAAAGTTGGAATCGCCAATGATCAACAGAAGTACACATTTTTTTGAATGAGTCTCTATTTTTGAAATTGTAAATCCAAGCAGAGTGGAGCAGCGGAAGCGTGCTGGGCCAATATCCCAGAGGTCCGTAGATCGAAACTACGCTCTGCTAGACAAATATTTTTTTGATGAAGCAATGTATTTTTTAAAAATTTATCTATGCTCAGTAGACTTTGGCAATGTCGCATTGATGGTTCAGTGGTAGAATGCTCGCTTGCCACGTGGGCGGCCCGGGTTCGAGTCCCGGTCGATGCAGCACTTGTTTGATAAGAACTCAGAAATATTTCTGCTAAATGAGTAGTTTTGTAGGAATCTAATCAAAAGTTAAATTATTACAAAACCATTTCAATCGTGTGGGTTAAAATCTTAGATGATATTTATGAAAATTGGAATCGCCAATGATCAACAGAAGTACACATTTTTTTGAATGAGTTTCTATTTTTGAAATTGTAGATGCAAGCAGAGTGGCGCAGCGGAAGCGTGCTGGGCCCATAACCCAGAGGTCCGTAGATCGAAACTACGCTCTGCTAGACAAATGTTTTTTTGATGATGCAATGTATTTTCTAAAATTTTCTCTGTGCACAGTAGACTTGAGTAATGTCGCATCCCCCACCAGGAGTAGCAGCATCGGCAGCAGCAGCAACAGCAGCAGAGCAGTCACCAGCAGCCACCGGAAGCAGAGTCCAGTCAACAGTCAGTCAGCAGCCAGCCGCCGGTCGTCGACCACTCCGTGGTCTCCTCCACTCGCTGCTCGATAGCAGCTACTCTCCCTTTCTATTCTCCCTCTCCATTCTCCCTCTCCATTCTCCCTCTCTATTATCCCTCTCCATTCTTTCTCTCTATCCTCACTCTTAGTGAACACTTGTGTACGTGTATGTGTTCGGTGTTTAAATAATGAAACCTTTCGACTTACTCTTACAAGTCAAAACACCTGCTGTAAACAAGTCTTCTAATTATTTAATTTGTTTTATTTCTATTCCAGGATTCAGGATGCAAGGAATCATATTGTCATTTTTTATTAGTGTGTATTTGTAGTATTTTGTACCATACAATAAACAAGAAGCATTTAAAATCAAATAAAGGAGAAATAGCGTATTTCTCGTTTTGATATATGGTATAAATCAATATATTCTCTATACAGTACAATTGTGTGAATACCGGTTGTATAAATGTTAGCAGCATAGGCAGATATTGATTTTTAAGAGAGAAGGGTATCAAAACTTTATCCTTATCTTAGTAATATTAAAATATTTAATAAATAAAATTTAACAAAAAGATTGCACATGAAAAACTTTATACAACCATGTATTATGAAATATGAGATTATCAATCAATATGGAATATAAATTAATAAAAACAAAAATCGAATTGCAAAAGTGGACTACGGAAAAAGGAAGAAAATCCATTTTCATTTTGCCGTATTTTGAAAACTATTGCCAAATTTTGAAAATTAGTATTTCTTGACAGCACAAACCCACTGGCAAAATTTCGTTCAATTCTAAAAAAATACTCGCGCCAACTATTGGGTTATTTTGGCTGGATCGACGCAATTTGAATACTTAGCTAAAAATGATTTGGCAAGTTTTGCCGAATCGACAATACAATTTCGGCATTATGTCGATTCGGCAAATCCAATTCGGCAAATCCATTTTTTTTTCCGAATCGACCAGATACCGGTAAAGATTCAAAGGGGAGCTTATGCCTTCGAATAGCTTGAGCAGCTAAACAAGATAATGGACGAACACCTGTCAAGAAGTTGCCGACCAACTGGCATAATTGGGCATTTGGATACATCAGAAGGAGTTCAGAAGAATAAAGACACTCCGATGCTGATTGACCACGGAGATTGACTTGATCTTCATGGAATCCTCCATCCAAGATAATTCAAACGAGTGCAATGAACTATTCTGCCTGAGTAGAATAATAAGGTTGACTCCAAAAAGCAAGCCTTGAAAGTTCTTTGTTAGCCAGAATATGAAGAGGGTTGCGATGGTGTGTATCGACAGCGTTGGGATTCGCTCCAGCAACAACTTGATCAACTTGAACTGGCTAGTTTTTCCTTCGTAAGACGTGCATACTTCTAGCAAGAGGTTGGGCCTTTGATTGATCCACCCATAGTTGACGAGATAGTCTCTTAGCTTACTCCTCAATTTGCAGCTCTCATTCTCCAATTTCATAAGTGACACCAGAAGTTCCAGAATAATAAGAATCAGTTTGGAAATGTCGTTGAGCTTCACGACTTTGGATTTGATCTTCAAATCTAAATTGGTTTTAGATTGTCAATTTGGAGCATGGTCGCGAACTTTAACCCTGTATGCGAAGGAAAACTCCAGGGATGTCATAAAGTGATCGAATGTGGTGGTCGAGTGGGTAAAGTGGTCGATACCATAAACAACTGGAATTTAAAGAATAGCTATTATTATTTTCTAGCTTTTTAAATTTAACTTTTAATTTCAAACAAAGCTAGAAAGCTAGCTTAACTATTATCTATTTAATTTTCTTTCCTCAATTATAAAGCTTGCGTTTTAAGTTTCTTCCCGGAGGAAAAAGGAAAGTGATGCAATACGCGCTGTAATTCGTAAAAAAACTCAACAACGCCACTTAAACAATATAGATACCAAGTAATCCAAAAAATCAAATTAGTCATGATGTAATCACCGTTAAAGTTTTGTTTTCCGTGTACACAGAGATATGAATGTTATTTTCTCATTATGTTTCCATTTTTGTTCTATGTTGAATTAAATAAACACAGATTGAAATAGCTACATGCGTACAGTTTAATTACTTTTCGTGGTTGAGTGAATTGAATGTAGTTAAAATATTTGATACAGTTATTTAAAACGTAGCAAATTTACTATTATAAAATTAATGAAGTAACAAAACAGAAATATGGAACTGAAGTAAAACTATATTCATTTCAATTATATTTACTATAGTTTTCCAGCCAAATAACTTCAGTTATTCAACCTTTCCTCATACTACAGTTTAACTGCAATTCTCTTTTAGCTGGGTATCTGCTATTGTAGATACTGGGGCCTTCTCCACAAACACATTAAAGTCTGCTGTTAGCAAATTTGTTTGAGTCCATCAACCACGAAATTGACAAACTATTGATCACCAGTATCATTTTTAACTTCTACTAGTGCAATTGGACTATTTTTATGTTTTCTACGTCTTTTAGGTAAGTGTGTAGTCCATGTGTCTCTTTTATTACCACGTCACATTGAATAGTGGAAAAATTAGTTGAATTATCATTTAGTGGAAGTTGTGGAACGTGAAACATTGCACAATGGGCCGATGTGCTGTCGAAGAAATAGCCAGACTCTATTTTTATGGAACTAAGTGAGTAGCTGGAAAGTAGATTTTTAAGTCCACCTGCCAGGTGAACTCTACTTAAAAGCACTTTTTAACTTCCATACTGATAGCATGCACAATGGATAGTTAACTCCATCGAATTATATATCTGAAATCTCTTCAAGGTTATAATTGGCTACTTTATGTACAACTAAATCATTAAATACCAAATATGTGGATGGATTGCCATCATACTTTTCAGCCTATCATGTAGGACATTCTAATGGTCCAGTGGTTGCATGGTTATCCATGGATTCATACAAGCAGTTGCCTTTAGTGTTAGAAATACCTGGGATGTGCCATTCATCTACATAAATGTGAAAAACATTTCTGATCTCTATCCCTTCTCCAAGCTGTATCTGTTTGTTCCAGCCAAGTTTTCCTCCTATCTTTAGTACTTCTGTAAGTGAAGCTCTATTTTTTATTTTAATTGTATCACGACGAACTGGAGCTTTAATTTATGATGCAACAGCACCAATATCGTAAATTGTAAGGCGCAGTCTTGTGCGCCATATTACGTCTTGTAACAATCACTACTTTGTATTCAGTAACCCCGCCCACAAACATTCTTTCCCCCTGTTTTCTCACTTTTCTGCTCTTTATGGCTGTATACAACTTGAGACCCCTTTTAAGACTTCACTTGTCGATCCAATCTTTAATTGCCCTCGTCTACGGTTGACACTCTTAACCAATGCATTAGCCGCGTGGGAATATATAAACTTTCGTCGCATATTTTTAGAGTCAGAATAGTCATAACTCTCAGTCATCTACTTCTCGTCTGCAACACTAAGTTGAACATTTTTTGTCAATCGTATTCTGTGTTGAGTGCAATAATTCTAGTTCTACCTAAAACTTTTATTTGAATCATTTTTTCTTTTTTTGAAGTAAGTTCGCCTTTTGTGCCTTAAAAAAGTGCCTTACAAAATTCAAAGGTAATCTAAAATAATATGTTTGTCATTTACATATTAAGTAGTAGTGTCATGTATAGCAATATTTCCTCCAAAAAATATAATCTCGTTCCAGGGTAAATTAGATCTATCATGTCGGTGTTTTCTGCCTAGGTACATTGATAGAATATGTAGTGTAATATATTGAGCGACCCGTTTTCCCAACATGTCCTCTCCGACTTAAGACAAGGCTTTGTCTGAAACTTTTCATGTAACAGACAAAGACATGTCTTAAGTTTTCCTTATTTTTATTACATTGCCTCCTTATATTTGTTATACATTTATTTTATCCCTTTTCAATTCACAGTATAAACGTCCAAACGTTTATATTCCCTTTCATAATTTTATAAAAAAAATTCTGTTTTAATGGTATGGGTGACATAAAAAATTTCAGACAAAGACATGTCTTAAGTTTTCCTTATTTTTATTACATTGCCTCCTTGGTTTGTTATACATTTATTTTATCCCTTTTCAATTCACAGCATAAACGTCCAAACGTTTATATTCCCTTACATAATTTTCTAAAAAATTTTCTGTTTTAATAGTATGGGTGACATAAAAAATTTCAGACAAAGCCATGTCTTAAGTTTTTCTTATTTTTATTACACTGCCTCCTTATATTTGTTATACATTTATTTTTTCTCTTTTCAATTCCCAGCATAAACGTCCAAATGTTTATATTCCCTTTCATAATTTTATAAAAAAATTTCTGTTTCAATGGTATGGGTTACATAAAAAATTTCAGACACAGCCTTATCTTAAGTCGCAGAGCATGTTGAGGGTTGCACATTTTGAGAATTTTTTTTCTTTTTATCTTAGCATTTCTTTAAAAAACTTAAACCTTAGCGTAAAGCAATTATCAAGTTTTGAAAAAAACATTTTTTGAAAATTCTTCCCATTTTCATTGTTGGAGCTTGGATACGCTGCTTAAAAAGTCGGTAAATTTTTAATGTGTAGATATTCACAAATGGCCTCCGGCGGTAAAATTTGCAGGGTAGAGGTTTTGTTATATTGACTCCGGCGGTAAATTTGCAGGATAGAGGATATTAACGCTTTGCCTCCGGCGGTAAATTAGTAGTGTAGAATTTTTCACGCATTGCTTCCGGCTGTTTTTTTTTTTCAATATGTATATTCTTTAATTTTACTGTTTAGTTTTGTGTAAAAATTTTTTTTTTCGCGAAATTTTGACTTGTCTGAGTCATGGCTAACAAAAGCATCCGTAAAAAAAAATTTATCCTTATAAAAAGTAAGACCATAACTGAAATTGAACCATCAAACTCTTTAATACTAAGCCGGTGCTATAACCATTATGCTATTACAGATTACATATATTATCATTTAAAAAATATATATTGTTTTGCGTCAACGCCGTGTTTTTTACGTGAAAAATTTTCTATTACGATATATCGTCGGTACCACATCTTGGCTGCGCTTACCCATCCCCTGAAACGCCGTTATTCATGATAATTGATGTAGGCGGGAGTGGGCTTGAACCACCATACTTGACATCTTAAAACCAGAGCCATAGCCACTACACCGTCAGCTGATGTGAATGTGTAACCTTTGCTAGATTCAATTGGCCTCCGGCGGTAAATTTGTAGGGTAGAGATGTTCAAGCATTGCCTGACATAAGATATTCACGCACGATTGAATTAAACGGACGCGACAACGAATACGATTGCGGTCGCGGGGCAGACGAGTAGCGCACGATCGTTCATTATTTTAGTGCTTATTGCGGGTCCGTCCGTTATTTTAGCGCTAAGCGAAATCCGTCATCTGTTTTAAGCGGCTCGCACAGCAATAAACAGTTTCGTTGAATATTTTGTGCTAGATCTAGCACAAATCTAAGCGTGCGTGGCGATAATGATTGCATTTTGTTTAACTTTTGTGAATTGCGCTAAACGTAGCGCAATTAAGTTCATTGATAGCATTTACGAAACGAGGAGAACCAGCTAAAATAAATATTTTCAGCGAAAAATCGATAAGTCAAATATTTCGTGCTAGATCTAGCGCTATGTAAGCGCGCTTGTCGAAAATGATTTAATTGAGATTAACGCACGCGCGATGCGCTAAATTCTGTGCAATACATTTCACATATAATTTACGAAACGCTTAGCGCCACTTAACGCACATCGCATTTAAGTAAAATGAACGGGCGCACTTCTCGTAAATTTTGGCTTGAAATTAATGGCGCTAAATTTTGCGCATCTTGCAGACTCATACACATAGGCTAAAAGAGCGCCTGTAATTTGATCTATTGGCCTGTATAGAAATGTACAGTCACGCGCATGTCTATTTTTAGCGATTATTGCGGGCCGGTTCGCCATTTTAGCGCTTGCGCTAATTTTTTTCTTCTTAATAACTTACGCGCGATTAAAAAAAATTTGTGCGCTACTTAACGCGCATCACACTAAACGAGCTCTCTCATCAATTTTCATATGAAATTTATCCCGCTAATATTTTAACCATAAAATTCACTTGCTGGCGACGACACGTACACAGATTAGTCCGATTATGGGTTTCACGACGGTCGATCTGTCCCGGTTGATCGGCTACCCGTCGTTGACGGCTTTTCTTTACGGCCGAGAGACCTCGCTACTCAATAAATAAAACAAATTATAATTTAAAACCAAAATTTGCGAGAAGCGCGCTTGTTGAATTTACTTAAATGCGATGTGCGTTAGCCTTAAGTAGCGCAGAATATTTAATTTAGCGCTTGCGCGTTTCGCTAATAAAATAATGAAAATAACCGCGCTAAATTTTGCTTATCGTGCACAAGTTTATCACAAGTAAATGACAAGCGCAATGCGAGCTTACATCGCGCAAGATCCAGTCTAGATCTAGCGCGAAATATTTGACTAATCTATATTTCGCGCTAAATATTTTTTTACCTGGATATCCGGGTTTCGTAAATTATATAATGAACTTGATAGCGCTACGTCTAGCGCATCCCGCAAAAGTTAAGCACAAATAAATCATTAGCGCCATGAGCGCTAAGAAAGATAGCCCTAATTCTTGCTCGAAATAATTGACTTCGTTATTTTTCGTGCAGTGAGCCGCCAAGAACGGGATGGGCGACGATTACGCTTAAATAACGGACGGGTGCGTGTGCTACTCGTCTGACCGCTGTCGCCACAATCGTTTTCCTTGTCTCGCCTGTTTAATAAATTTTAGTGCGATGCGCGTTAGGTAGCGCAATAACATATTTATTTAATCGCTTTCGCGTTTCGTAATAAATCTGACGAAATGGATTTTCGATAAAGTATAGCGCATCCGGCATCGCGTGCTATAGTGAAGCACAAGTAAATTATTAGAAGCCTACTACGCGTTTAAAAGTGTATGCTGTTATTTCCGCTTTGCCAGCAGCCTGAAATAGCGGACAGCGACATAGCGCTAGATCTAGCACGAATTATTTGACTTTTTTAGCGCTAATGTCCGTTTCTGAGCGAAGAATCACCTGTCTATACTGTTTTAGGCGGCTCACTCCGCGCAAATAATTAATTCAAAAATATCGTGCTAGATCTAGCTCATAAGCGCGCATTGCACTAATGATCTGGATAACTTGCTTGTGATAAGCTAAATAGCGCACGATAAATATCATCATAAAATTTAAGAAACGAGCAAGTGCTAAAAATAATATTTTACCCTTAAATTCCGTGCTGGCCAGACTAGTGAGACTACCGCTTGCTTGCAACGACACACATGTGGTTCATGTAGTCGCAAAGGGGCAGTACTGCAATCCCGGAATAAAACGGCGAAATATTACCGCAATAAATTTCAGCCCAAACTTTGCGGGATGTGCTTCCGTTGTATTTACTTTAATTCGATGCGCGTTAAGTAGCTATATGAATTAATTTTTTTAATAGAATTGAATTTTTTCTTTAATATTATGATAAAATTCATGGCGAAGAATAATAAATAAAAATAAATAGCAAATTGTGCGTAAGTTAATCTTAATTAAATCATAAGCGTCATGCACGCTTATTAGCGAGAAATCTAGCGCGAAATATTTAACGTAATTATTTTCATGGAGTGAGCTTCTGAAAGAGTGGACAGGCGACGCTTAGCGATAAAGTAACGTGTGATGCTCAAAATTTGGCGCAATTTATTTCAGCCGGAAATTTGCCAGAAGTGCGACAGTTAAATTTAGCTTACTTGATTATGATGCGCGGTAAGCAGCGTTAAATATTTATTTCAGTGCTTGCGCGTTTCATAAATAATAGGATGAAATAAATTAGAATAAATTTAGCGCAACGTGCGCAAGTTAATCAAAAAAACATTAGCACAATTCGCGCTTACATAGCACTAGATCTAGCATGAATTAGCCTATTTGACTTCGTAATTTTTAGAGCTAAAGATTTATTATAGCGGTTTATCTTCGTTTCATAAATTATACTATATTAAACTTGATTGCGATTAATTTATCGCATCCCTCAAAAGTTAAGGAAAAATTAATCGTTATTAGCGCCATGCTCGCTTAGATAGCAATATAGATCTAGCGCGAAATATTTGACTTTGTTTTTTTTTTGTTCACTGAGCAGACGGGCGGCACTTAGCGCTAAAATAATGGATGGCCGGATCCGTGATAAGCACTAAAATAACGGACAAGCGTTCGGTACTCGTCCGACAAGTCACCGCAATCGTTTTTCTTGTCGCGCCCATAATAATATTTGATACAATGCGCGTTTATTAGCGCAAACTATTTATTTCAGCGCTTGTGCGTTTCGTAAATTTACGAATTTAGCGCTTTGTTCGCAAGTTAAGTACAAATAAATTATTAGAGCAATTGACTTGATTGCGATGCGCGTTATGTTTGTATGATATGTAGCGCTAAATATTTATTTTAGCGCTTATATCGCTCTTTTATAATATGATGGAATTAATTGCGCGTCATTTAGATCATCGCGCGAAAGATAATTTCAATTTATTTTTTAGCGCCATGCGCGCTTAATATATAGCGCTAAACCTAAAACGAATATATATATCTAAAACAACTTTCAGCATTCATAAATTTTCTCATAAATAAAATATATCTAAAATAAATCTGGCTGGATATAAAATATATCGCACATATGTAATCTTCGCGTTTACCTTTCGCTTAGTAGCGCTATATATAATAGTCCCTTGTCTATAAAGCGCAAAGGGCTAAAATGGGGAGGAGTTTGTTTGTGTTTCTGTCTGTTTGTTTGTCCGTAGGTGTGAACGCACGCTGTGATTGGTCGAGCTTACCACCGGAGGCAATACGTCATCACATCTATCTTACAAGGATACCGCCGGAGGCTATGTCGCTCTACACTGCGAATTTACCGCCGGAGGTCGTGCGGGATTTCTCTACCCTACAAATTTACCGCCGGAGGCCAAGCGTGAATATCCTATGTCAGGCAATGCGTGAACATCTCTACCCTACAAATTTACCGCCGGAGGCCAATTGAATCTAGCAAAGGTTACACAATTTTAGCAGCTGACGGTGTAATGGCTATGGCTCTGGCTTTAAGATGTCAAGTATGGTGGTTCAAGCCCAACATCGTTTATCGTGAATAACGGCGTGTCAGGGGATGGATACGTGCAGCCAAGGTGCGGTCCCGACGATATATCGTGATAGAAAATTTTTCACGCAAAAAACACGGCGTTGACGCAAAACAATATATATATTTTTTAAATAGTTAAATTTAATCTGAAATAGTATAATGGTTACAGCACTGGCGTGGTAATGAAGAGATTCATGGTTCGATTGATGTGATAGCCTTTTTTTTTATAAGGATAAATTTTTTTTTACGGATGCTTTTGTTAGCCATGACTCAGACAAGTCAAAATTTGGCGAAAAAAAAAATTTTTACACAAAACTAAACAGTAAAATTACAGAATATACATATTGAAAAAAAAACAGCCGGAAGCAATGCGTGAAAAATTCTACACTACTAATTTACCGCCGGAGGCAAAACGTTAATATCCTCTATCCTGCAAATTTACCGCCGGAGTCAATATAACACAACCTCTACCCTGCAAATTTACCGCCGGAGGCCATGTGTGAATATCTACACATTAAAAATTTACCGACTTTTTAAGCAGCGTATCCAAGCTCCAACAATGAAAATGGGAAGAATTTTCAAAAAATGTTTTTTTCAAATCTTGAAGTAAACTTGATAATTGCTTTACGCTAAGGTTTAAGTTTTTTAAAGAAATGCTGAGATAAAAAGAAAAAAAATTCTCAAAATGTGCAACCCTCAACATATGCTCTGCGACTTAAGATAAGGCTGTGTCTGAAATTTTTTATGTAACCCATACCATTAAAACAGAAATTTTTTTAGAAAATTATGAAAGGAAATATAAACGTTTGGACGTTTATGCTGTGAATTGAAAAGGGATAAAATAAATGTATAACAAATATAAGGAGGCAATGTAATAAAAATAAGAAACACTTAAGACATGTCTTTGTCTGAAATTTTTTAATGTCACCCATACCATTAAAACCGAAATTTTTTTAGAAAATTATGAAAGGGAATATAAACGTTTGGACGTTTATACTGTGAATTGAAAAGGGATAAAATAAATGTATAACAAATATAAGGAGGCAATGTAATAAAAATAAGGAAAACTTAAGACATGTCTTTGTCTGAAATTTTTTATGTCACCCATACCATTAAAACATAATTTTTTTTAAGAAAATTATGAAAGGAAATATAAACGTTTGGACGTTTATGCTGTGAATTGAAAAGGGATAAAATTAATGTATCACAAATATAAGGAGGCAATGTAATAAAAATAAGGAAAACTTAAGACATGTCCTTGTCTGTTACATGAAAAGATTCGGACAAAGGCTTGTCTTAAGTCGGAGAGGACATGTTGCGTTTTCCATACATAATAATAATAATGTATTGAATTTGATAAGACTGATCAAAGGCGCTACATACAATTATCTAAAATGCAGAACAAAAACCTATCGATGTCGTAACTCGATTTCTACCAACCCATTGGCATTAAAAAGTACTTTTCCAAATGGATATCTCTGATAATAATTTCGCTTTTAAATTGTTGCACTTCAAACTGATTAAAGAACGTGATAGTTCCAATCCAAATTATACTCCTCGTCCAAATATTTCGTCTACTTGTTGGAAATTAAATGGATCTAACAATACTAACACCAACAACATCTTTATCTATATAGTAGCAAGCCAATGTCTTATTCAAAACATCTTAACATTTCCAGGGAAAACTTCAGCCCACCTCCAAGAAAAAAACAGCAGGTTCAAAGAAGCCGATTTTTCCCTGTGTGTTCTGCAAGACATTTCATTTAGGAACTGAAAGAAAAAAAGTCGATTATTATTAACGAAAAATGTTCTCTTCGGTTTGGTCTTCACGAAACAAGCAACAACAAGCTTGAACTTGTCGCTGTAAGTGATTTTTCTGGCTATCCTTTCACCTACAAAGTATATAGATGATAAGATTACCCATGCAGATTCTCAATACGAAAATGAATTTTCTATTGTAAAAATTTCAGGGGAAGGTTCTTCATTAACTCAAATATAGCCAAGTCTCAAATATTTAATTATCAAGATGGATTTAAAAAAAGGGTAAACATCGATGGAAAAGGGAAAGAGAGATTAGATCGATGATAAACGCGCTGTACATGGGACGTCGAAATCGTATCAACATGACGTGCTAGGGACGACTTTTTCTCGGACCTCTGCTGTCTGTTAAAATCAGTTCGTGAATAATAATACAAGATCTATATTTATATTTCATGGTTTTCTTTGCTGTTTTTAGCTAAGAGTAGGTATAGTAATTGTAGCCAACAAATATTGAAATCCTTCTGAATGTATATAAAAGGTCTCTACCCCGCTTTCTTACCCCCTATAAGGTTTCTGAAATTACACAAAGAAAGTTAAATTCTGATCTTTAATTACTATTGAAATCCATTAAAGTCAGTTCGTTACTTAATTGATGATAAGGGTACAGAAAAATTAGGGTTTACAACTGGTGCCAAAACAAACTTTTTATTCAATATTGGAAACATATGTATTAACATAGAGTGCCGAAATCTATGAAATCACTGAGCCGAAAAAGTGCCGAAACAAGGGGACCCCATACAAGTCGAATTCGTTGTAAAAATTGTTTTTAAAAATTTTTCAACAATAATAATACAAGATAACTATTTATATCTCTTCATTGGGGTTGAAAGTAAAACCAAAAATACCCCCGAAACTAGTAGCCAAAAATAGAAATAGTGCTGGGGATCTTTTCTATGTGATTAAAGGTCAAAATCGTTGTAAATCTAATAATAAATAGTAATAAATAAACTTATTCGAAAATAATAATACAAGATTACTATTAATATCTGTCTCATAGTTTTCATTGGTGTTGAAGAAAAACTAAAAAATAGATTTTTTCCGCATGAAGTCTGTATAGGTCTCATCTCATCTCAACTCATTCTTTTAACAAGCTTGCCTTAGAATTATTAAAATAATTACGATACTTGCAAGATTTGCCTTTGGCCCAATTGATTCAAAATGCGTGGTTTGTTTGTATAAAAACAGGGCTATCTTCTTCATTTTTTGAGTATAAATTAGCGGCGTGTTTCACAAACAAAGAAAATCCATTTTCATTCCCCCACTTACTATGTAATATAAAGGAGGCAAGATACCAAGCAAACATTTGTTTTAGATATTAGTATCTGGCAAACTTCATTTGGCTAAATTCCAAAGTCCATACTGACTAAAGGATAATTTTATTTTCCAATATATTTTCCTGAAACTTTATGAAACTTTATACCTATGGATACTATATACATTACATTGTCTTTATACACAATTAAAGAAACACCGAATAAGAAGTTGAAGACACTACATCCGAAGATGAAGAGGATGATAAAGAGGATTGCGTTTTGGAAATGCTGGATAAGCTGTACACGAAGATTTATTTTTTTAACAATTCACCGTAAAACGACTATGGGTGCAAAGGTTGGGTTAGAGTGGAAGATTTCAATTGACACAAAACGAATCATCAATGATTTCAAGTTAGTTCAGTCAAATTTGTGTATACATGCATTAGATGTTACTATAATACGTTTAATTGTTGATTATTTGATAGATGCCATTGCTATAATGTACAATATCCATCAGCTGTGTATGTAAAGTGGGTGTGTGTGTGTGTGTATGTAAAAAACAACCTACCTTCTAATCTTAAAAAATTTGCAGAAATGTAATGCCAACTACCAGAAAGTGGTTTGAACCAAAACAAAAGTTAAAACTTCAACTTAAACAAGATGTTGAACAAACAAAAAGTATCGAAAGAGAAAAAAATATTGTGACTTGTTGATTAGTGCAAGGTAGCGGTGGTTAGCGGGAATGTTGCTTCCAATTTTTAATGATTCAGACAAAAAAAAATATTTTGTTTTTGTTCCTGTGTGTTTGACCGACTGAACTTTTTGATTGGGCTTCATAATACTTGCCGCTAGACTACATGATAGGTCCTATAGCATTTAATTCGGTCTAAAATGAAGACCGATAACTTTTTTGGGGGGGTGATCATTGATGACCACGATCATGGATTGTCCAGAGCATGGGTATCGATGGGTATGGAGAGAGGAAAGAGAGAACCCCGCGCGTCCCTTTGTCCCCTCTTGGTTTATTTTTTGTCTCTTCTTTCCATTCTTCCCTTGGGGCAGGAAATGGAAATTTTTGTTGGAAACACGGTAGGGACGTTTACAAAAAAGTTAACAACAATTAAAAGTACAAGACCTAATACGAGGAGCTCAAACTCGACCACGAAAAATTAGTTGGTACTAAGAAAACTTTTCTT
The DNA here is from genome assembly GCF_021234035.1 of Daphnia pulicaria. Classification (NCBI taxonomy): domain Eukaryota; kingdom Metazoa; phylum Arthropoda; class Branchiopoda; order Diplostraca; family Daphniidae; genus Daphnia; species Daphnia pulicaria. Next base: position 3,946,441 of record NC_060914.1, on the reverse strand, counting down.
CCACGTCAGCTCAATCAGCATGGGCAGCAGAAGTCAAGGAGGAGGCTACTGCCGCAATTGCATATGCATCGGCTTGAATTGCTGGCGCTTATTCCACCCGCATCCAGAGTTTCCAACAGCAAGCGACACGAATGACTACCGAATTGGAGTCCGAAGCGGAAACGCATCAAGCCATTGGTTAAACGGACACCGATACTGCTTACTTTTGAGATAGAAGCGTATACGCTAGGCCGAATAAAAAAAAGAATCATCAAACGCCTCATCGAATGGCTAGTTATTCCCCACTGTCGAAGAAACATATAATTCACACATCAAGCACGTTGAACTTAATATGGCATTGGGGTCACTTGTCAATTCAGGAATCCCTACAAGCAGTGGCAAAAGTGAGCAAGAGACAAAGCTACATGAGAAACCTATAGCTATCCATCAGAAGGATGACCGGAACCATCCTGGGGCAGAACAGTGGAATGTTCGTACAGGGGATCGTCCAGAGGATGACGTTGTAACAACAAAAAAAGTATTGAACCCGTCGAGAATGAATCAAATTTTTTGGAGAGTGTCAATAACGTATGAACACACTAGTTTTAGAGCTGACATCTGTGGACTACACGTCAGTTTTCTGATGGCTTATCGTAACGTAACAACTAAAATTTCGTGTCATTATTCTATTTTTTATTTTTTATTTTTTTTATGGTCATTTTTTAGATCAATGCTACTTCTCTTCCTGCTGACTTCAAAATGCCTAAATCAATGAAAGTTAGGTGATTTATTTCAAATGAAAGGGTGTGGACCCACTTTGAGTTGGTGAGCAAAGCACCTAGCGACAAGTTTTTTTTCTTTTTTCACATTTATACGGTTAGCCATGCCGAAATTATTGGCCACAAATTCCTCTACGATATATTGAACAAGAGAAATTCGTTTGGAGTGATTAATTCCACTACAGCATCAATGCTTTCTGGTAGTCTACAAAATTTTAATCTCGTGCCAGTAGCCAAACAGAGCCCTGTGCCTCACGAGCTGACGCCGTATACTGACGCATGTAAGTGATGTTAAAATACTCTCAGCATATCTAAACGATACAATTTGTGTTTTTTTTTTTCTTTTTTAGTTTTACGAGATACCTAAAACTGTGACGCCGTATTGGGCGTCGTGGTGTTCCAAATGCAGGGCACGGTAGACCAAATCAGTTTCAATGCTGTAAAAAGACAAGCACAATTTGAGGAACTTAGCTGTAAAAGTTGTCCGTGGAATGAGGGCATCTGCACTCGAATCTGCTCACCCTGTAGGCTGGCCATCTACCCAAACTTGGTCCAAAACGAGTTCTCCATCTCACACAATTTGGAAAACTAGAAACCGTGTAGCAAAAAAGTCAGTCCATTCACTATCCACCATATCGACAGAGAACCGGAAAAGAAACATCCCGACAAACGTCGAAGAACAGATCGTGACTAAAAGGTTGTAATTAGACACACATTTCCGGAATTTTGTCAAGAAAGGGTTGATATTTGCCCTCTGGAGTCGCTGTATGCAGGCAAACAATCTAGCAGTTGACAAACTCGCGGTCAAACAAATTGCGGTTGAGATAAAAGATTCTCTCTCTTCTACACCAAATACTTGAGAAAATGGAGGATTTTGCAGTTCAACATCACAGGTCCTAAATACAATGAATTATTGTGTCTCTCCATGTCTTGGTCAATATTTTTTCGTACTACAAAATGAAAATGTTGTCCTTGTCTTCGGTTGATTCAGGCAATTAACTGTTTGTTGGTTTATGTTTTTTTGTCACAATTTGTGGTAACCGCACGTATGTTGCGCCGAAACGTCACGTAACGTGCTCTGGAAATTTCGTCTTTAGATGTACGAAAAGTTATCATAATTACCACAAGTGTCCCAACAACGGCATGCTTCGGATTCAAGTCCATGTCTCGCTGACTGCACATTCCTATCATAAAAAGAAAAAGAAAGGACGCTGCAGAAATTGATCGAGACTTTCGCCGGGTAAGCCGTAGCAGTGATTCACCAACGCGTACTGTTAAATTGTAACTTACGTTGCAGTTAAACACGCCAACCACTGCCTGTCGCTAACTAGCGTTGATTTTCTTCCAATCTGAAAATTGGGCTCGGTGTAAAGCATAAGGTACGTGGAAAAAATGGATTTTGAATTCAACCTATTCTGTTCAATTCAACCCCATTATTGTTTGCGTTTTTGAGTCGACATGTGCAAACATCGCATACATTGAGGACTATCAAACGAAATGGAAATCATTATACCACAGTTTGTGTATCTGTTAAATTTGACTGTTTCAATATTTCATAACGTGTACTAAATATTATTTCCGAAACAAGCCAGCGACGATGTACTACAATGTTTTTCGGTCACCTATACAGCATTGGCGCAATTACATTAGATTTCCATGATTGAAGGTTACAGAGCAAGGATCCTGGCAAACCAGAAACAAACAGGGGGAAGTGTTTAGCGCCACTCTCACTTGTTTGCGATTTGGATTACCTAAGTTTATTTTTAATTTTCTTTTAATTTTATAATGGATTTTTTCTTATTTTTGTCAATGCAGAATCGTTTTGTGTTCTTAAATAAACGTCCACAGCATAACCCAGTAGCATCTTCTTCATCTTCACACTATTAAAAGCCACTTCTTCCTCTTCAACACCACCAACAGCTTCCTTTTCCATAACATCCACTGCTATATGATGTTGCTAATCAAGATGAGAATGGTCAAAGTAAACTCCTTCTGTGTTTTTTATTATGTCTGCTTGATACATGTTTCCACTTAATGAAAACCTGAGTTGGCTCGTAAGAGCAAAATCTCTTGTATTGTGTTCGACTTGACTGGTGTTCACATAAATGAACACGGTGTACTTTGTGATAAGGAAGTGGTGGTTCCTGAGAAGGAATAAAATAAGGTTAGGGACATAATCAGAAAGAGAGCGAGTAAAAATTTAGCTACCTGTGAAGACAGGCTACACACAGGGTGAGAATCACTCGTACACAGGGTCAACACCCAGAGGTGAATAGGCCTGGGAGGGAACATACATTATAATTAAGGTGATTGACATGAATTCATAAATAACACATACCAATTAGTGTCCTGTGACACACAAATGTCGGATAGATCGTCACACACTAGATTCAACTCGAGTGACGTCTCTGAAGAAACATACGACACAGAATTAGTAGGGAAATACAACATAAATTCATGATGGAAATACCTTAGAATAAGAAGAACGACACACACACACACGCGGGTCCTTAAACCCAGTAAATTGACTTTGGGCAATCACGAACAAATCAGTTAGACACGAGAGAGAGAGAGTGAAAGCCCAGAATTCAACGTGGTTTACAGACGACATTAATTGACAATTGAGAGAGGGGGAAAAAGGAGGGAGGGAAAACGTTGCCAAATTTCAGACGGGGTGCGTTTTCGCCGATCCATCCTCCCCCGAGGCCGGCTCGCCGGCCGAGCTGGATTCCAGAAGACATAATTCGGTAATTCCTCGCCGGAAGATTCCAGTTGGTAGTTGGACGTCGACTGCTCGGACACAGCCGTCTGACCCAGGATAAACTTGAACTATGTGTCCGATGTTCCACTGTCCGCGGCCGAGTGTCTTATTTATTTCGAGAACGATCTCCCACCGCGAAGTTTGGCCGCTGCACCTTCCATTTCTTGCGGGTGGCCAGAGATTGCAGATACCCTGACCTCCAGATATCCCAGAATAAGTTGAGCAGCCGTTGTAGATAGCGATAATGTTCACGAGGGCTTGCATCATCGAAACATCCAGCTGGCGGGAAGGCGGTCGGCGATCTGTTAAGGAAGTCGTTCGGTGTGAGCGGCCGGAAGTCCTCGGGATCGGAGCTCACATATGTGAGCGGCCTGGTGTTCAATAAACCAGCGACTTCATATAAAAGAGTCCTCAAGACGTCTTCCGTTGGGTGACGCAGACTCTTTCCTTCTATCTCCAGTGCGTTGTAAAGGGCGCGTTTAGTCGATTTGACCAACGACTCATGAGCGCCGCCAAAGTGGGGTGTACGTGGAGGCTGGAAATTCCAATCAATCCCTGCCTTCTCCATGAAAACGGGAACCTCTCCGGAGGCGTGTAGGGCCTCGACAGCTTCACGTAGCTCACGTTCCGCACCAACGAAATTCGTCCCGTTATCCGAATGAATAACCGCCGGCTGGCGGTACAAAGCGATGAACTTCCTCAACGATAGCAGAAAATCCGTGCTGGATAGAGAAGGCACCAACTCAAGAAAAACAGCTCGCGTCACTAAACATGTGAAGAGTACTCCCCATCGTTTGGCCGTGCGGTTACGGTAGAGACCGACTTCTATAGGCCCGAACAGATCGATTGCTGTCCGAGTGAACGGCAACGCTCCAGCATCCAGTCGAGCTTTCGGCAGGTTTCCCATCAGCTGCTCTCCTGGTTTGGCCCTATTCCGTCGGCAGATGACACAGTCACGGCGTATTCTTTTCACCAGCTCACGGCCGTTGGTGATCCAATAATGTTGACGGACGTACGCCAACAAGAAATCTGTTCCAACGTGCTTCAAATGTTCATGGAACGCACGGACCACCGTCGCGGCAAAAGGATGCTTTCCGGATAACAACGGCGGATCCAACTGGTCGTAGGGCAATTGCGCCCGCCCGGCTCGACCACCGAGTCGAAGAATTTCGCCGGAATCTAAAATTGGTGCTAGGGCCAGAATGTTCGATGAAGACGGCAAATTCTTGCCCCTCCGGATGCGACGGATCTCCTCTTCGAATGTTTCGGTTTGGCAGCTCTTCACCAACTCCAAATATCGGCCGTCCATTTTACTGAGCGCAGCGATGTCGTCCGGGGCTATCTTCACGTCGGTCCAAACGACCGGCGATTCCGGCACGGAAGCAAGCAAGGTGCGGCTAGTCCTCGACTCATCTTTCACCACAAGCCACGGAATCCAAGCCACATCAGTCGGCCAGTCCTTTTCGGTCAGCATCAGAAATTCCGGCCCTGTCAGCCACACGGCAGGAAAATTGACGCCGTCTAGGGTGGAACGAGTGGCCGCATCCGCCGGATTCAACAGCCCTGGCACGAACCTCCATTCTTCTTCTTCTGTGATGGTTTGGATTTCTCCGACGCGGTTGCTGACGAATGTTTGATAATCGGCTGCGGTGGCTCGTATCCAATTTCGGACCGTGCTACTGTCGGTCCAGAACCGTCTTCGTTTCACATGAGCTGGAAGAGCTTCTTGAACTGCTCGGGCTACTCGTGCTCCCAGCAGAGCGGCGTTCAATTCCAGCCTTGGAACGGAGATGGTCTTCTTTGGTGCCAACTTGTTTGTCGCCTTTACTTGCCGGACGACAACGCTTCCGTCACCATAGACGCTTCGGACGTAGACCACTGCGGCATAAGCCTCTTCGGAAGCGTCACAGAAAGTGTGTAATTCAGATGAGACGATGTTGGCGGAATCTGGGAAGAGACAGCGCGGCATCTTGACGTCGTTCAGCTGGAGGACAGTCTCGAACCACTGGTCCCACCATCTTCGGTCCTCTCCTTCGACGACGTCCGTCCACTTTAGGCCCTTTTGGCCTAATTCTCGGAGGCGAATCTTAGCCTTAACGATGATTGGAGAGGCGGTGCCCAACGGATCGAACACTCCAGCAACTCGGCTAACCAGCTCCATCCGGGTTAACTCCGTGTAAGACTTCTCGGCAACCTTGAAGCCTAACGTGTCAGTGCGTGTATCCCAAAATACTCCCAGCACCTTCTCTTCGCCGCTGTCGCCTAACGGATGTGTCTTCTGTTCAGCTTTCTCCCCGCATGCCATGGCTCGCATAAATTCTTCGGAATTGGAGACCCAGCTCTGCAGATTCAGGTCCGCTTCGGCCAATCTCGTCTTCATAGCGGAGGCCTCTTGCACGGCGGCTGTCACGGTTGTTGCTGAACTTAAATAATCGTCTACATACATCCGTTCACGTACGACGGCAGCCATCTTTTCGTATCCGGCATCCTCCATGATTTGACGTACTGTGCGGATGGCGACGAAAGGGGAGCAGCTGGCACCAAAAGGTAGTCGCTCCATCTTGTAAACCGCTGGCTCCGACGTTGCCGCATCTCGCCACAGGAAACAAAAGTACTTCGAATCTTCTGCTGAAAGCCGGAAACGGCTAAACATGGACTCGATGTCAGACGCCCAAGCGATTTCATGCCGACGGAAGCAAGTGACGACGGCGGCCAGCGCAGGTTGTAGAGCAGGGCCACTTAGCATTGCGTCGTTCAATGATTTCCCCTTAAAAGAGGCGGCGGCGTCGAAAACTATTCGTAATTTCACGCCCTTGTAGACACCGTGGTGGGCCAGGAAGTACTTTTCATCCGCTGGATCTTGAACCCGCGATGCATATCCTTGATCCAGAGTTTTCTGCATCGTCATTTCGTAGTCTCGTTCCAAATTCGGCTCGCGCTGGAACCTCCTGAGAAGGCTTTGGAAGCGATTGGCGGCCATGGGTCGATTATTCACGAGGTCCGGCTCCCCCTCCTTCCAGATAATTGGCACCTCATATCCGACGGGTAACCTCCGGGTCTTCTCCTCTGCCATCGCTAGAGCTCGGCGATCGTCGGCTGATACACATCCGGCGGTGAATTCGGTCCCAAAGGCCTCGGTGTCGCAGAAACGACGAACTTCCGCTGTCAAATTATCCAGGGGGGTCTGGCCAGCGATCGTGCAGCTACGAATGGATGTAACTTGATGGCCTCGGTTGGTAACTCCTCGCACGATCCAACCAAGTCTTGTTTTGCAGGCGATTGGTTCATAATCTCGCCCTTCTCTGGTCTCGCGAGGCACCAAAAGATGCAGGTAGTCTGTACCTACAAGAAGATCCACCTTTCCTCCCACTACTCGGACCGGGAGGTCGCGGAGGTGCGTCCAATTCTGCTTTTCTTTATTCCAATCCGTGATAGGAGTGGGGCTGGCGACCATCTTCATTGTTGAACCTTCCATCGTAAAGATTTCGCCTGATTCAGCGCGCAACTGGAACTGGACTCGTTTGGACTGGTATCGGTTGATGACTCCGCCGGCACCATCCACCGTCAACACCTGCGACGGCCCTTGCAGCTTTAAATTTGACGCAAATGACGTCCTCATCAGGGTGGTATCACTGCCTTCGTCGGCGAAAATATTGGCGAGTATCCAGTTACCATCTGCGGATTGCACGTGCAGCCTCATCATTCCCAGGGCCACTCTCTGTCGGCCAATAACACGAGCGGTTGAAGGACGGGCGTCCGTCGTCGACGGCTTCTCAGTTTCATGAAGCAGGATATGATGAAAGAATCTGCAGTCCGGTTACTTGCACTGGCGCTTGCTTTGGCAATCTCTTGCTGAATGTCTGCAACTGAAACAGCCGAAACACAGCCGGCGACGCATGCAGAAATTGACCCGTTCACCCACTGAAAGGGCCTTAAAGTCTCCGCAATCTTGAAGCCAATGCCCCTTTTCGCATTTGAAGCAAAAAGGTTTCTTCGTTGAGCCAGCTCCGCCTCCATCTGTAGCTCTTGCGGACGAATGATGAGTCTTAGCTCGACGTGGAAAGGCTCCTCTTGGCGTTGATGATGGCCCTCCTGTCTCGTTGGCTTGATCCGCGGCTATGCTGTAGGCGTTGAGGTAATCGGACGCTCGCTCACAGATCCATGTACCGAAATCGTTGAGGCTGCGGAATTCCAAACGGCCACGTCGTCCCGCGTTCCAGTCGAGTCGATCTTGCTGGTTGAGTCTTAAGCAGACCTTCTCGATGATGTCGGCTGATGATGCGGCTCCAATCCTGCTGAGGTCGAAGAGATGGGTCCGAACTCTTTCGGCAAAACGTTTGAACACTCTTGGTTCATTCTTGAATTCAAGTCGCTCGATAGCCTGGATGTGGGCGGCTCGCATCACATCTCTTCGTCCGAATGTCTCTTTCAGACGCACCAGTGCCTGCTTGTAGGCCGTCTCTCCGCCACCGAGCCCGTAGACTACATCCAGACATTCGCCCTTGAGGTAATGTTTTAGTAGTGCCAGCCTTTCTCCTGGGGTCTTCGGAGTATCGTGCACTAATGCACGAAACAGGTCGATCCAACCAAACCATTCAACGGCTTTTCCGTTATAAACGTCCAATTCCGCGGAGACGGCAGAACGAGAGGAGAATTGGCTATGGACCGGAAGTAGAAGGCCAGCATTGTAGAGATCAATCCAATCATCCGGAGCTTCCTGTTTGACGTTCAGGTTTCGTTGCTTGGTCCGCCATTCCTCGGCTGCTGGAGACCGTTTCTCTAGCTGTTGACTAACGGACGAGAAATGATCCGGATCTGGTTGACGGAGATTCAGCTGACGGAGAGCCTCTTGTGCTGCTTTGGCTTCTTCCCAAAGAGCGTTTGCCCGAGCTCTGACTTCATCACACTTCTTTTGAGCCTCTGCGACCTTTTCCTTATGGGCTTGCTCACGTTGCATGGCTGCATCCTTCTGTGCTTGGTCGCGCTGGTCTGCTTCTGACGGTGATATAGGAAACAGCGGCGAATTCTGATCGGGCTGGTCATCAAGTGGATTTAATACTGATGCGGCTTCTCCTTCGCGACTGGACAGATAAACTTGGGCCGCTGCAATGACTTCATCCCCCTTGGAAGCGTAAGTTAGATGCGTGGCGTCTTGTCGTTCCGCTTCATCATCGTCTTCTTCTACGGCTGTGATTTCTGACTGCAAGACGGAGGTTCTGAGAATAAGATCATCGAGGTGTACCACCAGCGCCTTCACGCCTCTCTGTGAACCTGAAGCGTTGACCAAGGCTGTGAGGCTGGTGACAGCTCTGGTGATCTGTTGTCGTAACGTCGTCCTCTTTTTCTTCAACGTGGTGATAGCTGCAGCGTCCATAGTAGGCGGTGTCGATGGACCCAACGTTGAAGAAGAATCTCGAATCTGTGTTGACCGGCCAGGAATCAGGACGAAGAGTTTCAATGACTTGACAGCAGGTTTAGGGCTCGGGAAGAGCAACCAACAATAAACCGCCTGGAAGGTGAGAAGAATCTCGATGCAATAAGTAGGATGCAAGAAGGATCTTGCTTGATGTGGAGAGAGCTCCGGCTCGAAGGACCAAATGTTTCCACTTAATGAAAACCTGAGTTGGCTCGTAAGAGCAAAATCTCTTGTATTGTGTTCGACTTGACTGGTGTTCACATAAATGAACAAGGTGTACTTTGTGATAAGGAAGTGGTGGTTCCTGAGAAGGAATAAAATAAGGTTAGGGACATAATCAGAAAGAGAGCGAGTAAAAATTTAGCTACCTGTGAAGACAGGCTACACACAGGGTGAGAATCACTCGTACACAGGGTCAACACCCAGAGGTGAATAGGCCTGGGAGGGAACATACATTATAATTAAGGTGATTGACATGAATTCATAAATAACACATACCAATTAGTGTCCTGTGACACACAAATGTCGGATAGATCGTCACACACTAGATTCAACTCGAGTGACGTCTCTGAAGAAACATACGACACAGAATTAGTAGGGAAATACAACATAAATTCATGATGGAAATACCTTAGAATAAGAAGAACGACACACACACACACGCGGGTCCTTAAACCCAGTAAATTGACTTTGGGCAATCACGAACAAATCAGTTAGACACGAGAGAGAGAGAGTGAAAGCCCAGAATTCAACGTGGTTTACAGACGACATTAATTGACAATTGAGAGAGGGGGAAAAAGGAGGGAGGGAAAACGTTGCCAAATTTCAGACGGGGTGCGCTTTCGCCGATCCAATACAGCAAACCCGATATTTCTAGATAAAGGCAGAGAACAATTACTTAAGACTACCATTACTTAAGTAATTGCTAGTGACATAATTGCTGCATTATAATTAAAATAACTGTTGACATAAATTCTAGTGAGCATTTGAATAAAAACATGTAAACATGCATTACTTAAAGCCCGAATTATGAAACATTTAAATACAACTGTGCATGAATACTAAAGACCAAAAATACTTGTGTCCTTAAATTCAATCAAAAAATTTTGTCTGTGCTTATTACTCTAGTTACTAGTGAAAATAATTACTTGTATCTGGTTCCCATAAATTTCTACCTAAGATTTTAGCCTACCATATAACGCGTCTTCCGGAAGAGGAAAGGAACAATTTTATTATTGTAGTGAGATTATTTTTTTAAATATTTTAACCGCAATTTAGAAGAGTATGACGAAAATGATTTCATAAATAAAAAAAAGATTTTCGTTTTTTATCTCTTATACCTGAACCTTTCGATTAAGAAAAAATTATCAAGATGTAGTGAAAAATGTAATCATATTAATTATAAAGTTTGGAAATAGCTAAGAAAATAATAATAAATTTTTCAAAGGAAAGAAAATATATGTTTTCGAGGCATAATTGGCCCAAGGCCTAACCCTTTATACCCGTCAAAAATAACCCCACAGCTCTGTCTAGATTTACCCCCCCCCTTCGGTAAAAAAATAATTGATTTTTTTTCTTGTAGATAGTGTCAATACTTTAAGCTTATAAAATATTGTATAGTGTTGTAGACTTCAGGAGGAATGAAAACACTAACAGTTAACATAGGCTGTGAGGGAAAAGGCTAAACGATTCTTTTTTTCTGATTTTGATGGTTGAGACACCAATGAATATATTTATAAAATTGGTTTTTCCCTTAAGTTATTTGCTTCTCAGAAAAGTGATTCTAAAGTATCCCAAATCTCTGATGAAAATTAAAAAAACCCAATTTTTAGCCTTTTTGTTGACAACTTATAGCAGCAGACGATTTAAAGTTATGCGAAGGAAAATTAAGTAAAAATAAAACAATTAAGAATTCAAACAGTGGATATTCATATTTCCGCCGCTTACTTTGTTGATGGAGCGGCAGTGGAGCATGCGATGCATAGGCAATATTGCCAGATTAAAATCTATTTTCCTTAACGATAAGATATTTTTACATGGCAATATTGTATTTTCGTCTGCTTCAAATATCATTGAAATCTTAGAAATCGCTAGAGAATGAGCTCGTCGTTCAAATTGTGGATGATAAAACCTACAAAGTAGTAGTATTTTGGTAGAAGGAACATTCTTTAGTAACACTCTTTCTTTGACATTGACAACAACCTGTTACCCAATAAATAACAATTAATAAAAAAACAAAGCAATTAAAAATCAACGACGTGCTTTAATGATTTAAGATTTCCTCCACTAGTTTCACTTGATGTTCATTCATGAGGGTTGGCAAATGACCGTATTGAAACGTTAGAGACTGAAATATAAAAAAAAAATATTTAGACATTTCTATACAGCTCTGTTTTTTCTAGGTAATTACTCATGAATGTGATATAGTTTGGTGCAATTTTAATTTTCGTTTATCCGAAATTTCAGTCCCCAATTGAAGGGAATTGGTTTAACAAAATTTACTTCAAATTGTGGACGATAGAACCTACAAAATATTGTTACTTGGTTGAAAGGAACGTCCACAGTAATAATCCCTTCTTAGACATTTTCATCCTTAAAATTATTGGTTTCACGCTTTTTTACTTGTACATGCAACAAGAAGATCACATACATCCTCATAACTTCTGTCTTTACTTCTCTTTTAATCTCGTGTCGTGTCTCACTTGAAGCTTCGTCATTCACAGTTGAAGATGCGGCAATCGTTTTGAGTGAGGGTGAAGCTTCCTTGAGAGCAGTAATGGCCTTGGATGAGCAAGAAGCTTACTTCTATTCCTGCTGACTGAATCCTATTCCTATCTTTCCGGGTACTCAAGAAAAATGACGCTTGAAGAAGTAAGAAAGAACAACAGGTTGAAATGCAAGGAGAAGGAGTAGTCGCGTCGCAATGAACTATTCTGCCTGAGTAGAATAATAAGGTTGACTCCAAAAAGCAAGCCTCGAAAGTTCTTTGTTAGCCAGAATATGAAGAGGGTTGCGATGGTGTGTATCGACAGCGTTGGGATTCGCTCCAGCAACAACTTGATCAACTTGAACTCGCTAGTTTTTCCTTCGTAAGACGTGCATGCTTCTAGCAAGAGGTTGGGCCTTTGATTGATCCATCAACAGTTGACGAGATAGTCTCTTAGCTTACTCCTCAATTTGCAGCTCTCATTCTCCAATTTCATAAGTGACACCAGAAGTTCCAGAATAATAAGAATCAGTTTGGAAATGTCGTTGAGCTTCACGACTTTGGATTTGATCTTCAAATCTAAATTGGTTTTAGATTGTCGATTTGGAGAATGGTCGCGAACTTTAATCCGGTATGCGAAGGAGAACTCCAGGGCCGGATGTCATAAAGTGATCGAATGTGGTGGTCGAGTGGGTAAAGTGGTCGATACCATAAACAACTGGAATTTAAAGAATAGCTATTATTATTTTCTAGCTTTTTAAATTTAACTTTTAATTTCAAACAAAGCTAGAAAGCTAGCTTAACTATTATCTATTTAATTTTCTTTCCTCAATTATAAAGCTTGCGTTTTAAGTTTCTTCCCGGAGGAAAAAGGAAAGTGATGCAATACGCGCTGTAATTCGTAAAAAAACTCAACAACGCCACTTAAACAATATAGATACCAAGTAATCCAAAAAATCAAATTAGTCATGATGTAATCACCGTTAAAGTTTTGTTTTCCGTGTACACAGAGATATGAATGTTATTTTCTCATTATGTTTCCATTTTTGTTCTATGTTGAATTAAATAAACACAGATTGAAATAGCTACATGCGTTCAGTTTAATTACTTTACGTGGTTGAGTGAATTGAATGTAGTTAAAATATTTGATACAGTTATTTAAAACGTAGCAAATTTACTATTATAAAATTAATGAAGTAACAAAACAGCAAATTGGAACTGAAGTAAAACTATATTCATTTCAATTATATTTACTATAGTTTTCCAGCCAAATAACTTCAGTTATTCAACCTTTCCTCATACTACAGTTTAACTACAATTCTCTTTTAGCTGGGTATCTGCTATTGTAGATACTGGGGCCTTCTCCACAAACACATTAAAGTCTGCTGTTAGCAAATTTGTTTGAGTCCATCAACCACGAAATTGACAAACTATTGATCACCAGTATCATTTTTAACTTCTACTAGTGCAATTGGACTATTTTTATGTTTTCTACGTCTTTTAGGTAAGTGTGTAGTCCATGTGTCTCTTTTATTACCACGTCACATTGAATAGTGGAAAAATTAGTTGAATTATGCACAATGGGCCGATGTGCTGTCGAAGAAATAGCCAGACTCTATTTTTATGGAACTAAGTGAGTAGCTGGAAAGTAGATTTTTAAGTCCACCTGCCAGGTGAACTCTACTTAAAAGCACTTTTTAACTTCCATACTGATAGCATGCACAATGGATAGTTAACTCCATCGAATTATATATCTGAAATCTCTTCAAGGTTATAATTGGCTACTTTATGTACAACTAAATCATTAAATACCAAATATGTGGATGGATTGCCATCATACTTTTCAGCCTATCATGTAGGACATTCTAATGGTCCAGTGGTTGCATGGTTATCCATGGATTCATACAAGCAGTTGCCTTTAGTGTTAGAAATACCTGGTATGTGCCATTCATCTACATAAATGTGAAAAACATTTCTGATCTCTATCCCTTCTCCAAGCTGTATCTGTTTGTTCCAGCCAAGTTTTCCTCCTATCCAAACTTCTGTAAGTGAAGCTCTATTTTTTATTTTAATTGTATCTCGACGAACTGGAGCTTTAATTTATGATGCAACAGCACCAATATCGTAAATTGTAAGGCGCAGTCTTGTGCGCCATATTACGTCTTGTAACAATCACTACTTTGTATTCAGTAACCCCGCCCACAAACATTCTTTCCCCCTGTTTTCTCACTTTTCTGCTCTTTATGGCTGGATACAACTTGAGACCCCTTTTAAGACTTCACTTGTCGATCCAATCTTTAATTGCCCTCGTCTACGGTTGACACTCTTAACCAATGCATTAGCCGCGTGGGAATATATAAACTTTCGTCGCATATTTTTAGAGTCAGAATAGTCATAACTCTCAGTCATCTACTTCTCGTCTGCAACACTAAGTTGAACATTTTTTGTCAATCGTATTCTGTGTTGAGTGCAATAATTCTAGTTCTACCTAAAACTTTTTTCTTTTTTTGAAGTAAGTTCGCCTTTTGTGCCCTAAAAAAGTGCCTTACAAAATTCAAAGGTAATCTAAAATAATATTTTTGTCATTTACATATTAAGTAGTAGTGTCATGTTTAGCAATATTTCCTCCAGAAAATATAATCTCGTTCCAGGGTAAATTAGATCTATCGGGTGTGCGACATACGGGCCCCACCATACGGGCCCCACCGACGATCTATCATGTCGGTCTTTTCTGCCTAGGTACATTGATAGAATATGTAGTGGAATATATTGAGCGACCCGTTTTCCATACATAATAATAATAATGTATTGAATTTGATATTGTATACCGCCTTTTCCATAGACTGATCAAAGGCGCTACATACAATTATCTAAAATGCAGAACAAAAACCTATCGATGTCGTAACTCGATTTCTACCAACCCATTGGCATTAAAAAGTACTTTTCCAAATGGATATCTCTGATAATAATTTCGCTTTTAAATAGTTGCACTTCAAACTGATTAAAGAACGTGAAAGTTCCAATCCAAATTATACTCCTCGTCCAACTATTTCGTCTAATTGTTGGAAATTAAATGGATCTAACAATACTAACACCAACAACATCTTTATCTATATAGTAGCAAGCCAATGTCTTATTCGAAACATCTTAACATTTCCAGGGAAAACTTCAGCCTACCTCCAAGAAAAAAACAGCAGGTTCAAAGAAGCCGATTTTTCCCTGTGTGTTCTGCAAGACATTTCATTTAGGAACTGAAAGAAAAAAAGTCGATTATTATTAACGAAAAATGTTCTCTTCGGTTTGATCTTCACGAAACAAGCAACAACAAGCTTGAACTTGTCGCTGTAAGTGATTTTTCTGGCTATCCTCTCACCTACAAAGTATATAGATGATAAGATTACCCATGCAGATTCTCAATACGAAAATGAATGTTCTATTTTAAAAATTTCAGGGGAAGGTTCTTCATTACCTCAAATATAGCCAAGTCTCAAATATTTAATTATCAAGATGGATTTGAAAAAAAGGGTAAACATCGATGGAAAAGGGAAAGAGAGATTAGATCGATGATAAACGCGCTGTACATGAGACGTCGAAATCGTATCAACATGACGTGCTAGGGACGACTTTTTCTCGGACCTCTGCTGTCTGTTAAAATCAGTTCGTGAATAATAATACAAGATCTATTATTTCATGGTTTTCTTCGCTGTTTTTAGCTAAGAGTAGGTATAGTAATTGTAGCCAACAAATATTGAAATCCTTCTGAATGTATATAAAAGGTCTCTACCCCGCTCTCTTACCCCCTATAAGGTTTCTGAAATTACACAAAGAAAGTTAAATTCTGATCTTTAATTACTATTGAAATCCATTAAAGTCAGTTCGTTACTTAATTGATGATAAGGGTACAGAAAAATTAGGGTTTACAACTGGTGCCAAAACAAACTTTTTATTCAATATTGGAAACATATGTATTAACATAGAGTGCCGAAATCTATGAAATCACTGAGCCGAAAAAGTGCCGAAACAAGGGGACCCCATAAAAGTCGAATTCGTTGTAAAATTTTTTTTTAAAAATTTTTCAACAATAATAATACAAGATAACTATTTATATCTCTTCATTGGGGTTGAAAGTAAAACCAAAAATACCCCCGAAACTAGTAGCCAAAAATAGAAATAGTGCTGGGGATCTTTTCTATGTGATTAAAGGTCAAAATCGTTGTAAATCTAATAATAAATAGTAATAAATAAACTTATTCGAAAATAATAATACAAGATTACTATTAATATCTGTCTCATAGTTTTCATTGGTGTTGAAGAAAAACTAAAAAATAGATTTTTCCGCATGAAGTCTGTATAGGTCTCATCTCATCTCAACTCATTCTTTTAACAAGCTTGCCTTGGAATTATTAAAATAATTACGATACTTGCAAGATTTGCCTTTGGCCCAATTGATTCAAAATGCGTGGTTATTTGTATAAAAACAGGGCTATCTTCTTCATTTTTTGAGTATAAATTAGCGGCGTGTTTCACAAACAAAGAAAATCCATTTTCATTCCCCCACTTACTATGTAATATAAAGGAGGCAAGATACCAAGCAAACATTTGTTTTAGATATTAGTATCTGGCAAACTTCATTTGGCTAAATTCCAAAGTCCATACTGACTAAAGGATAATTTTATTTTCCAATATATTTTCCTGAAACTTTATGAAACTTTATACCTATGGATACTATATACATTACATTGTCTTCATACA
Source organism: Daphnia pulicaria (assembly GCF_021234035.1). Classification (NCBI taxonomy): domain Eukaryota; kingdom Metazoa; phylum Arthropoda; class Branchiopoda; order Diplostraca; family Daphniidae; genus Daphnia; species Daphnia pulicaria. The sequence continues at coordinate 3,930,047 of NC_060914.1, read as the reverse complement.
CAATTAAAGAAACACCGAATAAGAAGTTGAAGACACTACATCCGAAGATGAAGATGATAATAAAGAGGATTGCGTTTTGAAAATGCTGGATAAGCTGTACACGAAGATTTATTTTTTTAACAATTCACCGTAAAACGACTATGGGTGCAAAGGTTGGGTTAGAGTGAAAGAATTCAATTGACACAAAACGAATCATCAATGATTTCAAGTTAGTTCAATCAAATTTGTGTATACATGCATTAGATGTCACTATAATACGTTTAATTGTTTATTATTTGATAGATGCCATTGCTATAATGTACAATATCCATCAGCTGTGTATGTAAAGTGGGTGTGTGTGTGTGTGTATGTAAAAAACAACCTACCTTCTAATCTTAAAAAATTTGCAGAAATGTAATGCCAACTACCAGAAAGTGGTTTGAACCAAAACAAAAGTTAAAACTTCAACTTAAACAAGATGTTGAACAAACAAAAAGTATCGAAAGAGAAAAAAATATTGTGACTTGTTGATTAGTGCAAGGTAGCGGTGGTTAGCGGGAATGTTGCTTCCAATTTTTATTGATTCAGACAAAAAAAATTATTTTGTTTTTGTTCCTGTGTGTTTGACCGACTGAACTTTTTGATTGGGCTTCATAATACTTGCCGCTAGACTACATGATAGGTCCTATAGCATTTAATTCGGTCTAAAATGAAGACCGATAACTTTTTTTGGGGGTGATCATTGATGACCACGATCATGGATTGTCCAGAGCATGGGTATCGATGGGTATGGAGAGAGGAAAGAGAGAACCCCGCGCGTCCCTTTGTCCCCTCTTGGTTTATTTTTTGTCTCTTCTTTCCATTCTTCCCTTGGGGCAGGAAATGGAAATTTTTGTTGGAAACACGGTAGGGACGTTTACAAAAAAGTTAACAACAAACAAAAGTACAAGACCTAATACGAGGAGCTCAAACTCGACCACGAAAAATTAGTTGGTACTAAGAAAACTTTTCTTCCACGTCAGCTCAATCAGCATGGGCAGCAGAAGTCAAGGAGGAGGCTACTGCCGCAATTGCATATGCATCGGCTTGAATTGCTGGCGCTTATTCCACCCGCATCCAGAGTTTCCAACAGCAAGCGACACGAATGACTACCGAATTGGAGTCCGAAGCGGAAACGCATCAAGCCATTGGTTAAACGGACACCGATACTGCTTACTTTTGAGATAGAAGCGTATACGCTAGGCCGAATAAAAAAAAGAATCATCAAACGCCTCATCGAATGGCTAGTTATTCCCCACTGTCGAAGAAACATATAATTCACACATCAAGCACGTTGAACTTAATATGGCATTGGGGTCACTTGTCAATTCAGGAATCCCTACAAGCAGTGGCAAAAGTGAGCAAGAGACAAGTCGTTTTGCTGCTGGGTTGTGTGGCTTAAGGGAAAGAAACTTCTTCTTAAAGAGAGAGAAAATTTCTTTGTTAAGAGCTGTGCACTCTGAGCCGTAATGGAGAGGGCGGCGCCGGCAGCAACATTCTTTGGGCATCGGCAAAAGCAACGACTCGGGACATGTTTATCTTTGGTGGGGGGGGGGTGCCCCTTGGCAAAAGATTGGTGTCTCGAATTTCGTCGTGGTATATATTGGCCGGAATGGCGTCGATTTGTGCCCCTGTGTCATGCAAAATTTGAATGATAAAATCTTTCTTACTGCCATTGGGTTGAATTCCTGCTTTAACGAGATCAGACTCTTCTATGCCTCGAGGATCGATGGGGTAGTAGGGCATGGGGTTCATCAGCATTGGCCAAGAACCGTTTTGCCTGTTCCCTTGGGAGGAATAAACAAATCCGCCAGGAATAAGACGGCCCGATTGCGAGCTCGGCTGCACAGGTAAGAAAGGTGAACCGATAGGAGAAAGGATCGGAAACTGAGGAGCAGTGATGGCCACAGCCACCAACGCCAACAGACACACCAACTATAAATGAAAAATGAATGACATTTCAAAATAAATTTTGGTTCCAACATGAGATGATTGCAGTAACAATAAAAGGTAATTAAATTTTGGGTACTTACCGTTGAAGACTTCATTATTCCTCAATTGGAGCTCAGTAGTAAAGGTGTCCAACTGAGTTGTGATCCATGTGTCGACAGTCATCGACCGGTCGATGGCAATGGCCATTAGATTTCATTTTTATTTACATTACACCTTGGCAACTGAATTTGCATACCGTTTCTTTTTTGGTAATAAACGACTGCGTTCCAAAATCAAGAAAATATCTGCTGTTGGGGAGAGACGGGAGAGTGTATAGGTATATTGTATAACTGGTTTACTGATTAAATGGCCTTGCGTCTATATACTTATAGTTTTGCAGTCGGTGGATTCAGTTATCAATGAATTACATGCAGTTGTACTGTCCTATTAAAGACTGTCTTGGCTGAAGCAACGATTATGTTGACACGTCTATACAGATGAGTCAAACAGCAGTGCAAAAATGAAAAATCTTCTGACAATCGGTTTTTAGTTTTGAACGAATAGCAACTTGTTAACAGTGCACAAACCTTGTTTGGGAATAGACGAACAGCTTTTTGAAGATTATAATTTTTAAAAACTATATTACCCTCTACTACTACGCGAAACTAATCCAATTCAACCCTAAACGACAAGATCTCCTCGGTAATCAAATGGCCATTTCTCTAATTAAATATTTCCCTATGGTCTCGACTTCCCGTGGCATATTTCCTAATGCTGGTCCCTCTATTGATTTTCAGGTAATTGCATTTGTATTTTGTCGTCGATTCTTTTCTTTTGAAATGGTTTAACGCTTTTTTTCTTTACTAACACGAATATTTTATTTGGCAGGATGGACACATGGTTTCCGTCGGTGACGACAAAATAATTAAGCATCCAGCTGGCAGCTGGATATATGTAGCTCGACATTATTCTTTGAAACCTTGATGGATTTCACGTGTCGCACCCCCTGAGGTCGAGAATTTTTTTTTTGTCTCGACTCAATATGCTCTCTCTTTTTCCCTCAGCCATGACTTATTTGCTATGGAAGGTCTTACGACTTTGATGTATGGACACAGGTATAAGTTCTGGTCGTGTTTTGCGTTAGAATGTCTTGGCCAACAAATTAACGTCAAATTAATTATTCTTAGTGCATCCACGTCCTTAGGGAAGTATATAGCGGCGTATATCACATTCTTTGGTTTGTAACGCACAAACTCTGCACTTGAACAGGGTAGGAAAGGGAAAACTTTTGAAAATGGATTAGTTCAAGTACGTGTCACGATGTGTCACGGCGTGTAGCCCAAACGAGTGACGTTATACCACAAGTTGTCTTGTTTCGTTCGAATCAATAGAAAACTTATTCACGATTTGTTTCTTCTCCTGTTGCCATTTGACGTTCTGGGCTGCAATACCATTCTCTTTGCCTTGTTTGAAGGCCTCGCCTTCAGAGAGTTGGTCCTTCTTGTCCTTAAGGGCCCCGCAAAGCTACGCAGCCTGTGTTGACCACGATAGCGCGTTCCTCCGGCGTGCATACAATAAACCAATCATTGAATTATACTTTTTAATTACCAGATAAACATAGAGGACCATTAATTGTATATCTCTATGCTCCGATGATTGTAATAATTGTTGCCAACGTTTTCATGTTCGTTTGGGCTGCGTTCAATTTTTACCAGAGAAGTGCCGAATCATCGCAAGTGACTAACCTTTCGCATTATGGCCAAAAGTATTTATTATTCGTAGCCATAATTACATTGACGATTGCAAACTAATCGGCAATTTGTGTGTCACTTCTTTAAAGTGATCCTGAGTCTCTTTTTGTGGCCTTTGCCTTACACAGTACACAGTAGAGTGTGTATGTGTAACCGACGTTGGGCGTCAGTCTGATTGCATCAGTCACACCTTCTTTTCTCGGGTTGACTTTGATGTGACTTGACTTGATGGTTATTTATCGCCCCCGACTCTAATTCGTGTCTGTCACTTATTTCATCTTTTTCTTTCTTTTTTCGCAGGTAAAACGACGATGATGGTGGGTTCGTGTTTGGAAGACATCGGTCCCGGCCTGATGCCGACGGCCATTGCTTGGCTCTTCCGTGGGATTGGCGAGCAGAAGAACAAAACTGGTGCTACCATTTTTTGTCTGTGTGTCTGTTTGTGTTTCCTTTTTCTCTGGTTTTTTGTGTGTCTAGTGTTATTATGGCAAAGGGGGGGATAGACAAACACGGTCGTGAAATAGGATAGAATGACGTTACAGTGCTGGTCCACTTAGAGAACCGCCCGGTTATAGAACCATTCCGGTTATAGAACCGAAATGGCTCTGCCGTGTTTCAGCGCCACCCACGGCGCATTGAATAACTTGATGATACTTTTAGCGGCGGGAATTTCATAAATAGAATCAATGGAATGGCAGGATTAAATTAATGGGGGGTTAGGTAAGAAAAGTCCGACAACCGCCTAAAAGAACGACACAATTAATCAGTTTGTGTTGTCTCTCCTGTCATCACAATGGGGAAAACTCTGCCGAATCAAGCTAGAAAACCTCGGAATTGTTTATCTCTTAAAGAGAAGTACAGGGCTATTGAAAAGGCTGGTAAATCAGTCTCGCAATCCAGAGTTAGACGACGCAGTTCTCAGGTGGTTTAAAGAGATGAGAAACCCAAGTTCGAATGCAAACCATTGTCACTTTCTCGTGCCCACATTCAAGCCCGTGCTGCTCACGAAGCCAAATTGACAGGGATTCCAAATTTTAAAGCGTCGGTCGGTTGGTTTCGCAATTGGCGAAAACGCTGCCTTATTGGCCCAAGCCTTCGTTTATTTTATTTGGAGAGGCGGCTGACGTGAACATAGAAGAAATGGAACCACTCATTCAGGTGTTCAATAGGGTTTTACGTATAGACAGAATCAACGGCAGATGGCGCTGGGATCAAGTGCTCGGTTATAGAACCACCCGGTTATAGAACCGCGCACAGGTCGGTTCTATAACTGGACCACTACTGTAGATACATTAAACAAACAACCGGTTAGAAAATGCACAAAGCCTGCCAAAATCTTTTGGGTTTAAAAAACTTATTTTTTTCCTAGCTAATTTTTGTTAAAATTTGGTATTAAGTCGGATAAATATTGGCCATGTATGCCGCCCATGTCGGCGACTTGTATAGAAATCAGGGTAGGCTGATGTGTGTGTGTATCACTGCTCGGTAGAATGATCTGGTGCTGGACACTTGATCGTAGTAGAACGGCCATCACTGCCGACAAGACTAGACTTACGAATAACCGCATCATCCGTCCTGTATAGTTTCAAACTGATGAAGAGGGAATTGTTGTTGCTGCGCGGGATCAAAAAGTCGCTGTTGAAGCGGAGTGAACATGGTTCAGTGTCACCCCATTCAATAAGTTTCAGAGCCAAATCTTCAATATGATTTATGTTTATCCGAAAAAGCAGCACTCTACAAGAAAAGAGACAGAAAATAATATTTTAGAAACTGGCATAATAGAGCTGTATAGTTGAAGCAAAACTGGAAACGTCGTAAAAAAAACCAGGATGCAATCAACGCCGCAAAAAGAAGAAACCTGGAAGTTATACAAGCCCTGCAAGCAGGAGTTGAAGACGAGCTAACTAATTTGAGAACAGATTGGATGAAATTGAAGGACTTTTACTCTAAAATGAACGTTTTTGCCGCAAAAGCTACAGAAAACAGCAATAGAAATTTTTGTTTCCAGTTCAATATAAGTTTAACAGAGAACCACATAAAACACTTATTCTAATAAATCTGTAGCTTTTCTGTGTTCATCATGTCTTACTATTTCTATCCCTATCAACAAATAGACTTTAAATTGCCTCTAGATCGACAGATATTTGATAGGAAGAAATGCTACTTCATTCTTTTTTTTTTACTATTTTGTGGTTATAGTGTCATGCGTATGGTTACACAAGGATCAAGTGAACTAGGAAAACCAAAAAAAATTTGCCATGCTCTAAATTGTGTTTTATTTTAAATCAAATCAAACAACAAATTTTATAGTTTTACACACAAACTGTATAAGTGGGTAAATTTGGGCCATCAGAGCTTAGACCTGCCCAAGTGAAGGCGTTTTGAGCAACAATTCGTCCTTATACTTCAGCGTCTCGAGAATGCCATGCCAGCCAACTGTTTTCACTTAAAGGAAGCTCTTCCGGACAGTTAGAACACAAATGGAATTCAGTTTACTGGTTCCCATGGCGCACTAGAAAAAATTATTTCAATTCTTTTTTGCAATTTGTGTTCATCAAATTGTTAACTAGACCCAAGATTGTTATTTTTTCTTCCTTGTTATATCACAAATATATTAGACTAGACTCGTTTCTCTCTTTCTCTCTCTCTCTCTCTCTCTCTCTTCGTGGTTACAAGTACGATGGGTGTAGACTCTATACCAGCCCCCTGGCCTAATAGAGAGGAAGGCGTAAATATTTCAAGCACTTTTCTCTCCCTCTTATATATCCTCCCAAACAAAACACAGATTTGATTATTCCTGTATACCTATGTACATGTGTCATATGCAACAATCTAAATGTTGTCCAAGGCCTTGAGATTGAGCAAACACGCGGTCGGTATATGCAAGATTATAGTGCCCTCACTTTTTATTCTTTTTATTTATTTGGGCTCCTGTCAAAAGACATACGGAGGTGTATACGTCCGACGACTATTATGACATCCACGCGCGCACACACACACACATCATCATCAGATTTAATCATAAAAAAATAAAGAAACAAGAACGGGAAGGGGAGGGGGATATATCATTTTCTTTTAGCATCTTAATTCCGTCGGTGATGATGGTGTCCAAAAAAGAATGTTCAGTGATGCGAACGTCACCGGAATTTTAGTGACGTATTAAATTACGTCAAAGTCATACGTAATTTGAAACCAATACGTAATAAGTCAAAAAATGACGTCAACGTAACTCACTTTTTTTCAAACGTCAAACGTCTGACGTTACGTCATCAATACTATTGATTAGTTTAGGGTTCGATAAAATGGACTGTTTATTCGCAGGTGAAAAGAAAAACAAATGACTGTCAGTAACGGATATATGTCCTAAGAACTGAGAATTTAACTGATTTCCTTGATTACTTCGAATAGCTTAGAGTGAGCCATGAAAACGGCCGGATAGAAACTGATCCAAATCCTGTAAATAGGCTCGTACTTCACATCTGAAAGGGATATATCAAATATCAATATATATATATAGAGGAATTCACCTTTGGAATTTAAATTGTTTTAAATATAAATTAACGCAACGATCGTTTTTTATACCATCGAGAGAAAAATTCGCAAAGTGGCGTGAACCTTGGCCGAATGTGCAGAGACTTCCCTCGTTCGAGTGTGCGTTTTAAAATGATTCTTCAGCTCTTCCAATTCGGCGACTGCCATCTTCTTATTCTTTGGAAAAAAAAAACGTTTTTATGTACCTTATTACTCGCGTGTAACAGACAACACAGTGTGTAGCGCCAACAGCGGCCATCTACTGAAACTTTGTTCATTTTGGTACTGGATAAAACAATGTGTTTCCCAACACACCCGCTGTGGCTCTGCAACTAAGGTCTGGCCAGAACACTTCCAGGGGGAAAAGGCAATGAAAGGCCTTTCCATATAAGTGGTTAAACCGTCTGTAGATTGTATTTCTCGTTGTCAACGGACGCAAAATTTTTGTTTTTAAACTTGGCGGGAAGACTGGGAGGGAGCAGAACTGCAGAAGTACATTTGGCAACGGCGGCATGGAAATTAGCATAACGATCAAACGACGAGATGTGGTTGATGTGGGTGTGGACTCGTGGTGTTTCCTGATAGAAAAGCTTAGTATAATGCCGATTATAATAGGTACTTCTATAAAACTACGAATACAAATGTTGGTTTAAAAATGACTTTATAAGTCGAGAACCCTGTTACAAAAGTTGTGAAAATTCATGTTGCTTCCTGACGGGCACTTACAACGTGTAATAGGCCTAAACTCACATGTTGATGCATAACGGATGCTGCCGGATGATGGGGGACACATAGATGAGGGACCCAATGTATAGATTATATAACCTACATGCCAATGAGACGTCGACTCGGATGACATCCGGACGCACTAAACATACACGGCGACAGCAGAGAACGTCAAAGGAACATCTTTTAACTAAAAATAAAAAGATTGACATTCTCCACTCTGTTGACTACTGGAACATGTTCCTTTTTGCCATCCTGACCGACGCCGAGCTTCAAGTTGGGAAAAAAAATTTCAAAGTACATCGAGCCATTATCTCTTCAAGGAGTCCGGTATTCACGGAGCTGTTCAATACTTGTGCTGTTGGATTGTACATTACTTCTGAACTATTTGAGTAAGTTTTCCATTTTTAGTCTTCAGTATTTGAGGATTTTGTACGAGAATTGTATTGTTTTAACAAAGAGAATTTACTTGTAGAAACCAAACTTAAAGATTTTGTTGACGCTTCGCTCGACTGAGAACTTCATTAGCTCGACGTCAAGACAGCCTTTTTATGTGGGTATCTGCACGAAGAGCTTCAACCGATCCATTTCTTCTCTTGGTTCAAACTTACACTATCCAGAACTTGTCTTCGCCACCGTGCAGATAGTTACAACTTGGCAAATTAAGATTTTCCACATTGTTCAATTCTCTGTTTCCAGCTGCCCAGCAACTGTCGGAGACGCACAACACTCTGGGCTTAGACGGAAAGACCTGGGCGCTGGCCGAAGTCACCCCAGCTCCTAAAAGGCCATTGAGGCGTCGGCGTTTGCTCCGCCGGCCCTGGAACCACCCCTCATCGTCACCCAGCACTCGCTAGGACCACAAAAATTCATTTTCCTGACCACCCAGTGCTGCCACGTCGTCACCCAGCTGAGGCCGGTGGATATCCTCCGCCAGTTGCTCTTTGACGCTTCAGGGCCAGACAGTACGGCCGTTGGGGCATTTTTCCAGTAGACCACTCACACCAGTTTGCTGGCTACTGGGTAGCGATTCCTTATTGATCTGTACTTTTTTTATTGGATTAGTTTATTTTTCAGAAGCCAACGGTAATCCAACTGGTTTTTTAAAAGTCATTTTCATAAATGAAAATATGTTATGTCATTTATGAGAAGATTATGTTTTTCCAATTTCGCTTTTTAATATCTGTAATAAGTGTTGAACAAAGCTGAATATTACATGACAATGGCATGCTAGTATTGACGGAGCACGGTGAACTATTATAGCTCTGAAATTTACCGCGAAAATCTTTCTGTGGTCTTAACTTATGTAGAGTCGTATTTCATATTCCTATTTATGTGCAAACCCCCCCCCCCCCCCCAAAAGGTCAGTGAAACGACATTTGCCATAAGTTCTATATGCCATGAAACGCCGAAATGGCCAACCAACCATTTTTGTGAAAATTGTGAAATCAAAACAAGAATTTCTTTCTCCTTTACAGTTACTATCTAGATTCGTTTTCTCTTTAAGAAAGTGTAAGGGATGGGGTGGCGAGGGATTTTGTTAAATGTCCAGTGATTTTCTGCTACTTTGTTAGTTCCAGGCCCGGCCGACCCCCGAAACAATCTCCGTTGATGGGTATCACTTCACCGCAACACGACGCCCTAATGAAGATGAAGAAACCGATTAACACATCCTGTAATAAAAAAATGGTATTAGTGAAACAAATATTTTAGCAACATCAGGCTCAGGCTCAGGCTCAGGCTCAGGCTCAGAATACATGAGAAACCTACAGCAAACCATCAGAAGGATGACCGGAACCATCCTGGGGCAGAACAGTGGAATGTTCGTACAGGGGATCGTCCAGAGGATGACGTTGTAACAACAAAAAAAGTATTGAACCCGTCGAGAATGAATCAAATTTTTTGGAGAGTGTCAATAACGTATGAACACACTAGTTTTAGAGCTGACATCTGTGGACTACACGTCAGTTTTCTGATGGCTTATCGTAACGTAACAACTAAAATTTCGTGTCATTATTCTATTTTTTATTTTTTATTTTTTTTATGGTCATTTTTTAGATCAATGCTACTTCTCTTCCTGCTGACTTCAAAATGCCTAAATCAATGAAAGTTAGGTGATTTATTTCAAATGAAAGGGTGTGGACCCACTTTGAGTTGGTGAGCAAAGCACCTAGCGACAAGTTTTTTTTCTTTTTTCACATTTATACGGTTAGCCATGCTGAAATTATTGGCCACAAATTCCTCTACGATATATTGAACAAGAGAAATTCGTTTGGAGTGATTGATTCCACTACAGCATCAATGCTTTCTGGTAGTCTACAAAATTTTAATCTCGTGCCAGTAGCCAAACAGAGCCCTGTGCCTCACGAGCTGACGCCGTATGCTGACGCATGTAAGTGATGTTAAAATACTCTCAGCATATCTAAACGATACAATTTGTGTTTTTTTTTTCTTTTTTTGTTTTACGAGATACCTAAAACTGTGACGCCGTATTGGGCGTCGTGGTGTTCCAAATGAAGGCACGGTAGACAAAATCAGTTTCAATGCTGTCAAAAGACAAGCACAATTTGAGGAACTTAGCTTTCAAAGTTGTCCGTGGAATGAGGGCATGTTGGAGGTACCCATGTTGTCCATTGCGGCGGCTGCTCACCCTGTAGGCTGGCCATCTACCCAAACTTGGTCCAAAACGAGTTCTCCATCTCACACAATTTGGAAAACTAGAAACCGTGTAGTAAAAAAGTCAGTCGATTCACTATCCACCATATCGACAGAGAACTTGAAAAGAAACATCCCGACAAACGTCGAAGAACAGACCGTGACTAAAAGGTTGAAATTAGACACGTATTTCCGGAATTTTGCTAAGAAAGAGTTGATACGTGCCCTGTGGAGTCGCTGTATGCAGGCAAACAATCTAGCAGTTTACAAACTCACGGTCAAACAAATTGCGGTTGAGATAAAAGATTCTCTCTCTTCTACACCAAATACTTGAGAAAATGGAGGATTTTGCAGTTCAACATAACAGGTCCTAAAAATCATGAATTATTGTGTCTCTCCATGTCTTGATCAATATTTTTTCGTACTACAAAATGAAAATGTTGTCCATGTCTTCAGTTGATTCGGGCAATTAACTGTTTGTTGGTTTATTTTTTTTGTCACAATTTGTCACAATTTTTGGTAACCGCACGTATGTTGCGCCGAAACGTCACGTAACTTGCTCTGGAAATTTCGTCTTTAGATGTACGAAAAGTTATTATAATTACCACAAGTGTCCCAACAACGGCATGCTTCGGAGTCAAGTCCATGTCTCGCTGACTGCACATTTCTATCATAAAAAGAAAAAGAAATTGCTCGATACTTTCACCGGGTAAGCCGTAGCACTGATTCACGAACGCTTACTGTTAAAATTTAACTTACGTTGGAGTTAAACAAGCCAACCACTGCCTGTCGCTAACTAGCGTTGATTTTCTTCCAATCTGAAAATTGGGCTCGGTGTAAAGCATTTTGGAGATATTGGCGTCACTGAAAGTGGTGAGGAACACACCGCTAGCCACGTTGCCGGCCCGTTTTGTGGCATCTGCGAGTGTGACGTCAACCCTCTTGAAGATGCTGAAACACAGAAATGCAAATGGTGCAATAAAAATATCGCTATGCCGGTGTGTTGTTACCAGTTTGTTTTTATCAGTTGGCAGATTCAAGACAAAACTGTTCTGCGCACTACTCTTCATCTATTTATTAACTTTTAATTTTTTTAGGTACGTGGACTAAATGGCTTTTGAATTCAACCCCAATTCACGTCATTATTGTTTGCGTTTTTGAGTAGACATGTGCAAACATTGCATACATTGAGGACTACCAAACGAAATGGAAATCATTATACCACAATTTGTGTATCTGTTAAATTTGACTGTTTCAATATTTCATAACGTGTACTAAATATTATTTCCGAAACAAGCCAGCGACGATGTACTACAATGTTTCTCGGTCACCTATACAGCATTGGCGCAATTACATTAGATTTCCGTGATTGAATTTTACAGAGCAAGGATCCAGGCCAACCACAAACAAACAGGAGGAAGTGTTCAGCGCCACTCTCACTTGTTTGCGATTTGGATTACGTAAGTTTATTTTTAATTTCTTTTCAATTTCATAATGTATTTTTTCTTATTTTTATCAATGCAGAATCATTTTGTGTTCCTAAATAAACGTCCACAGCATAGCCCAGCAGCACCTTCTTCATCTTCCACACTATTTAAAGCCACTTCTTCCTCTTCAACACCACCAACAGCACCTCGGCTCCTCCTTCCTCTTCCATACCATCCACTGCCATATGATGTTGCTAATCAAGATGAAAATAGTCAAAGTAAACTCCTTCTGTGTTTTTTATTATGCCTGCTTGATACAGCAAACCCGATATTTCTAGATAAAGGCAGAGAACAATTACTTAAGACTATAATTACTTAAGTAATTGCTAGTGACTTACGAATAATTGTACTGATAGAACCTACTATTTGTAAACATAATTTTAATAACTGTTGACATAAATACTAGTGAACATTTGAATATGAACATGTAAACATGCATTACTTAAAGCCCGAATTATTAAACATTTAAATACAACTGTGCATGAATACTTAAGACCAAAAATACTTGTGTCCTTAAATTCAATCAAAAAATTGTGTCTGTGCTTATTACTCTATTTACTAGTGAAAAAAATTACTTGTATCTGGTTCCCAAAGGTTTTTACGATTTTAAGCTAAGATATAGCGCGTCTTCCGGAAGAGGAGAGGAACAATTTTATTATTTTAGTGGGATTATTTTTTAAAATATCTTAACCGCAATCTAGAAGAGTATGACGAAAATGATTTCGTAAATATAAAAAAGATTTCGTTTTTTATCTCTTATACCTCAACCTTTAGATTAAGAAAAAAATATTAAGATGTTGTGAAAAATGTAATCATATTAATTATAAAGTTTGGAAATAGCTAAGAAAATAATAATAAATGTTTAAAAGGAAAGAAAAGATAGGTTTTCGAGGCAGAATTGGCCCAAGGCCTAACCCTTTACCAGTCAAAAATAACCCTGCAGCTCTGTCTAGATTTACCCCCCCCCCCCCAGGGTAAAAAAATAATTGATTTTATTTTCTTGTAGATACTGTCAATACTTTAAGCTTATAAAATATTGTATAGTGTTGTAGACTTCAGGAGGAATGAAAAACCTATAGTATTGCTATTTAAAATATTGTTTAACACTCACAGTTAACATAGGCTGTGAGGGAAAAGGCTAAACGAGCCTTCTACAAATTCGTATTATTTTGATCAATTCAATCAGGAAAGAACATTTCTTTTCGGATTTTGATGGATGAGACACCAATGAATATTTTTATAAAATTGGTTTTTCCCTCTAGTTATTCGCTTCTCAGAAAAGCGATTCTAAAGTATCCGAAATCTCTGATGAAAATTAAAAAAAACCCAATTTTTAGCCTTTTTGTTGACAATTTATAGCAGCAGACGATTTAAAGCTATGCGAAGGAAAATTAAGTAAAAATAAAACAATTAAGAATTAAAACAGTGGATATACATATTTCCGCCGCTTACTTTTTTGATCAGCGGCAGCGGAGCCTGTGATGCATAGGCAATATTGCCAGATTAAAATCTATTTTCCTTTACAATAAGATATTTTTACATGGCAGTGTTGTATTTTCGTCTGCTTCAAATATCATTGAAATCTTAGAAATCGCTAGAGAATGATCTCGTCGTTCAAATTGTGGATGATAAAACCTACAAAAGAGTGGTATTTCGGTAGAAGGAACATTCTCAGTAACACTCTTTCTTTGACATTGAAAACAACCTTTTTCCCAATAAAAAACAATTAATAAAAAACAAAGCAATTAAAAATCAACGACGTGCTTTAATGATTAAAGATTTCATCCCCTAGTTTCAGTTGATGTTCACTCATGAGGGTTAGAAAATGACCGTATTGAATCCTTAGAGACTGAAATATATATAAAAAAATATTTAGACATTTCTATACAGCTCTGTTATCTCTAGGTAACTACTCATGAATATGATATAGTTTGATATAATTTTAATTTTAGTTTATCCGAAATTTCAGTCCCGAATTGAAGGGAATTGGTTTAACCAAATTTACTTCAAATTGTGTTTCGTATCCACATCGTATCGTTTAATTTTTTTTTGCATTTAGATTAAAAGAAAAACAGATATAATTTTGAATTGATGTGATGATTGTTGTGATAAGATTTTCTCCTGAGTGATGAAATTGAAGAAGAGATTAGAATCAACACACAATCACATACCACACAATGAGACTAATAAGTTACCTTATTTAACTTTTCAAATTTTCAATTTCTGCTAAAATGTATTTCAATGCCGTGCCCTTTTTATCGAAGTGGCCTTTGAGAGTTATACTTCTCGACACGAGACATATTTGCTGATCAAATTCTTGTCCTGTCCTGTCTCTCGGTACTATTGCCGAATTACGACCGGAGCTAAAAGATCATATAATGGAGCAATGCATTGTGAATACGTTGCTCATTTTCATCAATCCCGGAACTTCAGCTACATTAGTTGCCCCAGCAGCGTCACTTGGACTTGTGTCCAACTTGTGCACAACTGGGGTTGTCCAGCCAGTATCTATATAGTCCAACAGTATCTACCACTGGTCTGCTGCAGATGCCTGTCTTCAACTAAAGTCTAACTCGTTAGTATTGTCTGCCAAATGCTTTAAAGTAATTAATAAACAGCCCTTTCCCCTCATTGTTTACCCCACTCCCTCCAGTCCAGATATCGTCCGAATATTCCGATTCCTAGTTCTACCTATAATTTACAATAATATATTTTTATAATAATAATATATTGTGTGTCTAAAATATACGCTTCAACCTTTGCGGCGACTAGTTATCCTGCATTTCCACCATCCAACCAGTGGTCACAAAATTGCTGGTGTCCCGGCATACTCCAGTCTCCCCTATTTTTTAAACAATGAACAAGGATTGTGTCCGCAAAAAAAAACATCTGCCTCTTCAATACCATGCGGTCAAATAGCAACCCAAGGTTGGGAGGATTCTTTTAATGATGGGGGAAAAGATTAAGTAAAATTTTTGTAAAAATGTAAGGTTCTGACGAGATTTTTAGCTAAGCACTCAAGTGTAGATCTCAAAGATTGCAAGTGTTGTACGTTATTTTTTTTATTGTTGTGATGAATTGCTTGTATGTAGTGAATACAAAAACTTGGGCCCGTATGACGTTAATAACGACGTACGGGCCTAATTATTTACCATACCCGATAGATTTCCATACCAGTATCGATCCTTGATGCATTTAGTATCCCAAGAGGTAATAACACAATTACTCTTAGTCAAAAAGCCTCTTTCATTATCTTGTAGACCATAACAAGGCCAAAAGGGTATTTGACTGACTCCAAACGGTTACTGAAAACAACTTCCGCAGACAGACAGACAGACAGTTCGGTGAATTCAGAGAAGGGTCTTCAAACAACCGGTTATCATGTTCAGCGCCTGAAATATAATTAAAAAATATACATTTTTAAATATTTTCCAGTATTCTCCCGTGATACCTCACAGAGTCAAATGGCATCACGTACTGAATGTGATTTTTTATGCAAAGATTTGCAAATGTATGCGCCAGTTCAGTAGACCAGAGAGAAATGGCAAAAACAAGTTTACATAGATTTGATATCGGATATACCCAGTTGGGTCTAGTGTACCCGTGTGTGCGGTTGAAAATACACCGACTGTTCTCTGAACGCAGAAAAAAAGCCAACATATTCTGTAAGACTTGTTTGACTGTGGCAACTGCGGGGTTCACATCAGGGGCTGTTCTGCTGTTCAATAAAAATTTTTCTCCTGTATAAATGCACAGCATCAAATCAATACATAACTGTAGTGTATGGTTTGTATTAATTTTCTTATTTTAATTTTTCAATTGACGGGGAACTGCCCACCACTCTTAAAAAAAACTTCAGTCGTTTTTTTTTGTTAATCTGCTTCAATAATTGGACCTAATGGCATGGAAATAAAAAGTATTAAACACAGATTTTTATATGAAGTCTGTTACAAACCGAATACAACAGATTCAATAAAATATGTACCAAATCAGAATTAGGTTTTTTTTTATCTTTTGAATCATTATTTTTTAAATCCAAACCTAAGGGATTACGAAATAAACACCATATTTGAAAAGGTCTTTTTCTCGAAGTGGCCTTTTCTTTTTCTTTGCCTTTTCCTTTTTCTCGAAGTGGCCTTTTAGAGTTTTACTGATCGAGTCCAATTCTTTGATGGTATTATTTTTCTTGGCAAGTGCTTTTTCTCATCTCTTTTAAGCGCTTATAAATATTGGTTTCTGCACATATAGTAGGACGTTCAACTGTTAAAGAAACATTGTCAGTGAAATTTAGGGAAGCACTTTATAAATGAAAAAACAAACCTTTTTGGCTAAGAGAATCAGTGGAATGAGATTCTAGTCCTTCCGTTGGCTCCCTAAAAAGAGTGGTTGACTCCTTTCTTGGTAGCTTCCCAGATGCTTGGACTTTGGGCACCTCTACACCTTTTCTATTAGGGAGATTAAATAAAGAAGAGGTCCTTTTCTGCGGAGATATGAGAATGGGGTATTCTTGAACGCTGAGACTCAATTGGATGAACAGTCGGCTCTGAACCTCGTCTTTTTCCATGATTAGATTCGGAATTTGTATCCGTAGTGGTATCCCCAGTGATTCTTCAATTCTTATGTTTATGCGCAAGACAAAATTTCTTAGAATAATTATATTTTCATATATTGGAGTTCATATTCGGTAGGTAGGCAATCCATTTTAGCATGACCAATCTTTAAGGCAGTCACATAACACGATAGTGTTTTAATGTTTAGTTAAACTGTGCTGGCTCCAGAAGTCTGCAAGAATTTCCAGTTTGATTTTAACTTTTTTCTTCTTTGTTGAAGTATTCTGGATTCCGCAGTATTATTACGAGTATAAAAATGTAGGCATACCAAGGTACGTACAAGGTACAAGGCATACCAAGGCATACCAAGGTAGTAAGATTATTATTTCACCGTATTCTTATTCAAGCCTCACATCATTTAAATTTATTTTTTTATTTGTGGGTCTTGTTGACCTCCCTATGTCAACAAAAATTGTGTACCTCATCTTATTAGCAGTAACAGTATCCACACCCAAATACAAATACGCCAAATGGTCCTTTCAACATGGAATCGTAAGCCAGCAAATTTTCGACTGTCAATCACTCTTTTTTAAGTCTACTTAGTGCATTTTTTACAGATGAAGTACGAACTAAAAAAAAATTAATAATTCAAAATTCGCCATGACGTGACGCATCCAGGTGGTAATAAATCAAGACTTGGTTGAAGAAGTCACAACCCCTTAATCAGTTGTTCTCCTTACATACACTGTTGAAACAGAACTAATGAGCCCATTTGGTGTTACGGAGACCAAATGTATTGCACCCCATGTTCTGGGACCAAGTTAGCGCTTGTTTTACTAGATCACTAGGCTTCTGAATCTCAATTTCAAAACAGACAATTATTTGTTATTGGATTTTGCTATAGTTTTTTCTAAATGATACGGGCAAAGCTCGTTATAAGGATTCGCGATAAGGCCAAAAGATATTTTCTGCACATGATCTGCAATAAAAGTAACGTATTTGTTGAAAATCCTTCTTGCCTATTTGATGTTTTTCCAAATTTGTAGCCTGGAATCGAGAAAGACTCGTTTAACCTTCTTTTTCTTAATATCAAACATCCAGAACCATGATCTGTAAACGCGTCGTGATCACAAGAAAATTTATTTGATGATAGAGTTAAGAAGAAATGCTTTCCGGTAGAATACCTAAGTATATTCTGGGCTAAACATTTCATAGCTTTCTCGTTCGGAGTAAGCTACTTCATCTAAAAGAGATCATCTCCAGATTCTGTTGTTTTTCTGTTGTTCATGTTCAGATTTATGTTTTCTGAGAAGTCTGACAGTGATACAACTTATTGACACCAAAACCAATTGATACGATCAGTTTGTTTTGATATACTGTCTATATAGTCTTCATTATTGTCTCTTCAACCACATCGCCACATTAACCACATTCATTATTCATCTTTATCCAGCTGATTATAAAATTTCACTAAAAAACTATGATAAATGACTAAAAAACTATGATAAACCCTAATGCTAACGATAAATATCAGTCAATGTAGATTCTACACCATATGCCACTTGTGAAAAGATACAACAAGTTTGTATCTGAACAATGGGAATTGTCTCCATTGTGTTTTTAACCACAACAACAGTTGTTTGGGAAACATCTGGAAATAAAAAATTCTGATAAATGCTATTTTGAAATGCGAAAGATGAAGATGGGATTTACCATGCTTAAACCCTGTAAAATGATGAAATTATTTTCCATCACAATTTTTTTCTACACCTACTTTTTTATTGGCCAAAGTTGAGGCAATAAACCCAATCTAGTGTAATAACATGATATGAAATATGACTAAAAAAAAAATATTGGATGCAATTCCACAGGGGACTTACTTTAAAATAGACTTAACCACGACATTATTTGACGTAAGTAACTACTTTTGACTCTATGGTGTAGACGGTGGATTTTCTAGCTTCTTCAAAGGTCTTTTCCTCACCCACGTAACGCCCCTTTTTCGTCAGACTTTTTATAGCGCTTACCTTAAGTTTTCGTCACAACATTTATCTCGAGGTTCAAGAAAACCACGTGCCAAACACGTTCGCGTCGACTAATTAACTGACAGGCGATTTCGCGATGCAGATAGTTGGAACAATTTTCGCATGTTTTTTTTTATCCCAACTCTTATCGTTTTGTTCCAAATGACACAGAGAGATTTGATCGACGTCTTTCGTGAAAGATTATACTCTTAAACTGGTCTGGCCTTCACAAAACGTATCACCCACTCGGGACAAATTCTTCCGTATCTAGTGACAAAGAAAAGGAAACAATATATTGCCTATGGTAATAACAGCATCTCCACACTTTTTAGCCAGATTTGAGCCTTCTCACACACTGCTAGGGTAACAACCATGAAGCAAGGAAGGTTGCCTGATTTGAAGTATAATAAAAAACAAATACGAATAAAGACAAATAAAAATACAATACACAACAAAATTCGTATGGGTCGCACTATTTCAATGGAAAGAGATCCGACTTTTTTTAGGGATACTACGATAAAGGCACGCTGCCGCGCTTCAAGGTTGGCATGGAAATATAGGGCTGAAGCGCCGAATTTTAAAAATTTGTAATCTGCTCTACCGGATCCAGGAATTACAATTTGTAAGGGTCACGGACTGGCACCCTTCTGTTGTTCAATTATGTCTATTCATGGATCATGGTCATTCCAAGTTTTAAACTACAAAATATTGGGTATTATTTGTCCTTGTTATACATCCTCCTATTGAGCTCATAGCATTGATCCTATTGATTTCTTAACATCTAATAGGGTTAGCTTCCTCACAACCCTTCGGGTAAGATCCGAAAGGACAATGGCCTAGAATGAGGTTATGACCAGCTTTGAGACAATCGATTCGATGAACGATGAAAACGTCATCGAAAAAACTTTAAAAATTTTTTTTCCGGTATCGCGCAATACTTTTAGAAATGGGTATCAATCGATGAACGATACCGATACTTTTTAATACAGCGAAAATAGCAAAAGCAGATAGTCGACCTATTAGTCTTTTTGGTGTTTTTTCCAGCGAGGTCAGACGTAGCCTCGGCTGTTTTTTACCCTTTTCGCAGGTAGAAAACGGTCGACCAATGGCAGCGTGCGCGCAAGGACACTGATAAACACACAAACTCCTCCCCCCTTCTTCCCTTTTCGTTTTATTAGTAAGGGATTCATCTAAGCCGAACTGCTTGCTCGGCCGTTAAAATAAAGTACATACCACAAATGCTGACTTGTACGTCTGTTATTAATTAATTATTTTGACTTTATGAGTTATTGACAATAAGTTAGGCCTATATGAATCTGATACTTTGAATGAACGTGCAAATGATTTGCTTCGCAATAAAATACAGGCAAGTTATTTATTCCCATTCGTAAAAAGACATTTAAACTTGAAACAATATATGCCGACTGATTTTAAGTACCTAATATTTATAGCTTTTTAAAAACAGGCCATATGCGATCTTGCAGATTACAGATCGTGAAATGTGGGTAATGATTAATGAGCTTCTGCGTCAGAAAAGGACACAAGGAAAGGGACTCGCAACGTCAAATTTCCTAATTCAAATTTTTTGTTTTTTTCTCTAGCCTGATAATTAATCAGATTTAACCTTCCTTTATGGGACACACAGGTATTTTTGCACTTATTTCTCAATCTTATTTTACATATGAAAAATTCAAAAAAACAATTTTTGTTTTAATTTTCTTTAATTTTTAAATTTTTCGAGGTTTACAATTCTAGCCGCATTGGGCTCTGCCACTAGTAGGCCTATAGCCTATTAGATAACTGTAGAATTTTGATCTTGTTAAAACTTATACTTGAATAAAATTCTTTTTTTAACAACGAAAATTAATCCTGCGAAATTTATTCAGTTTTCTCTGGAGACTGGAGTCCAGAGGTTTTGTTTTTATCAAATTATTGCTATCTGGCATGTTTTGTTTTGATTTGTGCGCAGCTGATCCAACCCCCCCCCCCACCTTCTTGCAACGGCCCAACAAATTGAAGATTTTTGTTTACCCACAAATGTAAAATCTGAAATATCTTTTACGTTGGGTTTGATGTTTGAAGGAGAAATGAAGAAATTTATTTATTACTGATGCCTATAATATTTACAATTACTTCATTTTTACTTCAGGAATTACCGTTTCGTTAAACGTTTTTGTAAGACGGAAATTTCACCGTCAGTGGGAATCTGTTTGAATTGTTGCCGTTTAGCAACACCTTTCATCGTTGCAAACGCTACTCTGCAAAAAAAACGATAAATATTTTCATCAGTCAATCAAAAACAGTTTTATATTTTATTAAATTATAATTTTAAGGGAGGTACTGTTAGTGTTGCATATATTCAATAAGAAATATTACAAAAGAAGTGTCACAGAATAAATCTGCTCATGGACCAATAATGAAACATCTCAAATGTGTCAATCTTGAGCCCGTACGAAAATGGAAGCTAGTCCCTTGTGAGGAACTAGCTAGCTGTCTTCTGTCATGCATACTGTTGCATAGATGGTTTCCCCTGGAATGGGTTTTCTCTGAAATATACTTGCAGATCACTGCTATGCGCTTACTAGTTACTCACTAATATAAGTAGTTGAGCAATAGGTAGGTATGATATAATTGGTAGGTAACGGGCATAAACTAGTGAGTTTTATATTTTTATGATCAGCTAGGGTTTTCCAAGTTTTAGTTCGTCTGTATTTATTACCCTCGTCGCCCAGTAAATGAAATACAATAAATGTTGATTTATGCTACCTTTTATTTTATTAACTGGTAACACTTCTTGGGTCTGATGGCAGATTGAAATGGCTTACATAAATTGGGTTGCAACTTTGAAAGAGAGTTACAAAACAATAATAAAGAGATAACCTCATCAATGCGATAAAAAAATGATTAAATAACTGAGTTTTGGATTGTGCTGGGAGCTAGGTTAATAAATTAAAACCATTACGGGAAATTCTATTTGTCTAGATGGCGGGATCGTGAATTGGGGAACAACTAATTTTTAGCATCTTCTTCTTCACCTATGGTGTTCACGCCAGTTTCCAAATCCGTTGTGTTGATTGCCAGAATGGCCCTTGTCTCGGTGGACAATTTTGAGCTTAGTGCAAGTCGGAAATTCTTTGGTTTGATCACTTGGTTGTTATACGTCTTCCAAACTTGGATAATGAACACGGAAGAAGAATAGAAACGTTTCAATTTCTTTTGAAACAGTTGAACAAAAAAAAACTTACGAGTTACAGCTAAAAAATGTTTTCTGGGCAAACCGGGCTTAACTGGTGTTGATGTTGGTTTGTTATCAGTTATCGCTATCCTTTACTTTTGGGTTTATTACTTTTGAAAACCAAAAAACTGCCCTCACATCATAATTACGTTTTTTACGAATCACGTTACCAGGAGTATTTCCCCTACCTCTAAGATTATTTCTGTGGGTTTTTATTAAGTCTAATTTATAAAGTTGTAATGTCAATTTCCGCTCACACTCACCCGAAATGAAGCGTGATGAATGTAAAGCAAGCAAACCCAAACAATCATGCAATCCTTTCTTGTTTACAAATCAACACTGGCATTGTTTGGCTGCTTCTACCTCTCTTACTTAACGTACTCTCTAGAATAATTATGATGTTATATGTTTACAAGAACCTTATGCATCTATGTCACCTGGAAACCAACAACCTTATCTAGTCCAAGAAGATCAAATATCTCACCTGGTTATCAATCTTTAGACAATCTGAATAGTGAACAAGCTTATGGTGTGTTAATATTGTAACGTGTGTCGGTCGTTCGTCTCCCAAAATACCTTTTCTCTTTTCTCCGAACTCTTTTCTCTTAGTCAAGTAAACTTCTTTCTTCTCTCTTTCCCGGAACAGTTCGAAGTCGTATACTTAACACCGATCGACAAGACAACGTCTTCGGCTGTTCTCTGTGTTCCCTTTCTCGTTCTTTTTGATCATTCTCTCTACTTCTGTCTACCCGAATGGATCTGTTTTTTGGCCACTCTCCTTGTGGATTGCAGCAGTACGTAGTCTACGTCTACTTAACTAAGCATACCCTGTTTCCCGTCTTCACTATTGAATGTGGTTGTGTTGTTGTTTTACCGGAACTGGAATACCACAAAGCATGGCCAGTGTAAATTTGAGTATTTTGTATTTAGCTGGAATGTCACAAAACATGGCCAGCGAAATCGTGTACGAACGGTGGTGGTATCGGCCGGGTAATGTTTTGCCGTGGTCACGGGCGTCGGAGGCCGTATTTTCTAATACGGGCCGAACCAGAATCTCTTGTGTAAACCAAGTCAGGAAAATAGACCGAGAATTGATGTTTACTGCCGTATCCTGTCCCGTTTTCTTAATAATATTTGCATGTTCCACTTTTCCCTAAGAAATTAACAAACGAGGTTTCTGCTATGAAATTCAAGGTAACTCCATGTGTCTATTTGACGTATCTGCATACTTAAGACCATAAATTCAACCCCTCTAAAGCTTTACATACCCTTTGCAACTTTCTAAAACGACCATCATACTTCTATTTTCTGTATCGACTCAAACGCTCAGAACGAATATATGGGCCACTTCTCAAACGGACGCTAAAGGAGGTTCAATGGAGAGAAGGTAAAAATTCTTAACAGAAACCCTGCCAAATACCCCATCACACTTATTGGCACCTCCTTCATTAACATATCTGGCGACAAATAGTAAATACTTCCAAATCATACTTATAGATATACCTTCTCTCTCAGATCATCCCTGTATCACTTTTAACTCCTTTTGTTCTCTGTCTACATGGCCATTCCATGTCAATTCATACAAAGCCGGTTGCACTCATCTTACCGATTTTGATAAAAATGTGTTCAGGTCTACTTTATGATGGGAAAATATGTTCGACAAGATGATTTTGAAAATAAAAATAGCCGTTACGGTTTGATTTCATTGTTTAATTTTTTTCAATTTTACATATTTAGTGCTACCTCTCTGTATCCTAGTTTTTATCTGTCATAAAACCCTCTTTTTATAAATTCTTTTAAAAATAAAATCAAGAAGCAACTATCATAACTTATAATGCTTCAGTAATACTAAATTAATAAAAGAAAGGATTACAAAGTTTCTGCTCTTCTTGAAAAATGCATTTTGAACAAAAACTTTCCATATGCTTTAAGTTCCGACTGGAACCATCTTCTCATGGTGTTGACTATCAATCCCGCGTGGAGTGCATTGATCCACAAAATTTGCCGGTTATTGCTTATGGAGTTTCTCATTGAAGACGAACGGTCGACTTAAGACATTCAAGGCTGAAAAAGACAGCAATCAGGATCCGATTGATTAGGAATACAGACGGACTGCAACGTTCCACCCACCGTTTTGTACAGTATCTTTCACAAAATTAGGACGGCGATTTTGTTTTCCCAAAACCATCTAGTCTCTGGTAAAAAAACAGGTCTAAGTATATGATGGGATAAAAATGAAATACCGACGACGACGACGACACCGGCGAAAACTCCATAATCCGCCATGCAAACAAACTACCGATAAGTGCACAAATTTTTGTGGTGGCTTTAATAGAACTGGCAACTTCGTACGTTTATCTAGTATATTCTCTTTTACAAAGCTATAGTTAAGGATTTTTGGGAGAGTAAATACTTTCTGAAGTTCTAAAGCGAAACATGTTTTCTATTTGTTACGTATTTTTATTAGTTTGTATTCATTTTTTGTTGTGACGGATTAGGAGCCCTACCTGCCGGCTGGAGTGTGAACTGTGTACCAGTAGTCATTCGCTACTGGTTCGTATGAATCAGTAAAGAAAACGTAAAGAAACGAGGGAAGTTTGGAGAGGCCACAGTGACATATGCGGTAAAAATATTTAATTGAAATTCAATGGATCAGCCATTTCAGGGGTGTTTCTAAACTTTAAGGCAAAGTTAGTAGTCATGAATGTTAGACAATCATTCTGATTTCCTGATTAGGGTAAAAGCAAAAATCACGCAAATTTAGCAAAAAATTAGTTACAAGCAAATTGCAAGTAAAAATACACAAATATTTGGCAAATTTTAAGAAAAATGTACAATAAGTAAAAAAATTAAATAAAACCAGATTAAAAGCTAATGTTAAGTTTAAACAAGCTTCTACTATAATGAAACGAAATCAAAAAAATTCCCCCAAAAGAACGGAAATATAAAAACGCGAAAAAGTGCGAAAATTACGCAAAAATGTACAAATTATGCAAACATACGCAATTTACATAAAAAATGCGCAAAAAAAGAAAAGAGGAGTTGAAAAACAAAATTTATGAGTAAAAAAATGAGGTAAAATTTACACAACAATTCAAACGCAATTTTTTTCAAAGGCATGGTTTAACAGTACAGGTACCCAAACGGCTGAGAAGAAAAACGTCCCCACTTTGTTTTATAGTCCCAAAAAATTCCGCTACGAACACCACCTGCGTAGGGGATCTTTGTTTTCAATTCCGTGTTGATGTCAATAGATCATTGACAAAGGAACTGCGCGGGGTGATCCCATACTTATCGAGGGGACTGTAGCACAGTTTCCTCAATCGGGCAACTTTTTAGAAGGGGGTGGTCATTTTATTAATGAAGCATTATCTCTCTCCTTCATCTCTTTCTCCGTGGAAAAACTAATCATACATATCACATATCAGAAATCTTTTCTCAGAAGATTCAGAAGATCTCTCCCGCAATAACCTAATCTCAACTCATTCCTTTTTACAAGCCTTCCTTAGAGTTATAAAAATAATTACAGTGCTCACTTTTTCACGCTTAGCATTTGGCAATTTTTCCACTTAATATCTAACATAAAGGAGGCAAGATACCCAGCAAAAATTGTTTTCTATTAGTATCAGGCAAACTTCTTTTTTCTAGATTCCAAAGTCCTAATCGACCAAAGGAAAATGTATTGTTTCAAATATTTACTTCTTGATTATATTACCTTCGATTTGGTCAGTATTAGCTGCAGAAATCGGGCTGTAATATTAAACTATGATTAACAGTTAACAGTGTAATCATTATATGGTCACTAACATTAGTAAATGAAAGTATATTAATAGAGAATTAAATTAGAAAAGATTGAAAAAGTTAGTCGATGTTATCATATGCTTTTTTCGTTTTTTTTGTTCATGATTAGTGTTGGTGAAAAAGAACGACAAGTAAATTCTTATTTTTGCTCTTGACGTCTTGAGTTTTTGGAAAACAGTCAGACTTAAAGGGGCTTGCTTAATATTAGGTACTCGTTGTTTAATGTAACTGTGTTCTGATATTTACCAATTTGGTTTATAGGTTAATCTCCAGCAGTAATGGCTTCCGGAAAACCACGCCAAGATCCCTCTAGTCTGGACACTGAGAGGAAAGCGAAAATGCATCAAACGCCAGCATCCATTGAAGCTTTGAAAACATTCAATGAATCTTCGGCAATCACAACACATTCTGCGATGGCCTCACTTGAAGCTTCGGCATTCACAGTTGAAGATGCGGCAATCGTTTTGAATGAGGGTGAAGCTTCCTTGAGAGCAGTAATGGCCTTGGACGAGCAAGAAGCTGACTTGGGTACGAAATTGTCCGAAAATCCTATTCCTATCCGTCCGGGTACTCAAGAAAAATGCCGTCTGAAGAAGTAAGAAAGAACAACAGGTTGAAATGCAAGGAGAAGGAGTAGTGGATCCGAGCAAGCCCTGTTTGGTGGTAACAGTTACACAAAACGTGCTTCAAATAGTGGTTGTCCACCAGCCATCAGAATCAGATGTTGAAATGTCAGCTACAGCTACACTGGTTCAACCAATCCAAGAAGGAGAGCAGGCGAATCAACTGATGGATTCGCAGCTCGTGCCACCATCAGCTCATTTCGTCCTGCCACTTGCTGACTTGGAGTCGGATAGAGAAACCGTAGGTGAATCTATGATTTCTGAAGAAGCTCCTCAGTAACCTCCTCATCAGGCCCTTGATCTGTTAATTTTGGAAAAATTTTAAATTGCAGTAGTCGTTCTTTTTTTGTAAATGTTAATTTTTTTTTATTAATTTGCAGAAATCCTCGTAGGCCTACTGAGCAAAACAAGTTATGTCTCAACATGCAATGCAATGTAAACGAACATGCAATAGAGATATCATGGGTATCATTGCGCGCCGATGAGTTGCGCTGGGCGTCGTTGCGCTGGGCGTTGTTGCGCTGGGCGTCGTTGCGAAGGTATCATTGCGCGCCGATGAGTTGCGCTGGGCGTCGTTGCGCGCCAATGAGTTGCGCTGGGCGTCGTTGCGCTGCGCGTCGTTTAGCTGGGCGTCGTTTCGCTGGGTGTCGTTGCAAGCCGACGAGTTGCGCTGGTTGCCGTTGCGATGGGCGTCGTTTCGCGCCGCGTCATTTCGCTGGGTGTCGTTGCAAGCCGACGAGTTGCGCTGGGCGTCGTTTCGGTGGGCGTCGTTGCGCTTGGTGTCGTTGCTCGCCGACGAGTTGAGCTGGGCGTCGTTGCGCTGGGCATCGTTTCGCTGGGTGTCGTTGCAAGCCGACGAGTTGCGCTGGGCGTCATTTCACTGGGCGTCGTTGCGCTTGGTGTCGTTGCGCTGGGCATCGTTTCGCTGGGTGTCGTTTCAAGCCGACGAGTAGCGTTGGGCGTCGTTTCACTGGGCTTCGTTGCGCTGGGTATCATTGCGCGCCGATGAGTTGCGCTGGGCGTCGTTGCGCTGGGCGTCGTTGCGCTGGGCGTCGTTGCGCTGGGCGTCGTTGCGCGCCGCGTCGTTGCGCGCCGCGTCGTTGCGCGCCGCGTCGTTGCGCGCCGCGTCGTTGCGCGCCGCGTCGTTGCGCGCCGCGTCGTTGCGCGCCGCGTCGTTGCGCGCCGCGTCGTTGCGCGCCGCGTCGTTGCGCGCCGCGTCGTTGCGCGCCCCGTCGTTGCGCGCCGCGTCGTTGCGCGCCGCGTCGTTGCTCGCAATGTTTAACTCTAATATTTGCTACGAATAATACAATTACGGATAGCTTAAAAATTTTGATTTAAAAAATAAATATTTATGAATTACCAGAGATTTGTTATCCAGCAACACTTCAAATTTCTCAATCCCCAAAACGGTGGTTTTCATCAAGCGCAAAGCTGCTAGAACATTTCGGAGTAGCCAATTTTGTTGCAATAGAATAGTATTTGGATATGGAGTTTGCGAATTTCATTGCATGATATTTCTTTAGTCGCCTGTTCAAATATGAAGGGTCATTGAATGGTCTTTCACAGAATTCACACCACTTTTCTTTAGCTTTCGGAGGATGTTCATTCATTCGGTGATGTGCAACCTGTCCATTTGTATGGAAAACATCTGGCATTAATGATCTTATTTCATCTGTAATTCATAAATTTTTATCAGTAATTTAATTATGTTAATTTTTATTAAACTTATACCTAGTATCCTGTCTGCAATTTCGGTTTTTTCTTTCATTGCGGTAAATTTCTTTTGTTTTCTAAAGATAGCATCTATTGCACTAGCAAGCGCCAACTTTTCAAAACAGATCTGTCTCTCTTTAGTTATTTTCTAAATTAAAATAAAATAAAAGTTAATTGCTAACTAATTGATTATTAGATAACTGAATATACCCCGTAAACTTCGCGGAAAGTAATGTTCATGGTATTTGAATTGTACATTTGAAAAGCAAATAGATCGCTTAGCATGGCGACACATCCAAAGGGAGTAAAACCCACAATATGATTGATTTTTTTCAGGATTTCTTCAATTTTATTTCTTTTCTCTTTATATTCCATCAAAAGCTTGTTAATCTGTTTTAAAAATTAAAAATATTTAGTAAATATAACAAATGTTAGTAATTGAATTATTCAAACTCGTCAACCTTCCTCGGATTCGGTAAACTAGACATTTTTAAAAAATAATTCATTTACATTTTCCATCACTAATCTTCTTTTATTACAATATTTAGGCTAGGAAATTAAACAATGTTGTTGGATTGAAATCAAACTCGAGTTAGGACATTCCAGGCTCTAGCCCTGAAGTTATGGACGAAATGAACGTCGATATTCTCTCCATGGGCGTCTCGAACAACGGCCCGACACTGCTCTCAACCCTCATGCACCGACCAATTATAACGCTCACGGTACATAACCCAGCCGACCTCTCCCAATTTTTTCCCGAACAAACGAGAGTTTTGATGTCTATTCTCTTTTTCCATTTTATTTTATTTTCTTGTTTTGGGTCTGCTTGGAATAGATTCTACCTCCACGGCTCAAGACGACCACATCAAAGGGGCGTCATCGTCGCGAAATTCTAGTCCCGTCAACAACACCTCGATAGTGAAACTCGAACCTTCATCTCTGCTGGAACCAGACACGCGACCAGACGGCTTAGAACCTCAAGCTGGACCATCGCAAGAAAGCGAATTTGATAGTAGCAGACGCGGTGGGAAATTAGGTTCGCACATTAATCCGCTGGAACCTTTGAACGTGCGGACGGATATTCATTTCCCACATTCTTGTCGCGCTATTTTAGGGAAGGGCATACCGGAGATCCCGTGGACGGCCGAGAGGTTACGGTCACAACGCCAATTTGCTTGACCGTTCGCTAATGTCTGCAGACTCGTTGGACGACCCGGCCGGCCCGTCTCAGAGGGAAGGCTCGAGCACTCCCGATTGGACGCTTCTGACCGGCTCCAACAACAGCAATTCCAACAACACGGAGCCGCTGCAGGAGATGTCGATCCGGGGCTTGAATCTCTTCCACTACGCTTCCGTCTCGGAGGTGGGCATGTACTGATACATCCCCTGAAATTCCGCCGCCGATTGGCCGAAACTCCGGAGGTATAATTACTAGTCAATTCAAAAATGGGAATCGGGCGAAAAATTCAACGTTTAAACGGTTGTATAGATTGAACGGGAGCTGAATAATTGGGGACTTCAGTTCGCCAATAAACTCGTTCCCTGTCCGGCCGGAACTTTAAAAGCGCCGCTCCTTCTCACGGGAACGAATACAATTAATACGATGGCGACTGGGGCCGTGAAATGCAAAGTGAGTTAATATTCAATTTTTCTATGGAATAACTCGAATAAATTTTTAAATCCAATTCATTTCGAACAGAAAGAAAAATTTGCGGTTCTGTCAAGATGTCGGAATGGATCGTCGTTTATCCGACTAAACTCAACTGTCAAGTTCGATCCTTCGTTAATATGATGAAAAGAGTTGGCGGTCCTAAACGATTTCACCTGCCGGAACCTCATTAGTAAATTAATCAGCTATAAAAAGATTAAATGAAAACTAAATTTTGATTTAATTTAAAAAGCTTTCCACTGGACATGGATCGAACCAGTGATTACATCAATGCTTTGCGGGATAACACCCCCAACCGATACTATGACATCGTCATGTGCGTGTTGCGAACCAATCGAACGAACACATATTCGGCCATAAAAAATACACCTTTTGCGAAAGGGGTATCCCCTCACAGGTATTATTAATAAAACAAAATTATCCTGTCAAATTTTTCACCAATAATTCTCTCTTTCAGGAAATTACAGGTCGAATAATTGAGGGAACCGAAGGCAGATTAATGTCGGTGGCTACCAAAGTCATGACTTAAATTGCCTGCAAGTTGGGAGCACAACCGTGGACACTAGTTGCGCACCTTCAAAGAGTTATCAATCAAATCCGCCATTTACACATCCAGCAGTTAAAAATAAATTTGTTTATTCTAGCCCTGGATGATTGTAGGATACGACACCGATACGACACCGACACCGACACCACAAATACGAATACTATGTTCCTGCCTCTCTGTCGTCCACACACCTGGTGTGCGGACGCGAGTTTTCCCGGTCCGACAAATTCCAGCACCACCTCAAGACCGTTTACGACTACGCCGTGCCCCGCGAGTACAGCAACGCCTGCTACTCGCTGCCCTAGTATTCGTCACGGCTTCCACTCCTCGTCACTGCTGCTTTCTACTCTCGCCTGCTGATTGCTGATCGGCCAACAAGCTGCTTCTTAGATAACAGCAGGGGAAAAACCAAACCAAACAAAATAAGCAAAAATTCCTCTTTACTTTTTCTCTCACCTTATTCGCCTCCTCCGTCAGAGTTCCAAATAAACAAATTCAAAGTGCTTCCTTTATTCATCAAATAATGTCTCGCTCGCACTCCTCACAACCTTCATTCGACTCTACGCGCCGCTGGAATCCACCTAAGCTATGGTTGACGCGGTTCCTTATTCAATGGTCTCGCCCACCCCTACGAAGAAATCTAATCCGACTATTGCTCCTGCACTGGGACCGTTGAACTTGGGCCCGTTGCCCATGTCAGCCCCACGCACACAAAGTTAATTTCCTGGCTACATAGCTATCAAACTTTCTGAAGTTATAAGCAAAGGGACTCTTAGATTTTTAGCGCACTTTCTTCGAAAAGGTAGACACAACCGCAACAACAAAGTGGATCGGTGGTTCTCCTTACCTGAGCGTCGTCATTTTGGTGAGATGATTGTGTCTTGGAGGCGAGATTGCCTGAAATGACCATCGGTTCACCAGAGTCGAGCACGTGATGACTGGCCTGGATGTGAACATCGGGCTGTCGGACAACATTATATTGGGAACTCTCGCCTTGGCCTACGATGCTTCCACACCGTCCTCCCGATGGGTCGCACGAAAAGTTAACATTGCCCGTCTGCGACACAAAAACGCACAGCAAATTAAATGTCGACAGCTTCTACATACACCGCGCATTCATTTATTTAAAAATATGGCAACATGGTAAAGAATAGATTTTTCGCGCCAAAAATATTCGGCACTCTAAGCGCGTAAGTGATTCCCCACGTTATTGCCAAGAATTTAACACAGTGCGTGTGTGTTTTTGTTTACTGTGTTTGTTTACTTGATTCTTTGTGTAGTATAATTGAAGAATGGAAGAACTGTGGAAGAAACTTAGCGATCCAGAACAAAAGCAAGTGATTACAAAGAGCTGTCCAAAACATTGGTTCATTGAATGATATCCAATGATTGGATGCAACCATAATAGAAGGTAGGAATTAGAAATTAAAATTACATGTTTACATACTACGTTAAATCATTGTTTTGTTTAATCATATAGATTGCTTGGATCAAGTACGCAAATCCCCATTGCCTATTTACAGTGTTTGCTATGGAATTTTTGAAGAAAAAACGCCGTTTCAAGTGCACACTCGGAATTTCTCTCCTACATCTGGACTTAGTAACTACATCAATCGAACTTGTGCCGACGTCAAGAAAAAAATAGAGAAAGCTACCAAGGATTACCTTTCCGGTAACCTGTGGAAATCAGTGTTCTTGAAGAAATTACTAGAAGCTGGAACGGGACCAATGTCCGGTTAGTTGAACTTTAATTTCACATCTCCATAAGCTATTCATTATAAATTTTTTTTGTACTTTACAGATGAACAACTTCTTGCAATGTGGGACAACATGGTCGTCGAATCTTCTTACTACGCCTTGGTAGAACCGGTACTGGAGTGGGCCCCGGCGCCGGTGGGACGTCCGATGCTTTTGTTACCCCGCTGTCAATGCGGTGGATGGAAGCGTCGCGACGACGTACTCGGGAGTGTGGAGAAAAGGAGGTTTGACAGGTTAACAGGATCTACACCGAATACTATTTCCGCATGGGACATGCCGTTTTTGCGTGGCATATTCCGGAATTTTAGAATACATCTCAAAAAGTCGTCAGATGTGAGGGTGCAGAACAGCGTGAGTTTCAAAATTAATCTTTTCATGGCGTCAGACTGCCGCCTCCGCATAGCCGTTGCTTTGCGCATAGTATAGGGACGAATTCTCCTAGAGAACCCCTATTTACGCAGTGCATATTGAAATGCCCCTGCTCCGAACTGAGGTCCTTTATCGGTGCGTATGTGGATGGGTACCTCAAAGTCGACACTATTTCGAGTTACCGCCTGAATCAGATTTCATGCGAATGGGCGTAGTTTCACTGATGGATGACCGGCAATCCGGATAAGCGGTCAGTATAGTAGCAGTATGACGTAAACCTCAAAAACATAATTTTTTAAATTAATTTTTCAATTTCGTTTTGCCAATTAAATTATAATTAACTCCAAAATTTCCATCGATCATGTCAGTAAATACTCATAATAAAATGTTTTCAAAGTCAAATAATGGTATTACTCGTTAAGTAAGTCAAAAAGGCGTTAGTAATTACACCTACTCATGCAAGCCCGGTTTAAACCTGATCTCCGATGGCAAACTTTGTGTCTATATTTTTTAGTTAATTCACCAACGCAATCAGGTTTCATCAAAATTTAATTTCAAATAATTTATCAATTTCTATAAAGATCACAACAAGAGCGGGGAGATGGGAATGTTCGAATTGTACATCGCCATGGAAGTGAGACGCCAATTGGACGACGCCGACGTTGAGTCGTACACGGCGGCAGCCGAAGTGTGGGGTTTAGTCGTCATCCTACATTACATGCTGTTCGGGAGACATACTTCGTGCTCCCGTGCAGATTATACCAGTCGGTCAACGTCCACACAACGTACGTATGGCAAGTCTATTTATTTTCCGCTTTTCGATGCGTCTGGTTATTTATCATAGATTTTTTTATGTCGTTTTACCTGGTTTGTAACTTGGTAGGAAGCAGTTTGGTTGACGGCCACGGAGTTGCGGAATCCATAATCGGGACCCAGCCATCGGAGCAGCGTACGACAGAAACGTAGAGGCAAGACTAGCACGTCCCGCTTCAACGTACGACCTGGCCTGGGCTGGCCAAGGAGGAACACCCTGGGGGGAGAAAGGGAGCCGTACAACTAAATACCGATATTGTATTCTCAGGTTGTGGCAGCAATCAAACTGCTAAATACAACTGGTAAAATTAAAAATGCATTGTCCTTCTTTGTTTCCCTAATAAAAAAAACCTTCTTACATAGGAGCCCAACCAAATCAGTGACTCCAATAGCAAAAAAATCCGCTCTATCTCTCTCTGAAAAGAATTTTAGCTCTTTTCCAACAACAGGCAGCGAGACAGTAAACGAGCCAAGCAACAAGTCAAGCTCAACTAACTCGAGAAATTATCACTCAAGTAATTGCGGCCATATCGGCACCTGCAACGCCAATGGTGAATGTAACCACAACAGCGCTATTGACGTTTCGTAAGAAGCAGTTTGGTTGACGGCCTTCGACATGGCTGAATTCCACCTTCCAGAAAAATGGCACAGCACTGCCAACCCCCGGCACGATAATTTTTACCACTATTAATTTAAATTTTTCATTGAACCTATGTTTACCGTATTTGAGTTTTACTTTGTTGACTGCCCTGTCATTATATTGTAGCAGGTATTGCCCAATACAATGGTTTTCAGTTTGCAGTCTCATCTTTGTCAGAGAATTTTCACGAATTGCTGTAGTGGACTACGTTACGACAGCGAAACAGAACCAGGACTACGCGCGACAGTTTTTGGTTGGTCAACGGTAATGCATTTACACATTATGGACTGCGCCTCTTGCCCGTTCTGAATTACCGGTCTAGAATACGGTTAAAGTCACCATCACCTGATTTCGTCCGAGAAACTACGAGATAACATTTAAATCATGTTTTTGTTTCAACATCTAATAACAGTTATTCAGTGTTTTGTCTGTAAGCAATCATCGGATCGCAACTGTATTGAAACGGCAAAACCAAGATCAAGCAATAAAGAGTGCACATAAGAAGAGATGGACGTGAAGGAGAACCTTTGCGCGTTGAGTCGCGAGCCCAAATGCCTGCTTCTCTCTACAGTCTCGACTCCCACGACCGTCGTGACACCTATCCATGCATATGGATACTATCATTAATACACAACATTCAGTACGTGTTAAAGTTAATGTCTAAGCTAATACTCATCAATTAGTAGAAATTTTGCGTAAAAATCCTTCGACATCACCACTGTAAAATGAAAGCTGACAATTTAAGGGGTCTGTGAAGGAAAATTACAGATTTCGTTATCAAATGTCTTTTTTCTTCGATGTATAACACTGTTTTTTTTTCATTTCTAGGTTTTCTTTGTTTTCCTAATTTTTCATGGTGGTTGTATATTTTCCTCTGGATATGAGTTTAGCTGAGCCTGCTTTAACGGCAAATGTTAAATCTCAAGATAAGTAAAATTTTCCTTCGTATTTTTTCCTGAAACATTCTCAAAAATTGAAAGAGGATTAATCTGGTGGTTTAATAAATTGGCTTTTAAGTGGTCAAATTCCTTAATTGTCTTGTCAATTGATGGACCAGAAGAAAAGATTTCACAAATTTATAGGGGTTGAATGATATTCAACCTGATGGTTGACTCGAAAGGCTTGGCATTGTCTTGGTAATTAAGTGGTCAATTTCCATAGCTGGCTTGCTAATGGTAGTATTTAGACATTAAATGAAAATGCAAGTCAAACTTTTATTTACTGTATTTCTTTTTTTCCTTGGCAGTGTTCGCCATAGTTTAATAGGTAATGTGTTTAATAAGTAAATTGGAAAATATCGTTTGATGTTTCGTTTTATCATGTTTGAACGAAAATCCTGTAGTTTCCAAAAAAGAGGAGTAAATGATGGCCCCAATCGTCATTTATTCTCTCCTCGCATTCTTATCCTATACTCGTGAATCCCACAATTTGCTTAGTTACATACAATGACAAAACGGCCACCCTTGACTGTCTTCTGAAAAATAAGTTTCGGGCTGTTGAATACAAATTTAAGAAATAGCAGCCAAGTGAAAATATTTCAGTGGTCAATGTAAATTAATATAGTTTGTTGTTCATCCGTTTCTTTGTCTTTTCTGGTTTAGGTATCAATGTTTGCAATTCTACGATCTAACCACTATATTGATAATAACATTTCATATACATTCAGATCAATCACATAATTCAGACTACAAAAATATCTTTACGTTCATTAAGTTTTCATTGATGAAAAATGAATTCCAAGTAATTGGAATCCACTTTTAAGGTGTTCTGGCAAAATGCCCCTACTGAAAAACGGCATGGTTCTTTCAGTACTGATAAAGGGAGAACATGGTGCTTTGAATAGACATTCCCTAATCCTTAAATGGGATTTTTAGCTGTGAAACCGAAGAGGCGATAGGTTTCAGCAGTACACAACCTATTTTGAGGCAGGAAACGTCAATACACAACAGTATTTTCTCCTCTTATTGTAGCCAAAGACCCATGGGAGTATTCAGTGGGTACATTTTGCCTGATCCGCAAAAGTGGTTCACAATTACTCAAAAGGGATTAATTTTGAAAATGATAACTCGAATATTGTGAAGATCCATATATAATCTGATGACTACATTAGAGGAAATGATTTAGCATATGAACGATTGACAATCTAACTGCTGGAAAAAATGACAAGGCGGACAACACAAGTTATAGGTATTTAAATTTCATGTGTTTTATTAACATTTGAAATACAAAACACCAGTAAAACAGAAATTCTAAATATTTAAGACTGTCTTTGCCCTCCTTCTTCATTCTGTTACATTTATTTCTCGCTGTCAACTCTTACTTCTTCTCCCGTGGTGTCTTCTCGCTCTCCCAGTTTCAAAATATCTTCAATCTCTTTCTCACATTCTTCGGAATCCAACTTTCCTACCCAATGAGTTTTTCCGTCTCATTTTTTCCTTCCTGTTAAATTAAGAACATGTAAATATTAGTAACGCCAATATTTTTCTTTTTCTTTACACTTAACTCTTCGTTCGCTGCTGCTGGAACAGGAATCCTTTACGCAGCTGTACCCGACTGTGATTACTTTTTTAACCAAAGTTGACACCAATATTACGTCCTCCCAGGATTGCTACCAAAATGAAAACGGTAAGAAATTTTGAATGTAATATGTTTTTAGAGGTAATTGCTGTGTGTGTAAAGCAGGTGAGATTCTCCGGATTTAAAGGAGCATCTTCTGTAGCTTCTGATCGATTCATGTGACTATCAGCCTATAAAAAATAAAAATAATTGGTGCAAATTTTTAATTTATGGTTTTTTGTACTTAAAGCTATTATGATTTCCTCTTTGGTGCTGGCCATCTTCTTCGTCGGGTTTGATGTTTGAAGGAGAAATGAAGTAATTGTAATTTAACTGATGCCTATAAATACTAACTGAAAGGCAATTGCAAAAGGCCTTCGTAATATTTACAATCACTTCATTTTTCCTTCAGGAATTTCCGTTTCGTTAAACGTTTTTTAAGACGGAAATTTCACCATCAGTAGGAAGCTGTTTGAATTTTTGCCGTTTAGCAACACCTTTCATTGTTGCAAACACTACTCTGGAAAAAAAAACGATAACTATTTTCATCAGTCAATCAAAAACAGTTCTATATTTTATTTTATTTTAATTTTACAGATTGGTACTGTTAGTATTGCATATATTCAATAAGAAATATTACAAAAAGAAGTGTTACAGAAGAAATTTGCTCATGGACCAATAATGAAACATCTCAAATGTGTTGTCGATCTTGAGCCCGTAGGAAAATTTAAGCTAGTCCATTGTAAGGAATTAGCTAGCTATCATGCATACAGTTGCATAGATGGTTTCCCCTGGCATATGGGTTTTCTTTGAAACATACTTGCAGATCACTGCTATGCGCTTAAACTGGTTATTCATTAATATCCACAGGTAGGTATGATATGATGGGAAGGTAACGGAAATACACTAGTGAGTTCCATATTTTTATGATAAGCTAGTGTTTTCCCAAGCTTTAGGTCTTCTGTATTTATTACCTTCCACCCCCTCGTCGCCCAGTAAATTAAATACAATAAATGTTGATTTATGCTACCTTTTCTTTATTAACTGGTAACACTTCCTGGGTGAAATAGCAGATTGAAATGGCTTACATAAATGGGGTTGCAACTTTAAAAGATAATTTCAAAACAATAATTAACTTAAATTATCTTAATTAACTTAAAATTAGCAGGATCAACAAAAAAAATACATATAACAGAGAAATAAAAATCTTTTACACAGGAAATCTGTATCAGATAGCCCACAAATAGATATTGGTGGCCACGTATGCCAGCCTACTACATGTAAGTAATTAACTAGCCAAATGGATATGTATATCAATATTTATCCAAACTGATTGCCGCACGCTAATGTTAACGATAAATTATCCCACGCGCGTGACGTGGCGGTTGGTCTTCTGTTCATTATTAATTTTATACATTTTGATGATAAACAATAACAAAAAACAAGGAAAAAACTTTGAGGAAAATTATATTTTTAAACGCGTGAATGTTTTTTCTAAATATTTCTTCCAGGTGGGAATGATTTTACCATTTTACGACGTCAATCACATGCATATTTTCGTGATGATTCAAAATGAAATTGCTAACTAAGCTTCACACATTTCATTCTATTGTGGGATTGCGTCATCGAGTCTTTGGGTGGCTGGGCCAAATAAGTAGCCGAGATATTGATCAATTATTATGCCCTCGTGTGATTCAATAAAAGAAGAGAAGAGAAGAAGAGGTGAACTCTTATTTTTACATACCTGGTAGCAGCTAAATTTTGTGTTAAATTGCCTTCTTTATGAATCTAACTAGACACTCGAATGAGAGGAAATGATAGTTGAAGATTTTTCTCAAGAGAGGCTGTCTTCCAACTGCTGCACAAACATCCTGGTGTCCGGTTGTATGTGGTTAATCCAAAAATAAATATAGACTCACGAACTGATGAGCGTCGAGTTTTCCAATGTTCAATTTGCGCAGAAAAAATAAAATCCGAATAAAAAAAAACAAGTTTAATACGTTTGAAATGTTTTAAATAATTTGCTGAACACTGTTGTTCGATTCTGGGAGAGAGAAAAAAATACACGTTGTGAGTCGAAAGTGGCCAGAGGCAACTGAAGGACCAGGCTTTTGGCTTTTTCTTTTTTCTCTCCCTGCCCCTCTTTTCCCTCCCTGCCTCTCCGTAACATTTATTTTTTCATTACTTTACACACACTCACACTAATCCACATGTAATGTACGCACACGCTCGCAGCTACACATGTGTTCAAAGTGTGTAGAGACTTAGTGTTCAGTGATTATTCTCCGTTTTCAGTGTCAAGTGAAAATTTGTTTTTTTGTGTTTTTTAAGTGTTCCATAATCTTTTTTAAAATGGCATCCGATCATTTAAAAGTCTTTTCTCTTGGGATGTCCCAACATTTTGAAGCAGTTGTTGCTCCTGAAATTGTGCTGAAAGGTCAAGAATCTAAGAAGTGGCTCGATTGGTACTTTTCTAAACCGGAAAAACGAAAACTACAACAATTAAGTGAACATGTTGAACATCATTCCAAGGATGTAGTGTTAAAAAAAGTACTGTATCCAGATTCATTAATGGAGTTTGCAAAATGCTATTATATTGCAAAGAACTTGAGCTTTGGAAAAATTTGAAAAATCTGTAATATGTGTAGTGGATTGATTATTAGACGATTTCTTTCAGTTCTATCCAAGGATATTAAATTTCACAATCAAAACTTCAAGACGGACCCAATTATCGAACTTCCATACGAATTTATTTTCGTTGTTGGAAGACACACTGGTGGAAAAACGATGGACACAGCCCACCGTTTCCGAGCCGAAGTCTTGTATAACAAATTGTAAGTTTCCCCATTTATTTGTTAGAATGTATAAGCGACCAGTCAATTCCATAATTTCGATTTTAAGCAAATATATGGTAGAGTAATGTCACTTTTTTTATATAGTTTGAAGGAAAAGGGAGAAATAAACACAAATTTCAGACAGAAGTACATTGCACATTTCGACGCGACGCAAGATCCTCCGTTTTTGGAAATGATAAGCTGCTGTTGCAATTCTCCAAATCTCCCGACGTGTTACCTGTTGGATTGCATTCTGGCCAAATATCACCCCGAATCAAGGATTATATTTCTTCTGATCCATCCGGCAAACTTTACTGTCAGCTAGCGCTCCACCCGAATTGCGTTTGATTCGAATCGATTCGAATCGATTCGAATTGATTCAACTTGAATTGCGTTTTTTGAAATTTTTCGAATATTCAGTTCAACTCGAATTGGAAAAATCAAAATTCATATTCATTTGAATTGTGATATTTTGGGGTAAATATTCATGGAAATTTACTTAAATATCCATTTCCCGATTCATGAATATTCATTGTGAATATTCACGAATATTTGGGTCAATTCGTGGCAAATTTGGCAAAATTTTTGAAAATATTTTTAGTTTCATTTTCGACCGCTAGATGTGCCACCTCTTTTTTCGATTAACGAAGGGGATGGGTATTGTTTTGGTTCTTTTAAATGGACAAATATTCTATTATTATTGAATTATCACTAAATCCAGTCGATTTAAGTGATATTCTACTGCAATTAATTAAACAGTTAAAATTATGGATGTTTTTGTGTAATATTTCTTGTTTAATAAAAAAAAAGAATTTTTCGAATTTTTCGTGATTTCATTCGAATGAATTCGAATTCCATTCGAATGGATTCGATTTGAGTTTTTGGCAATTTGAATCAATTCATATTCAACTCGAATTGCATTTTCAAAAAAGCAATTCAGCTCGAATTGCGATTTTTGACGCGAATTGATTCGAGTGGGAGCGCTACTGTCAGCCCGTTTGATTTCGTGAGATATAATTCCTTCAAAAAACCAACAACTACTTAAGTTAAAACAAAAATTTCAGGCACAGTTTTCACTTCTTGCAGAAAAATTTGGGATTCCTTCCAGTTCCCTTTTGTTTTTCTACTACGGTTTGGGAGTAAAAATGACAACTGTATGATTTGCAACCGTACCATGTCGGGCTTTTTTTTCTGGAGCAGAATTTCTGCATTCCATTGATGGTCGTTTCAATCCCTTTGTGCCACAAAGTAGCCCGACAGATTTATAACTACAATGTATAACAGTAAAATTGTTTCCTTATAAATATAAGTTTGATTCATTGGGGGTTACCCAAGTGATCCTTTTGAAACGAACAATATTATATCTTTTTTTTGGTTTTTCAGAGTCAAATTCTCGTACTTATCGAGGAAAAGAAGGAAGATCACTTTGACTGTAACCGATCTCCATCACTGATCATTTATTTGATTCATAAGAAGTGGAATTGATCTTTTATTTTTGTTTACTACTGGCCATGTGATTTTTGCGTCATTGGTGGCATCAGGAACTGGAATTGGTGTCATTTTTCCCATCTATGATTTTTTAAAATTTCATTTGCTCTATATCCTATTTTCAAACAGTTTATTTGTGCATTCATTCATTTTTTTAATTCAGAAAAATATATCAGATTAACAGAAAAAAAATTAATTTATGTTGATCCCCGTCCGTCAGGTTTAATTCTAATATTCTGAATAAATCAATTATTCATGAATGATAAAATTCAAATTCTCAAAGTTCAGACGACTAGTCGACTGTGAATCAAAACAAACAACGTTGCCCCATTGAAGTTTTTCTATGGTAATTTTTCTGCTGTTTTTTTTCTTAAATTTTAAAGTTGTGCGATCTAAAATACTTTAAAATAACAACTAACAAACTATAAATTTAGTAATAGCCATCTGCTATACTATTGTACAAAATTTAAAGATAATTGAGAGAATATCTCAGTTCTCACTTCTCAGCTCTAGTGGAGTTCTACTGTCTCTCACTCTGTCGGGTACTGGACTGACTGGAGTTCTATTGTCGGGTATTAAAAAAAGGGAGTTCTTATGTCGTTGGAGTTCTACTGTCGCATACAAAGAAATTTTTACAAATTATTTAAAATATTAGGGTTCTATGACTATTGTCTTCTCTGTTCTATTGTCGGTGGAGTTCTACTGTCAGCAACCCCAAAAGTTTAGCGCAACGTCAGACTGCAGCGCACCTAGCGGCCTGATGTTGCAATAGCCAAAATACACGGTCGATTCTATTGCACCGTCGACCTGACGGTGCTCGAATGGGGTTTTGTGCTATTGCACCGTCAGGCCGCTATGAGCGCTCTGACGACTGACGGTTGGGGTACCCCTCTCTAGTCTCTATCTGACGGCTGGAGCTACCTTACCCCTTTCTGATGGCTGGGTGTACCCACTGTACCCCCTTTCCAGAACCGTCAGGCCGCTAGAGGCGCTGTGACGGCTGAGTGCTGTGTACCCTCCCCTTTTCTGACGGTTAGGGTAGGAGTTCCCCTACCCCTTTCTGACGGCTGGAGTTCCCCTTTCTGACGGCTGGGTGTACCGTACCGACATTGAAATTTAATCGGGGATGATGGGATACCTTATTCATAATGTTTTTTTTAAATATTTGTATTGTAAAATTTCAGCACAGAATGTAGTTAAAGTTGAAGTGTAGAAATGAAAATCTTTCTGTAAGGTCGAGGGGATAAGAATTGAAGTAAAGTAATAATTTGGAGAAAGGAAAGAAAATTTTGAATTATTTAACAAGGAGGGGTTGCGAAATGTAAAAGAACGATCTGCTCTCAGCCAGAGATATAAATATTGAAAAACTGCTTGTTGATTAAAAGTTCCCGCTAAGTATTTACAGCAACTACATACTACGTAGTGAGTGGACAGTGATGGTAGTAACCTACTTGTTTTTGGGGGGGCAAAACCTACTTACAGAATTTATATACTAATAATGAAACTTTACTCACTTAACTGTCTATCGTATACACGATGACTTAACAGTGTAAGTACTTTGCTAAAAAAAATGATATATTATACTGAGATATGAACTTTGAACTTTTTGTGTCGCACACCAGCTTACTAACCACTGTGCTAATCAGAACTTGAATTTGGTTCTAATCGTAAGTATTGAACAGGAGTTATGTAAATTTAAGTAGATTAAATTAAATCTATTGATGAGTATGTTGCTGATGGTACTTGTTATGTAAACATATTTTATTTTATTTTATTTTTTCTAAAATTTAATTAACGCTGAGCAAAGTACTTGTCCTGGAAGCACGTATCAGAATAAATGTATATAAATATGTTAAATCTTGTATTCATTTTACATTACACAAATACACTACTGGTTGTCGAGTAGGCAAGATTCATCTAAATTCCTCTAGTTCGTCTGCCAAAGCGTCTTTTCGAGACATTCGGTATGGAATACAGAATATCCTAGTCGCAATTTTTTATCTGGTGAAATCTTTTATTACTTTCCCCGTTTCAGATACGTCTACTAAATAACGTTGTGAAATTACTACGAATTAATCAATATTCAGTTACCCGAAAAAGCTCATCTCATACCAAGGCACCTGCTTCACCTCAAAACAGATGGCAGAAAAAACTGAAAAGTGAAGACTTCGTCACATTCTGGTAATTGCAGAACATGCCGAGTCAAAGGGAAAATAAGTGAAACGAATAAACGCATCTTTAACAGCCGCCATTAAAGTTTTCGTCGATATGGAGCAAAAAAACTGGGACAATCTTTTGCCAGACCAAATTTACGCCATCAACACTTATGTTCAGTCTACTAAAGAAGTAGACTGGTCAAAAAATTTCCCCCAAGTCGAAAAATTTATCTCCATTTGCATCCATATGGTCTTCCATACAAGGGAGTACAAATCCAGACTTACGTTTGATTCTTTGCAATTCTGACGGGAGCTGTGGGAAACAATTGAGATTGAATCGTCATCGAAATCTCTATGTTTAGAATTGTGGAAGCAAAAGTTTGGTAACTTTAAGAAAAAAATCACTTCAATAGTGAAGAACAACAGCCCCATAATTTAAAAAAGCAAAATTGAAAGAAGTTTCACTTTTAATATTTAATTTTAATTATTGCGTGTTCACAACAAACATTAAAAATAAAAATTTTTAAAATATGGAGTTTTTTATCAAAATCCAATTCTTCTGCTATAAACAAATCAAGAATAATGTCATATCTTTAATTCGATGATGAGCCGCATTATAATCTCTTGTGATTTTGAAAATAAGAAATGATATTGTAATGTACCAAATTGGATAGTAAGTAAAATTGTATATGAATGTGCCTATATGCATGTGCCTACATACATTTCATGCTGCACGACAAGTTGGTAACGAGACCATTCGATAACTCAGACGACATAATAAACTGTTTGCTTCAAATGGGCGATGTTGGGCCAAATTATTGTTTCTGGTCAACTTGACGTGATATGAAATCACTGACCGTAAGGCACTTTGCGTTTCGCAATCTACATTATTGTGCTTGCTCTGTGCTTGTCTGTTGTGTTTGTAAAGGCTAGAAATCCTTTAGAAATTAATCGCCTATTTCAAGAACAAGATAAAATACAATGAAAATAATCTTTTCAGTGAAAAATTCCGATAAGAGATTCTGATTTCAGGTATGGTGAACTCTGGATAACAAAATATTTACTGAATTCCGTTCAT
Source organism: Daphnia pulicaria (assembly GCF_021234035.1). Lineage (NCBI taxonomy): Eukaryota > Metazoa > Arthropoda > Branchiopoda > Diplostraca > Daphniidae > Daphnia > Daphnia pulicaria. The sequence goes on along the minus strand of NC_060914.1, from coordinate 3,886,093 downwards.
TAATTATCAATCAATGTATCCAAACTGTCGTTGCCACCAAATTCAGTTATCAGAAAAAGAGTATATAGATCTTTTAATGATGGCAAATTCATGGTGCGGATCATTTTTGGATGCATTATTGTGTCTTTAGTTAATTTCATACCATCACAAATACCTGTGGGAGTAGGCTAGATACTTGATTTACCTATAATCGTTCTTGATAAACAATTTTCCATGGAAAAAACTGTTTGAAAGTGTTTCTTACAGGAACACTTGAAAACCTTACAAAGAAAAGGTTTATTAGGTGCACTTGAATTATCATTATTGTGCACTTGAAGGATCTACTGGAATGCACTGAGAAAGAAAAAGTTAATGGTCAGTTTTCAAACATTATTTCTGAAATGACAATAACAACTAACATGTAATTCAAAAACATTCCTATATCTGAAGGAAATAAACACAAGTAGGAGTGTATATTATCCATTTTCATGACAGATATTTTTTGACTCCATGACAGTTTTCCTTTATTGAGCAACAATCCAATTCAATTCATCTGATAATAAACAAAATGTGTAATGTTGGCGTGGATTTGTGGAACTTTTTTGAAGCACAATACAAAACACAATATTTACCATCCAATGTGGTAAATCTGGGTTGGTCTTCCCTAAAAGATTAGTGATGTCGGTAATAATAATAACAATTTTTCGTTGCTTCCTCAAAACCTTGTAAGCAATTTCTCAAACGTTTCCTACTTGAACAGCTTGCTGTTGAAATTATGTTAAAATAGGTACCGTTTCATTCCTCTCCATCCAGATACATGTTAAAATTCAAAATCACCCCAATGGATTTTCCAGTTGACTCGTAACCTTTAAGCCTATCAATTGTGTCATCTTTAAAGCATCGAGTATAAACTTCAGCTTGGATCCCTTTGACAAATAGGCCAACGTGGATTCGATGACTGTGTGATTGTAAATTGTAAATCGTAAATTGCTTTCTTCGTTAAAAGCTAATTAAAAAACGAATCGCATACAATATATGAAAATCGATTGCTTATGCCTTTTCTCCCTAGTGATACTGCATTTTCACCATTTTTACACTGGATTGCACTTTTACACTTGAAGACAATGTACGTAAGTAGTAAAATTGCAAGTGATACTCAATCGTCTTTTTATAGTGGTGATTTATAGTGCTTTCGCTTTTTTCTTTGTTTGTACAAGAGAGATAGGTACGTCACGTGATCCCATTGTGACAACATTTATCTTCCTAAATTTCTGGAAGAAGTGAAATATTTTTTGATTGGCAATCTACTGGCGATCTAAGTGAAATGGTAGCAATAGCTTGAATATATCAGCAAAACCATGGACATAAAATTGTCGATTTTAAATTTACAAATTTTATTGCCTATTTAATAGTTTCAATCACTGCTCACGAATGGAGGTTCGAAGTCATTTAAACAATTGATATACGTTGACACATGTTGTTTTTTGGGGGAAATTTTGACACAAGTAGAAGTCGTTTTAGACAGACACTGTTGTTTCAATCCGAGTCAGAAGTTAGGAAAATCCGCTCCCTCTCCGTCGTTTCAATTCTCTCGGAGAAAAAAATTGTGGAATTATATGCTCACCCTGGATTCTACAAAAAATAGTGTCAGATTATAAGACTGTATAGAAAGGGATAAGCATTTGAAGAATACATTTATATAACATCATTACTAAGGAGGGCTAAAAATGACTCATCTTAACAAATTGAGGCATTGGAAATTACATTAGAGAAAAATCGAGAATTTAATTTGCTGAACATAACACAATTCAACAGGCAAATAAAGATCTCGCAGAACTAGAAAGAGACTGTAGAACAGAAAATAGAAAAGTCCCAGCAGATGATAGATCCCATTGGTTTAATATAAGCATTCCATAAACAAAACAAAGCAATGAAAATTTGGAATGTCTTGATTACAATACAAACAGAATCTAATACTAGATGGTTTGGTATTTTATATGTGAAGGTGTTTTGCGGTGAAGGTGATAGCATTTACCCAATCGTGTAAACTGAATACCATCCTAGTGCCCGGGTAGCACAAAACATTAATATGCACATGTTTTCAATGTTGAAAAATGCAAATTTGTAGTGTAGTTTATCTACATTCTCAATAAGTTCTGCCAAAAAGTGATGCTGTCACAATACATCACGGTGGTTTTACCTTTTAAGTTAATGTTGCTAAATCTACAAGAATACAACATGTTTTGTTGTGTTACAATCGTGTTTTGTGAACACCAACTATCCTCACAAGTAATAATTTTGTTTTAATCATGTTTTTAAAAAAATATTTTTGATTCTACAAGCAAAAACATGTTGAATTTATGTTACAATAGCGTACCGTAAGTTTATGTTCTCCGCGAACATCTGAACAATATGGCCTATTGTGTTATTAAAACAAATTTTATTTTCCTACAAGAATGTAACAAATAATAAGCCGTAGTAATGTTATTCAAATCATCTCAGATGGTGTGTCTACGTTATTGCTATGTGTTTGAATATTTTAACAACGAAATCTTCGTGATTTACAATACAAATACATCAATCACATCATATAACAACTAATATAATTTGAAAAATTATTGAATAATTGATTCTTGTAACTTAAAAGCGGAGACAAGTAAACAAAACTTTATTTTCGAGAAAAATTGTGCATCAGGGCCGGTGACGGTATGTATCATAAATTAACATCAGCAATGCAAAATGGGTAAGACGAGCAAGTAATTATATAGATAAGCGTCTTTTCCATCTTCCCTTTCATCTTGATTAAATGGAAACAGCACGCATTTTACACAAGAATTGAAGTCTGCTGTCGGCCAACTTTTACTCTTCCCCGAAACAAATTCCGGGTCTGCCACAATGTAAATACATACACTCAAGACATCCAATATAGTTTTAAACATATATTTAGTGTTGTGGCTGTACCGATAGTCTAAGTAGTTCCATAATTAGAAATACGAAGGTTGAAGTACGCGCTACCTAGCTTGGAAGAAGGAAGTGGTTCGGAAAATGCATCATAGTTGTCCCCATCATCGTCACCTTGCTTCATCAACAGTAATAATTCCAGCCCATCTACGCGACCAGGACTGATTTTAGTCACCTTGACAACTTGAACTTTGTTGCTATTATTGGAATCTTGAATGATTAAAAAAGAATTCGCTTCAGATTGCACACAAAGTCTTTCAATGGCATGACATTTGGATTCTTAAATCTGAAATGATCGAACAATATAATGTTTTAAAGAGAATGAAATATGATATAAACGAGAAAAAGATACATTGTATATAATATTTATTCAAAATATCTTATGAGCTCGGTGTCGTTCCAATTTTTGTAATTTCGGACAGACGCTTCTTCATTTGGGCTCACGGACGTTTGGTTCCACGAAGAAGCCGTTTGATTTTACCAAAATAATTTTTGAACGGAAATGTGCTGATTTCATCTGATTTCATCATCTACACCCATGTCGTAAAACATCCTATGCGATATGCATAACTGAGGGCACGTTGTATACAAGATATTCCTCCCAATAATTACGACCAAATTTCTGGACGAAGTTACAGAGACACTCGCCTGCATACTTGATGAAATTCCGAATAGAGTTTGGTGAAGCCAAAATTCTTATAGCTGTATTTAAAGTGGTCACATAATTCTTCTGTTATGATTCCCTTCAGTGCAGCTCGACCACTGTAAAGTAAAAAAGAGCGTAACTCAGCGGCCTTCCAATGGTGAACATCTTCTAATAATCTCGTACTCGTAAGTAGAGCATTTGTAAGGGTCACGGACTGGCACCCTTCTGTTGTTCAATTATGTATATTCATGGATCATGGTCATTCCAAGTTTAAAACTACAAAATATTGGGTATTATTTGTCCTTGTTATACATCCTCCTATTGAGCTCATAGCATTGATCCTATTGATTTCTTAACATCTAATAGGGTTAGCTTCCTCACGACCCTTCGGGTAAGATCCGAAAGGACAATGGCCTAGAATGAGGTTATGACCAGGTTTGAGACAATCGATTCGATGAACCATGAAAACGTCATCGAAAAAACTTAAAATTTTTTTTTTCTGGTATCGCGCAATACTTTTAGAAATGGGTATCAATCGATGAACGATACCGACACTTTTTAACATAGCGAAAATAGCAAAAGCAGATAGTCGACCTATTAGCCTTTTTGGTGTTTTTTCGAGCGAAATCAGACGTAGCCTCGGCTGTTTTTTACCCTTTTCGCAGGTAGAAAACGGTCGACCAATGGCAGCGTGCGCGCAAGGACACTGATAAACACACAAACTCCTCCCCCCTTCTTCCATTTTCGTTTTAATAGTAAGGGATTCATCTAAGCCGAACTGCTTGCTCCGCCGTTAAAATAAAGTACATACCACAAATGCTGACTTGTACGTCTGTTATTAATTAATTATTTTGACTTTATGAATTATTGACAATAAGTTAGGCCTATATGAATCTGATACTTTGAATGAACGTGCAAATGATATGCTTCGCAATAAAATACAGGCAAGTTATTTATTCCCATTCGTAAAAAGACATTTAAACTTGAAACAATATATGCCGACTGATTTTAAGTACCTAATATTTATAGCTTTTTAAAAACAGGCCATATGCGATCTTGCAGATTACAGATCGTGAAATGTGGGTAATGACTAATGAGCTTCTGTGTCAGAAAAGGACACAAGGAAAGGGACTTGCAACGTCAAATTTCCTAATTAAAATTTATTGTTTTTTTCTCTAGCCTGATAATTAATCAGATTTAACCTTCCTTTATTGGACACACAGGTATTTTTGCACTTATTTCTCAATCTGATTTTACATATGAAAAACTCAAAAAAGCAATTTTTTTTTTAATTTTCTTTAACTTTTAAATTTTTCGAGGTTTACAATTCTAGCCGCATTGGGCTCTGCCACTAGTAGGCATATAGCCTATTAGATAACTGTAGAATTTTGATCTTGTTAAAACTTACACTTGAAGAAATTTTTTTTTTTAACAACGAAAATTAATCCTACGAAATTTATTCAATTTTCTCTGGAGAATGGAGTCCAGAGGTTTTGTTTTTAATCAAATATTTGCCATCTGGCATGTTTTGTTTTGATTTGTGAACAGCTGATCCACCCCCCCCCCCCCCACCTTCTTGCCACGGCCCAACAGATTGAAGATTTTTGTTTACCCACAAATGTAAAATCTGAAATATCTTTTACGTTGGGTTTGATGTTTGAAGGAGAAATGAAGAAATTGTATTGATTACTGATGCCTATAATATTTACAATTACTTCATTTTTACTTCAGGAATTACCGTTTCGTTAAACGTTTTTGTAAGACGGAAATTTCACCGTCAGTGGGAATCTGTTTGAATTGTTGCCGTTTAGCAACACCTTTCATCGTTGCAAACGCTACTCTGAAAAAAAACGATAAATATTTTCATCAGTCAATCAAAAACAGTTTTATATTTCATTAAATTATAATTTTAAGGGAGGTACTGTTAGTGTTGAATATATTCAATAAGAAATATTACAAAAGAAGTGTTACAGAAGAAATCTGCTCATGGACCAATAATGAAACATCTCAAATGTGTCAATCTTGAGCCCGTACGAAAATGGAAGCTAGTCCCTTGTGAGGAACTAGCTAGCTGTCTTCTGTTATGCATACTGTTGTATAGATGGTTTCCCCGTATATCGCCTGTAAGTATCGTGCGTATTGCCTCACAATGCGCACCCGGTTCAAAAATTCAAACTGAATTGTAATCACCGGCAATCAACACGGGCAGCGAGGCCGTTTATTTTCCCAGGGGGAAACAACTCAAAGTCACTTGTTTAATGGTCGCCAATCGGAACCTATAGATCTTGAAGAGCTTTCCTACGCGGCTCCACTCGGAGGAGAAAAAGAAAAGAAAATCTTATCTTTTGGGTTGAAAATAAAAAAACGGACTCAAAGGTATATACAACACACACACACACACATATATATATATATAACGTCATAAAAATGACCTGTTATATTGTCACGGGCGGTTCAATGCGGGCTTCACGTTGCTGTGGCCGACCAGTGCTACAGTTTCACGGAGCTGGCTCCACGATTGCACGAGCCCAGCCTCCGCCAAAGCACATGCACTGCCGTCACTACAGACCGACGACAGTGCCCAACACCAGTCAAAACGGGAGACCCACACACCAGTCAGGGCCAAACTCGTCTACCTTAAGTCTACAGGGGGTCGTCTTTAAAGTAGAGGGAACCAAGGTGACCTTATGTCATCGTCGTCAGTCGTCCCCTTGTCGTCATTTCCCAGAATCGTCTCTAAGCTCGACGTCTGTACTAAACTTTACGTGACATTTTCCCCCTCCTTAATGGAATGATCGACCTCGATCATCCGAATCGTAAACGGCGGAAGGTTAAATCTACGACGCATTAGGTATTTTTTATTTTTTTTTAATTCGGCGACGGTTTCGGATTGTTTCGCTCGATAACTTTCTCGCAACTCGACGTGCCGGTCACACCGCTTGTGACATAATTGTACGCAGCTCAACTATACGACTTTATTTCGGCGAGCGTTTGTTTCACTCGTACGACGACGCCCTGTACAGTTCTACGCAACTGTATAAACTTTTACGGAAATCGCCCGGACGCTCTGCAGCTCAATTCGGTCAATTCTTTTTGTTTCCGTACGGCGCACTGCTACAGCTATGGACTTTCGCGAAATCATTGCCTTCGCTTTGTCTTCACGCAATGAGGTCTCTCAACCATGGTTCGCGACGCGCTTGGTGGCCACCATTTCTTTCGAGCTCTGTACTCAATTCCGGGCTCTGTGTTCAGCTTTGTGCTCTGCGCCCTGCTTTGCGCTCTGCGCTCTGCACGCTTGTGCTCTGCGCTCTGCGACTTGCTCCGCGCTCTGCACTATGCTTCAACACGACCCTTACGTCAGTCCGACCACGACTTCGGTTCGGCTATTCTCGCCGCGATCTTGACCCGGCAGCTCCTTGGTTCATTTGCATCCGTTCTGGTACATTCCGGTTGTTATTGGCCGTCCCGCCGCTTCACTTCAGGTATCAAACGCCATCCGTCACATCTGGCTCCATCGGCTATCATTCTACCTGAAACAGACTCAAAAACACTGGTGGTTTTTGTTATTAGCTTCAACACCTTATTAGGCCTATACACAATCCCAATTCAGCCGTTAGCTTAGATGCATCTAAAATCCTTTGAAACACATAAATTCCATTCGCTCATACATCAACATCACATCAGTTCAGTCGCGCAGTTTACTTCAGCTTAAACGGAAGCTTAACGCTTGTTAGACGGAATCTCCCAAAACATTTTACTCTGGAAATCCATACAAAATCGGAGGCACCATAAAAGCAGGATGATTCGAAATAACTTCGCATTAGTTTTCAGCATCCCTCGACCTGGTTCAGTCTAACACAATTCGCACATCGCCGCAGACAAAATTAAGCACGAATGGCGTTGCTTCCTGAGCGAGCCAGAAATCGCACATCAAAACGCGCGGTCGAGCGCGCGTTGCTATCCCATGCTCCCAAATACTACACGCTTGTATACGCTCCCGTTAATGTAAAAACGTGGGTCCAACGTACGAATAACAATAGTCCGTCGTGAGAACTTGGGAATAATTGACTGATGTTCAGATCAACAACGTAATTACAGCTGAAACTAACCCTGTGATAGTCTTGAGATCAAAATTAACGGTTTCCATCGAACGCAAACATTATTTCCCAAATATTTGGCCCCGCGAATTTCTCTAGTTGCCATTTTTGCGTAACGTTAATTACAAGACCGAATATCAGCAGATTCTCAATAGCGCTTCAACAGTTAAATCTCAGAAGCTAGCATGACAACTCGCGTATTTCAATGACAACGATAAAAACAACTGGACATAAAATAAACTTATTCTTAGGCCACGGAACGCAAGCCGTTGTCCGTCGATTTCTGGGAGTCAGCTATTCCATCCAGGGCAATCCAATGCGCGTCTTCGAATCGCTGTCTCCAACGGGTCGCCCACGTTCAATCAGGATAACGAAGAGATCGTTCGAAAACTCACTTAAACACATCTGGTCGAGCCACACGTGAAAGCATCCGCCTACCCTGCATCTCCACCAAATGTCACGGGCGGTTCAATGCGGGCTTCACGTTGCTGTGGCCGACCAGTGCTGCAGTTTCACGGAGCTGGCTCCACGATTGCACGAGCCCAGCCTCCGCCAAAGCACATGCACTGCCGTCACTACAGACCGACGACAGTGCCCAACACCAGTCAAAACGGGAGACCCACACACCAGTCAGGGCCAAACTCGTCTACCTTTCTACAGGGGGTCGTCTTTAAAGTAGAGGGAACCAAGGTGACCTTATGTCATCGTCGTCAGTCGTCCCCTTGTCGTCATTTCCCAGAATCGTCTCTAAGCTCGACGTCTGTACTAAACTGTACGTGACAATATGTATGTATATGCAGTATATTAATATCCATGCATTATGTATTTTAGATAAACATTCGAGGCTGTGTCGGTGGTAGAGAGAGAGAGAGAGAGAGAAAGAGCGCGCGGAATTTGAAAACAGTCCCAAAACGGACATATTGGATTATGTTTGATTTCGTCTGTCACAAATGTCTGTGTCTTTTGGCTTTTTTTTTTTTTTTTTTTTTGTCTCTTGGTCCGTTTTGTAACTCCGAGACAGATAAATTCGACACCGGGGGAATGTTGCGGCTGTGGTCCAGTCGCCCGTCTCTGTATTGTGTGTGTCGGGCGCCCTTTCCGCCCGCCATCGTTTGCCGCCTGCCCACATAAGCAGCGCATTTCTCAATGCTCTCCCGAAACTCTTTTGTAATATATACGTAATAATAACGATGGCCAGCCAAAGAAAAAAAAAATAATTGTAGGAGGGCAATATTCGCCGCATGTGAGCGGCGGGAGCAACTGACGGCAGCTCAGCGCTCAGCAATAAAGCGGCTGAATGGGGCGGCCAACGGGACCCCGTCACGAGCTTCTCCTTTCTCTCGTTATCTCATCTCCCCCCTCCCGTCCCGTCGTTAGCCCGGGCTGTACATTTGCCTCGACGTCACATGTAACGAAAAAATAAAGAAGAAAACGGAGATAGAGATAGACAAGAGAGAGAGAAAGAAAATAAAAGATAAAAAAGAAGAAGCAGGGCAATGGCGGGCGGCTGGAGCTGCGATGGATGGAAGGAAAGTAGACAAGGACGCGATAGGATGAGCCGGTCGAGAAAATAGCCCGTATTATATCCATAAGAGTTGATATAAATCTTGGCGGTAATACGTCGAATAAATAGAAATGACGACTTTTACACTGGGAATAAAAGTCGGGAAAGTTTTGAATCAACAAAAGGGAACAATCGGTTGTAAAATAAAATGAAAGAAAGAGCAAAAAAGCAAAATGAAAATTCTTTTTTCAAACGTGTGTAGTACTGCCTTCTCTAAAGAAAGATAGTCTTGCATGCGAGCAAAGATAAATTAACCAATGGAAAAAAGTACTTAACTTAACTCCAATTTAAACAAAAATCAAAATTAAAAAATATAAATCCCCGTAATTTGATTCAAAAGGTAGCTACCAGTGACGCACAAGTCCTGTGCAACCATTGTTACGTGCTTTTGTGATTGCGTCACGGAGAAAATGCCCATCTTTAAATTATTCTCGGTGGAAACCGAAAATTTCTGACCATTTTGACTGCCCATTGAACGAGGCTGAAAAAAAAACGCGTTTGCCCGTGATGTTTGAGCTGCAACAACTCCATTATCCGTTTAAGACTTTTCCTTCCTCCGGGCGAAAGACAATCTACCGTCTTGTTTCGCCAACAAGAGAAAAGAAAAAGAAGATGAAGAATGCTGCTGCCGGGATGGTTGGACTGATGGGTCTAAACAGAGACTTCCATTTATTTCCACGTTTTTCCAAAAATGGTTTTTGGACGTGTTCGTTCTTGTGCGAGTTGTCTACGTTTGTCTCGTCTTCCCTGTCAAATATATTTTTCTATTTTCAACTTTTGTTTTGTTTTGTTTGTTGTTTTTTTGCTCGGGTGGAGTCTGGCGGTCGCCACGGGAAAAAATCGTTTCGTACTGCGTGGCATTGTTGTCATAAAACACAATAACGGCCACCAACGGGAGGTAGAACAGCCAGCCAGAGCCCAAAGAAGAAGAAACGACGTTGTGTCAAGAAAATCTGATGATTTTTATTTGTATTTGACATTCTCATAAATTTCACCCAGCGCTTTGTGTTGTCTGGCCATTCTTTTAACTGCGACTCCCAACTCGACAAATGATCCCAACAGTCACTGGCCTGGCCGACGACTACACAGACGTTTGCTGTACCTCATCATCACGTAACATGCCATAGTATAGTCTGCTAGTAGGTACGTGTCCGTCAAAAATCAACCAAAAAAAGAGAAGAATAGAAATAAACGGGCGCCAAATATGCCAAAATAGTCGAGAAACAAAAAACCCAAATCCAGTCACAGTTGATGTAGAAAGCGTTGCACAGCATTCCAGCCATTTATTAAGATCCCGAAACGTGCGATATTTTATCTCGAAGGCAACCCGTCTTCTAACCTTATTACATTACAATGTGTATCAAACACAGGCACACACAATAAGACAAGACCAAATTGGAATTCAAATGTTGAGACAAATTTCACGAATTCCACACCACACACAAAAGCCGACAAAAGCTGAACGGGAAACTCGAGAAAACACAAAACTTCTTTTTGTGTGTTTTGTTTAGCTGTCGAGAAAGAAATTTGAATTTTTTCCCGCCTTGTGGGCACCGGCCAGCGGGAATAGTCTATCGGGACAGATTCACAGTCGTCTTTCATCATCATCAATTTCAATCATTTCGTTGCTTTTGATTTCTTCACCTCGTTTTCGGCCATTTTCACGACAAGTCCCAAGACAAAATGGACAGAACCGAGCAGAGACCCCAGACCCCCCAAAAAGAAGAAACTTTTTCTACACGCAACCCAAACACAACCCAAGAGAGTCGGGATTCCAATTAACAAAATGGCGACCCTATAGACCCCCGTTTCGTTGCCCCTTCCTGAAATGATATTTCTGTTGTTGTTTTTTTCATTATTATTCCAACAAGAAAACAACAGACACACAATTGCGTGTAATCAGGTGAGTCATTGTTTGTTAAAAAAAGTCCCACATACTTTTGATTTTTTTTTCCAGGGGGAACTTCATTCCCCCTCATCCATCCATCCCTTCCCCCTGCAAACTACATTCTCTCTTCCATGACTGACTATGTGGCCGCGGTTATATGCCGGCCAGGCAAATAGAATAGCGCATGTCTAAGTAAACTTTGTAGTACAAGCTGCGGGATTCTTCACCAGTGTATGCTATATACATATTATACGTATGTTGTGTGTATCTACCGATTCAACATCTAACCGGTTTGTCAGATTGTCTTTCATCCACACAATTCCCGATCGTGTTCGCCGTCCGTGAAACGTAACTTAGAGATTCTTACAGACACAATTCAGACAAAAGTGCCGCAATCATCACAGACCGCCGCTGGGGGGCACCAACCCCCGCCAAATACAAAAACCAAAAGAAAAAGAGAGAAAAACAGAAATGGATTTGAAAAGCTCATCAAATCCTCTTTGAAAATGAGAAAGGCAGTCTCCAAGTTGCAGACGATAAGTGTCTAATCTAAGTAAGGCATAGACTCCCGAGACAAAAAACGGGTCGGAGAGTCCAGACAGGCAAAAAACAAAAACAAGAATGCAAATTCAAAAAAGAAAAAAAAGAATTTCAGGAGAGAAAAATGACTCGAAAACGGAACCCCCCGTGTGAACAAGAAAATTGGTGGGGAAATTAAAAGGTTCCATTAGATAAGCGCCACCTTCACGCCACGCGATGATGAAACATTTGCAATCAAAAAATAGGAAAAATAAAAAAAAAAGAGTCGGCACACGACCTCCGTTCTTCTTCTTCATCTTTCTATCTTTTTATCTCTCTCCTCTTTTCTAAACATTTCCAGCCGCATCCATCCGATTCCGTCCATCCATTCACGAATCCAAAGGAGAAGAAGAAAAAAAGCACCAACCTCCAAACCTCCGATTCATTGTCAAGAAATCGAGAAAGGCGGCGAACGTGTAACCAATATTTGAAAACGTTTAATGTAGCCCACACGCCACATTTCATCAAATATAAAAGGTACCCAGAATTTGATTTACTGTTATAGAAAAATATGATGGTGGTGCGTTGGTATCTACCAGACACACACACAAGAGATAGAGGGCGAGCTATCTATCATCCGGCCGAAAGATGAAACCGAACGGCCGCCCGTCCCGAAAATAGACGCAATGTATAAAAATGCCTCCCTTGCTTCTCTCTTTAGCCCGTACATCTATTCGTGACTTTTCTTCACGAATCCCCTTCCTGATACTGCTTCTGAAAAAGATTGGATCTCCCAGGCAAAATTTCCACGATCCTCAAGAGCCTCTCCTGGAAAATTAAACCCTAAAACGGCCGCAACTTTTTGCGCTTCACCTAAAAGCCCGATTTGCTGAGGAGTAGTGCTTTGGATTTATTTTTACCACCCTTTGTGTTTCCACTAAAAATGGCGCCACAGTTCTTTTTTCAAATTAAAAAAAAATGATAATAATCGATTTTTTTATATTTAATAAAAAATTAATAAAATTAATTTCTGCTTTTTGAGGATTCGGTGTACCAGAATCAGTCGTTTTTGCCGGCCCCATATCCCTTCTCAGTAAACGACGGAACAGCAAAATCTCATCCAAACGATGCCCAAAATATTAACCCGGCCCTTGCGGCAGGAAAACGACTTCGAAAGAGAAAATCAATGCCTTAAGTGAGTTCTTTTTGCTGCGCACTGTCTCCCGCTGTAGAGAGAGAAGAGACTCTCGCCATTATATGTACACGCACGTTGATTGTGATTACATACCCAAAACGGGGCCGAGAGATACATGGATCAGCCGCGTGTGCGTGCAACCGCCCAATCGTGGATGAAATTTCACTACACCTCCCTCTTTTCTTCTTCTTCTTCTTCTTCTTCTTCTTCTTCTTCTTCGTTGTTTTTAGTTTTTTCCAACACGTTGTTACGCGTTCAAAGGTTAAGAGACATTCTCCGTGGTGGCTTCATTGCCTTCGTTTGTTTTTAAAACGTTTCCATGGAAATGGACAAGAAAAAAAAAACGAAATTGAACGGCGGGAGAAAAAAAAGGAAAGAAAGAAAAATCAAGTTCTCCTCCTACTTTTCTCTAATCAATATGATTACGTTCGCCAAGTACGACCGCCGCGGATGTTTTTGATGTTAGAAAGTCGAGTCCCGAGAATAAAAAGGGGAAAAAACGGGAGGAGGAGGGGAAAAAAAATTGCCGCACCAAATTCGGCGGCGACTTTTTTTTCTAAAAATAAACAGATTACACGGAAACCCTAGTAAAAATATCCCGCGGGATTAATTTAAAAAAAATAAAAGAAGAAGAAGAAAAACAAACGATAAAATTTAGAAAAAAAAATCTTCTAACCTTTTTTTTTACAGGAGGAAATGAACGAGTCTGGTAGAGGGAATCACGGTGTGGTGACCGAACGTTCAACCTATGGCACAAAGAAAAGAGACAAGAAAAAAAAGAGCAGTTAGAAAATTTGAATCAAACGGCCATTGCTTTTCACTGTCAGCCTGTTTCGCCTGTCTTTTCTCCACATCTATTCTTTGATTTATTCTTTTCCCGTATTTTTTTCAGAGACCTACTCCACTTTTTCGACAAGATATAAAAAAACATATTCTTATTTCATTTTTTATATTAGATTTTCTCTTTGGGTGGATTTTCTCTCTTTCAATTTTTCTTCCAGCGCGCTTAAATTTCAAATCGGGAATAAATGCATTCCGGTTCAAGGTGTACTTGTTTGGTGCACGATAATTGCCTCTGCTCTAGTCTATTGTGGCGACGACGACGACGCTTTTATTATTTCTTTAATAAATAATTGCGTAGAGCCGCCGTCGAGAGTATATAGAGACTGGCACACCTTACATTATTGCGGCAGAGACCAGTGACAGGGTTTATACGACACAAGTCGCGTGAAATCGGCCCGCAAAAAAACAAATAAAAAAACACAGCTGTAAATAAAGTCTAACACTGTTACAAATAAAATAAAGAAAAGATGGAACAAGAGAAGGGAAACACAAAAAATTCTAAATTGGTAAACCCCCTGCAGTGAAGAGAGAGAGAAGAGAGAGAGACAGAGGTGTCTTCATTATCCCGACAATCTCTTTTCTTCTCTGTGACATAACGGGAACATTCTTGTCACTTCGCCCGAGTAACCTCGCGATTCATTGAATGTCTTCCTATTCTTCTCTTCTTTTTCTCATTTAGACAACTAGGCCCCGCACTGCTGCAATTATCCTCGTTCTTCTTCTTTCTTTGTCCATTATTTGTTTGCCCCGTTGCGGTCGATAACGAGCGAAATTGGAATGCGACGACTAAAAATACCACACAACTGTCAAGAGTTTGTTAAGCGTTGGCTCAAGGGCCGGCACCAAGAAAAAAGATGGAAAAATCTCATCTCCGGATAAGAAATGAGCAACATTGAAGTGGTTGCGGCACAGCTTGTAATAGTGTGTGTGTGCTGCATTATGAACTGACTGGAGCTGGCAGTTGACAGGTGCCCCCCGGAGCTCTTGCAGGGGGATGGACAAAATTCATTTTCACCTGAGTGTGTGTTGCATCGCAATCAGCGTGCTGATTGTCCTGGCCCTCTTTTGGCATTGCTGGAGCCCGTCGTTTTCTCATTTTCACTTGAATTGAATTGGCCGGCAACTCGTTTCCCGTTGGCTTGTGATGTCAACAAGGCGTCGCCATGCGCGCCAATCCGCCTTTCCATTCAAACTGGCGTCCGACAGCCCCAAACAGTCAAAATCTGGACTCTTCCCTTTTATCATCCAACTTTCTGTTCAAAAAAGAAAAAGAAAGAAAAAAAAATAACCCAAAATGAATGGCGATATTTAGAAATGAAAACAGACAACGATATGCAACGCTACCTCCAGCACACACACACACACAAGTGAAATAAAATTAGAAAAGAAAAAAAGAAAAAAATGTATTATTGTGAGATCTCTTGTTGTCGGTTGGTAATTTATAAGAGTCTCCGCAACGATTCGCTTGCGTGTGTCTGTCTCATTTCTCGTTTATTATCTCTGTGTAAAACTGGGCAGGGCTGTTTTCATGGAGATCAAACAGTCAACTCGCAAGCCAGAGAACGAGCCCGCACCGAATCAAGAGGGCCCCCACGTTTGATTAATGCACGATCATGTGTGCCCTTATAGTCCCGGTCTCCCCCGGGCTCTAACCATTTTCGTTATCATCCACAGTATAATATGCAACAATGTCTTGTAATATTCAAAGCAAAGTATATCTACAACATTCAAGTCTAAATCATATGCATATCGACATGGAAAATCAGCCAGTCCCATTGCAGCGACCATTCATTTCTAATGCATATTCCCATCAATTTATCAATTAAAAACCAAACCTTATGCAACCGTAAATTCATTTCCCCAAAAACACACAAATCCCATATGAACATTTTCTGTCCATCTCAAGGCGGTCGGTCGGTCAGATGGTCCGGCATTACTCACGCTCGACCAAACTCCAAGTCGAATCCATTAGTAAAGACGTATAACAAAAAAAAATTATCAAAATTCGATACTTTTTCAAAAAGAAAAAAAAGGCCTCTAATAATATGATCCATTTAAGAGACGGTTAAAACACGTTTAAGGCCTTTCAACCTCCAACGACGCACTCACGGTTCCCGTAACACGGGCTGAGATCGAGTTCGCCAGCCACACCCAATACACCCGGGATTTGGCAATGGAAGTTTCCAACCACCTAGCTAAAGAAATTCGTAACTTACAATGCGAGCAACGGAAAACTAACCACTATGCAGCGATATCTACCGCTCAATACAATGGATGGATCGTGGCCAGCTATTTGGGTATACCCATTTGCTCAACTCAACTTTTGTAATCTTTTCTGTTTCTATCATTAATTGATTATATTCCCTTCCACGAGCAACTGTAAGTTTTTTTAGTTACGACTTTTCAACCTTTCCACCGCCAACCACAATTCGTAGCCTCCCTTACGGAAACATCTCATCTAATTTTATGAGAAATCATAAGTTTTCTCATGACACTGATGATTTTTTCATAATTTTTTATGATAAAAATTTTATCTCACTAAAATCTCACTTTTTAATGAGATTATAAATCGTAAAAACTGACCTAAAAAAAATTCTAAGTCCAAATCATCAAACCTCATATGAGATATCACTGATTTAATAGTTAAAAAACATGTGAAAATCATATTAGAATCTCATGTAATAATCATGAATATTTCTCATGACATATAGGTGTGAAAAGTTGAGAAATTGGAATAAAATCATGATATTTCCTGATGATTTAAATTTTAATAGCATTAAATTTTCCATTATTTATCATGTATTTATCAAGAATATTAATCATGAGATATAAATGATAAACTAGTAACAAACTCATTATATTTTTATGATTTGTAAAATGTTTGTATCATTAAATGTGTATCTATTTATCATGCATTTATCATGAATATACTCATGAGATTTAACTAATAAACTAGTAACAAACTCATTATTTTTTCATGATTGGTAAATTTTGGTATCATTAAATGTGCACTTATTTATCATGGATTTATCATGAATATACTCATGAGATATAACCCGAGGAGAATTTTCGCATTGTGTTATACGGTCGGATCAGCACATGCATGTAGAACGCAATTTTAATTCATTATTGGAATGAATTCTCCGTTTTTGAAGAGGAGTGGTTAGAAGGCGCTGACTGCGAAAAAGAATTTTCCGTTTCAATGACGGATGAAAAATGCAATGTATATGGTATCCAATAACTAAAATCAGAATCCGTTTAAAGTCATGTTAAAACATAAAATTTTGTATTTATAAATGCTTTCGTTACAAATATTGTATGGCTAAAATAAAAAAATCCTGTTCATTTGGAAGGCCAAATAACTCAAAGACTTTGAAAAAAGCTACTTCGAGGACAGGAATCGAACCTAAGACCGAGGAGCTTTGCCTAGCATCTCATACCGAAGCTATAACCACTATGTCAACCAGACCACATATTGCTTATATACATTGATAAACAATACAACACACAAAACGAGATAACTGTTGATCCTTTAGTCAAAATGGCCGTCTTAACTCTTTAAAATTATTTTGTGGAAGACGCATATCGTCGTCAATCAAACAATATTGGTTGACTCAAGAATAACCTGACTGTCTGAAGTAGAAACCGAACGTAGGCCATTACCATCTTACGACACTCTAACCACTGCAACAGTTTCAACAAAACAACTCCTGCAATCAAAACTGGTAACTTATATGCATATATAAAAGATAAGAATAAATGAAAGTCGCACATTATTACTCTTTCATTCAAAATACTCTAAATTCTTCATAATGATTAAATGTTGAAAATTTCAGACGGCCGAAGGATTTGAACGTTAAACTCATGCACCGCAACCCAACACTCAAACCACTACACTGATCGTTACGATATAAAGCTGCAAAATGTTTTCAATTATAAAATTTATAAAAAATGCGTGGATTTGTTTCTTATAAATGCGTTTATAACTTGAAACTGATTAGTACTTATACAAGCAAGTTCAAATCAAGACATGCAAAGAAGTCAAACATTTCTTAATGCTTACATGTTTATTTCAATATGGTATTACCGGGAAGATTTTAGGAGTGTTTATTGATTGCGGTTTTCATATGTGTGTAGTAAGGGAGCTAAATACCAAATGAGCTCGATATTTTCAAAAGATATTGGGGGGGATGGATTTAATGGAATAGCGAAAACTTTACAAAAAACGTCAGAGGGGCGCATGGGAAACGTAACACTGCTCAGATTTGAACCAGAAAAGATATGAAACCGGGAAGAAATATAAGGATATGTGAATGCATTGACAAGCTCGAGAAATTTGTGTGCAATTATTTGGGTAATACCATTCTTAATAGCAATATCGACGCATACAAAGGCATCGAATGAATTTGATAAAAATGCGTTGTTGGGAAACGTATCACTCAGAACAAAATCAGTAAAAACAAGCTTTTTTGGCCAGCGATTACCTCTATGTACCAATTGCAAAAGTTTGTTTGATTTCTTATTCAAAGTCTTTGCTTCAATAGTAAGTTGCAATTTGTTTTCAATTATCATTCCACACGATGTTGTTGGTAATTGGTATTTACTCTTTTCGATACAGCGGTTTCGAATTTGTTCGGCTTGTAGATTACCACTACGTAAGCACCGTCGAAAAAAGCCTTGAAAACTCTCAAAAGGGAAAGCACTATTCGTTTCAACGCCACACTGATATTTTTGTACGTCCTCCCACAAATGAGTCACCTGATGGCTCACAAACCTGCATGGTATACCGAGCTCAGTGAGACCCACAGAATATTGATTGAAAGTTTTCTTAGCTTCCGCGATATTTGTACTAGAAACTGGTTTTCGGTTGAATGAACCCAAGAGCAACATCCCGTATTGTAACAACATTATATGTTCCAGATCTTCATCGCTTAGAATCCCTTTAAAAAGTGGATACAGGAAATAATACAAAATGTTGCGCTTCACATGAGTTTTGAAATTTCTGCAGGTGGAAAGTTTCCCGACGGAACGATCGAAACCATGAGGGCGACAAAAATTAAAATGACCCATTCGACGGTCAGCTTCAGCTACTTGAGCACTAGAGAGTTTGCCTTCCCCCGAAACAAATATAAACCCTTCAAGTCTACGTCCAAAAGCCCCTTCAACTGCTGTGTGCATAGGATCAATTACGAAGCCTGTCACCATTGGGAAATTCATTTCTACAAACGGACTTATATCAGTTGGATCTTTTAAGTGGTCGTCGGCAGAAAACTTACTGGCGTGGTACGTCAAAAAATCAGTGTCCGTTCTCTTTGGAGCATTTACATTTTTTAATAAAATTGCTCGATTAACCATGTCCCCCTTCTGAATACAACGATCGCATGACCAATAACCAGAGTGACCCTTAGTACGTTTCAAATACGATCTCATGGGACCATCTGCTATTATGCAGCGGAGTGAAGCAGTAAAACCGCGTCCATTAGTACATACGTTGTCACAATTTGAGGGCGACAAACGACAAAATTCAAGGACAAGATTATACAGAAAGCTAGAGATATCATCGGGCTTTCCCCTACCAACATAGAATCCAATAACAAATACAGAGGTGGCAAGCAGAATTTCGGTACCTATTCCAGATGAAGCTGTTGGGCGAACGGAATGTATTCGTCCAAGAATGGGTGTAATGGTAGCAGCATTTTTATCCTCGTTCAGTTTTGCCTCGTCAATGTTGATATCTATTTCGTAATGAGGAATACCAGCTGCATCAGTCATTTCTTCTTCATCGATGAATTCATCTCGGAGCATACCCTTCGCTCTCTCACTTTGTAATTTGTAGTCAAAAGCCTGAATCTAAAAAAATCGTCCGGAAATAAATAGGAAAAATAAGAAAATATTTGGAAAGGCCTCTCAGTTTGCTGGAAAAAGTTGAGGAAAAATTCTATTTTCTCCGGAGATTATAATTGGTAAAAAGAGTGAACGGTCCCTCGGTTACTTAGATATATTATATATATCAAGATGAACAGCCTTATAAACGTAATCTACTAATCTTACCCTATCACGTAATTTTTCCGGTAGAAGACCTGGTTGTTTGCGATATAAGTCAACAAATTGGATCAGGTCCGCATCGCGATGAATGAGGCCAACAGAGGAGCCATTTAAAGCATTCTCAATCCCAAAATGAATATAATGGCCCTCATTTATTGGAATTGCTGCAGGCAGCTTTCGTGGTGTTGATTCATTTGAAGTGATAGGCCAGTCACTACCATCAATTTTTAACAACTCCTTTCCTGTGCTTGGCAGCAATGAATAACAGGGGATAGGCTCGTAAAGTTTAAACAGTGTCAACAGGTAACTCATGTGTTTCTGTTTTTGATTAGTATAGACAGCGAAATGTCTAAGCAGCTGTAACATTGTGATTGAATTCAGTTTGAAGTTATCTGCTTCTCTTGAATCTAAAATATGATTAAATAAATTATAGCTACGATTTTTTTATAAATTTTGACTTCCATGCTAACTTTGTATATCAGGGTCAAAATCTACGTTTCCGTCCGTCACACTATCTGTACAGTCATCACTAGGATTGTCATCCAATGTTCCAGGAACAAACAACTATAAAGTGAAAGACCCAATTACAAATTATAGTGAGCAAAAATATTTTTGATTGATTGTGTCATTCGTTTACCTCATTTTGCGATTGACGCATCGTATCTGCTTCTGGTTTCAATTGCAATTTAGACACCAAGTCAGGGTGGCTCTTCATATTCACCCAAAAATTGTGGGGAATTCCCTGATTTTGCCAAACTTCCACAATCTCATTAGCTCTGCGGCGTAATTTTGATGCATATTTTTTTGACAGTTCACTTATCGGGCGTTTTCTATTATAACTCGAATAATCATTAAGAACTTTTTCGATCTCATCATCCGACAGTTTGATGCTATTTTCCCTGAAAGAGTTCAAAGCCATATTCCTGCCCAAAAACTAGATGGAAAATTCAGAGAATCACTTCAATCATAGGTTGTTTTTCACTTCAACCACAGTCTACCAAATTCAGGGAATAGCCGCTGTAAGCTGTAATCATACTGTTAACTGTTAATGATACTGATTAATCATTATCTATTAATCATACTGATTAATCGATTAAAGCGTGACTAGAACAATAGTCCCCCCCCCTAAGTTGTAAAAGTGCGCAATCTGATCCGTTGTCTTCTTTCATTCAGAAACGCGTTCATTACACGTATAACTCTCGGGGCAGTCTACCAAGAAGAAATCACAATGGCGAATTTTGACGGTACCAGCTCGTCTCCTCTTCTGAAATTGGCAAAGCAAGTGAGTTCGAATTTCAACTTAAAAGTTTTTTTTGTGAGTGGGTAAAAAAATGTTACTTTGTTTTAAAATGCAGCCAGGTAGTCGTTACAATGGAGGCCTATTTCGAGGGACGTATCCCACGATTGGCCTTCCTCCAGGATCGTCAAGTCAAGAGCTGCTTTTTCACGTGGTCTCCAGTGATCAAACCGGGCCTGATGGGAAGTCGTTTGAACTTGTATCCTTGGTGCCAAAAGATTGGGTAGATGTAGATTTCAAATATTTTCTTCATCCCCATCCTGACTTTAATGTCAACGGACTCTACACTTGGGAATGGCTTTTGATTAATTTCAAAAAGCGCAGGTACCCTGAGCTGACTTTTGTAGAATACGACATAATGGATCTTACCACTGAATGCCCTGGTAAGTTCTGTAAAAAAATTTCTTACCTTCGTCTAAAGTGCTGTAATTTATTCCCGAATTATATTTTTGTCCATGTGTAGTTCCTTATGAAGAAGCTGAGAATGAAATTAGTAAAGTTTTAAACACCTTGCAAGAAACTCAGCTAGGAAGCAACGAGAGCCTCGAATCCTGGGAACGACCTCCGAAAGAGCTCTCTTTTTGTATGTAATTTTTAATATAAGGTGATTTCTTCAACTAATTTAATTAAAGTTATCAATGTTTGCCTTTATTTTTCATAAGGCTCTAATGGTGATACAAGTTCGCACGCCCTTATGCAGCTAGCGAAAAGAATGGATAACTCCAAAAACTTGTCTAGAAGCTTTTCTGCAAGTACTCCTAATAATAGACGTAATTATTTTCACATTCATTATCAAATTCTTGCTAAAATTATTTTGTTTATTTTGGTATTTAGCTGGTTCTGGTAGCAAGCCTTTTCCTACTACTTGTGGAAATATTGCGAAAAAGCCTCGAACAATTGTCAGTAAGAAAGGAGCAGCATCAAAGGGAACGGACGATGAGCGAAATTTTACTCATAGTAGAAATCAATCCGTGATTTCTCTTGACAGTGAACCGAACGCAAGTTCTAATCGTAAAAATTCCGAAACGAGATTTACGGGAGTAACGGCTTTAGAAAAACGAAATAGTGTTTCCAATGGTGAGACCGGAATTGCAGTTCAGAACAATATTCCAACAAACACTTCTGGTATTTATGGCGTGTTTCCTTCTTAATATTTATCTTTCTTCTTACTATACTTGATATGTCCCTTTTTCGTAATTCATTTTAGATGATGCAGCTTGGAAAGCCCAAGTGTTGCAGGGCATAAATGCCACTAATTCATTACTGAAGCATTTGATTCCGTCAAAAAAATTTATAGAAACATGTCTCGATAAAAACATGGATCACTTTCGGAAAACGGTAGACCGAAACTTAAGTCTTCCTTTGAACCGGTTAGAAGACGTCATGATACTCAACACTGCTCTAATTGATTTGGATCTATCCGTTAGTCTGGTAGGTCTAATTATTATATTATTACATCGCATTGTGCCAGTCAGATCATTTTACTTTGCTTTACATTTAGTGCGCGGTCCAAATTACGGATCTCGGTCACATTTCGTACTGTTCAACTTTAGCTAAAAGAATAATGGACTGCTTGATGACCTGTGAAATCTGCACGAAGATGCAGTGGAAGACGCGTACCAAAGATTCGCGGCCGGGTATTTGCCCTGTCGTCAACATTCTTTCAATTTTCAGAGGTTTGTACTGTGGTCAATAGCACCCTAACTAACGAATGTTTTAATGCCCATTTTTCGATTTGTTCTTTCATTTACAGCAGTGATGACGGCTGTTTTAGAGAAACACAACAAAACCACTTCAATGGCCAAGATTGTTTTTGCCGTCCAAGAAGCGAGGCGCCAGCATCAATGTGAATACTATAAGTCGTTGAACATGACGCCAGTAAATGAATCGGAGGAGGAAAGTAGTTCTGTTAAAAAGAAATGCGAAAAAAGCCAAGCCATCCTACTGATGCAACAGCGGACTAAGGCAATCTTACAGGCATTGGAAAATTATCGAGAATAATCACAAGCGCATTGGAGAACATAATATTATTTCTTTCAAGTGATTGTATTAGTTTGTTGGTGAATTATTTCTTTTTGGTTTTCTACATTAATTTTTTCAAGAACCAATAGTGAATTGAAACAATAATTTGACTTTTTTATGATTCTCAATTTCAACAACAATATAATTTTCCGTTAACAGCACATTTTTTGAAAAAGATTTAGTCTTGCACTTTCTTTTCGGGGTCTACTGTTTAGCGTCATTCATTTCTCAAATTATTTGCAATGGCCGCCATGTTTTGTAAAATGTCAAAGTGACAAAATTCTAATATTTTGATTTACGGGAGCAGAAAGCAGACCCCTACTAAACAATTTAAGTTGACAAAGTTGTGAAGAATGAATTCATTCTAGCCTTTTATCTAATTCATGACTGCAGTGTCATGAGGAGGACGCCTGTTATCTTCTTCGTCTATGTAAATCTTTAATGCCTCGTCCGCTACCCAGGAAGCTGCAAAGAAACTAATATTATGGGCCAGTAGTACACTATTTTGTTTCAAGACTGTCACTTACCACTTCCTTTATCTGCCAAGAGATAGCCCATCCTCCACATCTTGATGTCGATCCATCCTTATTGAAGAGAAAAGAATTGAGCCAGTCATCCAATTTTCTCGTTCCCTTCTTGTATCATAGCATGGATCCTTGTTTGGCATTCCTCCATTCCAATGAGCTAAATATAAATATATTTTCATTACATTTTTGCTTTAATTATGCCACACTTGCAGATAATGAAAATATTCACCCGATGGTTTGTGCAAGGTCCCTGCACATCAATATAAGTGTGTTCCCTTTGCTGTCAAACAGCACAGCAACTGAATGGCCACTTCCACTAGAATTGAATAAAAACATAAGTATAAGTATTTGTAATAAAAACATAAGTATAAGTATTTGTAACACTGATGAATATGAAAATACCCTTCGATTCACCAAGGCGTCTATATAGGTTTCTCTGACCTAATACCATAAATGTTATTGACGAGATCCTACTGACAGCATATCCCAGGCCTTGGAAAAACTAAAGGAATGAGAATATTAAAATTAATTACAATGAGAACATGTAAGTTAACTTACATGTCTTCATTCCAGTCTTCATAGTTTACGATGAAGAAAATTCCTCTGATAACCAATAATACTGGTAATTTCTTTAGAAAATAGGGTACCTGGATCAATAATATAGAATAATGGTTAATAACATTGAATGGCTGCAAACTTCCTATAGACAGAATATAAAATGCAAGAAACAACTTAGCGAACTGACCAAGCCATACCCCATAATTGATATTTTACAAAGAAAATGGGGGTATTTTGATGGGAAAAAAGCAGGTTACTGAATGAAATCTCACCTGTTATAAACTGAGTTCCTTAATATGATAAATATACCTTAAAATAACGAATTTACCATTTTGACAGTTCCCAGGCAAGAGAGAGAAAGAAATCTGGTAACGAAATTAACACTAAATAACTAGAAAAAGATGTGAGTAGGGTCAATTTAAAAGCTAAGAATGGATTAACACCTTTAAAATGGTCAAATATTGATAACAAATAAGTAAATACAGTAAAAATATATGGACCTATTTAAGACTAGAAAATGTAAACAAGAAAAGAAAGATGCGACTGCGTTGAGTACTAAACAGTATCCAAATTTAAAAAATTTGTTGTTTTTACAAATAATTTGAATATGCAAAATTTAGACTGTTTACAAAGAAAAATATTAAACAAAACATAAGAATTAATTGAGATCACATTAAAACAATTGAAATTTAAGTTTAAATTAACAAAACTCTATTTTACCCTATGCTTCAGAGCGAAGAAAAATTTTAACTTAACTAAGAATATATAACTGAATCTGAGTGTGTATGAGGTTTTTTAACACAGGAACCTATCAAAGAACACATTTAAATTAATTGAAATACAATGGAAGCTATTCCAATAAAAGAAAAACAACTTACATGTTCTCATTCTAGCCTTCATAGTTCACGATGAAGAAAATCCAACTGATAACCAATAATACTGGTAATTTCTTCAGAAAAAGGGTCCCTGGATAAATAATAATAGATAATGGTTAATAAAATTTAATGGCTGCAAACTACCTATAGACAGAATGTAAAATGCAAGGAACAACTTAGCGAACTGACCAAGCCATACCCCATAATTGATATTTTACAAACAAATGGGGGTATTTTGATGGGAAAAAAAGCAGGTTACTGAAGGAAATCTCACCTGTAATAAACTGAGTTACTTAATATGTTAAATATATCTTAAAATAACGAATTAACCATTTTGACAGTTCCTAGGCAAGAGAGAGAAAGAAATCTGGTAACAATATTAAGACAAAATGACTGGAAATAGATGAACATAGGGTTAATTTAAAAGCTAAGCACGAAAAACACCATAAAAAAGCTCAAATATTGATAATTAATAAGAAAATAAAGTAAAAATATACGGGCCTATTTAAGAAAAAACAAAATGGCCGCCAAAATCAACAAATCTGGAACGACAAATTGGCCACCGCGGCAGCACTCGTTTTTCCCTACTAACCTGAGAGCGCATTTTGAGGACGAGCGTTTGAGCTAGCTCACCAGTTCCGTGTTGAAATAATAACTACAGTCATGCCTGAAAGTTTCTTGAGCAAGAAAACTGCTCTATATGATGGTATTTAAAATTGACGGAATGTATACTAAAAAGGCACACCTTTCCCCCGTTAGATTTATTATCAGGTTTTCCATTATCTTCTTATCTTCCTTTCTCTCTTTCAACTTTCCCACCAGAATGAACGGAAATTAGAGGTAATTTTTAAATATTTTTTTAATTAACCGAAGTATGTGTATTTCTAATGCGAAGTTTGAATAAGCTCCTTCTATTTTAAATCGAGCTCTCAGCCATATTCTATGGGCGGTGCTTAATTTGGGATGCATTTGTAGACGACGCTCACCAAAATCACCCATTTGTATGTCCCCTTTAGGCACCAAAGGCGAAAGAGGGTTGTAGACAGCCGTAGGCAGTACGACAAAGGGTGATTTTGTGTTCAACCCAAACCTCCTCTTCAGCAAAAGACGCTTCTTCGAACACAAAGGCTTTGCGTTTAGAAGCGGCTCGAGCGTGTACCCGATTGGTTTCCACAATGTGCGCGCTGTTTCGGAGCGTTTACTCTATTGTGTATAGCTCCCGTTGCAGATGCACTGGTAGAAGGGCTACCGTTCTTCGCTATTTGGCAGCTGCTTCTTTGGCTATAATCTCGTTTGCTGCACGGTTAGACAAGACCACTTTTGGGGCTGTGTTCCCAAAAATTCGAAAAATGGAAGGTCAAACAATTTTGCCAACAGATGATCCTTAACTTGAAGCGACGTTGAAGCTATTGAGCCCTCTTTGCTTCGGGTGACTCGCAATGGCGACAAGACTGTGCGGAGTTGTTGGTTTCTTCCACTGCTAAGAAACAAGAAGATTGAGTTAGTATTTGGTCTCAGTCCCGTGAACCAGTTCGAAGGACCAAGGATTAAACAAACAATTCAAGCATGACCCCGGAGTTGGCTGCCCAGAAACAGCACGTATACATTCTACTGTTTACCAGCAACACGACGAGAGCCGTACACCTGGAAGTCACAAGAAACAAAAGCACGACCGCTTTCATGAATGCATTCAGATGGTTCTGGGAAAGGATGGTTAGAACAGTCAAGCTGACGCTCTATAAAACGTTTAACCTGAAGCAAATGGAATACGACATGTTCTGCACCGTCGTAACAGAAGTAAGCGATATAGTCAACAATCGGTCACTAGCCTATGTCACCGAGGACAAGTATTCACTAACCCTGAACCAACTAATTAATGGTGGGTTCGTGAACCAAAGTGATGTGGTACCTCTTGACGAGGCATCAGACATCATGAGGCATCAGATTAGTCAATTTTGCGTGTCTAGAAGTCAGTTAAGTTAGTAAGCTCGGCCATCTAGAGTCAAAATTTACATACTCGGTTCTCTACAGGCCATGGGAATAAAGGATTGATGTGCTGGTATTCATCAACACTCCCCTTTTCCAAAAGTCGCCTTTTTTTACTACGACCCGAACAAATACATAGTTATAATAAAAAATGTATATTGGGTAAAGCAAAATAATGACACAGATTTGAACAACAGTTGCCAAAAGGCGCAAGACATTGATGAAAAAAAAGAAGACAAAAAAAATCAACATTTTTTATCAATTGACATATCAAAATCATCTTAATCGTTTTTAAAAAGGATTGTCAGAGATATGTTCATTCTTTAGAATCTAAACAAAGACTTGATTTCCTACATAACAAGTAATTATTAACGTGATTCATCTTAATTTCATTTAGATTTTCTTTTTAAATACCTTTAACTTTTGGAATACAGCTGAGTAATAGACTGCTCTCCTTTTAGTCATACAGAAAAACAACAAATGAACTTGCTTAAGGTGTCCTTTGTTGTTTTATGAAACCATTGATTGATAATAACTATAAGAAAAAAGATAGTTTATTTTTTATTCCAACTGTGATTACGAGTGGAATGATAAAATGGCAAATAAATAATTACAATTATTAATATAATAATAATAATAATTAGTATTATTATTATTTAATAAAATTAATTGATTATAATTTAATAATTATAAATCATCATTATTATTAAACTAGGTAAACTCCGAAACATAAATGTTGCAAGCAGGTACAAAATGGATAGACGAGATAGTGACAATTTTCATGCAAAAACATACACCCGCAATACACCATTGCCCTCCATATAGGACCTAGAGCTAGGCATCCCATATTAATGCACATCTTTCATCAAGTGGATGAGCAGTGTTAGTAGGGTTACTACGTAATAATCACGATCTTAATGATCTTACCCGTTCTCGACACTTCCCATTTCTGACTGACCGTCCTTTCTCTACAATCTGCATTTTGTACCCGTTCGATTATGAAACGTTTTGAATCGTTCTATTACTATAAAGGAGAGTGAAAGGACAAGGAATTTGATGAAAATCTTTATAGTAACGCAGGAGAAAGTAAGAGAGATTCCTACGTTGAGAGCGGCAACTTATAACGTGACAATATTTCACCCAATATATTTTATAATTGTATTCAACCTATTGCCTGTATTTTCTACAAGGGGTTCGTGCTAGGGCATTAGTGTTGTGCAAGGCAGCTCAAATTAAGGGAATTTAGTGCTCTTTATCAAGATGATATGTCATTGTGAAATCTGTTGTCTAAACTAGGAAAACAAAGAATTGGCAATGAAACTCTCCAGAATGACATTATATTGCGAATTCCTTGCTCCTCCTTCACTTTAGCTAAACATAACAAAACGAACGTCATTTTTTACTGAAGTCATGATTTTAGTCGTTTTTTTCGCAAATTTTTGCGTTTCAGTGACTTGCCGTTTCGGAAACGAAAAAAAGACATTTATCCGTCAAAGTAAATAAAAATGATGGAAACCTTAGAAATCTTTTTGTCTGCTGTTTTCTAAATAAAACTCTGATGGTTTTTTTCAGGTAATATTAGTTAAATTTTCTTTAATTAGCTAACGTGAATAGTATCAATTGTTTTTTTTTAATTTCCAAAAAAATCCTTCAAATAGCATATTGAACAAATTTAGATCAAGAAAAATATTTCCAAAATTAAAATTGTATGTTTTGGTGACTTAAGTAATGGCTTATTTTGACTTTGAAGTATTTTGTTTTCTTTTACGGAAGAATCTTTCGTGACGTTCGAAAGACTTTTTTTAAAACATCAATTTCTTTTTTCTGACGTTTGGATCACTGGCTTAACATTCTTTTATCTTATAATCCCTGCCAAAATTTGAAAATCAAAATGCTATAATGCTTTTGAAATCACCATTTTACCAGAAGATTTTTTAAAACTGTCATTATTGTTACAAGAAAACAAACTAACACTTGCAAAATATGATCATGGAATTTTCATTTTTGTATAAATATGGAAGTTCTTTGTATAATAAGTATACAAATAAGATCTAAAAGATGCGTAAAACTGCTTAGTATTACCATATTCCATTTTTATGTACTAGTTAGTTATGTACTAGTTAGTCTACTAGAATTTTCTTTAAAACATTGTTTCTTTAGAACAACTAAGTGTGTTTTAAATTTTATAAAAAATGTTTTTTTGTTAAGACTAAGTGTGGCTTCTTGGATCGGTCTATCTTGACAAAAAAGCCAAAAATTGTTATCCAAGAAGCCAGAGACTAGAAACAAAGAAGCCACACCACATAGGTTGATTAAAAGCCATGGGTTTTGGTGCTGACTTCTTGGTAAAATGTCTTCTTGACTATGGACCTGAACTTGGCGCGAAACAGGAGACCTAACATTCGCACTAGAATACCACTTCAGTGACAACTTCTGAAGTTCTGTGTCTTTTAGCATAAATCAAGAAAAATACGGTATACAGCCACTTGAAGCAGCAGTAACAACAATTATGTTGCCCTTACATCAAACCTGCAAAATTTCTAGAAAAAAAACAAGGAATATAAAATATGACACGCATTTTTGAAATTACCACTGCATGTGTTCAGATATAAGCTAAACTGTAAACTAGACTAGCTTACAGTACACACCGACAAAACAGTTTCAGATAAGACGTTGTAGGTTCCCTGTTCACAACCATTAGACTAAAATTTTTATAAAACAACAACAATTATTTCTAAAAACAAAACCGAACTTCACCATAGTTACTTCATTCGTTTCCACGATCCACTTAAAAGTATGAAGCTAAGCAGTTGTTGTTTGAGTTGGATATCGTACGGTAAATAATAAAAGTTTTGTAAAGTTAACTTCGTCATGATTAGATATAAAATTCAAGACGATCCAAGATACCCAATTCAACCGGCTAGATATTTTTAGCCTTAGTTATGATGGCTGCCATATTATAATGGAATTAGAATGAAAGAAGCTGTTTAAAAGAAACTGGCAAGCCCAGGAGGTGATGTACAATGTTTGTGTAGAATGTAGCTGAGTGTAAATATAGGGTGCTCGTGGATTCGGCAAAAAAATGGGCTGCCGAATCGACACTTGCCTAATCGACATTTTGTCGAATCGCCTTTGTAATTCGGCAAATTTCCTGATTGTAATATGTTTTCCACCATGAAAAAATTATTTCCAGAACCCAAATAAATGATTCCGAAATCAAAATGACAAAAGTTTTTTGTCTCAGGGGTAATGGAAGCCAGGTTATCACTAAAATTCACGAAAAGACTGTTTTGAATATAAAAAGGTGGTTCAAAAATTTTGATACTCTGGTAGTCTTCATCCAGTCTACATTTGTCAGAATTTGTCTTGCAACTACAAATGAGACTTACATCAAATAATGCAAAAGCAACATCTTGAAACAAAAGGCAAAACTCTCCTACGCCTTTGTTGGTTTTAAAGAAGCTGGGATTGAAGTCGGATCGTACGACAAATTGGTTTTTATAGATGGTCTCTGCTGTGTTCTTTCACAGCTTTTAGTTTCGATTTCGCGAGGTCTAAATAATTTTAAATGATAATGTTGAATTGTGAATTTCATTTTTCATTTAATTTTGATGTCAGTTTTAAAGCACAATTTACACAAAATACTTACGTCTAAACGACATAAATTGGATGTGGTTTTTCGATATAAATTTTTGATATGTCAATTTCCTATTATTTTCAGGTTATATTCTGGCCAAAAATGATTCTAGTTTTGTCCACAAGAATAATTTTCCTCCGAATATGACATATTGTGGATTTTGTCTATGAACAACTCAGACTAAAACGAAACAATAAAAAAAATACATCAAGCTTACCTATTGGGTTTCATGATCAGCTTTAAAAGAAATTGGATATCTGATGTTCGAGTTTAATGTCGTGGGTAAATGTCATTAGTTTAAAGCAGGAAGCATCATATCCAGATCCTCCAAATCCATATGTTACCCTTGTCAAAATAACCAGATTGTTGGGTCTTAATGGTAATGGCTGCAAAAGTGTCGCTGAAATATTGGAAAACGTGTATTTTTTTACAAAAGCTGTAATTTACGGTGGCAGCTCTGGAGTAAACCCCTCACTACAAAACAGGCATTTGCAGAAGGTGATTTAAAAAATTTTGAAACATTTGCATGGTCTTCTTCCTAAAATCTGCATTTGACAGGATTTGTCTTGTATCCGCAAATGAGACAAATATGGCAAATTCTTTGAAGGGGTAACAGATGTACAAAATAAAGAAGGGATAGAAAAATAAAAAATAAAAACTCAAAGAAATTTTCTATATATTTCTACACCCAGGTCAAGTGGGACAGAGGTTAGGGAAATAGTAAATTACTTTAAGTTACCAAAATGTCCTCAAATGGATATTTGTGAATCTGTTTTTAGGGGAAAGTTTAAAAAGTCAGTTTATCCATTTCTTTATCCTTTTCTGTTAAAACTTTAATTTATGAGTATCATTTCGAGTCTAAGCAGCAATTTTACACAAATATGTTGTTTTGGGTCAGTTTTTGCAGCTGATATTGTGTTTCCAACTGAAACTACCCAACATTTTATACTTCAAACAAACAAACGTGTTGTTTATCCATTTGGTTTTCCTTAGCTGTTGATATTATAATTGTGTGAAGATTATTTCGTGTCAAGCAGCAGTTTTACAAAAATCCGATTATTTGAGTTCTGAGTTTTCGCAACTTATAGTTAATCCAACTGAACCTATTCAAAAATTGAAAAATTTAAACATATAAACATATTCTTTTGCTATTTCTTTATTGTTTACAATTAAAATATTCATTTAATAAACATTATTTGGTGTTTTTTTTGGAACCTTACATACATTAACATTACAAGCAAAAAACTTTCATCTCAAATGCTGTCAGCTTACTGTGCTACTGACCCAACTCAAATCAAGAAACAATTCATAAATGCCAATTTGATCAGCAGCAAGATTTTTAAGAAGGCGTCTAATTACCTGGCCTAACAGAATATAGCCAAAGAATTTTATTGGCAGATACCAAAATATAGACTTGTTTTCTTCTGCTCAGCTCACTGATATGATGATCAAAGATTTCGTTAGTACTAGCATTCATTTTTTAATGTCCTGTAAAACTCGTGTATTCTACACTGTCTTTTTAAATATCTATTTCATACTACTTTCTTTTTTCATCGGCTGCATACTTTTGAATTTCAGTTAGCGTCTTTGATCCCTCCTTATCATTTTCAAAATTCAATCCAGCAGTTTGGAGATATTCTTTTGAAACCCCCAGCTGTGAGTCAAGGTAGACAAAAAGTTGTAAATTTATTGAACTGGGCAAAAAAAATCAACGCAAGCTCCGTTGAATTCTGTCAGTCTTCATTAGAAATATGTAGCTTCTCAAGTGTAACCATGACCAAATATTTCATTGCAGCCCTTGAGTGGCCAGAAAATGGTATACAACTAACAAAACGTTCAACTGGATCTCTTTTTTCCAATACTTGACGAAAGATAAGTGTTAATTTATCTACACGAGACACGTCATCAGGTGTTGAATCAACTATAATTGAGTAGTACTTTTCTTGCTTTAATTCTTTCAGAATAGACTTGTTCTCCAATTAATTGAATACATTCTTCGCATATATTAGCCGATAAGTAGGACACATTTCCTTTTTCCTTATTGCAATAGTCTTTTAGGTATTAGCTAAAGTGTGTCGTATTAAGCAATGATTTCTAACAAACCAAGTTAATTGCCGTTTGGTGGGGGGAGCCAATGATTTCGTTTGAACCACGGAAGGCACGACCTTTCGATGACAAGAAGAATATTGATGATAGCAATCTATTTAAAATTTCCAGTATAATTTCTCGCTAAAGTAGGTTGCAACAAACTGACTGTCGATTCATGCTTGACCATTAATTTTATCGCACCAAAGAAAAAATTTTGTAATTGCATTGCGATATGATCTGATGAGCCTTCGTACTCATTTAGCATTTGATGCCAATTTTGTCAGTGAAAGAATCCAACAGAAGAGGCCAAATTACGTTTTGTTTTTCCAAAATTAGAGGCAAGGTAGACAATACAAGTTTCCTGCGTTTTCAATACGTAGCTGAATAAATCAGACAATCTTTTAATTGTTCTTTGTTATTGTTTACTTCTGGTAAACCTTGTATGGTTTGCGAATCGTCTTCGCCTTTTGGCATTCTCTCTCTTTGAAGCCGAAAAGTCTTGAAAGGGGGGGGAGAGACCTTAGTAATGTTTTGGTTCAAAGCAAGGTAATCAATAAAATTTGGACTGCACCTTTCCCATTCGGACAGATCTTATAAAAAAACTTAACCGGGCATGACGAGGTTTCCGGATCTTGAAAACTACTTGCATGACATTGGTATAGTTATAAAAAAAAATTCAATAAATCCATTTAGATCTTTTGCATTACGGGGCAGGGCATATGATAAAGGTAATGAGCTACGCCTTGGGGAATGGCCGAATGGGGATTTAAGATTAAGAATATTCAATCAAATTCAAATAATACAGTAAAAAATTTACAATTACCTATATCAACCGCAGTAAAGTCTTTGCATGGCTCTGATGCTGTTCCCGATAAAAGATTATCCACATTATTCTCATAATTCTCATCTCACAGTCGAGTGAGTTGACGATCCACGTTCCTTTCTTGAATTTCATCGGTGTCACTTTTATTGGTATGAACCATATCACTACCCGTTTTGCTCCTGAAGCACAATGTCTGTAGGTTAAAAAAAAAAACAATTAATTTTCCCTGTTGACGGAAGAAGGTTGCAAAATTATTATTTTTTCTTTGCATCTTATTTTCTTCGATTATACCCTTATTTTCTTTTTTTAATACTTTACTAAATCACTGAACAACTGAGGTCAAACCCCTTCGTCAGACTTGATCGACTGGTTAGATTGGTCTGGACAAGTAAGACTATCCTATTTTTGGACTTTACCTCTCCTCGAGCAGGGCAACAATTCAGCATGCTCTTGCCCTAGGCAAGTGGGTTATCACTTTTCTAGTGCATACAATATGTTTTGCAGTTAACAAAAAATATAATAATATACATAAGACATATTTAAATAATTAAATTGCCCAAAGTTGCCCCCCTACGCACCGTGACCCCCGACAACTGCCCAATGTTTGACCATTGTCAATTGTGAACATTGGTCAATGTTCGCAAATTGGTTCAGAAAGTGTCGGTTTTGCCTTGCAACTAGAGAGGATATCCAAACATATTTTATTGTGACCATATTCCTAGAAATAAGGAAAAAAGAATAATTGTGTCTTGACCTATTTACGTGACTTTCATGTAATTGGTGATTGTGTCCCAGATTTAATGCACGACATATATGGAATGTGTTTTATCAGTTACTTTTGTGAATTGATTGCATATTAAATTTTAAAGAAAACATTTTTACTTTAGAAGAGCAATTGGTGTATTTTAAAACTTCCAAGATGAGATCTCGAGATAAGCAATCCATAATTTAACCTTAAAATTTTAAATTTTAAAACAAAAAACCACCGAACAACTTATTAACTGGTTTCACATCCTAGAGGGAAAATAACATGGCATGGGATTGTTTTTAAACTCTTTTTAACATATCCAGAACAATTTTTAGTTCTTCCATTTCAAATTTAGAGTTGTTACGAAAGTATGGTTGATGAATTTCTTGTGGGTTTTAAAAATTGTTTTAGTCTGGTCATGATTCCAAAGATGCACAATTTAGCTAGAATTCTTCGCGAGATTAGGACACTTGAATCATACTGGTTTATGCGTTATGAAGCCAAACATGGTTATTTAAAAAAACTAAAGAAAATAATATGAAACTACATTTACGTCCCTTTTACTATCACATTGACACCGACAATGTCAATTCCAACAGTTTTTTATGTCGGGGAATGAATGATTGAATTTTAAAATTCAAATGATGAGTCCAATCCAGTTTCAAACAGTGTAATATTTCATCGATAAGATGAGCTATGGAAATATAGCCACAATGCTTAATATTTGAAACTTTTTGGTAAAGGTTGATGAGTTCAAGTGGATAATCATGGGTTCTAGGCTATTTAAAGAAAACATCACGATAATCCTTTTTAAATCTCAGTCATCCGCATACCATAAATTTGAAAGAATAGTAAAGATTGCTCGTCATCTATATCAGTTTATGTTTGTTTGTGAAATTCTTGAGACTGTATCGTTTTACGATCATTTCAAGCTTTATTCAAAGTAAAAAAGAGAAGAGATAAATTTTATATGGCGATTTCCTTAAATGATTGACAATTTTTTATATTTACAGATGCCACACTCCATCATTATCTAGAAAAGGTCTGATAAGCCAATTCATTGCAACCAAAATTGAAATGTCTGATATAGTGTTAATTCGTGAATAATAAACGTGTTGAACAAAAAATAAATATATCTTTAATGGGAATGAAAATGTAAGGAAACAATAAAGTCTCACGTAAAAATCATTGTATTGAATGTATTATTGCATTTAGATTGACTCCTATACATTTATGTCAACTGTCAAAGAATACTTAGGGTTTGCTATGGGAAAGAATGCAATAATAAATATTCAAACTGCAGATATTTCCTAAGTGAACTACGATTAGACAGCATGTACATATTATCAATATTGACTCCGATTATCTGAAAAAATGTAAGACATTATTTTCACAGCATTAGGCCTACAAGTTTTTACCAGCACAACTATTTTCATTTCAGAAATTCTGGATTAGGCCTTAGTTGATGTGGGAAGGAAATTTATTGTCAAATAATTATTAAATTTAATAAACGGCTAGTTACCTTGACGCACTGATGCTTGACTGTGAAAAGGGTGATAGTTATCCAAAAACTTCACTGTCTTCCTTAGCATTACAAACCAAATTAGAAATATCAAGAAGCTAAATGGCGTGTCCAGTGTCACTGGATGTGTAAACCACTTTCCATGTGGTTAAAATCTCGAGTACAATAAATACAACAAAAACAATAAGGAGATCTTTAGTATTAATCAAGCAAGTTGATTTAGTGAGGGAGGTTTTACGGCTTTTCTTTTCCCACCACATTTTCTATATGTGAACGCCAAGCAAAGCAATCCTTTGAATTGGTTATACAACACATAAAACATACATCGTAATCTTTCTGAAGAGGATGGAATATGATGGAGTCATTGTTCGACACAACAGAGGAGAAAATGTTGAAGGTAAAAAGCATAGTTAAAAGTTACTTCGGATTTACAATTTTATTTCTACATTCACTGTTGCCCACAAAGCCGCAAGATAATTTTAAAAAAAAATTACTTGAAGAGAAAATTTCAATAAACCTGTTGAGCAGTGGACAGATATCGATAAAGAAGCAAGAAAAAGGAAACTCAATGAAAGGCGATACAGATGAGTAAGAAGGGAAAAATGAATTTTTCAAAGAAAAAGTTTGTCATTGTAAAATGTGTGTCATGTAAAAGTAGTCATGTAAAATGGTTGAAACTCAGAGTAGGATATCAGTGATGCCTAGACCCCCATTGGTGGTACCAAGAGTGAATAGTGTTAACTAAACATAATCCCACCAACTATGAGGTCTTTCAAATGAAAAACAATTCCTCTAATGCTTGTGTAATTTGTGGTTTTATCAGCGTCTCTTAATATTTCACTATAAACTTTTCAAATGTTTGAATTCTGAACCAAAACGTCTCATCCATGACATAAGTTGGACGAGGAATTATGTTGAGGATCCTAGCGGAATAGCTTGTGATATTCAAATTGTCCTATTACAATAAATGTAACCGATAGTGTTGTAAATGAAACTGGTAATAAATTGTTACTGTGGTTCTTAGTTTCATTTCTTTACTTCAAAATTTTTTACTAACATATTTAAGACTAAATGAATTCCTTGTCAACTAGCTTACAAGAAGTTAAGGAAAATCCTTGCAATGATAAAACAATTCCCCTTTTTTTGTCTTTGGGGTCTGTCCCGGAGGATGAGAAGAAGGAGCTGCAGAAAGAATTGGAAACACACGTAACCTCTTACTGAAAAATGCCAGATTGAGGGAATTATACTCGGGAACCAGAGGTGCCAGTTTTAAAAACCATGCTTTACGTTAGTTTGTTGGAAATCTTCTGCTTCCATGACGACAGACATTCGTGTCGTCTGCACAACGTCATTCGTTTCGTTGTGCCGTGTTGTTGTTTTTGAGTTTGAAATATCGTGAAGTGTTCCGTGCCAAAATGTTCTTCTATGAGAGGAAGCTTAACTGCTTCAAAGACTCGCGTTTCTTATTTTTCAACACCAAAAGAGTCGTTGATGCTTAGTCAGTGGGAAAACAACATTGGGCTAATGGATGGTCAGCATCTTACTTCTAAATCCAAAGTGTGTGAACTTCATTTTGCAGAAAAAGATATTATTAAAGGAAAAAAGGTTAAGAAAGATGCCAGAGTTTCCTTTATCCTCCACAATATTGGAGATTGAATGCCAGTGCTATACTCGTGCGTCTTTGTGGTAGTTCACTAACATCTGACGTTGATGAACACCTATCCCCACATGCTTCAGAGGGTAAAGTGCATTTATTGAGTTACTGTGCTTTTTGCCAATGATGAATATTCTATCGTTCTTACAGGGACGACCAGCATTATGGTCATAGCTGTGAGAGAACCAACGAGTAGATTCGTACAATTGGGTGGAACTAACATCGTTAATTCTACCATTCAACAAAACGCTGGGGAAAAAAGAAACGCTGGGAAAAGCGACCGTTGCACATAGCTAACCAACCAACTGAATCAAATGCTGCAAAGCGGAATCGTTTAGAAAGGGCTACACTAAATGTTTCATCTGGTACTTCACCGCAAGTTGTAGGTTTTCCAAATGTATACATTTGATTGACTTTAATTGTTACATTTCTTTTGTTTTCGTTACTAGGCTTCTGCGTCAATGGAACAACAAGCCATGCATATTGTAGTCTCCTTACACCAGGGAAAAGAAGCAGTTATAAACGTACCGTTACCATCATTCGCGTGGACCTGGGTCAAGGATACCGTTGCCAATAGATGGTCTTGTAGCGAATTCATGTCATTTGATGTGTCAACAGCTACATATGCAATCCGAAAACGTATGAAGATTAACTTCGAAACATTACAAGTGGACCTATCCGTTTATGGGATGGAGTGTGCTACCCAAGATGTTATTCAAAAATCAATTACGATGAAATCCAACTTATCTGAAGCAAAAGCCCGTTTCAATGAAATGAAATTTTTTTCGGGTGTTTGGTTGGGTGACCATGACATCTCTAAATTAGCGGAAGTCAAGAATGGAATTCTTAAACGCGGCACTTGGAGGGCACTTAGATAACATTTTTTCCTAACGATAACCGACTGGCCAATAACCGAAGACACACTTGTACATCGTGTTCTTTTTTTTTTCGAAAGACATTCAGAAAAGATTGAAACGGTTGACCTTTAGGCGCCGGACTTAGTAGTCTGCCAATTATTGTTACCAGACCAGACAACAGCTACTTGAACGGTTGCGATTACAATCTAGGCGCTTATTTAGCCAAGCGTAAAGTAAGAATAGCGAGGCTTACTGTTAAGGTAAATTAAATTAAGAATATTTCACTATGTGACCGTCATTGATTTCATTTACATTGTCTTACAGTTGCTGAAGAAGAAGATGAAGAAACTAGAGGAAGACTTCGAAAAACTTGACCATTCGAAAATTGAGACGCTTGTAGCGGACGATGGTAACCTAACTGATACGGTGAACTGAACTCCCTCTTCAAGGTAAAGCACCGACCACACACAGCATTAACTTTGCAGCAATAAATGTACTAAACCCAATCTACTACACCCAACCTACTACACCCAATCTACTACACCCAGTCTACCACATCCAGTCTACTATACCCAATCTACTACACCCAGTCTACTACGCCCAGTCTACTACGCCCAGTCTACAACGCCCAGTCTACTACGCCCAGTCTACTATGCCCATCCTACTACGCCCAGTCTACTACGCCCAGTCTACTACGCCCTGTTTACCCAGACTAACACCAGACTAATACAAGCATTCTACTTCCACCAAATTTGCACTTAGCTTAGTTTAGTTCTCATTTTGTGATAAATTTGACACAATAAGTCTATTATTTGATCTTTCCGTGCGCTTGTTATGGTGTAAATATTCTAAGTATGTATGTGCAATGTGTACGCCATTTCGTGTAGTGCAATATAATTATTAATACTCTATTTGACTATGGTAATTCAACAGATAAGAGAACTATCCTGATGGTTTTGAAGAATGTAAAATGTTTGAATAAGAAAAGTATGCGGTACGATGCTGATTGGTTATAAGATTGTTTTATTCTACGTTAGAAGAGCAAGGCAGCCTATGACTAGTTATCAACATCCAAATTGATACCAATCCCTCTCACAAATACTTTTAGGCTTCTTTTGAGTGGCATGTCTACCCATTTTGGGTACAACACCTTCGCACTCCAGGCAATGAAGCGGGCTCAGTCAGGTTTGCCAACCATCCAACGAGTGGGATCGCTTGTTTTTGACGAGATCTTAATCAAGGAGGCATAGAATTTCAATTGCAAGACCTTCAACTTCGATGGATTTTTGGATACGCTTTTTGAAAGGGGTTCTACTGTCCTGCCCTTCACATTCGTCTTGAAGATGACGAGTTGTTGGACACCGAGAAATCAAAACTTGCCGACCATGCATTGGTATTTGTTTTCAGACCTAACATGGTCCCATGGATACAGCCTTTCGCTGTATTCGCATTAAAAAAAGCGACGTCCAGAGAAGACCTTTATCGCTTGATTTTGAAAGCCCTTGTGCTGCTGGAAGAACACGGGGCAATTGTAGAATCAATAGTTTACGATGGTGTGGCAACCAACAAGAAAATGTGGAGCTTGGCGGGTGTGTACGGCCATACCGACGATCGCGAGGCCATTCTCAACAATATCATGAAGCATCCAACAACGCAGGAGATGATATACTTTATGGGCGATGCTCCCCATCTCATAAAATGCACCCGCAATCATATATTAAATAAACAACAAATGTCCAAGTAGTTATAATAATATTTTTATAAATACGAATTTTCTGATAATAACTATTTTGCTACAGATGTCAAGGAAGCTTGCAAGCTTGACACTGCTTGACGCTGAAAATTGTCAGCTGGCAACATGTAAAAGAATTGTATGCCACTGACAGCTCAACTATTGCTGGACTACAAGCTTGTTCCTGATTGACCCCAGCTGTTCATATTCAACCGACTAATATGAAAAAAATGAATGTGTTGCTGGCGGCTCGAGTAAATAATACATAATCGTCTCGCTACATTTTCTTAAAACATAAATTATTTTACACCACAGGTGTTGTCTAAATCTGTCGCGGATTTATTCCAGTTTTATAGAACGCAAGATAAAGATAAGGAGCTTGCTGAACGTTCCAGAGACAGTGAAGAGACTGAAGATTTTTTCCGTTTGATAAATGATACTTTCGATATCATAAACAGAAGATGCAAGAAATATGGCATCACCAGAGAAAACTGGGAAGGGCAAAAAGATGTTAGTATGCATTATCATTTAGTTTTTTAGTTCCCTTTTAATAATATGAGCCTATATCCATCTATTACAGCGTCTCAAGGAGCTATTGAAAAATATAGTAGGTTCTGAATACTATGCGGCTGGTGTAGAAGATGCCGAGGACGACTTGCTCTGTCCACCAGGAGATCCTGTTCCTGCTTTTGCCTCAGCACTCACGCTCTCCACCTTGAGAGTCAGCATCCTAAGCACTATTAATTTAGTAGATGAGCTACTCGATATGGGCTTCAAATTCGTGCTAACTGAGAAGTTTAACCAGGATTGCAATGAAGTAAGATATTCTTTTTACTTCTGCTTCGGTCTGATTTTTCTAAAATTTAAGATTCTTGCAGAGATTTTCGTGATTATTTGGTCATGTGGAAGATCTTGTAATAAACCAAAGGCGTCTTCCTTCCTGGAGCTTTTCCAACTGCTGACACTATCCAACTAAACACAATGTTGGATCGAATGTGGTCGGAAAGGATAAAATGGTCCTACTGTCAATCTACAAGGACTGGTTGACAATTTTGTATAAAACAAATCAAAAACCTTTTGCCGCTAAAAGAGCTCAAATGAAAGATGTACTACTGAAGAGGATTTTCATTGAGCTGGGGCCATGAATTACAGAAAGAAATAGCTCTACAGAAGTAAGCGATAACATAGTTTATTACATTAAGGGCTACCTGGTGTACTCTTTTGGTCAGAAAAAGAATCAATGCACTAGTTTTTTTAAGTCAATGGCCGCGGAAAGCGGAAGAAGTCTGCCAGAAAATATGACAGCACTTACTCTAACTCATCTTATCTTATAAACTTATCTTATAACTGATTAAAATCAAAGGGTTGGCTTGAATAGGCGTCGCTAGAATTGTTTAATTTGCTGACTATTGTAGAAAGAAAAATTATCAATTTTTTAAATGAAAGCTGTGACGAGGCCCTACGGCCAATTCCTAAAAGGTGACGGTACCATCTCCTCTTAGACCATGAACCAGGTGTTCGCAGAATTCTTTTTAAAATGCAACACATCATACGAGATGTGGGCAAGACTCACACAGAAATATGAACAAAATGCTGCTGAAAATCTCTTTGTATGATTTGACTGTTACTATCAATATACCTTCAACGAGAGTGACAATATAATGACCCATCTCGCCAAGATTGAAGGAATGGTCGGCCAACTAAGAGAATTAGGATCCACAATCGACGGCAATCAAGTTGTTTCAAAAGTTTTGATGACACTACCACCAAACTTATAGAGAATCTTGGGGCCTCCTAGCAACTGCAGACCAAACCAAAACTAATTTGATAGCTAAACTCTTACTGTCAGAATCCATGCTGGAACATTTAAAAAATCAAGAACATGTCCAAAGCCAAGAAATATATATTGCTTTGATTGCTGCTAACTCAAGAAACGCTGGCCCCTATCGAATGAAATGCTCCATCTGTGGAATGAACAATCACAATCATATTGATTGCCAGAACAAAAATAAGAGAGAATTTTTTAAACCTCGTGGGCCATAACCGTACAAGATACCACGAGTCAAATGTACATATTTCCACTATCAAAACCATGTATATGAAGATTGTCGCTCCCACAAGAGACAGTTTCTACGTTCAAAAAAGAAGAACAAAACAACTCCGTGGCCCACTTGCCATCCAAGCAGAAGGAAGAGTCTGACAGCGAAATGTTCAATCTCGAACACGCTTTGGTTTCATTCAGTCTTGGAAAACTTGAGGTTGATGATTGCTTTGTGAATTCTGCCTCAATCGAACATATGACAGAACATCGTCATTACTTTACCTCTTTTGAGCCTACTTCCTACAAATGGAATGTAAAAGGTATTGGTAGAGATAATTACCCACTAGAAGTGAAAGGAAAAGGCGATATTAAAATCAAAATCACTGTTGGTACAAATGTTCATTACCAGATCCTTCAAGATGTTCTATATGTTCCTAGCATCGATGTGAACTTATTCTCCATCGGCAAAGCAACAGATCGTGAAATTTCAGCCATCTTTAAAAAAGATTCTGTGCGTATGTACCGTGTAATCAACCTCGAACTCATCGGCACGAGATCTAAAAATGATCTTTATCAACTTAATATGCTAGCAGTGTCGCCAGAAAGCTTAGATACATCTTCATCATCACAGACTGTACCAGGCACAAATTCACTTGCTTTCCCTGCTGTCCCCATGTCCATCATGCTGTTGTTAAGAAAAGGGAAGCGGCAAATTCTGTCATCGGACTCAGACTATTAAACGACCCAATCAATCCTGAACCGTGTAAAGGTTGTGCCCTAAATAAAAGTCATAGACAGCCGTTCCCAACCAGTGGCCGTCGTCTTGCTACCAAAGTTGGTAAAATTGTGCATTCGGACCTTTGTGGTCCAATTAATGTTCAGTCCATAACTTGTTCACTGTACTATGTACTCTTTCAGGACAATGCGTCGGGTTTTTGTGTCATTTATTTTCTTAAAACCAAAAGTGAAACATTTAATTATGTTAAAATCTATATTCCACGCATGTTAACTGAAACCGGTCACTGTATCTCAATTTTGCGTTCTGATAATGGTGGGGAATTTTTTTTATGGTGACTTTCATCTGTATCTTTCTATAAATGGCATTCGTCACGAAACGTGTGCGCCCTACAAACCAGAGCAAAATGGAGTAAGTGAACATTGAAACAGAACGCTCATGGAATCAGCAATGAGTAGTTTATTTGATATGGATCTACCTCGTGATCTGTGGGCAGAAGCAGCGAATACGTCAGTGTATGTTAATAATCGTGTTCACGACAGATCGAAAAATTCCAACCTGTTTTAGATTTGATATTTTCCCATGTCATGGCTTTAGATTTGGCCATGTCCCAAAATAAATTCGCCTGAAAGTCCAAAAACAAAGCCTGTTCTTCGTCGTTCCCTTCGCACCAGGACACCAAAAGTGATTCCCTCTTTCCTTGCAAAACCAAACGATCCAGACAATCTTTTCACTTATAACGATGCAATTTCAGGTAGTAATAGTAAAGAGCGGGTTACTGTCATGGTAACTGAAATGGAAGCTTTGAATCGCCTTAAGACATGGTCATTGGTGCCTCGCCCTTTGGATAGAAGGATTTATTTCAATTTGATGTTTCATCTGCTTTTCTCTATGGTTAACTCAACGAAGAAATTTATCTTGCCAGAGGGATTTTGTGTTTCCAGTAGGGAAGGAGATGTATACCGACTACACAAAAGCCTATACAGCCTAAAACAAGCTGGAAGAGTATGGAATGCTAATTTTGACGGACTGGTAACCAACTTCGGTCTAATTCCCAGTGCCGCGTTTCCGTGTAGGATATGCGTAGGAAGTATCGCCTAAGCGTA
The DNA here is from genome assembly GCF_021234035.1 of Daphnia pulicaria. Classification (NCBI taxonomy): domain Eukaryota; kingdom Metazoa; phylum Arthropoda; class Branchiopoda; order Diplostraca; family Daphniidae; genus Daphnia; species Daphnia pulicaria. The sequence continues at coordinate 3,842,147 of NC_060914.1, read as the reverse complement.
TCGTGATATACAGCGATATACGGCGATATACGTAGTAGTAAGTGATAGTGCGCACGAAGAGGCGATAGGTTTCAGCAGTACACAACCTATTTTGAGGCAGGAAACGTCAATACACAACAGTATTTTCTCCTCTTATCGTAGCCAAAGACCCATGGCAGTATTCAGTGGGTAAATTTTGCCTGATCCGCAAAAGTGGTTCACAATTACTCAAAAGGGATTAATTTTGAAAATGATAACTCGAATATTGTGAAGATCCATATACAATCTGATGATTACATTAGAGGAAATGATTTAGCATATGAACGATTGACAATCTAACTGCTGGAAAAAATGACAAGGCGGACAACACAAGTTATAGGTATTTAAATTTCATGTGTTTTATTAACATTTGAAATACAAAACACCAGTAAAACAGAAATTCTAAATATTTAAGACTGTCTTTGCCCTCCCTCTTCATTCTGTTACATTTATTTCTCGCTGTCAACTCTTACATCTTCTGCCGTGGTGTCTTCCCGCTCTCCCAGTTTCAAAATACTTCATTCTATTTCTCACATTCTTCGGAATCCAACTTTCCTACCCAATGAGTTTTTCCGTCCTATTTTTTCCTTTTTGTTAAATTAAGAACATGTAAATATTAGTAACGCCAATATTTTTCTTTTTCTTTACACTTAACTCTTCGTTCGCTGCTGCTGGAACAGGAATCCTTTACGCAGCTGTACCCGACTGTGATTACTTTTTTAACCAAAATTGACACCAATATTACGTCCTCCCAGGATTGCTACCAAAATGAAAACGGTAAGAAATTTTGAATGTAATATGTTTTTAGAGGTAATTGCTGTGTGTGTAAAGCAGGTGAGATTCTCCGGATTTTAAGGAGCATCTTCTGTAGCTTCTGATCGAGTCATGTGACTATCAGCATATAAAAAATAAAAATAATTGGTGCAAATTTTTAATTTATGGTTTTTTGTACTTAAAGCTATTATGATTTCCTCTTTGGTGCTGGCCATCTTCTTCGTCGGGTTTGATGTTTGAAGGAGAAATGAAGTAATTGTAATTTAACTGATGCCTATAAATACTAACTGAAAGGCAATTGCAAAAGGCCTTCGTAATATTTACAATCACTTCATTTTTCCTTCAGGAATTTCCGTTTCGTTAAACGTTTTTTAAGACGGAAATTTCACCATCAGTAGAAAGCTGTTTGAATTTTTGCCGTTTAGCAACACCTTTCATTGTTGCAAACACTACTCTGGAAAAAAAACCGATAACTATTTTCATCAGTCAATCAAAAACAGTTCTATATTTTATTTTATTTTAATTTTACAGATTGGCACTGTTAGTATTGCATATATTCAATAAGAAATATTACAAAAAGAAGTGTTACAGAAGAAATTTGCTCATGGACCAACAATGAAACATCTCAAATGTGTTGTCGATCTTGAGCCCGTAGGAAAATTTAAGCTAGTCCATTGTAAGGAATTAGCTAGCTATCATGCATACAGTTGCATAGATGGTTTCCCCTGGCATATGGGTTTTCTTTGAAACATACTTGCAGATCACTGCTATGTGCTTAAACTGGTTATTCATTAATATCCACAGGTAGGTATGATATGATGGGAAGGTAACGGAAATACACTAGTGAGTTCCATATTTTTATGATAAGCTAGTGTTTTCCCAAGCTTTAGGTCTTCTGTATTTATTACCTTCCACCCCCTCGTCGCCCAGTAAATTAAATACAATAAATGTTGATTTATGCTACCTTTTCTTTATTTAATTTAAGCTAGTCCATTGTAAGGAATTAGCTAGCTATCATGCATACAGTTGCATAGATGGTTTCCCCTGGCATATGGGTTTTCTTTGGAACATACTTGCAGATCACTGCTATGCGCTTAAACTGGTTATTCATTAAAATCCACAGGTAGGTATGATATGATGGGAAGGTAACGGAAGTACACTAGTGAGTTCCATATTTTTATGATAAGCTAGTGTTTTCTCAAGCTTTAGGTCTTCTGTATTTATTACCTTCCACCCCCCTCGTCGCCCAGTAAATTAAATACAATAAATGTTGATTTATGCTACCTTTTCTTTATTAACTGGTAACACTTCCTGGGTCAAATAGCAGATTGAAATGGCTTACATAAATGGGGTTGCAACTTTAAAAGATAATTTCAAAACAATAATTAACTTAAATTATCTTAATTAACTTAAAATTAGCAGGATCAACAAAAAAAATACATATAACAGAGAAATAAAAATCTTTTACACAGGAAATCTGTATCAGATAGCCCACAAATAGATATTGGTGGCCACGTATGCCAGCCTACTACATGTAAGTAATTAACTAGCCAAATGGATATGTATATCAATATTTATCCAAACTGATTGCCGCACGCTAATGTTAACGATAAATTATCCCACGCGCGTGACGTGGCGGTTGGTCTTCCGTTCATTATTAATTTTATACATTTTGATGATAAACAATAACAAAAAACAAGGAAAAAACTTTGAGGAAAATTATATTTTTAAACGCGTCAATGTTTTTTCTAAATATTTCTTCCAGGTGGGAATGATTTTACCATTTTACGACGTCAATCACATGCATATTTTCGTGATTATTCAAAATGAAATTGCTAACTAAGCTTCACACATTTCATTCTATTGTGGGATTGCGTCATCGAGTCTTTGGGTGGCTGGGCCAAATAAGTAGCCGAGATATTGATCAATTATTATGCCCTCATGTGATTCAATAAAAGAAGAGAAGAGAAGAAGAGGTGAACTCTTATTTTTACATACCTGGTGGCCGCTAAATTTTGTGTTAAATTGCCTTCTTTATGAATCTAACTAGACACTCGAATGAGAGGAAATGATAGTTGAATTTTTCTCAAGAGAAGCTGTCTTCCAACTGCTGCACAAACATCCTGGTGTCCGGTTGTATGTGGTTAATCCAAAAATAAATATAGATTCACGAACTGATGAGCGTCGAGTTTTCCAATGTTCAATTTGCGCAGAAAAAATAAAATCCGAATAAAAAAAAACAAGTTTAATACGTTTTAAATGTTTTAAATAATTTGCTGAACACTGTTGTTCGATTCTGGGAGAGAGAAAAAAATACACGTTGTGAGTCGAAAGTGGCCAGAGGCAACTGAAGGACCAGGCTTTTGGCTTTTTCTTTTTTCTCTCCCTGCCCCTCTTTTCCCTCCCTGCCTCTCCGTAACATTTATTTTTTCATTACTTTACACACACTCACACTAATCCACATGTAATGTACGCACACGCTCGCAGCTACACATGTGTTCAAAGTGTGTAGAAACTTAGTGTTCAGTGATTATTCTCCATTTTCAGTGTCAAGTGAAGATTTGTTTTTTTTTTGTGTTTTTAAGTGTTTCATAATCTTTTTTTTAAAATGGCATCCGATCATTTAAAAGTCTTTTCTCTTTGGGTGTCCCAACATTTTGAAGCACTTGTTGCTCCTGAAATTGTGCTGAAAGGTCAAGAATCTAAGAAGTGGCTCGATTGGTACTTTTCTAAACCGGAAAAACGAAAACTACAACAATTAAGTGAACATGTTGAACATCATTCCAAGGATGTAGTGTTAAAAAAAGTACTGTATCCAGATTCATTAATGGAGTTTGCAAAATGCCATTCTATTGCAAAGAACTTGAGCTTTGGAAAATCGGAAAAATCTGTAATATGTGTAGTGGATTGAACATTAGACGATTTCTTTCAGTGCCATCCAAGGATATCAAATTTCACAATCAAAACTTCAAGACGGACCCAATTAACGAATTTCCATACGAATTTAGCTTCGTTGTTGGAAGACACACTGGTGGAAAAACGATGGACACAGCCCACCGTTTCCGAGCCGAAGTCTTGTATAACAAATTGTAAGTTTCCCTATTTATTTGTTAGAATCTTTAAGCGACCACTCAATTCCATAATTTTGATTTTAAGCAAATATATGGTAGAGTAGTGTCACTTTTTTGGTATAGTTTGAAGGAAAAGGGAGAAATAAACAATAATTTCAGACAGAAGTACATTGCACATTTCGACGCGACGTAAGATCCTCCGTTTTTGTAATGATAAGCTGCTGTTGCAATTCTCCAAATCTCCCGACGTGTTACCTGTGGGATTGCATTCTGGCAAAATATCACCCCGGTTCAAGGATTACAATTCTTCTGATCCATCCGGCAAACTTTACTGTCAGCCCGTTTGATTTCGTAAGATATAATTCCTTTAAAAAACCAACAACTACTTAAGTTAAAACAAACATTTCAGGCAGAGTTTTTACTTCTTGCCGAAAAATTTGGGATTCCTCCAGTTCCCTTTTGTTTTTCTACTACGGTTTGGGAGTAAAATTGACAACTGTATGATTTGCAACCGTACCATGTCAGGCTTTTTTTTCTGGAGCAGAATTTCTGCATTCCATTGATGGTCGTGTCAATCCCTTTGTGCCACAAAGTAGCCCGACAGATTTTTAACTACAATGTATAACAGTAAAATTGTTTCCTTATAAATATAAGTTTGATTCATTGGGGGTTACCCAAGTGATTATTTTGAAACGAACAATATTATATCTTTTTTTTTTGTTTTTCAGAGTCAAATTCTCGTACTTATCGAGGAAAAGGAGGAAGATCACTTTGTCTGGAACCGATCTCCATCACTGATCATTTATTTGATTCATAAGAAGTGGAATTGATCTTTTATTTTTGTTTACTACTGGCCATGTGATTTTTGCGTCATTGGTGGCATCAGGAACTGGAATTGGTGTCATTTTTCCCATCTATGATTTTTTTTATTTCATGTGTTCTATGTCCTATTTTCAAACAGTTTATTTGTGCATTCATTCATTTTTTTAATTCAGAAAAATATATTAGATTAGCAGAAAAAATATTTAATTTATGTTGATCCCCGTCCGTCAGGTTTAATTCTAATATTCTGAATAAATCAATTATTCATGAATGATAAAATTCAAATTCTCAAAGTTCAGACGACTAGTCGACTGTGAATCAAAACAAACAACGTTGCCCCATTGAAGTTTTCCTTTGGTAATTTTTGTGTAGTTTTTTTTTCTTAAATTTTAAAGTTGTGCGATCTAAAATACTTTAAAATAACAACTAACAAACTATAAATTTAGTAAAAAGTAGTAAATTAGGCAAAATTTAAAGATAATTGAGAGAATATCTCAGTTCTCACTTCTCAGCTCTAGCAACTACATACTACGTAGTGAGTGGACAGTGATGGTGGTAACCTACTTGTTTTGGGTTACTTGTTTTTACTAACAATGAACTTTACTCACTTAACTGTTTATCATATACACGATGACTTAACAGTGTAAGTACTTTGCTAAAAAAAATGATATATTATACTGAGATATGAACTTTGAACTTTTTGTGTCGCACACCAGCTTACTAACCACTGTGCTAATCAGAACTTGAATTTGGTTCTAATCGTAAGTATTGAACAGGAGTTATGTAAATTTAAGAAGATTAAATTAAATTTAATGATGAGTATGTTGCTGATGGTACTTGTTATGTAAACATATTTTATTTTATTTTATTTTTTCTAAAAATTAATTAACGCTGAGCAAAGTACTTGTCCTGGAAGCACGCATCAGAATAAATGTAGATAAATATGTTAAATATTGTATTCATTTTACATTACACAAATACACTACTGGTTGTCGAGTAGGCAAGATTCATCTAAATTCCTCTAGTTCGTCTGCCAATGCGTCTTTTCGAGACATTCGGTATGGAATACAGAATATCCTAGTCGCAATTTTTTATCTGGTGAAATCTTTTATTACTTTCCCCGTTCCAGATACGTCTACTAAATAACGTTGTAAAATTCCTACGAATTAATCAATATTCAGTTACCCGAAAAAGCTCATCTCATACCAAGGCACCTGCTTCACCTCAAAACAGGCAGAAAAAACTGAAGAGTGAAGACTTAGTCACATTCTGGTAATTGCAGAACATGCCGAGTCAGGGACGCAAACGCATCTTTAACAGCCGCCATTAAAGTTTTCGTCAATATGGAGCAAAAAAACTGGGACAATCTTTTGCCAGACCAAATTTACGCCATCAACACTTATGTTCAGTCTACTAAAGAAGTAGACTGGTCGAAAAATTTCCCCCAAGTCGAAAAATTTATCTCCATTTGCATCCATATGGTCTTCCATACAAGGGAGTACAAATCCAGACTTACGTTTGATTCTTGGCAATTCTGACGGAAGCTGTGGGAAACAATTGAGATTGAATCGTCATCGAAATCTCTATGTTTAGAATTGTGGAAGCGAAAGTTTGGTAACTTTAAGAAAAAATCACTTTTATAGTGAAGAACAACAGCCCCATAATTTAAAAAAGAAATAGCAAAAGTTAAAGAAGTTTCACTTTTAATATTTCATTTTAATTATTGCGTGTTCACAACAAACATTAAAAATAAAAATGTTTAAAATATGGAATTTTTTTTATCAAAATCCAATTCTTCTGCTATAAATAAATCAAGAATGTCACATCTTTAATTCGATGATGAGCCGTATTATAATCTCTCGTGATTTTGAAAATAAGAAATGATATTGTCATGTACAAAATCGGATAGTAAGTAAAATTGTATATGTATGTGCCTATATGCATGTGCCTACATACATTTCATGCTGCATGACAAGTTGGTAACGAGACCATTCGATAACTCGGACGACTTAATAAACTGTTTGCTTCAAATGGGAGATGTTGGGCCAAATTATTGTTTCTGGTCAACTTGACGTGATATGAAATCACTGACCGTAAGGCACTTTGCGTTTCACAATCCGCATTATTGTTCTTGCTCAGTGCTTGTCTGTTTTGTTTGTAAAGGCTAGAAATCCTTTAGAAATTAATCGCCTATTTCAAGAACAAGATAAAATACATTGAAAATGATCTTTTCAGTGAAAAATTCCGATAAGAGATTCTGATTTCAGGTATGGTGAACTCTGGATAACAAAATATTTACTGAATTCCGTTCATTAATTATCAATCAATGTATCCGAACTGTCGTTGCCACCAAATTCAGTTATCAGAAAAAGAATATATAGATCATTTAATGATGGCAAATTCATGGTGCAGATCATTTTCGGATGCATTATTGTGTCTTAAGTTAATTTCATACCATCACAAATACCTGTGTGAGTAGGCTAGATACTTCATGTACCTATAGTCGTTCTTGATAAACAATTTTCCATGGAAAAAACTGTTTGAAAGTGTTTCTTACAGGAACATTTGAATTCTTACAAAGAAAAGGTTTATAAGATGCCCTTGAATGATCATTATTGTGCACTTGAAGGATCTACTGGAATGCACTGAGAAAGAAAAAGTTAATGGTCAGTTTTCAAACATTATTTCTGAAATGACAATAACAACTAACATGTAATTCAAAAACATTCCTATATCTGAAGGAAATAAACACAAGTAGGAGTGTATATTATCCATTTTCATGACAGATATTTTTCACTCCATGACAGCTTTCCCTTAATGAACAACAATCCAATTCAATTCATCTGATAATAAACAAAATGTGTAATGCTGGCGTGGATTTGTGGAACTTTTTTGAAGCACAATACAAAACACAATATTTACCATCCAATGTGGTAAATCTGGGTTGGTATTCCCTAAAAGATTAGTGATGTCAGTAATAACAATTTTTCGTTGCTTCCTCAAAACCTTGTAAGCGATTTCTCAAACGTTTCCTACTTGAACAGCTTGCTGTTGAAATTATGTTAAAATAGGAACCGTTTCATTCCTCTCCATACAGATACATGTTACAATTCAAAATCACCCCAATGGATTCTCCAGTTGACTCGTAACCTTTAAGCCTATCAATTGTGTCATCTTTAAAGCATCGATTATAAACTTCAGCTTGGATCCCTTTGACAAATAGACCAACGTGGATTCGATGACTGTGTGATTGTAAATTGTAAATCGTAAATTGCTTTCTTCATTAAAAGCTAATTAAAAAACGAATCGCATACAATATATGAAAATCGATTGCTTATGCCTTTTCTCCCTAGTGATACTGCATTTTCACCATTTTTACACTGGATTGCACTTTTACACTTGAAGACAATGTACGTAAGTAGTAAAATTGCAAGTGATACTCGATCGCCTTTTCATAGTGGTGATTTATAGCGCTTTCGCTTTTTTTCTTTGTTTGTACAAGAGAGACAGGTATGTCACGTGATCCCATTGTGACAACATTTATCTTCCTAAATTTCTGGAAGAAGTGAAATATTTTTTGATTGGCAATCTACTGGCGATCTAAGTGAAACGGTAGCAATAGCTTGTATATATGTGCAAAACCATGGATGTAAAATTGTCGATTTTAAATTTACAAATTTTATTGCCTATTTAATAGTTTCAATCACTGCTCACTAATGGAGGTTCAAAGTCATTTAAACAATTGATATACATTGACACATGTTGTTTTTTGGGGGAAATGCTGACACCAGTAGAAGTCGTTTTAGACAGACACTGTTGTTTCAATCTGAGTCAGAAGTTAGGAAAATCCGCTCCCCATCCGTCGTTTCAATTCTCTCGGAGAAAAAATTGTGGAATTATATGCTCACCCTGGATTCTACAAAAAATAGTGTCAGATTATAAGACTGTATAGCAAGGGATAAGCATTTATAGACATTTATATAACATCATTACTAAGTAGGGTTAAAAATGACTCACCTAAACAAATTGAGGCATTGGAAATTACATTAGAGAAAAATCGAGAATTTAATTTGCTGAACATAACACAATTCAACAGGCAAATAAAGATCTCGCAGAACTAGAAAGAGACTGTAGAACAGAAAATAGAAAAGTCCCAGCATATGATAGATCCCATTGCTGGTTTAATATAAGTATTCCAAAAACAAAACAAAGCAATGGAAATTTGGAATGTCTTGATTACAATACAAACAGAATCTAATACTAGATGGTTTGGTATTTTATATGTGAAGGTGTTTTGCGGTGAAGGTGATAGCATTTACCCAATCATGTAAACTGAATACCATCCTAGTGCCCGGGTAGCACAAAAAATTAATTTGCACATGTATTCAATGTTGAAAAATGTCATATTTTTGTAGTGTGGTATATCTACATTCTCAATAAGTTCTGCCAAAAAGTGATGCTGTCACAATATATCACGGTGGTTTTAACTTTTAAGTTAATGTTGCTAAATCTACAAGAATAAAACATGTTTTGTTGTGTTACAATCATGTTTTGTGAACATCAACTATCCTCACAAGTAATAATTTTGTTTTAATCATGTTTTTAAAAAATATTTTTAATTCTACAAGCAAAAACATGTTGAATTTATGTTACAATTGCGTACCGTAAGTTTATGTTCTCCGCGAACATCTGTACAATATGGCCTATTGTGTTATCAAAACATATTTTATTTTTCTACAAGAATGTAACAAATAATAAGCCGTAGTAATGTTATTCAATTCATCTCAGATGGTGTGTCTAGGTTATTGCTATGTGTTTGAATATTTTAGCAACGACCTCTTCGTGATTTACAATAAAAATACATCAATCACATCATATAACAACTAATATAATTTGAATAATTATTGAATAATTGATTCTTGTAACTTAAAAGCGGAGACGAGTAAACAAAACTTTATTTTCGAGAAAAATTGCGCATCAGGGCCGGTGACGGTATGTATCATAAATTAACATCAGCAATGCAAAATTGGTAAGACGAGCAAGTAATTATATAGATAAGCGTATTGTCTATCTTCCCTTTCATCTTGATTAAATGGAAACAACACGCATTTTACACAAGAATTGAAGTCTGCTGTCGGCCAACTTTTTTACTCTTCCCCGAAACAAATTCCGGGTCTGCCACAATGTAAATGCATACACTCAAGACATCCAATATATATTTTTAAACATATATTTAGTGTTGTGGCTGTACCGATAGTCTGAATAGTTCCATAATTAGAAATACGAAGGTTGAAGTACGCGCTACCTAGCTTGGAAGAAGGAAGTGGTTCGGAAAATGCATCATATTTGTCCCCTTCATCGCCACCTTGCTTCATCAAAAGTAATAATTCCAGCCCATCTACGCGACCAGGACTGATTTTAGTCACCTTGACAACTTGAACTTTGTTGCTATTATTGGAATCTTGAATGATTAAAAAAGAATTCGCTTCGGATTGCACACAAAGTCTTTCCAATGGCATGACATTTGGATTCTTAAATCTGAAATGATCAAACAATATAATGTTTTAAAGAGAATGAAATATGATATAAACGAGAAAAAGATACATTGTATATAATATTTATTCAAAATATCTTATGAGCTCGGTGTCGTTCCAATTTTTGTAATTTCGGACAGACGCTTCTTCAGTTGGGCTCACAGACGTTTGGTTCCACGAAGAAGCCGTTTGATTTTACCAAAATAATTTTTGAACGGAAATGTGCTGATTTCATCTAGACAACCATGTCGTAAAACATCCTATGCGATATGCATAACTGAGGGCACGTTGTATACAAGATATTCCTCCCAATAATTACGACCAAATTTGTGAACGAAGTTACAGAGACACTCGCCTGCATACTTGATGAAATCCCGAATAGAGTTTGGTGAAGCCAAAATTCTTATAGCTGTATTAAAGTGGTCACATAATTCTTCTGTTATGATTCCCTTCAGTGCAGCTCGACCACTGTAAAGTAAAAAGAGCGTAACTCAGCGGCCCTCCAATAGTGAACATCTTCTAATAATCTTCCCTTCCTTTGAAAGTCAGGAAAGTCAGGAAAGCTTGATTTGAAATGTCCCATCCGCTTATTCAAAGCAAGAACGTTTTCTTTGGAAAAGAAGTAGTCCCTCCATTTTTGAAGAATATTATTCATAACGCACAGGCAACCCCTGTGAATGTAGTCCAAGGGGAACGTGTACACCATATTGAGTTGTAGTTGAGTAAATGGGCTGTCATCATTCGGGAATGATTGTGAAATTGGTCTGTTTTTTACGGAAGGACTTGTCAGTACGAAGTTTCCCATTAGTGTAAGGAATGTCATTCGTCCACAAATTTTCTTCAGGTGTTGAACACATCTTTCGCATGCACCTTATCCTGTGTGACCCTAAATTACTTTGACCAAACTCTGGGCTGGGGCATCACACAAAATATAAGTCTCGATGACTATAATTTTCTTGGTATAAGTCTCTAATGTTTTCAACTCAACCAGCAAAGGGGCCAGATATGCCTTTACACAAGCCGGTTTATTGCCGCAGTGAACACTCGCCTAGTTAGAATAAACAATAATAAAATAATGCCTACCATACCCCCAGTATTTTTACGCCTTTTTCTTTTTTCCCTTCATATTTAAAGAAATAGAAGAGTGAAAAGAAAAAGAGAAAAAGGCGTAAAATTCTGGGGTTACGGTAGGCACCGTAGTATCCCTTCCGTCAAATTAAACTTAAAACATAGAGAGCCATTCGCCTGTTCAAGACACTTTCACGGATGACTGTATATTCTGGTAAGATTGGCTATAAACATTGTAAAAGTGTTAAATCGCAATTTCTATAGGCTACAAGAAAAAATGATGCGACAACAAACTGGACTTCCCCCCGTAGATGGGGAGGGGGGGAAGGAAAATTCAATTTTTGGAAAACGTTGGACAAATTAACCATGTAAGACAATATCACGTGAGAGAACGAAGAAGATTTCCGGTGGGCAAAGATAAATGGCAATTGGAGTTACTGTAATGAGTGGCCTGTAGTAGAAGATACCACTGCTGGATGTTGGCTTTGCCGTTTGCCGCTTTGCTGTTGGCTTATGAAACGCAAGGGAGAGATGAAGAAGTCGTCGAGGGCTCTCGTGCCGGAAGTGAAAAAAAAGCATTCAAAATTGGGAAAAATAGAGATGTCATAATAAAATAATAAATAAAGCCACAATATGACTCGATGAAATTATCACATGAAATTCTTTACTTCAGTGAATCGTAACATAATAGCAAAAACTTAAAAAGAAAAAATGGAAAACCAATTTAGTAAGCATTAACGTTCCGTAGGTTACGGAGTCCGTCTATTTTTCTTTCCACGTCGAAAGGGAAAAGTAAAGTAGTGATCGTATGCAAAATAAAAAACAAGAGACACGGATCAAACTTGAGCTACGACTGCACAAGTTAAGGACATCGGCAAAGAAAAGAACCAAAATCGTTGATAGGTAATAAGACTATTGCAAGAGGAGCAGGAGCGTTCATCATTCGCTTTCCTCTACGCCTCTTCCTTTCTCTTCCTGACTACAGACGAAAGCGACGAAAAAAGTTTATGCCTGATTGTCTACCCAATATTTTATTTTGAAATTTACATATTACAAAGTTTTCCGTGCAGCCCATGAACAAAGAGGAAAAAGGAATGAAAGAAAAGGACGCCGATTTCAATATAACAAGATTTCAAAAGGGTGTGACGGCCAGTTTTTTCTCCACTTGCAGAATTCCGCAATTCTGGCTCATAGCCCAAGCCAAATCCAAAATTAAGTGAGGGAAAACTGCAGAGACAAAGAAGACGTCAAGAGAAAAAATGGTGTTTTCCCGGAATCAACACAGAAGACTTCAAGCATTCCAGTATGGTTTAACTTCAATTCACGTACTGTTGCTCTATGCTCACGATGATTGATGAGTGCACAAAACATCTGGTATAACTTTCAAGGTAACTTAGATGAATGGGTAAAGCTTTCGATTCCAAATGTTGCCTGATGGATTCCAGGTACAACTCCATCGTCAAATACAAACTGCGATCACGTGTAGAACCCCAGAAATACACACTTGTCTCTTGACCACCAAGAACCGAATCGTCAAAATGTGTCACGTTGGCCAACATGCTAACTGCAGCCATTTTCAATGCCTGGAAACGGTAAAAAAGAATTCAACATTGTACTGTTCTAAACGTTAAGTTAATTACGAAAAACGTTTACATACCAAAAATGTAGCATAAGCAATGTTGGTTTTTTTAGGGAAGTAATTGCGATTGTGCCTCGATATTCACCTTTCAAATCAACAACAATACAAGTTTGAAGACGTTGACATATCAGTTACTGTGATAAAATTAACACAAAAAAGAAAAAAAAAAAACAATAGTTTTCTAATAAATGAAACTTACCAGATTAATATGAGATGGCAAAAATTTATTTATGAGCACGCGGAATGGCAATGCCGAGTTGGTCATCCATAACATTGGTTCAACAACAAATTGGTGCTGTCAATAAAGCACCCACTCGACCAACTTGGGTTGTATACGCCCCTACCCGAGTGAACACCCGGGTAACGAGTAGCGGGTAGAACGTTGCCAAAAATATGAAATGTGAAATGTAAAACACAAAGTGAATCAATTAGTTTCAAGCAGTTTGAGGTTTGAAGCTACAACGCCAACCAATGCAGCCTTTTCGGCAGTTGAATGTGTTCTTCGATCGGTTACAACTAGACCCATCTTGCTGAATATACGTTCACATGGTACGGAATTCGTGATGATGCAAAGGTATCTGCGCACGAGGACTACCAAACGTGGATATCTATCCCGTCTCTTCTTCCACCAATCTAATGGATCAAGTTGATGGCCAAGTGTTGGTTCTGCGAAAAAGTTGTCAACATAATTCCGCGAAGCAGTTTGTGCGTGAGATGTGACTTTTGAAATGCAGACAGCCCAATCAAAGTCGTCAAAAAGCGAACCCTTAACTTCATAAGCGACCGTCTCTTCTTCTTCTGGATGAACGGTTGCCACAGCCTCGTAAAGGGCGTGCTTCGCCTCGTTGATGGTGATTGCATTTGGAAAAGTATGAGTTTTAAAACGCGGATCTAATATTTTGCACATTCGTAAAACACGGCTGAATTGGTAATGGTCAAACTTTCTGGAGATCATTGACGCACGCATCGCAGCAGCAACTGCTGCCGAAACCGGGTAAGCTGATGATGTCAAGTTTCCAAAAGCCGTAGCTTTCATCAGCTGGTTTGCGTAGTAAATTACCTATGACGAGAAAAAAAAGAAACAAAATAGTCAACATTCGAAACATGCGATGACAACTATTTAAATCAAGCTCACCGAAGAGGCAGTCACGTTCTTCTCCGACGACATCAGTGTAGTTATTTAAGCAAAAGGTTTCAGCAAATCTCTAAGCTTCTTGAGTTCCTGTAGATCCATTGCAGACAAGGTTGGGTGGAGAAAGGCTTCTTCACTACAAACAAGCTGGATTGCTGAAAATTGCTCAATGTAACGGACAATCATATCGTAAGTTGAAGGCCAGCGAGTCTCACAATCGCGTATGAGGCGATTTAGAGGAAGATTCAATTACCACTGCACATCATGTAGTCTCGACATGGCTTTGCTGCTCCGCTTAAAATATGAAACAGTTGTACGAATGTTGGATAACAGAGCGGTGCATTGTGAAATCTTCAAACCGTCTTTAACGACTAAATTTACAGTATGTGGAAAACAGCCAAACCATTCAAAGTTGAGCAATTAAGCAGATAACTTCATCACACTGGCAAAGTCACTTGTAGGGCATCGTACTTTTTCAATCAATCCCTCGTGTTGGGAAAGCAGATTCTGAATTAATTGCGCATGGCTTGCGGCTGTTTATCCAGTAGTTGTTTAATGCCTATGGTCACTGACTGGAATTTGAAATCTTCGTCGATGAAATGGCCCGTGAGTGCTTCAAAATTTTCAGTCGCCTTAGAAGTCCAGGCATCAGTCGTGAGAGATATGTCGTCAACTTTCTTCAGAAGATCAATCAGTCTTTCTTCAACTTCTTTGGCCAGCGCCGGAACTAGGCATTCACTGACTGCAGTTCTGGAAGGAGGTGTCCATGACGCATCCAACGCACGGGCGAAGTTGCGAAAAGCCACGCTGTCACTCATCCAGAAAGGTTGGTAATCGGCACACACCAAAATGGCAAACAGGCGATCTAAGCGGAGATTCTCTTTCGTGGCAACACGTTGTTGTCTTTTTTGGCCCGACGATTCTAAAAATAAAATTATTTAAAAAAGTTAAACGCAAAAACAAAGGAATGAAATACTTTTTCCGGATGCACAGTCAAGGTCCTTTTTGTGGACATTTCGAAGATGACGAATCATATTAGTCGTGGACCCAGGGCGAACAGACTGTCTCGCTAGATTCATTGATCGTACGACTAAATTGGGATTGGGAAGCTGCACTCCACCACCTTTTTTCTCTAACTGGTCAACTAATATTGGCTCCAAAATTTGCATGGCAGATTCGTAAACGGCGTTCAACGCTTTTTCTTTAGCTGAAGCCGTGACAGCTGCCTTAACAGCAATTCCCTTCCTTTCCGTACAAGTATGACACACAAAAAGCGTGTAACTGTTGTTATTATAAGATACCATTCCTTTGCATGGGTTAATCTTTGGACGTATCGTGCATCGCCAAATAACTGTTCCATCGCGTCTTGGATTTCCTTTTTTTGTATAAGAAAACCCGATACCATCAACCAGCAAGTCTTTTCCCCTATAATCAATATTTTGAATTAAACATTATTTTATTTCAATTATAGCAACTGCATTACTTTGTTGACCCATTTTTTATTATTTCCCAATTTGGAATATCTGGGAATGGAGTCGGGCTAGGTAGCAACAAATAAGGTTCCACAAGTGGATTTGGAATTAGAAACGGGCTTGTTTTGTCCATATCCATCGTGTGACCCCAAAAAACTCTGGCGTTATGACTATGTTGATGTTGACAGTTGGTTGGATCTCTTGAAAAACCGTTGAAATTGTATTGTAAGCCAATGGCACCACACCAGAATCGTTTCCAGAACTAGATAACGCATAACGCAAATCCAATCTGAATCGCTTTGATCGAGTATCAAGCTTTTCAACAGCATCAACACGGTCACGGCAACGACCACGGCCACGACCGACAACAGTAGGGATCTCTTTATCAACTTCGACTAAAGCATCAACACGACCTGGAAACAATTTAAAAAAATCACATAATTTAATTGTGGTTATTGCAAGACGAAATATTTCCTACCTCCAACACGACCACGACCACGTCCAACAGCAGTAGGGATCTCTGTATCAGCTTCGACTAAAGCATCAACACGACCTGGAAACCATTTAAAAAAATCACATCATTTCAAAATCAGATAGTTTGGCCGAAATGGTAAAAATTGTGGCCGAAATGGTCAATAATTTTTTTGGAGGGGCCGAAATGACCATTTTAAAAAAAGTCATTTAGGCCGGCCGAAATGGTAGGCCGAAATGGTTAGCCGAAATGGTTAGGCCGAAATGACTCTCACCATTATCAGAAATCCAATACTAAATATTCGAATACACATACACTCATTTAATAGAAGAGAAACACGGGACAGCAATTCTGAAATTTGAAAATTTGAAAAACGAATATTGCGCAGTAATGTGTTGTGATTTTTGTTAGAAAGAAATAATGGACGACCAGACACCAGACAACCAATAAATTTCCCAAATCTCAAAAAAATGTCTCGGTTTTCAATTTCAAAAAGTACCCTATTATTATTTCTAACAATAAGGTATGCCCTTGCATTTGTAATTCGAACATCTTACAATAAAAAACATTACTGCGTGAGAATAGATTACATAATCGAGAAATAGATTTGCTACGCAAAAATTCTTACGAAAATGAGCTTAAAATGATCTTACCTGCAAGGCCGAGCTCATCACATGAGTAGGAAGTTTACCAAATTCAAGCGTAAAAGCAGTAAAGTTGCAAGTACCAAGCGGTCCAAGCAGATAACAATTATAGCTACACTGGGACTCATGGCTTCTCTCTAGCAGATGACCAAATTTAGGCGCTTGATTTTCTTCGTAAAACTATCGCCAAAATGGATTTGGATGATTCGGCAACCTGTATATACCTATCGGTATGTCATTAACACTTGCAAAGTAGAATGGACCAACAAACTTTGGACCCCGGCCATTTAGAAACTATCAATATTGGGGCTTCCGTACCACCTCTATTAGATAATATGGCGAGATGGTGTATAAAAGGTAGTGGTAGACTGACTGTGCCATCACGCCCACAGTTTTTTTCCGTCAACATCAATGCTGCTGCAGTGGGGAGTTTATTGATTTTCACTTTGATCATTCTCAGATAATGTTCACAAACATTAGTAATTCAATCTTACAAAGATAACGATTCGAGATAAAACGTCGCACGATTAAAGTTTTGGTCAGGGGAAAAAGAAATATGACGAGGAAAAACTTTTGGCAAAACAAAAAGGACTCAAAATAATTTATTTACACAACACGCAAAGGATTTGTAAGCGGGTTTTTGTTTCCTCCTCAGTAATCATTGCAGCATGGATATTCATTACGACACCTTATTTTTATTTCAAAAATGGGCTACATGACCTTGTTTTTTTGTGTGTGAGATTGGAATTTACATTTTGTTTTGTTTTTGTGGCGGGGAAACGAAACAACATTACATCTACAAGACATTGTCAAGCACAAAAATGATACCAAATAAGTTAACAAAATTTAAAATTGCGCAACACAGCGTTTTGTGTGTGCAGTTTTTTTCCCTTCCTTTTTTTCTTTTTTTTTTGTTCATGATAAGTGTTGGTGAATAGAACGACAAGTAACTAGTAAGTGAATTCTTATTTTTTCTCTTGACGTCTTGAGTTTTTGGAAAACAGTCAGACTTAAAGGGTGTTGCTAAATATTAGATAATCGTTGTGTAATGTAACTGTGTTCTGATATTTACCAATTTGATTTATAGGTTAATCCCCAGCAGTAATGGCTTCCAGAAAACCACGCCAAGATCCCCCTAGTCTGGACACTGAGAGGAAAGCGAAAATGCATCAAACGCTAGCATCCACTGAAGCTTTAAAAACATTAAATGAATCTTCGGCATTCACAACACATTCTGCGATGGCTTCACTTGAAGCTTCGGCATTCACAGTTTAAGATGCGGCAATCGTTTTGATTGAGGGTGAAGATTCCTTGAGAGCAGTAATGGCCTTGGACGACCAAGAAGCTGACTTGGGTACGAAATTGTCCGAAAATCCTATTCCTATCCGTCCGGGTACTCAAGAAAAATGCCGTCTGAAGAAGTAAGAAAGAACAACAGGTTGAAATGCAAGGAGAAGAAGTAGTCGATCCGAGCAAGCCCTGTTTGGTGGTAACAGTTACACAAAACGTGCCTCAAATAGTGGTTGTCCGCCAGCCATCAGAATCAGATGTTGAAATGTCAGCTACAGCTACACTGGTTCAACCAATCCAAGAAGGAGGGCAGGCGGATCAACTGATGGATTCGCAGTTCGTGCCACCATTAGCTTCTTTCGTCCTGCCACTTGCTGACCTGGAGTCAGATCGAGAAACCGTAGATGCATCTATGATTTCTGAAGAAGCTCCTCAGTAACCTCCTCATCAGGCACGTGATCTGTTAATTTTTGGAAAATTTAAAGTTGCAGTACTGCAATTTGCAAGTATTATGCTTTACTTGTAAGAAAGATTTTCTAAGGGGAGAAATTTTCAAATCGTTGTTTGTTGCTCCTGCAAGGAGCTTGTTCATAGAGTGTGCCTGCCTGAAAAGTTATCTCCTCGGGAGTACGTTTGGCTAAAAAAGAACAACGAAGTTTTAGATTTTGAGTGTGTTTTGTGTTATGCAAAAAAACATGGAGTTAAGTCACCTGTGAGCCGAAAACGTAAAGCTCCTGCCAAGAAACCAGAGCCAAGACCCAAGAAGGCAACAACTAAACCACAGCAACTGTTGGTAAATGCACCCATGATTGGTGTACGCATTGTGGCATCAACACCACTCGATGAAGTTATTCGTCCAACACCCCAAATGGCTGTGTCTCCAATAGAAGTCTTAGTAACTTCTCTAGCTCAAGTCACAATAACTCACCAAGTCACGATAAGTCCAGCTGATGAAATACATCTTGCAGATTGGAGCTCAAGATTTTTCCCTTCCTGTTCCTGCACGTGAAGAAACAGTGGAGCTCCGTCAGGGAACAGCTGGCCAACCCTCCATACTTGCAACAGCCGACGAATCAGACGACAGCGACAACGAAGATGACACTGAAGTCTATAAGTGGCAGATTTTACCTGATGCTCTTAGGAAGTAAGTAGCTATCTTCCATGCATCAGCTAACCAAACCTAAACCTATTTTGCATAGGCAAGCACCGACGCTATTTGATGGACTTGGCCGACCTTTCAGGAAAAAAGCCACCTACAAAAATGTATCCGTCTCTTGGCGTTGTACGTGCCGGTCTGGAAAAGACTGGTGCCGTGCAACGGTTTTGCAAAAGGGTGGGGCGTTCTTATTCGGGAAAATGCCCATACATGTAAAGCCAAGGTATACAAGTCCCTGGATGCGGAAATTAAAGCAGAGTAAAGAAAGAAGTAAAAACCAATGTGTACGCTTCCACCGCGCAAGTGGTGGAGCCTATTTTTTCATGAAATTTTGAAATAAACCCGTTTCGTCAGCTGCCAATTATAGAAAACGTTAACCGTGTAGCACGGAGGGCAAAGGCGAACTCTTTCCCTAAAACTCCATTAAATATGAATTTTAACTGGGGTAATATCTTATTAAAATCACATTAAAATTAAAATATAAATCGTTCCCTTTCAATGATTTTAGACGATTACCTCCCACACGTCCCCGAAGACTTCTTCAGAGCTGATATTGCGGTTGCCAGAATGTGATGAACATGATAATCCCCATAAGAAAAATAAGATGGATCTGCCTGATGTAGAAAACGAAAACTTGAATCATTTGGTCAAAAAAGGAGTGGATGCCATATCCTATGAGAACTCATCGTTGAAAGAACTAAAAATCTTTTATACACAGCAGCGGATTGAAGAATTGGAGCTCGATGGAGTCATGCATGTGTTTCGTGGCGATCCTGATTTCAGAAAACACGCCTGGAACTGTTGGGAGCGGGCAACAGTTTTGAGGGAAAAAAACGCTTTACAGAATATCAGTTAAATATACTATGATGTGTTTAATCACATCTTCCAAATTGGAAACTAACCAGCGTCATTTGAACATTCAGTTGGAAAGTGCGCTATAGAAATTGAATAACCATAACCATAACCACAGAGGAACAATTTTCCCCCATCTGAATGGGAGAGACTCGCTTTCAAGCACAGTCGTGAATTCCAAACGTTTGAAGAATTGTTCCATTTATTTCCAAAGGAGCAATTGCAGTGGAGCACGCAAGCCTTTTTAATGTTTCAACGTATATCACGGAAGAATTACTGCTTCCCCAATAGCCTTGCCGTATATCATTTGTTCCAATTCGCTCTTCAAGACTGGGAAATACGCGAATTGACTCGTCCTGAAGCTTTTGTTATAGCCCTCTTCCTTTTTGAGATCTTTGGGACTGCAGAGTTTCTATATGAACTAGTTCGCGACCCAACGGAGTCCCAAGACATCGTTCACTCAACGTTCACCAAATTCTCCAGAATCTTTACCTGCTCACAACTCATTCAATTGGATATATCCGATCCCGACACATTATTGACTTTTGACAACTTAATGACTTCCCTGGACTTCAGTTGCGCGTACCAAGTAAAAGTTCGCGATCACGCACCAAACGAACAAATGACAGAAATCCCGAGAAATCCATTCAGACCTTAAGATAAAATCAAAAGCCGTCAAGTTGAAGGAGATTTCAAAACTGATTTTGGTTATTCTCCAATCGCTTGTGTCAATTCCGAATTCGGAGAATCAGAGTAGCCAATTGAGGAGTCAGCTACAAACTTATATCAAAAACTATGAGAACCAGTGGACAAATCAAAAACCAAACCTACTGATGAAAGCGTGTGAAGCCTACGTGGGAAACCTCAATGATTTTAAGTTGATCAAGTGGTTGCTGGAAGCGGGTTCCAATACGAACGCTGTAGATCACCACCGGCGGGTAAATTCCGGGTCTGCTGTTTGTGATGACTCCACACGGCACCCATCCCTCCAAACTTTGCCATTTGATTTCTTTAAAGTTTATTAAAAATTTAAATTTCCCATCCGAGAGGCTCGCGCCAACTCAGTTCTCATTCCCCTCATGCATGATACGAATTTTAAGCCACTTTTTCGTACATCCCTTCTACCAATTTTTTCTAACTGTCTACACCACCTAATCTTAGCTATTTTTCTGCAAAAAATCACAAATGTAAAAAGAAAAATGACGAAGGAATAAATTTGCATGGCTGCCCTGGTTGTTGACAGCTGCCTCATAAATCGATTGGAAACTCGATTAACAATAGTAAAGGCAAACGGCTCAGATCCATCCCCGGACCTAACAGGCGACCGCTAAGTAAGTCCAAGGGTTGACCTGAGACTTGTTGACTATGTTGTGTTAAAAGCATGACCTACTTTACTAACGGCCACAAGGCATAGATCTCCCCTGTAGTTAAAAGAAAGTCGATTCTCTCAACCATCCTCAGTAGCCGGAGGGCTTTCCTGCACCCGTGGCCATCTTTGCAAGTTGCATGGAACTGTGGAAATCGAAAAAAAAAAAATTCCTTAAAAAAGAAGGATGGAGGTAAGCGATTGGTAGCCTAGTGGGTATAGCGGTGGATTCACATAAGGGATTTCCACAGTTCCATGCAACTTGCAAAGATGGCCACGGGTGCAGGAAAGCCCTCCGGCTACTGAGGGTGGTTGGGAAAATCGACTTTCTTTTAACTACAGGGGAGATCTATGCCTTGTGGCGGTTAGTAAAGTAGGCCATGGTTAAAAGCGGACGAAATTGGTACACTATACCAATTTCGTAGGTAGGTAATGTATAGCATTTCCTACGGTCTAAAATGAAGGCCG
Organism: Daphnia pulicaria; assembly: GCF_021234035.1. NCBI lineage: Eukaryota > Metazoa > Arthropoda > Branchiopoda > Diplostraca > Daphniidae > Daphnia > Daphnia pulicaria. The sequence continues at coordinate 3,820,369 of NC_060914.1, read as the reverse complement.
ATAACTTTTGTTTGGCGGTAGGTGTGATTTGTCTATAGACCTTCTTTATTGGTAGGCTAGTCACGTGTTCTGAAGGGTTTCTAATCACGTTTTTATTTTGCTGGTATGGGTTTGTTTTTTTTTGTACTAGATTGCCCACTAGATGGCTATAGTTTTGGCGATTGTCACTAGATGGCTAATCAAGCGAAAATACAAAAAATAATTTTAATTGTTGAAGGATACGTATAAGTGCAAAAAGCGCCACTTCGATTTCGGAATAATGATTAGTCTGCATAGAGATCTGTGGATTTCGATTGCGCCATTAGTAAGCCATTTCCAATTTTTTGTCATTTGGCATTAAGAAACAACAAGTTATTGTTTTTTATGAATGAATCTAGTTTTTTATGAAAAAAAAAATAGCAAACAACCCTTCGGGTACCTTGCTAACGCAGGTAGCTGACGATCAAAAAGGTCGGATTGGACACACAACAGTCCCGCAAACCCCCGCTACGGTGCGTACTAGTCGACAAGTAGTTCGATTTTTTGCTATGCGGATACCTTCAACTTTAAAAAGCTCTAAACTCACCAATATAGAATAAAAGCGCAACAACGAATGAAACTGAAGAATTTTGACACAGATCATATAGTATAAAATATCTTCATAAAACAAAAAGCAATGTACTAAATACTGATAGTCACTGATAGCAGTACGCGTATGAAAAAGGCCATATGATACCACAACCCCGAATTTCTCAGAAATCACGAGGAATATTATTTGACCTTCTGCATGTAGCCTTTTAATACAGCTGGTCAATTTTTTCGTTATCAATGGTTTAAATTATGTAACAAGGTTTTCAAGAAGTTGCCATTCCTTAAAAGCCGATGAAGAAATTGAAATAGTCTAATACCGTCTACGTACAGAACATTCATTTGAATGGAGTGGCGGTTTCTAGTGTGATTTAGCGGTAACGGTTAAACGCTTTCAAGCCTTAAATAGCTGGACGTGATGTAGTGTAAGTGATCCAACCAGAATATAGCATAATGGTCTTATCATGATAAAGATTTAACACGAGTGGCTGAAAATTAACGAGCGGAAGAAAATACATGCCCCAATATTATAATGTAAAAACAAAAGAACATCATAGAGAACTTTTATTATTTGAAAAGTCACAATCAAGACAGCGTGACATGTTATCAGGAAACGTGCAGTAGTTTGCTGTTGTACCAAGCGATCTCGTACCCAAAAGATCCCTGAAGTTTCAGTTGTACAAAGTCGCCCTTGTACCATGGGTTGTACTTGGAATCAAAGCGAACCATGCCCATCAGCTCGAGAGATCGCAAAATTTTGGCTTTTGCGCGGTAGTTTTCGATTGGCTCATCATCCGGCAGGTGAATCTCAACACCCAGCTGCCGCACTTTAGCCAGCATACCGGATTCCATGATTTGTGGAAGGACGTCCCATTCGGCGAATTCGATGTCAATTTTCAGGTAATCAATGATTTTAGCGCCGTGTTTCGCCGTCAGATTTTTGTAGATGCTCGAAAGCGAGAAGACTTTCCAATGGTTATCAGTTATTTCATCCCGATTACCAAGTCCCCAGCTGTAGAAATGAATCTTCGCACTGTGGTCGTGATCTTCTGCTCCCATTGAAGGATCAAACGAGTAAACTTCGCAGCCGTAGCGTTCCATGTTTTCGTCGAATGACCATTCATTGTTTATACCAAATGAGTAAATCAGACATTCATAACCACGCGGGGTGATAATCGGATCGATGCAAATGGTTTTTTGTCCGTCCAATCCCGATGGATTATTCATCATGGTCCCACCAAAGTCATGAGCCAATTGACAGGATGAGCGGTTTTTCCACACGAAGTAGTTCATGATCTGCGTATCCGTCGCTGTGTCTAGATTTTCCCAATTTGGAAAATTGAATTGGCTCTCTACCGGAGCAGGACTCTTGGAATTGATGAATGTCGTCAGCAGACCATTTTTCACGTAAGCGACCATTTTTGCGTTTTGTATAGTGTTACTGAACATTAAAGATATTAATATAGTAATGACGAGGATCAATGAAACAACCCAAATCCTTTTGATACGAATCATACTATGTTTCATAATGAATTATTACTATAACACAATTTAAATGTCTATACTTATTTGGAAAACTCAGTTGTAGTTACAATATAACAACGAGAACAAACTGACTTAACCCTTCTTCTTCAAGGAACAGCGACCAACTAACGAAAATGACGCGTTGGCGACTGTTCCGTCTGGTACGGTACAGCTGACATTAAAAAAAAACATGCGTGTTTTATTACAATTTATTTGACAATTTATATGAAAATTATCTAATAAAACCTAGAGTAGTGGAATAAGGTTTTTTACTTGTGTCACAGTTGGCGTGAGTAATCAAAACAGATGTTAGGCTAGGCTATAGATACGGATAATAAGAATCTAAAAAAGTTAAATAAATTCATTTTATTTTATCAAATTCAAAAATGAAATAAAAAATATATATATTCACTCAATTCGTAAGCTATTTCTCGGTGCATTTACTTTTTTTTTTTTTTTTGTTTTAATAATTAATCTATTAATCCAATAAGGACCAATTCAAAGAGCATGAAATTTTCAAATATTGTTGTATTAATAAGCTAATCAAGAAATATACTTTCAAGGTCAAACCAGCACATTTACAGGAAATGTTAATCACGAGGAGCGTCAGGTGAAAAAAAGGCCACAAAATACACATTCACATTATGAATTTTTAAAACAGACTAGTTCAACAATTTCTTCTATCAAAAAGGTGTGGATCTTAGTGAGGCCAACCAATGCAAACGAGGCACTGAATTTTTAAGTATACATTATTATTTCCCTTTTGATATCAGACCTATAGTTAAGTATTGCTCACGCGATATTTCATCATCTTAAATAGAATATTTAACTCTTTGATAAACGAATATAGTACTGGTATACATTGTTCTGCTGAATGGACTCTTGTCGTTTGTAAAGATTTAAATGAGATATCTCAGTAGGATCAGCAGAGCCGTGAGGAGGATTGGATTCAAATTGAGGACTTTGGTGAATGAGGCACTATTGGTTAGGTAAGATCGAACGCGTGACCAGGAGCCATTGTGCGGTTGCGGCTCAAATCCCAGAATGTGAGCATAGATTTGATAAATATCCACCAAATGAATTGGTTCGCCTTTGAAATGCTTCTTGAATGATGGTCCCTTTGCCATGAAGATGGTCCTCATGTCCGGATGTTTGTCGTCGTAGCCGTGAAGGCCACCCCAAATCATGGGCCTTGGAGTGGAAGGATCACGCGGGATTTGTTTCGAACTGTCAGCTCCACTTATAATAAAGCCTGGTGGAGTTCAAGAAATTGATTATGACGAAATTTTTAAAATGGGTTTAGATGTTTACCAGGCTTGGCGCAAACAAGAATTTCTTGAACGTAGCGCCCATTTTTGTAGTGATACTCTTCTGGTATGTCATCCCGACGGTAAACGTCTATACCGCGCATATGTTTCAGTTGCTTGTATACCTGAAAATCAATGGTTTTAATTTTACCAAATATATTTGAAGCATTGGAAAAAAAAAAATTGTTTAAAGCCAAACCACCTCGTTAAAAAGAAAGAAAAACGGCGTCGTATTAGCAAAGATTTTTTTTTTTTACCTTATCTGCTTTTCCCGGAAGAGGGGCGACGGCCGCCACAGCGGCGCGGTCGATGACGTACGAAACATCGTCCATGTTCAAATAGTCATCAATTTCGACGTATTCCGCTTTTGACTGAGGAGTCCCTGATGTCATACCGTGATCAGAAACGATCATCACATTTACCTAATCATTATAAAAATGTTTAGTTTTATCGTCTAATTCGCAAACTAAAAAATATTATATATATACGGTTTCGTCGAGATTTGTTTCTTCTAGTTTTTTGAGAAATTTATGCAGTTCTGCATCAACTTCTTGAACGGCTAGCATTAGCTCTGGAGATGTAGGGCCTGAATAAAAATAGCAAAATCAAATTTTATTTGTTTTTCAATCAGTAAAATGCCTAAGATGGAAATATAACGAACCGAACTGGTGTCCTTTGTTATCAATGTGCTCGTTGTAAACCTGTTGAAATCATTCAGCTAATCAAATCAATAAAAATTCGCTTGAATTAAAGATTATACCATAACAAGATCGTAATCTTCGGATTGGAGCATCTTGATTGTTTTTTCTAGGTTAGTGCCGAGGATACCGGCGCCCTTAGTGAGTTGAAAACCCTGGGCCTGATGTGGTAAAATGCCTTGAACAGGAATGTCGCTTCTAAGAAAGATAGAAAGAAAGAAAAAAAAAGAGTAAAGGGATGTTATTGTATATAGCGAACACGGTTACCGAGCCCATAGGAAAGTGCCCACTTTACGACCCCTGCGCGTGGCTGTCGTCCATATGGGTTCCGCATCCTGCCACCATCGTTGATTTGATGTAAGAGTCCGGTTGAACAGCTCGAACGTTTCCTTTCGATAAGAATCGTGGAAGTAATTTCCAATAATGTTGTGATTTTCTGCGTACAATCCTGCATCGTTTTTATTTGTAGATTTGATTAATCTCTCATACTATAACACAATTAAAATGTTGAAACTGAACTCTGAACTGAGCAAGTATTTTGATAATTTCATACGAGTCAACGCAGCGATTAAAAATTTAAAAATGATTTGCACTGCAACGCGATATGATGCGATCGAAAGAAATTTGTATAATGTTTGTTCACCTGTACTGAGAGTGGTCCAGCTAGCGTAAGAGAGCGACGGGAAAATGGGATTCACCCATTTAGCTCTAACGCCCTCTTTGTGGAGTATACGGAAACCAGGAAGGGACTCCTTTTCTTTCTGCTGTTCTACATAGTCCCACCGAAAGCTGACGGCGAAAAGGTCGAATTACATCAGATCAGATTTTAAAAAAATGAAATTCGCCGAATCTTATTTGTGAACCTTACCCGTCCAGAAGAATGACAACTAGTTTTTCTTTATGAGCAGCAGCCGGCTGTTGTTTTGGCTTGTCCGGCGCTCCCAAAGAGTTGGCGATCGAACAACAAAGAATGGCCAGGGCATACCACAGCGTTCGTTGCATCTTTCCTGTAAATAGAGAGCTCGCCATTATGCATGTGTAGACTATTTAGAGTTATTTTGAATACAATCAAAGAGACGAGAACAATAGAGCGCTGGCTCACGTGCCCTTTGGATTCGACAGGACTGAAATATCCGCCAGTAAGCATAAATCTCTCAAATGGAATCACAAAAAAATAAAACGAAGAAAACCAAAAACAAAAAGCAATCGACAAACCACTACTGAAATACTAATAGGACTGTCGAATTTCCGATTCAATCGCGCCGGCCGTCGTGGTTAGAATTGATCACACAGTCGACACGGACACTGGTTATATATATATGCATTTCTAGAGCTCGTGAAATTAGGAAAGACGAAGGGTAAAAGTCTCGAAGAAAAAGAGGTTTTATCAAGGTGAAAAGGAGCTGGCCGTTCATATCCTTCAAGCTATAAATAGTGCCGAATACGTTGAGCAGCGCATCGCCGGGCCAAGTAGGAAAATAACTGGCCAAAGCTCTTGGTGGTTTGGCTTGTTTAGCTATGTTTGACTAAGCGCGGCGCGAAGAAGAGCTCTAGTCATCCTCGTACATTCCGTCCAAACCGAGTGGCTCAAATTAAAAGCGGCTAATATTGACACTTGACACGGAAAACCTCATCCGCTTGCAGCCATCAGCTCAAATGTGACATCAAGTATAAAATTAGCGGATGACGGCTAAAGAAAATGTATGTCAAGTGAATTACCACCAAAACTCATTTCGTTTTTTACGGATTTTAAAAGTAAACAGAGTTGTAAGCACGGCCGAGTGTTTGCCTTTCTTACCGAGCACCAGCGCAATTCTGAAAATACACAAGTATTTTCAACCTCAACGCTGATAACGAATGACTCAACTCACTCAAAAAGCCTTTTTTCCATTTTGGAATAAAATTGTTACACCGGCATTATTACCTCAGTCGTTGGCGAGTAAACTCGCAATTACTAACAACGCCGTCCTTTTAGTTGCTCACAGATTTTTTTCAATTGAACACGTAATTGAATTTTAAACGATTCCAACTGTTTCAGCACAACAGGAAGACAAGACTGAGGGACGGATGCGTCCAGACCGCGTGGCGCTTCGTTCGAAACTGGATAGGAATGTGTTATCGCAGCGTCGGACGTAAAGAAGTGGCCGCGGGAGCGCGCAGGATAACGACGGTGTGTGTGCACACCATTACCGGTTGAAACTGACGTCCGGTAGTCCAAGACGCAACAAGCGTTGGTACATCTTGAAATACAACAGCAGACAACTCCGAAAAGGAGAAAAAGAAAAAAAAAATCCTCTTCAAGGTCGTAAAACTTTGACAAAATTACATTAAAGGAAATTCATGGAAGATTTTGTTTCCTGATTTCGGCTGGAATAAGTGCAAACACCCGGATTATCGCATTAGTCATCTAATAACAATCTCACAAGTCGGGACCTCTTGGGCAATTAAAGTTTAGGCCAACGTGTTCGATTTAAAGATTTGTTATGTGTATTGAATTCTTAAGAGTTGAAGATGGCGCTAACATCGAATTTATCTTAAAATGCCGAAAAGTTTGTGTATGACCAGCGAACGCCTTCCGACTACCACGACTCGCCTTATCAATGCCGTTCACGATCATTTACGAAAGCGGCTGTTATTCGATCCGAATGCACGCCGTCACCGTACACACTCAAGTTGGGAAGAAAGCGCTGATTTCGAAATCAGATATAAACACTTTATACAGTATACATACCGTCTTCGTTATAGATTTTCTTGTAAATATTTAACAACTTTTACAGTTGACGAGAACGAAGGAAGAAAATATAAAACAAACTCGTACTTCTCTGGGAGATGAGCAATAGTTGGGAAGATCTCACTATTTTTCTAACTATCACAATGTCACCGATCAAATAAAGACTTTCCTAGAGCGCTGTGATTGACTGAAATGAGTAAATCAACTTTGACATTCAGTTTATGTAGACAGTCTTTAGTGGGTTTATCTTTATCTACTGAGTTGGGCAATGCGATTGCATATTTTATGACACAGCTACTATCATGTCTACTGTTTTGAAATTACAAAATGTTTCAACAAAAGAAAAAAAATTCCGTCGAATTATGTTTCAATCTAAGGCAAAAGGGGAGATTGTTTTGTTCTGCGGTTATCGCTGTGCACACATGTTGTTGTTTTTTCTCCTCACCTTTACGACATGTTTTTCTTGCAACACATTAGATAAAGACCGGAAATGAATGTATCGAAATTCTCAAAAGATTTGATGTGATACAATTGAACTTTCCAGAGTCAAATGTCTATCGGGTTCAACGATGGTACATTTACTTTACCGAGAATCGCATTCTCCACGACCGGAAAATATAGTCCCTATAAGAGAGGAATGTAAAAATGTGGACGTTTAAAAAGAAACAGATTTTATCCAAACCGACTACCTGAAATTCAAGGAAAAGAAAAAGGCAATTGTACACCCATTTTTTTTTTTACGATCCTATGTACAGTCACATGTATTCTCCATTGTCCTACAATGCTTTTCCATGGTCACACGATGAACAATACAATTTGAAATAATACAGAAATTGGGATGAAACCAAGTATTAAAAAAAAGAAGTGGTCACAGATGAGGAGTAAGACAAGGTTTCGTGGGGTCGGAAGGGGGATTGTTCCTCGAGGATTTCCCACTTGACCCCAGGGGAAAGGTCCCTTTTCAAGATTTTTGTATTTTCCTCATGTTGATAAATATTTCCTTCTTGCCATTTTTTTTATTTCATTCGTGTTGACAAAAATTGGGGGGATTTTCTTTTTCTTTCTCTTCTCTGGCAAATTTCTTCAGATTTGACCCTAGGGCTGGACTACATCTCTTCTGGTTCATCACAATATTATCGAGGAGTTTTATAAAGATCGACGAAAGAAATGGGGATTGGGGCATATAAAACTTGTAGAGAAATTGGCAGGCAAGAAAAAAAAAATCAAATAAAAAACGTTGATGAAGACTTTTTCACAGCAAAACAACAGGTGGTAGTAGAGGACCCGGAACCTTCCCCTCCCCACTTTCTTGTCTTTTAAAAGCTCACTCACTCACACACACACACACACACACGCTCGCACATTCGCAGACTTCTTTGACGCCGGAGAAAAGAAAAAAAAAGCGCCGAAATCGTTCAACGTCGCAAGATTTTTTTGAATTTCGTGGGCCATTGTAGAGCAGAGTTTTTGTATTTTCAGCAGTCACATGATCGCAGTATTTAAGCCAATCAGCATGGTAACGGCTTCACACACACACAGACACACTAAAGAAACTTTCACAGCGTTTTTTTCTTCTTTCTTTTCTCTTTCTCTCTCATTTTCAACACGTTCAGAGAGAATTTCCCAAAGAATGACGAGAACCAAAAGGAAGAAAAAAACAAACCAACAAACAAACAAACAAAAATTTTTTTAAGGTGAGAGGGGGGAGGTGAAGGTGGTGTGGTGATGGGCTGTGTAAAAAGGAAGGGGGATATAGAGGCGGGCGAAAATATTACAAGGAATGATAGCCAATGCTGGTGAGATTTCCGTTCGCTTTTTTTTGTATCAATAATATAATATTTTAATTAATTAAAAAAAACTGAAACAAAGACTCGATTCCACTCATCATTATCTTTGTCTTATGTCTTATGTCGTAGTCGCCATTCGATTTAGTCGTAATTGCCGGGTCAATCTGTGTGTAACTCATTCGTCATCACTGTTGCAGAGGTAGAGACTTTTGGAGAGGAGAGCGGCTACACTCTGGTCCATGATTTGCGACATCACTAAAGCCAATAGCCGTTGCTCGAGTTTGGCCAGCAACGGGCGAGACTCGGGGTGCCGGGAGATGTGGAACACGGTGGACGCCGCTCGGCGCAACATGTCCAGGCTGGTGCCCATCGACTCTGGATTCTCGCGCAGCGCTTGGATGCCGTGCTGGCTGGCCACAGCCAGCGCATTAGCCTCGGCCTGTTCGACGAACGACACCAACAAGGCCAGACTGTTGTTGTGCAGGGCGATGAGCCGGGCCATGCCGGAATCGGCAGCCGATAAGTAGTAAAGCAAGTTCACGGCAAATTCTCGAAGCACCTGGTCCTCAGTGCGGCAGAGAGACCGCGTCAGGAAGTGGACCAACTTCTCCAGTCGCAAAAACGGCGGAGTGGCCAGGATCAAGTCCATGTTGCAGTCCATCACCATCAATTTACTCAAGGTTTCCAAACTGAGCCGCTGTGGAGACAACAACGACGTCGAGTGAGGACCAAATGAACTGAAAGGATCTTGTGACTGAGCAGACGGGCAGATGGCCCAATGGAGTAGACCGTCAATCACTGGCCGAACGATCTCTTCGGAATAGATGGACAAATCCAGTTGACCGGCAATGTTGGACATGAGTACGAGGACGTTTTCGCGCAGGGCCAGCAACGTGTCCCACCACCAGTCCGTTTCGCATTTGCTGGAAGCCGAACCGCTGGCGCCCAACGAGTCGACTGAAGCAAAGTCCACATCCTCTTCTCGATCGTAATTCTTCTGGTGGGAAGACCGCAGCGGATGGTCGTGGTGTAGCAAGAGGATTTTGCCAACAATGACCAGCAGTGTCGAATTCTTGGCCAGCTCCGTCTCGTTACTTGGCACAAAGCTCAGGCTCCGGAATATATTGGATAGGGCCAGGGCACGTCTGGCCAGCGCGTCTTGGCTATCGTCTACTAAATAGAGACTGCTCTCATCACGCGTGTAACACTCGTCTTCATATTCATCCATTTTACGCCGCTTTAACGTCCCGTGGGGATCGCGGATTACGAGACGGTTCCCACTTGGAAGGACCATTACCGTCGACGAAGACTCGGGCTGCCGGGCAGGCAGTTTCACAACCGGTCGTTCCGCAATCGGTTCCGTGGTCGATTCTTTCTTGATCTCGGTCTCGTCCAATCGACTTTCGGATGGGCCAACAAGTTTGACTGCTTCGTTAGTCACTTCCGGCTGCGGCGGCTCTGCAATCATCTCTTGGTCCACGGCAACGTCTTCCTTCTTGATTCTCTTGAGAACATCAGCCAAACTGCGACTGGGCTTACTCATCAGACAGTTTTTAGTCGGGGCCGATGATACATTTGGTGTTGCATTTGACGGCTCTTGCGCTGGCGCCTCTTTCTCGCCGGTCAGTTCCACCTGGCAGTCCATTTCGTTCGTTTCCGCCTCTTTGGCGGCCTGCTCGGCCGCTTTCTTGTCCACTTTCTTGAGAACACGAACAAAGGGGACGATGCCCAATTCCGCCGTAAAGTGCGAGACAATATGTTGAGTGGTATCGCCGCCACCGATCTGCCATTGGTCCATGCCACTTTCAAGTCCATCATGGACGTCCCATTCTTTCTTGACGTCTACGACGAACAGTTCCTTGTCTCTCGAGACGACGCCAACTTTCTCGCCTCGTCGCGTGTTCATTGACCAATCAGGCCCGTCGAGGTAACGGACTCGTTCTCCAGCCAAATCGCAGGACTTGACAGCCCCCAAATCAGCAACGTCCAGGCCGTCAGGCTCTGCTTTCCGTTTGGGCCAATTCCACCAGGCGTCTTCGTCCTCTTCGGTGGCTGTTTCGCCGACCGACTGGCAACTATCGGCTGGTTTAATGGATCTTTGCTTCAATTTGCTCTTGAACTCTTCAATCCGGTCGAAACCAATTTCCATGTCTTCCAGGATGGTAAAGATCTGCGACAGACAGCGACGGAAATGTTCCAGGAGAACTTCCGTCAGACCAGGCATGTAGGCCAGGCTAAAGTAATGGACGCTGGAGTCGTCGTACAGCAACACGTTCAACACATCAATGGCCCAGGTAGATTCAGCCAACAGACCGGATTTCAGGGCCAGGTAAACTCTCCATGCATCGACTGGAACCATATCAGCGCGACAAAGGCGACGACGTTTAGCCATTACGGGCACCACAGCTTCGACGGAATCTGGAGGGAAAAACGACTCGCGTTTCGCCGGAAAGATTGGCATGTTGGCCGGCGGACCGGGCGGCATGCCTTGTGGATAATTGACCGCTCCAGGTGGACCCGTCATCGGTCCTTTTCCTGGAATAGGCGGCATGGGATACGGTTTCCCATCTGGGGCACGAAGCGACGTGTAGGGCGGTCGAGGTCCCATAAATGGCTGCCTATTGTTGACCATCGTCTGCGGTCCAGACCACGGTTGTGGTTGCGGAGGTTGAGGCTGAGTCTGCTGCTGCGCCTGTTGTTGTGGTTGTTGTTGCGCCATCGGATGTGGAGGGACCACAACTGGCGTTGGCGGCCCTTGCTGATGGCTTGTTCCATTGATAGTGGTAGCTGGAGTGGCTGGTATAGGACCAGGGTATCTTTGAGCTTGATCCCAAGCCGGATTTCGAGGTTGGGGAGTTCCAGTTGGTGGCACCCAAGGAGCTCCGACTGTCTGAACCGGGCCAGGACTATTGCCCTGCTGTGGGTATTGGTTTACGAACGGCGTGTTATTCCTCCAGCCTGAATAGCAAGAAACCAAGAATGAAAAAACAACAACAATTAGTTTCAATTGGCTGATCGACATGACATGAATAGCTGACAAGCGGGTGCAGTACTGCATTAGTAGCAGGCATGCGATTAACGAAACACAAGACAACTGGAAAGAGTGCTGTCACTCGCCTGTTGCAAGATTGCTACTAAAACCCATGACTCCACCCGTTCCACCACCACCACCACTTGAGGTAAGATCACCGGAACCGGCCAAACCATAAGGTGACCGGTAAGATCCGTAAGGATCTGAGTGGATCGCGACGATTAATTAAAGTAAGAAAAAAAAGAAACCCACATTAGAAAAAAAAAAATCAAATTAAGATTTAATAAATTTCAACAGAAGAATCCATCACCGCTTACTAGACACATAGTACACGTGAATGAATTCCTTACCGAATGAAGGTTGCCGTGGTTGGTTGGGCGCCTGACCAGGAGGGCCGTAAGGTGGATAAGGCCCTGGTCCTGGTTGTTGCTGAATCGGGGCGCCGGGCGTAGGAGGAGCATTGGGATTAGGTCCAACTACTGCGCCACTTACTCCGCCAACCGGTGGATTCAGACCGGTCGGAGTGGGTGTCGACTGGCGAGGTGGCATACCTGAAGGAGTCGGCCCAGGAGTCCCCGGTCGAATGAGTCCTGGATAAGGCTGACCAGCAGGTGGACCCAAATTGGATGGTGTGGTTCCACCCGGATAACCCTTTCAAAAAAATAAACGTCAATCATTTAGGCCAAAACAAAATATTCAGAATTGGAGTAAAAGAAAAAAGAAGAGATTTTTTGGTTGTTTTTTAGTGTTGTTAAAAAAAACCAATCCAGCAATCAACTATCAAGCACTACGCAAATTAGTTTTGAAAAAAGAAATAATGATTTAAGTAGAGAAATGGGGAAAAATTAAAACACATACAGGCTGTCTATCAGAAGAAGGCGGAGCCAACAAGGTCGACGAGGCCAACAATTGGCGCAATCCACTCCGCTGTAGTTGCAGATGAAATCAAAATTATGATCGGAGCGGATTAGAGAAGAGGAAACAAAAAACGAGATAATGAGAAATAAAATCGAAATAAAACTAAACAGAAAATAATTACTAATCAAATAGAAACAGCAAAATAAATTAATACACGAAATTGAAACAAAATCTATCAAGCATCGTGCGTGTACTTTGTTACTTTTGGTTAGTCATGCTTAAAAAAAAAACAGATGGCCAATCAAAAGATGGATAGCATTCTTCTACTTTCGTTAATACTTTGAACTACACGAGGAGGCAAATTCGTAACTAGAATAAATAAGTTACCTGGTACGGATCAGTTTGTTCTGGATAACCAGGTGTTCCCGCATTGGGTGCCGGACTGGGAGCTGGACTGGGTCCAGCACTGGTATTACCCGGCTGTTGCGTCTGAGGAGGCTGTGATTGTTGTTGCTGTTGAACGAGCGGTTGTTGTTGTGGCTGCATGGATTGTGCGAGGGGTGACGGGGGTACGGATTGTGACCCCGTAGAAGTCGAAGTGGCTATCGTCGCCGGACTTGGACTCGGTGTCGACGTGGGTGTCGACACATTAGTTGACGCCGTAGGAGGCACAGGCGGTCGTGGAGGGTAAGGCCCCGATGCTGTTGCAGCTCCTGGAGCGTGATTAGGAGGCATAAATCGGCCGTAAGGATCCGAAGGTGATGGCCCAGGGCCTGGCCCAGGAGGGGGAGCTTGTCCACTCGGTGGCGCTTGAGGGTTGTAAGGTTCCGGGTAGGGCGCTGAATACATTGTTCGATTTGGAGGAGTCGCGTACGGAGGATACTGCTGGTTGTTTGGGTTTGGGTACTCGTTTTGGTACGGATGATGATATCCTCCCTGGTTTGGATGATTGCCAGGGTGATTAGGATGATTGGGATGACCCGGATGGCCAGGATATCCTCCAGGTCTACCAGCCATTGTATTGTACATTGAAGGAGGTTGCTGTTGCTGTTGCTGTTGCTGCTGTTGTTGTTGCTGCTGCTGTTGTTGCTGTTGTTGATGTTGTTGTTGCTGCTGAGCAGACGGGGGAGGAGGCTGTTGGTGTGGCGGATAGCCGGGATGTCCACCGCCGCCTCTGCCACCATAGTGTTGTTGATCATCAAATGGATTGCTTGCGGCAATGTTTTCTCCAGCATGAGGCGGAGGATAACCAGGATAGTGTGCATTGGGGTAGCCATCCATAGACGGGATAGGCGGCACTCCAGAAGACGGGAACGAATCCTGACTGTTGGATGATCCAGCCGGCGAGGGCACACTTATTTTAGGAGCCGGTTTCTTTTTGGTTGTGGCTTCCACCTAAAGGGATACAGAAACGGTTGATTAGCACAAATAAAAACATGGCTAATAGCATCAAAACAAAAACCCCACTGAGCTACTGATAATCCACGACATCTGGGTCGATTCGTTTACTAAAATGCGTCAGTTTTTGTCAAACAATCTCGAGTATTGTTATTGTGAGATAAAAACTGACTAATTCTGATAAAAATTTCGACTGCTATGCGCTGTTGTCGGTTCATTCTGTAATCCCACTTTTTCACACGCACACACACAGAAAAATAAAATAAAACCAAAAAGCCCACTGCTTTTCGATTCGCATTATTAAATTACAAATTATACATGTTTTTTAAATGTGGAAATAATTTCTCTGAATACGAACACGAAAAATGTAAAAAAATTTAAATATCGCTATTAAAAATTCCAGACAAAACCCTTTTTCTTGTAATAAAAACCGCAACAAAATGACGTACCTGATTGAGTATGGGCTGTGGATCGACGCCTCCTCGGTCAAATTTGCACTCCCAAGGGAAGAGGCTTTTGGTGTAGTGTTTGCGTAGCGTATAGGCGGCGCTGGAAGAAGCACCGATTCCCAGCGTCTGAGCGATGTCTTTCCATACTTTGTTCTTTGTCACTTCCACGAAACCTCCACGGTCCCGAACCAGCAGGTACAAACGGAAGAGGTCCAACGGATTCTTGGATATAGTCGGGCAGGCCGTAATGGGACTGCCCTTCTCTTCCATGAAACGCAGCAACTGATCGAGGAACTTCCTTCGATCAGGATGATCATCAAAGTCATACATCCGCGCAAGCGCGTCACTAACATGCGACGTTTTCTGGAAGAAAAACAAAACGTGAAAAAGTTTGTTAAGTAATGAATAAAAAGCAACTGATTCATACCGGAGAAGATGGTGTAGGTCGCGTAGAGACACTCCAGTTACCGACACCTGGACCCGGACTATGTACGTCATTGTAATCTTCGTGCTGGGAAGATAAGGAGGCCGGTCCCGGGCTGGGAACGGTGCTCTGCGGCGTTGGTGGGTGACTGAGCATTTGGTGCGGCGGCTGCTGAGAAAAGGGCGGATGATGGGCGGACGGGGTCATTGGCATCGAGCTGGTTTCTTTGCGCGAACGTGGAGTCGAAGGGGCCGAAACGTCGTCACCAGAGGCCGCCGACGTGTTGGACAGCGTTGATTGCTGAGAGGCTTCGTCCAGTCCAGCCACACCGTCCGGTCCTGTCGTCACCAAATTGGTAACAGGAGAAGCTGCTGACGGAGGATGACCTGCAGCAATAAAACAACGGGAGGTTAAAATCAAAGTTGAGTTGTGATCCTCTGTTCAGTGTCGTGGACACGGGTGCCTACCAGTCATGCTGCTAGCATTGTTCATGCTAGGTGGTGGAGGATAAGGCCCCATGTGCTGCTGCTGCTGCTGTTGCGTTGGCGGTTGTTGCGATTGCGGAAGAGAAGGCGGTTGCGGCGGCCCTTGAAGTGGCGCAGGACCGGGCGCTGGACCGGGCGACGAAGCCATGCCATACATTTTCTGTTGTTGTTGTTGTTGCAAATGATGTTGCAAGTGCTGCTTCATGTAGTGGGGCGGAGTATGAGACGGGCCAGGAGGCCGGGGCCCAGAAGTAGGTGGACCGGAAGGTGGCGGCGCGCCCTTGCCTCCATGCACAGGCATTGGGCTACCGGGAGGTCCTCCAGGCATCGTATTGGCCGGTCCCCAGTTTTGTTGTTGTTGTTGTTGTTGTTGCTGTCCGTACTGGTTCATGTTGGGACCGCCTGAGAAAACACGTCACACAATGGAAAACTATTAGTGGCTGATTCCAAACAACATGAAATGTGGCAAAATATCAGACCTGGTGGGTATCCCGGGTAGGGTGTTGGGGGTCCCATGTGCGGGGTCATCGATCGGTTGGGACCCGGGCTAGCGGGTGGCATGGGATTTTGGCTGGTGTTGCTATTGGGTGGCATTCCAGCACCAGGCTGTTGCGGTGGGGGAGGAGGTTGCTGATGCTGCGGCCCATAAGATACCGGAGTTGGACCATATGGACTTGGGCCTCCTGGTCCCATGGGTGGCCTCGGATGTTGCATGTACATTGGATTGGGCAGGTACTGTGGTTGTTGCGGCTGGCCACTCGGCTGCTGCTGCTGTGGATGATGCATCGGCTGCTGTTGCTGCTGTTGTTGCGGCTGTTGGTACGGAGAGCCACCCATCTTGTACGACGGCATGCCAACATGCGGCGGAGGTGGCATCGGCTGCTGATACGCTCCTAGAAAAAAGAGACGACAAAGATAGAGAAAAAATGCATCAGAGGGGGATTGTCGATAAGGCTAAGAAATTTGAGTTATTTTGGGGGGCGTCATCCAGCGACCGCTTTTCGTTCTTTCAAAAGAACCGCTTCCTAAAATCATCGATCCAACAACCTCTTTAAGAGTCTTTTCTTTTTTGTTGTTCAACATTTGTCCCGATGATTACGAGGCAGCTGCAGCAGATTGCCAATACATGTGCAACATAATATCTAGGGAGAGAGAGAATCTATCCTGTGCACATGCCACATCCAATCACATACCCCAATCACTTTTCGGAATAGTGTGTAAGTGATTCGTCCTTGACATTCATTTGGGTACGAAAGATAAAAAATAAATAAAAATAAATGAATAATAAAAAAAAGAAACATAATAGGATCAAGGTGGGGTATGTAACAAGAAGTTCCCCTCCCACATCCTTTCCCCCCAAGTCTTTGATCCTTTTTGTTGTTTTGTTTGTCTGTCTGTCTGGTTATGCAGCAGAACAGGTGTGTCGTGAAGAATTTCTCTAGCATTGACAGTGCGCTATATTTATATATCGATGAGCTAAAGAAAATAAATAGATGGATGGCTATATATATATATACCTTGGGCTGCCATGGGAGAATGACTCATACGCGCTGGTCCGCTATTATTATTGTCCGATTGGCTACCCGGACTGGGCGAAACGTGGCTGTTATTATTATTGTTACTATTCGGCGGTCCTGTAAAAAATATTGACCACAAAACAGAAAAGACAAGAGGATTAGATTATGAAGCAACAAAATAAGAGAAATGGCGATTGCGGGGCGTGTTGATGAATCGAACGGAATGTTTGGTAGCCCATCTATTTTCGAGGTGGACGTTTGTTGTTGCGTATGTTGATGAGCATAAATGAGACAAGGGCTTTCCCCAAGGTCACGTAGTAGGAACAGCAGCAGCCCTGGATCAACGTGTACACTCACACATCCAATGCCATCACAAACGGCCACACTTGACTTGGCATACCGCGCCATGATTTGCTTTTAGAATGGGAGGAAAAAGGGGGGTGGGGAGACATACACTAACATCGGGGATATCCCCAACTCTGAAAAAAATAATAAAATAAAACACCATTTCCCTTGTTTTCCTTCTCATTCTGTTTGACCTTTATTTTCTTTTTGTTTTTTGTTGTTTTTTCAAAAGTCGGAAACAACAAAACTTGTTGTTTTCAGTTTCACGCTCAACTGATTCCATCCGCTTATCTTCACCAAAGCATCGCTTAAACCCATTCTTCATTTTTTTTTCTAAAAACACAAAATGGGAGAAAGAAAGAAAATTTTGTTTTTTACCAAGGGCCGGGGACATGGACCGACTGGCTGGTGAAGGGGCCGGTGGAGGCCTTCCAACAGCCGGCGAAGCGACGGCCGTTGATGAGCTCGTCGTTGGCGTACTGCTGCTGCTGACGGCGGCTGTTGACGTGGAAGTTGTCGGGACTGTTGGAGTCGAAGTGGACGGGCTGCTGCTATTCCGTTGGATGCTGGATGCAGTAGCAGCGGTCGCGCTGTTACTCGCTTCGGCAGATGTCTCCCCAGATCCTGGGCCACTGCCCTTGATGGGTTCCTGTTGCGATGGCGGCGGCTGCTTTTCAAAGAGAAAGAAAGAATCGTTTCATTTCTAAACACATTTTACACGTTCAAATAATTTAACAGAAATTCTCAAAGGGGAAAAAATAAAGAAAAGGGTGACGATGAATTTCTAGACGGCATTTTGGTCAAGTCAACTGTTAAACCCAAACATCACACGGACTAGTAGTGACATCTACGAGAAACCTGCCAGAAACAGCAAGAAAGGAAAAAAAAACGTTTTCTGGCCGACGGAATGTATGTTTGAAAAATTCGTTTAAATGCCCTGTCATCTGATCACTCAATCGACCGCTAACGTTAAAATGCAAGACATCGAGTCGAGGATTCGTGACTCTGAGCGGAATGTTTTAACGTTTGGCAGTTGTAGACGCCGGCATCGAGGATCAAATGGGAGAAGGAAAAAAGAAAACTGAGGAAACACCGGAATAGAGAGAGAGACACACACACAATGGCGGTCGATGGAGAGAGAAAGAAGGTCCTCCTAGCTAGTGGAAAAGAGACAACAATCAGGGAAGAAACTCACGATCACGAGCACACGAGTTTAGATCATCACACATTCATTCGTTGGCTTCACTCAGTCAGTCAGTCCGTGTGGCGAGCAAGCAGACACACATTCACATACATATACAACACACTCTACACACACACACACACTACACACACACCGGTCGATTCAATATCAAACAACACGGAGGTTGAGAAAGTCTGACGGCGCCCCCACTCGATCCGAGGCAGCTACGACTGAACCGAAAAACTGGCGACTCTGCCACTGGCGCGCTGCTTGGAGGAGGGAGGAGCCCAACAGTCACCGAGAGAGAAGGGGATGGGGGGGGGGGAGCACCGCCAAAAGCAGGGGAGGGAGATAAGGGCCCCACAACGGAACGGTTGGCAGGCAGGCAGCTTGGGGGGCTTCATGTGCTTTGTATACTATCCTATATATATATGACTGGCGTGTATACTGCTGGACTCGACGACTCAAGGTTCCAGCCCTGCTGCGTGTGTGTGTGTGTACCATGGGGGAAGAAGATTGTGTGGGGAACGAGGAGAGAAAGGGCAGCATTATAGAAGCGAAGGGGGGAGCGCATGGGGGACGCGCATCCTGTGTGTGTGTGTTGCTGGGCTAATGCACACACACTTCCCCACGGCTTTTGGGGTCGGTCGACGGACGACGATGAAGATGGCAGCAGCAGCAAGACAGAGAGAAATGCGCTCAAGAGGGATGGAACTTTTCTCTCTCTCTCTCCCTCCTACTATTTACTATATTATATATCCAACAAGGTAGAAGACAAGCTTGGGTGGAAAAAAAGAGAAGAAGAAGATGGGGAATGAGAGATGGAAAACGACGACGACGACGAGGGGTTCGGCAAAAGGGCCCTTTTCAAATGGCATTTTTGTTGTCGAGCCAGCCAGCCAGCAAGCAGAGAGAGGATGGGAACCCAATCGTTCCACGGTACATATATCGACTCGACAGCAGGCAACACACACACAAAGGAAGCCCTTATTTTTCTTTTCCCTTGTACATGTGTACGCTGCTGCTGCTGCTGCATCATAACATATTTCTTTCTATCTCATTCTCTCTGTCAGTTTGTTGTTGTTGTTCCATATTTCGAAACCGGGAATTGCTGTTTAGAGCCGACAGACACCACCTGAGACACGGAACACACCGGCAGTTATGGCCGGTGGAAAAACACAAAAATAATAAAAAGAAGAAAAAAAAATCATGTGTGGCTGCTCAACAAAGCAGCAGCGACGGACCTTGTCCCACAATTGAACAGCAGATGGGCATTTCTTTTTCGTTTCAGCTATTTGAAAAAACAAGTCTTTTTTTTCTCTCGATCTTTGAAAAGTTGGAATCACGAGATATATACACACAGCAAGGATGATTTTATATATAACGTATAAATGTGTGTATCAGAGACGAGCCATCGGGCATCTATCTATGTGTAGTGCATACCACGCTGGCAGCGGTGGATGGTGAAACCTATTCCCCTCCTCTCTCTCTCTCTCTCCTTTTTTCCTCTCTTCCCTATTTTCGCTGGCGTCAGAGACGGCGGCCATTTTGGATAGCGATTTCAGCCAATGGCGTTCGTTTACGGGGAAACGGATCAATGGGGAACGAGACACGAGGAAAAACACGCCCACCACTACCACCCGCTTTGGGTTTTCCGAGAACCACAGTCATCAACCCCACCCACCCTCCCCCTCCCCAAAAGGCTTCGGGTAAAAATCTTCTCTTGGCTGATAGAAAAAGGGAAAAAGAAAAACCTCGTTCTTTTTCTCTCTCTCTCTCTCTCTAGCCGATGCCTCTTATTTCAGATGGGGTCTATCTCCTTTCTACCGGCATCGTCGCAGTCGAGGAAATTTCCACCACGAGGCACCAAATATATAAATATAAAGTAACCGGGTAGTAGAGAAGAAGAAGAAGAAGATAGAAGAGAACCTCTAAACCGTGACAGGCCCCCCAAGTCCAGCTTAGAAGAAAGAAACGGCCCTCGCTTTTTCCTTCTCTCTCTCGTTTTTCCCCCTCGACAAAAAGATGGGGGCGTGTATATCAAAGAAAAGAAAAAAAGGTGGAAGATGATGGCGGGAACACAAAACATTCCACCGGTTACAACACAAAACGCTTCGGAAAAACATTTTCGAGTCAACTTCAAGCATTTTCGTGACGACGACAAATTCAAAAAAGGACTTTTTTGAGAAAGGAAATAAAATGGCGTCGAGGAAATAGAAATAAAAAAAAGTTTCGACTGATATTTCGTTTCCCAAGAGCGCGGGCGCAGAGAGAGAAAAACGCCGAGCCGTTTCTTTTTTCCACTCATGTATTAGTCTGTGCTGTCTCTTCCACAACATCATCCGACGGATGGATGAGAATTGGAAGAGAAGAGCGCGCCTCCCTATCTCTCTCTCCTTTAGTCTTTTCTACTACTTTTTCCCTGGCTCTTTTCCCATTATCAGAGACAGTCTCTTTTTTCTAGACACGAAAGAACTTGCGGCCGTTGAAGCATATCCTCCCTGTCACACGTCAAGGAATTCTCGAAAAAAAAACTACTACCACTTCGGCTTTTGAACTTTTTAAGCTGTCCATTTTTGAAAAAGGGACGTTCACTCGGCAGCCAATTAAACAGCCCAGAATTGGATATCATCTTTTTCCCTCATTTCCACTCAGAGTGGCTTCTGATTATCTCATTGGCGGGAGAGAGAAAGCCCGGCGCGTGTCGTCTGCTCGACTCGAATGCAATTTTTATAACATTTTTCTTCTTCTTCTCCTGCTGCCGCCACCACAAACCCCTATGTCTGTCCAGCACGACAAAATAAAAAAATAAAAAGGAACGCGGGCGGAAACAAAACAAAAAAAAAAAGAACCGACGAAAGAAGAAAAAGGGAAGCATAAAAGGCCTCGAGGAGAAACGTCCGCGCGTTTATTATCGCCGTCGTCTATCGACCCGCACACGCACACACGAAACTCCACCCAAAGTGCGCCAGGCTCCTCCTTTCTTTTTCCTTTTGCCGACTGCGTTCGCTGCCTGCCGAAATTGCCATCGCGGCATGAATCGCTTTCCTCCTCCTAGCTTCCCTGGAACACGTCGTCATTCCCCCCCACCATCCAACGGCTCCTAACATCGTAGGCTCCTACGAGTGTGCGCACACACAGACAAACAACGCCGAGTTCCAAAACGATGACGACGACGTCACTCAAACGATTATACGTTTTTCTTTTCTTTTTCTTTGAATCTCTCGCAGACGAAATGGGGGGAAAAGGCGGGAAAATACTTTTAACACGAGTTGTTTTTCTTTCTTTTTTTAACAGTTGACAGCTCGTCAAGTTTTTTCCCCTTCAAACAAAAAAATAAAAAGAGGGGAAAAATATAAATAAAGAAAAAATGCTGGGCGCCCTCCTCCATTGGCGGCCATTTTCCCACTCTACTTTCTAGTCGCTCACTACTTACTAGCCAGCCGGGCTCACGGGCGCGAGATAGAAAAAAAGAATGTGTCTTTCGATTCTAACGAATTCGGACAAACCGGCACAGGAAAAATAAATCAATGAGAACGCCGAGTCTGAATTGACAGCCACGTGGAGATGATGTAAACAGTCGAACGAATTTTTCACATAATACGTAAGTGAGGGGGAAAAGGACGAAAAGGACAGGTGGTGCCAAAGTATCGGCAAGAGAACGAAGCGGGTGGGGTGAGATTAAAATGACGTCATGTGAACGCAGGCTGTGAGTGTGTAGGTCAAGGTCAGGAATCCCATCCAAACTCGTCACTTGCAACTTAAACAGTTCCTTCCTTCCCATCCTCCTCATTCCATTTCATTAACAATAGCCCATTCCACCGGATGAACATTGGAATTCCCTCTCTCTCTCTCTTGTGCCTTTAAGCAACGTAGTAGTACTAACCAACTCCCACTGCTATATAGCACTTGATACGGGTGTAGTAGTAGGGCAGAGCAAGCCGGAGCAGAGAGATAGATAGAGCTAAGAGCCAAATAGATCCAGACAAGTACTACACATTTTATCCGATAGCCCTTGGGCGAGCCGAATCACATTGTCAATAACATTTTTCCCATTCTCAAGTGGACGGGAAGACCCTATTGTGCGATCCGTCTTTCTTTTCTTTTGCCAAGTAAAAACAAACTTGTGATCGAACCATATGAGAATAGTTCTGACAAAATCTCGGCTGGCGATCGTCCAATGGACAGAAAAGTAGGCAAGACATCAATGGAAAAGGCTAAATAAAGGTAGTATTGTGCGTTTCCTCTCGTTTTTTTTTCTTATTATGTGTTTGTTGGCCGTACCCATCTTCTTACCTGCTGGACTGGTCCTCCTCCACTTGGCGTCACGGCGTATCGTTGCTGCTGGATTCCGTGTCCTATGGGAGCACCAGGTCCGTACGAGGGATATCCTCCGCCTCCACCCTGAACGCACAAGAAAAGGAAAGGAAAAAACGTAATCAGTCGAAATGAATCCATCAACCAACGGTGTGTGAGTGTGCCGCCACCCAGGGTGAGGGCCAGATTCGAAAGGGATAGTTTATGCTAATAGTGACGTCACTATCTCCGTGGGGGGTTGCGTTTCAACGGGACACAGAGAGGGTATTCCTCCTGCTTCCTTGCTCTTAAAGGACGATCATCACTTTATTTCTTAATCACATTTCATATTCACACAGCAAGAAGAAAAAAGAAGTAGCCATTCCCCCAGAGTCACAAATAGCTCCTTTCCTCCTTCTCCTCCTCCATCACCAATAAAAAAGGGCTCAAAAAGATGAGAGGAGAGAAAGAAAAAAAGAAAAGACAGGGGGTAGCACGAGAGAAAGATGCCTGTCAATGACGTCACCCCTCCCCCCTTCTCTATCCGTCACTAATAACGGGTCAGTAAACACGGCCACGTGGCTCTTTTGCTCCACACTCAAATACACATATTCCACCAAGTTTTGGCAAACAAAATGTTCAATCACTCATTCACTCGGCCATCTTTCACTCAGACATCTAGTTCCGACCTCCAACCCATCTATGTAAATGATTCAAGCTGGGGGTGATGGAGCTCTTCTCATGAATGCCTCGACTTAAATCATTCAATTCATTAATGTGCTCCGTAATTAGATCAAGAACAAGAGGTGGGTGTAGACGTCGGACCACTAACGGAATGATCCGTTCGTTACCGACTTAGCCAACTTTCTATATAAACGAGATGATTCATTATTTTGGTAGCCTCTTAATAGCCGTGCAATCAAAAGAATACTTAAAGGATCGATGGGCTATATGACGCAACGTGCACAGCATTCTTCCAATAAAGAAAGTTTTTTCTAAGGAAATTCGGTTTGACCTTCACGTTGTCATCCTGTACCTGCTGCATCGAATTTGGTGGAGGCTTGAATCCAGGAGCAAAATTCCTGGGCTGCTGCTGCTGCATAGGCCAGCCAGCAGCTGGATGCGAATTTGGTGGTGGTGGTGGCTGCTGTTGAGGATAGTCTCCATAAGAATATCGTTGCACTGGCCCTCCTGATCCAGGCTGAAGAAGTTGGTTTAATGTTGGTGTTGAATATCTTGAGGGTGGATAACCCTGTCCACCAGCAGCACCACTACCATGATGAACTGGAGGATAACTCGGCACAGGACCAACACCAGGCCTGGGCATGGAATTCATATAAGCCACTGGTTTTGTGGCTAGCACAGGACTGGACACATTTCGAACCAGGTTGCTGCCTGGATACTGAGGGTACGGGTAGCTGCCCTGCTGCTGCAAATCACCCTGCTGCTGTTGTTGATGAATGTAGCTGTGAGGTGGATATCCAAATCCAGATTGGGCATTTTCATAGCCAGCAGCGGGGGAGTCCACAGGATATCCTACAGGAGGTTTGTAATAACCCCCGCCTGATTGCAATTTGCTACTTTCGTTCATGTCATGAGAGCCATTGTTGCTGACAGGGGTGGAAGTTGGCCCGTTGGAACTGTTTGTCTCCATCTCCCTCTGAGCATCCACCCCGTTGGTGTTGGGTCCATCCAGATCCTTCATCTCGGGCCCATTTCTGGGAGCTTCCACTTCAGCTTGGGTGCTGGCCATGGTCTTCTGCTTGTTACGATCAACTCACAACTGGTTCAGTTCCATCTTGAGAGAGGTGAGTTTCAGTTGAGGAACACGATAGAACCTGAAAGCGTAAAAAAAGGAATGATGTAAGCCTGTGATCGGTACAAGAATTTCTAGAAAGATCCAGAGATGCTCAGCAATCTAGGATTGGCATCCATTTTTCAGACTTACGCTCGAGTCGAGAGAACTTTTCGAGCAAGAAGAGTTTCAGCTAAAGCACACTTGGCCTCTTATTCCCACGCTGAACGCGTCGCTCCAAGTCGGGCACAAACTCACAATGGATAACACTGTGTAGAACACATACACATTCACACTTAACACAAGACACACACACCAACACGCACTTGCTCACATATGCACACACGGTTTTTTACTTTTTGAAATCTTCTTGTTCGTCTTCTTCTTCTCCTCCTTTTGGGTCTTGTGTGTGTGTGGTGGTGGTGGTGAGGAGAGTTCACGAACAGAGAGAGAGCCGGAACGCGCGCGACGACGCTTGGGGAAAAAGCTTTTTCTTTCCAACAACTGACGTAAGCGAGTCAGCCCGCAAGGTGGTGTGCCCCACCGACCAGCAGAGTGTCAAAATTGCAAGAGGCGCGATTCAAACTTTACAGACAACACACTCAATCGACGTAATTTGGGCTGATGACTTGCCTCTACGGCAATGCATCTTTCTCTCTTGCCGCAGAAATTGTCGTTTCAGTTTCAGTACTTCTTGGTGTCTGAATGCGATGCCAGCGCCACCATTGCCTCTTCTCTCCCACCAAGTTTTGGTTCCAGCAAAAAAACGAAAAAACGCTTCTTTAATTCTGTCCTCAAACCATAAAACAAACTACTTGCCTTTCATTCTATTGGTATTCTCTTCAATTAATTCTTACATTAAGATTGAATCCACTAAAAACTGCGTAAAAGACTGAAAATGTAAAAAAAGCCGAGGAACTATTTTGACGAGGTATGCACGGCGGATGGATACATCTGGGCTTCGTTCTCTCTCTCTTTTAGAAAAGACCCGCGCCATTATGATGGCGCTATTGGCCGACGGGCGGACTCTCGGTCCCTTTTTCTTAACGGGCCAAAGAAAATTTCAACTACTTCCACTCGAGGCTCTCTCACGCAATTACGTGAATAACATCAAAGAAATATGAATTTTTTTCTACATCCATATTTAGTTTTTAACATATTCCCAAGTTAAGAGATTCCAAACGATTAGATGCATAATTTTGAATCCATCTGGCATTTTCGCCGTTGCTTCATACGTATACGTACCAACCAACCAAAAGACGGGCGTAGACAATTTCGAAAACAGGAACTGGCTAGCCCCTGTCAAACAACACCTGGCGGGCATTGCAAATTCATTTCGTCGTCTCTCTACTACACTCGCTGCTGCTGCTGCTCTACCTGTTGGTCTTGATTACGCTTTTCCCGACTAAAAAATAAAATATTTTCTTCTCTCTACTTATATTGACTTCTTGATGGACTATACTTCTATAAGCGATCACTTACAACATCCAGTCTCATTAAACAAATTTCTAGCTCTCTCTCGTGGCGAACGAAATGAAACTTGCATTCTAACTTCGTTAAGCCATCAATCTCAACCCAACAAAAACGTAACAAACAAAAACAGGTTCTCCCAACAACAAAGTGATTATTTCGCTGTCTAGCTGCAGCCCCCCTACCTATTTACTGCGACGCACCTGAAGCAATGCGTCAGTTGGCAAAACCACTTAGGAAAGAAGAAAAAAAAAATTTGTATTTATTGAGAAACTCTTTTTGGTAAATCAACCTTTATATGATACAGCACGGCAATTCTGACCGCTGAGGAAGTATACCGGTGAGTATGAGGCCGACACACAAAGGGAAGAGAGGGGAATTCCGTGAAAAAATAAAAAAAAGGGTTGCTCATTCAAAAGCGTGAGCAACACGGCAAATAAAATAATCAATCCGCAGCGTCCCATCATGTGGGTCAAGGTCACCACACACGAAAACAGCTAAAAAAAGAGACCATTCAAACAAAGATAGACATTAAGGGAGGGGAAAAGAGCCAATAAAAAAATTCAAAAAAGGATTTGCTTAAGATAGAAAACAAATAAAGACGTAGGAAGTGATGAATGAATGAAGCAAAACAAAAGGTGTCCCCAGTAAAAACCGGGAAAAAGAAAAAACGTATTCAATGAACCACTTTTGCCAATTGCACATGTGCCAATTGTCACTTGTGTATTCGTCAGGCGCTTGCGTTATGCATTTTTACATAAATACAACTATGTCTACAGTTTTGTGAGATTTTGATCTACAATTCCTTGCGTTTGTGGCTGGTAGGGTACAGTTCGGCATTTTCGTTTATTTTCAGTCGATCCTGTTGGTCAATCACAAATTGTTAGGTACAATTTGGTCGTGTAAAAATGGAGAGGTGGCAGTGCAACTTACAAAATGTTTAGCGTAAGATAGGAACACGTTCCAGGCTACGGTAAACACGTTGACGTAGAGAACACGATAGACGGCCGGGACTAGTAGAAAGTTTATCAACTGACTCGGTGGCCATACGATGCAATCAGTCTAGAGGTCAGTACAAACAAATCATTTCGGAATTGAAAAATATTCTAGAATGATAAATTCCAATTAAAAAATACACGATTTTACTTACAATATACACTAACAGAAACTTTGATTTGTATTCCTCCCATCCTTGCGACATTGAACAGCCCTCCAACATACCGGCACCAACAAAGAACGAAGCCGAAGATATGGGGGAACAGATAACTTGATCTGCGACGATTTTTTTACCCACCGTCATCAGAGATTTGCCTGGTAGAAAACGGTCAAGCCACGTGTACCAAATATGATTTGGTAATCCTTGAACGAGGCCAACAGTTCCCATTCGACCTGTACATTATTTTAGAAAAAGCCATACCAATAAAATTTGGTCTCGTTTTTTTTTTTTTAATTTACTTATAGTACTTTTAAGTTACAATAGGCTACTAACGCCATCTATCTCAGATTCTGGATATACTTTCAGATTTACACAACCTTGTTCAACCTTTTAAAAAAACAAATCAGCAAAAGAAACAAAAAAACGTGAATATTTAGTTAAATTCTAAATAAATAAATAACCAATACAAGTAAAAACTGTAATCAAAGACTACTAGTGAATTGACTGCAATTTTGGAAGATTACATAAGATACTTTAATAATGAATTGTGAAACACTGAAGGGAAGAGAACACAGTCAAGAGTTGTTCAAATACACGATTAATATAGCCCTCATACTTAGCTTAAAATCCACTACACTTTGCTGACCTTTAGACTGGTACTTTTCCTGGACTACCAACGAATAAGCTTAACAATATAAAACTGTTGGGTTGTAGAACAAGTCAAGAACAAGCAAGGTCCCAGAAGTTCTGAAATTATATGGTCATGCAAAGCAATTTAACACTGAAAAGGAAAAAACCAAATCTTCAACATAAACTGTAAAATTACCTATTCGGTCAACATCAATTGCACCATTGCTTTGACTAGAGTTGGTGTACACTTCAATTTTTTGTTGAATGATGTCTCCAGCAGTTAGAAGAAGTCCACAACTAACAGTATTGGTAGCCCACAAATACCGCCCAAATAGCACATCTTTTAACTTTTTATATCGACTATACATTTCAAATATTTGAAGTCACAGAACAAACCAAACACCAACCCTTACACCAGCACACTAAACTGCTTACCCAAGACAATAAATTATTTACTAGCTACAGGCCAGAACTGTCCCAATTTTTTAGGATTAGTTCTGGAATTAACCTAGAAATGCCTACTATTAGCTCATTTTCAAGGAAAATTGTGACTCTCCTCACGAGATCCGAACGTGAGAAATTATAACAATTGCCCTTCACTTTTCGTCTGGTCTAGCAGTCGACGACAATCATTTGAGAATCACCCACCAGGTGTCGCATATACACACCCTTAGGCTATGTACAATCTAAGGAACCGCTCAACACACAAACAACTTCTTAATTCTTCATGTCAACTTAGTCCTATTTAGGATGTTTTATTGATTGATACGAAGAAAAGGTTTCCCAAACTTGACAGTTTCCCGCCCATTAAAATAAAAAGATACAAACTAGGATCGCAAGTGGTGTATTGATCAATCCACGGGAAATTAGAATATTCACTTGTGTCCCAAAGATTGAAGCAGTTTCTGGTGTCGCACAATGCGTTCGTAAACCTTCTTCTTGGCGAGTCCCTTGGTTCTCTGCAAAATTAAACATGAATTTATTATTAAGAATTACACTGGTAGCCTATAATTATCTAATAATAAACATTCATCAGTTGGTAGTGCATGTTTGATTATTGATCATGTCTTCACTTAAATGGTGTTAAATTCATCACAAGAATGTGGGAAATACTGCTATAAATAAAGATGATGTATTTTATTACCTGTTCAACCTTCTTCTTGCCATAAGCGATCGATGCCTTGATCTTACGTTTAGCTTCAAGGGTAGCAACAATATCCTGGTACTTCCATCCAACCTCGTGAGACAGGCGTCCCAGGCGACAGTACTAAAAGCAAACAAATAGAATTATTTTTTCAATCTAGGACTTCAGAACTGTTAAAATACCTTGCGACCAGGAGACAGGCAAATAACCCTCAATGCATTAGGAGCAATTTGCTTCTTAACGCGCATGTAGCGAGGAGGAACACCTTCGAAAGCGCGAACCCTCTTCAAAGCTTCACGACCCCTGAAGGTCTTGTAGGGCAACATTCCACGTACTGCACGCTTGAAGATCTTGGATGGAGCACGGTGATGGAATGGGCCTCTAGCAGGGTTGACATTACACCTCTTACGGAGGAAGCTAAGAAACTTCAGCTTGTTCCTAAGATGACAAAGACAGCATTAATGGACTTGAATGAGACAACAAATATAATCATGTCGGAATGACAGCCTCAGTTGGTAGTGCATGTTAACTAATGTTCACGTATAATCACAAAGTTTGGTGTTGAAATCATCATTTAAATGGCATAACAGTTAGGTACACACTAAAAACAATAATACCTGAAAAAAGTTCCGGAGATTTCCATCTGTTCGGCCCTAAGAACACGAACTTTGTGTCCATTGAGAGCTGCTTTGGCTACAATGGTAGCCAATCGGCCCATAAGATGCTCTCGGGCATCGATGATAATCGGCTAAAGAAAAGAAATACATAAATAACATGTAATTTAGTATTGCATTTGTAATTGTTAATTGTCTAGCAACTAGAGCACTAAAGGCTGGATATTTCGGTCTGACACGTGTAAAATGGACGCCATGACTGTTACCAAGAAAAACACTTAGAATAAACACTTTCCGTCGAAAAGTAACAATCTAAGTTGAATTTCAGCTTCAGGAAAATGGATTCAATTAAAAACAGTGGTTTTTTTACTGGACACTTGAATAAATACACAATATTGAAGAGAAATACCTTGTTCGTGAAGCCCGGCATGATGGCTAGAGAGAAAGACCAAAAAGTGGATAAGCAGTCACCCAAGAGCCTTGAATGAGGACATGAAACGAAGGTGGCAACACAGCGACTTCCGAAACAGGAAAATTCACGATCTATACTTTAATATAAATATTTCTACAATAGTATCTAGTTTTGGTATTCAAAATTATTTTCAATTTTAATCTTTCGATTTATAAAAATTATTATAAGTGTAGTGTTTGTTTACTCTTTGTTCTTAACATTGAAACAAGTCACTAAGTCAGCACTGAGTCAGCATCAGGTAACGGTGTGGCAACGCCCAACGGCCCAACAAAAGTCCACGAAAATTGAAAATGTTCAATGATGTCCAAATTTGTTGATATTTTTTATTATTGCCACGAATACAGCATTTTTGAAAATGAATACAAACACTTATGTGCATTTAGTTTCATAATGTAATAATGTTAAATAATGTAATACTGTTGCAAAAATTGGGGACGACTGAAAAGTTCGCTTAATCGAATTTCATGTTTCCAAATGTGACAACATACTTCCTACCTCACAATATTTCAGTTTCGTTCAAAACGCTATTTTTTACCATTGATATGGAAATTTTGAGAAAATCGTTGCGATATTTTATCAATTTGCACTATCGCGTAAAGTCATTCTGTCTTCTGTGATAAGTGACTACAATAAGTTTATTCATTTTACCAACATTTTCAATTCTTTTTTAAAGATGAAAGAACGAGTAGTGGTCATGCGATTGTCTTCTAAAATTTATGATTCATTAATATGATTTTTCTGTTTCGGTAGGCGTTCGATTTTAAAAATCTAATTATGCAAGATTTTGTTTTCGCCACTGAAAAATAACCAGACACGAATAACCGGACTCGATAATTACTAGCTAAAACATCTTAGTTATTGTATATTTCGGCGTTGGGAAAGAATAAATTTGAGTAAAAAATCAAATTTTTGTCATCTATAAAAGTCATGTGCGGAATCCCGGAATCCATTAGAAAAACATGTGGAATTTAAAAAACATTTACATTAAAAAAAAATTAAGAGCGAGGTCGCAAACGCAATTGAACTGGCTGATCTACGGTGCCCAGCAGTCGCATGATCATTTTAACGTGATTCTCAGCTTGAAATGTAAATCTTGGAATGGCCTAGAATGAAATAAAGGATTGGTTGTAATAACTACCCTCAACAAACTTAGTAACAAAAAATTTATTTCGATTTGACGTACTTTGTATAATAAAATGTACATCTGAGACTCGGCCAGGCGGCGACCAATACAGCCTCGTCTTCCATGGCCAAAAGGTAAAGACGCAAAAGGGTCCATCACCATACCATTTGATGGCCCGTGTCGATTCCACCGTTCCGGTATAAAATCCTGCGCATTCCGATAGTAGCGCTCATCTCTTCCACTCGTGTAGACGGACATGAGCATTATAGTCTATTAAGCAAAACAGTTGCAAATAATTTAAATAATATTATCTAATTAACGAGAAAAGTGAGAAAAGATTACATCTGGTGGAATGCTGTAACCTCCGATAGTACATTGCTCCTGCATGATTCGAGTGAGGAAAGTAGCCACTGGATAGAGACGCAAAGCTTCTTTAACAGAACCTTTAATCGTCGGAATATGTTGCCATTCGTCGCCGATTCTTTGCTTTGAAGATTGAACTAACTCGATTTCATTAAAAATTTTGTTTTGGACTTCAGGGTGTCGAGCCAGCAAGTAAAGTGCCCACTGCGTCGTGTGTGATGTCTGTAAGAATCGATAGAAAATTTTTAACAAGAGTCATTCAAAAATTCCCAGTTTATATTTGCATACCGTATCTGCGGCTGCCAAGAATAAGTCGGCCACAATTCGTTGAATGTCGGATTTAACCATTTTCTGTTGTCGAAGAGAAGATACGATGCAATCATCCTCGTTACTATCGTCTTGCGGTGGCAGTTTCTCGAGACATGTTTGAGTTAGCTGATTGGCTAATTGCAAAGCGCTTAGAGCTGATTGCTCAAAACAGCGCCACGCATCCAAATTCAATTTAGCGGCCAAAGCTGGGGGAAGAAGCGTTAAACGAGCGCTACCTATTAAAGCCCAACACGTTATTTTGGTCTTAATTATCTCGTTCTTAAACACCTACACGTAAAAAAATTCAAGAAAGTAAATAAAACTACATACTCTCAAATAGCGTCTGTAAATGCTGGACCATTCCAGGGACATAAGTGTCAACGATTTCCTGATCCAAGCCAATAACACGTCCGAAGGCGACGCACATTAAACCCTAAAATTTCGATTCATTTAAAATTCTGGATTTAACCAGTTAACCAACACTAAAATATGTACCTGAACAAAATAGCGATACAAATCACCCTCGAGTTGGGTGATCAAACCGTTTTCCGTGTGCTCCCACTTGTCAAGTAACCGATCAGCCACGTCATAAAAACTTTCAATGTGACGATGCAGTGTGGCCGTTTTCAGTAAAAGCGGACTTAAAATCTTCCTGTAGCGTAACCATTCCTCGCCTTGCCTTGATAAAAGTGCAGAGTTCAAAATGGAAATGATAAATTGAAAGTACGCCCGTTCATCCGTCACTCAAACGCGCCAATGTCGCTCGTTAGTGAAATGACTCATTTTGGGGCTTGAAAATGATTAACTTACATAAAAAATAATCCTCTTTTGTACGCGTGTTTTTTGTTTAAGATGAGCCACGGTTCGGGCAGCATCGGTCGTGGGCAAGTGCCTTCCTTTTGAAAGACTTGTTGATAAAGCGCAGGATCCGCCAGCCAAACAGCTTCAACATGGCCCAGCTTTTCGCGGAAAATGGGCCCTAATTGGCGGTGTCTATCGTCAATGTAACGATGAATCTGTGATACACCACCCGCACGAATGACGTCCCAAAGTGTGCCTATCTAACGTTATCGAAAAGAAGAAATAGAGAGGGAATTTTAATTACATGAAATTTGAAACAACCGCCGGTTGATTATTATTTTTTTTTAAATCACCAGCGGCAATCCTTTAGGTGCGGGGATGGAATCGAATGGTTGAGACTTGGCTGTGTAGCAACGTCGTTCTAACAGACTAATCCTGCGGATTGGATGGCGAAGATAAGAAGCCATTTACGGAAGAATGTTCGATTTGTTGTTTTGCCTGGAGCACTTGATAATGTTACAAGATGACAACAAGTCAGTCACACTTGATTCAACATAGCTTTCCACTTTTCTTGTTTCTTAAAACTTCTTTCCCTTGCACTGCAGTTAAAATTTGTTGCGTTTCAAAACGTATTGCGATTATTATTAAAAAATTGATGTAGTAGACGACAGTGTGGAGCACTGGAAGATAACAAACCAATCACACTCGTTGATGTCCATGGAAATGAACCGGTTTCTTTTTCTCAGACTTCAGACTTCATGACGTAGTCGCTTTAGTTGACACTAGATGCTGGAAGAGCATGCGTACGTAGGGTACTTTCCAGCCCTCTCATTGGCTCATTACGGTCACGTGACCTTTTTTTTTCAAGCCACACTGTTAGAGCGCTAGATTATTTCATTAGAATGATTTACGGGAAGTGAATCAAAAATTCTCTTGACGTTGATTTTGAATAGAATTCAGCCACAGCGTTATGGTGACGCTATATCGGCCATCGCGCAATTTCGTATCCGGAATCAATATGCAATATTTAAATTTTTATGATCAAATAATTATCTTTATTATAAATGTATTGACTTGAAAGTTTTTGAAATATATTCGTGAATATATAAACTGTAATGAATTTAAATTAACTGAATAAACCTTAGAAAATGAGAGGAAATTCGTGTTGTGACTAGCGACTGCACTGCCAAAAGCCTATCAAACTGGACAAGCCCGTCCCAGCAAGACTAAATCATTTCAGTTTGCCGAAATTAAAATTCGAAAATCGGAAAATGGAAAGTCTTTGTTTTCTCTTCGAGTGTTTGTCTTTGTTTGAAAAGCGGAAGCGTTCTTTTACGTAGTACGAGAATGAAGGAATTCGACACCGCAGAAGCGGACTCGTTTTGCCATTCCTCCGAATCAAATGTTCGACTACCGAGGAGAAAACAGAAAAGATTCAGGTAACTTCTGATCGACTCCCGAAAGTGGACGCTGGGGTTCAGTCCCCTCGTGAAGGGTATAACAGAATGGAAGTCGATGGAAACGTCGAGGCGATTAACTTGCCACGAGACATATCGAACAAACGTCATCGTCGCACGACTCGTCCGGAACTCATTCTCACGTCCGTCCGGAGCATACCTTGACTCTATTAAGCAAAGAGGAATTGTCAAAGGTCAAAGTAGAACAGCCAAGTCAAGACAGGCCGATGGTGCCATCACTTCTGTGAGCCACTTTCGTATAAACGGATGACAACATCAAGAGCATCTCCGAGTTTCTCCAATCAAATGCCTTGCTTAGCAACGCTCTATTAGTCGTTTGTCGCCTAACTTATTAATTTTGTACTTAACAAATAACAATTTGGGAAAACAGAAAAGTTAAGATTGACAGCTTACACCAATTTACCGCTGACCAGATCCAAAAGTTAAATGAATCGATGAAACTTACTTAGAGAAAGTATTTGGTTAGTGGTTACGGTACGATTGCACTGAACCATCTGACACACGTTGTATAAGATTTTTCGTATGGTTTTTTTTAATTATTATTAAATTAAAAATTAATGTTGCTTAATCACTGGTGATTTTTAAAATTAGAATTCTTGACTTTTTCATTTGTTCAATTCAACTCAATTATTCAATCGTAAATTTAGGTATGTATTCGAGATTTTTGAAGCTTGCATCAAGAAACAATTCATATAGAAGTTTGGATCGTAAGGATGTAAAATTTCACTCACAACATCTTAGTTTTTAACAATACACACACAACCAACATGTTTAAATACGAGTCATTTTTTTAAAATTTAGTCAACAGCCGTGGACAAAACCAACTCATACGTGTGTGCACAAGAACAAATTTTGAGATTTTCAGTTTAGAAATAAAACTTTGTCAAACTTACAAATATAAAAGTGGAGCATTTTTCTTAACACAAATTTATGGCCAGAAATAAACTCAGCAACTTAACCAGAATGCAAATCACATATAATCAAAGGTACTATCAGTAGACATTCAAAATTTCACTCGGGAATCAAACTTAATGTAATTTTTAATAATATATTTTTTTTTAGGGAAAGGAATCCCTGTTTTTTAATTGGCGGAAACATTGGCAAACACACCGTCATTCAAAACAATAATGAGTTTAAATTGATTTACCCAAAGCTATTGGGGGAATTAATAATACTTAATAAGTTAGGCTAAAAATTTGATTTGAAATAGTTTTCATTCAAAAATGCAGGCTAGGCAAACAAAGAACTTCTCTGTTAAACAGGTTTTTCGATTGGAAGCCGACACAGTTAAATTGTCAACAGAAACAGACTGAGCCGTATCAACTTTGGAAGTGAGATACATTCTCGGCTTTGTTACAGTCAAAGGGTAATGGTTATCATCTCTCGACCTATTGGCTAGTTCTTTATTGTTGCCGCAATTTTGCAAAGTCGCAATAACCTCTCCATAATCTAGTGTATCTAACATGGCAGTCGCTTGTTGTAACTCTGTGGGCGACATTACCGAGAAGCGGACGTGCCATACCAGGCGACCCAAAACGAATCGCTGATTATTGGCTCTGGGATCCAGTTGCCGTCGGTGACACTCGAAAACGGACCAACGTATCAAAGCCGCTAGGACCTCAATTTCGTTTTGTAAATGAAGTCCGTCTCGGATAACAATCGACTCCACTTTTCCAGCATCTAGTTCTTCAAATTCCTAAAAGAAGGTGAAAATGTTGAGGTATTATTAGCGTATTTCTTGACTAAAAAAAATCTACTCCTACTTTATATAACCTTATTTAAAAATTGGGTTTGAATTTGATTTTACTTAAAAAATTCCCTTCTTCCTTTTTTCCGATTTTTGTCGATATAATACCTCATGACCTTCTTGACTTTTTGCGTTTCTTTGTTTATCAGTAACGGTTATTCAGAATCCCTTAAACTTTAACGGTATTCCTTTTCATGAAAGCAAATTGTTAAAATCTTTTTTTTTTTTACAAAATGGGGACGAAAAAAAATATGGTGAGAGATTGGTAAATTTTTTGTCATTTCCACCCCCACCCTCCGACTCGGATTACGTTACCAATAAGTAAAAGCTCAAAATGATTTTAGTTTTCTTGCCACACCTACAAGACGAAAGTAATTGCTACAAAACCAACAACCTTGCCGACAGAATAACGAAGTTGTATTACCTCTGAGAGTAGAACGGCCGATGCATTTTTGTCGATGAATTCGAGACAGCTGTTCAGCAAAAACGAACACCAAGTCGATCTCGACTGTGTCTGTGAATTGGCTTGTGGAGATTCCGCATTTGGCGCATTGAATTCTTCTAACGGAGGTGCACTAGGCCGGTTATCTATTCTGCCTGCAAATCCACTTTCTTGGGGTCCGGCTTCCGGGTACATGCAAGTCCTCTGATAGATGTACAGCACGTTTTCTGTGTTGAGTTGGTCGGCCAAATAAGTAGCGCAAATTTTCATTAATCCTTCACACAGATATTTTTCAGCAGCGTGTAGGGTTTCCATGGCAGTCGACACCGACCGAAGTTCTACGGTTTCGCCGTACAAAAAACTGGAAAGGAATTTTCAATTATGAAGTGATGGAACAGAAAAGAATCTCACCATGAGCTACCAACCTGATTAAATTCTTAAAAGCTCTCCCGTCAACATCGGGATCATAGATGTGGTCTGGACTAGATGGCAAATGATTCTGCTGGGGCAGCGAATCACTGTTGACCGACGCTTGGCGACGGCGTAAGCTTTCGCGTGACTGTGTATAGGGCCCGCAGAACATTGCTTGAAAGACGTCGTTCTTCTTTGAAAGCACCGATCTTCTGGCTGGTATTCTCATTACCGTTTCTAACCCGACGTGAAAAATGACGTCGTCGTCCTCTTCTGTTCCAGCCGACTCGTTTCCTGAATCACTTGGCATTCTGCGATTCGCAAAACAATCGACATCGATGCAACAGGAACTGTAACTCATGTGGGACCGACTTATAATTACATCACTGGAAATTTAGTCTACGTTTAAACCAGGGCGCCGCTATGGAAATTTCAACACGCAGAAGGACAGATTTACACGGGTGAAACAAAACTTCCTCTTGGGAAATAGTACAACATATTTCCTGTCAGGCTATTCGACCTTTAGGAATCCTTGTAGTTAGTACGACTAATCGACTAGCTCAATTCTATTAAGTGAATATTTTAAAAACAGTTTGTTTGAAAAAAAAGGATTGGAAGACAATGTGATGTAACGTTTAAAAATGGCGCGACGGCGTTACCTTGAACAATGCCTAATCCATACATTCCACTAAATTTCTAAACAGAATGCTTACTTGAGTTGTGAGTAAGGTTTTCCCGGTTGGTCGTTACAGTTCAAATTTGTCTCGAATTCCTTTGTCGTTTTGGCACGGGAAAAACCAGACTGTTGAAGAGCAAGAAAAATGACACCGACGTTAATGGCATGTCGAACCCTACTGCGGTCTGCTGGGGCAATTTTAACCCCAAAGGCAAGTTCAAGTCAAAAGCAAATTGACAACCATACATCGCGCACAAACATTTTTCGTATTTGTGTAAAGATAAATGACAGAAAGAAAAAGATAAATGGTGCATACAATTTTTAAATTCTGATCTTGATACGTGTACCCAGCGTATTTTTTTACAAACACGAGAAAAAACCTTGACCGCCATACTAAATTATAGGCTTTCTTATAAATCAATATTAGAAGAAAATGAGCTACCTAAATATATTTTTTAAATAATGTACTAAGAAATATAATCAAACTATATCCGGGGAAATTTAAAAAATGAGAAAATATATGCGATCTCATACTCGGATCAGTTTAGCGGTTTCATGCCAAATCAAACAATGAAATGCATAACAATAGCGGTCCCTTCCGAAATGACTGATGACATGATAGATTATATTTTTTTTTCCTTTTTTCATCCCCAACCTCAGAACCGCTTACACGTAACATCTTTCCTATCTGCCCTAGCCCTAGCCAGTTCAAAAATAACTCTTCCTTTGAGCTTGAGTTGGTAAGGCTTATTTTTTTTTGCGCCATCTAATACAAGGGCCGTAGGTATAGCTTAGTCCACACTTCACAGCAAAGCTGAACTGCTGCACTGGTCTGTGTGGGTGTTGAAGCAGAGCAAGGGAGGGCTAGCATTCTTCCCAACTTCGATTAAAAAATTTAAATCTGGAACACTGAACCAAAGGCAAGCCTCTGAATTGAGGTCATTCACGGTTCAGCCAGCTGTGAATATTTAAAATAGCGCGAAGCCGAGGAAACGCTCGATAACTTGAACAGTTTTATTTCCATAGAAGAAGCGCAAGCGCGCACAAGATATTATTTATTACATCACTATTCATCTCGTTATTCAATTAAAAAAGGCTTTATCCTTGTGAATCTTATAACTAATATTATTAATTGTTCTCATATTAAAAGGTTAAAACAATTGAAGTTGTGCTAATAAAAACGGTTATTGAAAGTTTTTAATCAATTAGTATGTATGGTTTCAAATTGTGATGAGATATTAAGCACATGTATTGAATGCAATCATCTTCTTCTTGAAATAATTACTGTTGCTGCTGATTTATTTAACAAAAATATTCGTTCAGATCTTTTATACTATACAGTATATCTGCAAAATAAAAAATTATTTCTTAGATTTTGCTGAGATACGAATACGATAGATAGTGCGAACAAATTGTAAGAGTTCGTCCGTTAGTTTTAATGTTTTCCCTTTTTCTCGTCGAATATATTTGTATTTCTGGGGCCGTCCAGGCTCCCGTTTGGAATCGAATCCTTGATACTCCGCCAACAACAACAAAAATCTTTTTCGGAGTGATTTTGGTGACAGCACTACAACAACATATCTATAATAAACCTCAAAACCTGAAGGATACTTCTTAAAATGTTTACATCAAATGATCTTTTCCTAGAATGAACCACGTAAAATATCCGCCCAAAATTCTATACGAAAGTTTTATTGGGTCCCGCAGTGCAACTTGAAAATCTTTAAATTACTTCAATGTAGGGAAAGCGCGATAGGGTGAATGAAATTTTTTTCCCTCCAGTAACTGTAACTTTTTTGGCTTCGCCTACCCAGTCAATTCGAACGAAAACAGTTGCCCACTGCAGAAATTGAAAAAAGCGAAATCCTTTGCGGAAAACGGACTAAAAAACTGTCCGACGTCATTTATATATTTTCCCGAACAAAGGAACTAAACTTTGTGACGAGCCAAAGCCGAGGACAAAGATATTGATTTATCCAGAACAATTGCCTGGGCCTCAAAATAGCTATATCCATATGGAATTCACGTTGTCTATTTTCCGTTTTAACGTTACTAAATCGGTTAATAAAATGTAAAACTATCATTAAACGAAACTCTTCTCGTCCACTAAACGTCCCAAATATTTATTTCCTGTTTGGCAAGTTCGGTTCCAGTGTGCGCAAACCGTGACGACATGTCTTTTCTATTGTCGCAATACTCGAAGCGGGCAAGAACGCGAACGCGCAAGTCACGTCACACACCGGGTGCTAGCTAACGATCGGTTTTCTTCTTCGTCTCTGCTGGGGACTTTGAATCATAACATCTTCGCTGCAAAGCTGTGTGGCAACGTCAGCGGAAATAGCATTGGTTTTGACTGTATACGGCCGACACATAAGCAGGCCAAGGTCGACTTTATTCAAGGTAAATATAGTAACTGAATCAAAATGTGCGGGTATAAGTGATATACCGGTAGAATCTCCGAGCTTTGACTGATTAACTAACATTTACATGATATGGTCTTATCATTACACGACATTATTTTCATTACGTCAGACCTTTAAAACCTTTTAACAAAAACGACAGTGAGAAGATAGACTACTATTATCTAGTCAAATATGAATTCAAATAAATTAAATTTTCGTGAATGAAGCTTTAAGTAAATGCAAGAAATTTAACTCGATCAAATGAAACACCCATAGATAGTAATAGAAAATAGTCAATTTTGTGTTCTTATTTACTTAAAACTATCGTCTTCCATTTATAGAATTTTAGAAATTAAATTCATACCTTGTTAAAAGAAGAAGTTCTATTCTTTGACGATAATAATCCCATGTGTTTCTCTTCCTGCCGGTGTAACCATGCATGTGATTTGAAACAGCATACACGGAAACAAAATAACCGAACCAGTCTATATGGACTGAACGAAACTGATCGACTACGTGCAGAGTCGTCCTTATCGACTGTTCTTCCCTCCTTCGACATCAAATTCCGTCCGGAAAACCCACGGGAGCGGAGAAAAAAGCGTGAAACGGAGTGCGCAAGCTCGGCCATCATTTATAGTCTCCGCTCTCTGCCGGCCACTAGCCTCAGACGTGCTGAACTTAAAAATAGAATTTTTCATCAGAATCCAAAATTAACCCACAAGAATTAATTAGTCACCGGTGAAATTTGCGGGCGGATGCCGCCAGATGCTTAACAGATGGTCGATGAGTATAATGTCACTCGCCATTTCAACAGAAATGAATACCAAAAATTTTTATCAAATCTATCATGACAAAATTGTAATTTTAAACAAGTAAAATCAATGAAAACATACCTAAAGTATTTCAGTTAAATTACCGCACTTCCCTTATACAGCAACTATTTTAAAGATAAATTCAACGCAAATTCGAATAGGCCTAATCCTACGCAGATAGTTGTCAAATCAAGACTCCGGACCACAATAAGGAATCCGCTATTAAAATCCCTCACTATTTTCCTCG
The DNA here is from genome assembly GCF_021234035.1 of Daphnia pulicaria. Taxonomy (NCBI): domain Eukaryota; kingdom Metazoa; phylum Arthropoda; class Branchiopoda; order Diplostraca; family Daphniidae; genus Daphnia; species Daphnia pulicaria. Next base: position 3,779,677 of record NC_060914.1, on the reverse strand, counting down.
ACATGTATCTATTGTGTCTCATTTTGAAAAAAATGTTATCTATTAATGGGAGTTTGGTCCAGTTTGATCCCAATATGACAGAACGCGGTGAAGTTGTCTAAAGATGGTTAAATCCAACCAAACATTGGCTAGCACGCTCTATAAATTTGCTTAAATCATCGTGGGCAAAAGTAAAAAAAAAAAAAATATGAACAACACAGCGACGACGAGATTGTAAACAAAGATTTTTAAAAGGCAGCATGTTGATGAACTGATTAAAAAGTTCTTTGTATTGTGATGGGCCAGAAGAGAATTAAAATCGTGATGAAAACAGTTTCTAAGGATTTTTTTTGGCAGAAGTCCATCACAGGAATGTCAGATGTGTCGTGATTTTGCTTCGCTGGCGTTCCGAGGCGCGACTCCAAAACTCTCCCGTGGCTATTTGTAACAGTCTAAGGTTGTTGACAGTAAGGACGGGTTTTTGGCGTCGTCTGTTTAGGGTTTGAAATATCGTATCCTTTACTCAATAAACCAACGTTTACTGTTTGTGATAATTTAATTTGTGATTGAAAATCACAATTTTTTGAAATTTGCGCCAAAAAAATCAAATCAAATGTATTTTTTATTACTTATTTTTGTTTTTTCTATTTTAAAATATTAAATATGAATTTGAAAATATTAAAAATGAATTTGAAAATTCATTAAAATAGAATAAACAAAAATAAGTAATAAAAAATACATTGCTGGGAGGTGTAAGTTTAGAAAAAATGTGTGGAGCGTCTGGATATCGAACTCGGGTCTCCCGCATTCTGATCAGAGCTTCTTCCATACGGCTGTTCTGACTGTATCAATCTTCTGTATTATCGATAAAGTTATTTATACGTTTTGATACTTTTGGAGTTGGGACTTTGTTGGGACGGATGAATTTTCAATCTGAAAATTAAAAAAAGTGTGCTGGGAGGCAACTCGATACACCAACGCCGTATGTGCAAATGAAACATTCGCCCACCCAGGTATTCTATTCGAATATGGGGTAAGGTATTCGATTCTTCGAATACTGGGGTATTCGAAGGAAAATCGAATCGCATAAGGGTTCTACTATGGGTATTCGAAGCTTTCGAATAGGGTTGAACCTATTCTAGACCTATTCTAAGCAAGGGTATTCGAAGCTGGAATATCCGTCGTAGAGGGTTAGAATATCCCCTGAAAACTGAGAGTGCATTGAAATTTTTACTCTAATTTTACAGAAATTGATAGATTTCAACGAGCTCTTTCAATTTCCGTAAATTTTAAGGTTTTTTTAGCTTTATTTTAGCTGAACTTTTACTTAAAAGTTTCTGAGTGAGGGGGACTTCCAAAAACAGAAACTTTGGTTTGTTCATGTCCATTAAGATTGATATTTGCCAAAATATTTTGTAGTTTTCGTGATGCCTGTTCACTTGTGCACGCGAGGATGCTTTAAAATTTAAAAATTATTTTAAGTTTTAATAGGTAACGACCAATAAGCTTGAACCCATGCAGCGTGAAGCACACACACGAGAAAAATGGAGCGGGACATTTGAATTAAAGATACCGTATTCCGTTTATAGCTTTTTTCTCTTATCTGTCGCTTTATTTGGAATCTTCATATTCACATCTTCATATTCGCGAATGAAAGCAAAGGTAACCCAAAGATAAAAATCAATCAATGTTGTGACCTGTCTTGAGTGCGTAAATGTCGTTTTTTTTTCTGTTTGGTCTTCCGAAATTCACACTACTAGTCGACTACCACAACACGTTTCGATCTTGGATTAGCAGACTCTGGACATGGTGGAAAACCCAAATTACAACGCCTCAAAGAACGTCTCTCTCCGTTTGTCTTCACCACGATCCGGAGGAAGGGTAAGGATAATTTTATCCCTGACGCTTTATCCCGCTCTCTTTTCGGCCAGCCCTTCGGAAGAAGACGACGCCGTTAACGCGGACATGACATCGCACGCGCGTCACTGCATCGTACGACGCATTCAGTCGGTGAGCGACGAGGAGGTTCCGGAAACTGCACCGTACCTGCTCAACTCACTTCTCGACAATCTGCGATCGATTGCTGCAACAGACACGACGAGTTCATCCAGACCATTTCAAACGGCTTTCCGTCGGAACACCGCCATTATCCACCAACTTCCGGCAATATGGGCCATCGGCCATCGGCGTGGATCTTTCAATTGACGACGGACTGGATGGATGGACTATACAACGGTCGGATCGTGGTGCCCAAAGCAGCGCGACGTGAGATCCTCCGAAAGCTCCATTCGTCCCACCAAGGTATCACCAGGACAAATCGACACGCGCCGTGGGTGCTTTACTGGCCCGGAATGTCCAATGACATAGTCCTTCTTGTCGAAGGGTGTCAATCATGCTGGCAAGTTCGATCAAGCATACCCAAGGAACCCATGTTATTGGAGCTACCACCGAATCGCATCTTCGAAGATGTCTCTGCCAATCTTTTACAGTACGGGAATCTGCACGTGCTGGTCTATATCGATAGTTTGTCCAGCAGTACACAGGTGGCATCGAGATCCGACGGCCAACGACGTCATTGCAGCCATCGCCGAGAACTTCGTCGACTTAGGCGTACCCAACCGATTCCAGGACTTACTAGAGCTACGCAACACCCCGGGAGAAACGGGAACTTCCTCGAACGAAATTGTCTTTGGCCACAACCTGCGTTCAATTGTACCTGCTCATCATTCTTCTTATGCAACCCGCTGGAAAGCTGCCACGATTGAGCGCGACCGCATTGCCGCCAAAGCGAAGTTTACTACGACGCAAACGCTCATCCTTTGGCCGCATTAAAGATGAAAAGACTAAATTATGGGGAAAAAGTCGGTGTCATCGTAGCCATTGGAAAAATCCGCTCTTAACCGCGTAAAATTTGCAAGCGGGAGCGTCCTTTGGCGAAACCGGCACTTCCTAGTTCCTAGGTCCCATCCGCGCCGCAGTTTTCCCAGATACAACCGACTCAGAAGGAAGTCTGACCACGCCACCTCGCGACGCGGAAGCCAACGCAACTGCTCCACATCCAGCAACCGATCATCCGACATCTGATCCCCCCCCACGCGACGTTGCCATCGTGAACGCCGATCGAATCGCCTCACTCTTTAAAAATTACATTAACTTTATGTCATTTCCCACACTCAAGTTGCTCCTTTCCCCCTTCACTTATCGCTGTTCTCATGTAACCTATCGCCTTCAATTTTTAATTCAGATTTCGAGTTTGTTTTTCTCTTTTTTGTCTGTTGTTCGCTTCCCCATTCTGTGAAAGCTTGTTTGCTTGTGGATGTTGTGACCTGTCTTGGCCGCTAGAGGGCCCCCATGTCGAGCCTAGAGCTAGAAGCTAAGCCTCAGTCTCATGTCGACCTAGTTGAGAAAAGCTCGTCGGTTTCCCTAGATGAAATAAAAAGATTCACAATCGAACCGTATACTCCTCCACTCGATCAAAACAATAAACAGTATACAGAAAATAATTTAACACCTTATAATTCTGTATTTTAACTGACAGCTACAAACACGTACAAACTCAATAAACAAAAATGCTTTGACCTGGGTGCGTATTATGTTTACCGATATTCCATAGTAGGTCACATCCGATAAGAATGTCCCATTCCTTCCTATTTGTTTTATGCTCATTTCGGTTGTCTGCCAACTTTTTCCCTTTGTTTGGTGAGTTGCTCCGCTACTTGTGTGGGATAGTATTCAGTTGAGTTTGCTAGGAACTCTTTTTCAATAAATCTGTATTTGTTTTTTTGTGCGTTACCATAGGTTCCCCATAGAGTACAGTCTACTATGTTATATCGACTTGTTTTGCACTTTTTTGTATCAAAGGTGCTGATGTCTAGTACTTTATAATCGACGATTTCTTTCTTTGCATTCTTTATCGATCCTTTCCTTATGAAAGAGTTTTGGCTACCACTGTCCATGAGACCTATTAAACGTTTTAATGTCCCATCGTTCTGTTCGATGTACGCTGTAAATGTAGGCAGGATCCCTGTTCCATGTCTTTCATTGCCTTCTGTTTTGTTCATGCATGTCACTGATGTACTTGGCCTATTTGGTTTTGTAGTACATACTGCCATGCTATGACCAGGTGAATTGCAGATACTGCAATTTCTTGTTTGTTTACAGGTTTCTGTAGGGTGCATCCCGAACAGACATTTGAGGCATTTTTTATTGTCTAAATAGTATTTTTTCCTTTCCTCTGGTGTACCAACTCTGCATTGACGCGGGTTGTGTAGCGTTGACTTACATGTCTTACATGGCACGTAACCTTCTCTCGGTTTTTCTTTCTTTTCCTCCTCTTTAGATTTGACCGGCCTTGCAATTTCTTCGGATTCTAAGATCCTGATTTCCTTGCTGATGTTAGTCAGCACATCCTTAAGTGTAGGTATGTCGTTTTCTTCCCAATTTTGTCTCCACCTTGTTGTCATATATTTGGGAAAGGATTGTAATAATGCGTTAGTCGATTCTTCTTCATATGATACATCTTTGACTCCAAGGTCTTGTAAACAAAGGACTTGGCTGGATAATCTATCCATTATGTTCCTCAATGTGTCCGCGTTGTATTGTGAAGATATCGGTGTACCGCTAATCCTCCTTAGCTCCCCTCGTCTTAGGGCTATTGCTCTCGGTTTACTACCGTATCTTTTTTCCAGCTTTTTTTTTGTATTTTGATAAGTTTCGTTCGAAAACGGGATGTCTTGGATAGCTTCTTTTGCTTTCCCAGTGATGCACTGTAAAAGCAGCCTAGCCTTTTCTGTGTCTGTGATTGACGTATCTTCATCGTACGTTTTCCATTGTTTAACCCATCCTAAATATCGCATTGGGTCCCCATCAAATTCTGGTAATCCTAGTTTAGGTTCGGCTGTGCCGGAGTGTTTCGCAGTCGTGGCTGATTGATTACTTTTCATCCTTGCTAGTAATTCATCTGCCACGGATTTCGCTTTCCTTAATTCCCTTCTTTGGTTGATGTCACTACGCTGCCATATCTCATCGTGGGATTTGTTCAATATGATCTCGGCGGTTGTTGCTCGAATCAGTGCTATCAGTTTATCGTCATTACTCCCATTTTGGTAGTTAGCGTATACACCATCTATCTCTTTTACTAACTCGTGAAACTCTGCTAGCCGGGCTTCGTATAAGTCGCATGTTTCAGACGAGTCTGTTGGTGATGTTTCTGTCGGCCAATTTACCATCTTGGTTCTCAGGTCATTTAATGCATGTGTTTGCTGTGCGTATTTGGTTTCCATTAAGGATATTCGTGACTCTAAGAGAGCGATATCATTATCCCATTGTCTGTTTTGATGATATTGTTATCATTAGTTCTCTGTGCTCTCCGAATTTCTTTGACGTCCCGTTTAATTTTTTTAGTTTGATTTCTGATTAGTGTTTTAACCGTATCTTCTTCAATTTCTTCCTCTTCTTCTTCCTCACCCGACTCGAGATTAGCGTCCTCGTGTGAATCGTTTTTATCCGTTCCCCTTGACGGTGGAACCTCGCCTCACGGCTCTAGTCCCGTGTCGTCAATCACTGTGTTTTCTCGTTCCTCTTCCGTTACAACGGTTATTTTTTGTTTTTGTTACCTCGCGTACGTTTGGATGGCCCTGCCTCATCTGCCATGTTTAGTGTGGTTTTTTTTACAAGTAATATAAATGAACATGGTTTAGTATGCAGCGACCTTTGTATTACTATGTTTATACAATAGTTTCAATATCCATAGAATTAACGTCGTCTAATAACTTATCTTCGTCCTCTTTCTCTTTTTTCTGTTTCTCCAGTAACTCGTTCTCTTTGATCAGTTCTAATTTCCGATTCTCCAATTCTTCGTTGCCTTTCATCAGCTCTAGTTGTTTGAATACCAGTCTGAAATGCTCGGTTCGTCCCTTAACCGGTGTGTCCGGCGGAGTAATCGACACGGTATTGACGGCGATACTGCTTGAGCTTGCGTGAGCCACCAATGTGTCTTTGTATTTATTGACTAGTTCTTGTTTCTTTTTGTTTAACTCTTCCTGCTTACGTTCAAGATTAGATATTTGGTACAAAACCTTTGTTTGTTGCGCTGCTATCGCGGCCTTGGCTGCTGCTTCTTTGGCCAGTGAGTTCTGGAATTGCTGCTCTTCTTCCAATTCACAGAGCTTTTCCTTTGCTTCTGGTGTTATATGGTCAGAATTGAAAGCCAGTGGCCTGGGTGTGTGGTCTTTCCCAAGTTGTCTCTTAGCAGTATAACGGGGCTTGCCCTTGCCTCCTCTTCTTGAATCCCTTGCGCGTCTAAGCAGGAGTGAGGCACGACACGTCTGACGGCGTAATTGACGTATTTGATCGATGGCCACCGATGACGGGCAACTTTCTAGCGGACAAAATAAATTTGCAATCGGGTTAAACAAAACTACTAAAATTTCTATGTAAGCAAATAAGATTCTCACCACTTCATTAATTTGAGTTTGCTGCGATAATAATTTATCTTTACATTCGATCATAGCTGGTTCATCGCTATTAACTTTACCCATCCTTCACCACTCCTACTGCAGAGTTTGGCTCCCACGAGTACCGTGATTGGGCGTCTCGGTTGTCGTCGTGTTGTGCGAGCCTATCCTTAAATCAGGTCTGTACAAAAGGGACCGGAAAAGTCTGAAAACGTACAAGTGTTACCTGATTGGTTTTTTTCCCCTCCGCTTAGGTGGTTGCCACTGCTTGGCCGCAGCACAACAAGGGTTCATCCTGACCGTCTGCCTTTGTTGGATTACAACTGCAAATTGCACTTTAACATCGACATCCCCGTGCCGTCGTGTCCACCTCCGCCGCCACAGAAAACGTATTTTTCACCACTGGTCCGGCCGTGGAATCTGCTCCCACAATTGTCTCCGAATGCAAATTTTAAACTGCATCAACTGGTGAGTTCTTATCCGAGGCAGTTGCCACGTCCTCAGTCAGAGTAGTTTCTGCCCTGGTGCTTGCAGCCCGGTTGGTACCACTTATCAAGTCTAAATCCTTGGTTGCTGCAGTTGGCAAGTTGGCATACTGGGTGTTGTCCACTTGTTTCAGGAAACTTGAAGCCCTTTCACTCGCTGCAAAAGCCACCAGAACTCGTATCACTTTCAATTATGTTCAATAAACTTTAAATTATTTGTGCTTTATGGATCTCAAACTTGGAAAGAACCACGTTGAAAGAACAGTGTACTGTGAGACAAGAAAAAAATTTAGCAAACGATTCAGTTCGTTTTCGTCTGCCAAGTTTTTCTATGACCGAATGGCAATGTTTATCATTAACTAAAATTAATAGAAAACTCATTAATTAACACTCGCAGCTGTCGTAGCGTATTATCTCACATTGAAACAATAATCAAGGGATGAGCTGTTGTTCTAAAAAAACTATACTAACTTAAAATTTGTATTTTATTATTTGGGACCAAAAACAGTACAGGATGCAAACAGTACCAAAAAGTTCACAAAAGTGAATCTGATGAAGTCAAAGAAACGCGTCACAGTGCGGCTCGTGATCACGAACGAGACGACGACGACGACGACGACGGTCCTCTTCTTTAATGTGTATTTCTATTATTAATATGTAATTCCTCTTCATGTAATATGTATATAACCATGACCTTTAATTCTATCCTTTTTATGGACAATTGATTGATATAAAAAAACAAAACAAGTAAAGTGATAATTTAATTTCTGATTTCTGAATTTAATTACATCTTGGATGATTACAAATCCCATACTTCATAGTGGGATACATTTTCCTCATTGTATCTAAAATAAAAAATAATGGAAATGAAATCTTATAGACATACGAACTATTTTAGATTACCTCTGATCTCCTGCAGTTCCTTTGGATCCATGGAATTCTTCAAGCTAGTCCCTTTTGTCGCTCCCTTTTCAGTTTTTCTTGTGTATTTCCATTATACTCAATGCTGTAGAGGTTTTCCAAGAGCTGGTATATTACTTCTCAGGATGTAGGTATTTTTTCTGAATAGACCTCTTGTCACTCTCCTTTATCGGAAAGCTTCCCTAAAAATCTTAATAAACAGATTTTGTGATTTATATATTAGATGTAAATTTGTATCACACATAACTTATGAGTACGGAATTAAAGTTAGCTTTTTCGAAAAATATCAAACTTTTTTCTTTTTCATTGCTGTAGAATCAGTGCTAGAAAGTCTTTTCTTCCAAGATTTCAACCGTGTCTGAAATTGTTTCTATGATAGGCTAGCATGAGTTTGTGGTTTAACAACTCCTCGTGTAAGGTTTTGTTGGTTTCCTACAAAAAATCAAATTATAGTATCCTCATAATTTATCAGTGAAATAAAAATTTGGCTTTTACCTTTTCTGCCAATAGTTCTTCTTTCAATTTATCACACTCTGCTTTCCATTTCTGTAACAGACACGTAATTAAGATTAATGTTATTAATATTTAATGGTATAAGGATAAATTTATGACATACATTAATTTCAACGTTAATTGTTCTTTTGTAAGCCAAATATCCTTTCACAAATTTAATTTTCGTTAAATTCATTAATTTTGCTTCAGTTAGAACTTCTATTTTAATTCAACTTTACTTCATTCAGCTACTATAGGCGCGTTTTGGCGCAAAAACTTCAGTATTCACTTGAGCTGAGGTGAATTGTATCACCTAAATAACCAATTTGGCGTCAATTATCTTTAGCTATTGCAATTCACTTCAGCTGAATTTTGCAATTCATCTCTTCCATGTTATTTATCATCGTCAGCTGAGTACAGCTCCGGAACTGTACTCAGCTCCACAATTCGCCAATCTGAAGCCACCACCTCTTTTTCAATTGTTCGAATAACTTGCAATGTTGTATTTTTAGCAGATATAAAAAATAAACAATTGAACTCGAAAGTGGTACTGGTTTGTAACGAAAACAATTGTTATTATTGCTGAGAAAATTTCGATATTAATCTGTGATTCCGGTTTTCGAAATAAGAATATTAGAAGATGTAACAGTTGAAACTAATTTGGTTTTAATGAAACTCGAGAAACCAAGAACCAACAATAATCATTTAATGCAAAACGATGAAATTGTGATTGATAAAAAAGTGGTTTGGAATGGCCTTAAAAACGATATACTGCAGCTTGAAATGGCCAATACAGCAAATATAATTTTTCTAATATTGACTAATGTTTCATAATCAAAACTTTATCACCACAATAGATTTAATGAAACAGAATTACAATAAGTTGTGTGAAAAATCACACGGAACACTGGATGTGTTTGTAACAATCGCTAATGAGATGGAACTGCTGGGTTACAATTTTGCTCCAACAGGTGAGGCAGCACTCAAATTAAAAGTGAGGTGGAGAAACTTGTGTTCCATACGTAAAGCCTGTATGGCTAAAATATCAGCTACGGGGTCTAACATTTATGTTTTGAAGAGCAAACCATACTATGGTGAAATGGAACAGATAAAAAGTAGGCTTCTTAAAAAGAGTTAATTTAAAAAGTATAATTTCCATGTTTGTTTGTAATGAAATTATAGAAAATTCCCTTTCCATTCATCCAGCATATGTTGGTGATAGTCTGGATAAAATTCAAACACCCCACAGCTGGACAAAAAGACATCACGCAAAATGGAGAAAAATGGATCATGTATATCTTTTCTCTCTGTTTGTTTTTAAATTACATACAGTCATGCTCGAAATTTTATGAAGCAGGAAAATTGCTTTATATGTTTTTAGCTCAAGTTGACGGAAGGTTTACTGTGAATCAAACTACTCCCCCATTTTTTATCCCTTTTTCGCCTTTTAAGAAAAAGAATGAGAGAAAGAAAAGGTGAAAGCAATCAATTTAATGCAATGTGCTTAATGTATACTTAAGTATATAGTTACTACGCGGTCATGGTTAATCTCATCTTCATCGTCATTCTATGGCTCTAAAGTTAAATAATAAAAATATTTAAATTTCTCTTTGAATTAACAATATTATTTAACAACGGTCCAAACTGACTCAACTTTTTCCTTACATGGATCGTGATAATATTATGATAGAAATAATTAAAATTTGAGAACGGTCCAAGTTGAGTAAACTTTCCCTTTCATGGACCGTTCCAATACTAAGATGAAAGGAATAAATATTTAATAACGGTCCAAGTTGAGTCAAATTTGTCATGCTGCACCGTTCCAAAACTGTGATGGAAAGAATTAACATTTAAGAACAGTACAGTAGTAAACAGAACAGTACTGTACAGTTTATTCAATTTTTCTGATGTAGACCTTTCCAACAATGTGATTGATAAAATTAAAATTTGAGAGAACCAAGTTGAGGCAACATACTTCTTACATGGACCGTTACAACAATGTCATGAGGATAAATTCTGAGTAGAATCAACTTGGCTGAAAAATCAAATCAATTAATGTACACATACATTGCAACATTCTTAAAATATATATGAAACACACAATGTAACAAAAAATATAAATTCATACATAGCACTTTACCTTTGGTTTAGAACCACGTGCACATTTAAATGCTTCAAATTATGGTTTACACAGGCTAGACGATGGATATACTTATATTGAGAATCTCCATTTGATATGCATAAAAAGGGTTCCTTGAAGAAAATCGATGCAAGCGGTCGCCTTGTCCCTGTTGAAGATGATGAAGACGACAACGTTTACTACGATGTTGATGTTAATCCACCCGTTAACAATGTGGGAAGAGATATTCCTGGATATGCTGCATGAAAGGCTTGGTTCAGTGGACAGTATAGTTTGTCTATTGAATCACGATTACACTCGTAGTAAACCCTACTGTGTGTACCCGAGATCAAGTTTAATTTCTCCATCGTCTACCGAACTGGCTCGACCGTATGCAACTTTTTGCGAAAGGAATCATATCAAATTTGGTGACTTCTTTCGAATCTGTAAGGTATCACGCGAGAATGCAAGAAAAAGTCTCTAAAAATTCATAATATATTTTTTTTATTTTTCAGGCGCTAGAGATTCAATGCGGAAATCTAAACAATCTCTTAAACGAACACAACAAAAATTGCGAAAGTAAACTGAATAACTCATTGTTTCAATTTGTTATCAATCAATTGTTTTTAAATGTTTTAACAGGTTGTTGTCAGCTACCGTTCTCCGTCGGTTAAATACGCGGTTGGTCTTATCATGATCTACAAATATGCTTCAAGAGGCTTTTTTATGAAAGATCTTTGTGTTATTACCTCATAGGACCCTACATGCGAAGAGAAATGCGCTGATGGAATATCAGTTGAAAAACTCTTCTAAAACATCCTGTTGGACCTAGGGATTTCATTATATGTCCCTGAAGCGATGCAAGGACAAACCAGAAAATCAGACTATACTGATTGCTAGAATTAAACAAAAGAATTATGATAAACAATATATAAAAACAGAGAATATAGGAATATGCTTTACGGAACTACCTGCAATCTTTCCTGCCGTAACCAGATCGCTGCCGTTCCAATCTTCGCTCGAAAATCCGAAAACATCGAAGGTGGTTTTTTCAGTTGAGGAAAGTAACTTGAATCGATGATACACGAATTTTTTTAACACTGCACTACACGCATGGACTTTTGGACCGTCATAATCGACTACTTCTCGTGTGTGACAACTTGCTTCCACAAAAACATTGGTAATAATCACCGAGGGCCTATTCGAATTAAAGTTAAAACTTGGTTGCTGCATTGCAGCATCAAAGTCTTTCACAATCTTTGTCTTGCGATTTTCCATAACGTTTTTTAATTTATCGGGATAATCATAGGCATTTTGGTCAGAATACAGCATTTGATCAGTTTTGTAATTTGAAATCAAACACATAGCTGAAAAACAAATTAAATAATTAAATTTTGCATCCCTCAGAATAGGCAGCTAATAAAATTTTGATACATGCCGGAAAGGTAGCTTGGTCCGTAGATAATGCAACTGTTGATCCAGTCACCATTTTAAGTAACATTTTGTTGGTATCCTCTATCACGTATGCGTCACGTTCTCAAGTAGTGTGTGTGGATGTGGAACTCTTCCAAAAGGTATGATGTCCGTTTATGTCATCGCCGGTCACGAACGCGTTTTGCCAATTCAATAGATGATCTATTTTGTCTGAGTTATAGTCGCCTTTAGGTACATAGATTGAGGTAAACGCAATGTATTCATTGAAAGTGCATTTAATCTTGACACCGATTGCTTCTACCGAGTCAGTGGTTTGCGGGAGTAAATGGTAATGGTAATGGGGGAGAACTGTAGGGATTTATGAACTAAGCTAAAGCTACCCCTCAACCTGTTCTGTCTGGGTGATCTTTCTTTAGGGTGCGAATGGTGCGAAACTGAACATTGAAGGAGCTGTTCCAGTGAGTTTCACTGAGCAGCAAGATTTCCGGTTAACTGAACTAAGCATTATTCTGAATTCTTATTATTTGGACTTAGTTAATCCATGATTAAGCCATGATTATTCGACAGACTTGCGTTGAATGGTGCGAGAAAGAACTAGAACAACAAATATCCGGCCCACCCTTTTTTTAGGTATTAAGAAGGTAAGTAATGAGTGTTGATGAGGTGGATGTGCATACATGGAAAAAAGACGACTGACCGTATATAATAATTAGATAAATAAAAAATATTTCAATTTGGAGAAGATGACTAGAAATTTAAAACGAAAATGACTAGAGACGACTAGAAACCTGTAACTGTGTGGATGGGAGGTAGTGAACATTACAGATGTGTGAATTGCGAATATACTAGGCTATTGATAAAAACCTTCTCTAGGGTTTCCTGGCCTCCTCCATGCCAATTCCAGGAAATTAGAGCGACGATATATCGAACGTGGTGACAGACGAACCCCAGGATCCCTGGCAATCCAAAAGAATTTGTGAAGTATATAAAAAAAAATAATACTTTCTATTATTTAAATAGCATGGATTTGAATGGAGAACATACGTTTCTTTTTTGGCCGTGTCACAGCAGGAAATGAACAAACTTTGATATTAGTCAATGTTGGAGCGTTGAAGGCGTTAGTAGCATCTCGGGCTGTCAATATGGATGCAACTTTCCGGCCCACCCCACCAAGGGGGTTTTATCAGTTTGCAAGTGTCCATGCCTTTTCCAATGGAATTTCGATTCAAGCTGCTACGTTATTAATGACTGAAAAGACCCAAGCTCTGTAAGAAGCATGCCTGGCACGCCTAAACGAAGTATACCTTCAGAAACAATTAGAATATCTGAATGAATGAATGATTTCGTTATGCAAAGCTGAAAATTTTATTAAATTATAAGACGAAACACAGGGAGAGCGCAAACTCTGGAGTTGGTAGTCACTGATTAGGAGCTGACCCCATTACAAGCTATGTCGAGAGCATTCCCTGGAACCAGATCCCGCGGCTGCCACTACCACAGCGGAAACGTATATTTTTATCACAATAAGCGTTAAATTGGATTATTATTAATTACTGTTTTGGTTTTCTTTATGAAATTTATACAGTCTTTTTACCAATATGCAGCCTGAATTGGTTTGGCTATCGCTTACAGATAAAATGACGCTAAAAGGAGGGTGAGTAAGATGTCTATCGCACTTGCGCTTTTGCCGACACGACTTCTGTGGAACGGCTTTGAGGTAACTGGAAATGCAACATGAATTTTTTTTTATATGAAATATAATCAAAAAGGTGATATTTGGAAGAGTTACCGGATGATGTCAGACCTGACGAGGATCCAACTAAGAAAATTTATTACCTACGTCAGTAGCTTTTCGTTAGAGAGGATCGGACCCGAACGGTTTTGCGTGAACAGATATGCCAACCGGACCAAAAACCTATTGGAAGTGGAGCATCGGCTTTGAACGCCATCGTCGGTGAATCTCACCCTTCTCCCTTGCTGTTCCTAGGTAAACAAATAAAAATTAGGAATTAATATTAGTATGTTCAACAAATGACAATAATTTAAACAAATAACCCTTGCAGAAAAACTGCAATAATTTTGAATATTAACGGTTTAAGATTTTACTGCTATAGGCCCTTGAAATCCTGTTAGGGCTACCATGCGTCAACAGCAAGTAATTCGTAACTGGAAACTTAGTTGGTCAACAACCTCGAAGAAAACCATATTACCATCAGGTAATTCTTAATTTCCGCCGGAAATAAATTCGAATTCGATTATGGCAATGATGGGGTAACAATGCTGGGGAATTCGAAGACTATTACCTTCCAATGGAGAAAGCCAGAGCAGCCTTTGAAGTGTCCTTCTTTGTGTGCCCTGAGCAGCCCCTGAAAATTATTCTGCTGGGAATCCTCCTGACTCAGCCGCTGCTGGGAAGCTCCTGACGAAGCCGCTGAGCGTTGCCAACGAGCAGACCGTGGCGGCGTAGGAGCACGCCATGGCGAAAAAGAACCATACCGTGGAGAAGATCTGCCTCCTTTTCGTGGTCTTGGCCAAAGAGCCGTGCTTGGCCAACGAGCAGGTCGTGGCGGCGTAGGAGCAGGTCGTGATGACGCAGAACCAGGCCATGGAGAAGATCTTCCACCTGCCGATAACTTAGTGGACCTAGAATGGGAAATCCCAGACGACCCCGAAGGGACACGAAGACTGCAGGACATGTTTGACCGCCAGACTGCACAGCACCTGCGCAGAAGAGATAACATCATCGAAAGACTACAACAAGATCGTCTAAGAAGACAACAACAAGAAGAAATTTATTTGAACAAGAAATTGCTATGATGGTAGTTAAAAAAGAAAATCCATTCTTACTTTATAATCCGGCCGCATTTCGTAAGGAAAACAACGGAGTGGATGATGGCATTTGTACAGTCTATCTAGAAAACCATGCTGATCATTCACTTCGTCTATGACACCACATTTTCTGTTTATTTTGTATAAATAATTTAGAAGCAAGAACTTGCCTGTTATGTCGTACGCCGATTGTTGATATTGTAGCTATCGATCCCCGAGCTGTGGTGGCTGCCGCTTTGCTGGCCATAAATCAACCACCTAATGAGTAATCAGGAAACTAATAACTCTGTGTCTCTTACCGCAGACTTCATTATAAAGCAATCATCAATGGCTCCGCGGTTAAACGCTAGATTAAAATACACGTTAGTCTTGTGGCGCAGTGTCCAAATCTCTAATCCAATTAAACAAACAATAAATTCACTCCTCCTGCTTCTGATCTTGCTCCTGCTCCTCCTGCTCCTGCTCTTGCTCTTGCTCTTGCCTGCTCCAGCTCTTGCTCCTGCTCTTGTTCCTGTTCCTGTTCCTGCTCTTGCTTCTGCTCCTGCTCTTTCTATTTCCTTTTCTCTTTCCAAGTCCAGTAACAAATCAACAAAAAAGCAAAGACGGCTCGTGGTAAGATTGCTCGTGCCTTACTTTTATTGCGTAATTGGCGTTATACAGAACAATAGGTCGCAGATGTTCTTTAAATGCTGGCCCCATTGGCTGATCATTTCATTTTGTACATACAACTATGTAAGTTTTTACATTTGAACTTAACCCAAAATGCTTCTATGTTTCACGACAAAACTATGTTTGTCCAAAAATGCCCCAGTCTACCCTATTCGGGGAAATTCTTTTTCTGTATATCCTTCAAAACATGAGCCACTTTTTGTTGTATCAGTTGTTAATATCCTACAATTCGATTGTCATAGTTTCAGCTACTGCATAGAGAGAAATTCTCCATTTCACCGCTAAATTTTGAAAATTAAATATTTTTTAGGCTACCATCCCTTAGACTCATTACATCCTTCCTTTACATTTGCGACGAAGAAGAAAAAATCACTGGTTATCGGAACTGTTTTGGTGCAACAATCGCTAACATATTCAGTACTTACTCTGTATTGGAAATAGCATCCAAAGAACAGGGCAAACGATTCAAGCAGGAATGGCGAACCAACATGACAAAAGATAACATTCCCGAGATTCGTACCTATTCTGGATCCAGTTTTACTGAAATCACTTTCTCCTTCGATTTGGGAAAGTTTAAAGTAAAAATCTTCAAGAAATTTTATTCATTAAAAAAAAATTACATTGATGTCTTTGGTAGATGGATGCTCTAGATCAAGACATTTTGGCTGTTTTCTCCCGGCGAGCTACTGGAATTGCGGCATGTACTCGTGGAGTGAAGGTATTCCTCAACGCTTTTTCCCATCAGCATTTTCAAAGACTACGTCAATCTGTGTTTGAGGGTACTTATAATCAATTTTCCATCGATTAATTCAATAAAAAAAAAATTAAACATGTTTTTCAATTTAGGGGGAGAAGGATTTTCTTGAATAGCAACTGGAATGCGTATCTGAAGTCATTAGTGATTACTAGGAGATAGCTGTAGCCTCTTCAAACAGGGGATTCCAGCAAATGTCGTTTGCAAGCAAATATGCAACAATTGAAGGCGGGCGACATTTTACCTATGTCTCTAACCTTGTCAAAGCACATTTCAAGGAAATGCTGAAGGAGAAGATGGGAACATCGTTGGAGAAGCAAAAATTCGGAAACACGTTTGGGTGTTTATAAATTGCTCATTGAAAAGCTCAAAACTCAAGAGTCCAGCGAAGGCAAAATTTATCGATGCTCGTTTTGAAATGTCAATTTGCTCGAAGAAAGAATCTCTCTAGAATCCGGAACCTTCATACACCCAAGTTGTGAGATGCCAACCCCCGGTTTTTATTTTGTTTTTTGGTTCGACACATGGGCTCTTGCTGCCGGCAAACACGACATATTGTAAGTCATTTATTTTTAAACGATTTGACAGTTTTTTTAAAAGATTTAACGCACAACTGTTGTGCAATAGGTTGATTCTGATGGGCAAACTATTGGACGACGGCAACATGATGTACAAGAAGCAACGACTGCAGGAATCCACCCAACGGTGTGGACGATGTCTGGACGACATCTCCTACTTTAATGATGTTTTTCATCGGCCCCCCTGGTTTTCTGGTGTTTTTCCCTTAGCGAGGGTATATATATCGAACTCCAGATTTTCCAAAAGTAGTTCGATTTTCCGCATTTTGAAATTCCAAGGCATTTAGAGCCTGAAGATTCCATGATTGCCGCCTGTCTTTATTCTTGAGATTTGAGAGAAGACGATGGATTTGAGCAGTGATACGAAGCAACATTTCCCAGCTAAATTTTAATTGCAATTGGAGTGTGGGTGGAATTATCAAAGCTCCTTCTAAACAGCCCGCTCGGCTCGGCGCATCAAAAAGAAGTGGGAGACCTCACTTTGCTTAGTGGGTCTCCCTGCCTCCGCCCTCTAGCGGCTGGCATAAAACAAAAAAGTTACAACACGTAATGACATCTGGGGGTCATGAATGAATAATGAATAAAGCAGCTGGGAGAAGTCGCAGAAGAAAAGGGAGAAAAGGAAACTATGAAAAACAGTGAGAACCCATACTTTCCTCTTCTCCCCTATCTCCCCTCGGGCTAATTCTATGTGGATTTTGTCGCGAAAAAAGTAAACAACAGAGGAAAGCATTTTTATAAAAATACAAGGAATGTGACACAAATTGCTACACATGTTAACCAAGATACTTAACAATTAACTGACACAAAACAATACAAAAAATAACACACTGATTCAAAAAATCCACTTTTTATTGGGAAAACACACTTTCAGCCGATACAGAAAACGCAAAACAACGGCACCAAATGGCGGACATCGAAACAATTGACTCGCGAAACCGCGAGGTGAATAGCCTCTGTAATAAAAATAGGGGTTTTTCGTTCGCAATCTATAAAATTACTAATCAATGTGTCCATAAATGGATTTAATTTGATCTTAATTTGATTCCCTATCCTAAATTCATCTAGATTAGGTAATTTTTTATATGTTGAATTCGTGATTGAAATTAACATTTTTTTTTAATTTGCGCCTTTCGCAACATTACCTATGCGCCTATCGCAACACACAGAAGTATATTGTAATAGCATGAACAGTACTCACGAAGAAAATAACTACTAAATAATTATTTGGGGGTTAAATGGTTTATTTGACTACGCTATTGTCTTTCCATTCGTACCCCCTTTTATCCCCTTGCTTAAGGAAAAAACCAAGACATATGTCAATGCTTAAGGATTGTCGCTGCACCAAAGAGAGGAATATAACCATCCAAGATGGCAACCTCGCACCACTCTGTATCATTGTTCAATAACGAAAAACTCGTCCAGATTCTGCCCTTGTTCAAATAAAGATCAGAATAGTATAATCAGCCATATGAAGTAAATAGAAATTCAATTTTCATAATGTGATAGACAATAAACCACGAAAGATAACCATTGAACATAAATTGGGACTGAAAAAGTTTAAAATTTGCAAGGATTTGAACCACATGCATCGATAAATGTGATAGCTTATTGACTGGAAGGAAAGAGTCCCACATTTAATTGTAATCATATAAAATAAAAATTAATGGGTCACTTATTAACACTGAGTCCACAACTCAATGAGGCCAAAATTGGGGGTTTTGGGGGTTTACAATTTTCGGAAAAGGGTGACGAAGGCGTCGCAGTCAGTCCCCGTATAAACCATTTTGTGCACAATTTTTCGGAAAACACAATGGTGAAATCCGTAATGTTCTAGCTAGCATAGTTTATAAGTTATTAAATGAAAACTAAGGGACCCCCCTGAAATTGTAGCGTTTTTACTGATTTTTGACATCAGTTTTCGGGCAAACCAGAACTTTAATAAAAAATCTAATTTTTTAGAATGAAAGATTTTGCCCCCCTCCAGATACATCTCGCCCCGTTTTTATTTTAAACGATACACAAAATAATTTAACACCTTATAATTATGTATTTGAACTGACAGCTACAAACACGTACAAAAACCATAAACAAAAATGCTCAAAATTAATGACGGAGATATCATTGAAGATCGTTGGCTTGGTCTTAATTTTAAGAAGTAATTTAATGGTAGGCTGGTATTGCATTGTTTTGAAAGGTTTTGTCGTTCATCAGAAAAGAAATAGTTCTTGAGATTCCATTGAATTCCATTGAATTCGAAATCCATAACACATAAACCATAAAAATCAACGTTAACTCGAAGCACGAAGTAAAACTGTGGTTTTCAGAGAAAACAACGAAGATATTACAATATGCACTAACAATTCGTGTGACAACAAAAAACAAACTTTTTCTCGTAAAAGCCTACTTTCTATACTTACTCATCTGCCTTAGGACGCAGATGTGAGTCACCTAAATCAAAGTTGTTTGTTTATAAAACGAAATAAGTAGACATATTCTTGATTCAAACTTGGGTGAAATCGTAAAACCATGAACTCAAGGGAAGGGTTCATAAATCTGCTACAGCAGCATCACAATTTGTCACCGGAAATATAAGATCAGAAAGAAAAAGACATGTTTTAACCAGAGGGTGAAATCCTGTCATGTCTTTGGATGACGGAATACAACTTTGTGCTGCGTTTCACGCCAATTTATCGGAACATTAGTCGATCCTGCCAAGAAATATTAAACCACTCCTAAGTTGATGAGTAGATAAACCCCTAAAAAATGGAACAAACGATTTATTAGTACTTTAGATCGCAAGTGGCACTTATAACAATTAAAAATTAATTTTTAACCTGCTCGAACTCCAGCCACAAGCGAAACCAAAGTTTGTTGGCTTCCTCCAAGTTGTCGCAAGAGCCTTACGACCCGAAAACGAATTTCTTTTTTTAACTCACCATCTACAATAGATTTCACTACTCCATAGTGGCCCAGTAGCCTTTGGTCATCTGTCTCATACAACATGGGAAGATACGCCAGCTTTGAGTAGCTGTAGCTGTAGCTGCTTCGGCCATCCTTTCAAGAGCATCACTAAGTGTTTCTTGACTGCCCACTATTTCCAACTGCCCAAAAAATTGCCCATCCTTCCCAGCTTCACCAGCAAAAAGAACTTCTTCCGAAGAAAGATTTAAATCTTGAAGCTGAAATCATAAAATAAGAAAAAAAATTACGATTGAACATAACGAATATAAAAAAAAATTACCTTATCGACATGTAAGGTAAACACATGGTCGGGCGATGGATTAGGCAACTCGTCACGCAGCAGCTCGAGAAGTCGTTGCAAAGTGACATTTTTTGGGTAACCATTAATTCCATCCTCAGGAACTTTCCATTCCTTTTCTGCATAATGGACATATAACCTTAAATAAAAAGATTATAGAAATTGGATTAAAAATGAAAAAACAACTTAAATTTACTTAATACCACTTCTTGTAACCAAAGCTGTTTGACGATGCCCGAAATGCAAGGATCCATGCAAAACGTGTGCTGACATGGTGGCACTTTCGGTCTATTGTACCAGTCCAGGACACGCTGCACGACAGCAGATCATCAACCGTATCAATAATTTCTTGCACCTTCAATAAAATCAACCAAAAATGTTTTTAGTGTTTAATACGTGATGATGATACGCGAAACCAAAGTTTGTGGGCTTCCTCCATGTCACGCAAGTAAAGCACTTCGGAGACATTCAATGCCCAATCCAGGGAATCCATGATTAGTTGAGGATTAACTTCTACATTAATGAAAGCTGCACGGGCACGCATTATTTTCAAGGATCTAATAAATACCACACAGTTAGAAATTAAACAAGAATAAAGATAATGTGAAGTTATAGCATTAATTCATTAGCAGAAATCATTTGAAGCCCAAGGACAAATGGATAGTCGCTGACAGCGGGATTCTTCATAATACCATCGTATGCCTTCAAGATATACCAAGGACAAACCAGACATTGAACTATGCTGATTGCTATAATTAAACAAAATAATTACTATAAACAATATTAAAAAAAAACAGAGAAAGTAGGAATATGCTTTACGGAATTTTCAATCTTTCCTACCGTAACCAGATCACTGCCGTTCCAATCTTCGCTAGAAAATCCAAAAACATCGGAGGTGGTTCCAGTTGAAGGAAGTAACTTGAGACGATGATACACGAATTTTTCCAACATGATAGCACACAAATGGACTTTTGGACCACCATAATCGATTACTTCTCGTTTGCGACAACTTCCTTCCACAACAAAATTGGTAATAATCACCGAGTGCCTATTCGAATTAAGATAAAAACTTGGTTGCTACATTGCAGCATCAAAGTCTTCCAAAATCTTTATCTCGTGAACTTCCACAACGTTTTCAAATTGATCGGGATGATCATAGGCATTTTGGTCGGAATACAGCATTTTATCAGTTTTGTGATTAGAAATAAAACACATTGCTGAAAAACAAATTAAATAATTAAATTTGTCATCCTTCAGAATAGACAGCTAATAAACTTTTGATACAAACCGGAAAAGTAGCTCGGTTGTCGCAAGATCTTGTGAAGACCTCAATGAACTTCACGATGGTATGCCACTTTTTTCAGGAAACTTGAAGCTCTTTCACTCGCTGCAAAAGCCACCAGAACTCGTACCGCTTTCAATTATGTTCAATAAACCTTAAAATGTTTTTGCTTTCTGGATCTCAAACTTGGAAAGAACCACGTTTAAAGAACAGTGAACCGCGAGACAACAAAAAAAAACTTAGCAAACGATTCAGATAGTTTTTGTCTGCCATATTTTTCGATGTCCGATTGGCGATGTTTATCTTTAACTTAAATTAATAGAAAACTCTTTAATTAACTCTCGCAGCTGTCGTTGCGTATTATCTCACATTGAAACAATAATCAAAGGATGAGCTGTTGTCAAAAAAAACTATACTATCTTGAAATTTTTATTTTAGTATTTGTTACCAAAAACAGTAAAAAAGGATGCAAACATTACCAAACAGTACACAAGAGTGAATGTGATGAAGTCAATGAAACGTGACAGAAACGTGTTAGTTTGGCTCGTGATCACGAATGAGACGGCGAGGACGACGACGGACCTCTTCTTTAATATGTATATGCATTATTAATATGTATTTTCTCTTCATGTAATATGTATATAACCAAGACCTTTTATTCTATCCTTTCTTATGGACAATTTGATTGATATAAAAAAAACAAGTAAAGTGATAATTTAATTTCAAATTTTTGAATTTTATTACATCGTCGATGATTACAAATTACATTTCCGTTGACGAAATAACTGCTCATCAATAGCCTTTTCTAGGTTTTTAACGGACTTTTGGTAACGTTGTAGCTATTCCATTCCATTCCATTCCAGCAGATGAACTAGGCCCAAGCAGTAGGCAGCAAATGCCAGTTGATGGAATGGCACCCTGTTCTCCGGAACATCCAGGTAATATAAACTATGAAACACAGTAAGCTCATGAACCCCAGAGCAACAACACAAAAACAACCGGTGACAATCCATCCACTGCGAGATAGACTTTCAGCTGTAAAATCCATTAAGATGCTGACGAGTAGTTCAATTAAACCCAATATTTGAACTTTTACCAAGGAGGTGATCGGCCCATCTAATCCTAGCAGTTGTTTTTGCTGTTGCTGTTGTTTTTGTTGTTGATTCTGTTGTTGTTCCTGTTGTTGTTGCTGTTGTTGTTGCTGCTGCTTGTTTGGTTTTTCTTTCTTTTCGTGCTTTCTGGTGTTGTCGAGACCACATTTATGATGGGTTCAATGGGTTCCTCTTTCTTCGGATCATTAACAAATTCATCCAAAACTTTTGAGAAAGTTTCTTTTTTTCCTGGATCTGTCATTTTCTGAAATAGAGAAAGGTAAATATTACATTTTATGCATACAACAATGGAATGAAATGGCATTGAAAGAACTCTGGGCGGCGTTGATTGCTTGCTAAAGTTTCTCCATGGCAACGACTCGGCGCTGATTCAAAAATCTTACCTCTTTGCGCTTGGTAATCAAGCGGTCAATATTTTAAATCTATTCGTAACCTTTGGTGACACGTTTTTGCCCTCACCGCAGAGTTATGATGATCTTTGCTACGAGATAATCAGGATGTACCATGTTTTTGATAATCTTCACGCCATGGGCAATTATTCAGAATGTTTATTGCACAACTTCTTTATTGTAATAAGCAAACAGTACCAAACAGTAACCAAGAGTGAATGTGATGAAGTCAAAGAAACGCGTCACAGTGCGGCTCGTGATCACGAACGAGACGGTGACGACGACGACGGTCCTCTTCTTTAATATGTATATGTATTATTAATATGTATTTCCTCTTCATGTGCTGATATGTGGTTTTTATCGCGTTGCATAAGTATTCGTATGGCTGAGAGGCCTAGTAGGAAATGGGCTTACTTTTGAGGCCAATTATTTGGTAACTACGTAATATTATAGGGTGAGAAAGTTCTTTAAAAAAAGAGCTGCAATAGCTCTATGTGTGGTCAAAGATCACATTCTTAAAGTTTCATTTATAGTAATGAAATTGAATATGAAAACACGAATTATAAGTTTTCCGTTTTTTCCCCTCGATTCCCCCTCACCAGTGTTGCCTTATCCCAAAATCTCTTTCTTTCCTTGGACGGAAGAGGGAAAAAGAGAAAGGGTAAAGATTTTGGGATATGGCACATTTTTTACCAAAATTAAGGAAGGTAAAACACAAGTTAAGTTCGTTCACCACGTATCTACTACTAATGGCAGGCGTAACCACATCAAGAATGTTTTGGCGATTATGCTTTTTTACCTTTACATTTATTTACTAAAAACAAGGAACGCAGTTGGATTGCTAATTTTGTAGCGACACGACACAAAACTCGCCAATAGCGGTGTTTACTCAACTATATACCAGTGAAAACAAGGGCCTGTTCCGTACCTGGAATAAGAGAAGATTCTCAACAGTTAATGACAGAAAGCAGTCACTACTTATGATTTTAAAGTTGTTTTTACAGATAGTAAATGTTGGAAATCAGTTTTAAAAATGTAGTATTTTATGCCATGCAAAGATGCTGATCATACTAACTATATACAAATAATAGCTACATAAAAACTAAAGCAAACTATAGCTATTTACTAATTATATCCCTCTTGCAAAAGAAATTCAAAACTGACTAAATTTTAAGCACTTACTGCGCTCTACCGCAAAAAATTTCAATCGCGATATAGAAACTCTCCGTGAAGATGGAATAGGCAGTTAGTGGTCCAACAAGGAATTTGTTGACTGGTGATAACAGGAATGAATCTTTCATCAGTAAACCACTGCACCATACACGAAAACGGTGTATGTTTATGCCTACTTCAATAATTGTGTCCCTGTTTCGCATTTAATTATAGAACACAATCTCATGAGTCACATATAATGAGCCTTACGTCAATGGAAGAAAAACTGAGAAATCTTGAGTCACTGCTCATCAAATAACAACTGATTATAAAAATCCTGCATTCATTGCTGACAAGTTATCGTGCCTTTCAATCAGCATGGCAGAGTGTAACGGTATCTCAACAGAGAATACAGAACCTCACGGTACGACTCATTGGAGAAGAAGCCTTAACTAAAAATTTGAATACAGGCGAGATGGATCCAGCAGACGACTGCAGACGTGGCCTTCTTTGCTGAACATACTCACCCAACAGCATCTGACGTAGCCTTTCAGTCACCAAGGGGTAGATTTGGAGGATGCCCAGCTTTCAAGAGAGGTAGTAGAGTATTTCGTTGCAGAGGTGGAGGATTTGGAAACAGGACTGATTTCAGCAACAACCTAAACAAGGGAAGAAACTGAAAATCGGGATCAAGCCGGCATTTGCCCTTTTGCTCTACGGGAGGTTTCTGTCCTCCCTGAGCCAGCCTTAGGACACCTGCTCTATCCAACTCTATCGTCGTCTGTTTCAGCTGTAACCATGTAGGACACAAGGCCTATAACTTATCCAACAAACGGAATGAAGACAGAAAACAACACAGAAATGGCAGTTTCAACAAGAACCGTACCTCCTTTTGGTGTGTCTCATCATAACTCTGTATTGTTGTCAATCAACCGGACAATTGGTTTGCTGATTCTGCTGCCTTCAGTCACATGAAGGACAAGAGGTTGTTCTTTACCACGTTTAAAGAAATACCCCCAGGTGCTTGGAATGTAAATGGAATTGGAGGAATAGAGCTGGAAGCACGAGATATTGGGAACATTAATGTAACAACCTTCATTGAAGGAGAAGAAACAAAAGAAACATTTCAAGACGTACTATTCGTTTCAAATCTATCATTCAATCTCTTCTCCGTTGGAAAAGTCACGGAAGCTGGCCTTGAAATTCATTTCAAAGGAAGGAAGGTATTTAATTGAGTGGAATAATTTTTTATGCTGCTGAGTCACCTATCTATTTACATCTCAGGCATCCTTCAGTATAAACGACATCACCATACATGGTAGGAGAGAGGGTGGCGACTCTCAGCTGTAAACAACGTGAAGACTTTGCAGCTACAGCAGCGTCAACAGCGTCCGTACACCTTCTCGATCAACACTTTGCACATGAAATTGCAGAGATGTAGCCAAAAAAATCAAGTGAAAGGCCGTCAAGGATACCAATCTTGACCCTGGACAAGATAACAAAGCCAAACCGTGTGACGGCTGCATGTAAGGAAAGATCCACTGACTACCCTTCCCAACCAAAGGGAGGGAGAGAGCTGAGAGATTTGGTGATCTCGTCCATGGCGACGTGGGAATAGTCAACATCAACACTCTGGATGGCTGCAAGTTCTGCTCACTGCTGAAGAATGATTAGTACACAGAATTTACCACCACAAAACTCTTGAGGAAGAGAAGTGAAGCCACCACCCACGTCATTGAGTTCTGTTGGAAGATCAAGACTCAAACGGGACGTCCAGTAAAAATTCTGAGAACTGATCAAGGGGCGGAGAATCGTGGACAACGAGTATCGTCAAACGAGCTGCCGGTATACTCCACAACAGAATGGCGTTAGCGAAAGAGCAAACGGAAAATAATAGAAGGCGTAAGAAGTTTACTTTACAACGCCCGTTATTACCGCCAATCGCCTAACGCAGGAAATAACGTACAAGAGCTATGGGGAGAGTTGCAATCTACGTCACAATCTATGTCAGGAACAGGATCCTAACGGCCCAAACGAAGACCACTCCCTGTGAAAAATTCTTCGGAAGTGCTGTGTGGGTGTGAAGCAAAAGTTTTTATTCCCTCTGAACTACGACTGAAAATCAACCTGACTTCTCAAAGTGGATGGTTAGGAGTGATACTGTGAGAACACAAAAGGTTGGCGTACATAGATCCCCCAAACAAGAAAACAGTGTAAGGTAATGACTTTGTGTGTTCTATTCTCATATTATATCAGGTGTGTATGTGTGAGATAGTTCTATACAAATAAACTGATCAGTCTGTGGTTAGACTGATACTCTGAACAACTGTATAACTTACTTAAACAATTAATGGCCCACACTGCTTTTCTCTCTTCTCAAGCTTAGCTACAACCCGACTCCTTTTTGGACCCAGGGACTACTCAGCATATGTACTATCAACGTTCGCTGTTCTTTTCATTTCAACAAAATTTAATCCCTTCGTCCGGGACTGAGGTGGATAAATGGAATCGGCCAGAGTCACGTCGAAATTCTGTGAACAGGAGACATCAACATCATAAATCAGTAAATAACATCGACCAGAGCATAAACTTCAGTGACGCAATTTTTGTTCCCAAACTGGGAAATAATCTTGTCTCTGCCGGATCAATAACGGCAAAAGTAGGAGAAATATGCTTCGTCAATGCACACGTTAACGTCATCCGAGACTGTATCCTGCAACTCGTCGGCACACGCGCTGGCGCAACCCTTAACCGCCTTGATACAAAGGCTCCCTATCAATCAAAGAACTTCCCTAAAGTCTTTTCCTTCTCTTCTTGACCCATCGCCCAGTTTATTCCAAGAAAGGCAACGCCGTCTCGTGCACCTAAACTATCAAATTCAAATGGTGAACACCGGAGCATTCATCGGCCTAAACCTAACGGATGGGACACTACCTCCCGCCGAAGACACGGATGATTTTCTTCTGGAAAATTCTTATTCTTCTGCATTGTTAAAATAGCAAGACATTACTTGATTGGGCAGAGAAATATCTTGATCACTTTATTTTTTAAATGCGCATACTGAGAAAAGAGATCATGTTTACTAATTAATTTCTTCACGTTCGAATCCGTAGCAATTTTTAAAATTCTAATATGGTTATGCAATTCATTTTTGGTCTTTGGTAGCGCAAATAAAGGGATACGCTTAATAACGGCAAGTAAATGTGGGCTTGTACTTCAAGGGCTATGTTCTACAAAGTAAAATAAATATTAAAAGTCGATTGCCAAAAACGAAATGAAAGATTGAAAAAATACATCATCAAAATCACTGTCTTGATATTCTTCGTCTGATTCCACATATTCCACAAAACCTTCTTCCACAGGGCAAGTAGGTGAATCTGAAATATGCCGATCAATTACACAGTTAGTTTCTTCTTATAATTCGTAATGTTCTTCTACCTTTTGTTGATTGTGTACAAGCTGTTTCCATGGTAAGACACGTGATTTCTGTTTTAAACCTTTCATTTTTTAGCAGACTCTCAATTTCCTATTAAATCAAATAACTGTTATTTTGTTAAATTGTATAAATATAAGAAATGTTTGATACCATTTGCGTAACGGTGGTTACAATATTGTCTATGTCTTTATATTTAGTGTGATGAGTATTTTTTTAATAGATGCTTTGTAAAGCTTTTCTACCTCATCAGTAGCTAAATTTTCATTAATTTTCCTTTTTTGTATTTTGAGATAAGCTTACGCGCCTTATCCATTATTGTTTTTTGGAGCACTTAAAGTATTGATGAAAGTAAATTTTTTGATATTTTTAATTGACTTGTTAGACTTTTGAATGGTGTCCTGCATGTCGCAGTATTTTGTAAGAAATTTTTTTCTTTTCAGTTTACATCTGGTGAACCAAAAGGAATTGCTTCCGCAACCTCTATTATGAGACCCACGCTCAAAGGAAATGTGAAGGAAGCCATTCAAATGGTTGACAGGTTGATTTCAGTGAATAACACTAAGCTTGCTATCAGGTAACTTTTCATTATTCTTTTTCTCTCGCATTATCCTGAATATTGTCTGTCATTTTCTTGAACTTATTATCGTCACTTTACTGAAATGGTACTTTTTACTTTGTGTTTAGGTGGCCTCAAGAGGGTTGCACGGGATTACACAATGTGATTTATACAATGTCTACGAATATTGAATCAGGATTCAGATCTGCCTTTCCCTTAGAGATCTCTGGTAAATTGTGATGTATTTTTGGTAAACTGACAAATTTGAAATTTTTGTTTCCAGGATACCATTCCAGATGACATCAATACACTAAAAGATGCCAGGGCTAAACTTCTAAATTAATTTCCGTAACCAAATCTTGAAGATATTTTGGAATGGGAAGCATCATCTGCATCAGCAGGTTAAGTCCCAGCCTGTCGTAAAAGTCTGTTTAGAAAAGATGACATTCAAAACGACGAAAACAAATCACCTTTTCAAAAGAGATGCTCTGGGAATAAAAACGCACCATCAGCAAACAGACTGAGGGATATGATAAAGTAATACTGTGTCTATTTTGTTTTCTTAACATCAGTTGAACTTAAATATTTCATTTCATCAGGAATTCAACGACCTGAAAATGAAAGAAAGGAAATTAGAAGATGATTTGTCTTTAGCAAAAAAAACTAGGCTAAAAAAGAAGATTAAATCATGGAACTTGAGGACAAAGTGAAGAGTTTGCGGTCGCTTTGTGAAGCTCCATGAGAGTTAACCGAACGTAAGTATATATAAGCTTGTGTAAATTCTTTGCAACGAACTTCAATTATATGATTTTTTGATTTTGTCTTTCAGACATGCGAGAGAATCTCACTAACTTTGGATATTCTTAAAGTTTTTAAGAATAAGACCCTGCTTATTTTCAGCGTTCCAAGTTCTAACTTAGGGAGCCAAACAGCAGATCTACCACGTCAAAAAAGGCCAATTCCGAAAGAATGGTAGGCTACACTTTATTACAATTAATAATTTTTGTTTAAGTAATTGTATTGATTTTAAAGGTTCCTCTCGATGGGAATTTGATGGTTTGATATCTTTACGCGATGCTTATATATATAGAAGAGGTGGCAATTCATCAGTTGAGGCCATAAATGCGTATGCCGTAAGTTTGTCGTTCACACGTTGCCCCTCTATCCCCAACAGCGTGCCTAAAACGAAATAAGCCGTTGATCTCAAAACTGCAATTCAAAGCAAGGTTTTTCTTTTGCTATGAAACAAATTGCGTTCTATATGTTGGTTCATTAATTCCCGATTTAGATTTCATAACTTTTCGCTGGACGGCATGGCATCAGGGAGACAAATCAATGATTCCAGAGAGTAAACGTGACCATCAAGTCGAGGCTCAACAGTGCTCACATTTCTTGCAAGAAAAACCGGAAAAAGGTGGCTGCTGTGGTTGGGGACGTCAGCACTGAAATTTCAGATGCAGATTTAATGGATATACCTTCAGAATCTGGCCAAGGACGAAGACAAAGAGGTCGACGATGAGAACGATGATTTCTATTATTTCACTTTGCTCTATTATATTATTCTGGACTGCCAGTGTCCTCTTTAGCTCTTTTGGAGTAATTTCCAGAGTCGTAGTCGTTCCTTTTACTTCAAAGCCATGGGTATGTTGGCTCTCTCTAATGAGATTCTTCTCAAAATCTTTATACACTTGAACAGTAGTCAACTGTTTAGTCTGATGCATTCCTGCCATCGTTAAAGTTATTGTTTACGTAATGATAACAGATTATGGAAAAAAAAGTTTATAGAAAGGCAAGTGTTTGAGTGTAATTTGTAAACAAGTAAAATCAATAAATACATAAAGTATTACAGTTAAATTACCACACTTCCCTTACAGCAACTATTTTAAAGATAAATTCAACACAAATTCGAATAGGCCTTATCCTACGCAGATAGTTGTCAAATCAAGACTCCGGACCACAATAAGGAATCCGCTATTAAAATCCCTCACTATTTTCCTCGACATGTGTCTATTGTGTCTCATTTTGAAATTTTTTTTATCTAATTAATGGGAGTTTGGTCCAGTTTGATCCCAATATGACAGAAGGCGGTGAAGTTGTCTAAAGATGGTTAAATCCAACCAAACATTGGCTAGCACGCTCTATAAATTTACTTAAATCATCGTGGGCAAAAGTAAAAAAAAAATATGAGCAATAACACAACGACAACGAGATTGTAAACAAAGATTTTTAAAAGGCAGCATGTTGATGAACTGATTAAAAAGTTTTTTGTATTGTGATGGGCCAGAAGAGAATTAAAATCGTGATGAACAGAGAAGAGAAACAGTTTCTAAGAATTTTTTTTTTGGCAGGAGTCCATCACAGGAATATCTGATATGTTGTGATTTTGCTTCGCTGGCGTTCCAAGGCGTGACTCCAAAACTCTCCCGTGGCTATTTGTAACAGTCTAAGGTTGTTGACAGTCAGGACGGGTTTTTGGCGTCGTCTGTTTAGGATTTGAAATATCGTATCCTTTACTCAATAAACCAACGTTTTATTGTCAACTCGGTTCGGTTTTAGTTTAAGCAGTAGTTTTTACCGTCCACCTTTTACGTCCAGCTGTTAGGCGGTTTAACTTAAAATAAGACCAAAACCAATTAGAATGCCCCACCCAATAAGTTTTCAGCTAAGTGAAATTCAACATACTAAGTTTTCATTCTTCTGGGTAAAATTTTTAGCTTATTCTTTTTCTCAATGTCAACAAAAAAATTTCAACTTCATTCGAATAATGTACAAAGGTTAAGGTAGGCTAGTAGAGAATTATGAGAATTAAAACGAAAGTCATCCTCCTCTAGATTGCGGTTATTATATTTTTAAATCTCAGTACTATAATCAAGCCTCTTCGTGGCGCCTTCGAGATTTTTATTCTGCCTTTTTGTCTTTTTTCTTGATAAAAAATTTTGTTTTCGCAGTGTCCTCTTTGTTTGTTATGTTTTACTCCTACTGTCGCACCTACTGTATAGAAGAAAACTCCGAAAGAGTGATTCCGTAATAAAACTGTTTGAAATGTAGCACTTTTGCGGGATTCTGTTTTCTTTCCTACCCTTTAGTGTTCATTTTTATCTCTACATGAAGTTTTCCTTGATCATCCGTCATTGTTGTTGCTGTGGTTTGGATCGTGTGATTTTTAATTCTTGCGATTTCCTTTTAGTTACTTTTGTAAGTAAATCATAATTTGTTTTCAAATTTGCTATTTGAGTTTTAATTTGTGTCTCACAGAATGATAGCGGAATCTTAAGTTGTCTAGGTGTTTCTGTGGGAAAGAATGTTTGGTTGACACACATACACCTTTCGTTCTTGGGTTTCTACTTTCTTACCCAACCCATGAAGGAGGAATGGAGGAGGGCCCACTTCGGCTGAAAAGTGTCGCTATGCTGTTAATGCCGTTGGCAACAGATTGATTCCCTTTTTTGTCACTAGGTGCGGAAGGGTAGCCTTCCATGTACTTTTTATTGTGATGCTAATAAAACGCGCGAGTTCAAACAAACTAAAAATTTATTCTCTCAGGTGGTAGACTAGTAATAAACAAGGTGCATGAGGGTCTACAATTTTGAAAGTTTTGAATGAGCATGTTTTTTGGTGTGAATCGCTCCGCACAAATCATCGCTTATTTGTTTAGCTACGTATTTATAACGAATCACTAAAAATCATAAATAATATTGCTCATTAATTTCAAAAAGTGAGTAGGACAGCCCACTTTTGGAAGCTTATCGACGCAAAGAGTATAGAGAATATCACGAAAATAATCGAAATGAATGATATCTCCAACAGCGCAAAAGTCTAACACATAAATTTCCACCCGTTTCAACAATTCAAACAGTTTCGGGGAAGAGTATCTCAATTTCCCCCTGCTTTTTGTTTTCGTGAGAAAATGAGCCGTAAAATCCACAGGTAAATTTTCCAATTTAATTTCCATCGTTTGGTGGCATTCATGGCAATAATCGCCATTTTTAACAAAACGACGTATCAAATAGCCACCGATTTGAAATTTGACATTTTGATTCCACGTCTTTAGGGAAGGTAAAAACACAATGTTTTAAAGGATTGGGATATTTTTTGGTCGGCTTATATCCTGTTCTACATCCTAAAACACAACAAGAAATTTTCACGTTTGAAATGCTTTCTGTTTTTGGCTGACAGCAGACTAAACTTGCGTAACGATGGCAACCGACATCAAAATTTCAACATGTAAGGCTACCCTTCCGCACCTAGTGAGAAATTGAGAACTAATTTACTGCCAACGGCAATAACAGCATAGCGAAACTTTTCTTTGCAGGGCCTTATGCGAGTAGCACTTCCTCCTTTCCTCCTGCATGCTCAACCCAAAACATGGACTACTTTAACTAAAGGACGGGACTCTTCGGCCTTTCCTATGTCGGCCATGTAAAAATTTTTCCGGGAGAATCGGAATCGAAATTCAAAAATATGTATTGTGTTAACAAATGTCCCTATACCTAAAATGTACGGTTATAGAGATATTGCAAATTACTTTACGGAAAATTTGAAAAAGACAAAACACCGGTGCCATCTAGGAACCAAACATCCTAAGCTCTTGGAAGTCTGCAAGCAGATGCCCATTCGTGCAAACCAAGAGAAAGAGACACCACTCTCTTATCTCTATTGCTTTCACATAGCTGCCTAACTCTCTGTTACCTTGTGGCATATTCTTGAGAGCTTAGGGTAGTTGGCTGCTAGATGGCACCGGTTTTTTGTCTTTTTACCCCTACGTCTGAAAGTAAAATTAGAATACCTTATTAATTAGTTTTTTTTTGCTAAGATTTATAAACACAGTTGGAATCAGCGAAAAAAACTGCATTTATTGATGTTTTCCATGAATTATCTCCTGAACAAACCCCACCCGACTAGCTTTAACACGGCGAGATAGGCGAAGAGTCCCGTCCTTTAGTTAAAGTAGTCCATGCCCAAGAACGGTAGGGAAATACCTTTCGCGCCACGTACACTCAATTCAACGCTAAATTTATTCCCGCGTAGGGTAAGGGACCCCCCGCGCATGTCAATTGACTCGACTGTACCAAAAAATCTAATTTTTAGGAGAATATGCAGTTGAAAAGCCCCAGAAAAATTAGGTGGGGCAGATATTTAAATTAATAAAAAACAATTCGTTGAAAAAACAAATTTTAATTTAATTTATTGTGTAAGTATTTATAGTTTTTTATAAAAACCAATAAATGAGCTTTGTTAATAAACTAATTCCTACATTATAAAGTTTGTTTTAAGTTATAATACCCTGTGGTTTAATTACAATATCATTTATAGTATGCTTGATTGCATCACACCATGGGCATGGAGAGATCCTCCCTACCAAAGGAGTAGAGCTTACTCCTTTGTTCTTACTCCATGATCTTTGAAAAGACATTACCGCACCTGCTTCTCCACGCAGATAAAACTTCTTAATAAAATAGACCCCGAAGAGCCCTATAGTGGAATCGGCTTCTCTCAGCCTAGTCTTATGCAATTAAAGTTCTGTGAATGTAGTAAAAGTGCAATCATATCGAATGTATATTCATTTTTCTCCCGAAATTTATGTGGCAACGTTGCACCCCCTCATTTCTTAGCTGCGTTCTCTCACCCCCCAATTTACACACCCCTCTTCTTTTGTTCTAGAAACGGCAGAACATGTCCCGCTCTCCCATCGACAGATGGCTGTCTCTCGCTGTCTTTAGTCTAACCGAGAGGAGATTTTGAGGAAAGAGATTCCGCGGGGACATTCCACAACGAAATTCTTTTATAGCGCCTAAGAATAGGTTCTGCAACGGGATTGATGATTGCCCCATTACGATGATTATCCTTGATGTGGCGATTTTAACTTCTGGGGTTTTTATACGACAAATAAAATTCTTTTGATGGTTCATCGCACTGAAAAAAATCCATCTCCCTGTTGCGTAATACCCTTACTTGTGTTCCCAATTGATGACATTTTTCCTAGACACAACAAAAAGTACTAAGAGAGGAACAATAATAGTTTTTGACATAGATGTCTTACCAATCATATGCGGACACTTTCGTCCTTTCCGTGCTCTCTCTCTTCCAACTCGGCCACTCTTCCTTCTAACTTCTCCACTTTCTTTTTGAGCGCTCCCACCTCCTCATTCAGCTCGTCGTTTTCTCTTCGCAGGAGCTCCTCCACTTTTCTTGTCTCTTTGCTGCTCGATGGTTTGAGTGCCGATGTTGCCGATTGTCCTCAGAGTGGAAGATGACATGCACATAATTGTTGTCCAATAAAGCGACGAGCAGAAGGACACTCCGGCGTCGACATATTATTGGACTACATCAATAGGGCTTTCAGTGAGGTTATACCAGATGATAGCTCGATGTGATTAGTGGACTGTAAGTCGACACTCCGATTTGATTGAATTTATTGCGTAATTTTCCTGAAGATGCTCGACTAGGCCACGCTACTAATACGGTGACGACTATGGAACTATGGATTTATGGCCTCGTGTTGACTTCTTATCTTGTTCATCTTTTTCTATTAATAAAGAAAAGCTGTTTTAAATAAAATACTTTAAATGTGTTACCTGTAAAGAATCCTTACTAAAACATGTTATGTTCCTCCGTTTGTACATATTAGACATAACTTCACAAAAAAAGCTCCGGTGTACACTTACGATTTCTCTTTCTACAAACATAGATGCTATTTTTTAGAGAAAAAACATCAAATCAAAAACTCTTTTAATTACAACTTAGAATTTACGTACCGTCTACACACTCTAATCATTCCTACACTGGCAATAGGGTTTCGTAAATTGGTGTTTCTTGGGCGACGCGAGTTTTTTTTAACATTGCGTCCCCTTCTTTATTATTCAAGCGTCTAAAACAAACAAAAATATTAAGAATGCGTTTCTATTTATGCAAAATTATTATCATACTCAAGTATTTCCATCATTAGCTCCACTTGCAGGTTTTCTGCCAGCCTCCCCTCATTTAAATTCCGTAACGCAAGAGCTACCTGCATGTTCTTCTCTTCAGCCATTGTTAGTTGTTTAGTAAGTTGGATGATTTTGTCTTCGGCCAAATTAGCATAACTAGAACTTTCCTCACTGTTGGATGCCAAGAGCTGGGCTCGTTGGTTCGTGACTTCTGCCACTATCGGCACTTTATTTACGATTACGCTTGTGCTCGCGATTACGCTTGTGCCGGCTATGCCCTTCTTTCGCTTCTTGGAAAATACTGTTTTCAAGCTTGCCTTAAAGCATGAGTCCGTTTTCGTTTGGGAACGGCTTCGAGAGGCAGCGTCTTATTCGGGAGGACCCTTCCGGGAAGCCTATGATCTACTCAAACACCTGCGAGACCAACATGTTTCCCACACAACATTTAGTTTTTTCCCTTCTACTGAATAGCCTGGAGAGACGTCGTGAAATGGGTGAATGTTTAGGGCTGGATGCGTTGGAGGCCCTCGATGAATTGATTTGCATCAGCCATCCTACGAAAAAAACCATCCCCTCTCTCTTACAAACTTTCTTAAGCTGGATGCACCAAAACCCCATTCAGATTAAACGAGATTTTTAACAAGGACGTCCCGAGATGAAGTCCGCAATGACCGTGCATGGCTCAAAAGATCTTGAAGCACCCGTCGTGATTCTACTCGATACCGTTCATCCTGCATGAGATCTTCCCTCTTTTGTATTGGTTAAACAGCAAAATAAAAATTTTACCTGCTGGATACCACCAGAGATACAAACCCCCACATTGTTTGAAGGAGATTAAAGATAAAGAGGAAAGCTAGCAATTGGAATAATATAACCGTCTTCTCTACGTCAGCCTCACCCGCGCCAGCGAACGGCTTTATATCTGTGGCTGTAAAGGCAAAAAACCCTTTCTGAGGCGAGTAGGTACAGTCATATTCAATAGGCCATTAGCCAATCTCCTTCCTTTGAACCCTTCCCATTTGAAGGAGAAGAAGCATGGATCGAAGAGGGATATGGAAATATACCTCAGTTCATTCTCTCAAAATTCTTAAAACTTTAGAAATGGATACTTTTCAACAACCTCTCCCTTTTTGGGTAAAAGAAGGCTTCATCCCTAAAAAAAGTAATAAAGTAATCATCAGTGAAATTATGGAAAGAAAAATAAGCTACTGCCAAATTGGCCATCTCATTAATGTTACTTTGGAAATGTGGACTCACGTCAGTTAGGAATCGTACTCTCTCAAAATGGTTGTCGTGAAAAAGACAAAATGGCTTGTCGATTGCAATTATACGATACATAGTCTTGAAAAAGACGATAAATTTGTAGCTGTCGACAATACACTTTTTTGTCGTTTTCCGGCAATATGAGCCCGGCAGAAGTATCTTAAAAATTGCAATTTTAAAAGCTTTTTTTTACTCTGTTCTAGAACAAAAGTCTCTTCTAGTAACAAAAAACTACATATTAATTCTAAATTTAGTTTTTTCAGTTTTCTTTTTAAATATTTTTTAAGAAGACATGCATAACAAAAACATCAGGGAAATCATGGATAGTAGTGGGTAACAACGCAGTTCCGCCAATGACACTAAATCCATTTTAACAATTAAGAGGTGGACAAATTTTATATTCAATTTAATGTGATTTGTGAATATAGTTAGGGAACCGGACGCCTTGATACCGTCTAAGGGATGGTAGTCTAACAAATCTTTAATTTTCAAAATTTATCGGTGAAATGGAGAATTTCTCTCTATGCAGTAGCTGAAACTATGACAATAAATTGTACGATATTGAAAACTGATACAACAAAAAGTGGCTCATGTTTTGAAGGACACACAGAAAAAGAATTTCCCTGGATAGGGTAGACTGGGGCATTTTTGGACAAGCGTAGTTTTGTCGTGAAACAAAGAAGCATTTTGTGTTAAGTTCAAATGTAAAAACTTACATAGTTGTATGTACAAAATGAAATGATCAGCTTATGGGGCCAGCATTTAAAGAACATCTGCGACCTGTTGTTCTGTATAACGCCAATTACGCAATAAAAGTAAGGAACGAGCAATCTTACCACGAGCCGTCTTTGCTTTTTTGTTGATTTGTTGCTGGACTTGGCAAGAGAAAAGGAAATAGAAAGAGCAGGAGCAGAAGCAAGAGCAGGAACAGGAACAAGAGCAGGAGCAAGAGCAGGAGCAGGCAAGAGCATGAGCAAGAGCAGAAGCAGGAGCAGGAGGAGCAGGAGCAACATCAGAAGCAGGAGAAGTGAATTTATTGTTTGTTTAATTGGATTAGAGATTTGCACACTGCGCCACAAGACTAACGTGTATTTTAATCTAGCGTTAAACCACGGAGCCATTGATGATTGCTTTATAATGAAGTCTGCGGTAAGAGACACCACCACCACCACCACGAATCAGCCATATGAAGTAAATAGAAATACAATTTTCATAATGTGATTGACAATAAACCACGAAAGATAACCATTGAACACAAATTGGGACTGAAAAAGTTTAAAATTTGCAAGGATTTGAACCAAAAGTAGCTCGGTTGTCGCAAGATCTTGTGAAGACCTCAATGAACTTCACGATGGTATGCCACTTTTTTCAGGAAACTTGAAGCTCTTTCACTCGCTGCAAAAGCCACCAGAACTCGTACCGCTTTCAATTATGTTCAATAAACCTTAAAATGTTTTTGCTTTCTGGATCTCAAACTTGGAAAGAACCACGTTTAAAGAACAGTGAACCGCGAGACAACAAAAAAAAACTTAGCAAACGATTCAGATAGTTTTTGTCTGCCATATTTTTCGATGTCCGATTGGCGATGTTTATCTTTAACTTAAATTAATAGAAAACTCTTTAATTAACTCTCGCAGCTGTCGTTGCGTATTATCTCACATTGAAACAATAATCAAAGGATGAGCTGTTGTCAAAAAAAACTATACTATCTTGAAATTTTTATTTTAGTATTTGTTACCAAAAACAGTAAAAAAGGATGCAAACATTACCAAACAGTACACAAGAGTGAATGTGATGAAGTCAATGAAACGTGACAGAAACGTGTTAGTTTGGCTCGTGATCACGAATGAGACGGCGAGGACGACGACGGACCTCTTCTTTAATATGTATATGCATTATTAATATGTATTTTCTCTTCATGTAATATGTATATAACCAAGACCTTTTATTCTATCCTTTCTTATGGACAATTTGATTGATATAAAAAAAACAAGTAAAGTGATAATTTAATTTCAAATTTTTGAATTTTATTACATCGTCGATGATTACAAATTACATTTCCGTTGACGAAATAACTGCTCATCAATAGCCTTTTCTAGGTTTTTAACGGACTTTTGGTAACGTTGTAGCTATTCCATTCCATTCCATTCCAGCAGATGAACTAGGCCCAAGCAGTAGGCAGCAAATGCCAGTTGATGGAATGGCACCCTGTTCTCCGGAACATCCAGGTAATATAAACTATGAAACACAGTAAGCTCATGAACCCCAGAGCAACAACACAAAAACAACCGGTGACAATCCATCCACTGCGAGATAGACTTTCAGCTGTAAAATCCATTAAGATGCTGACGAGTAGTTCAATTAAACCCAATATTTGAACTTTTACCAAGGAGGTGATCGGCCCATCTAATCCTAGCAGTTGTTTTTGCTGTTGCTGTTGTTTTTGTTGTTGATTCTGTTGTTGTTCCTGTTGTTGTTGCTGTTGTTGTTGCTGCTGCTTGTTTGGTTTTTCTGTCTTTTCGTGCTGTTCTGGTGTTGTCGAGACCACATTTATGATGGGTTCAATGGGTTCCTCTTTCTTCGGATCATTAACAAATTCATCCAAAACTTTTGAGAAAGTTTCTTTTTTTCCTGGATCTGTCATTTTCTGAAATAGAGAAAGGTAAATATTACATTTTATGCATACAACAATGGAATGAAATGGCATTGAAAGAACTCTGGGCGGCGTTGATTGCTTGCTAAAGTTTCTCCATGGCAACGACTCGGCGCTGATTCAAAAATCTTACCTCTTTGCGCTTGGTAATCAAGCGGTCAATATTTTAAATCTATTCGTAACCTTTGGTGACACGTTTTTGCCCTCACCGCAGAGTTATGATGATCTTTGCTACGAGATAATCAGGATGTACCATGTTTTTGATAATCTTCACGCCATGGGCAATTATTCAGAATGTTTATTGCACAACTTCTTTATTGTAATAAGCAAACAGTACCAAACAGTACACAAGAGTGAATGTGATGAAGTCAAAGAAACGCGTCACAGTGCGGCTCGTGATCACGAACGAGACGGTGACGACGACGACGGTCCTCTTCTTTAATATGTATATGTATTATTAATATGTATTTCCTCTTCATGTGCTGATATGTGGTTTTTATCGCGTTGCATAAGTATTCGTATGGCTGAGAGGCCTAGTAGGAAATGGGCTTACTTTTGAGGCCAATTATTTGGTAACTACGTAATATTATAGGGTGAGAAAGTTCTTTAAAAAAAGAGCTGCAATAGCTCTATGTGTGGTCAAAGATCACATTCTTAAAGTTTCATTTATAGTAATGAAATTGAATATGAAAACACGAATTATAAGTTTTCCGTTTTTTCCCCTCGATTCCCCCTCACCAGTGTTGCCTTATCCCAAAATCTCTTTCTTTCCTTGGACGGAAGAGGGAAAAAGAGAAAGGGTAAAGATTTTGGGATATGGCACATTTTTTACCAAAATTAAGGAAGGTAAAACACAAGTTAAGTTCGTTCACCACGTATCTACTACTAATGGCAGGCGTAACCACATCAAGAATGTTTTGGCGATTATGCTTTTTTACCTTTACATTTATTTACTAAAAACAAGGAACGCAGTTGGATTGCTAATTTTGTAGCGACACGACACAAAACTCGCCAATAGCGGTGTTTACTCAACTATATACCAGTGAAAACAAGGGCCTGTTCCGTACCTGGAATAAGAGAAGATTCTCAACAGTTAATGACAGAAAGCAGTCACTACTTATGATTTTAAAGTTGTTTTTACAGATAGTAAATGTTGGAAATCAGTTTTAAAAATGTAGTATTTTATGCCATGCAAAGATGCTGATCATACTAACTATATACAAATAATAGCTACATAAAAACTAAAGCAAACTATAGCTATTTACTAATTATATCCCTCTTGCAAAAGAAATTCAAAACTGACTAAATTTTAAGCACTTACTGCGCTCTACCGCAAAAAATTTCAATCGCGATATAGAAACTCTCCGTGAAGATGGAATAGGCAGTTAGTGGTCCAACAAGTCTTTTCAGTTTACATCTGGTGAACCAAAAGGAATTGCTTCCGCAACCTCTATTATGAGACCCACGCTCAAAGGAAATGTGAAGGAAGCCATTCAAATGGTTGACAGGTTGATTTCAGTGAATAACACTAAGCTTGCTATCAGGTAACTTTTCATTATTCTTTTTCTCTCGCATTATCCTGAATATTGTCTGTCATTTTCTTGAACTTATTATCGTCACTTTACTGAAATGGTACTTTTTACTTTGTGTTTAGGTGGCCTCAAGAGGGTTGCACGGGATTACACAATGTGATTTATACAATGTCTACGAATATTGAATCAGGATTCAGATCTGCCTTTCCCTTAGAGATCTCTGGTAAATTGTGATGTATTTTTGGTAAACTGACAAATTTGAAATTTTTGTTTCCAGGATACCATTCCAGATGACATCAATACACTAAAAGATGCCAGGGCTAAACTTCTAAATTAATTTCCGTAACCAAATCTTGAAGATATTTTGGAATGGGAAGCATCATCTGCATCAGCAGGTTAAGTCCCAGCCTGTCGTAAAAGTCTGTTTAGAAAAGATGACATTCAAAACGACGAAAACAAATCACCTTTTCAAAAGAGATGCTCTGGGAATAAAAACGCACCATCAGCAAACAGACTGAGGGATATGATAAAGTAATACTGTGTCTATTTTGTTTTCTTAACATCAGTTGAACTTAAATATTTCATTTCATCAGGAATTCAACGACCTGAAAATGAAAGAAAGGAAATTAGAAGATGATTTGTCTTTAGCAAAAAAAACTAGGCTAAAAAAGAAGATTAAATCATGGAACTTGAGGACAAAGTGAAGAGTTTGCGGTCGCTTTGTGAAGCTCCATGAGAGTTAACCGAACGTAAGTATATATAAGCTTGTGTAAATTCTTTGCAACGAACTTCAATTATATGATTTTTTGATTTTGTCTTTCAGACATGCGAGAGAATCTCACTAACTTTGGATATTCTTAAAGTTTTTAAGAATAAGACCCTGCTTATTTTCAGCGTTCCAAGTTCTAACTTAGGGAGCCAAACAGCAGATCTACCACGTCAAAAAAGGCCAATTCCGAAAGAATGGTAGGCTACACTTTATTACAATTAATAATTTTTGTTTAAGTAATTGTATTGATTTTAAAGGTTCCTCTCGATGGGAATTTGATGGTTTGATATCTTTACGCGATGCTTATATATATAGAAGAGGTGGCAATTCATCAGTTGAGGCCATAAATGCGTATGCCGTAAGTTTGTCGTTCACACGTTGCCCCTCTATCCCCAACAGCGTGCCTAAAACGAAATAAGCCGTTGATCT
Source organism: Daphnia pulicaria (assembly GCF_021234035.1). NCBI lineage: Eukaryota > Metazoa > Arthropoda > Branchiopoda > Diplostraca > Daphniidae > Daphnia > Daphnia pulicaria. The sequence goes on along the minus strand of NC_060914.1, from coordinate 3,738,201 downwards.
CAAAACTGCAATTCAAAGCAAGGTTTTTCTTTTGCTATGAAACAAATTGCGTTCTATATGTTGGTTCATTAATTCCCGATTTAGATTTCATAACTTTTCGCTGGACGGCATGGCATCAGGGAGACAAATCAATGATTCCAGAGAGTAAACGTGACCATCAAGTCGAGGCTCAACAGTGCTCACATTTCTTGCAAGAAAAACCGGAAAAAGGTGGCTGCTGTGGTTGGGGACGTCAGCACTGAAATTTCAGATGCAGATTTAATGGATATACCTTCAGAATCTGGCCAAGGACGAAGACAAAGAGGTCGACGATGAGAACGATGATTTCTATTATTTCACTTTGCTCTATTATATTATTCTGGACTGCCAGTGTCCTCTTTAGCTCTTTTGGAGTAATTTCCAGAGTCGTAGTCGTTCCTTTTACTTCAAAGCCATGGGTATGTTGGCTCTCTCTAATGAGATTCTTCTCAAAATCTTTATACACTTGAACAGTAGTCAACTGTTTAGTCTGATGCATTCCTGCCATCGTTAAAGTTATTGTTTACGTAATGATAACAGATTATGGAAAAAAAAGTTTATAGAAAGGCAAGTGTTTGAGTGTAATTTGTAAACAAGTAAAATCAATAAATACATAAAGTATTACAGTTAAATTACCACACTTCCCTTACAGCAACTATTTTAAAGATAAATTCAACACAAATTCGAATAGGCCTTATCCTACGCAGATAGTTGTCAAATCAAGACTCCGGACCACAATAAGGAATCCGCTATTAAAATCCCTCACTATTTTCCTCGACATGTGTCTATTGTGTCTCATTTTGAAATTTTTTTTATCTAATTAATGGGAGTTTGGTCCAGTTTGATCCCAATATGACAGAAGGCGGTGAAGTTGTCTAAAGATGGTTAAATCCAACCAAACATTGGCTAGCACGCTCTATAAATTTACTTAAATCATCGTGGGCAAAAGTAAAAAAAAAATATGAGCAATAACACAACGACAACGAGATTGTAAACAAAGATTTTTAAAAGGCAGCATGTTGATGAACTGATTAAAAAGTTCTTTGTATTGTGATGGGCCAGAAGAGAATTAAAATCGTGATGAACAGAGAAGAGAAACAGTTTCTAAGAATTTTTTTTTTGGCAGGAGTCCATCACAGGAATATCTGATATGTTGTGATTTTGCTTCGCTGGCGTTCCAAGGCGTGACTCCAAAACTCTCCCGTGGCTATTTGTAACAGTCTAAGGTTGTTGACAGTCAGGACGGGTTTTTGGCGTCGTCTGTTTACGATTTGAAATATCGTATCCTTTACTCAATAAACCAACGTTTTATTGTCAACTCGGTTCGGTTTTAGTTTAAGCAGTAGTTTTTACCGTCCACCTTTTACGTCCAGCTGTTAGGCGGTTTAACTTAAAATAAGACCAAAACCAATTAGAATGCCCCACCCAATAAGTTTTCAGCTAAGTGAAATTCAACATACTAAGTTTTCATTCTTCTGGGTAAAATTTTTAGCTTATTCTTTTTCTCATTGTCAACAAAAAAATTTCAACTTCATTCGAATAATGTACAAAGGTTAAGGTAGGCTAGTAGAGAATTATGAGAATTAAAACGAAAGTCATCCTCCTCTAGATTGCGGTTATTATATTTTTAAATCTCAGTACTATAATCAAGCCTCTTCGTGGCGCCTTCGAGATTTTTATTCTGCCTTTTTGTCTTTTTTCTTGATAAAAAATTTTGTTTTCGCAGTGTCCTCTTTGTTTGTTATGTTTTACTCCTACTGTCGCACCTACTGTATAGAAGAAAACTCCGAAAGAGTGATTCCGTAATAAAACTGTTTGAAATGTAGCACTTTTGCGGGATTCTGTTTTCTTTCCTACCCTTTAGTGTTCATTTTTATCTCTACATGAAGTTTTCCTTGATCATCCGTCATTGTTGTTGCTGTGGTTTGGATCGTGTGATTTTTAATTCTTGCGATTTCCTTTTAGTTACTTTTGTAAGTAAATCATAATTTGTTTTCAAATTTGCTATTTGAGTTTTAATTTGTGTCTCACAGAATGATAGCGGAATCTTAAGTTGTCTAGGTGTTTCTGTGGGAAAGAATGTTTGGTTGACACACATACACCTTTCGTTCTTGGGTTTCTACTTTCTTACCCAACCCATGAAGGAGGAATGGAGGAGGGCCCACTTCGGCTGAAAAGTGTCGCTATGCTGTTAATGCCGTTGGCAACAGATTGATTCCCTTTTTTGTCACTAGGTGCGGAAGGGTAGCCTTCCATGTACTTTTTATTGTGATGCTAATAAAACGCGCGAGTTCAAACAAACTAAAAATTTATTCTCTCAGGTGGTAGACTAGTAATAAACAAGGTGCATGAGGGTCTACAATTTTGAAAGTTTTGAATGAGCATGTTTTTTGGTGTGAATCGCTCCGCACAAATCATCGCTTATTTGTTTAGCTACGTATTTATAACGAATCACTAAAAATCATAAATAATATTGCTCATTAATTTCAAAAAGTGAGTAGGACAGCCCACTTTTGGAAGCTTATCGACGCAAAGAGTATAGAGAATATCACGAAAATAATCGAAATGAATGATATCTCCAACAGCGCAAAAGTCTAACACATAAATTTCCACCCGTTTCAACAATTCAAACAGTTTCGGGGAAGAGTATCTCAATTTCCCCCTGCTTTTTGTTTTCGTGAGAAAATGAGCCGTAAAATCCACAGGTAAATTTTCCAATTTAATTTCCATCGTTTGGTGGCATTCATGGCAATAATCGCCATTTTTAACAAAACGACGTATCAAATAGCCACCGATTTGAAATTTGACATTTTGATTCCACGTCTTTAGGGAAGGTAAAAACACAATGTTTTAAAGGATTGGGATATTTTTTGGTCGGCTTATATCCTGTTCTACATCCTAAAACACAACAAGAAATTTTCACGTTTGAAATGCTTTCTGTTTTTGGCTGACAGCAGACTAAACTTGCGTAACGATGGCAACCGACATCAAAATTTCAACATGTAAGGCTACCCTTCCGCACCTAGTGAGAAATTGAGAACTAATTTACTGCCAACGGCAATAACAGCATAGCGAAACTTTTCTTTGCAGGGCCTTATGCGAGTAGCACTTCCTCCTTTCCTCCTGCATGCTCAACCCAAAACATGGACTACTTTAACTAAAGGACGGGACTCTTCGGCCTTTCCTATGTCGGCCATGTAAAAATTTTTCCGGGAGAATCGGAATCGAAATTCAAAAATATGTATTGTGTTAACAAATGTCCCTATACCTAAAATGTACGGTTATAGAGATATTGCAAATTACTTTACGGAAAATTTGAAAAAGACAAAACACCGGTGCCATCTAGGAACCAAACATCCTAAGCTCTTGGAAGTCTGCAAGCAGATGCCCATTCGTGCAAACCAAGAGAAAGAGACACCACTCTCTTATCTCTATTGCTTTCACATAGCTGCCTAACTCTCTGTTACCTTGTGGCATATTCTTGAGAGCTTAGGGTAGTTGGCTGCTAGATGGCACCGGTTTTTTGTCTTTTTACCCCTACGTCTGAAAGTAAAATTAGAATACCTTATTAATTAGTTTTTTTTTGCTAAGATTTATAAACACAGTTGGAATCAGCGAAAAAAACTGCATTTATTGATGTTTTCCATGAATTATCTCCTGAACAAACCCCACCCGACTAGCTTTAACACGGCGAGATAGGCGAAGAGTCCCGTCCTTTAGTTAAAGTAGTCCATGCCCAAGAACGGTAGGGAAATACCTTTCGCGCCACGTACACTCAATTCAACGCTAAATTTATTCCCGCGTAGGGTAAGGGACCCCCCGCGCATGTCAATTGACTCGACTGTACCAAAAAATCTAATTTTTAGGAGAATATGCAGTTGAAAAGCCCCAGAAAAATTAGGTGGGGCAGATATTTAAATTAATAAAAAACAATTCGTTGAAAAAACAAATTTTAATTTAATTTATTGTGTAAGTATTTATAGTTTTTTATAAAAACCAATAAATGAGCTTTGTTAATAAACTAATTCCTACATTATAAAGTTTGTTTTAAGTTATAATACCCTGTGGTTTAATTACAATATCATTTATAGTATGCTTGATTGCATCACACCATGGGCATGGAGAGATCCTCCCTACCAAAGGAGTAGAGCTTACTCCTTTGTTCTTACTCCATGATCTTTGAAAAGACATTACCGCACCTGCTTCTCCACGCAGATAAAACTTCTTAATAAAATAGACCCCGAAGAGCCCTATAGTGGAATCGGCTTCTCTCAGCCTAGTCTTATGCAATTAAAGTTCTGTGAATGTAGTAAAAGTGCAATCATATCGAATGTATATTCATTTTTCTCCCGAAATTTATGTGGCAACGTTGCACCCCCTCATTTCTTAGCTGCGTTCTCTCACCCCCCAATTTACACACCCCTCTTCTTTTGTTCTAGAAACGGCAGAACATGTCCCGCTCTCCCATCGACAGATGGCTGTCTCTCGCTGTCTTTAGTCTAACCGAGAGGAGATTTTGAGGAAAGAGATTCCGCGGGGACATTCCACAACGAAATTCTTTTATAGCGCCTAAGAATAGGTTCTGCAACGGGATTGATGATTGCCCCATTACGATGATTATCCTTGATGTGGCGATTTTAACTTCTGGGGTTTTTATACGACAAATAAAATTCTTTTGATGGTTCATCGCACTGAAAAAAATCCATCTCCCTGTTGCGTAATACCCTTACTTGTGTTCCCAATTGATGACATTTTTCCTAGACACAACAAAAAGTACTAAGAGAGGAACAATAATAGTTTTTGACATAGATGTCTTACCAATCATATGCGGACACTTTCGTCCTTTCCGTGCTCTCTCTCTTCCAACTCGGCCACTCTTCCTTCTAACTTCTCCACTTTCTTTTTGAGCGCTCCCACCTCCTCATTCAGCTCGTCGTTTTCTCTTCGCAGGAGCTCCTCCACTTTTCTTGTCTCTTTGCTGCTCGATGGTTTGAGTGCCGATGTTGCCGATTGTCCTCAGAGTGGAAGATGACATGCACATAATTGTTGTCCAATAAAGCGACGAGCAGAAGGACACTCCGGCGTCGACATATTATTGGACTACATCAATAGGGCTTTCAGTGAGGTTATACCAGATGATAGCTCGATGTGATTAGTGGACTGTAAGTCGACACTCCGATTTGATTGAATTTATTGCGTAATTTTCCTGAAGATGCTCGACTAGGCCACGCTACTAATACGGTGACGACTATGGAACTATGGATTTATGGCCTCGTGTTGACTTCTTATCTTGTTCATCTTTTTCTATTAATAAAGAAAAGCTGTTTTAAATAAAATACTTTAAATGTGTTACCTGTAAAGAATCCTTACTAAAACATGTTATGTTCCTCCGTTTGTACATATTAGACATAACTTCACAAAAAAAGCTCCGGTGTACACTTACGATTTCTCTTTCTACAAACATAGATGCTATTTTTTAGAGAAAAAACATCAAATCAAAAACTCTTTTAATTACAACTTAGAATTTACGTACCGTCTACACACTCTAATCATTCCTACACTGGCAATAGGGTTTCGTAAATTGGTGTTTCTTGGGCGACGCGAGTTTTTTTTAACATTGCGTCCCCTTCTTTATTATTCAAGCGTCTAAAACAAACAAAAATATTAAGAATGCGTTTCTATTTATGCAAAATTATTATCATACTCAAGTATTTCCATCATTAGCTCCACTTGCAGGTTTTCTGCCAGCCTCCCCTCATTTAAATTCCGTAACGCAAGAGCTACCTGCATGTTCTTCTCTTCAGCCATTGTTAGTTGTTTAGTAAGTTGGATGATTTTGTCTTCGGCCAAATTAGCATAACTAGAACTTTCCTCACTGTTGGATGCCAAGAGCTGGGCTCGTTGGTTCGTGACTTCTGCCACTATCGGCACTTTATTTACGATTACGCTTGTGCTCGCGATTACGCTTGTGCCGGCTATGCCCTTCTTTCGCTTCTTGGAAAATACTGTTTTCAAGCTTGCCTTAAAGCATGAGTCCGTTTTCGTTTGGGAACGGCTTCGAGAGGCAGCGTCTTATTCGGGAGGACCCTTCCGGGAAGCCTATGATCTACTCAAACACCTGCGAGACCAACATGTTTCCCACACAACATTTAGTTTTTTCCCTTCTACTGAATAGCCTGGAGAGACGTCGTGAAATGGGTGAATGTTTAGGGCTGGATGCGTTGGAGGCCCTCGATGAATTGATTTGCATCAGCCATCCTACGAAAAAAACCATCCCCTCTCTCTTACAAACTTTCTTAAGCTGGATGCACCAAAACCCCATTCAGATTAAACGAGATTTTTAACAAGGACGTCCCGAGATGAAGTCCGCAATGACAGTGCATGGCTCAAAAGATCTTGAAGCACCCGTCGTGATTCTACTCGATACCGTTCATCCTGCATGAGATCTTCCCTCTTTTGTATTGGTTAAACAGCAAAATAAAAATTTTACCTGCTGGATACCACCAGAGATACAAACCCCCACATTGTTTGAAGGAGATTAAAGATAAAGAGGAAAGCTAGCAATTGGAATAATATAACCGTCTTCTCTACGTCAGCCTCACCCGCGCCAGCGAACGGCTTTATATCTGTGGCTGTAAAGGCAAAAAACCCTTTCTGAGGCGAGTAGGTACAGTCATATTCAATAGGCCATTAGCCAATCTCCTTCCTTTGAACCCTTCCCATTTGAAGGAGAAGAAGCATGGATCGAAGAGGGATATGGAAATATACCTCAGTTCATTCTCTCAAAATTCTTAAAACTTTAGAAATGGATACTTTTCAACAACCTCTCCCTTTTTGGGTAAAAGAAGGCTTCATCCCTAAAAAAAGTAATAAAGTAATCATCAGTGAAATTATGGAAAGAAAAATAAGCTACTGCCAAATTGGCCATCTCATTAATGTTACTTTGGAAATGTGGACTCACGTCAGTTAGGAATCGTACTCTCTCAAAATGGTTGTCGTGAAAAAGACAAAATGGCTTGTCGATTGCAATTATACGATACATAGTCTTGAAAAAGACGATAAATTTGTAGCTGTCGACAATACACTTTTTTGTCGTTTTCCGGCAATATGAGCCCGGCAGAAGTATCTTAAAAATTGCAATTTTAAAAGCTTTTTTTTACTCTGTTCTAGAACAAAAGTCTCTTCTAGTAACAAAAAACTACATATTAATTCTAAATTTAGTTTTTTCAGTTTTCTTTTTAAATATTTTTTAAGAAGACATGCATAACAAAAACATCAGGGAAATCATGGATAGTAGTGGGTAACAACGCAGTTCCGCCAATGACACTAAATCCATTTTAACAATTAAGAGGTGGACAAATTTTATATTCAATTTAATGTGATTTGTGAATATAGTTAGGGAACCGGACGCCTTGATACCGTCTAAGGGATGGTAGTCTAACAAATCTTTAATTTTCAAAATTTATCGGTGAAATGGAGAATTTCTCTCTATGCAGTAGCTGAAACTATGACAATAAATTGTACGATATTGAAAACTGATACAACAAAAAGTGGCTCATGTTTTGAAGGACATACAGAAAAAGAATTTCCCTGGATAGGGTAGACTGGGGCATTTTTGGACAAGCGTAGTTTTGTCGTGAAACAAAGAAGCATTTTGTGTTAAGTTCAAATGTAAAAACTTACATAGTTGTATGTACAAAATGAAATGATCAGCTTATGGGGCCAGCATTTAAAGAACATCTGCGACCTGTTGTTCTGTATAACGCCAATTACGCAATAAAAGTAAGGAACGAGCAATCTTACCACGAGCCGTCTTTGCTTTTTTGTTGATTTGTTGCTGAACTTGGCAAGAGAAAAGGAAATAGAAAGAGCAGGAGCAGAAGCAAGAGCAGGAACAGGAACAAGAGCAGGAGCAAGAGCAGGAGCAGGCAAGAGCATGAGCAAGAGCAGAAGCAGGAGCAGGAGGAGCAGGAGCAACATCAGAAGCAGGAGAAGTGAATTTATTGTTTGTTTAATTGGATTAGAGATTTGCACACTGCGCCACAAGACTAACGTGTATTTTAATCTAGCGTTAAACCACGGAGCCATTGATGATTGCTTTATAATGAAGTCTGCGGTAAGAGACACCACCACCACCACCACGAATCAGCCATATGAAGTAAATAGAAATACAATTTTCATAATGTGATTGACAATAAACCACGAAAGATAACCATTGAACACAAATTGGGACTGAAAAAGTTTAAAATTTGCAAGGATTTGAACCACATTCATAGATAAATGTGATAGCTTATTGACTGGAAGGAAAGAGTCCCACATTTAATTATAATCATATAAAATAAAAATTAATAGGTCACTTATAAAATAAACTTACTTATTTCTCTTTTCCCCACCTACAAAAAACTCAATTTTCATCATGAGAAAGGAAATAGATGGTAAGTAAATAGGACACCATTTAATAAAATAATAGGTGCCGTGTTAAGTGGGTTAGGGCGCCACCTTACACCTATTGTCAACATCTCAAATGTGATAGTGCTTACAACACTAAAGAGGCACCTAAAAAGTGTACATTTCCTTCCGTCCGTGGTTGGTGTCTTCAATGACGTTTACCAAAACGTTTATAGTATACTAACTGACGTTAATTGACTAGAAACAAGCCTGTTACAGAAAGAGCCTAGACCGACAATCTATCTGGGTCTTAATACCATATAAAGCTAACAGCAGTAAGATCCCACCGGTTTTGGCGGGTTTTGGCTTATCAGGAATATTCAGTGAAAATATCCATTTTTTCACTATTTTACCAAACGCAATGGTTCTTGGGTAGATGAATTCTACCAATCACGAAAATAATAAAGAAAATTTGAAAATAACAATCTGATTGGTTAAATGAACGTCCAAAAGCTTCTATTTTTAAATTCCCACCTTCCCCCAAAATTTTTATAATTAAGTAAATTAACTACAACTAGAATCAAGATAAAAAAATCTTAAAATTTAGAGTAATAGAATGAACTCCGTTGAGATCTATCGATAACTGTAAAATTTGAGTAAACATACCTGTAGAAAACAAATCCGAAAACAAAGAGACCAGTTTACATTTTTCCCTTTTTTCAAATCAGCGCTAAACTGGACCCTATCGAACAAAAATGGAAAAATGAAAACTGTTCAGTTTCTCTTTTCGCAATTTTCCCATTGATTTTTTTACTCAAATTTTACAGAAATCCATAGATCTCAACAAGCTCTTTCCATTACCGTAAATTTTAAGGTTTTTTTTAGCTTTATTTTAGCTGTACTTTTACTTTAAAGTTTCTGAGGGAGAAGGGACATAAAAAAACAGAAACTTTTGATTATTCATATGTCCATTCAGATTGATATTTGCCAAAATATTTTGTAGTTTTCGTGATGCCTGTTCACTTGTCCACGCGAGGATGCTTTAAAATCAAAATTATTTGAAGTTTTAATAGGTAAATCAACCTGAAACTTAACGACCAATAAGCTTGAACCCAAGCAGCGTGAACCACACAAACGAGGAAAATGGAGCGGGGCATTTTAATTTAAGATACCGTATAGCTTTTTTCTCTTATCTGTCGCTTTATTTGAAATTTTCATATTCACATCTTCATACTCGCAAATGAAAGCAAAGGTAATCCAAAGATAAACCGATCAATGTTGTGACCTGTTTTGAGTGCGTAAATTTCGTTTGTTTATGTTAGGTCTTCCGAAATTCACACTACTAGTCGACAACCAGCAACTTGTTTCGATCTTGGATCGGCAGACTCTTGACATAGTGGACATCCCCAAATTACAACGCCTCAAAGAACGTCTCTCTCCGTTTGTCTTCACCACGATCTGGAGGAAGGGTAAGAATAATTTTATCCCTGACGCTTTATACCTTGCTCCCGTCGGCCAGCCCTCGGAAGAAGACGACGCCGTTAACGCGGAAATCACATCGCACGCGTGTCACTTCATCGTACGACGCATTCAGTCGGTGAGCGATGAGGAGGTTTCGGAAACTGCACCATACCTGCGCAACCCACTTCTCAACAATCTGCGGTCGATAGCTGCAACAGACACGGCGTACGACGAGTTAATCCAGACAGTTTCAAACGGCTTTCCGTCGGAGCACCGCCATTATCCGCCAACTTCCGGCAATATGGGCCATCGGTCATCCGCGTGGATCTTTCAATTGACAAGGGACTGGATGGATGAACTATACAACGGTCGGATCGTGGTGCCCAAAGCAGCGTGACGTGAGATCCTCCGAAAGCTCCATTGGTCCCACCCAGAGTTGGACACGATCACGCTTTTTCGTTGTCCCGCTCCAATCCCGCTCTATCCCCAATTTTTCTACCCCGCTCCGATTACCGATCGAATCTCTGGTCATATTTTCCGATCAAATCCCGATCAACGCTCCGATTAAAATTCTCGCTTTATGTTTTTAAGAAGTTTTTTTTCGCTAATTCTAAGCATTTTTGAATGAAAATGAAGATATTAATTTTACATACTAAATTTGTTGAATCAATTTTAGAAAAACTAGAAATTAAAATAGAATCGGTGATCAGAAAACCCTTATCATTTTTTTATCCAAGCAATTTTTTCTTTTCAAGTATTTAAACACTGTAAATTGATCAAAAGCTTGATCGGGATGATTATTCGCATCGATCCGATCACGATCCATTTTTTGGGTTGTTGATTCGATCAAATGATCAATCGGGTGATCGAAGCGGAAATTGAGCGCGCTCTGTCCAACCCTGGTCCCACCAAGGTATCACCAGGACGAATCGACACGCACCGTGGGCGCTTTACCGGCCCGGAATGTCCAATGACATAGTCATTCTTGTCGAAGGGTGTCTATCATGCTGGCAAGTTCACTCAAGCATACCCAAGGAACCCATGTTATTGGAGCTACCACCGAATCGCATCTTCGAAGACGTCTCTGCCGATCTTTTCCAGTACGGGAATCTGCACGTGCTGGTCTATATCGATAGTTTGTCCAGCAGTACATAGGTGGCATCGAGATCCGACGGCCAACGACGTCATTGCAGCCATCGCCGAGAACTTCGTCGACTTAGGCGTAACCAACCGATTCCAGGGCCTACTAGAGCTACGCAACACCCCGGGAGAAACGGGATCTCCCTCGAACGAAATTGTCTTTGGTAACAACCTGCGTTCAATTGTACCGGCCCATCATTCTTCTTATGCAACCCACTGGAAAGCTGCCACGATTGTGTGGGACCGCATTGCCGCCCCCGCCGCCAAAGCGAAGTTTACTACGACGCACACGCTCATCCTTTGACCGCATTCAAGATGAAAAGACTTAATTATTGGAAAAAAGTCGGTGTCATCGTAGCCATCGGAAAATTCCGCTCTTAACCGCGTCAAATTTGCAAGCGGGAGCGTCCTTTGGCGGAACCGGCCCTTCCTAGTTCCTACGTCCCATCCACGCCGCTGTTTCCCCAGATACAACCAACTCAGAAGGAAGTCTGACCACGCCACCTTGCGACGCGGAAGCCAACGGAACCGCTCCACATCCAGCAACCGTATATCTGACATCTGATTACCCCCCCCCCCCCGCGCGACGTTGCAATCGTGAACGCCAATCAAATCGCCTCACTCTTTAAAAATTGCATTCACTTTATGTCATTTCCCACACTCAAGTTGCTCCTTTCCCCCTTCACTTATCGCTGTTCTCATGTAACCTATCGCCTTCAATTTTTAATTCAGATTTCGAGTTTGTTTTTTCTTTTTTGTCTGTTGTTCGCTTCCCCATTCTGTGAAAGCTTGTGGGGGGTGATGTTGTGACCTGTCTTGGCCGCTAGTGAGCCCCCATGTCGAGCCTAGAGCTAGAAGCTAAAAAGCCTCAGTCTCATGTCGACCTAGTTGAGCAAAGGTCGTCGGTTTCCCTAGGTGAAATAAAAAGATTAACAATCGAACCGTATACTCGTCCACTCGATCAAAACAATAAAAAGTATACAGATAATAATTTAACACCTTATAATTCTGTATTTTAACTGACAGCTACAAACACGTACAAACACAATAAACAAAAATGCTCAAAATTAATGACAGATATATCATTGAAGACTGTTGGCTTCATCTTAATTTTTAGAAGTCATTCCAGATTAATGGTAGGCTGGAATTGTTTTTTTCATATAATATATATATATATTTATTATATAAAAGTTTCAATTCGTTTGCAATCCAGGTCTAATTGAAAAAAAAAAATTTCGAAAAATCGGATGCGAACTGCTTGCCAATTTAGAAAAAAAGGGATTGTGAAATTGTTATCTCGCTGTGTGGGCTAGATATATGATATATTTTTTTAAAATTGAATTTTTGCAATTTCTCTCGATAAATGTGTGTGAATAGATATAAGAACAAAGAAAAGTGGTCGGGTGCCGCCACGGCGGCCGGAGGTGACACTGCATTTCAACTGTTGTTGTTGTTGTTGACAGACTGTTCTCTCATCATCTTGTCCGACTGGACAATCATTTCTATCCACAAAGAAATGTTTACAGCAACCGATTGGCGGGGTGTATAAAAAAACAATTCACTGGCACTGAAGATATTATTAGGCCTCGATTTGAACTCGAATGATATAACAATCACTTGTCATCAGACACAGTCGAATTGATTTTTCTTGATTGCAGTAAACACAAGTTGAATTCGGCTTAGGCGTTGACGTTTAAACAACACACACACTCAAAGACGGCGGCACTCTTCCGGACAATTCACAGTTGACGGGGGCTGTGTAAGAGGTACAGACGGGAGCACATGTAACACACTGAAAAGCCAGCCAGCAAGAATAAGCAGGGAGTCGTCTAAGAGTTGGATCTTATTTGGTTTGGTGTTATGCGAGGGCACAGCAATAAGTCGAGCACGTTGTGGAGTAGACGTGCAGCCGGCTGGACGTGGCACGCATGAGTGCAGAGGTGGTGGCTGGGCCCGGCTCTTTCCATCATCGTTTTACTCGCCCTCCCCTTCTCTGCCTTTAACCGAAAAAACTTTTGCTGGGCTGCTGCTGGGCTGGGGCCGGGGCAAACGTAGACGGTGAGAAGGAGGTGGCGGCCGGATAGAGCGGTGGGGCAAGACTCCACCCATCCAGCGTTGGGACTCCTCTTTTTTCAATTTACATCCGACCAATCGGCGGGCAGACGGCCCGATTGGGCGCGCTGCTCCGTCCAGATTGAATCATTCGACAGCTACAGGTGGAAAAAAGATAAATATTAACGCCAGTCTATTTGTGTGTAAAGATCGTCCATCAGTTTATACCCCCCCCTCTATATCCGCCTATATCTCTTTTGATCATTATTCGTCTGTGTGTGTTTCTTCTTCAGCTAAATTCTTCTCCTTTCCTTTTTCGGCCATGGGCGGCCATCATGGGATGGGCGGCCCGGGGCATTACACGGAATAATCACAGGAATAAGCTCGATTAAAATTGCCACCCACTTGGAATGGGAGTTGATCAGCCGGTGAGTCGAATTGAAAACAAGTTTTGGGAGACATTTCTGTGTGATTTTGTTACCCACTCTTGGGTTTGTGGCAGTTTCAGTTGACTCTATTATTACCACTCAATTTGATTAGGTTCTTCTCTGGTTTAAAAAATGAAATGACTCAAGGAAAATCGTCGTCTAATATAGTCACAGGTATCGGTACTTTTACGGGTACTAAGCCAGTGGGAGCGATGCCTACTAAAGCCACCGAAGAGGACGGGCTCAAGCGCAAGGAATTGGAACTCAAGCGGTTGAAGGAAAAAGAAGAGGAGGCTGCTCGCAAGCGTGAAAAGTATTTGAAAGCCAAGGCCGAGGAACAAAAACAGTGCGTCCATTTTATTTACCTTTTTCGTCACCTCAGCTGATGTTCTCATTCATTGTTTCGTATTTCTTATGCAGGGAACACGAGACTCGAGCGAAACGTGCCTTGGCACAGCGCACCCTAATCACTAAACAACACACAGAGGAACAGAAACAAAAACTGGAGAACAAAGAAGAAAAGAGTGCCCGCTTGAAGCAGAAAATACAAGCTGAGAACCAGGAGAAGGCAGAACGGTAAGGCGTTGGTGATTGAGTGACAAAGTTAAATTAAATTAATCCAATTCTCTTTGTAAAGCGTCCGGATAGCTCTTCTGCAAAGACAACAAGATGCCGAACAGCGCCGCAAGGCCGAAGAACTAAAAAAGCAACAGGAATGGGTAAATTTATTTTCTTGGAGGCTTCATATAAATGCTGATGGACTGATTTCTAATGTTTATTTCTTAGGAGGAAGAACAACTTCGTTTGCAAGCCGTTAAGAAGGAACAGGAGGAACAAGAAAAGCAAGCCAAGTTGAGGTTTGAAATTCAAATGTGTTTTTGCTCTAACGTTTCAAGTATTTTGTGCCAAACGTGTTTGAATTCTCAGGCAAGCTGAGGTTGAAAAAGCCAAGACAAAGAAGGGCAAACTTTTCAATCCCGATAACTATGATATCGGTGATGTGCGCTCAGATTTCTCTTCCGACAAAGATTCCAGTCCCAAAAAACCTATTCCTACCTGGGCTAGAAGAAAGTTAAAAAGTAAGCTAAACTTTGTTGTTCATCACTAACAGAAAATTATTATTCAATTATTTAGGGGTCAATCTTAATGAGGCGTATCTTAAGCAGCAAACGGAAACCGATTTCATTGATATCGCCCAAATTTTCCCCGAAGACATACTCCTTCAAGATCCTATTAACATGAACGATATATTTAAGATACAACGTGCCTATTTTAACAAGCGCAAGACCAGTGCCCTTTGGAAAACCCCTACCGCGAATCTTTAGCCTTGCTTCTATCATTCATTATAATACAAAAAAGGTACACGGTTATTCTTGTTTCCTTCTGAAATGTGGATTTCTGTCATTTTCTGTCAATTTTTTCAATGTGGATTTCTGTCAATAACAAGACGCAACAGGAAGATGGGAATATCCAATAAGAATTTGGCAACGCTCGAATATAAATTTTTCTTATCTTCGGTTCTTCCTCTTGTCTTTGAATTATGCATTAGGAAATTTAAAAAACGAGCTTGTCGATCCAAAAGAATTCCATTACCGCTTCGTCTACAAAATCAATGTTATTCAAATAATTTATGGCAATCGAACAATCGGGTAGCCGTCGATTGCTAAACCATCAAAAGTAGAAACCTGGAAAAGGCTTTTTCATGATTTATACTGACATCAACTGCCATTTAATAGCGCAGATATCATTTTAGGAGTTTAAAACCATTTCTACATCTTTCATCTCCGATTCTCTTCTGAAAAAAAAAATCATTCAGGCCAACTCTATTACCGTATTACGTAATACTTCTTTAGTTTGTGGATTCACCGCTATGGGCGCCCTGTCGTTTTCCAGACATGTCCAGACCGGGAAAATCAAATCCCCTTCCGGAATTCCGAAAAAAAAACATTATTTCAAAATGCAATTAAAAGATGAAAATAAATTGTTATTAATTCAAAACGAATTGAACAATGTGCTTTACACCTTAAAGTATGATTACACATCAATAAAACAAGTTAAATAGCATAAACATAATTAGAAATCTGATTAAAACAGTAGTGGACAGCAGTGGACAGTGCGAAAAGAGTTCCCCTGGCAAGTCACATATAAGATATAAGCAACCCCAATGGCATTAGCAGGTATCGCAGTTTTCTATTGCAAACAAACTATCACACAGTTTGAAAATGATCGGAACTTTGGAAGTAACTATATTTGCTTTCCTTTTTCTTAGGATCATGGATTTCTTCAGTCGAATGACCAAATCACAAACTCGGCGTTCGGCTATTAACCTGAATAAGATTAAACCTGACGTTGCATGCAGTAACCAGCATGCACTTCCCCGACCTGATATTAACGATGGATTTTCGACTCCCAGAAGACTTGAACAACCAAAGTTTTCTTCGTTTGATGGCAGAAAACAACCTGATTCCGTTCACAACGGAAATCGGTTGTTGAACAACATCATTATTACCCCGGTGAGCCAATTCTATAGGGTAATAATATTACAGAATTTTTTAATTCTTATCACTTTTGTATTTTTATGCGTTTGGTTGTACCGTGAATATTTTAATATGTTTTGAAATACGTGGGAAGAATGCGTTTGTATGTTTTTTAAAAATTGTTTTAGGTGTGATACTCTCTATTTAGTTCGTGTGGTACTATTTTAATAGCGGCGTTCAAACTTAAAAACCAAAACAATCATTTTTAATTGTTTATTGAATTGAGATTCCACGTTAATTATTTTTTGGTTCTTCTGCATCATATCAATCTGTTTCTAGGTGGGTTTGTAAAAATGTTAACGAAGCTAATTATAAATGACGTAAGTGGTGAAGTCGTTAGTTTCGTCTGCTGCTTTCTCAATCAGCTGAGCCCCCAAGAGACTGTGGTGTCGTGACAAATGATCTAATTTGTGATAATTTCTGTGTTTAACAGTAATTTCCATCGTTTGAAACAAGTCCAACTATTGATTTTGTCATTTCAGTTCTCGGCGATGGACTAGCAATTACGACTACTGGCTGATTTTAAAAATATTACGATAGCGATAGCAATTCTCGGAATCACGTGAAACTCGTTTTCGTGTGATCTCGTTCACCAGAAACTGAATTCGGAAATAGAAATAGCCGGCAATAACACCAACTCACATGGACTTGAGGAAGAAGCTGCTGTCGAATCAAGTTATTCTTCATCTCCTGGAACAAGTTCATCAGATGGTAGTATGATTTCTTCCAAACCCCAAAAAAGACAAAGAGCAAACATAACTATTTCTCATTGACTCTTCAACAGATAAATCTGACGGATGTGATTCTGAGCCACAGAGCCAGACACTATGAATCCTTCTGTCGAGCTAAACACTTCAAAGGCCGGAAAGAAGACTCTCAATGGGAAAATTGAAGTTACAAATTGTATCAATGTTTCTTGAAAAATGGCAGATGAAGAGCTTATTAGACAACTAAAATTGCACAAAATTTTTGCACCAGCAGTGACAGACATTACGAGGTCAATTCTCATCAAACAACTGAACTATGCAGCTGCCAAACGTAAAAGAAAGCCAAAATCTTTTGCTGAACCTTTCAAAAGTTTCCAGGATGACAAGGAGGAGCAAGAAGTATATTCCATGGTGGGAATGATGATAGATTTGTTGGCTCGCCATCAAACAAGTATGCACGTTGCTTACCTTGTGCTTACCTTGTGCTTACCTTGTGCTTACCTTGCAGTAACACAAGTTCGCGATTTCCTGATTCCACTTAAAGGCAAAAATCAAACCCCAAACTGAGGGACATTAAGGCAGTTCAATCCCCTGTCCGGCCAGAGATCCAATTAATTGAAGGTGAAGATTTGCACGTTGGTCATCGATGGGCATTTTCGCCCGACAAATCAACAGCCCATGAAGATCAATCAGATGAGGCCTCCTCATCCAACAACAGCAGCGTTACACCTCGACCAAAATTGTGGGAAGGCCAAGCATTTAACACTGCTGGAGTGAGTACGCAACCTCCTTACCTGTTAACCCAGTGCCTCAAAGTAAGCAACATGTTTGACGCCGAAGTGTAAGATTCATTTAATTAATATAATTCAGTATTGTTTTGAAACGTTTTGTCGTTTATCAGAAAATGAATAGCTCAAACCTTGAGTATTCCATACACATTCGAAATAAGTAACACAGAAACCAAAAAAATAAACGTTAACTCGAAGCACGAAGTAAAACTGTGGTTTTTCAGAGAAAACAACGAAGATATGACAATATGCACTAACAATTCTTATGACAATAAAAATCCGACTTTTGTCTCAAAAGCCTACTTAGGAATTAGGTCACA
Source organism: Daphnia pulicaria (assembly GCF_021234035.1). NCBI lineage: Eukaryota > Metazoa > Arthropoda > Branchiopoda > Diplostraca > Daphniidae > Daphnia > Daphnia pulicaria. The sequence goes on along the minus strand of NC_060914.1, from coordinate 3,720,362 downwards.
GATGTGAGACCTATATCAAACATGTTTGTTTGTAAAACGAAATAAGTTGACAGATTCTTGATTCAAACAAATCAAAGCAATAAAACCATGAAGTCAAGGGAAGGGTTCATAAATCTGCTACAGCAGCATCACAATGTGTCACCGAAAATATAAGTTCAGAAAGAGAAGAACATGTTTTAATCAGAGGGTGAAATCCTGTCATGTCTTTGGATGACGGAATACAGCTTTGTACTGCATTTCACGCCAGTTTATCGGAACGTTAGTCGATCCTGTCAGGAAACAGTAAACCACTCCTAAGTTGATAAGTGGATAAATTCCTAAAAAGTTGAACAAACGATTTATTAATAATTTAGATCGCAAGTGGCAATCATAACAATTAAAATTAATTTTTAACCTGCTCGACTTTCTCCAGCCACAAGCGAAACCAAAGTTTGTTGGCTTTCTCCAAGTTGTCGAAAGAGCTTGTGGAGAACTCATTGAACTCATTGAACTGTCTATCCCTTTCGCGTCTAAGCAGGAGTGAAGCACGACACGTCCGACGGCGTAATTGACGTATTTGATCGATGGCCAGCGATGACGGGCAACTTTCTAGCGGGCAAAAAGAATTTGCAATCGGGTTAAACAAAACTACTAAAATTGCTATGAAAGCAAATAAGATTCTCAACGCTAAATTAATTTGAGTTTGCTGCGATAATAATTTATCTTTACATTCGATCATAGCTGGTTCATCGCTATTAACTTCAGCCAACTAGATAAATAAATAGTTAACCCGTTATTAAACATAATTTTATGATGCTGTTACAAGGAACACCTGTAGCAAACGGTGTGCAATTTCCACCAGATCTTCCACTTCCAGGCATACTTGAACATTTTCTACGACTTTGGCCTTTACGGGCCACAAACTGCAGAGCAATTGCAGTGATGAGCGTAATTAATTAACAGTAGACCTATCAGGTCGCTTCAAGTATCTTGCCTTATCACAGGCAACCAGCGATTTTAACATCGCTTCAAAAAAAGACTTCAAATGAACACGCTGGTAGATCATCAGATGGTCGATCTAAGAAACCCCCCGGTTTACACATGTCAATGTAGAATTCTTCAACGGCACCTTTGAATCTGGACAAAAATTAAATAAAAATCATGCATTTTACTAATAATTAGTCAATTAAAGCTTATACTTTAAAATAATTTACTTGAAAATCAGGATTGGATTCTATGAAAGAGGAGTGCGAATAGGTTGGTTATTAATTTGGCAGGTTATTCCAATTCTTGTTGCCACTTCAATATATATTAAACTCAATACTTCAGGGTAGACTACGCCTTCACTCATAAACTGATAAAATTAGTTTTTTTTTCAAATAGTGAATGAAAAGAGAAACTCTTCTTTTCTTAGTGTTTTAAAACTTTACTTTAAAACCGATTTAATTATTATACATATACATTTCCAAGTGTTGATTATAACCATAATCCCCACCTCCTTTTGTTTATTTGCCTGTTTGTATTTTTGCGGTTTTGTCTCTTCTCCAAGAAGAAGAATCCCCGTCTCTCTACATTTCCCCCTCTCTATCCATCCCTCTCCAACAACTTTCGTGACTGTGATACTTAAACAAACAATTTTTGTCAAAAAAACAAAACAAAACAAGCCGGGATGAAATAAATAAGAAAACTAAAAATTCAACCAAAAAAGAAAAGTCAAATAATGACGGTCGTTGTCACATTACCAAAAAAAAAGCGACGACATCCGCCAGCTCTCTCACCTGCCACCGGCTGGAAGTCACGACGAGAGTCAAAGCCAAGTCAACGATGAGCGCGATCGGAATTTATATATATTTAATTGTATAGGGTGTTGAAACATTGAAAGAACGAACGAGCGGAGGAGGAGAAGAGGTTGAAACAATTGATTAACAAATTCGGGAAATGACGTAATAAAGACACGAAATCGTGAAAGGGGGATAAATAAAAGTGTTAAATAGAGATTTCTATAGCATCGTATTACGGTGTATCATTTAGCGCGTCCATTTTTGTTTTGTTCTCAGGCGTCATCACAGTTTCAACACACTGTTCAGTAAATTGTCTCTTTTTAAATTCAGACAAGTTACTGGCCATTACGATAATCGTTTATATAAATGTTTGTAAATGAATGGGATGCAGATAAGAGGATAAGGTAATGTTATATGACGTTGAAGAATGCATACCGTAGTAGTTTTTTTTGTTTGCGACGATGACTGCAAACCCAAAATAACAAACACCAGCCTGGATTGATTGACTTGACCGTTGAATCCAACCAATTAATCCAGTCCAAAAATATGAAGAAAATGAAGAAAAGAGTCTGGAAAAATAAACGGCATCATATCGGATTAGATAAACATACATTGAGACAGGGAGATATGATGATAGTCAAGTCACGAGAGTTGCGCAATGTCCTGATGAGGGTAGAACGGTAGAAGAATTAATGAATGAGGTACACAAGGACGTACGGACGACGACGCCCCGGCATTTCGAATTCAATTTGCAGCCAAGAAGAAGAAGACGAATAAAAGTGAAAATTTCGAAATGAAGAATCAGAATGTCGGAAAAATTGTGCACGGAGATTTGTGTCAGTGTTTTGCTTTTTACTTGGTTGGTGGCGCTTTTCTCCGCTTTTGACCGAAAAAAATTGCCTTTTTTAAAAAAAGAAAGTTGAGATCCATCAGTTGGGTTTTTGTTTTTGTTCGTTTCCTCGGATTGATTCGCGGGTTGGGGGTGGGCGGAAGTTGGCGTTTCAGTAGTGACTGTCTGTGTGGTGTGCAGACGACGAGGATTCGGTTGGATTGACGACGCTGGTGTGGGACGTGGTTGAGAGAGTGGCCGTCAGCAGGGATTTGCTGGACGCCCGGTTGGCGGCCGAGGTGCAATTGCCCTGGCGTCCGTACTTTTGCAGAACGGGTCGGGGACTGCTGGCGGCCCTCAGGAGATCCTCCTTGGTCATCCGCTTGATGAGCTGGTGCTCGCTGTTGCTGGTGGTGGTGGCCGATTGTGAGGCCGTGCTGGACGTGGTGGTGGTGTTGAAGGTGCTCTGGCGGCTGAGGTGGTGGAGGAGCCGCTTGCGCTGGCCGACCCACGTGAAGCCGAGGGCTTTGAGGAAGGCCGTCCGGAATTTGGAGGACATGACGTTGTACAGGATGGGATTGATGGCGGAATTGAGGTAGAACATGACTCGACAAAAGTTGAGCACGTGGTAGTACGTCTCGGGTCCCATCATCTGAATGTCCTCGTCCGACGTCAGGATGAACCACAACGTGAAGATCTTGAAGGGAAGGAGGCAGATGAAGAAGAAGACGACCATCGTGCCCAGCATAGACACCACCTGCGTGCGTCCAAATAATAATGAGTGAATTTATGATTCATTCATTGATTGGGTTCATCCAATAGGCGACGATTATACCTGGCGACGTGCCCGCAAGTTGGGGTTGACGTGATACGTTACGGCCGCCGCCAACGCCGACGTTTGCACCTGTTCACATCCAGACAAAAATAAAACAAACTTTTAAACAACATTCGGACATGATGCGTCAATGATTCGAGTTGGACACGTCGGCGTATGCGAGTCGAGAGAAATTTTTGGACGTCACCATACGAGTCGAGTCGGATGCGTTTGATATCTGACCCACGACTCGACCAAATCGAGAATTCCATCCAGTTTGTAAACAGCAGATCTGTTTTCTTTCTGTTTTTTGGACCCGTTTGGCAGCACGGCCGTTTTAGCCGCCGAGGAATGTCAACGACGTTTGCGCCGTGTGGGGTTCCGGTCCCAGTTGCCATCCATTGCCAGTCAAGAAAAAAGAAGAAAAAATAAGTGGAAAGAGAATGTCACCTGGTTGCGATGATTGGAGGTGGTGCAGGGATCGGCGACCAAGTGGCGGGCGATGACAGAGTAGATGAGGACGAGGACGATCAAGGGCAACAAGAAGAAGAGGCAGATGGCGGCGATGTAGTAGAAAACCGACCAGAACGTGTTGGCCTGCGTCACGCAGCCGGCAGACGATCCCGCCGTGTTCTCGTTGGCTTCCAAATAGTTTGCCAGGAACAACATGGGACTGCAATGAGGTAAGAGAAGAGAATATGAAGAAAGAAATACTAGGGAAAACAAAAGAAATAAAAAAGGAATGAAAAAGGTTTCGCATCCGTTTCCTCTTTTGATATTTGGAAAGCCCCGGCCCAGCTCAGCCCGACGGTATTCCTCATTCCTCAACACGGGATCGGTTAAGTAGTCGGTGGTAGTGGAGTAGTTTCATCACGTTCCTCTCGGAATGACCCCCCCCCCCCCCACCCCTGCTGCTGTACGGATAGAGCGCACTGGGCGGCCGCCATCTGAGCCCATCTCACACACGACGCCATGCCAAAAAGAGCCAAAAGCCGAAAGCGAATCCAGTCCGAGTCGAGTATAAACATCGTCCTAGTCGTCGATGGATATCGACACACACGCACGGAATAAAAAAGAACCGGTGAGGGGAATATTCATATCCACCACCCCAATAACCACCAACACTCTCATTCTCCTCTCTCTTATACAATTATTCGGCCGACTACAACACTATCTTTGGCCATACCCTCCTCTCTCTCTCAATGGATGCCGGATGCACCGGCAGCAGCTGCTGACGGCCACTGTTTTCAACGACGTCGGGTGGCAGTTCAATTTGAACGGGAATAAATCACGTGAGGGATCATAATGGGCCGGCGTATAGTGTGTGAAACATGACTCACCAGTTCATGGGGCCAAAACATTTTGGCGTCTTGTTTTTCATCTGATAAAAAAAATAGAAATGGAAAGAAGAGAAGAAAGAAATTGCCGGTGAATTGGCGAGAAAACGCAATGACACCGGGATGAGTCTCTGGCGGGTTCAATCTGGCGCCAACGCGATGACCACCGCCGAGCAAAAGATGGAAATCACCAGCAGCCATTTAAATTGCTCCTGTGGTTCTCGACTGGATCTGGGGTCACTCACTGCGCATTTAAAAAAATTGAAAAAAGAAAAGAGAAACAAAAACGGGTGGGCAGTTTTTGAATTTTTGGCACGTCAACTATTCAAATTGGCGACCGTCAAACGTTGGCCGACTCACGATGCGCACACGGCGGCATCTGCAGCAGCCCTTAGGGTGCTGGGCCAATGCTGGATGAGACCGTAAAGTGATTTACGAATCAAGGTATCTCCCCTGCGTTTACGTCACCTCCTTCAAAAGTTGTCCTTTAACTGATAAGAAGAAGAAGACCAAGCCGAACGCTTCAATCTTGTTGTTGCCTCATTTCACCGTTTGACGTCATCTCGTCCTTCTCTCCGTTCATTCGTTAGGCAGTTCCTTCGCCAATCGCAGCCAAAAAGTTTTTCGTTTGCCACCCCATCCCCTCCCCCTCCTCCCCCTTTGAGTTTGGGTTGATGACTGGACCCTGGACACAAACGAGTAGCGGCACGATATCGACGGAACGTCAATCATTTCCCGCCTTTTAGGGCGTGGTCGCCAACCCAAAGTCACAGCCTAATGCCATCAATCAAAGGCCTTTGACGAGTCGCACAATTAAAATTAAAATTAAAATTAAGAAGGAAAATGAAGAAAAAAGAGAGAGGAATTTGTGCGTCCAGTGCGCCTAGGAGATGACGGTGACCGCGGGATAAAAAATGGCCAACCACCGCCACCGACTGACTTTTTCGGAACGTAAAAAAATCAAGAGAAGAGATGAAGGCGAACGAGAGTCAAAAAGTTGACGGGTGCCCGTCTCTCCGGGCCAGCGCCTCTAATGACGACTTCTGCCCCCTCCTAGAGGACAGGTAAGATTGCAGAGTTAATGATAATCATCATTAACGTAATGATGATGGTCTGTTTCGACCGGTAGTCCACATGGTTCATCGCCATTAACTTCAGCCATCCTTCACCACTCCTACTGCAGAGTTTGGCTCCCACGAGTACCGTGATTGGTTGTCTCGGTTGTCGTCTTGTTGTGCAAGCCTATCATTTAATCTGGTCTGTACAAAAGGGACCGGAAAAGTCTGAAAACGTACAAGTGTTACCTGATTGGTTTGTTTCCTGCCCTTGGGTGGTTGCCACTGCTTGGCCGCAGCACCACATGGGTTCATCCTGACCGTCTGCCTTTGTTGGATTACAACCGCAAATTGCCATCGACATCCCCGTGCACCATCGTGTCCACCTCCGCCGCCACAGAAAACGTATTTTTCACCACTGGTCCGGCCGTGGAATCTGCTCCCATAATTGTCTCCAAATGCAAATTTGAAACTGCATCAACTGGTGAGTTCTTATCCGAGGCAGTTGCCACGTCCTCAGTCAGAGTAGTTTCTGCCCTGGTGCTCGCAGCCCGGTCGGTACCACTTATCAAGTCTAAATCCTTGGGTGCTGCAGTTGGCAAGTTGGCATTCTGGTTGTTGTCCACTTGTTTCAGGAAACTTGAAGCCCTTTCACTCGCTGCAAAAGCCACCAGAACTCTTACCGCTTTCAATTATGTTCAATAAACTTAAAATTGTTTGTGCTTTCTGGATCTCAAACTTTGAAAGAACCACGTTGAAAGAACAGTGAACTATGAGACAAGAAAAAAACTTAGCAAACGATTCAGTTTGTTTTCGTCTGGCAAGTTTTTCGATGACCGAATGGTGATATTTATCATTAACTTAAATTAATAGAAAACTCATTAATTAACTCTCGCAGCTGTCGTTGCGTATTATCTCACATTGAAACAATAATCAAGGGATGAGCTGTTGTTCTAAAAAAACTATACTAACTTTAAATTTTTATTTTATTATTTGGGACCAAAAACAGTACAGGATGCAAACAGTACCAAAAAGTTCACAAAAGTGAATCTGATGAAGTCAAAGAAACGCGTCACAGTGCGGCTCGTGATCACGAACGAGACGACGACGACGACGACGACGACGGTCCTCTTCTTTAATGTGTATTTGTATTATTAATATGTATTTCCTCTTCATGTAATATGTATATAACCAAGACCTTTAATTCTATCCTTTATATGGACAATTTGATTGATATAAAAAAACAAGTAAAGTGATAATTTAATTTCAGATTTCTGAATTTTATTACATCGTTGATGATTACAAATCCCACACTTCATAGTGGGATACATTTCTTCATTGTATCTAAAATAAAAAATAATGGAAATGAAATCTTATAGAATTACGAACTATTTTAGATTACCTCTGATCTCCTGCAGTTCCTTTGGATCCATGGAAATCTTCAAGCTAGTCCCTTTTGTCGCTCCCTTTTCGGTTTTTCTTGTGTATTTCCATATACTAAATGCTGTAGAGGTTTTCCAAGAGCTGGTATATTGCTTCTCAGGATGTGGGTATTTTTTCTTAATAGACCTCTTAACACTCTCCTTTATCGGAAAGCTTCCCTAAAAATCTTAATAAACAGATTTTGTGATTCATATATTAGATGTAAATTTGTATCACACATAACTTATGAGTACGGAATTAAAGTTAGCTTTTTCAAAAAATATCAAACTTTTTTCTTTTTCATTGCTTTAAATCTTTCTTCCAAGATTTCAACCGTGTCTGAAATTGTTTCTATGATAGGCTAGCATAAATTTGTGGGTTAACAACTCCCCGTGTAAGGTTTTGTTAGTTTTCTACAAAAAATCAAATTATAGTATCCTCATAATTTATCAGTGAAATAAAAATTTGGCTTTTACCTTTTCTGCCAATAGTTCTTCTTTCAATTTATCACACTCTGCTTTCCATTTCTGTAACAGACACGTAATTAAGATTAATGTTATTAATATTTAATGGTATAAGGATAAATTTATAACATATATTAATTTCAACGTTAATTGTTCTTTTGTAAGCAAAATATCCTTTCACAACTTTAATTTTCGTTAAATTCATTAATTTTGCTTCAGTTAGAACTTCTATTTTAATTCAACTTTACTTCATTCAGCTACTATAGGCGCGTTTTGGCGCAAAAACTTCAGTATTCACTTGAGCTGAGGTGAATTGTATCACCTAAATAACCAATTTGGCGTCAATTGTCTTTAGCTGAAGTGAAATTTTGGCGTGAATTCGACTATTGCAATTCACTTCAGCTGAATTTTGCAATTCATCTCTTCCATGTTATTTTTCATCGTCAGCTGAGTATAGCTCCGGATCTGTACTCAGCTCCACAGTTCACCAATCTGAAGCCACCACCTCATTTTCAATTGTTCGAATAACTTGCAATGTTGTATTTTTAGCAGACATAAAAAATAAACAATTGATCTCGAAAGTGATACTGGTTTGTAACGAAAACAATAGTTATTATTGTTGAGAAAATTTCGATATTAATCTGTGATTCCGGTTTTCGAAATAAGAATATTAGAAGATGTAACAGTTGAAACTAATTTGGTTTTAATGAAACTCGAGAAACCAAGAACCAACAATAATCATTTAATGCAAAACGATGAAATTGTGATTGATAAAAAAGTGGTTTGGAATGGCCTTAAAAACGATATACTGCAGCTTGAAATGGCCAATACAGCAAATATAATTTTTCTAATATTGACTAATGTTTCATAATCAAAACTTTATCACCACAATAGATTTAATGAAACAGAATTACAATAAGTTGTGTGAAAAATCACACGGAACACTGGATGTGTTTGTAACAATCGCTAATGAGATGGAACTGCTGGGTTACAATTTTGCTCCAACAGGTGAGGCAGCACTCAAATTAAAAGTGAGGTGGAGAAACTTGTGTTCCATACGTAAAGCCTGTATGGCTAAAATATCAGCTACGGGGTCTAACATTTATGTTTTGAAGAGCAAACCATACTATGGTGAAATGGAACAGATAAAAAGTAGGCTTCTTAAAAAGAGTTAATTTAAAAAGTATAATTTCCATGTTTGTTTGCAATGAAATTATACAAAATTCACTTTCCATTCATCCAGCATATGTTGGTGATAGTCTGGATAAAATTCGAAAACCCACAGCTGGACAAAAAGACGTCACGCAAAATGGAGAAAAATGGATCATGTATATCTTTTCTCTCTGTTTGTTTTTAAATTACATACAGTCATGCTTGAAATTTTCTGGATCAGGCAAATTGCTTTATATGTTTTTAGCTCAAGTTGACGGAAGGTTTACTGTGAATCAAATTACTACCCTATTTTGATCCCTTTTTCGCCTTTTAAGAAAAAGAATGAGAGAAAGAAAAGGTGAAAACAATCAATTTAATGCAATGTGCTTAATGTATACTTAAGTATATAGTTACTTCGCTGTCAAGGTTCATCTCATCTTCATCGTCATTCTGTGGCTCTAAAGGTTTAAATAATAAAAATATTTAAATTGCTCTTTGAATTAACAATATTATTTAACAACGGTCGAAGCTTACTCAACTTTTTCCTTACATGGATCATGACAATATTATGATAGAAATAATTAAAACTTGGGAACGGTCCAAGTTGAGTAAACTTTCCCTTTCATGGACCGTTCCAATACTAAGATGAAAGGAATAAATATTTAATAACGGTCCAAGTTGAGTCAAATTTGTCATGCTGCACCATTCCAAAACTGTGATGGAAAGAATTAACATTTAAGAACAGTACAATAGAAAACAGAACAGTACTGTATACTGTATAGTTTACTCAATTTTTTCTGATTTGGACCTTTCCAACAATGTGATTGATAAAATTAAAATTTGAGAAAACTAAGTTCAGGCAACAAACTTCTTGCATGGACCGTTACAACAATGTCATGAGGATAAATTCTGAGTAGAGTCAACTTGGCTGAGAAATCAAATCAATTCATGCACACATTTGTTACAACATTCTTAAAATATAAATGAAACACACAAAATAACAAAAAATAAAAATTCTTGCATAGCACTTTACCTTTGGTTTAGGACCACGTGCACATTTAAATACTTCAAATTATGGTTTACACAGGCTAGACGATGGATATACTTATATTGAGAATCTGATCAAATTTATATGCATAAAAAGGGTTCCTTGAAGAAAATCGATGCAAGCGGTCGCCTTGGCCCTGTTGAAGATGACGAAGACGACAATGTTTACTACGATGTTGATGTTAATCCATCCGTTAACACTGTGGGAATAGATATTCCTGGATATGCTGCATGGAAGGCTTCATTCAGTGGGCAGTATAGTTTGTCCATTGAATCACGATTACACTCGTAGTAAACCCTACTGTGTGTACCCGAAATCAAGTTTAATTTCTCCATCGTCTACCGAACTTGCGATTTTCCACAACGTTTTTTAATTTATCGGGATAACCATAGGCATTTAGGTCAGAATACAGCATTTTATCAGTTTTGTAATTTGAAATCAAACTCATAGCTGAAAAACAAATTAATTAGTTAAATTTTGCATCCTTCAGAATAGGCAGCTAATAAAATTTTGATACATGCCGGAAAGGTAGCTTGGTCCGTAGCTAATGTAACTGTTGATCCAGTCACCATTAAGTAACATTTTGTTGGTATTCTCAAATTTCTCATGGCTGAGATGTTCTACGCCACCAATCGAGTTTCTTAGTTGCTTTCTGTGTTCAGCAGCCTCGAGGTAACTCTTTCTGCGTTGTTCAACATCAGTAATGAGATGCTTGGTGAGGATAGGACTGAAGTCACGCTAAGTAACGCGCGCTGTTCGACATCAGGAATGATATTCATGGTCGATGGAGTGACATCAGGACTGGGAGAGGTTGAGATAGAAGTAACGTGAAGAGAAATGTACTCTGAATCTGACTCATGAGCTGTTGCCTTTCTTAAAGCAACAAATGGTCAACCCCTTGTTTCTTGCTGTCACGTACTTCATCGTCTGAGTCCAACCACGCTTCAAGAACCCTTGTTTCGTGCTTCGATTCAGCTCTTGAGTCAGACGATTCTTGCTTTAAAATCTAAAAATATTGCAGACGATTGCAATATTTTCTTGAAGATCGATGTTGCATTACAAAAGTTCACTGCACGCATGATACTGAACTACCTACTGAAAATAAAATCACGCAAAAGTGAATCAACAACGTGGACTGTATTGGTGATCTGATAATTTAACATCTGGCTCTGAAATAGTTCATGACTGTTCCGCTAAAAATTCTTAAGGTTTTATTTGGTCTTCCATTGATTTCTGTGTATATTTTTTTGTTTGATTTCATGTCTCATTGCGTAGAGAAATTTGATTGGTTTCATCAAGGCTTTCGAGGATCCCAGCAATTTTGGAGAACGGTTCCAGGGGAAATTGAGGCTCGATTCGTTTGTTCGATCTTCTAATCGGTTGGAGACTGAAGGAAAAACTACGTTAGGTGGGGTTCTCTTTTCATTAAATTAAATTTACATTTCGAAAGTGGTGTGAGTCTATTCGCTGTAATGGAAAAAAATGAAAAACAATAAGTCGAGGTGGTTCATTTGATCCTGTCATTTCGAGTTTGGTTTCAAGGTTGTTGGTGTATTTCGTTTACGCATAGCTACGCTTGCATGCATCATAATCTTCCACACACAAAACACTTTGACTTTGTAGCTTTTACAAGCGATTGACTTGAAATCATTTTTCCGTCCTGGAATCTGGCCATTCTGTTGTTGCTTTACCTTGAACTTCATACATATCGAACATGCACTCTCCTTTTGTTTCTTCTTCTTAATTGCTACTGAAATTGTGTGGAGATGGTGTCCTTTGTGTCCGCTAATTTCTTTGCGGAGTGCGAACTCGTGGAAGAATATGTGTGAGCGCATTCTAGCGATTAGAAATGAACAACCATTTTCTGTTGATATTTAATTGTTTTCGTTGAATTGCTTTGAACGAATTTAATGAAATTTACTTTGGACTTTAAACGGGCGTTGTCTTCCCCTGTTTCAAATAAAGTCAACAACGGTTAAAAACTTAGCGATCAGACCTTCGTCATATTTTTAGTGGTTTTCTAATCAAAGTTTATTCTAAGAAGAATCCGTTTTTGAATATACACATTTTCTTTAATAAACCAAGAAAAATCACGTGTTTCAAAAATCACATAGAATTGAAATAAAGCATTCAGAAAATTCTAACAAAAAATAAAACATTACCATAGAAGTCTTGGATTTTTTAATTTCATGGTTCGCCCCAGATACCATCTAATAGAGTTTTTCACGTATAAATTTTATTCACCGTAACAACTTTTGATTTTTTATAAAGCTTGGCCTCTTTTGGAAGCTTTAACTCCTGAATGACCGAATCGACAGTCAACAGACGACGGTCATTTCTAATCTTTCTTTTTTTAGAAATGTGAAATGATTATAAAAACTTTTTAGGTTACTAGAGCGTTCGTTTTCAAACTTCGAATGGTCCATTCTATACATTCTACAGAGAAAATATATGCACGTTCATAAAACCTTATAAGTGCATCCAGCTACATTCTACGCCCAATGGACGTATAAAACAGTAATATTTTTCGAAAAAGAGCAATTAATGCTTTCTGTTTTCACGTGACAAACTTTTCCATTTATAAAGGAAAAAATCGTTTATGTTAACGGATAATAACTACCGATATTCAAACATAATTATAAAAAATAGCCTTCTCCAATATTAACGACTTGATATTGGCACACCAGAATATGATACAACATCACAATTAAAAGATAAGTTTAACTTAAAAAAACTATGAACCTAGTAATTACCTTAAATGGTGTTCCTTTAGATCTTCCTTCGAAAGACAACGAGTCTTCAGTAAAAGTAATATGAGGAAACTTACTCAACACATCTCTTGAGGTTGTTGACCTGTTTTTCCAAAACATTTCAGATCAGCTGAACCCTTTATTACAATTTATAAAAAATTGAAAAAAAAACCATACAGCAAAAGTGAAAAAATCTGAAAGTATTTAAAGTAAAAATGATTTTATTTAGAACACCAACAGTTAGAAAAATTCTTATTTGTTTCCATACCGTTTTACCCACTTTTTTCCTTTTCAATACCAACTGGTGCGAGTTATGCAGGTTTTTGCGGTATAATTGAATTAATTAGTAAAGCAACAAAAGAATATTTTACTGATTTCTGATAATATTTTACTTTTTCTATCATTTGGATTTTGATACATCGACACAGTCACTAATGTAATGATGCGCTGAAACTCACAGTTGAATAAATCAATTTCCTGTTATTTCAACAACAATCACTTATTGTGATATTGCAATTAGCCTAGAGATATATGATAAATGTTGAAAATAATTAAAATAATTAAACATGCCTATTGCACCTTTCCTTTTAATGTAAACAGTCTAAAAATGTTCTTTCTACTCACAAATATAATATTCATTACTGTACTCCTCATTTTTATGAGTCCGGTAAAGAGAGCAAACCAAAAAATGTAAACTTCTTGAGCAAAGAACGTTAGCATAGATGAAAGAAAAGTTGGCTGTACTGGATAAAACTGCTCTTAAACCTGTCACCGTTGAAAATGTTTGAATGACAAAGAAGAGTGATCTGCTTTGCCACTAACAAATCTTAAGAAATTTGAAAAATTTGAAAGGAATCTACAAGAATAAAACGCAAAATACCAGTACGAAATTGAAGATACTCAAATGCTGATGTTACTAAGATTATGAATATTATAATTTAAACAATTCTGGTTCATGTGATGATATTTTTTTCCTGACAAGGACGGCGATGTATCCAGTTCAGATGTTTACTGAACGGTAACTCCTAAAGGAACTGTATTTACGCCCAAAACTTTATCTGGGGAAAACGTATAATTGGCCTCGGCATTGACAAAACTGGGCAAGCGTTCGATATGTCAGAATGTTGAACAATTTTAGTTTTGTATGGCACTTTTGATGCTATTGGGTGGCGTTTACGGAATAATATAATAGACACTCAGCTATCACGGAATAATAATAGCAGCAACTAGCAATACTTGGGCCGATTCAAATGTATTGTGAACAAAACATATACTAATACAAGCTTTTTCTACCTGAAGAGGAGAGAAGGCACAATAATAGTGGTACACGACACTCTAAACTGAAAGAGAAGCTTTGAGTTTATATGTTCCGAGTTGGTCTAGCGTTCTGATAGGAGTTACCGGCTCTAGACGCACATCTTAAATGTTTAACTAGGGTAAAACAGCGAATGCCGGACAGCGATCCGACTTACGGCGTTTGTGTGTAAACCCAAAATGCGAATTTCCGGACAAAACGCGAATGCCCCGGACATTTTTTCGAATTCCGGACGGAAATATTTTAAAAAACTAATTATATCAATCGATGCAGTTTTTAATTCTTAACAAAATTGCTCAAGACATGTTATACAGTGCAATGGAAGTATTTTAAGATATTTTGATTTAAAAAATCAAAACATTGAGCTGTCAAAAACTGTTTTCGTCTGCTCAAGCTTTTCGACTTGGGTTCAAAACGAGTTAAGAACATAAAAACTATTTTTCGATATTTACTTTAGTTAATTATATTTCACTAAAGTAAAGAAGTCTATAATTCAAAAACAAAAAACCATATTGAAATCCTCGTTGGGATTCTCGAGAAATTCGAATATAAAGTCGGTCAGACATGACGCGAATGTCCGAAAACTACCAAAATTTGAATAATAAAAATAAAATTCAAATTTAATCTTTTTCAAGAAAAATGGGTATTGACAGATTAAGAATAACGTCCTCTTTTAGTCTAGATGCATAAAAGTGGTATGGCGTTATATACTCCGTCTAATTAATGACTTTTCTTTCCCCTTTAAGCCCTTGATGCGAATTCCGGACAGCAGACGAAAACAACAGTACAATTAACGTTCCACAGCAATTTTAACAAGGTTAAATGGCTCATTAGTAGAACCCAGTAATACGAATTGGAAATTGGCAAGTGTTAAAGTTCGATCCCAGTGTTTGGAAAATATTTTTAAGGTAAAGAAAAACCTTTTATGGAATAATAACAAACGGTATCTTTTTCTGCGAACAACTTTTAATGAATGTCATGAATTAACGACGGCTAATATTTATTTGAAAAAGAATAATTTATTTTAGATAATCTGACTTTTTATTAGAAAACGAACAATTTAGAAAACTAGACGAGCAGCTTCAAGATTGTCCCTATTACTTTAAATACAATTAAAAAAATTAGTTTAAATACCGAATAAGAAAAAAAATATATGAGACGTACGCAATAGTCATTTCAGTACAGTATGGGCAGCAGTAACTTGAAATGCCAAATTTTGACAAAATAATTGCTCTTGGAAAGCAGCTCTCATGGATGTATGCGTCGCAAAGTCGACATCGGTTACAGTCGCCCACTGTACCTAGCTCCTTACAATAGAAACATAGAACTTCTGTTGAGTCTTCTGGAAGTGTTTCGTAAAATGTACTCGTCGGATCCTTTTCCTTTGCTGTCTTCACATCCACGATTTTCCTCACTTCAACTTCCTTCTCATCGATTTTTGATTTGGCTATAAGCCTAGAGGACCTTCTCGTTCCTTCAAGCAGCAACCCTTTTCCAGCCTTTACAATTTTCTTCCCTTTCGCCTTGGAGCTATTTAAATGGGAAAATTAAGAGAAAAACTATGAAAATATCAACATGCAATATTTCTTGGTATTCGTACGATGTCTCTAATTCTTCGAGATCAACAGTGATGATGGTATCTTCTAAAGTTTTAGAAGTCTTAGGGGACACATTCCTGGAACATTGGGCCATTCCATTCCTATGAAGTAAATGCTGATTTGATATTCCTTTCATATGTAATTATATAATTGAAATTTACATTGCCATATATTGATGGTAACCCTCATCGAAGTCTTCATCAAAGTCTTCGTCAAATTCATCGTCCCTCCTTTTTCCACGTCCCTGTTTCCGCTTTTCTCGATCTGCAAGTTGTTTTTTAGCCCTTTCACCAGTTAGAATTGGCGAAGACAACTCACGCTTGCGAAAAGACTTTTCTGGGACACTGGGAACAGGACCAAGATCTAGCTTTTGGATTGTAACTGGTGCCAAGGAAGATTCACCATGACGTGCTGCAAATGTTTTGTAAATGATGAAGATATGTCTGGTTTTTAACTATTTTCAATTTACTTACTACTTATATGTCCAAAATATCTGCGTATGAGGCCTTTCCAAATTCCATACTTGATCTTTAGAATCTCACTAAGATTATCCTGACAGGTTGCATCTGCTGAGCTTTCCTCTTGTTTAAGAATAGAAACGAACTGATCTATTTCAACAGTTGACAGCGAGGATTCAAATTCAGCTAGGATTGCGTGTCCAATCTTTCAATAACAATTTGTAATGACTTCATTTTGGATTGAGATAGACTTGATATTAGAAAAGAAATCTTACGTATAGTGGATTCAACTCTAAATTAGTCGATCTGTCGAGGGAAGACGAAATTCGTCCAGCAGATGCAGAAAACTGGACTGACCTTGAAGGGAAGTTATTATTTTGATCAGTCTCTATTTGACTTTCATTTTGGGACTGCTCTGGAGCACTGGAGTCGCTCTTTGAACTGGTCGTAGAAATACATTTGGTAATTCTAAAGAACAGAAGAATCTTGAACTTATTTCTTTAAATAAAACTTAAATTACAGTTACCTCACAGCCGCAGGGTTCCATGGAAACAAACCACAAGCCCTAAAACCATTTTTGCCATATTTCAGTGGCAAATTCTGCCAGACTTCGTGGAGTAGTCGTGCCATATTTTGAATAGTGACTTTATTTTGTGGATGCTTGTTTGTCCACTCACTTACTTTGCTTCTCCACTGTTCTTTTAATGGCTTAAATAAAGCAACGTCACACGGCTGCAGTATGTGAGTGGTATTGGGTGGGAAGCAGATCAAAACAATGTCGTTTTCAAAGCAAATATCAGAAATTCGTATGTTGATGTGGCTACGATGACCATCGATAAATAAAACGACGGTAAATTTGACTTGCTTGCCCTTCAGTTCCGGTAGGAATTGATTAAGCAGCCAAAAACAAAAAGCATCCACTGTCATCCACCCTTTTTTCGTACAGAAAGATTCGATTCCGGGAGGCTTGTTTTGATCCATCCATCGTTGAGACCGTTCGTACGGATAGATGATGAAAGGAGGCAAAATCCAACCGGAAGCAGAAATCGTCGCTAAAACAGAAACTCCAGATTTCGAAGAACTTTTGTGGACAAGATAAACGTCCTTAGTTCCTGTGGGAGCCAAGACTTTTTCTTTGCCAGGGGAAATGAGGACAAAAGATTCGTCAGAATTGAACCACCTTTTAGGATCTGTGAAAATTGCCCCCAAGTTTCTATCCCTAAAAACATAAGAAGATTTGAGGAAATGAACTTGAAAATTTCCACAAATAATGATGTGCTGTGGTAAAGCTACGAACTGTGGAGGTTTTGTTGAAGGTATGTGGCAACAACTGGCTTTTCAACAGGGGGCTATCTACGACGGAATTGCACATAAGAACAACTACCAACTTCAAGTAATTCTCCACATGATCTGACCACTTTTCCAGATAGTCAGGAGTGATCAAGGCCTTGGCAGCATCCAATGTTTCGGGGATCCGGAGGGATAAGTTGTGCCTCTTTTTGAATTTTGGAATCCATTGGGCGGTTGGGCGATTATTTGTGAATCCAGTTATCTTTTTGGAACGATTAAGACTATGTTGGACTGAATCCAACAGCTCCTTATTCGTTACTGGAAATCCTGCATCTGCCATTTTTCTAACCCATTGGGCTTCTTCATCCTCTAGAATCAAAATTGGTCGCCTACCTGCCTTACTCGCAACCGGAACCACACTTACTCTTGAGACATACTTTCTAGTCTTTATAAATGGAAAATAATAGAAATATTAAGGTTTGATTGTTAGCAAACTTTCAATTTTAATTAATCGTAACCTTTTCGAAGAGAGTTGATTTGGGGACGCCAAACATGCTACCGACATCTCTATAAGAGATGTTATCGTCAGCAGTTGCATAAGTAACAATGGCATCTTGTACATCTTCGCTAGTGTAAGCCATAATTTTAACAGTAATTGATAAGTAAATCTAAAGAAAAAAGATTTAAATCAAGATGTTGTTCCGGATGTTTTTGGGAGTATTTAAGAAATTTGGTTGTTATTAGACTTGAACCGCCCACTAATGAATTCGTGTGCTTGCATTCATCCACAAAGCCACCATACAACATAGTAAAAATTCTACAAAGATCTAGTGATTAGCAGACAGACGCCATCTGTCCGGAATTCGCATCATGGGCCGTTATGGGAGATAAAATGGATTTAAAAATTTAGGTTTTTTACGGTGTTAAAACGCTTTTTTGATAAAATAGCTCTAATTAGGGTTACATGCACACCAATTAATTAAAAAATCGAAAAATTGAACTATTTTACGAAAAAAACAAAATCCGGACATAAGATACAACATTTTTAGGTATGCCAGTCGTTAACAAACTTCGCTCGTTTTTTTTTTCGTTTTTTTTCACAAAAGTGACTAAAATTATATTCCTTTTACATATACTGGTAAAAAGTGGAATGAAAAAAGCAAAATAATGATGACAACATTTTTGGATCGATCCAGATTCGATCCTCTGTCAATCGAATCTTGTTTTTGAAATAATTAAAAAAATACGCAACAAAAGATGTAAACATTGTACACCAATCGATGCGTCTCTCAATTCTGCGTCGATTGATGTACAGACATGTGAAAACAAAGAAAGTCAATTATTTTCGAAATTTTCTGTCCGGAATTCGCGTCAGCTGTCCGACATTCGCATTTCGGCCAGGTTTTATATTTTCACTGATATTTGGGGAAATTCTTAAAAATAACGATGCAACCTTATATAATATTGTAGAGCTTTCAATTCTCTATCATTTGATATAATTAGTTAAGGGATTGTTTTCGTTATTACCTTAGAAATTCCTTACGAGGAAAAAGTTTTCACTAGGTGATAACACACAGACGAAATTAGAGGCCGTACAAAAAAATTCTGAAACTTCAATTCATGATTTTTCGATTAATTGGGCGTATTTCTACATGCCCTTTGGCTCAATTGTGTATTCCTCGCCATATTTTAAAGTTCATTCATTATTTTTTTTTTATAATTTCGTCGTTTATTTATAATTATAAATTGAAAAAGTCGGCTTTTTCGTCCGGCATTCGCGTATCCAAGATGCTGTCCGGCATTCGTTGTTTTACCCTACTTAATTCAATTTTCTTCGCCCGAAGGAAAGGCTGTTGGTAATTTTTGTTTTTTTTTTCTTCTAGAAGCGCTCCTGCTCCCGCATTTGGCGCAGCGCGGCCCCAACCAGTACAATTTTCAATGATTTTATTGTTTTTTTGGTCCGGTATGTGACTTATATATATATATTTTTTTTTTTTTTTTTTTTTTTAGATTCCGGCCCTCCACCGTTGGTATCTGCGGCAAACAACAACGCGCAGCTGCCCCACTTCCAAGCTGCCGCTAGACCCTCACTGTTACCGGAGTTAGTTGAAGAACCTCCGGTAGCAGTGAGTAAACGTGTCATACGATGTCAATTAAATGTGATTAATGATTTGTTTAATTTTCTAACAAAGTATGTGAGAACGTCGGTGTATTTCAAAACCACCGAATGTACCGGTGGATTTGAAACAACAACAAGAGTGCGAGGTAATGTTTTGCTTCATATTTTGTTGTTATACATGTTCTTTTCTATGTGCTTTACTGCCATCTTTCGATCAAAGTTCAAGTACGTTGCCAAGAACAAGCGAGAAAGTGCAACGATCTTCTTCAACAATTTGGGGGGCGGGTAGGTGAGTTGGATAAGGCGTCGCTTGGTGATCGGGGAGCACCTTGAGACCTGAGTTCGACTCTCCCGGTGAGCATAGTTGCTCCCATACCCGGGCACTACCACTACACATACAATACAGATCTCTTCCTAATAACGCCAAGGCACTAGCGCCAAAAATCGTACACAATGATGGTACTTCCATCCCCCTTCTTGGGGCTCCTTCCACATAATACAACACTTACACTGCTCACGCCATCGCTCAAAAATCAATAGAAAAAAATATCTCGTCGGTGCAAGAAGGTCATCTAAAGCTGAAGACCAGATGTCTGCTAAATAGCAGACGCACCTAATCCTACCAATACCAAAAAATTCTTCAACAATTTGATTGCAATTGGGGCGATGACTTACAACTTTTTTCCCGGACCAAGCTTCATTGAGTACAAGGAAAAGTCACGTGCCTTTAACCAAAGGAGCAACTTTTCCTTGCACAACGCTAGGAATGCATTGGAGAAATCTCAATGTTTCAAAAATATCACCTTTTCCGAATCTGGCAAGGAAGGGGTCTACATCTGTATCCTGAGATACGTTTGCAAAACCCGTCGTAAGTACAAATTTAAAAATTTAAAAAAAATTATCTATTTTAATTTTCTGCATTTTTAAGCCATGTTTTCTTTTGTTTAAAAGAGTATTTCGCAGTTGTAAAACTTGTAATGTGAAAGAGTCAAAACAAAATTTCAAAATTTCAAAATGGAGGAACTACCCATGATTCTTGTTATAATTGCAGAAATGCTAACAGATGAAGATGTAGAGATTCAAGTGGGTATTCAAGAACTTGCAGCAATGTTACCTCAACGCGAATTATTTCTTAAACGTAATCGGGGGACGACTGACTTTTTCGGTATCACATAATACGTTCAATATACCGCGAATAGGTAGGTATATGGTTAGTTTATTTAAGCAACATTTTAGGAAGTCCCGGTTGGCTTTTCAAGTATTACTATGCTGGTTTGTTTTCCTTGTTCCGAACTAACTTGTAACATTTCTAGGAGTTATTGAGACGATTTGATACCTTCCCCGAGGGTGGAGAAATGAGATTTTTCGTCCCAAAT
This sequence comes from Daphnia pulicaria, assembly GCF_021234035.1. Classification (NCBI taxonomy): domain Eukaryota; kingdom Metazoa; phylum Arthropoda; class Branchiopoda; order Diplostraca; family Daphniidae; genus Daphnia; species Daphnia pulicaria. Next base: position 3,699,575 of record NC_060914.1, on the reverse strand, counting down.
GACGTTAAACTGACAGAAAACGTTAATTCTGTTTCGATCCCTTCATTATTATGGTAGCTGGTGCAATGACTATCAACCTGTTAAATGTCAATACCAATTGTATCACCGATTTATACATATTCAAGATATTTCAGGCATAAATATTATGTATCTCGATTGCCCTTCTGCTTCCTGCCATACTTCAGTGCTATCCCTAAAGAAGGTGTTTGGATGTCTTGCAAATGCCATTGGTCGTTAAGAACATAACGTCTTGAGCTTAAGACGATATGCGACATTATTTTCTCGTAGGTATCTTCCCCTTCTCGATTACGTCCGATGGTGAGACACTCGTAAAATAATGTAAGGAGTTGGGGGGTTTCAGCTTCACCTTTGATGATGTCTCCTATGTAGGATTTGAGGGAGTAGGCATGCATTCTTTTAGCTTTTTTGATTTCATGCCGTAATATAAAAGCAGCTTCCCTTATCTATGCAACAGTATCAGTTGATTATTAATGTACCAAAATATATTATAACTTTATTTACCTTGCCATCAAGCAGCCTTTCTCTTTCCATGGCCAATTTTATGGAATTCGACTATACATACAACTGTTTAACTTAAAATTATATTTTGCCAATGTCAGGTTGTGGGTGCGTTAAAATAACCAACTTTTTCCCAAAATGATTTCCAAGGGAGGTCAGTAAGGTATACTAAAGTTAATTTGATCAATGTTGTCAATATAACCAGATGGTAATCCAAAACTTTCAAGGTAAAAAATGTATTGTCGAACAACGTCCTTAACGAGATGACTTCTTCTTTTTCAATGGTATTTTATTTCACAAATTCTTAAACTGCATCTGTGGCCTTCTTTCGAATTTTCATCTTTTGTTGCCAATCACTTTCTTTTCAATTTATTTTATTCAACACACCACTTGCTTTAATATTACAAATCCAATCTGCAAGAACCCAGAAACTTTTTGCCAGAACAGGAATCAAAATTCATCTCTGGATTTATAAAGTCTTTGTTCCTTTACTTTTCTCTTATCCCCAGGTATGTCCCTGAACTAGTTTTACAGCACATTTGACTAAATGATGATACAAACCATGTTCCTTTGTTTATATCCATCACAGGTATTTAGATTTAATCAAATATAGCTTTTAAGCTCTGCTAGTAAAAAAAAAGAGGACAATGGATGGGACGTGTATATTCTCGCGATGTTATTGGAAGATGGGGAGTTAATCAAACTGCGCCAATGGGAATCCTTTGTGGAAATAACAACCCAGTTGTTGCTAAATATTTGCAAACTGGTAAAAGGGGAATCCAAGTTAGGTAATTAACATATTTCATAGAATTATATTTATAACTTCAACCATAAAAATCATTATTTTTGCTTTAGTTGCATAATTGATTTTTCCCATTTTATCCATCTGTAGCTTGGCATTGGCATTAATGTCTTAAAATAAAAAAATAACAATAACTGTTCCCATAAATTTCCACAATAACGACGCCATTGAGTGTATTCAAAACTTTGCGTTTCAAAGTCCTCTTTTCATATAATTCGTAATTTAATTTGGTTAGGTAATTTATTTAAAACATGCACTTCAGGATTCATTTCGCCGATTTATATTTTTTCAAAATTTATTCTCTTCGAAATAGTTGGTCGATATAGTTGGTCGAAATAGTTGGTCGATGAGGGTCATCGACTTTCCTAGCAGCGTCAGATTACGTTTGGATTTTTTGGACAACCAGCATTGCTCACTTCATTTTCGTTTTTTCTTGGCACCGGAAAACGAATTATGGTTTCATGGACTTGTTGAGACTCTCCTTCGTACACGTCTTTGCGTACTTGTATCCCCTAGAAAAGGCGTCCGATTGAGAGAGTGAGAGAACTTTCTGAATGTAAGCTAACATTTCTTGTTTAAAAAGTTATCTCTTTCCTTCATTTGTGTAATGACAAATGACACAAAAACAAAAACGATATCATGTTCTAATTGAAAGTTTATTACGAATATTATTAGAAAAAATTTTTTATTAAAAACATTTTAGAATGTCACTTGAAAATAATTATTTTAAAAAATTATTTTAGTTTTTTTAAATTTTCTGGGCAGGATGCAGTGTTACCATTTCAAAAAATGACTGACAGGCGTGTAAAAAGCGTTACACACCTGGCGTCTGTTCCCTACTTCGCCCCATTTTTCACCATCTGTCTGCTTACCATTCGACACAGTTTTTTACGCTCTTTTTTGTGTCAATTTTGTTTTCATTAACCGTTAAATGGAAATTTAGTTTTTGGATCTCTCCCTCTCTAACCCTGAGTAGGGATTAAATCCCAGACAGACCCTGGGATTTAAAAAAATAAGAGGGGTGAGTATATATCCGGTCTGAAAACAGGAAGGCAAATCGACAATGGTACGGATTTTAATCTCGTTACAAAAAATCCCGACAATAAAGTCTGGACGTTGATTACCGAGATTTTTCTCGAAAAATTACCGACATATTTATTAGAGAGTACTGCTTCTGAAAAGCATGGCTTGGCTTGCTTGGATGAAACAAAGAAGTTACGGAAACTACATTCTATTTCGAAGACTGTCTCGCGTCATTCCAAATGGAAAAAAATCGGCTTTCAAGATGAAAAAAAGGGATATTTCTGCATCTGAATTAAAATGGATTGGCCTATGGAGGAGTAAAAACATAAGTTTGACTCAGGCTTTTTTCACCTATCAACGTGTCCTCAAAAACTATAACCGTTTTCCGAGTTTTTCTTGTAAATATCTGAAAAAAGGGTAAAATCTATTCTATCTATTCGGTGCTAAGACCTAAAGATGAAGAGAATGTATTACGTCGTCATAGAAATATCTTTAATGAATTCAATCAACTTTTACCTATCGCTTCTATCATTGCGGCTTCGCAACAAAGTGCTTCTACTGGCAAAGAGTTTTGAAAGACGTGAATTGAAATGACGCCGTACCCATCGTTTCAGATGTCTAATATCCGCTTAACTTTCTTGCTTGCCTAAATTTAAGCAATCATGTTATCCAATATTCTAAATAGATTTGCATCGAGCTTTATACTTTTAGAAACGACTGTGGGCGAGACCGAAGTTTAATTGCCTCATAAAGATGTTCGTGTGGCCTAGTTTGTTTTCCCTTTCCTATGTAAAAAATACTGGATACAAAACGCTTGAACAATTTCTGTTGGTCCTGGGTTTCGTTGAGTGGTAGATTGTGCGTGACTCTCGGGTCTAGCAGAAGCTAATTAAAAGATTTTTTCGCCAGACCTATTCGGTCGAGTCACCCAAAATAGGGAGAAAAAAATACATTTCAGAATTACATTTTTCAAAAAAAGTTAGTAATTTTGGTATATTACCCTCTCTCCATGGTTTAAGTGGGTCAAGACAGGTGAAATGTGTAACCAACAATCGGTCTAAATGCGTAGCTATTTTTATATCGTTTTCTAGCCCCGGATAGTTAAGCAAAATAGTCTGAAGTTCTTTGGATAACCCAAGCCTCTTTGGTGAGGGAAAATGCGCAGCCTGTTCTCTGCGCAACCGAAAAAACTGTCGGAGGTAAACTTGCTTGGTTGTTGGTGTTATTGGTCCAGGACAGCTACCAAGTGATTTTAATTGGTCAAACAAGAGTTGTGAGTCCATTGATTCTCCAATCCAGTTGACAGAATTTCTTTCGTAAGAAGAAGTACAAAGAGCTTCATTTAGGGTTGCATCTGTAACAGAATCCTGTTTCACAAGCGGGGGATAGTGCCACTCGACCAATTCGATTCCTTTCAGTGTCGGAATATATGTGTTCTTAAACTATAACGATCGAACTGGTTGATGCGTTGCTGGTTACGTCAAAAGTATTGCACACAGCCGCATTAAGAGCGTTGTTTGATGAGCTAACAACAACTGAATCACCATCTAGAGCTGTAGTGCTCAAAACAGAATCAGACCCTAGAAACCCAAGGTCATTACGACATTACAGCTGAGAGTGCTGTTGCAAAGTGATGTTCCCAACTCCACTTCCCAATGCTTGACAAAAATATAAGCCGAAACGAGACTGCCTTTCTTTCAGCCCGCTGCTTCCTATCGCCTTGTGAACCGCACGCCATCTGGGGGTCACGGAATGAAGGACACGATAACACAACAACTCTACCCAAGATGTCACGCTGTAGTAAAAGATACAGTATCCTGTATAAAATTCGCTATGCTATAAAAATAAAGAAGCGTGTAGTAATGGAGACTGTACCACTAAGACGCCGGTTTAAGACTACTGTATTGGGCTTCGTCTGTGTCTCTCTAGCTACCAGTGAGCCACCTAGTGAGGCAGCGTTACAACATCTTCCTTTCATAAAAATGTTTTTGAACAAGATAATTCGAACAAACCAGTAAACCAACAAATTAATTTGCAAGTAATCAATAAAACAATTTTATCCGAGCACAACTATTTCACTGCAAAACTATTCACCAGAATCCTATTAAATTTTATGGAGTTAAACATTTTACCAAGAATTACATAGCCACACACAGAGTTTTAGCATTAATGACGGGACCGTGCGCCATATTCTCGATCCGAGCGAGTCCCACGAATATCTGAAGTTTCCACCGACGACGACCGAATTCCTTGCGATGGAGACGAAACCGAATCAACTTCCGTGGACTGGGAGCGTCGAGGACGACCACGAGCGACTGGAGGTCGTACAACCGCCGATTCAAAACCATGGAACGCCAACATTAAATCTTCCGGATCACCCAACTCCGATAGTGTGGGATTGATTGAGCTGGAACGGCTCCTAATCGGTGTCGGTGTTGAAACGGGAACAATTGAAGATGACTGCCACTCCTCCATAAAGTTGATTGACCTGCGCATCGGTTGATCGATTGAGACAGCCGGTCGTGACGATTCAATTGATGGAACCCTTGTCTTCTGCTGAGTGCTGCGTTGTCGAACAAACGATTTGTCTAAGTTGATTGCTTGCCGATTACGACGAAACAAGCGACCACAGGTAGTTGACACAATGTAAGAATTTGGTTCTGAGCACACGGACTGAATCACTCCGGGGATCCATTTTTTTTGAAACACGTACACGAACCGGATTGCCAACTGACAGGGGATAGAGATACTTTTTCAAGCCCACAGAGTGAAAGAATTGAGTGGCTTGACGCTGTTCCAATTTCTCTTTGACGAATGTGTCGCTTAAATTTTTTGACTTTAGCTGTTGGGGTGTGAGCAATAATCCGCTCTGAGATTTCTTCGTTGCAGAATGACAGCTGGAGTAGGTAATCCGTTCCCGAGAGGAGTGGAGCGAAGAACTTGCAATGTATCTAATAGGGTCTTTCCTTCACTTTGAGATTTGATAAAAGACTCTTTCACCGTTTGTACCATCCTTTCCACTAATCCATAGGAGCGAGGGTATTCAGAGCTGGAGGTTGTAGACCGAATATTTAAAGCGTTGCAGAACTGACGAAACTCCGCGGAGTCAAATTGTTTCCCGTTATCCGACACAAGTTGCTCCGGGACACCAAAATCAATGAAGAAACGCTTGAGTTCAGTAATCACTGACGCACTAGTGATAGTTTTCAGAGGCACTGCACAAGGCCGTTTACTAAAGTAATCTACGACCAACAAATAATGAACTCCACGAATTTCGTATAAATCAGCGGCAACTTTCTGAAATGGATATTCCGGAATCGGAACCGGATATGATGGCTGTGCTGGATTTTGATGCCTATGTTCCTGACATTTATCACACCCTTCCACCAGATTTGTCACTTGATCCGTGTAACGAGGCAAGTATACCGTTAACTTGGCTCTTTCGATGCACTTGGAGATGCCTAAATGGCCGTCATGAATTTGTCTAAGAACATCAGACTGTAGGGATGCAGGAACCACGATTTGTTCGCCTTTGAGTATCAAGCCATTGCACTCACTGAGGTCATGTCTGTGTTGCCAAAACAACTTGGTTGCCGCATTGCAATTCTTTCGATGTTCAGGCCAATCGTTTCGAACAAATGACAGGACCACTTGCAGTGTCAATTTCATATAAAAACATATAGAGCAATTCAACTGCTCAAAAAATTAACAAGCGTGACTGTATATAAATATATTTATATGTAAAATAATATATATAAAACCATTTCAAATGTAATAAATCCCACCCAAAAGTTTTTTCATTAATAAAAATGACTGACCATTGCTCGTCTTTGTCGGCATATGCCGTTGCAAAAGCCATCCTCTGTTCCTTCTCCGCATTGGTAAGTAATTATTTTTTGGCTGCTATTCTGCAGTGCATTCCCTCCTTTTGTAGTTGGCGGGAAATTGTAGCTACATCAATTGGCAATTGGCATCTAAGTCGGAAATTTATAATAAAACTTTAACTTTTTTAAATAATACTTTTTAAAATTTTTTTTTATAAAGTACAATTTTCGAACCTTTTAATTCTTGTAAGCTTGTTATTGGTTTTGCTCTTACAGCTGCCAACAACCTTGCGTCATCCAACGGGGTTGTTTTATGAGGTCGACCTGATCCTAACCGTCTCGTCACATCCAGCGTTTCTTCATATCGTTGAATCCACCTTCGCAATGTTTCCCTATGGCAACCAACGACCTATGCATGCCAACGATTACTCCTTTATCCTGCAGTGACAGATGCTTTTCCTGTTGACGCTGAAACATCTTAGTTTTTTAGAGGGAAAAAAGATCAAAAGGAGCATAAGTGCACAAAAGAAAGGCCATTCAACAAATTTTAGGCATAAGTCGCAGAAATTTTTCTCTTTGTCATGTCTTTTCTTTGTAGCTGGGAAGTTGGAAAACGTATGGAATTTTCGAAGCTTCATTCAGAAAATCTGTGGGATAAAACGATTTTCTCTAGCGCGGCTTATTTCAGGTTTAAAAATCTATCATAATAATTTCTCCTGTCAATCTATCACGTTAAAATCAAAAAGATGGAATAATATTGTTTATTTCTCATTCTATTTGTTAGTATACACCGAGCTGGACATGTTATTCATGGGGGAAAAAAGGAAATCAAATAAAAACCTCAGTGCGAGTTTGGGCATGGTTTACCAGGCAAGGTGCTGGGAAAATTTATCAAATTGACGAATTTTCGGTGGGAGACTTGCTAGAAGATGAATTCGTCCCATCCTTAGTCGCCCGTTATGGAGTCGGTCCAATTGGTTTTATCCAGAATTCCGAATCACCCGATTTTTTGTCGATATTTCCTAGTTTATCAAATCCACAAAAGGTGCGCAATTGGTTTCGTAAATGCTATGCAATAGTATCCCCCCCCCCCAAATCCAAAAAGCTTTGTCCTTTCTCCACAATATGGGATAGAATAGAAGAAACGATTCGGCTGCAACGGAATCAACCACTGACAGCCAAAGAATAATTCGACCTGATTGAGCTGTTATGGGAAGCTCGTTAAGGAAGTTCTGGTCAGCCTCTTTATTTGTCTGGGCTCTCAGACTCCCTAGAGTTTAATTTGAAACAAATTTTGCTTGCTAACGGTGAGCGCGTTTAATAAACTTTGGATTGTAAGGATGAGAGATGTTTAAATACATGGCTTCAAGACACATTTTATTTTTCTTACCGTTCTCCTAATTTTTATGTTTTCCTCCATTTTTAAATGCAGCCTTTGAAATGTTTCAAGGTTAAATTCAAGGCTACATTTTCAGGTATCAAAGGACGCAATCGATCTTTCATAACTTTATTTTTTTATCGTTTAACATTCATACTAATTAACACATTTAAATAAAACCGAATGGACTGATCTCGTCAATGGAAAATTGGCGCAATGACGCTTTATAAAAGGAGAGAACAAATTATATGGGTGCATCATTTCATTTTTCATCGCTGATAAAGATTTAACGATGAACACACGCGCATTGATTTTGCTGTTTCCCATGCCGACTTCTATTTGGATTCGTGGACGGTTGTCATTTTTTACGAGCAAAATTTCAGGTAATATTTTCTATTTCCTAATCTGTTTTTGAGACAAACATTTCATATTCAATTTATTTAGCATTGCCGCCAACGGTTTCATATTTGAATGCAGGGAACTGCAGCATACTGAGTGCTGTGTTTCCGTCCTAGGACATATTTCGATCGAGGGCCGAAGGATCGGCGTGTGGGGCGGTGCTCGTGTTTTCAGTGCGCGCGCTCATTCCATAGTCGCCCGACTCTTCCGCGGCGTGTGACGCACCGGCGCTGGGACAAATGAGCAACGCTGGTGTCCGAACACCATTTGCGTGGGCGAAAGACCATTCTCGAGGGGGGGGGGGGATTTTGGAATTCCAGGAGTCCCTGCTTGAACTCCTCCGTGTCCAGGTCTCCGGATGGGGAGATTTTCTCAACCAACTCTTTGACGGCCTTGACGGCCGCTTCCGCATGGTCGTTACTTTGGCTGTAATTTGGCGTAGAGTTGCTGACAGCGACGCCCCATTAGTCCATAGCGGCGCGGAAAACGCCATCGTCAAATTGGGGCCCGTTGTCGGATCTGAAACGCATTGGGACGCCGAGCTCGACGAAGTTGTCAATGACTGCATGCAAAACCTTATGCGCTGTCGCATAAGGTTTTTCCACTGCTAGCGGTTGTTCCACTGCTAGCGCGAACGCGGGGAGACCCTTCTAATACAGTTTGCATTTGCGAATGGCCCATTCGGCCCCTGCCAGTTCTAGTTCCACGATCGCGTAATGGGATTCCGTGGCTGTGCACCAGCGGGAATTTGCATCAATGAGCCGCGACTGCGCATTGTGTTTTCGTAGTACGGCGTACACCATCCCGTTTTCTCAGTAACCACCAAAAACCCTAAATTAAAATTATAAATCTTAAACGAAATATTTTGAGCCGCCCGCTAGCGGGCGTCACTTTGGCGTCCCAAATGTCTGTTGGGGAAAGATTTATTTCGATTTTCAAACTTTATATCCATGGATTCAACTTTGCTAATTCAGTATATTCCTATAAGATTGAAGAACTAGGAGGTGCCGGTGTGGCGGCAGGTCCTTCTTGGTGTTGTCTTTTGTGTGTGTGTGTGTGTCGTGACTGTCGCCTGCTTGACGATTGAAACAAAACAAATCGAAAGCAGACGGCCGTACGACACTAACTATAAGGGGGCCCCAATAGAAAAAACGCCACAATACAATGCTTACTCAAGTGCACGAGTACCAGTTTTCTATTTTGCTATCTGCATTCCGGAAGGCATCAATAGTTCAGCGCGTATCTTGTAAATTTGGTACATGTTTTGGATGCGTCGTTGTATTCTAAATGTACTGAAAGCACTTGACTCTTGTTCTACGAGGCAAAACTGTTTTAGAGAACAAGCGTAAAATTTTTTTATATAATAGAAGGCAAAACTTTGATCACATGAGAACATAACGATCAGTATACAATTTACACGTTTGTTATCTAAAACTTGTCATAACATCAGCCAGACCAGACAGATGACAAAAAAGCAAATCTGGCCGATAACCACAAATCTTCCAGTCTCATACAGTTGGCAAGGGTGTGTCTAATAGATGTTTTTCACTCCTTTATCGGGTGGGTAGGGTTGAAACCAAAGCGGCTGTCGCGCTTTGGTACAACACCTATATGGTGTCGACCCTGACGCACGGCAACGTCCTTGACGCGTCGTATGCCAGTAAAAATGGTGTATCTGTCTGTTGTCCAGTGCCGAAAATGGCAAAATTGGTGCCAAAACAGACAATAATTTTTCATGTTTGAGGAAGTGTGGTTTTCATGGGGTGCCGAAAACGACAAAATCAAAGTGCCGAAACGGGTGGCAACCCTTGCATCATACTCAAGAATTATTCAGCCGATTTCATTCTTTGGCCGCAACGGCATGAATTACAAGAGATTAGCAAACAATTTGCTCTATCTTGCTCAATTGGTAGGTTACATGCAGCTCGATATAAGTCTAGAAATAGAAATGGCTGAGAAGTATATTGTGAAATTCTTGATTCTAAAATAACAAAAATTTCCCGTGATTTTTATTTCTCTCTAATTTATTTCTTTTCATGCATCGTAGACAGCACCTATATACAAATTTGCCAACCCTTTGAGCATTTTGCAGCATACACATCACGAAAGAGTTATTGTGCTATGATTCTGCAATGTACTTGTTAAAAAAATTGAAGTTTACAAGTGTGAGTAGGGGATGGCACGGGGTCAATGCATGACGCTAGTGTTTTTCAAAACAGTGCGATCGATAAACAAATACACCAAATACTAGAAGGTAACTAAAAATGTTCCCCACCCTCATCAAATTTGAGTCGATTTCATGTTTCCGTAGAAAAATTGATCAAAATCGTGACTTATTCTTGAACTATATGCTAGCAAAATATAAGTAACGGGAAAATTGTAATTCGTTATTGTTAGATACGAATTATTACATCTTGGGAGACCAGGCCTACCCACTTTCTCGATACTTATTGGAATCTTATCCCAAGAGAGAATTAAAAGAGGTTTACTTTAAAAAATCACCAATAGCCCTAATAAGTGTATTAATTCTAAATTTGCAGTCTCGCAAACTTTTTAATCGTACACTAAATTCTGTTCGTTCGAGTATAAAACGGGCATTCGGCCGATTGGAGAATAGTTTTCGTCGAATGAAGTTCCTACACATGATTCGCCTGGATCCCTTTCCGAGTGTGATTTTTTCTTCATGTTGTCTACATAATTTTGTACTTGAAGTTGATGGTACTGATGAATATGATAAATACGACATAGAAGATGAAGAAGAACAGAAAGATGAAGATTTAGACCACAACGAGCGATTCAGTGGTAAAGTTTACCGAGAGAGAATATCGTCAATGCTGGAGTACTGACGTCAGTACCCCAGCATGCTGTCCAATACTCGAATGTACATTTTGTAAGTTAAGGGGGAACGCTAAAACCAATTACATCTTGCAAAAATGTTTTCTTTGTTCGAATATTCAAATGAGCAAAAATAAACATTTGTTTGTGCAAACGATAGTTTTTTACTTTTTGGGTACATGTCGAGCAAGCTGTTCAACTGCTGCTGCGAGCCGGCCGAAAGCTAAAGTCCTCTCTTGTTGAGCGCTCACTAAATCTTTAATTGTGCTGGCTTTCTCTATTTCCGCTGCCAAAAGTCGCTCGTTGTAATCTTCTTTTTTTGTCAGGTAACAGAGACTTTAGACTTCTAAATAACGGACGTAACATCCTTCATATCAAATAGTAAATTAGACTAATTTCCGGTAATCTCTCCTAGTTTTCTTAAGAGACATTCCAATACCTTAAAGTAATTACCTTGGACTTGGATGTAGATTCTTTCAATTCACCATCTACCACTTCTGTCACGTGTTCAAGCTTAACGGTCGGATTATTTTTCAGTAGAAGATTCATTTTTGCCATGTAGGGCCATGGCACTGACAGCCTCGATGATTTCTTTTTACTAGACAGTAGTAACTGATTGTAACGAGCTTTCATATTCCGCCATTTGGTGCTAAAGTCACCGTCACTACGGTTTAAAACTTTCGCATCTTTCATCAACAATGATACCTGAAAAAATGCATAGTTAGTATTAATATCATTTAACATGATGATATCAATATCAAATGATATGATATTGAATAGAAGGGTAGTGAAGTAAAATTTGGCTTACTTTTTCCAGAGAGACGCTTTAGATAAATTGGGTACAGCAAATTTCGGCAACATTACATAACATTACCTACCATAACGTCTAACAAAATTTTAGTTTCCGCCGAGTCAGTCCAATTTCTGTTGTCCAATATTTCCTCCACTTCAGTATCTTTGTCTTTTGCTATTTTTAATTTTTTTCGAGAGGGAGATTCCATTTCTTCTAACATGCGAGTGACTTCATTCGCCCCGTTATCTTCGTTGATTTGTTCAGGGTATGGGTCCTCCTCATCTCCGTAGAAATTTGAGAAGTCCGGTCCTTCTGCTATTGAGGTATCAATAGCAGCAGTTCTCTTCATTTTTCGGCTGGTATTACTAGGCTTATTGATTTTTTTTCTGCTTGCCGATGACCAGCTTTCTTTGGTAGAGCACTACCGTGTTTGGCTGATGTGGAAGGTTTAGCCAAATTCTCCCTCAACATGCACAACAACTTTTGGTGCATTCCGTCATTTAAATCTTCGACATAAAGTTGGCCTGGAAATGTAAGCCAGCGATAACCGTAAGACTACACAAATATTTTTTTCTCTATGTTTACTTACAATGAACACAATTCTCCAGCATGGCGTCCGTCAATTTGAGCAAAATTTTACCTTCGTCAAAAGAGAATTCTAAAACGTTGCTTGTTTTCCCACACTCCAGTCTTCTATCCATTTCTCTACCACAAAATAATTTATTGCAATAACAATTCAAAATAAGTTATTTCAATAATAATAAAATTAATAGTTAGTTAAAAAATAAATTACAAATAATTTATTAAGCGAAATTGGGCACATTTAGGTAGGGGAGACTGGAGTAAAACGGGACACCGGGTCAAAAGGGACAGTGGGGGGAAAAATAGTAGATGTTAATAAAACTGTAAAAATTTTTAGTATGTTATGTAAATCTGTATAATCTAATTTGGCATGAAATTTGGTTGGTTTTTGTCAATAACTGCATGAGTTATTGACAAAACAAAAAAAACGGTTTTTTTTTAGAAATTTTTGTCTCCACCATTTTATGTTTGAAGAAACAAATAAACGCTAATGGCATGTAAATTTAATATGGAAATGAAGCTGATTCATTTCTTGATCGTTTAAAACAGAAATTATAATTTTAGATCGATTAGTTTAGACAGTATGAACTTTAAAAAAAAAGTGTCTAAACCGGGAAATCGGGACAGCTGTTTTTGGCTAATCTGGGACAGTTACGGACCAATCAGCGTACAGCATTTTTAAGAGGCTCGATTTCGTTACCTAGCAACGCAGGATGTCCTACTGCTCCATAAGGGTTTTTGTATTTATAAGAAAAAAGGTTCATTAACACAATAATCAATTTGAAACATTTATAAACTCAAAGAGTATATGCAGTGGAACACTTTTTCAATTTTTTTTAATTTTATTGATGAATTTTAAGGCGAAAACGGAGGACGTCCCTCATCACCCACCCCAGTGTCCTCAATTACCCCCCAAAATAGGCCCCTCCCACAAATCTGAGGAAACTTTAAAGGTATTTTATGGGGAAATGGTTCATTATAAAATTATATAAAAAATATGGGGGGTTCATTACAATATGGAATACATAAAAACAAAATTTTAAAGAAATTCAATAATTAGTTTGGGAGATATAGGGGGGAAACAAAAACCGTCCCGTTTTACTCCAGTCTCCCCTACACTGAAATACAAATAACATTTCATTAGAGCATTGACTTCATCAAAATAGGTTATATAGACAATGCTGTCTACTGACTGTGCTGTTCGTCATTGAATCCGCAAATGATCAGGACGTTGTTTTTGTGGCTCCGGCTACTTTGAAATAGTCACCACTGCAGACGGATTCCGAATCCGGCTGAGAGATGGAAAACACCAGCAGGAAATCCAATCCAATAAAAAATTTTGAATGTATTTAGTTGACTATAACGATGTACCAGCAGTAAATGGAACGTGAAAACTTACTGAGCTTGACAGATGGGCTTCTGAGGGTATGGGATTAGCAATGGATTGGGAACGGGATAAGACAGATCAGGATATCTGGAATCCAACTTGACGGTCAGAGTGCAGCTGGACGAAGGCTCGATCGGCGTCAAAGGCGATTGCCAAAAAGTGTTGTTGGGGATGACCAAGTTGTCACCACTCCACGCTCCGTGATGGCTGTGGCAAGTGTTAACCACTTCTTTTTGACAATGAAAAATAATTGATTAGAATTCCAACAATTAGAAAAACCAATCCTGAATCCTTATTGACGCAACAGACGAAGCCGTTAGCGCAGTATTTACTCGCTCTTCCGCCTGTAAGTTTATAATGATATAAACGCGTCAATTGTTTATATAATTATAATTTTTAGCGTTGATTGGTTTGTAATTGCATTATATTTACCTGCCATCGAGCACATGCCAGGGTCTAAACAATTGCCCCTCTCTTCCGAACAGTCAGATCTGCAACTGGCTGGGCCACCGAAATCGACGTAAGTACTTTCGACAGTCGAAACCACCGCCGGACTGAGCACTCCACATCTGGGACGTAATTCTTCCACTGGGAATATAAAAGTTTATTATCTCCACACAGTTGGACCCCGCATTGACAACCATATTGTAGGCACCCGGAAAAGTGACAACATATTGGCCTTGCTTCTGTCTAATACAATGAAAAGGTAATTTGTTTGCCCTTAGCATCTGCGGCATAACTAAACAGCTCTTGTGACTTGCCATACAATCGAAATAAAAAAGAAAACTAGAGTCAATGAAGAATTTGTTATAATAGTCAAGCTACTCACCAGTCCATCGGGGACATACGTCGTACAGCTTTGGCAAACCATGCAGGAACCCTTTTAGTACAAAAGTGGAAATGAATGTTAAACCCTTTTATGGAATGCTAGATAATTGCCTTGGTACTCAGGGATAAACAACACACCCCAATGAAGAGAAGGGAGGAGTAAACTCTTCACGAATCTAAATATTTACTGAAAAGTTGGTTTATTTACTGTTAAGTTTGTTCAGCGCTAACATTATAACTGCGGGCCAAGTAAAAATGCAAATTCGATCTGTTCTTGATCTTGATTTGAGTAAGAAATGCTCAAAGTATGACCCATGTCCAAGAAATTGCCAATTGAATAACTTTAGCTCGAAATTCCGTTTCTTCACTATCACCCCAGATAGCACACTGCAGTGCCATAGACGCCCAAAACACGTCACTTTGAGACGTCTGGGATGTACTTGGCACATAGCAGATTCCCAAGTTTACATTCCTAGGACGTCTTTTACGTATGGCCAATGTCCGCTTCGCCGAGATCTCATAGCGGTCCTTATCCCGTCCCATTGGATGGACTTTAGACGTACTTGGGACGGAAAAAGGATCTCAAGAAGTCATTAACAATAAATATTTTTCTGGACTCTGAATTTCGTTCCTTTTTTCTTTCCTCTTCTTTTTCTTATGAGTGTTTGCTGTGCCGACATTTTTTCACGAACTTGATCCGGATATCCGGACAAAGTTTATTTTTCAGAGTAAGCAAAGGGTTACCAGGCACACATCATAATTCGACTGCATATAACCATCATAGTTGAAGAAATATGGAACCTGACCCGGGGATCGAACACGGATCGTCGTGGTGAGAAGCCAGTACTATACAGATGGGCCACGAATTCATATCTGAGTCTTGAAGATAAAGCTAATAATGGAATTTTAGAATCAAACTTTGCCGCGAAAAGACAAAGACAGTTTCTCCGAAATTTTCTAAGTGTCGAGAAGGAGCCAAAAAATAAAAACGGGACGCATCAGAGACTTCTACGAGAGGGAGTAAAAAATGACGTATCCGACAAGATTAAAATGAGTAACGTGTTCAAATAAGGGCTCGCAATGGGACATCTTAGAGATTCCCCTGTGCCCCTCGCACCATCCGCACGGCTTTGGTCCCGCCTTGGGACAAGAATTCCTATCTGGGTACGTGCAACCGGGTGATTCCACGCCCACGTCATGAGAACAGTCGAATCCTCGTGAATCCTTAACGAATGCGTTTTCTTCTAAATAACAGAAAAATTTATTTTTATTGGATGACAAAATAAATGAAAGAATGAAACCAACCTGCAGTGACATGGGTCTTTCCGCGATCTCGCGAAAAGATAATAATTGGTCCATTTCCATCCGTGTTAGCCTTGTCTCTTTGCAGCGTGATAATGTCACCGACATTGGCATCACCAGCTATTGGCTTTGACTGATTACGATTGTTGTAAATCGTAATGATCATTCAATTGAACGACATCACGATCACAATTGTGGCCAAATACATCGATAACATCATTATGATTCCGTTGATTATGCAATTGAGGGAAATTCACGGCGTGAAGAATTTCTGCTGAACGACGCTGATAGGGGCAAATTTCTTTTGCGTGAAAAAGTGTAGTTGCCATATTCATATATGCACCAACTTTAGCAAATTGTTTTTTTTTTATTCCTTCCCAAACCGCATGAAACACTAATACAGAATTTTTTGTTTTTTATATTTAAATAGTTGCACATCAATATGAATTCTTACCTCTTCCGTTGATTACCAGTAATACTTGGCAAGTATATTGTTTATCCCGTAAAACTTTTCTTTTAGGGGTGATTAGGCATATCATATCCGGTAGTTTTTCATCGAGCTCGCGCACAACTATTTTTGGATGATAACACCCAATCTAACCAATACTGGTTTCAATTCTGTTTCTATAGAAATCGAAACCAGTTCCTGGTAAGAAAGCCCTAATAGTTATTCCAATAAAAAGTAATGTTAATGGATTAAAATTAATTGTTAGGACAATTGGACATGGAACTACAAACATGGAAACTAAAGAAAATTCATACTTTATTTTCTTTTGATATTTCAGCAGAGAATTCATTTCATCATCAACCACTCTGTTCACGGATGTTCGGTTTTAATAAAATTATGTTTCACTAAACAATTTCTATCGCTCAAAACCTTTCTGGTTAAAGTCGAACGAGGTACCCCATAATCTAATGAGGCACCGATTATGGAACTCCCATTCTTTATTGCTTGCAATGCGTGTACAAAGATTTTATCATTACATTTCCTTTCATTTTTTTGGAAGGTTTCTGCTCTTTAGCTACCCAGGTAGCACAGCCCATCTCCTGGATGTCCATTGGATATCTGAACATCTGATTTCCGTCCATGTCCCAATGGACGTAATCTAGACGTTGCTCTGAGATATCTCTTGGAACGACCATTCATGGATGTCCTATGGACGTAAATCTAAGATGAAAAGGGGATAAGAAACTGCATCATAAAATAACATCCTATGGATATCGTCTGGATATATATTGCGATCACTAATTGTTTTCAGTGTGTAAGCAATCTTGTGCACTATAAAGTAGTCTATCAAAACTTAATAAATATCCATATATCCAATGTGGCGTGCTGGTATCGCACTCGATTGCCACTAAAAAAATCCGGGTTCGATTCCCGAGAAATACAAAATTTCTGTACATGACTAATTGCTATGAATGATACCAATATCAATTAATAAAACGAAAGAAACTTGAAAAGAAATATAGTAAATATAAGTAAGAAATTAAATTGAACCATGCTTTTGAGAAATTCAAAATTAGATGTCTTCAGACGTCTAAGTAACGTCCAGTCTACATCCAGTTTGATATCCAAATAGATGTCTCACGGATATCTCATTTTGATGTCATACGTAGCGACATTTGGATTATCGCTGGATGTCCAAGGGATATAACACTGGACGTCGAGTTCGTCTGTCAATCCATCTCCTGGATATCCAAGGGATATATCTGTGCTACTTGGGTATTATATAAATGTTAATTTTAATACGACGGTATTTAATTAAATGTTTTATTAATACTTACTGTCTCTCATAAAGTTGAGAGATAGATTTTGTGTGTTGCAGCCACAACAGTTTGTTTGCTTACATTTTCTATTTCATGGACAGCTTTTTCCAGGTTTCTAGAATGACTAGACTTTTTCAATACATTTTTAGTCTGTTAAACAAAAAATTTATACGTAAAACAAAAAATTACATAATAATCAATTTTTTTTCCTTATTATTTGATAGTTTATACCATTAGAAGTGTAGTCTGAGTATTGGGATTCCAATTCATATTCGGTAATTGACCGGGGCTTTTTGGAATGGTCGAATTTGACGAAAAAAAATTTATGATGACATAAATGAAGAAGAGTTTCGATCCAGATGATGAAACCTCATGTTCTCGTAAGCTTTTGAACCACCCAACTCGTGAAGGATTTGGTAAATTGAATCGTCGTCCACACTGACCACAGAGTATTGCAATTTCACGTCAAGAATTTCGACCAGCGATCCCGTCCGTTCCTTTTTCACCAATTCGTCGCCGGAGTAAGAGTCAGTGGGTGCTGGATGCTTATTAGCTTGCACCTGGGACAATTGTAACAAACTGGGAGTCTCGGTGTCGAGGCTGTAGCATAACGAATAGCGTGGCTTTGGAAGGCCGGCACAGAGCGGAAGGTACATGGTTTCCTCGTAAACTGTTGAATGTTTTTCTAATAAAGAACGCAGAACTAGTAAAAGACATTGATTAGTTATAATTGTAATAAATCTGATCCCGTTTCACCTTACCATTTTCTTCTTCGACTTGAGAATGTTGGATTGGTACTCCTAGTATCACGAGCCGAGACCTAGGTCACGGGTCGTCCCTAAAAAAGGCATCACAACCAAGGACAACTTACATGATCCAATATTTCTCGTTGCCACCATGTAAGAAGTTACAGCTAGGCCAATTTAAGTTTTCAACATGCCTTCCATTGTAGTTCTTAGCGGGATCAAGAATCAACTGACTTTTTTTAATCCCCAGCAATTTTGCATTTGGATCTTTGAGATATCGCGTGCAACTTAACCCTAAATTCAGTAGGCTCCTATAATAGTTAAAAAATGAATTCCACCCATTAATAAGAAAATCATAGTAACAAACAAAATAGCTGAAAGAATAGTTGACCACTGTGGCGTTTGCAAACATAACAACAGCAGGTAAGTATTCCAGGCATAAACTTACCAAGCGTTTTCGCTGTCCAAAAACAGAGTAGCATTTTTAACGACGGCATACTCAGGAAAGCGTTTATTTTTCACAACTTCATGCAAAACGTCGTCGAACAAAGTAAATACTCTACCGCAACATGTGTTTTTTTAATCGTATGTGCCAAACCCAGTTTTCTCCAGCAAGGGTTTCATGTCTCTGTAAAAAATTGTTTGAGCGGCACACGTGATATATCTCGCTTCGGTAGGTCTTCGTCTTTTCTTCTTGCAGCCTTCTTCTGCTTTGTCCTTTTTTTCTACCTTTTTCTTCGGTTTTTCTCGTCTTCTCCTGCGCCATCGACTTTTTTCTCGTCCTATCGTAATTTGCTGTCTCTTTCTTGGCGTCTTCCTCGTCTTATCTTCCATTTCCGTCTTTTTCGGGTCCTTGTCCTCTTCTTCTTTCCTCCACTGTAACTGCCTTCAGTAGGCATTCTTTTTTCTTCTCTTCCTTCTTCTGGTTCTTCCTCGTCTTTCTCGGGAGGTCTTCGTCTTTTTTTTCTCGCATCCTTCTTCTGCCTCGTATTTTTGTTTTTTCTTGCTTCTTATTTGGCTTCTCTCGTCTTCTCTTGCTTCCTCAGCTTTTTCTGATTCGTCTTTTTGTGTCATGTTTTTTCGTCTTCTCTTGTTCTCTGCTTCTTCCTTGCCATCTTCGTCGTCTTCTCTCTGGTCCTCGATCTTTTCGCGTCCTTGTCTTCTTCTCCTTTCCTCTACTGTACTTTTCTTTAGTAAGAGTACTTAGTTTTTTCGGGAATCTGGCATCTGGGCACTCCTTTCTTGTAAAACCAACAATGTATGGTCGTATTTTCGCCCTCGCTTTTCGGTGATCTTGTCTCAGATCTGGTCGTAGTTTCGTTCTCTACTTTGCGACCATCTTGCCCGTGGTGGGCACTTCTTTCTCGTCAAACCGACGATCTAGGGTCGTCTTTTCTTCCTCGCTTTTCGGCCATCTGGTCTCAAATCTTTTCGTATTTTCTTCCTCCTATTTTCGGCAATCTGGCCCCTGGTAGTCCCTCCTTTCTCGTTAAACCGACGATGTAGGGTCATCGTCATCTCTTTATGGTGAAACCTAGAGTTAAGACCCTTGTCTCCGAGATGGTCTTCGATCAATTGTGTTCCGTGTTTCCTATTGTATAGTAAATAAAGAGAAATTACGAGACTGACCAAACCCTTATTCCTTGATTCATTTCCAAAAGGTTATGGGCCCAGGCCAACGCATAACTCGCTAGCTTATAGTTTCAACATGGAATCCTCAAGTTCGAGAGAAGGAGGCGGGTTGACCGTTAAATTCAATGGAAAGAGTTTCAATATCTGGAAATAAAATCTATTTATTCGACTGTGAGACCACGTTCTCGTTTACATTGTGAATGGCACAAGTACCCGACCTGAAAGAGTAATAAAAAAAAGATAAATATATAATCTTACTACGCTTAAGCCCTCAAAAATACTCCTTTTCAGCTCTTGAGAGAAAATATCGTCACCAATAGAGCCACAATAGACAAATGAGAGAAAGATGATAACTTGCCGATTAATTATTTATTAATTATTTAACAACTGCATGGAGAGAAGCAGAGTTCTCTTCTTAACGTGCGTGCGAGACGTCACATTTCATTTGGAGTAACCATGACCGCCCAACATCGAAAGAACTCTATCTAAAGGCGACATGCCCTTCAACAGCAATTCTTCAAAGTAAGGTTTGACTCCGAAGAAGGCGTCAGAACTCACGTGGAGAAAGCAAAACCCCTGCCCAAAGAACGGAACGACGCCGTTTGCGCAACCGAAGAAACAAGCACTGTATACAAAATTCTCACTTCTCTCTCCGATTTGGTCGGCTCTTTCAGTTCTTGAGAAAGTACGGCAATCATAGAAAGAACACTAGGGAATCTCATCACCAGGATAAGCAGCGAAGAAGAACGAAATAGACGACGCCTCAATGACGGCGGAAAGAGCTCAGATAACAACGTTTTCTTCTGTGAGCCTTCCAACTCGTCTTTCACACGGCCACGATCTTCCACTTCCGGTTCCTTTCAGCAAGAAAGCTCATACCCCGATCACAGCGTTCACCGATGCGCCTCCCGTTTAAAATCAAGAACGTATTTGCACCAGTCCGGCAGGGGAGGCAGGAAAGGATTCGGCAACCGAGGTTCAGGAAACCGAAAATCCCGATTCTCTTCATCAAAACGAGGAAATCCCAGAAAACATGAGAAGTGCTAGTACTGCCATACTACGGCCATTTAAAGAAGGAATGCCGCATCAAAGCAGCGGACGAAACAGAAGAAAAAATCGCTCTGCAAGAATATGGCCAATGTGCTATTTTAATTCAACTCAACAAGACACAATCTAATGCCTCATTAATGTTGAAGGTACTTATCCACTAGGGAAAACATGCCTTTGGCAACCACCGTCTAGGCAAGGATTGCGCTCAGCTGTAAGGGTATCTTCTTCCATATGTATACTGTATTGCAAGGTAATGACTTTGTGTATTCCATTCTCATATTACATCAGGAGTGTATGTGTGAGATAGTTCTATACAAATAAACTGATCAGCCTGTGGTTAGACTGATACTCCGAATAACTGTATAACTTACTTTAACAGGTTATGGGCCCAAGACTTCAGCTTCATCATTCTTCTATTTTAAAAAACTTATTCTTTCACTATCTTTACAGAGTAAGAGTCATATTGAAATGGCGGCTGCCAGTCAACGAACTCAAGAAGTCAGGCAGATTGCCAAACTCAATGGGAAAAATTGGTCATCACGGAGGTATGGCGTGAACTTGCTGCTGGAGAAGAACAGGTTGAATCGAGTAGTGTCAAAACAAGAGCTGATACCACCAAAAGTAAGAATATTTTTGAATAAGTTGATCTCAATGCAAAGCTGTTAATTAATGTCGAACTGAGAGTAAATTTCAAAACACTGTAAAAGGATGCTTAGAAGTAAAAGTCATAGATTACGAGATTGAGTCCTCAGTGTAATATGCATGACTATTAAAATTCATTTAAAAAAGGGGGAGGTACTGCAGATAATTCACTTCTGAGTGTCACTTCGTTTTTTCACACTCACCCAGTAAAATGCTTGCATATGTTGAGAATTACAACTAGCTTATCAGTTCCCCCATGCATATTACACTACAAAAGTAACTCAGTAAATGAATATGGTTATTCAGAAGGGTAACTCAGTAAATTGAATATGGTTATTCAAAAGTGACATAGTAAATGAATATGGTTATTCAAATTGTAACTCAGTAAATGAATATGGTTATTGAAAATTAACACAGTAAATGAATATGGTTGTTCAAAATGTGACTCAGCAAACGGATATGGTTAGTCTAAAACTAATTTAAAAAAAACATGGAATTAGAATTGGCTTGAATAGGGGATACGAATATGGTCATTCATTATGATTGTTCTTGAGATTATGTACAAGATTATGTACAGAGATAATGTACAATTACTCAAGATTTACTTTGAAAGATAAAAATGAGTAACAAGACATAGGACTAAAACCAATTTTTATGTGTGGTCGTGGATGACAAATACTAATTTTTTCCTCCTTATTATTGTTGGACATTTCATAGATCGTAAATGGGAAAGGTGTAGTAACGAACCAACTCCTCATCGATACGTGGCTGCCAAAGAACGTGAATGCACGAACCATCGTCTACTGTAATGTCGAACCCCAACTTCAAGTTGTTATCGAGGGATGCACAACAGCAGAGACAATGTGGGATCGTTTACTTCTTCTATGCTAATTTGCTATTGGCAAAGTTCTTTGAGTATAAATATGAAAAAGGTATAAAACAAATATTCGTCGTATGTTTATGCCTACTTCAATAATTGTGTCCCTGTTTCGCATTTAATTATAGAACATAATCTCATGAGTCACATAATGAGACTTACGTCAATGGCAGAAGAACTGAGAAATCTTGAGTCACTGCTCATCAAACAACAACTGATTTAAAAAAATTTGCATTCATTGCCGACAATTTATCGTGCCTTTCAATCAGCATGGCAGAGTGCAACGGTACCTCAACAGAGAATACAGAACCTCACGTACGACTCATCGGAGAAGATCTTCTCCGATTTCAAATTCCGACTCATCGGAGAAGATCTTCTCCGATTTCAAATTCCGACTCATCGGAGAAGATCTTCTCCGATGAGTCAACAAAACATTTCAAATTCCCCATCTATACCAAATAGTAGTGTCACCGAAGGTAATATATGATTATTTCACCATTTAATTACCACGAAATCGGTTACTAGGCAGCAGATAGTACCCGCATAGTTGAATCTCTCTGGATGCTACTATGCTAGTTATAAACTAATGACGCTGTCTCGAATTTATCTGTTGCAGTGATGGGACAATTTGCCGTTATTAAAGGAAAAGTCAAGTTTGCTTTCTGACATGTGAACATGGTACTTGTGCAACACATTGATAAGCTGGAGTATTCAAAGCTTTAACGATCTGCAATTAAATACGAATGTAACTTAAGCATAGGTCATGGACTTTACGCATCTTGCAAGCCTACGTGACCATCTCTAATAACTGAACTTTATTTTACAATTTAATAGACTAGGCAGAGCACCCAAATGGGTGTGATAATTCGCTCTTCAAAATTGGGGAAAACCGAAACTTGCCTCGTCAACACGTTTTCCCCTTATCAGAAACCTCTTAGTCAGCGTTTACCATGACAAGGTTGATGTGTGAAGAATCTTGTATATTGACTCTTTCCTAATTAGGTAGCGAATAAACTAATATAAAATACAGTGTTATATCTTCATATTTTGCTAAAATAAAACTAGCGAGATCGCATCATGTTGACCTGATAGACAAACTAGTCCTTCCCATTTTTTTCACTTTGTTTTCTATCAAGAGTGTAGAACGCGAAAAATTTTGCTCGTTTGTCTGAGATGGCTTTCGATTGCTTTTACTCTGATTAAATAACAAACGAACATAATTATGTAATTATTGAACTAGCTTGTTGCCTTACCCAGTTGAGCACTCTTACCTCGAAGATGGGATTCTCAGTCGACTGCAAATATTGACACTTTAAATCTCTCTAAATGCATGGATCGTTGATCAGGAAACAAACTAATTCCGTTAATACAACTTTATTTTGGCAAAAGATGACGTCACGTTCTATTTCTCGTCAACGAGCTTTATTCCTCCATTTACTCGAAATACGTTTCCGCCCTTAATTAAAACTAAATTAATTTTTTGACCCAGCTGTTTGGGGTAATTGGAGGGAAAATTTTGCAATCAGTTTTCATACACCGAATTAGTTCATAAGCATAGAACTTTTTTCGTTCGTCATTCAGTTAGTAACTTACTCGTTGATTTTACTCAACAAAGAAATTCGCTCTTTGAAGAGTCTGAAGTCCAATGAATCTATCGAGCTCTGTAACTCACTTTCTATTCAAATTCTATCGAAATCAATACGCAACTCTCTAAGCAGTACAGTGTTGCAATCGTTTAGCATTGCGTGTAGATTTAAATTGAAGAGTAAAAGGACGTTTTCGGTTTTTACTCATGATTCAATGCAGCAATCTATTGACATACTTTAAACTTGCTATGCTCATTTTCCTGATTTTTTTTCAGTTTCTCTCGATAGTTCTACTTTACAGCTCCAAAATAGCGTGACAATTGCATAAAGCGACAGGGTCAGTTAAAGGTTTCTATGCAAAGAATGTAGTATCAATGGAATGATTTCAGACATGTAGGGCATGCGACTTTAACGATCAAATTGTTCGACAACCTTTTCTACCTAAACCTGGGTCGTTTCGGAGGAAAATCGGACTATAATTTGTCCAGAAATCTAACAAAGTTCATGGGGTGTAAACGTAAATATATACAATATAGTCCTGTCTGTTGATATCACCGAGATGATTGTATAACTACCCGACAGAGAATCAATGGCATCACAGCGTCGCAATATCCCGGTCGATAAATAAAGACTACGTACGGATGAGACGATGAATTAAATGCAGTTCACCCTTCACCGGCTTTTGTTAGCGATTGTGTATCTGCTCGGATTTGTCGCTACATTAGCCGTCAGCAAAGGATCTGTCACTGTATACGGTTACATCCTTTGTGATGGCAGCAGCCGCAGTGTGCCATTGCGCGATAGTTTTATTTCTTCTTTCACTTCAGCCCACCGTTTCCCGGAAGTAAATAAATATGCCAGACACACTACAGCCATCTCACCATAGGGAGTTTGGCAAGGCGTTTGAGGATTGATTGAGGCGACTCAGACCCCAACTCCAGCGGCTGAGCAAACAACCGTAGCAGCGACGACCAAGCTGCCTGGCCTGATACCACGAAGATCCCGTCGGATAATCGACTCAGAGACCGAGTCATATTATGGTTTAAGTTAAACCTTAATATTTATGTGTCCATCTTTTATAATTGAAAACAATTGTTTCGGACTCTCTTTTTAAATTGAAAAAAAAAACTGCTCTCACTGCAGTCATCTCACTTTGTACGTGTAAAAACTTGATGATACACCTATGGCTATAATTTTACGTGTTATCCCTTGTCAATAAAACACAAAGGGATGAATTTGCAAACACTAGATCACAGATCAGTTGCAATGTGATGAAAAATAAAGTAAAATTACGCTATCAGAAGATTAAAATATCAGGTAGTACACAGACTCAGAGTCTCAGACGAAAAAAAGTACGACTAATTCGCTGAAAGCATGGCTGAAAGTCTTTTTCTACCGCTAGATGGGATCTAAAGTATCTTTTTTGCCAAAATTTACCATTATTTTCATACCCTATAGTTAAAAATACTTCATTTTAACTGAATTTTACACAAGATACAAGATACCAAAAAGATACCAAAAATATCTTATCTTAACTTATCTTAACTTAAACTTATCTTTTACGAAAGATAGGAGCCACTGGTATGAAGGAGGGGTAAGAAAACCAGAGATAAGGAGATGGCTTACTCTGTGTAAAGTCCAGAAGACAAATTCGACTTCGCTGCTCCTTCTGGCGAGCTTCGGGATGATTTCTTTGTGATTTCCGCTTTTCGTTTAATTTCGAAACTCTCTCTGACGCTACAAAGTGTTCCATTTAAACTCAAAAAGGTTGTTAAATAAAAATAACATTTTCTCGGTGTTCAAGTGAACAATTTTTTAAACGCCATAGCAAAAATTTCAAAGAAATCTTTAAGTTTAATTAAAAAACCATTTTTTAAAACTAAAAAAATGCAACAGTATTTTTAATCATTCCCACCAGTGATTTTACTTTTCCTTTAATAACTTAATAATACTGAAAATTATTTGAACTATTCTATTTAAATTTATCCCCATGATAAAAAAAACAATTGCTCATAAACCCCCAAGAATTTTTATTTTTGAACAAGTTTTTAAAAACCAACTGTTCAATTTAACTCCCTGTTCCATTTCGTCCCGGTCTCTTCTACACAAATGAAATATACTTTGGGAAATCTACGATGGATATTCTTTGTTTTATACAATTCTTGATCCCCCCAAAATATGTACTTACGCTATACTACCAACCACCAATTGCGACCGGAATCCATTCATACCATATTAACTTACATCTTACACCAATCGGAGGAGTCGTTTTAGTAGGGTTGGCAGTTTCTTCAAGGTAATCATGAAGTTTCCTAAGTTGGTTGTCTTACTATTGTTGATTAAATTTTGGCGAAAAAACAAAAAAAGAAAACGCAAAGACACAAATAAAATTTAGAAAAGGCGTCAGAAATAAAATGATATTGCTATAAAATTGATTTTAGAAGAATGAAGTTGCAAGATCGGAAACTGCCAATAAGGATAACAAGATTCCAAGGGTTCAGTGGAAGAGGAGAATGCGTCGTTAATAGAGTCCACTACCACTCTATCATTACCACTAAAAGATCTCGTCACTGCTATTACCTCCACTTCTTTAAGGTTTAAAGTAAGCAAGAGACAGCTATTTTGGCTTCTTCAGTGAATGTTGGTGATGGACATATCTCTAATTTCACTTTATCTAAAAAGAATCTGTCAATTGAAAGCGAAGAGAAGTAATTAAATAAAAATACGAGAAGCCATAGGACAGTAAGTGCCACCTAAATTTGCCACTCTTCACTGGAATTCAAAATTTTTTAACCCATCAGGACGAGTTCAAGAAGATCAAGTGCCCATTATCGTAAGGTCACCAACAAAGCTTCTTTCGATTGCTGTAATTTACGGTTCTACTAGTGAACCACAGAAACATACTTGAATTAGGGCTTTAAAAAGCAGGGAGATAACTAACAACAGAGTTGCAACTTTTTTTGACACAATTTCCAGCAACACAGGCCAATTTCAAGGCGCAGCAGCATTGCTGATACAATATCTTCGTCGAGCTATTCTTTAGGTCCTATGTCGATGACAATCATGGCATATTTGTGGATGTCACATCAAGAGAATGCAGAAGAAGCCAGGAAAACTTATCGCCGGTCCGAAATACAAACGTTTGTTTGCTAGGTTTAAAGGTCAGCATCCAAAATTTTGTCATCTCATCGTTGGAGAATTGAAAATTCTGATCAACGACGAACAGCATGCTTTTATAGCGGAACAGGACAAATAAGTCAACGAGTTGGGAGATAAATGTAAAATGAAAATTTTTTACCAAAAGGACTTTACAGAGAATTCTGTAAGCTGATGGTAGTGTTCCTTGACATAGATGTGCAAAATTTTATGATGCATCACCCTTGAGCCGATCACCATGCCAGGTTAATTTCAAAAGCTATTTAATACCTTAAACTGTATTCGATTCAAAATACCTTCGATCTTGTGTGTCGCATATGTAAATGAAGTGAAACGCATCGCTTTATACGACGCTTTTACGACGACTCATTTCTGCGGAAAACATTTTTTGCAATCATCACTGACTTACTCCGCTCTAGCAACGACCCCCGTTTTTTGCATATAAATTTTTTCGATGGATAACGCTGCTAGTAAATATTAAAAAGCCGTTATTTACTTTTTCCATTCGTTAACTGTGAATATTTACGATTTCAGCGAATGAAACTATTCATTTTTTTAACTTCATTCAGTTACACGTTTAGTTTAAGTTACACAAGAAAAAGACATTTTTTATATTTTTGACCCGACACTTTGGGACCAAGAAAAAATACCATAGCTCAGACGTCCTTATCTCTGCTAATCGATCTTTGCCGTTTGGAATAGGAAAGCCAAAGCAAACTGTTATAAAAAAATCAGGATGACTCAGTTCTCTCTAATTTTGTTGGAGAAAAGTCGTAGAACAAAGAATGGTGCTTATATTTTAAATTCATCCATGTTATCGAACAAGTTCACTTTCACCGTGGATTTTATTCCTGATTTTATTCCTGAACTGAAGAAACAACCAGAGTTGCTCAATGTCCTTTGTAATTTTTGTTACATTTTGATAACTTCCGCACATGAGTTTGTAAACTCTCTAGTTTCCGTTAATGACTGCGGAAAGAAAAAAGTTGTTCACAAATTTCCAGGACAGCTGTTTCACCAGAAAAAATCAAACAACTAGTTCAGCTTGTCAAAGAACTTAGGTCAACAATTTTGGTTCAGGATTTAACCAAAAACACAATCAAATAGCTATATAGTCAATCAATCGAGTTCTTTATACAGGTAATTCTGCAAATTTTTACAAAAAATTAATTTCACTTCATGATATATCATTTTTAATATATCATCATATCATATATCATATCATCTCGCATACTTGAAAACTAAGCGAGAAGAAAACATCATTATTTTTCTGGACGAAGAACTACCTTTACCTCATACCTACTCACGTTCAAATAACTAGTCGTGGCTTATCAGTAAAGCAATTTAGTGGCACAATGATGTTCCGGGATCGATGTCTGGTAAAATCTAAATATTTACAATTGTCTGTTAATCTTTATAACTTCTAATTTTATTACTTATCGACCACAGATTCAAACCCTGTTGTAACTGGGCTTTCCAGAACGGTAACGTTAGCGAATTACCTAGTCTTAAAACTGGAATTTCATTTGCGATTGACCTTATAATACGGATTTAGTTAGCGACAACAATCACAAAAAAACCGTCATTAGTTAAAGTTGTCGCTTACCAAAGCAGTATTATATAGTAATTATATAAGAAGACTTAAAAGCCTACAAAGAAATCACCGATGCGGATTGGGCTTTCTTCCAAAACAAAACACCTAACGCATGAATCTCAAAATCGAGCCAATCAAATTACTTACTTACATACCAACAAACTACTTAATGTCGTCAGTCAGTACTACACTACTGACAAAAACAGAATTTACTAGACATTGGCTTCCGGTAATGGAATCGGAGTAGGCCCAGCCGTTTGCAGAAAAGAGGAAAGCGACTAGTATTCAAAGGCAAAATTTAAAGCGAAACAAACGGCCAAAGAGGTCAGATGGACCAAAAGAGGCTTTTGAAGAAATTGAAGAGAAAAATAATCCCTGTATCGCGAAATCTATTTTAGTTTACACCAAATCCAAAAGAGGAAACAAATTTCAGTGGCTTCCAGCCAAAGTTGAATTGAAGAACAATGATGACAACGACATGATGAAATATCCCGATGGCATCATAAACAGATATTCTTGATTCAAAACGAGTAAAATTCCTTTTTCCTTTGGACAACATCGCTTTATCTTTATTCATTCGTTATCATTTTGAGGTAAAAAAATAACAATCAACCAACTACAATTTTTCATTTTATGTTTTTGACAAATCTAGTTGTCCAGTAAACACCCAAACAAAGAGAAAATATTATCAACTTTTATCGTGTTTCTACCCAAAATTATTATAAAATTTAAGATTGTGTCTTTTTTTTAATTTGTTCGGTATCATTTTTCGTACTACATCCCAATGACCGGATTTTCCATTTTGTTACTCAGAACGATACAATCCTTTTTTTAACCAGCAGTTTTGTTGTCCAAATAAAATTTTTATTTCCAATCAAGAACATTGTACAGATTTGGTCAGCGACAAGATTCGTTAATGAATGTTTCATTTTTCGCTAACCAAATTTGCTTCTTAATAAAAATTTTATAATACGAATTTCAGTAGCATCAAGTTTCGCTAATGACGGTTCCTATGTGATACTTTTCGCTACTGCATCATTTCGATGGCGAACGTTGTCGCAAAAGCAAGATTTGATTAGCGTCAATTATCGATAGTTGACGCTAATTAGCATAATAATTAAACAAACCAAATAAACAACGAAATAATTAACAACAAACACTATAAGTAATTGTTGTCGCTTAATTATGACCAGGACACGTTTTTTTGGTTAGCGAAAGTTGTCGCTAACCGAAGCCGTATTAATACGATCAATCGCAAATGAAACCCCGGTTTAAAGAACCGATCATTCGCTTACGTAGCGAAAGTATGCGATGACCCGTTGCAGCTACAGTGGAAATAGGAATCCGTGTTCAATAGAGTGTAACACCAAACTAATTAAAGGAAGCAAGAAATGGAAAAAGGAAGTAAAAGAAAGCGAAATCAAAGAGAAACTTAACAGCATATTTATTTTATTATTAATGTCACTTTTCGAGACCACGGATCTGTTTGGAACAGCGTTTGGATATAAAAAGTGGACATTAGGGTATCCCTCAATCGTCCCAGACACCAGAATGTTGAAAAGCGTGCATTCCGTGATGGGACGTCGCCCTCGTACCAACATATAACGTATATACAACATAACCAACATGACGAACTAGGAACGTATTCGGCTCAAGAAAGAGTTATCCGTGTTATAATTTACTTAAGAAAACCTGAAAAAAATCTGAAAAATTTACACAGTTGACAGTTGACAAAAAATATCATCACGTAACGTTTTAAAAGTCATTTAGCTTTTAGCAACATTGACTCTGAATATCAAGTTGGCGTGGTGATTAAAATAGGTTGGATATAGAGGTCATTGAATGCACGTGGCTTTTTCTTCTTATGATATTTGTTAACAGTTGCAAGCACTATCCCTTTTGTTCCTCAGTTCGTTCTGTTGTGATAATATGGCAAAACCAAGTTATCCTTTGTGTTCGGTTATTTTAAAGTTTAGTAATTCAAGTTTTACTGTTAAATACGTTCCTTCCTACTGACAATTAGTAATTCACTAATACCATTGGACGATAAGTGTTGATGGTAAAACAATAAGCTATCAAACAAAAATGTCAGTAATTGAAAACATTTCCATTCACCACAGGGCTGCTTATTTGATCCATTTTAATAGAAATATTCAATCAACCAAGTGCACTTATTCATTTGATTGTAATGGGAAGACCAACAAAAGAAACCGTGGAAAATGTTAAGGATCGAAAACAGTAATTTTGGAACATGCTGATGAAATAGCAATGAGAAAACTATCACCTTTATTCCTGTCAACATCTTTGTGTTGAATGTTATCAAAAATTAATATCAATTATGGGTAACGAGGATGTAAGTGTTCATAATAATTGTTCTTCATCTTCGACAAGTTTAAATCACTTGACGAACCAGTTATTGATATCAGATCAATATCATCACCGTTAAAAACGACGAATTGAATGCCACAAGCAAAAGCAATAGAAAATGTGATTCTTGGCTTAAATTTTTCGCTTTAGAAATCCTCGGAGAATCTTGAGAAAAAACCTAAGAAGACAATAGATCATTCAAATAGAAAAAGAAGGTTTGAAACATGTAACATTTTAATCAAATATATTGCGAAAACGTTTTATTTGTATTTCTGCCGATTTGGGTCGAAGAGAATGAATCCAGTGCACGCTCAGAGAAAGAAGAAAAAGTTTTGAGAGATAATATTAAGGAAATGAAGAAAAAATATATTTTTTTATTCCCAAAAGGTAAGAGTTCCATTATTTGTACATATATGTACGTCTTTTCAGGGATTATTTCCGATAAAGGAAAGTGTAATCCTCTGATAGGCAGTAAAAACAGCTAATCCAGGCGAGCCTGAAAGGGGAATTTAAAGATGCCTAGAAAGGGGTCTTTATAGGCATCCTGGAAACATCAAGTAGTTCTTTGAAACTCATAAGAAAACCTGCACCAAATCGAAAATTGGGACCTACCTCAATAATTCAATGGAAGAAGAAGAGCTTCAAAAGATCAGAGGTAAATGAAAAAGTATTCCTAATTCTGTGGCTGTAACACGAAATTTAAATTATTTTTCATTTGAATGCAATAAAGGAGATGTATCCCAAAATGAAGTGTGATGGCAACGGAAAATGGTCATCCACGGTCGAGGCGAGAGTAAAAACGAAATTAATTTGTTGCTGGCCTAAGACCAAAAAGTGGCTTGACAAATTCCACAGTCTCACCTAAAAATTTCCTTCTCTTATTGATAAACAGTAGAGTTGAACAATTTATCTAATGCTTTGAAAAATCTGAAATGAAAACAAGTTTATTTTTCTTCTTTGTTGTTAAAAAGGAAATTGATTTGTCCATGACTCCATGGTCCATTCAAGAAAAAATACGTTAACATTCTTTCAGGTGGCTATGAAATGAAGTTCGGCGATCAAGACTATTAAAAGAAGAAAAGGAAAACATTTAAAATAACAACATTTTTATCCTTACCAACCACAAGAAAAGCAATCTTGGATGGTTCTTTTTCCACCTTTTGTGAAGCTATGTTGAGATTTGTGCAGCAACTTTGTAAACACCACCCACAGAAAATGGTGGTGGGTCCGTTTTGAAATGGGAAGGGCTAATTCCAACTTAAAATTAGAATTTCACGTACTAAGCTGAATTTTAAAAATTGTAAAAAATACCAAGCGAATCAGCGTGAAAAACTGAGGCCACTTATATTTATTTAAACCAAATCCCTTATTTTAGCACCGACCCTATTCAACTTAAGCTTTGCTTATGCGACGTTGCCTTTTATACGAAAGTATGTATTCTGCTCCTTTCTCTGTTGTTCTCTTTGAATACGTTCGTTGTGATTGCTGTTCAGACAATTTTATTCCTCCAACGCTATTGCTTTCTTTTTTCACAGCAACGTCACGACAACGTCTTTTAAGCAAAGCTTATCCAAATTTTTAGGCCCTCATAGTCATTGATTATATTGCTTTGCGATATAATCAATAAGGCCAACACGCCAGGCGTTGTGATATTGTTTTTAAGAAAGAGAAAAACTTGTTTTTGTGTTTTGTTGATGAAGACAATACGAAGGTTTGAGCCTATTTGAAAAATCTAAAATACAATCCTTGAGATATGGACATCTTATTACAATTTACAAAATTTGTAATATTTTGATCAATAAAATCCAGGAGGGAAATTTCTTTTGGGAGACACCAATAAAAATTCCTACAAAATTGTTTTTTCCCTCTAATTACCCGCTTCTCAGAAAAACGATTCCAAAGTATTCACAAATTCTAATAGAAATTCAAAAAACCCAATTTTTACTTTTTTGTTGATAAATTTTAACAGCATTTGATTTGCAGTTATGCGAAGGAAAATTCAGTAAAAATAAAACAATTGAGAATTCAAACAGTGTATATTTATATTGCCTCCGCTTACTTTGTTGATGGAGTGGCAGCTGATCCCGCGCTGCATCGGCAATGTTGCCAGATGAAAATCTATTTTCCTTGATGTTAAAATATATTTTCCTGGCATTGTTGTATTTTCGTCTGCTTTAAATATCATTAAAATCTTAGGAATCGCGAGAGAATGAGCTCGAGGGGGTATCATCAGCAGTTTGTCAAACGTCAAAGCTGAATCTGGCTCTGAGAGTTATACTTAAGAAGAATGCTTCTGTTCTTTGATAAAGAAAAAGAAAATCTTTGCAGCAATCTTTGCCTCTTTTTTAGTTGCAGCCACCTCTTTCTCCACAAATACTGAAACCAAAATTGGAATTAAATAACTGAAATTAATTAATTAATTAAATTGGAATTGATTACTTACATGTTCCTTTGCTGAATACTTCTAGTCGGCAAGTGTACCGTGCTGACGGAGTTTAAGGTGTTACTTCACACTTCCTGCTTGGAAAAAGTCTTGCCAATTGAATGACAACCATCTGTGAATGGTAATTTCCAATGGTCGCCAATCCCTTTTCAATTTTTTTTGTATTCCCAAAATGTGGCTCCTGGTTGGAAATCCCTATCAATTTGAAATATGATCTATCAATATTTAAAAAAGAAGTTTTGATTGACTTACCAAGTCATGTGTTTCTTGACACATAGACTGTTGATATAGTTATTCAATACGCATTTTTCTGCTTCTTCTTTCTTTTCGTGATGGAAATGGAAGTCTTCTTCCTCTCTGTACACGGTTAAAAAAGCATGTTGCTTTTTATTTTCTTCCAATGTTTTCAGTTGGTATGATGTCCTGACGTGTTTCGTCAAGAATCCATGCAGCAGTTGTGGGTAGTATTTCTTGTCGAATTTTCTTACAATTGATACCTAAAAATTAAAAAAAAAGAAAAAAATTCAAATTTACTCATAAATCAATAACACAAAAAAATGTGTTATTTCAATCAGTTACCACATCCCGTTTCATTTTGGCGGCGTTTGCAGCGAGAGCCGCTACAGGTTGCTCATTATGATTTATTGGCTTTCCTTTCCTTTCTTCTTTCATAATGCTTCTTTTCCAAAGTTCTTCTTTCTCTCAAAGTCTTGAGCATTTCGTGTTTCATGTTTTTTTTCTAATACAAGTTTTTGCAGTTGAGATTGAGGGAGAGGAGAATAGATTTCGGATTAGCCTTTCTATCTGGAAAATAAGCAAATTTCCATGACTTTATGGAACACTACAAGCTCATCCAAAAAAGGTCGATAACATAACAGAATTAGATTTAAGTGTCTCTTGTAAATATTATAGCAATAAGCGTCACATTTAAATCGCAGGAGGGTAATAATTTACCCATCAGTTTGCCAGAGTTCGTGCGAACTCTTCATTTTCGGGAAAGCGCCCGTCAAATATATCTAGCAAAATGCAACCCCAACTCCCATTTCTTTACAACGGCTAACGCGGGTAAGGAAGAAAGCTCTAGTATTTCTATTACAATAATTAATAACACATTAAGTTAGATTTTAAAAAATATACTGCAAGCGTGTACCTCCAGTGACATATTTTGACTCCCCTTGTTCCATCAGGAACTTGTAAAATAGCTGATCCACAAACTGATTTTCC
The DNA here is from genome assembly GCF_021234035.1 of Daphnia pulicaria. Classification (NCBI taxonomy): domain Eukaryota; kingdom Metazoa; phylum Arthropoda; class Branchiopoda; order Diplostraca; family Daphniidae; genus Daphnia; species Daphnia pulicaria. The sequence continues at coordinate 3,664,819 of NC_060914.1, read as the reverse complement.
ATCAATAGCGATTCTTTAAGCACTTGGTGTCTCACGAGGTAGACTTTTAATCAAATATCCTCTGACATTATTGTTAGAAATGAATCAAGGGATAAAGGCTGGTTCAGTCAATAAATTAAAAAATACAACGATGAGGAACAGTGAACGAGTGCTTTTAAACGTGCGGCACTTGGACGATGCTGAATCGAGTTCAATTTAAAAGGAGTTCTTGCGAGGGTTATGAGAGCATATCTGCGAGCTCTTACATGAGCCCACTCACCGCTCAGTGATATGGAGAGAATAAGAGTGATGGTTTATCACTACGCATCGGGCAATCTTTTAAGCTGAGGCGAGAAATGGGATCATCCGGACGCTGCTGGGATGGAAGACTGCCATATTGAATTTCTGTAAGAATTCTAATGTATAATATAGTTAGTTTGAAGACCAAGATCTTCTAATGTTTTCGATCGCTGGTAATCCTTGTCACATCATTCTTGTATTACACATTTGACATGTGTAATATCCTTTTTCGGATTTTTCTTTGTAAAAATGTGAGCATTGTTCAAACTCGACTTGATGGTCACGTTTATACTCTCTGGAGTCATTGATTTGTATCCCTGATGCCATGCCATCCAGCGAGAAGTTATGAAATCTAAATCAGGAATGAAGGAACCAACATATAGAACGCAATTTGTTTTGTAGCAAAAGAAAAACATTACTTTGAATTGCAGTTTTGAGATATTTTCGGATCGGAAATTTCGTTTTAGAAACGCTGTTGGGGACAGATGGGCAACGTGTGCCCGACAAACTTGCGGCAGACGCATTTATGGCATCAACTGATGAATTGCCACCTCTTCCATATATATAAGCATCGCGTAAAGAATTGTATCAAACCATCAAATTCCCATCGAGAGGAACCTTTATTCACTTTCACACCACTATAACGGTAGATTCTTCTCTGAAGATCCGTTTTCACTTTCGTGTGCCGAAGTGACATGCAGATTGAGCTGTTCTTTTCTAATTGTGCGAAAACTGCAAATCAGACATGAAAAAATGAGTTCGTCGCTCAATCCCGGATGTTTGTTTCTCAGATGCGCCTACAATATAAAAATTGAACATCATCACTATACACCTGACCTAAAAATAAGATGAAATTAGCGTGATTTACTTTGTAGGTTGACGACTGAATTGAAGCGTAAGGACAATGTGGACACTATCAATACAATTACTTTAACAAAAGTTCTAAATTGTAATAAAGTGTAGCCTACCATTGTGTAGCCACCAAACAGAAAGCTCGTGTCTTAATTTGGAAACATCTTGTACACAATTAACAATAGGTAGAAGAACATTACGAATTATAAGAAAAAATTAGCTGTGTAATTTATCGGCATATTTCACCTTACTTACTTATGATTCACCTATACTTGCCCTGTGGAAGAAGGTTTTGTGGAATACATGGAATAAGACGGAGAATATCAAGACAGTGATTTCGATTATGTATTTTTTCAATCTTTCATTTCGTTTTTGGAAATCGACATTTAATATTTATTTTACTTTGTAGAACATAGTCCTTGAAGTACAACCCCACATTTACTTACCGTTTATTAATCGTATCCCTTTATTTGCGGTACCATTTGACCAAAACTGCATTGCATAACCATATTCGAATTTTAAAAATTGCTACGAATTCGAACGTGAAGAAATTAACTAGTCAACATAATCTATTGTCTCAGTATGCGCATATAAATAATAAATTTATCAAGATATTTCTCTGTCCAATCAATAAATGTCTTGTTATTTTAACAATGCAGAAGAATAAGAATTTTCTAGAAGAAAATCATCCGTGTCTTCGGCGGAAGGTAGTGTTCCATCCTATAATTCATTTAACAATATATCATTTTTGTTTGACGCGTTAGAAGATTAAAGAAAAGAAATTTCGGAAGAAATCTTTTTCGTTGTATTAGTCTGTTGCTGACTGAACTGTGAGGCAAATGAAATGTGATGTTGACCATCTATAAAAATATTATCGACCAGCGGGGATTCCAGGCACTCCAGGAACACCTTTTCCAGGTTCTCCAGTTTCTCCAGGAATACCGGGCGTCCCTTTAAATTTTGATTTGGAATCCCACAGTTGTACAAATTGAAAAAGAAAAGGAAAAAAAAGAATAATTACCTGGAAAACCAGGTGATCCTGGCGATCCTGGGCTTCCCGGAGTTCCACCCGTTTCCGGCGTGCCACCAGTTCCAGGTGTTCCTTCCGGAACTACAGCTCCATGAATTCCGGTTTCACCACCCTCGCCTGCGCTCGCCTGAAAGTCCGGGACTCATGTCACCTGTGGATTTTTTTTTTTAATTTAAGGATATTTTTTGTGAAAAATGTCCTACTGTTTCATGTTGCTACAGCTGATTTTGAGTTTCTAGGGTTCTTGATTAGACCAATACCCGACCAATACAAAAAGTTTGATTTGCATGTTATTCTCATATTCCTGCTGTGTTTTATTATACCAAAATTTAAGTGCTGCTGTGAGTGCTGTGAGATTGCTGAAGGGAATGCTCTAAATCTTTTGTGTCGAAATTACGACGAAGAAAATTTGATTGAAATTGTCCGATTCTTGATTGACAAGAATATAGAAGTTAATTGCAAGGGCCAAAACGGAGGGAATGCTTTAACTCTGCTGTGTCAATATTCCGGCAATGAAAATTTAGTTGAAATCGTCCGATTGCTGATTGAGAAGAATATCAACGCAAAATGCAGGACAAGCGGCGGTTTTCTCGGATGGTTTTCTCTAACGTTGTTGTGTCGACATTACGACAAAGAAAATGTAATCGACATTATTCCTTTGCTAATCCAGCAAAATATTGAAGTTAATTGCAAGACCGTAAAAGGATTGAACGCTCCTACTTTATTGTTTCGATATTATCGCAACGTAAAATTGGTGGAGATTGTCACACTGCTAATCCAGAAAAAGATCGACGTTAATTGCAAGGACAAAAAGGGATGGAATGCCCTAACGTTGTTATGCAAATATTACGACAAAACAAATTTGATCAATATTATTCAATTGTTACTAGAGAAAATATCAACGTGAACAACAAAGTAGACAAGGGAGGAAATGCTCTAACTTTGGTGTGTAATTGTTACAAGAAGGAAAACTTGATTGACATCGTACAATTGTTAGTTGAGAAAAATATCGATATCAATTGCAAGGACGACAAAGGATGCAATGCTTTTCATTTGGTGTGTTTCCATTCCCCTAAACCACTTTTGAACGATCTCGTCCGACTCCTAGTCCAGCACCAAATCGACAAAGAAGCAAAGCATTTCGTGGTAAGACTGCACGTGCCATAGTTTTATCGCGTAATTGGTATCGCATCCAACATCTGGTCGCAGAGGTTCTTCAAATGCTGTCTTCATAGGCTCATCATTTCCTTTGGTACATACAACCATGTAAGTTTTTAAATTTGAACTTAACACAAAATGCTGCTATGCGTCAAAATATTTATTTTATGTTTAATTCCTTTTAGAATGCATTTCCTTGGAGTGTTCGCCAACAGGATGATTGCTGCTTTTACTACATTGATTCAGAAATAATTTTCTTAGTTCGATATTCAAATATTGAATTCAAGCTTGGGAAAGATTTAACCAAGATTTTGAGCAATAATATGTGTTCAAAATTAAATGGCAAAATTTGATTTACTCAGACCCGAAACATGTTTGTATGATGGAAATAAAAAAATTTTAAATTTTCGTATTATCTAACAAAAAAACTATTAATTTTTTTTGTTTGATTTTTAGTAATAATAGTATTAGTTACTCGTCTTAGTTTCTGCCTACCTGTTAGTTTATCAGGCTTTTTTCTGGTCATGTCATGATTGATGTAGGAAAATATGCCATAGTCTTATCAATGATGCAAGCTGCTATCAGTTTTATTAAAATGTAGAATGGGAGAATCCCCCCTCCCCCAAAAAACTGAAAGATATAGGTAATTAGGTAAGGAGATATTTTTGAGTTTTTAACCTTGCTAATTTTTTAAAGTTAGCTGCCAGCTAAAATGTCCATTTATGTTGCTCAAGTGTGTGTCTTGAATTGTCAACGCCAATGATGAGGGAAAAAAAGGTGTAGAAACGAGCGTGATGATTGCATATCGTTATTACTTATTAGGTATTCCGAAATTCGAATATAAACGAACCTTGGTGAGGCGCTGCTGTTCTGATTTGTATTTGTTGAAATCGTCTGCTTGTTTTTAACTTGTTATAGTTGTGTAAGTTACAAGAGTGTTATTAATGGAAGTCGGTTATAATCACTTATTATTTACCGGCCAAGGCAACAGGTAAGGGTAGGAAAATAAAGTTTGTTTTTATTGTTGAAAACCAGATTAAGAAACAGTACCATGTGCTATTTATCTCCTCAATAGCATTTCCTCTTGTACTCAACGTGTCGAGATTTAAATCAGGAATCCTCTATCTTAAGCCTGTGTTGATCTCATCCTTCACATGATAACACTTCTTATTTCTCTTGTTAAAATCTCTTCTACTTTAGATGAACAAGACCTTGAAAAGCTGTTTAAGCAAATGTGTGTTAAAGTCTTAAGTGAATGGACGAGATCACCAACTCTCTCAGCTCTCTCCCTCCCTTTGGTAGGGAAGTGTAGTCGATGCTTCTTTCCGTACATGCAGCCGTCACACGGTTTTGCTTTGTTATCTTGTCCAGGGTCAAGATTGGTATCCTTGACGGCCTTTCACTTGATTGTTTTGGCTACATCTCTGCAATTGCATGTGCAAAGTGTTGATGGAGAAGGTGTACGGACGCTGTTGACGCTGCTGTAGCTGCAAAGTCTTCACGTTGTTTACAGCTTTCTGCCAGTACACTCAACTGAAAGAGAGAGTCGCCAACCCTCTCTCCTACCATGTACGGTGATGTCGTTTATACTGAAGGATGCCTGAGATGTAAATAGATAGGTTACTCAGCAGTATAAAAAATTATTCCACTCAATTAATACCTTCCTTCCTTTGAAATGAACTTCAAGGCCGGCTTCCGTGGTCGATCGAACGGAGAAGAGATTGAATGATAGATTTGGAACGAACAGTACGTCTTGAAATGTTTCTTTTGTTTCTTCTCCTTCAATGAAGGTTGTTACATTAATGTTCCCAATACCTCGTGCTTCCAGCTCTATTTCTCCGATTTCATTTACATTCCAAGCACCTGGGGTATTTCTTTTAACGTGGTAAAGAACGACCTCTTATCCTTCATGGGACTGAAGGCAGCAGAATCTGCAAACCAATTGTCCGGTTAATTGACAATAATACAGAGTTATGATGATACACACCAAAAGGAGGTACGGTTCTTGTTGAAACTCCCATTTCTTTGTTGTTTTATGTCTTTATTCCGTTTGGTGGAACAGTTATAGGCCTTGTGTCCTACTTGGTTACAGCTGAAACAGACGACGATAGAGTTGAATTCACCCTTGTTTCGGTTGTTGCTGAAATCAGTCCTGTTTCCAAATCCTCCACCTCTGCAACGAAATACTCTACTACCTCTCTTGAAAGCTGGGCATCCTCCAAATCTACCCCTTGATGACTGAAAGGCTACGTCAGATGCTCTGGGAGTTGGGTGAGTTTGTTCAGTAAAGAAGGCCACGTCTACAGCCGTCTGCTGGATCCATCTCGCCTTTATTCAAATTTTTAGTTAGGGCTTCCCCAGCTAGCAGAGTATATTTCCCAAATATTGCTAAAATATTATATTCCTACAATTAAGATGTTGGTAAAATAATTTTTTAAAATATTAATACTATATATTTTTGCACCAAAATTTGTTGGCTCACAATATTTTTCAAGTTATTTTACTTCTATTGGTAAAATAATAGTTTTACAACTTTTTAATGTTGGTGAATGTTATTTGCATTAGAATTAGCTGAAAACTGCATACATCGTATTTTGCAGAGGAAGTTATTTTTGGAAATGTATGAAAGAAAAAAATTTACAGTCCACAATTTGTTTATTTTTCGATTCATGTTTCACGGCGATGTTTGACATAGAAATCAATTATCTGATTCTGAACCTGAACTAAAGAACAAACTTATTCAATCAAAATTGTTCCTTTTGCTTTTTTCTGACATTGGCTGCTTCATTTCCAGATGATTCCACGTCTTCCTCCGACGATTCAAAGATATCATTTGCTGAATTTTTTGAGAGATTTTTCGGTTTAATCTGTCCTTCTAACTTTTTTCGTTGATTTTTCTCTTTCTTTTCTCTGTGCCCCCATTTTTATCTCCAGATTCAATAAAAAAAATTTTAAAGACATTTTGAATTGATTAGGATCGTATTTATCGTGATGTAGGGATAAAAAAGCAGCTAAATATGTAAAAGTGTTTATCATTATTGTTTCATTTTTATAACTTATAAGAATTTCGTCAATTATTACCGCTAATGCAAGCCAAGATAGTTGGGCAAGATTGAGAAAATTTGTTTTTCTTTATTCCTTTGTCACGAATAACAGATGTTCTTTTAAAAGTACATAGCTGGGATAGCGGTACGGATATCAGAGTAGCCATCATGTTTTTGGCAGTTTGATGTACTGAAATACCATGTACCATTTGTAGGAATGCCAACTAGAATTTAAAATTACATTAATAATATTACACATTGGTTTTCTTTCTGGGAAAATGTAGAAATAAATATAGTGCATGTACCAAATCGTTCTTTATAGAAGCCCCATCATTGCTAGCTATGCTCTCCTCAAATTTCACAAGTTCACTCCAATCGTCGAAAGGCATTGTGGGAAGCTTGACCAGTAGACGACTCATTTGAGCAGGAGTCCTGGACAAAAAATGTATTTAGATATAATTGCATAAAATAGAGTATTCTAAAAAAAATCAATACGTACAACACTTTATCTAATTCTGAAGTATTTTTCTGGCTATTACTTCGTCTTCTTTGGCTGAAGTTGATATCGCGGACTTTGGTTGCATTGGTCGCTCTAGATGCCGGCGTTGTCTCCGGGTATAAACTTTCAAAATCTTCTAAATGTTATGGTTCTTTATTTGTGTCGATATTGATACCAGAGTCGTTGCTCATATCATCATATCATCACATCACGTCAACGTGACCTGACAATTGCGCTGAAATAATCCTAATAACAATTACAAATTAACTGTTCTGCCAATATAGAATAACAACATAATATCTATTGTCATTTACCTTCGGGCGCAACCATATCTTTCTCTAATGATTCGGAATTTGAAACAGTGCTGACTGTGGCCGTTTGCATGACAGCTTTCAAAGATTTGCCTTTATCCACTCCACGTTTTCCGGATACTAATAAACGAAAGTACCTAATTATGATAGTACAACTTAATAATAATAACCAAACTTGTTCTTCATAAAAACGTTGGCTAATTAAATACAGAACACATCTAGATTTACCCAAGTGCTCAATAGTTATATACATTATCCAAGTCAAAATCCAAGCGACTAACTTGACCGCAGAGCAAACAATTCAATCGTGGAAGTCGCAAGTAAATGTCAATGTCCGGTCAAGTAACTTTTCTTCAACGAATCTCCTATAGCTTATTCATTAAATATAGAGCCGATCACGTAACAACAGCTACACTGGGGCGTAGTATAGTTCCGGGCACCCATGTCGCTATAAACCCACTTAAGATATTTTTGGTATCTTGTATCTTGTGTCAAATTCAGTTAAAATGAAGTATTTTTAACTATAGGGTATGAAAATAATGGTTACTTTTGGCAAAAAAGATAAGATACTTTAGATCCCATCTAGCGGTAGAAAAATAATTTACTTTGAGGGATGAAATTAGAAAATTTTAAGGCCAAGGCTGTTCAGACTTCATATTTCAGAAGACTGAAAGCTGACAGTTGACTCATCAGGACATTGCAGACTTTCAGCCATGCTTTCAGCGAATTAGTCGTGCTTTTTTCGTCTGAGACTCTGAGTCTCTGTACTACCTGATATTTTAATCTTCTGATAGCGTAATTTTACTTTATTTTTCATCACATTGCAACTGATCTGTGATCTAGTGTTTGCAAATTCATCCCTTTGTATTTTATTGACAAGGGATAACGCGTAAAATTATAGCCATAGGTGTATCAAGTTTTTACACGTACAAAGTGAGATGACTGCAGTGAGAGCAGTTTTTTTTTAAATTTAAAAAGAGAGTCCGAAACAATTGTTTTCAATTATAAAAGATGGACACATAAATATTAAGGTTTAACTTAAACCTTAATATGACTCGGTCTCTGAGTCGATTATCCGGCGGGATCTTCATGGGATCGGGACAGGCAGCTCGGTCGTCGCTGCTACGGTTGTTTGCTCAGCCGCTGGAGTTGGGGTCTGAGTCGAGGCCTGAGTGTGGATTGGGTTTTCCTTAAGCAGCTCTTCTTCAGCGCCGTCCGTATCAGTGAACAGCCCCTTCAATTCGTCTTATAAGTTTACAGGCTCGGTTATGGGAGTCTTCCTCTTGCCTGGCTCAGTATCTTTAGTCGATCTGAGGCTATTACGTCTCGCCGTCTGTTTTGCCGCCGCTTCAACTAACTCCTTTGAGGGAGGGTTGATGGCTGACTTTCGCCGGGACTTCGGGAGTTTCACCAGCGTTACACCGGGATTCCCCTTGTCAAACCTTTGAAGAATCAACTTCAACTCTTTGTCGGGCATGCTTTTGACGGTGGGCGCGTCTTTTGCCGCGGGCTTCGGCCGGGCTATCGCTTTGCTCTTCGATGGCTTGGGTGATATTGGACTCAGCAGTGCCGGAGTTTTCAGAGACTCGACGTTCACATCTTTCGAAGCTGCCGCCTTACTCTTACTAACCGCCGTACGCTTAGGAGCCGCTTTTGGAGTCCGAGCCTGGCTTGTCGAGGCCGTTGGCGTCGGTGTCTCTGTCTGGCTCGTCAAAGCCAATTGCATAGGCTGATCTACTGGGCTCGAGTGCTTTGCAAGCACTGCCAGTATCTCTGAGGTTACCGGATTACTCGACGTACCCGGTATCGCGAATTTCCCTTCAGCGATTGCCGTCTGCAGCTGGTGGAGGAAGTCTCCTGGCAGAAAAGGGTCTCCGATTGGCGTTACAAACGGACTCGTGTCCTGGGCTGCCGTGTTATCCTGAACAACTGGAGGTTCAATCCTACGACGCTTTGAGAGTTCGTACGCCTCGTGTTTGTCCTTAGCTCCTTTTTCTACCAGGCGTATCTTAACCTCTTCCACCGCGTCCCGCTTCCTCTTTTTTGCTGCGCGAACCTCTGCTCGTAGAGAGTTCAGCGCCTCCCTGTCCCGTCGGATAAGAGCTTCGTCCTCGTCGAACTTGGCCCTCTGTTCCAGGGTTAACAGCGCCAAGGCTTCTTTCTCAAGCCTTTCAGCCTTTAATATTTCCCACTTAGCTTTGGGCTTCGCTCTTAAGTAGGCCTTGGGTGGTGGAGAACCCGTGAGATCGAAGAACTCTAGTGGGAAGCAACGTTACAGTAAGCGCCAACCCTGACGTTTCCCGTCCGTGATGTTTCGCTTTTTATCGTCGTAAACTAACTCTTCCGCGAACGCTCGGGTGTTGGAGATCGATTCATTTAGATCCCGTGGCGGATCTTTGACGAATAGGTTCTTTGGAACGGCTTCGTTACAGTGGTTCGACACTGCAAAAATAAACAAGAAAGAGATTAGTTTTTCGTAACTAAAGGTCCGTATTTAACCAGTTCTTATGGACCGTGGCGCGGCTTTCTACTTTGGTTAAATAACCGGTTCGAAGGACCAAAATTAGTTTGAAAATCCAATTCCAATTCCTTTATCTTTTCATTTAGTACTTCGTAGAATTTTTTTTTCCGCTGGAATGCGTCGATCATGCTGGCTTTCCAAAGGATTATTTTCTCTATTAATCCCAAGTCCTTTAAAATATAGAATATAATAAATTTTTTGTCACATGTTATTTTTATATTCAAATTATTATTTATGTTGTAGAATAAAATACTTACAGCAAATGTATCATTTAAACTTCGCGTCATTTCATATTCATGAAATCGAATAGTGCCAGACAGTTCAAAAATTTTCCCCGAACATCCAAATGGTGTATAGAAATTAACAGCATTAATTTGCTTCAGAATATCAGTTATCACGTCAGTCTTTTCTTCGTGCTTTGCCCACAACTCGTTTGCTGTTAAGGGCTATGATTTTTTGTCATTTCGTTTGTCCCATTTTTTGGGTTGTACAAAATCATCATCATCAGAACTTTGAAAATTTGCACCGTCTACATTAAATGATTAATTAAGAAATTAATTGAATAAAAATCTTTCTCGGTTCTTATGCTTATGAGACATTTTTCTTTGAAGACACACAAGAACAAGGTCAAGCCCGACACTATTCAATTCAGCGGCCACAGAGTTTGTCCTGTAAAATGGTCGCGTGTCGGGCACACTTTATAACTGTTACACTGTAATAACAGTCAACCATCAGAACATTAATAAAACAAACCATTTTGAAAACACTTTGATGAAGAATTCCACGAACAAAACTCCTGTATTGCACTTATAGTCTGCTAATGCTTTTGACATGGTTTTTTTCCCTCCAAAAAATGAAAGAAAATGCCAGGTTGCGACAATTCGGACCAGATAAAAACTAGAACTTTTTTAAAAACTAATTGTCATAGAATAATTGTATTTATTATTTGTAGTTATAGACGAACAATGTATATTTAAATAACTCCTTACCAATCTGATTACCATAATCATTCTGGAAACCAAGTTAAATACGATGCAGACAAATTATTGGAAAGGTGTAATAAGTTCACGCTACGAGTGCATATTGTAGGCGTTCCTGATCCCGCCAAGAGCGTGCGTCAATTTTTTCCGGTTTTGTTCTGTTTCATCAGCTTGTGCAGTTTATCGCGTATTTTTTCGTGAAGTTTTTCGACAACTCCTGGTTGAACCGTTTTGAAAGTTACGATCGTTCAAAAGAACTATTACAGACGTCCAACGTGGTGAAATTCAAGTGATAACCGTAAATTTCTGAAATGGAAGGGTTAGTGAGTAACATTCGCAATGATGTGAAGATTGAGATTTCCAAGAAGACAAAAATTACATTCACCCAAATGGTAGATGCTTCATTTCAGAAAACTGATTGTGAAAATGTTTCAGAATTGCTGATGTCGTTCGACAAACACAGTAAATGATTTTATTGTTGTACTTCACGATTACATTATTCTCGAGTTCACATTTGGGCACGAGCTACTTTTTGATTCCATTTGGGTAGTTTGGTTCACTAGTTAAAGCGATATGATTTAAGTCGACTTGTGGGGGGAGAGAAAGAAAGAATTACGAAGCAAAAGAAATCAAAGATTGAACGTGAACTGCCACAACCAATTTAAAAAAACCTTTTTTTTCTTTTTTCTTTTTATTTATTTGCCTTTTTGTTTCCTACATTTCAAAAAAGTTATGCCTTCACTCCTTCCGTATTGGTGGATACTAAAAATATCCGAAAAACCCGTCATATTTTTATTTTTACTTTTCGTCGCGGATATATTTTCTTTCCTATTTTTCTCCTTGATTATTTTGATAGCCATTTTTGTTTTGGGGTCGGATAAAAAGGGAGACACACAAAATGAAGGGAATTAAAGTTTTATTTGAAATTTGAAAATGATTTATGTAATACCGGGTTTTTGTCTTCCCATTTACACATCTTTTCTGCTGGTCGTTTTCGTCGGGAAGAAATGATAAGGAAAAGACTGTGAAACCGATTGAGTCTTTCTCAGTTCCTTGTTTGGACGCTTGACGTACGTGTTAAGAATTATTGGAATTGAACGTTTCCCTAATGGTGGGGGCTCATTTTTTGTTTGTTTGTTTTTTTCTTTTTTGAAATATTTTTGTGTTTGTGGAGTCCTTGATGGCCGATGCAGGAGAGCAAAGAGACCGAGCGAGTCAAATAGAAGAGAAAAGGAATGATATTTTACCAGCGATCGGTGCCAAGGTTGCGTGTGACTTGTGCCTTTTGACTTTGGAGGTCGTCGTCACGCTGCGATTCGCCCCTCCTGTCGTAGTAGCCGCCGACAGCAGTACATCGAAAAAGGGCAAAAGATGAGGGAAGAAATTGATTTTTCACATCTTTGTCTTTCCGATCCTCATTTCGTATAACGACCGCCATTCCGTAAGATTTATTCTTCCAACAAACCGACGACTGATCTGAATCCATTGAACGCTCCCGATTTCTTCTTTCGGGAAACCTTTGTGATGAGCTTTCAATGATTTCCAGAGAGAGTCAAGGCGATGGTTAATGATGATGATGATGTCATCCGTCGTGAGAGAGCTGCTGGCGTGCAAAGGCATTTGTTTGCTTCGAGGAACTCGACTCGCTTTTGTGTTTCGTGCAGAATTTTTCTGTTTCAGTTTTTTGTTTTGTTTTTTCTTTTCTCGTGATGATAATGATCGACTGACAATGAAATAAGTCTCCCTTCTTTCTGGTCTATCGCCGTCATCATTCATGGGCGTTGGTCGCCACACCAAAAGGCTCCTTAAATATAAATTACAAACTCGCACACACACACACATAGGAAAAGTCCTGTCTCCTATATATAAAGAGAATCTGTTTGGCTCTCCCCTGCTTTCTTCATTGTAGTCAATCATCTTCCGTCATCCCCTCCTCGTGAATGACGTCACTTTTTCCTTCGTCTCCTCCCTCCCCTGTTGCATCGAAACTATACAACAGAGTCATAGAAACACACCGCTGACAATAGAGAATAAAGTCGAGGCAGCCGATCGAATATATCGGATCAGCTGCTAACTCCATTGTTCTCTTTTCTTATTCAAAAAAATTTACGGACTAAAAAGTTGGCGGTTGATTTGATTTTTAAATTTTAAAAAAGGAGGAAACAAAACCAAATTCATTAGCGGCGAGAGATTCAATTGCGAGTTTTCTTTATGTTACAATTTCGTGCATTTATTATTTCGCTTTCTCCTTTTCTTTTATGACGGTGTGACGGACCGAGGCTAATACCTCTAGACTCACACCGACGCATCGTAATTGAACGTCGGGAACTGCCGCATCACGCGCGCCCGTGCACTTTGATGGCGATCCGGTTTCCATGAGCTTCTATTCTCTCCCATTTTCTTTTCTTTAATTCGCCCGAATGAAAAGAGAGAAAAAAAATTAGGAACCGCCCAAAATTACAGAGTGTGTGAAGTATTGCCATTTTGGTTTACTCTATCCACCAGGGTTAAATGCAACTAGTACAAACACGAGCAATCATTTGCGCCTATAGTACATATATTGTTTATCGTAATTATAAACTGCAGTCAATCAAGGAAGATTTATTACAAATCCGCCACTTCCGTTTGGGTGACGGATGAAAAAGTTTACTACCCCTCTTCTTCTACTTATGTATATCTACCACCTGCGACCACCTGTACCTGAGTCACACAAACAGCCCCCAACCAAATCTAAAAAAAATTTGTGTTTATATTAAAGTGACAGGTAAAAATGTGACGATCTCAGTGGCGCCTTTGAAGAGTAGTGGATTCGTTAATGCTAAATGAGGAGTTTTGCCACATGTCCAAATTCTACAAGAACCATCCGGTGCGAATTGTCAACACCTAGGACATCTAGGTGGAGCCAGGAACCTTGGCTTAAAGAGCTTCATTTGCCACAATTGTACACGCAAAAAAGATAACGGAACACCGCCAATCAAATCACTGTCAACTGTCTGGACACTCCAAAAACTGAAAAAAATTAGATCTACTAGGCCAATATTTTTCGTGGTTCTAGTCTCCCGTTGTTCCTGTAACGACACATTCCCAATTCTATGTTTACAAAACTAAAAGAAACAATCATCAAAAATGAAAGGTATAGAAATTTGAATTTAATAACCTAACTTCACTGTCTTACTGTAACAAAATTTTCATTTTTAGGAAAATTATTGACTATCTGAAGGTGAAAACTAGTTTGGAATACGAAATCCATGTAGTACAAGAAGTTGGGATATCCGGATCCATATTGGCAAGAATTTCAGATTGCCACGTGCATTTGCACAACGGTGAAATTCATAGCCATGTAACTGGATCGAACATAGCAAACATCTTTTTTTTTTAAAGCGCATACAAATATTCGTTGTTTGGATATATGTCCAACTCACCTGGAGATTTGAATGGCGAAATTTCAAATCATGTGAGTACCACATTTTAATTTAATCGATCCTAATCGTCTTTTTCTTCTTCTCCTCGTTAAGGATTTCCACGTTTGTCCCTTTTATTTTTCTTCTTCTTCTTTTTTGGAACGTTTCTAGTTTTTATTTTTTTTTGTTCAAGAGGAGGGGAGATGGAATGGAGAGCATAAAACCGGCTTAATCAGTCCGTCTCGTGATTTCCCTCGACTTCATTAAATTTCTGGTCTAAAATGAGCAAAGTTGATTGGCCGTTCCCCCCTTCCTCCAGCTCCTCTTTTCCATATATAGCTCAAGCATCAGGATGGGAGGAGGGGGGCAGCTTGTTATCGTCATCACGTCGCACACAAAGTCCCTCCTTCTTCTCATTCAGAGAAACTGCAAACCAGCAGGATCGATCCTGATTTTTCTTCTCTTTCTTTTCCTTAGATGGCTGCCAGGGGAAATGTTAAGGGTCTTTTCTCTTCTTCTTCTTCTTCTTCTTCTTCTTCTTCTTCTTCTTCTTCTTCTTCTTCTTCTTCTTCTTCTTCTTCTTCATTCTCCTCTGGTGAAATTCGATTTGCGATTGGCTCCCAATGATTTCTCTACCTTGTTGGAAATGTCCAGTTAGTCCAGTCGGGTTGCCATGTAAACTAGTTGCCAGCACAGACTTCTCTCTCGTGTCTGTCAGATTGGCTACGCGTGAAATTGGACGTTGTTGTTGTTGTTGGAGCAGGAGCAGGAGCCTAGGCTGCCGCCACCACCACCGTTGCAATCGATATCCATCCATCCATCCATTTACCCTTCCTCTTCTAGTCTACAGAGTGAGAGAACGTGTTCTTCTCCCCTTTTTTTTCTTTCACGGGGGAATGGCCGGGAGAGAGAGAAAAGTTGGGAAGGATCAACAACTCGAGGTTAGTCCATCCATCCATCCAGCGGCTCCCTGTGTGTTTGTGTGTTTGTGGGCGGATTTTCTTTTTCGATTTTTTTTTTCTTCTTCTTCTTTCCGGGCGAGGGTTGTCGCGTGCATTAACCAAATCTAAAAAAAAAACAACAGGGTGTCCTAAACCTGTTGGACTCACGGCCACCATTTTTTTAAGAGGGGAGGGAAATTTTAAAAAAAAGTTTCCAAAAAATTTGATTCGAAAAGTTCAAATTTTGGGGGGTTAGGTTTTTTCTTTGTTTTGCGGTGACTTTTGGTTATCTCATCCGTAACGTATCGGAATCAAGTCTCATCCGCCGGATGACTTCACCTTCTCCACTACTACTACTACTACTACTACTACCCCTTCCTCCCCCTTCCAATTCTCTATCCACTTTGGGACACTGAAACCGAAAACCTTTTCGACTTGTGTTTTTTTTCTTTTTTAATTTTTATTTCCTACGGTGGTTGGGGGGAGGGGAGTTGAGTGTGTAATTCAATATTGACGGTGTGTGTGTGTGTGTGTGGGGCGTAGGTGTAGCGCGGCCGAAATGGAGGTTGGAGGAACAAATAAGAGCCCAGCCCAAAGCCCAGTCCAGTCCCTCCAAACAACACCTTTTCCCATCTCTCTTTTCTCTCTTTTCTAAACAAACAAGACACACGGAATAACTGTTCATATCTCTTCTCTCCTCTTCTTTTAGAAAAGAAAAGAAAAAAGTTCACCTGCTGTTTGATGGCGTCGGGTCGTTTAAACTGATGCCATCATTTAGACATGACGACCGTATTCATTCTTAAAACTTCTATTCTGTTATTTTTTCATTTTCATTTTTTTGGTTACAAACAAATTCTCTGAATACGTCAATCAAATTACCAGGCGCAGGTATATCAACTTGAATGAAATTTTCAAAAAGTTTGAAAAAGTTTGAAATTCGTTTGTTGGCTCTTGGGTGGTCAGTCGGTCGTTTCCTCTGCGCGAAAAAAATGTGACGTCACTCTCGGGCGGATGTTTGCGGTCCGTCCGTTTCCCCTCCCCCCCCCCCTCCCTCTTCCTTATTTTTCTTTTCTTTCCTACGGGATTTTGACGTGACATAAGAAACAAGGGGAAGAGAGGAATAGAGAGAGAAAGTGTCCGAATAAAATGCGTTGCATTAAAAAAGATATTGCCTTTTCGCATGACTTTGTATGTAAATTGAAAAAAGGGGGAAAGAAACAAACAAGAAAATGTGCGCCGGTTCTAATTTTCTTCTTTTGAGTTTTTTTTAGTTTTGTGAGTTTTATTCCCGTCCCGTTGTTTTCAGAGGCAAACGTGTCGCTGCATTTCAAATTTCAAAGGGGAAGGAAGAGGACGAAACGACTTATTTTTTTAAGAAAAAGAAGAAGAATAGAAATGATGCAACAGTCGAAGGATGTTTTCTAGTAGTCGAGTCGATGGATCGATTGATAAGAGTCGAAAAAGTCAATAATCCAATGGGCCGCGCCACTATGTCTTGTTCCACGTCTATTCTATTTTCTCTTTTTGATTCTCTCTCTCTGTCTTGTGTGTAGTTAGATTGCGAACAAATAACAGTATTAGCCTTTACTCGTGTCTCTTCTCTCTCTCCTTCTTCCAAAAAATCCAAAATAAATGCATTATTTTATTTATTTATTATATCCCTTCTTCATATATATTCATATATGTTAACTATTCTATGTCACTTTGTTTTAATTTAGATTCACAATTTGAAACAACTACGCGAGGGAGGAATTGAACCGAGCCGTGTTATTTTCATGGCATCCGGTGTTGAAATAGTTTACAACACCAAATATGGAACAGGAGTCTCCCAAAATTTTACTTTGTGTACTGGTGAGGAATTGATCGAAATAGGGAAACAGTATAAATCGAAGAATTCCCCACCATTTCCGAAGTATACCGAACCAAAGGTTAACGGATACGTCTACGGAATGTGTGAAGGTAAGTTATTTCACAATTTAAAAAAAATCTGACATAATTCAAATTTACCACTAGAAGCGACTGCACGCCTGGTCCGTCGTTTTGATTATCGTAAGAGTCAAGTCAACATGGCCCCTGGCCCTGCCCCTGGTGAGGAGATGGAAGAAGATGATGATGAAGTAGAGGAGATGGAAGAAGATGATGATGAGGGAGAGGAGATGGTAGAAGATTATGATGAGGGAGAGGAGATGGAAGAAGATTACGATGAGGGAGAGGATATCTAATTAAGATGGAGTAATGGGGATCACGGATGCGAAAAAGTGGCACTAAACAAACTTTTTCTTCGCTTCGAGACATGTGGTGCTCTCCTTTCCCTGATCAGCCGGTCTAAGTTCTCTGCTTCTGAAAAGAGATTTTTTTTCTCGTGTTCAATTTTTTTCTAGTTCATGTTTATACGCATTAGTCGTTTACAAAGAAGTGTGGAATGGTCCAAAATGATATTTGAAACCAATCTCGTCTCACAGTGTTATCTCAGTTTTATGTCATTCCGTTCCATAAAATGTTTTAAGTTAAATATGTGCAATGTCAAATATTTATGCAAAGTGAAAAAAATCCGTCCACAGGATCAGGAACAACAGCCGGTTCCAATAGGCTCAGTTCAACTTCATCTGGACCTTCATATTTTGGCTGAACGCCGAAACCGAAAGCCGAACTGATCGCGATTAGAACAAGGACAAATTGTAAGTTCCAAAATGTCTTCATTTTCCTTTATTAAGCGAACATTAACATTAGGCTAGACGATAATACGATATGTGTCGCAGTTTATTACTACCTACCTGATGTTGAGTGGGTACTTCAACGTCTCCCAGCCGACTGATCATATGAATTCGTAAGAACATTGAAGTAAAAAAAGATTGCCTTTGTATTTATATCTTGAAGATTATTAAGATTTATTTCGATCAAACAAAAGCTTTACGTTAGCTTTAATTGTTCTATCCCGCTCAAAGGCTTATTCAAAATCCTACCTGCCCGGATGTATTAGGTCCAATTTATGTCAGACTATTTTATTTTGCTGCGCATGAATGACTTCATCATGCAACAAGGATTAAGATAACCTATCGTGTGTAATAATCTCGCGCTTAAACTTGTGACGTTTGTAACGTGCTGCACGACATTTCAACCATTTTCGGGTCCCGATGTATGCATCCTAACATGGAGATAGCTGCCTAACGTAAATTTTACACCTTATCATTGATTTGGCATGGATTATCTGAAATAGTTTTTAATGTAATAAAACGCTACGGCACTATAAAAGTGAAACCTCTTTAACAATAATATTCAGCCGTCGAGTAACGGTGTCCTCTTATCTCTGGCAACTAAGATAAGAGTACAACTAGCTTTGGTTTCGCGATCGAGGCGAGCTTAACACAGATATTTTTAATATGAGCTAAAAATGAAGAAGTTTAGTTGAACTATAGAAACTTACGCATTTCTAAAAAGGCGTGATCGCAACCGAGTGTTCCAACAACATGGAACTTGTAAGTGAGACGTCCGTTGGGTGTAGCCAAATCAATCGCCAACGCTTGAAATATACAATGCTTCCAACAGGCGCTTCTTTTATTGACGAACACAAGAATGCATTAAACTGACTAGGAATTGTAATTCAATTTCATCTTACCTCAGCTATAAATGCTTTTTCGTCAAACGAAGGCTTCACAAAAGTTGGTACACCGGCATCGGGCGTAATATCGCCTACGTAAACGTTAATGTCAATATCTGAAAACAAAGGAGAATCGCCCTGACGATTTCAAAAACATTAGACGATCCCATAATTAAGGCAATTGGAACCGAGATCTATACCTTATCTTGAGCTCTAATGGTCAACACATAAGGTTCAAAACGCCATTTTTCTGTCAGGGGTCCCTTAACAATGATACTTCCAGTGATGGGCATAACAGTCAGCAAACCTTCTATAACGCCATGACATTAGTTATTCGTTACTTTAAACCAGCTAAACTGTATTCAACAATTCCCCCTTCCTGTTCATCGGGATCTAAGGCTTCTACTTGGGAGACGCTCCAGTCGAGCGGAGCTTTCTCCGGGACGACGGCAGTGTAGGAAGGTTGGGTAAAAGCAGGAGCATTGTCGTTCACATCAATCAGTCCTACCATTACCTGCAATAGGCAAAATAACGTATTAGAGTTTAGTACGAGCCAAAGAGTAATATGAAAGGTTACCAAAGCAGAGGAGCGCGTTGGCTCTTCACTGCCTTGCGGTTAATCCACAGCAATGACAGTAAAGGTGTAACTGGGTTGTTTTTCTCGATCAAGCGAAACGTTCGGAGTCACATGCACTGTTCCATTTGTTGGATCTGATTATCAAAATGTCAATTAAATTTATAAAATGTTTCAATCAAATAAAACAGACAATAAGTATTACCATCGATGACGAATATACTGTAGATCAGCTCCATCGCCCAAAACATAATGCAACAGTACAAGTACAAATACAAATACAAGGTCTGTCCAGATTTTCCAAAATCATTGTCTGTAGTTGACACTTTGACATTTTTACCAAAATATCCGGATGGTGGATGGATTCAGATATTTTCACCTTATATTCCTTTAGTGAGAGCATAAAGATTTTTTAGAATTCTGAAGGCGACATAAATAATAATACCCTGATTATATTTCAAACCTCTTCAGTGAACTTCCTGGCTGTTGTCATTGGCTGTTGTCATTATCGATTAGAGACAACATACCTGACATTATCACAGCCCTAAACTAATCTAACCCTAAATTCAATAGCCCACACTAAAAATAACGTGTTCTATAACTTTGTATTATTTAAAATAGAAAATGAATTTCCATAAGAGTGCTGTGATAATTTCAGGCATGCTGTCCCTAATCGAGAAGGCAACTCAGCATCCTTTCGGCGTCTGCGACACTAATTTTTAAGAGGCGTAACGATTATGAAGAATTAGCCAACAAGGTAAACGCAACCACATCATTTATTACAGGACCCATTTATGACTCAGGTCTCAGTCGCGTGTCCCGAGAGCAGCTGTGACAAGAGAGAAAAGGCTTTATTTCTTTTCGAGTTTCGGCTCTAAATGATTTAGCAGTTTTCAATTTGTCACTAGTCATCTTGAATACTTGACTCTTGAAGTCTTTATAAAAGGTTATTTGGTATTTTTGCTTTGCTGGTCCGAGTTTTTTCATTTTGTAGTCTATACATTTGCCAGTGTTTCTGGTAGATTGTCGCAGTAACTTGAGTAGCTTTTGTTGCATTAAACAAAGTTAGACAACTCAGAGAAAAGATGAGTCTTTTCAGTAGCTCTTCATCTCCTAGCCAAAGTAAAAATCTTGTCGAGTTCCGGGCAGGCAAAATGATGATGAGGGGAAACATAATACACCCTGATAAGAGGAAAGGTCTTGTTTATGTTCACCAGTCCAGCGATTCGTTGATCCATTTCTGCTGGAAAGATCGCCAATCTGGAAATGTTGAAGATGTATGTTGGAACATTTGTTCCTTGTTAAGTAAACTTCATAACAATTTTTTTTATGTTTAGGATTGGATCATTTTCCCTTATGAATGTGAGTTTGTTCGAGTACCTCAGTGTACCACTGGACGGGTTTTTTTCTTGAAATTTAAGTCTTTCAACATGAAACTCATCTTTGGGATGCAGGTAATTATCTTTAAGTTATCAGAGAATCATTCTGTTTTAATTCAAAATGGTTTGCAGGAGCCTAATACTGACCAGGATGAAATCTACAGTCAGAAGGTTAATGAATACCTGAATAACCCACCCACTCCAGGATCCCAACAAGATTTGCAGAGCTTGCTTGGCAACCATCTGCCATGGAATCCAGAAGAAAAGATGCAACTCCATATAGTGTGTATGTACCATATAAATGCCTAATTGGATGTCACAATAACATTGTGATCGTGTTCAACAGCACTTTGAAAAATGCCAGAAGACATGTCGCTGTAAGTGTACAAGACTACTACATTATTCCTTTGAAATACTAACTCCCTTTTTTCTGAACAGACATTCCACAATGTATTATTGCCTGAGTTTAACGCTTCATTCACTCTTGGAAGACAATCTTCCAATGTTGATGGCAAACAGTTGCTCGTGGCTACAATGGATAAACACCTGGTGAATTAACAACCATTCTCCATCCACAATTACACCGATTGTTACGCAGTCTCAACTTGATGACCAGATAATGGTAGGCACTAGCCAGTAGGAACTAGGGACTTAGGGAGTAGTCTAATTATGAATGATCAAAAGGTTGCTTTCTTTTGTCAGTCTTGACTTTTAATTCATTTCCTTTGTTTCACGACTATATAATTTAAGATACACTTCCTCCGAGTGGAGTAGAAAAGTCGGATTTTTTAAACTTTTAAAGATGTTTTACAGAAAAACTGAAAGAGAAGTAATCCAATACAAAGACAGCTCTCATCATGGCACTACAGAATGTTTTGTATGTATGTGCCACTGCGAATATGTGGTCGTCACGCAAACGAAGTTTTACCGGCATGACAGTAAACCGACAACGGGTCAAATTTTCTCAAGGCTTTCAGAGTATTCGGGCAAACTACGAAAGAGCAAGAACTATCCGAAAATTCAGTAGATTGTGAAAAAGAAATCTGCGAAGAGGACGACTCGTTTATTTATATCGATATTGACAAAATTGAAAGCGAATCGGACTTACCTGAAGATATAAACATCAATGAAAATCAAGGATATAAGATCAAGTTACCACCTCACATGAAGTATCCTTGTCATATTCTCAATCTTTTTGCAAAAACTGACGTCCACAAGATAGAAAATGCGTTGTTTAAAAGGACGTTTGAAAACCATGCAAAACTGCGCGATTTCTCTCCAAATTCCGCATTTGATACACCCCTGATTCCACTGAACCATTATTCATGCAATTGAAAACACTTTATAATTAAAAGGACAATAACAATTTTGAAATACACATACAGTACTGCATTTCAAACAATACAAATGAGAACGAGCAATTTTTTTGCTCGCCAAGAGAGTCTCCGATAAATGGTGACACACAGGACCCAGAGTAGATGCAACGTTTTTTTTTGGTACATGTCACCTTATTTAAGAACCTTCGTCACAAAGTTAATTACATTTCGTTACATATATACCTTTCGTCAGAAGTAATTTAAGCGACAAGTACCTTCCGTCACAAAAACTTTTCATTTCCACCACTAGTACCTTCCGTCGTAAGTACTTTTCATTTTTTACGTTATAATTATAACTATTTATGTCATTATTATGTACATCCATATTGTTTTCGTCTGGGTGCTGAATCCATTTGAAAACGACCAAAACCTGTGGCGACTATCTCGCGGATTTGATTGCCACTAGCCTTTTTTATCTGTAATAATAAGAAAAAACTAGTTTTTAAGACTTCCGACAAAATCAAAGTTTGCTTCACTTGGGGGCGCGGATTAGAAAATTGTAAAAACGACAAAATTTAATTTGATAAAAGATTAGAACTTCATTTGGAAGATCCAAACAGACATCCGAGCCTATCTCGAAGCATCCCAAGCAACTAACAATTCCTATCATTACTGTTACCCACCTCTGTCTAGTGCTGTCTTCTCCTTTCTTCCTGTGAGAGAATTTCAAATTAATTCTTTAATAATTTAATCTCCAAACAAAACTTCACCTCTGGACCCGATTCCCACCTTCCTCCTAAAGAAACTAGCCGATATAATATATATTCCACTTTCTCTAATTGTGAATGATATACTATCCTCTGGAGTCTTTCCTTATGCACTGAAACATGCCATAGCTATTCCTCTTCTTAAAAAGACAAATCTTGATCAGAATTACATGAGAAAATATTGTCCTGTATATTGCCTCGTATCTTTTGTACACACTTATAGAACGTAGCACTTCCCCACTAATGTCATCCTATCTGTGAACAAATTCTTTACATGTCCCTCGGCAGGCTGCTTACAGGGATTTCTACTCTACTGAAACGGCCCTACTTAAAGTTGAAAACGATATATGCTTTTATCTGACCCTCAAAACATTGGATGCTACCAAGGTCTTGATCACTACTGACTATCTAAAGAAGTGGTCAGATAATGTGGAGAATTACTTGAAGTTAGATGTTGTTCCCATGTGCAATTCCGTCGTAGATATCTGTTGATAATTTGTTGCCACATACCTTCACCAAAACCTCCACAGTTCGTAGCTTTCCCACAGCACATCATTATTTTTGAAAATTTTCAAGTTCATTTCCTCGAATCTTCTTATGATTTTAGGGATAGAAACTTGGAGGCAATTTTAACAGATCCTGCTAGGTGCTTCAATTCGGACGAAACTTTTGTTCTCATTTCCCCTGGCAAAGAAAAAGTCTTGGCTCCCACAAGAACAAAGGACGTTTATCTTGTGCAAAAAGTTCTGTAAAATCTGGAGTTTCTGTTTTAGCGACGTTTTTTATTTCCAGTTGGATTTTGTATTCTTTCATCATCTATCCGTACGAATGATGTATGGATAAGAACAACATGCCACCCGGAATCAAATCCTTTTTTACGAAAAAAGTGTGGATGACAGTCGATGCTTTTTGTTTTTTGGCTGCTTAATCAATTCCTACCGAACTGAAGGGCAAGCAGGTCCCGTCGTTTTATTTATCGATGGTCATCGTAGCCACACCAACATACGAATTACTGATATTTCCTTCGAAAACGACATTGTTTTGATCTGCTCCCCCCCCCGAATACCACTCACATACTGCAGCCGTGTGACGTTGCTTTATTTAAGCCATTAAAAAACAGTGGAGAAGTAAAGTAAGTGAGTGAATGATCAAGCATTAACAAAATAAAGTCACTATTAAACATGTGGCACGACTACTTCACGAAGTCCGGCAAAATTTGCCACTGAAATATGGCCAAAATGGTTTAAGGGATTGTGGTTTGTTTCCATGGAACCCTGCGGCTGTGAGGTAACTTTAATTTCAGTTTTATTTAAAGAAATAAGTTCAAGATTCTTCTATTCTTTAGAATTACCAAATGTATTTCTACGACGGGTTCAAAGAGCGACTTATTCTTGACACACGCTTGCGCTTGACCCTTGACAGCAACAGCTTGCGAACTTGGACTGGGTGGCAACTCCAATCTCATCCCAGGTACAATTCCCTCTTTGCTTCTTTCCCGTTTCAATATTTATTGTGTTTTCTTTTAATTTAGACATCAGTTGCAGTTTGTGTCAGCAAAGTTTCAGTTTCACACATTCAAAAATTTTTTTGTGTCGTGCTTGACCCTTGACAGCAACAGCTTGCGAACTTGGACTGGGTGGCAACCCCAATTTTCTCTATCACATCCCAGGTACAATTCCCTCTTTGCTTCTTTCCCGTTTCAATATTTATTTATTTTTTTAGTTTCAATATTTATTATTTATTAGTGATTCCCGAAATGAAAGTCAAATAGAGACTGATCAAAATAATAACTTCCTTTCAAGGTCAGTCAAGTTTTCTGCATCTTCTGGACGAAATTTGTCTTCCCTCAACAGATCGACTTATTTAGCTGAATCCTAAGCTGAATTTGAAACCTCGCTGTCAGCTGTTGAGATAGATCAGTTCGTTTGTATTCTTGAACAAGAGGAAAGCTCAGCAGATGCAACCCATTAGGATAATCATAGTGAGATTCTAAAGATCTAAAGAAGTATGGAAAGTGCTGTCGTCATGGCTAAGAATTGTTTGGTTTTTAGGGATTCGCAGTATACGTTTCGGATTTCGTCATTTAATTGATTAGAAATTTCTACGAATGAACCGCATGTATATTGGTGATGGCTTGCCTCATCAATAATTTCTGGTCCATCTGCTTGGAAGGTGTTCATTTCCATGAATTTCCATTGCGGATAGAACAGTTCGTTTCTCTCTTTGCAATCGATAAGGTTGGGAATCGCATCGTTGTTTCGTCTGTTATGATGGGATACGCTAAGAGATAATGTTTAGTGATGTTGTTCGTTTTGGTTTTTTCTGAATTAATCCAAAGGAGTCCAGTGGAGCTTTTGTAGTTCCATTTTTGAGTTTTAGCTATTTGTAGTTGACAGTTTCTGTAAATAATATTAAGGTTGGATGTTCTGACTGTAACGCAAGAGTCTTGATTGGATCTAGGAATGAGTCTTTTTTCTAGATATAAAAATTGAACGGCATTTTCTGAGTCGCAGTTTACTGCTCTCAGAATTTTGTTTCCTGATTCGGGCTTGCCTAAACAAAGGTTGGTTCTATCGTTTAGAATGTAAGTGCTGGTAAAGTTATGACCTTGTTCGGAGTGAGTTGAGATGGTGTGATTGATTTTATCTACTGGGGTGCGGGAATATCGGATAAAAATATCTTCAATTCCTTTAACTTTAAAAGAGTAATTAAAATTACAAATGTTTTCTGCTGTACCGTTAATAATAAATTCAAGTTGATTTTTAATGTTTTTAATGTGTTGAGTTTCTGGATTTTCTGCGTCACATAGTAAAGCTCTACTTTGTCGAATGACTTTGTAGCTGCAATGAGGGGATCGTGATTTGGGCTTGTTCCATAAAAAAATTAAGCGACCTTTGTGGAGTAAGGTATCATTATTTGACTGAGGATTGGGATTTAAAATACCAAAAGGGAGATTTGATCGGGCAATTAGTGCAGTCTTGTGTTACATTGAATTCTTCAATATCACAATTCAATATTTTGTGAACAGCTCAGTCGTCCACACATTCATTTACTATTTCTTCGAACTAAACTAATTCTTTGCGTCACATATGTCGTAAGTAATTAATTCAGCCTGCAATTAGAATTAAATATTATTTATTGTTGTGTGCATAAAATGTTTACCTTTCCTTTCTCTATTTCAGAAGATGGCAGATCTTGCAGTGGCAGGAGATGTGGAAGTTACTGCTGATGAGCCGAAGAGAGACAATCACATTGAAACTAATGGTAATGTGGCCAACACCAAACAGCAGCAACAACTGCTCGAAGAACAGCAAGATTCTGTAGAGAAATATGGTGGGGATACTGTCATTAATGTGGATAAAACTGTGCGAATGATCAGAAGCCAAAGGATGCACCTGCACTTGCACCTGTCAAAGATGTGGACTCGTCTGAACAAGAAGAGTCGAAACAGAAAACAAAAATTAATAAGCAGCAACAACAACAGCAACAACAACAGCAGCAGCAACAACCACTGCTAGTGCTAGGTCTAGATGAGCCGATCACATCCTTGGTCAAAATTCAAATATTGATTTTGATTGAACTACTGGTAAACATTGTAATGGATTTCACTGCTCGGAGTCTTTCTCCCAGTTGATTGTTTGTGACTGGTTTTTTTTGTTGTTGCTCCGGGGGTTTGGGGGCTGTTGTGTTTTATTGTTTACATCAACCTGGATGTTATGACTAACAGGGTTCTATTCCATCGACTGGCATTTGCAGCCTATTTTTTTGGCCTAGTTCACCTGTTCTTCAAATTTTTACACGATACTCTTCTTGGGAGGGGTTGGCTGTATCTTATAGCCAAAAAAAGCCCTATGGTTCTGTAACATTTTATCACCAGTGTTTACTGAATAAAAGTTTTTGGGGTGAATTTTTCCTGCTGAAACCAAATGTATTTGGTTATGAACAGCAACTTGAATAGGTTTAAATATTTAAATATTGTTACTGCTATTGGGTGTAACGTCGTAGCGCCAAAGATTCCAACATCAGCCTGTCAGTAGTGAGAATTGTCGAATGAATCAGTTTAAAAACTCATGCAGTTCAGAACCACCAGCCAAAAGAATGACGGAAAGCTTATGACGTGGCAGCATGTTGTTACTTAACCCCACCTTTTATCATGTCAAGTCAGATAACAGACATCACGACCACCAAGCACGCAAAAGGCGTTTTCTCAACACTGGCTGCACCGTATCAAGCGTAATTCGAAACACCAGATCCTTTCAGTTGAAATGACTACACTGTGTGAACGTGGTCTTAGGCGAACAACACAACATCGGGTAACCGATCCAAAGTCTTGATAGGTTTTATACGTAGTTTTGCACATTGTCAGACGAAGACCAATAACCAACATTTACGTAATTACAGCCTCGAATAGCAGGAAACCAAATGCAATACTATCTACCATTATCTTTGGAGCAACAGAGAGCGGACGGCGATCCATAGACGTGGGGAGACTTCTAGGATATGCGAGTCTTGTTGATGGCATGGATCACGGTTTCCACTACACACGCTTGCATAGTGTAGGTTACGCGTTTTGGGGTTCAGTAAGTCAATGTTCTTGTAAACGTTCGATAACGACACAACATGTGGTGCCGCTATCACATTACGGCCACTAATTTTTTTTTTAAATCGCCACATTTCCAATTAAACAGTTTGTGCTAGTTCAATTTGTTTTTTTAACCTCTGCTTTCCATCGCTTCAAACTGAAAGTGGCGTTTACACCATTTCGAATGGCAACAGGCAAATTATTGCTTAACATCCGGTATAAGAAGACATTAAAGTGCCTTTCACATTCTTAACGTGGGGTGTAGTTAGCGACCACAGGAAGGGAAAACAAATTGCTTTTGATGTGTTGGAACTGATAAGTTGCAAACTGAAGTCAACTCTGACTTTTCATTAGTCATTGTCACTACAGTCACATTCATCGCGGTATCACAAACAACAACAAGGAAGAAAATTCCGATTATATTATACCACTTGTATCGCTTTGAGCTGTAACAGAACACTTGGTGTAGTTCACACTTTTTAATGAAAACATTTATTTGAAATGGCTACTGCATTTGCAGTTATTTCTCTAAAATAGTTTGTGCCCAAATTGCAATTTCAGCGTCGCACGCTCATTTCGTTCGCCTAAACCTGAAGCACACCCACCTTAAAATAATTATTTTACAGTTTCAATATGTATTTCAATTTTTCAAGATATATTTGTAACATCGTGTTGTTTCTATAATAATTTTTGGTTGTTTTTTTATTTGTTTTGTTGCTGAGTTTTCGCGTGCATTATCTCCGGCAGCAGGACAGTTGTTTCAATTAGAAGTATTGCTCGACACTAGCACGCCGTAAATGTATGATTGATTTTCGAAAACGCCTTACAATTTTGTGGAATAATTTTAAATCTGCTATTGTCTTGTAAGTTCTTTTTGAAGCCTTTTGTTGCGTCGCCGCATTCTTATTTCATGTTACCACAAGAGCTGGACAGATTTTCTTTACGACGGATATGTATTGTGTGTTTCACAGGCGTTGGACTTTAGTCGAGATCTTTGCTGAGGAGAGCAACGCGGGAAGTGATGTCGTCGATGACGCCGTTAATCCTAAAAACAATGCACTAACACTAGAGAACGGATAACTGACGAAGGTCCACCAAGGTGCCCAACTGCACTACAACAACGCGTTGGCGGACATTCTGTCGAAGACGCTCAACATTGGCGGCTTGCCCAACCTCTGACAACAATTTCACCCTTGTGCACGTTCAAGTGGGTCTTGACAATCGAGTGGCAAGAGTCGCCGTCGGCAGTCTTTTCTACAAATGCCATTGTCCAACAACCTACAATCGCGAGGCTGTTGCTTTTCTTTGTAACAATAATCACTCCAGCAACAACCAACGCATCTAGAGTTTCCTAGCATTTCTGCGTTGGTTTGGCATTTTTAGTGAGAGAGTCGTAGTAGCAAAAGATTTAGCAAAAGGAATTGCCAAGCTCATCACTTGAGAGTCATTGGAAGCAGACCTCGTTTAACTCTCGCTATTGCTGTCGATAGTTCGCCAGTAGTGAACAACCTGCAAAGTGAACTGTGACTCTCACGGGCCACTTGGCTTTTAACCAATTTTTTTTACTGGAGCTCTCCTATGGCTAGGGGTCGTCTAACGCGTACTAGGTAAGTCATGTTGTCTATTGTGTGCTGTTTGACTAGTTTTATTTCATATAAATAGTGCAGTGCTCTTGCTATTGCGTGTGTGTATGTGGGATTAGATTACGTCTAGTGGTTTACGTTTTCTACAAATTGCTCCATTGCGTTTGGTTTTCCCCGTTTGCTAGTTTAAGCCATTGTGTCTTTGTGTTGTTTTTCACTCCATTACTCATTTAGGAGGAGGGAAGGGGTGGGGGAGGTAGGGCTTGAGTAATTTTTCACTCTTTGACGAATCCTGCTTGCGTAGCGCTAATTTCAATTATATATTTTTTTCATTTAGTACAGCTGTTAATTTCCACTTACACGTTAGTGAATGTCGAAAGGCCAATTGTCATTAACAAAAAAAAGTTGTCTATCACTTATTTGCCTAACGTAATCATTGTAGTACACTTCCAGGTGTAGTAAGATAGAGAGTGGGAGCGTCATGTTGGAATTTATTCTGCTTATAGGTTTCATGCACATTTACGTTTTACTGTGTCGTTATCCATGTTATGGGATGATCTTTGTTATCAATGCTCCGGTAGTAGTGGTTTTTTAAGTAATTTACAATAGATTAATGATAAAGCCCACGAAAAGTAAGTCACAGTGTCTAGGAAGGGAAATGTCACTACCTGTTTCTGGTGTAGTAAAGGATGGTTTGGCAAAGTCTCTTGCTTTCGCTCACCTGGGGGAGTCGGTGGAATTTGCATTTTGCTCTCGTATTGAGGGATCAGTTTCTCCGTTGTCAATTAGTTTGGGTGATTGCAGTAAACTTTTTCCGATACCAGTTCCATTAAAGGTTGGTGATCAATTTTTTATGTAGTAACAACTTTTACTTTATTAATGGTGTATTTATGTTTGACTATGTTGTAGCAAATTGGGAAAGTCAAGAAAACGTTAGGAGTCCTATCTAAAGATCGGACATTCTATGTGATTCACGGTTCTAAATTTGTTTCGTTGAACATGCCTGGAAGGGCATTGGAAACTCAAGTGTCTCAACAACTTCGTCTGCCTGATGGGATGCAAATTGCTGCGAACTGCAACTGTTTGCTTTTGTGTGAAAGTCGGAATTCCGACAGTTACAGCTTACCTTTGCCCTAGATCGAAGGAAAAATCGCTACAGCACTACTTCAAATCCCTGTTGAAGGAGGGCATATGCATGGCATGTTACACGCCACATATCGTGAAAGAAAAAAAGTATTCAACAACTCTGGCAGCAGCGACAAATGTTGTTATCTCTCTACATTTTTTTACGGATGTGATCATGGCATCAAACACGTTTCATAGGGTTGCCAGCTGATTGTGGTATACGATATGTTATGGACAAACGTGACTACATCAATTCCAAACAATTTCCCTGTGTTCTATGGTTCACTGAAGGCTACTACGGAATTGTTTGAGCTTTGGCGTCATCATCTGTCATCGAAACCGCAGACGGAAATGGCTTCTGCAAAGGAGTTAATCGACAATATTTTTATCGTCATTCCCAAACACCGCTATTTTGATCCCAATTTCGGTTTTGGTGATTTATGTGGATGTGATCTTGAATTTGTAAACATGCTATTGAGTCGAAACTTCATCGACGTGCATCTTTCAACAGCGTCAACTTCACGATTGCCTGAAGGTCAACGTAAAAGTATCTTGGCGTACCAGTCGGCTGTAACAATGACGAAATGAAAAGATGCCCATAGAAATATGGAGGACAGGATGACTACAATTGAATAGCGATTGCTATATCAAGTTCGTCATCACCGGTTCGTGTAAGTTTTTTAGAACGTTTAGCGATGTACTGTAAGATATGACGGATTATGGGCCGAAACGGCAATCCATCTGACCAGTCTTTGACTTACCAGTACATGGTTTGTGATCTCTGCCAATGGCGTTAAGGCACCCGCACCTTTGGCGGCGTGCCAAAAGTAAAAGTTACAATATACGTGCCTGTGCGCAGATTTCTTTTGAGCAGCGCATAAGGAATCTTGCAGCTAGAACTATATGTTGCGAACAAAATTTTATAGACCAATAAATCAATCTATACGTGTTAATGTTTAGCAACGCTAGGTTTTCAATGTTTTACTGTGTTAATGAGGTTCTCCTCTATGTCTTTAAATCCACATAACTCAGCTTTATAGATTGATGCATTCCTGCTGTCAATCTTTTGTAGGTTCTATCACCCACAATTTGAACGACGAGCTCATTCTCTCGGGATTTCTAAAATTTTAATGATATTTCAAGCAGACGAAAATACAACACTGCCAAATAAAAATATCTTATTATTAAGGAAAATATATTTTAATCTGGCAATATTGCCTATGCAGCGCTGGCTCCGCTGTCGCTCCATCAACAAAGTAAGCGGTGGCAATATAAATATCCACTGCTTGAATTCTAAATTCTTTAATTTTTACTTAATTTTCCTTCGCATAACGGCAAATCTTCTGCTGGTATATTTTATCAACAAAAAGGTTAAAAATTGGGGCTTTTGAATTTTCATTGGAGATTTGGGATACTTTAGAATCAATTTTCTTAGAAGCGAATAACTAAAGGGAAAAACCAATTTTGTTAAAATATTCATCGGGTTCTCATCAATCAAAATCAGAAAAAAAACTTCCTTTCCGATGCCTATGTTAACCGTTAGTCTTAAAACATATTTAAAAAATACCAATAGTATAGGTTTTTTCTTCCACTTCAAGTCTACAACACTACAATATTTTAAAGCTTAAAGCACGATATAATAGGAAAGGTACACTCTCGCGCTATCCCAGTCTCTTGGAAGAAACGGCGGGTGTTCGTTAAAGGGTCCCAAGATTCCCCGCCAGGTTCGCTAGGTTAGTAGGCCCCTCGCCTCTCGGGGGGTATAGCAAAAATAGGGATTTTTCGTTCTTAATCATGTAAAATTATTAATCAATGTGGCCAGAAATTGATTTCATTTTAGCTTTATTTCATTCCCTATCCTTTAATACCTAATTTATGTAGATTATGCAATTGTGTATATGTTTAATTTGTGATTGAAATTCGCATTTTTTTTTATTTACGCCAAAAAAATAGACAAGTTCCGGATGCTGAGTTGCACAACCGCTAAATTAGGATCGTGCGCCAACGTATCCTTTTAACGTTGTGGGGATAGTAGAAAGCGGGTTTTTTATTATTTAAGCATAGAATTACTTATCTAATCTTAGAAATGTTCAGGATTATCGTTGTTTAGAACATTCTGCTTTTTATAGAGTAATTTTAAATGTATAATTCAGCTTAGTTTACCCATTAAAATTAAAGAAAGTCCAAGCCTGGGATGCTGTTTAGTCTTTTCTTGTGTTTTTTGACAGATCTGCTGACAAGTGACAAGCTCAACTGCTTAAAAGTAGCATTAAGTTACAGCTGAAAATGGATGAGCACTTCAGTGGTGTATTCCCCCATGGCCCCATCCAAGTTTTTTTAAATACCACGGCCGAGCTGGTAAACAAAGTTTATTGTTAATATAGTTTTTCTGCCTTTGAAAAAAATATGCAAAAAAAATATTTTCGAAATTTTTTTCGAAATTTTGAAACGTTGTAAAAAGTATTGGCGACTATCGGCGATTATCGCACCGATACTTTTTTGAGACTTCATCGTTCGATAGTCGGCAATAAAAAAAACACCAGTATCGCTATTGCAATCGGAAATACTTATTTTTTTAGATATTAACAACCCTGAGAATAAGTAATAAAAAATACATTTGATTTGATTTTTTTGGCGCAGGAGAAGGGGAGAAGGGGAAAAGTTTTCCCCTTCTCCTTTCAAAAAAGCCTATTTTATCTAATGCGATACACTAAAAAAAATAATATCGCTAGGCCTATCGCTTTTTCTATCGCGCGATGAAAATGCGACACTTAACCGATGACTAGTTTTAAATCTATCACGCGATAATCGCAAGACCAATTACGAACTATTTTCGATGATGATTTCATCGATGATCACAGCGATATTAATATTAAGCCTGATTAAATAAATAACAATTTACTCACCATGACAACTAAATGCATCATCAAATCATTTGTAAACGTTTAAACGTTGTAATTCCTCGTTGCTGTCCATTAGACCAACGGCTGACTTATTTTTATTTCAGATAACATTTCAAAATTTCATTATTATATGGCTAAAATTCGAACATCAGATACAAACACGGTCACAAAACAAAAAACCGTTCTTTTTTATATGAAATCATTCTCGTCTTACTCTTCTAGATTATGGTCAATTTTTTTAATGAGATTGGTCTGGTTACAAAGTTAATAATTATTCCTCCCCCATCCTCCCTTCTTCCGGAAAGCGCGTTATGATCTTAGCTGATCTTAGGTTAAAGCAATTGATCAATACAAAAGTTCATTAATTAACCCGACCCAAGCTTAATCTCTGGCAATGAAATTGATACGCTTGTCGTTTTGGAAATTTCCCATCTAGCGGTAGATCTTGAATTTTGCTGTTTGAATGCATTAGTAGTTAAACCTTTCGACTACAGAGAGTGGCACAGTTGCGCAAAAAAATTAAAATCGAGGAAAAAATGTCTGGGGTGACTTAGAAAAGTATGACATGCCAAGTCAGGATTGATAGGTTTTTTAGGAAGTGATGGGGGGTCGAAAATTTTCAATTCGCCATCCAACATCTCATTAGCTGTCGCCATGTCGTTTCCGTCTAGCTGACGGAATGTCAAATGTTTTCCCTCCGTCTTTACTCAACCCGCAAAACCAGGGAAAAGGCATCTGTTAGTCTCGGAACGGATGGCGACACTTTTGCTATAACTTTTCTGTCAAGTAGAAATGTCGCTAAATTCTGCGCAGTTTTTCATCTAAATCTAGAATTTCGAAGAAATGTTCGCAAACGTGGACGTGCTATGTCTGGGTTTTTAAAACTTGATCTACTGCCAGAAAATTACAGGAAACCTAAAATTCAGGGGCGTCGTCCCGCGGATTATACTGCACATCGGATCTAAACTAAATAAACAAGCTGTCCTTCGTGTCCAACGCCCATGTCGACAACACTCATTTCTTTATTTGGAAGAGTAAAATGGCAACGGACTGTTTTACCTCGTTGGAAAACGGAGCGGGGCTGAATTAATCTATGCATCATGAAATATCGAAAAAATCCAGAATAAAAACTTTTGATTCAATCTTTTTTTTTAAATCGACCAAATTTTGTTTTTTCGAGATTTTCGAGGGTTCTGACCGTGTTCGCGCATAAACTCGACATTTGTAATGATTGTCACATTTTTTATGATCAAAATAAGCCATAACGGGGACTATCTATAATGTTCGATACCTTTTAAGGCAAAACATCTTTTGCATGACTTGATTACACGACTTTTACGTCTAGCTCCGAGTTCAAGGTAGAAAGCACTTGCGGTCGTCGTCGTTCCATTCTCCCTGTGTTGGACATTTTGAAATCTAGCCATCGGCTGATTACTTTGTGTGTATATATACCTGGCGTTTTCAATGGTGGCGCATTCATTTTTGGAAAGATGAATCGAATACACGAGATTTCCCCCTTCAAAAAAAAAAATACAGCCAAATAGCTTCCTTGTTGGGAACGCTCTAATACCGTAACCAATTATGCAAAGCATATCATATCTGGCTTACCCTTCAAACTGGATAAAGACTTCTTCTCCATTCCAACCATTTTTTTGTTGGCTTTATTAACACTCAACTTTTCTTATTGGCTAATGTAACTTTTTTTTTAGGTTGACTCGGCAAATTTGGAACTGAATATATTCTTATTCATCTAGAACGCCGTAGAACTATTGCGTGCTGGATGTTAAAAAGTGTTGAGGAAGCGAGAGGGATATTCTTTCCCCCCGAGAACTAGGGAAAAGGACAGAAACAAACGGTTTTGTATTT
Organism: Daphnia pulicaria; assembly: GCF_021234035.1. Classification (NCBI taxonomy): domain Eukaryota; kingdom Metazoa; phylum Arthropoda; class Branchiopoda; order Diplostraca; family Daphniidae; genus Daphnia; species Daphnia pulicaria. The sequence continues at coordinate 3,630,110 of NC_060914.1, read as the reverse complement.
CAATACTCTTGCGCCTTTACCGTACAATAAACGTTGCTGCTTTGAAGTTAAGAAATGTTTTAAAAATCTAAGTTGGGTATCATATTTCTCCGACAAAGAAGGGTGTGTGTGGTGGGAGGAGGAAATGCGGATGGGTTTCGGTGATTATCCAGATTGAATAAATAGAAAACCCGAGTGCGTTTTAGTCATTTGTTTTCAGCAGAACAGCTGCGCATAGCGACGACGTAGGAAATGGGCTGCGAATTTTGGTTGTCTGTCACGTGTGAAAACTCCTTTCATGCATCCGGTTGGGCGGAAGTATTCTACAAATAAAAATCAATTCTGATCAGAGCCGCCGTGTGTTTCATATTTTTGTAAATAACGAGAAACTTGGTTTTATTTTTCACAGCATTTATTTTAACTGGTTATTAATGCGAAAAAGCAAAAAGGACGAAATTGTGTAAACTGGGTATGAGACGAAGAAAATGAGTGTAGAAACCGAAATAGAACATGGGGCGCAAAATTGTGAACGTTAAAGATTTAAGTAACGCAATTTCAAATATCTGGCGACTGACTTCGGCTGCCTTTCACGAGTGAAAATTCCCTTTCGGTTGACCACCACCCTATTCACTCCTGTTTCAGTCCCCAAAAATAAATATAGAAAAAAAAAAAATAAAGTTAAAGCCCGGTAATAAATAAATTCCCAAGGTAATTTCTACAGTCAAATAAGGACTTCACGGATATGGGATACTTTTGTTCAAAATCTGTCAACTCAAAACAATTTATAAGTATCACTGACCCTGTGGCGTGGCAAAATCGGCGAAATTCCATATCATTTCCCCGATTAGAAATCCCATTTCACGCAGTTGATCAAACGCCTTGAAGTTCTGCTCCATCAGGACCACTTGATAGTCTTCGGTCCAGACAACGGGAGGATCCTGAATCAAATGTCGTTTATTTATGGTAATGCTCCACCAGACTTTGTCTTTCAAATACCGTGTGCAGACCGGCGAGAGCTCCAGCACCATATTCGGTTACCAAAACCGGTTTCAGGTGTTTATCGTGCCAAGCTGTGACTTCTTTTACCATCTACACATCAAGGGGGGGGGGGGGGGGACACGGTTTTTAGGCTAGTACTTTTTCTGCGCTTGAACAAAAAAAGAAGTACCTGGTAGGTGATGAGTTCACTATGACCCGTATCCGAGTACCAACCGAAATAACGATTGATGCAAATAACGTCCAGGAACTGAGCCTAAGAAAACCAGGAACAAAAAAAAATTCAAACACAAATGATTATTAAAAACAAGTTTTCGGGTGACTAATTGATGGAACAGTCAGCCACTTGCAGCTAAGTCAGAAGCGTAGGATTGAGCCAAAACCATGGTCACAGGTCTTGCAAGATCCAGCGAACGGGTGTAGTTAGAGACACGCCTAGAGACCGTGATAGAAAAAGGTGGGCAAATGTGAATAACATTTCATCATCACGCAAACCTGTGACCTTCGTTACGTGAATGTCTACTGTGTACACAAGGAAACAAAAAAGCTACCAAGGAACTACTAATGAGCTAGATAGCTAGCTATAGCTACAGACTTATCTGATTAATTGACTTACGGCAACGTCTTGGTTGCTTGGTTTGTTCAAAACTAAAGTCACAGGCCTTGACGAATCTAGCCGATGGACTAATTGGACAACGGCACTATAGAAACAAAGTTAAAAAAAATTGCGCTGCTGGATTCCCACTCATCACAACGCAGGAATAAAAAAAAGAATTTGCAAAATTACTCAAAGTAGTGCGCTGAAACTTGTTTTTGCGATTGCGGTTCGTTCCCAATTGACCACATGACGACTGCCGGGCGATTCTTGTCGCGCTGGATCAGTTCCTTCAAGGCTTGTTTGTGGGCTTCCAACAGATCATCATCGAAATTACTGCCAAACAATCATTCATTATTATATGCAAATTCTCGATGATTTAATATCATATTAATGCAAGAAATATTTTACTCGAGCCCGACAGCTGGAACTTCGTCGATGACTAGAAATCCCTGCTGGTCGGCCAAATCCATGAGTTCCTCAGAGTAGGGATAGTGTGAAGTGCGGAACGAATTGGCTTCGATCCATCTCATTAGATTGTAGTCCTTCGTTAACGTGACTAAATCTAAACCGCGGCCTCTTAACTGGTGAGAGGTTGAAGTTTTAGTTAACATTTCTGGCCCGGATAAAAAAAAAACTAGATAATATAACGTCAAAAATTTACGCTCGCGTCTTCGTGTCGGCCGAATCCTTTGAAATAAACGCTTTTCCCATTCAGGTAGACGCCAGTGGAATTCCACTGAATGAAGCGAATACCAAACGGAAGCCTGTAAACGTCACCCTCGACATTTTTGGCGTCGTTCCACAACTGGATCTTTTGGGGGTTACAAGATATGAAATATAAATTCGGAGCAAAAAATGTTGTGTTCAAATAAAAAAAATAAAAAAACAAAAAAAAGACAAACAAATATTTGTAGCTTAAAACCTTGAGCGTGTAGAGGTAGCCGACAGACTCGTTCATTCCTCGGGGCCACCACAAATTTGGATTAGTAACACGAATTTCGCCTGTGAGGCCTTTTGACTGGGCTACAAGACGATCTCGGGAATCATAAACTTCAGCAATGACCGAATAGGCGGCAATTTTAGAACCTCCCAGCTCAACCGAGTAGGACACGGTCCCCTCGGAATCCGAAACACTGGTGGTGTTGATCGTTATGTCGTCGATATAAGTTTTCGGGGTTGCAGACAAAATGACGGGACGGTGAATGCCAGCATAGTTGAAGAAATCTTCGGTAATAAAATTAACTGTTAGCTATTTGTTAGTCGATTAAAACAGTTTGAATGGATTGATACCGAAATTATACTGCTGCTCATAATAGCCTGAAAAAAATCCATTTATGGAATTATTAAATAACGTCTTCTAACTAAACTGCCCGATCGATGTTTTTTTTTACCTGCTGGGTATCGCTGGGAGTCATTATGATAAACAATTTTGCCTAATACGGTATTATAAAGTATGGGCATTCCCAATAAAAGAAAGGAGTGATTTAACTTGGATAATTCTAGCATTTTCATATCAAATTATTTTCTAGATTACCCTGAGGAATAGTCCATGGAGTAAGAGTATCTGTATAACATAAAAGACTTAATTAAAATTATACAATTTCTGTCTAAATATAGATAAAATCATTAACTGTTGACAGCAACTGTAATGAAGTTTGGGTGTCCAAACTTCAAATGGTCAGTGACTTCGACATCAAAAGGCAAATAACCTCCAGAGTGACTGGTTACTTCAACCCCATTGATCCACTGTCAAACACGGTGATATGAGATACTTGGAAGTAGAATGGGGAGGAAGTCATAAGTCTGTCTTGATCTGCACTCACCACAATCGCAAAGTAGTTGACACTACCAAACCTGATGTTGACCCGTTGTGACTTCCAAGTCCTGGGCACAAAAAAATCTCTGTGATACCAAGCCCATCCAATGTGATCCCTAATATCCGAGTCTTGGGTGACATCATTATAGCTAGAGGGTACTGGCATATCAATCACTTTTACAGCACACTAAGCAATTATTTGGAAAAAGTAAAACGTTCAACTGCATCAGCATTTTGACATATATTCATGTGGATGATAAGACTTACATGTTGCAGAGCTGCCTGATACCATTTTTCTTCGAATCCTTTATTTTGTTCAGACCTGTTGGCGATCGCAAACTTCCAAATGCCGTCCAATGACAAGGTTTCTCGTGATTCCGATGGTCTGGGATAGAGGATTCCAGTTGCATGCATACCATTCACACAGAAGACGAGGATGGTCAACAAGATAGGAAAATGCATAGCCAAACGTGAGAGATTTCTTTTGACGCGTAAACAAAACGCAGTCGTGCGACAATTTAGCGAATCCTGTATCTCGACAACCTTCATTTCAAATTACGCCCCTCAACCGGATGACAGCTGAATGACAGCGGCCGGTTTGTTTTTGTTTTCAACTTTTTCCTCCGTTGCCGAATTTTCTAAAATAAAATAAAAAAATAGAATTCACTTTTTTTTAATCCATTTATTTAAAAAATTATACTACTGGTTACTGGACTTTCTTATTTTTTATCTAAACTAATAAAATACTTGGAAAACAGCAAAGTCTAATGTAAAGACCGTGTTCCACAATTTTTATTATTTTTTACAGTTCTACTTGAATCACGTCAACGACAAACGGAGAGGGAATAAACTGGCTTGCAGCTTGCTGCTGGAAACACACACTATATCTTTGTCGTCGTTATCACCGCTAAAAATCCCCCAAAAAATAAGTCGAGTAAAATCAAGCGTGTAATTAAAAAAGCCGCTGTGGCAGCATGTTTTTTTTTATATTTTTCTCTCTCTGTGTGCCCCTCACTCTCTCTCTCTCTGGATTTGTGTGTTGCAATAGATGTCGTTCAAAAAAAGCCAGTTTAGAAAAGAAAATGGGGAAAAAAAAACAAAAATTCGAAGAAAAGGCCCAAATAAGGAGGACACATATGCTGACAGTGACGTTGACACGCACATCCCAGTTATTCCATGGCCAGGGTTTTTCTTAACTTCTTATCTCGTCTATATATCCCCCACTTGAGACACACCGCTTGTTGCTCAGATTATAACGCGGAAAAAAATAAATTTATTAAAAGAGAGAGACGAGAAAGAAAAGAAGAAAAAAAAAAGACAACTCGTCAGAGCATCACGAAAGTGTGTGATAAGAAAACACACAGGCTGCCATCTTGCGCTGGTCTCCCGACTACCGATCTGATCCTGCAGCAGCACGCAAGACGTTTTTCTCTTCTGTCTTATACTCTTATAATATATCTACTATTTTTTTAACTTGAAAATAAAATAAAAAATACATAGAGTGTGTGTGTGTGCTGTAGGAGAGGGGTTGTGCAGTGATGCAACCCATCCACATATGTGGAGATTATAATACAGCTAGGATGGCTCCGAAAAGCGCACACAGGACCGACTGTCCTTATAAAGTCACGGCGGGCGTGTGTTCGAGAGAGCGCGGGTCACGTGAAAGTTTCTTTTTCTTCTTCTTCTTCTGCTGCCACCCCAGACGTCCCGTGTAGACTTTGCACGGCTGCACAAATGGCGCGGGACACACACAAAAAAAAAAAAAAAAAAAAAAAAAAACATGTTTTATTATTTCCTTGCAGATCGTTCGTTTACATTGACATTGGGGCTGGTATAATCGCCTTGCCAACGTCAACAATCTCTGATGGACAACCATAGCATCGTGGAGCTGCTGAACTGCTTCTTCTTGGCTTGGCTTCTCATTACAACTTTGTTGAACTGAAATGTTCTTGATTTGATAGCCGAAATCTCCATATCCCAAGTCGAAATGAGACATCTAAATAACGTATTGGAGGATTCACTCGTCACGTGACTGTTTGTGCGCGCGATGGTCCGTCCCGTGCCGCCGCCCGTCTGTCGGCGTCTCGGGGTTATTGTCGAAGTATACGGCGGCGGCGGCGGCGGCGGTGGTGGCCTTGTAGGAAATATTTTCCTGTCAAAGGATTGATCACTGACTGGAGGTGTCGTGTTCCAAACGAGGTTGATGAAGGGGGGAAAATCAAAAAAGAAAAACCAAAAAACCAACGCAACGATAGATATTACATATATTAAATCCAGGACGCATTTGATTTTGGATTTCTTTTTTCTGACTCGGAGCGGTATGATCACTGCTCGATTTAAATAATCCGGCAAGACCCGAAAGTGCACCATATATAGACTTGTCGGAATCAGAGCTCCGCTGGCTGTGCTCTGTGTGTATGTTGGCCGGCGCATGTAGAGAGAGAGAGAGAACACACCATACTCTCTCTCTCTCTCAAAAATAAAGTTGGGGATGTATTTTATTGTGAGGCAGCAGCAGCAGTCATAAGTCCCTACATGGTCACTGATATGAATAAATTACGCGAAAGGAATATTCAGCTCGTTCTCGTTTCTTTTTTATTCTTTCGAAATGTATGTGTGTGTGTACGCGCTGGAATAGATGCAACGGTCAGTTGAAGACGGGGCAAAGAAGAAGAAGAAAACTGGTAGCTCTCGCTCTCTCTCTCTGATAAGGTGAGATGGGTGGCGATCGAAAGAATGTTTCAAACTCTTTTTCGTGTTTATGTATTATAATATACCAAAGAGTTTTCTGGTGGTGGTTTTGTTTTTTCTTTTCTTTTTGGGCGTTGCACATCTTCTTCTGGCCAGCAGACGTCAACGAGGTCTCCCTGGATGGATGTAAAATGTTGGCAGTGAAATCACCTCTGATGGATCAACCGGTGACCAGTCAACCGCAGTCAACCTCTCTGACAAAGAATTAAAATAAGAAAAAAAAACAACATTCGAATGAAAATCCTTTCAGGTTTTTCTCATTCAGACGTTAGTCGAGAATAATCATTTAATAAGCTCGTGGGCGCGCTAGATTTCCTACATCAAAAGTGTCACTAGCTTATTTTCTCTACAGTATCCAACTATGCGTCATGCTTTTCTTTTTATTATTATTATTATTTTGGTTGGGAGAAGGGAGGAGAGAAAAAAAAAACAAATTCCCAATCGAAATCAAGCGAAGAAAAACCGACGTGGCATGGCATAGACATTCCTGGCCGGCAGCCAGGAAAAGGCCATAAAATAGGTGACATATGATGTGTCAGTCATCATGATGTTATCGGCGTCTAGACGGATCGATTCACCAAGTTGGAATCAACACTAAAAATTGTCTGAATGTGAATGAGTTTGAATAACTAATTCAAAAACACACAACAACAACACAGACACAGACAGACAACAACAAAAAAAATACATACAACAACAATAATAAAACCAGAAAAACAAACAAAACACAAAATATATAAAACCGGTCGTGTATTTTTATATGAATCTGATGTATCTGACTTTCATTTATTTTCGTATTAACACAAATTCATCTCTCTCCACGAATATCGGGAGAAAAAAAAAATCTGATCATGAATCGACATCAACTTTAAATATATCATTTCGAAAAATATTATATCCTCTGAATAAAAGAAGAGCACTCACACACACACAAAAACTATCTCGGCATGATTCGAATTTCTTTCCATTGTTGTCAAAACATTATATCTGCCTGGAAATGGGTTTTTTTTTCGAAGAAGAAGAAGAAGAATTTCGGTGAAAAAAAAATGTTTCTGGGGAAGGAAGAAGAAGAAGAAAAAGGAAGAAAATTATGCGGGTGAATTTGAACCGGAGGGATGTAAAGCAAGAGTCTCTGGGAGAAGAAGAAGAAGAAATATATATAAAGACATCATGCAGTTCTTCGCCTTCTTAATGTTATGGCTCGAGAGCAGCAGAGACAACCGGAGGAATAGTCTCTTCTTCTTCTTTTCTCAAAATAGAAAAAAAAAGGAGTCCAAAAAAGACAATATACATGTGGAAAGAAGAAGAGGGGGAGAGAGAGACAGACAAATCCCAAAAGGTGAAGGATACAGACGAGCGGTAACAGCTAGAGCTGATGCTCTTTTTCGTTCCTCAACAAGGTCGAATTGGTTGCCGAAACGCCCCCTCCTCCTTCTCCACCCACCCACCCTCTTTACCCGCAGCTATACATCCCATCCACTCTATAGTGTGCTGGTAAGAAGAAAAAGGAAAAAAAAAACCTCCGAGTCTCTCGTCTCTCGTGAAGTTTAAAAGTCGAAAGCAGGAGGATGGTTTCTCTTCAGTCTGGTGGCACACGTCTGGCGAGCAACGTGATCGTTACTTTTGCTCTTCTCTCTCTCTCTCGTTCGTTCGGTCGCCCCGTTTTCGTGTGTACGTGTGAGAGTGCCGCCGCGTGTGTTGTTGTTCTCTCTAACGTACTTCCTCGCACTTGGAAAATTAGGTGTACAATGGACTCTATCCGTCGGAGAGTCACCTTTGTCTCACGCCACATCCATCACTAAGTTTTTCGAGATAATCAAATCACAGCAGAGAAATTGTCGACATTTTTCGGCTCGAAAGAAAATACCAAAAAAGAGTCGAGTGTCGTTGACCAGAAAATAGAAAAATAAAATTCCTCTAGAAAAAGAAGAAGAAGAAGAAGAATCAGGTTATTCCCTCCCACGAAAATTGTCTCCGGCTGATTGATGACCGTGAGGATGACGCCGGCCTGCTGGGTGGTGGTGCTGGTGATCTGGACGTGCCTGCTCATCTCTACCTGCAGCGGGTGAGTCATCGGCCGTCGCTTTCGATTCCAAAAGGCGTCACATATACAAATCCCTATATACTATACACACACACAACGATCAAGCAGAGAGTTATTTTTTATTTTTATTATTATTCTCTCTCTATCTGGCTGATGGGGGGACTCCTATAGCTTGGCACTATATAACCAAAAGTTAAAAAAAAAAGAGTGTAGACACGACAGACCTTGTAGTATTTTAATTTCCCTTTTTTTTTTCTTATTTTGTTTTGTCTTGGTGAAGTGGAGACAGCTGTTGTGTGTGGATTGCCAGTCGTTCCCAGTTGATCCCTAGCCATCCACATATGGTTCTGTGGCGACGGGAGAGAGAGAGAGGCAAAGAAATCTTATCTCTTCACTTGCAACAGAATCGCGTGATTGACCACTTGGCTCTCTAGTTTGACAAAGGCCGCCTCTGTTTTTCAGACTTCTTCTCACATCAATTCTCTAACGCACAAAGTTTCGATTTGTCTTGAAATATTTGTGTGACAGAGAATTTCGGCTGCTGCTGCTGCGCTGCCGATTAGAATCGCCATTTTCTCATTGGAGCGCGGGCGCACGGTCGTATACGGTCGGTGCTGGCCCTTTTCGTTTGGTGTCGCCAGCCCATCACAGAACCAACAAAGTCGAATGTGTTAAAGAATGGCGGGTTGATTGATCGATCGATCAAGAGTGACGATACTTTTTTTTTTATCTTCTTTTTTATTATTTTTGTACGAGCTTAACGATTTTCATCTTTCAACTTATTCTCCCCCACACCGAAAAAATAGAATAGAAAAGACGCTTTTCGACGACTGGCTTGAAAAACGGCCATGTGTGTGTGTTGTGCTGCTGCTGGCTGGGCCGGAGAGTGTATGAGCTCAGGCCAGAGCCTATTGATGATAGGAACGTGAGGCCCCAAATGATCCGTCGGCTTAAAGTCAGTCCATAAATCATCTTGATTGGTTGGGCATGCACTCGGCAAGAGAGAGAGAGAGAGAGAGAGAGACCAGCAGTCAAAATACCAGTTTGACCGCGCCACACATACACATATAATGGGCTAGATCCGTCGTTAGATGTGCTGCGCTGCTGGGATGTGCAGATGAGCGCCGGCCGTGTTTTGTTGCCCAGTCTCCTGCCATCTGCCAGGCACCCTTGACGTGTTAACGAGCTCACTATCGTCAAAATTAAAAAAAAAGAAAAGAAGAAAAACGAAAAAAAAAAATAAGAATAAAAGTCTGAAGGGGGAAAATGAAGTCCCACTATAATACACTAAAGGCACTTTTCGACGGAGATTTTTAGAATGTGTGAATATATGGCGATGACGTCGCCCCCACTACACACACACACACTCAAAGATTAAGCCGAGAAATAAACACATAAAGAGATAATATACAACCAAACTGTTTTGGGGTCTTTTGCGTTGTATAGAGAATCCTCTTTTCTCCGGTGATGGCGGCCATATAATAGAAGAGCTGCTGTCGTGAGATGGATCAGAATATGACCAATCAAGAATATTGTTCCGTTCAATCAATGGCCTATATAACGGTTGTGTCGAGATTAGCTCGACAGCAGCTAGCACAAGGCGAATGTAATTGAATGGGGCGTTAATAGCTGAATCATCGCCTAATTCTTTTCGAATAAAAAAAAAAAAAAAAAAGCGTTGGGGGGGGTTCCGATGATGAAATCCAAGACGTGAAAAATTCACCATTTTGATCCAAACTTTCAGGCTTCGGCCACTTCCTTCCCCTCCTCTCTTTCTTGTATATCGTGACCCACACCATTGGATATCATTCCCATATTCTTTCCTTTTTTTTATTATATGGGAGTCTTGTATTTTTTTTCTCTCTCTTTTCTTTACGGCTAAAAGATAAAAAGGAGGACAAAGGAGAAATGTTGTCAGAAAAATGGAGATTCTTCTTATTCTTTTTTAAATATATCTCTTTTTGAAGTAGAAGAAGAAGAAGCTAAGAAGAAGAAGGAGAAAAGTATGTTGAGTGAGGTTGCGCAGATGATTTGCCATTCTGGTCTTTTGTTGCCCTACATGGATTTCGAGAGGATAATAAATTCAGTTGAGTTGTTTGGTCAGAAATAGAAATGAAAGGGAGAAAAAAAAAACAACAAGAAGAAATTAATAACTTAGACATTTTTTCTCTCTCTCTCTCTAGAATGGATTGAATAAATATGAACCCATTCGGTTGCTGACCTTGTCTACATTTCTTTTCCGGGAGGGATGAAGAAGTTTGATGGAGAATGTCGATAAAAAGAAAAAAACTAGCTATTGCACTTCTTTTTTTTTTTTCAAATGGAAATCATAAAAAGAAAAAACTATATCGAACGTCGTAAATCATTTGCCGCTCTTTTCACTCGCAGTATGGAGTCTAAACGGCTCGATGATTTGATTTCTTCGTGAATAATTGTTGCTAGCTCTTTCATATTTATTCTTATTTTTAATCCATTCCGAGATTCTTCGGGGTCATTCATCTTGGAAAATAATAATAATAAATCGAGTATTGTCGGCAATTTAAAGCTATATAGAGAGACGATATTGAAAAGAGGCCAAAATAAAGAATTCGAAAGATGGGCGTGACTCTGATGAGAATCTTTCGGTCGTATTTTATCACGCTTGACAACAATCTACTCCCCCCCCCCCCTCTCTTACTTCTTTTTTTTTCTCCGGAGAGAGAAGAAATAACGATTCTTCTTGGGCATAAATGTGTTGTGGAAGGGAGCGAGACGAAACGATTTTCTCGAGGAGATCTCAGAGTGTCTGATACGAGCGTAACCCCGATTTGTCATTCCTCGTAGCTACACAACAGTAAATCAAAATTTTAAAAATATATACTCCAACCAAACATTCTTTTTTTTTAAAGCAAATTTTCATCATTTCCAGGCGGAAGGAAATGACTCGTTGATATTTTTTCAGAGCATTTTGTGTGTGTGTGTTTCCGCAATGGCTGAATCAACAGTCAGTTTGAGTTATGTATTTGAGCTTTGGTGTGTGTAGGGGTGACCTAAAAACAAAATATCTGAAAGAAATGAATTCATCATCCCACATTTTCGTAAAAGGGAAAACACGTTAAACGAAAAACAAAAAAAAAAGAGTTTCGAAAATCCATATAGGAACAAACCGAACCGACATTGGCCCAGAAGCTCCAAGGTTTTTTTTTCTTTTTTTTTCTTTCAAAAGTAGGAAAACAAAAATGAACCGTGTCAGCAATTACGTTAGATGAACAAAGATGGAGGCTGTTTTGCGTTGAGTTTAGTAAAACGAATATCACCAAAAAGCCACAAGGAAACTTTCACAATCATTTGAATATTATGTATACCTCTATCCCCAACGCAGGGACTTTTGTCCGCAGCCAGTGACAAGGACGGTGACGTGTAAAGTCAAAAATGGTACAGAGACTTACACGAAAATGGTGCCGCGCCTCTGCAAGCGAAACTGGCCTCCATCGCAAGCGCAAACGTCCGGCGCATCGTCATCCGCCGGCGCTCCGCAGCACGTCAATTGCGGCATGGAGCCGAGGTGAGTTTTTCGGCCTTTTCAACTTTTTTTTTTCCTTTAAAAAATAAATAAATAAAAGAAAAAAAAAATTGACAGAAATACATATAAATACAAATATAGTATAACGGCTGTGGCATTTGGTTGCAGGAGAAAATATATACATCGAAATGTTATTCGAAAGTTATTCGGGGGGAAAGAATCAATCATTCGTCTGTCTCTTCGTTCTTCACGTATAAATACTCACGATTCACGAAATAAATTTTCGGGTTTTTCTTTGTTTGTTTGTTTGTTTGTTTTTTCCTCCCCCCGGATTTTTAGGTCATTTCTTAAAAAATATTGAATTTACATATAAGCAATCTTTCCAGACACATACACATCGTCTGTAATTGATTTCCATTTGTTTTTTGTTTCTTTTTTGTGGGTGATGTTATTGACGTTTGAACGCGTGTAAATATTAGGGTGAAGGAACGGCCCCGACTGGTGACAACTTACAAACAAATCACGGAAATGCAGTATCGTTGCTGTCCCGGCTTCTTTGGTGAAAACTGTGATATGGGTAAACTGAAAAATTTAGATTTTATTTTCCATGTACACAAACCCCAAGAAATTTGTTGAAAATATTTTATTTTACTTTTTTTGTTGTTGGTTCGGTCAAATAAATAAACCAGAATGTTTCAACTGCACGACGCTAGAGCGGATGGAGCGGCGTTTGCGGACCGTGGAGGAAACCATTCGCGGCGGGAACGGCAACTACAGTCAAGCTGGACCGCACCAGCGGCCCTTCATTCGTCCAGGTCGCCCGGACATGAGCCACGTCACTGGCACGACAGGACCTAGAGGGTATGACAAATATTTAAAAAAATTAATCAAATCAAATAAAAATAAAAAAAAGCTCTTCACATTAATCACTCCCGAAGAAGTTATGAAGGGTCTAAAAAAATTTCTTTTTGGTTGGTTTGTTTTTTTATTGAAATTCCGTATAGGGTGGCGGCAATGGGAGGCACTCACATGCGCCGGCCAGCCATCGGAGTGACTCGTCGTCCTTTCAGGTGCGACAGATATAATTCCTTTTGATCTAAAGACACGTGTGACGAATGGAGGCATAAATTGGAATTACATGTAATTTAAAGCGGGTATCACGATATAAGGAAAACGGATGCCACTCTCAATGGACCGGTCCAGCCAGGGACAACTACCGATGCGTCATTGACTAGTTCCGCCGCTGGTGCCAGAACGCCGCAGCAAACCAGGTGCAATTGTCCAGCCGGACCTCCCGGTCAAGCTGGAGTGCAAGGTATTTAAACGAATTAAAGATAATCAATTCAAATATTCTCTCATCTTATTTTTTGTTTTAAATTATAGGACCAGCTGGATTAACCGGAATTCCGGGATTACCTGGAAGAAATGGAGTTGATGGACTTCCAGGCGTTGCCGGAACTCCAGGTATAATTATAAACTGGTAATAACGTGAATGCAAATAATCTCACTGAATTCTTATTATGTGAAGGTTTGGAAGGTTCACCTGGACAGAAAGGCTTGCCTGGAATAGACGGACTTCCCGGACTACCCGGAAACCCTGGTCCGCAAGGTCTCACCGGCCTGCCCGGTTTGCCCGGCTTGAAAGGTGAAATTGGCAGCCCTGGACTAACGGGAGAAAGTGGCACTCCGGGACTGGATGGACTTCCAGGAACGCCAGGTCTTCCAGGAGAGGCAGGCCTTCAAGGCATCGATGGTGTACCAGGTTCTCCTGGCCCAGTTGGCCCAGCAGGTCCAGCAGGTAGAGAAAATAATAAAAAAATTGCACACATTTTTGAATATTCAAACATTTGTGAAATTGCCACGACATTTTCAGGACCTCCAGGTCTTCCAGGTCCCCCTGGCTTACCGGGGCTTTCCTCCTTCTCTCGGACTGACTCGAATGACAATGAAGAGGCAACAAAAGTAGGTCTACCTGGCCCACCTGGCCCTGCCGGTTCGCCAGGGCTTCCAGGTGCTCCTGGTGTCGCCGGTCCACCTGGCGAACGAGGTGAAAAAGGTACAAATTTAATTTATTCAGGCCGGACTGGTTATATCATTCACAGTTGGGAAGGGACAACTTTTCCACTAACTCTTAAACTGAATAATTCATTGACACATGGAAATTTCTGGCTTCACACTATATAGTCTTCTGTTCGGCTCTTTTGGCTCTGTATCTTGACTAACAACTGACCAGAACACAAACCACTAATTCAATTGACACCAGGTGAACCAGGGGACAGCGGGACGGCGGGACCGCGTGGCCAGCGGGGAGAAAAGGGCTCCAAGGGCGAGCGAGGCTTCGACGGGGTCCGCGGACCACCAGGTTGCCCATTAATCCCAGCTATAATATACTACTAGCTTTTTTTTATTTTATTTCAACAGTTTTTTAAAATTATTATTTCACACTAAATTTTCTACGGGATTTTTTTTTATTCAATTACATTTTAACAAAACTATATTCTTATCTGGACTAATTAATTACTAATGTTATTGTATGAATTGTTGATTGCGTTGAATTAATTTAACATTTCGTGAATTTGTTTTAGGGGATTCTGGACTAACTGGACTTCCGGGACCCAAAGGCGATCGGGGAGATGGCGGTAAGTTCAAATTTCTTTCAGTTTTATGATAAAGTAAAAATATACCTTTTTCTATTGAATTGAATAATTAGCCTTGGACGGCGTCGATCTCTCCGAGTCTATTCTTCAACTCCACCAGCTCGTCGATGAGTTGCGCAGTCAAATTAGCGAACTTCGCGACCGCGTCGTCATACTGGAACTTGGCGTTGGCGAGTCCACCGATACGGCCGAAGCCCATACCGGTACTCACCTAGCGCCACCTACGCAAACATCTCCGGCGCCACCAACAACAACTACAACCACCAAGCCACCGGTGAGTATTAGACAGCTACTCATACATATAACCAAAATATTTTATTTATTTCTTACCACCATTTTGGCATTGGCGCAACAGGTGGTGGTCAGTACCACGCCAACGCCGCCACCCGTGGAAGAGGAGGAAGAAGGAGATGATTACGACGAGGATGCCGCAGTGCTGGCAACGTCATCGACGACCGCTAGTCCGGTTTGTTTGCATAGAAAGTTGTACAAGTTGAAGTAGGAAATTTGAATGAAATTTCTTTTTTGTATATTACCCGCAGGCTTCGGTTCTGACGTCACCACCTCCGCCGATCGTCAACCCTCCTCCATTGTCGACAGCTGACCAAGACTACGGTGAAGATGAGATCGACTCTGAAGAAGATTACACGGAGACAGAGGATGAAGATGAAGATTTAGTTTTGGACAGCAGGCCAGCATCTGCAGCAGCTCCAGGTCGAGCTTCCACTACGGCGCCGGGTCGTAATAACCGGCCCAATAGTCCAGCCATCAGCGGTGGGCGTGGCAATGTGGCCAATAACCTTCTAGCCGAAGATGATGACGAAGATATTGATTCAATTTTGAGCCCCAACGCCCGGGTGGAGCCCCCTGGTAAATGATGATCCATTAAAAAATGAAATGAAACGACCTGATTTAATGATTGTATAACATTCACCTTTTTTAAAAAGGGCGAGGAGTGTCCACGGTGGATGCGGAAGACGAAGAAGAGGAGGAAGAAGAGGATCCGGAATACGACGATTACGACGATTCTCCAACCAGCCGATCCAAGCGACATAAAACAGCCTCGGCGAAGTCTAATAAGGACTCGAAGACTAATAAGCATCACGCTGCTGCCAAGCACGACAAGAAATCTAAAAAGTCTGTCCGAACTAAACTCAAGCCGAAGCGGACTTGAATTTCCCGCCGATATTAATCATTGCGATTTCGTTGCCATTTGCCAGAGTTAAGCCATTTTGCTTTCAATTTTTTTTTTATTCTCGTACGGTTGCCAAAACCTTTTTGTCTATCCTTTTTTGTTTGATTTGATTTTTTTTTTCATCGGTTGCCGAGGCTAAAAATGACTGCCATAATGCCATTAATAATTTAGTTTTCTCTTCGTGCATGCTCTGCAATTTCCCCCCGTTTTGTTAGAAGAAGAAGAAGAAGGAAAAGAAAAACAAAAAAAGAAAAGAAAAAACCCAGGCTTGAAACTATATTATCTTTAACATAGAATTGGAACTTCTTGACTGCCGCCCAATTTTAATTTCCTTATCGCATTCGGTTCCGATTGGTTCTGTTCCCCAACAAGCTACGGTTCCCCCCTTTTTTTCTCCCCATCAAACAAAAAAAAAAAAGTTTTTCATTTAGGGTCACGGTGGAATAAACGGAGCCATATACATACATAACAATCCTCACGCAATGTTTCTCTGATGGCCGAAGGATTTATTTTATAGAAAAGAATTCATTGGTTTTTAAAATGCAATAACGTCATTAGAAACACACGAAATGTCACTATATGAAAGGGGTTTCTAAGATTTACGCGTTCCGTCAATTATATAGTAAATGGATAAGAGTTAAGTGGCCATAACAAAAAGGAGAAGGAAGAGTTCGGTAAGGAAAATCTGGTTGGGATAGTCTGTCTGGAGGGGGCGGGTCTTGAAAACGACAAGTACATTCTTTATCAAGCCATTCTTTATCAACCTCTCTCAGTTTCAGTGTTTCTTTTTAAGCTCGTTGAGATTGTGAGTGAGTGTCTAATAAAAAAAGGGACAACGATGCCGATCACGTTCGAAAAAATTGACGACGGATCCACGAAACTGATTTGGATAACCGAAATCCAAAAGTATCTCTGGGTGACGGCCTCGAAGCCAGAGCTGCTTCAGCGTATCAATTTCCCACCGGTCATTCCTGATTTTGCCATCTCGTGTTTGTCCAGACTGTCCAACAATAGTTCCACGGACGACGACGTTCTCACCTACACGACCGAACTGCGTTTGACTCGAGACAAATTGAAGACGACAAATGACGAATGCGCTGCCGATAACTGCGAAGAAAGTTTGGATGGAGCCACAGATGGCGACCAACAACAACATCATTTGACACTGTCTAAATCAGTCACCCTACCGTGTGGTATCTGGGCCAGCATCAACGGAGGTGAGAAAAGCCCGTTGAAAGAGTCGCCACCCGGTTTGTGGAAATCGGAGAAATTCCTCATGGACTTTCCTCCTTCGGTTCGCAAATACAGACTGTCAAGGCTGAACTGTCGGATTTGGATAGCCTTCGACACGTCGATTAGTGTTTCTGAGAGAAACGTCCTCAGAGATGTTATCGACATGTACGTCCAGCAGAGACACTGCGATGTCTTCTTCTGTTTCCAAGGTGATGAAAGTGTTGGAGGCCATGCTGCGATTCTCTCGGCGAGGAGTCGGCTATTCGCAGACATGTTCCAGCAAATGAAAGTGTCGGAGAGAATCCACATTCAAGACGTTCAGCTGGAAATATTCAAGGATCTGCTCCACTATTTGTACTCGGGTCGAATTTCGACACCTCTGACGGAACTTTTGGCTCGACCCCTGTTTGTAGCAGCCGATAAATATCACGTCGACGACCTGAAAGAGGAGTGTGTCGGATTTCTACTGGGTTCTATTGGCATGGACAATGCCATTGACCTGATGATTTGGGCTCACATGAACTCGGTGGATAACCTCAAAGAAGCTGCCCTCACTTTTGTTGTTGTGCACGGAGAAGAAATTTGTTTGAGCAAAGAATGGGAAGAGCTCACCAAGAACCATCCTGACTTGTGTGTATTGGCCACTCGACGGATAATTGGGAAAATGTCGTCCCATTGACCTGGAATAACGGAATTTTGGTGTTAATGATTTTGAACTGATAAGTCACACAATTTCTTATGTAAATATGTATTTTTTGGTTCTCTTGTCTTACTTGTTTTGAGTTGGAGAAAAAATTCACGTTGGGTTCTTTCAAAATACAATTCTTTTGTTACGAAATATTTGTTGTTTTAGTTTATACAAATACAAATATTTGTGTCAGCAATACATAATCTATTCAACATTTTATCTGGTTATCTTATTACACACCAACCCACATGCCTAAAGATTGGGGACAGCTGATATATGTATAAACAGGGTGGAGGGACTGCAGGCTTTTGAAAATTCGAAAAGGGATCCCCTACGAGATTCGTCTGCTTCTGTTTACTATTTATACATTTCCCACTATCCAAAAGGACTACGTGACCTTCAGCATGTACACAAACAGAATCACGTTGCTATGTGCTACGTGCTTGTCAGTTTCTTCAGTTTGCCAGTGAACACAAGCACGTTAGTACACCATTAAAGTGAAGTCCTGCATTTAAAGGTGACATATTTCTGCATTTACAAACATATATTGTTATTATTAAGTGTTTGCTCTGTATTGCTGCTGTTAACAGTGGATTGATTGGGTTTAATATTCAAAGCAATTTTATTTTTCATTTTTATTTCCTTTTTCATCCAATCTTGTCACTTTAACTATAGATGAAGTTTAAACGAAGAAAACTATGGTCGACCGCACGTACAAGTCGTACATATTAGCTGTGATGCTATAGTTACTGATTGTAATCAAACCATAAAACATAAAATATGTAATTAATGATAATAATCTAATTGTTATTATCTTGTTCTTTCAGCCATGACTTCCATGCAATTCTTTTCTCAAGTTGTTAGCCCTTTGTTGAAGAAAGCTGGATTTCAAAGGTCGTGCCAGAGATATATAAGCTCTAGTGAAGTGTCAGTTGCACTCAGGCCGTTCTACTTTGCAGTTCATCCTGATCTTTTTCAACAGCACCCTCAGGAGCGGGACACAAACGAAAACTCACTGAAGCAACTCAATGGCTATATTGAAACACTTATGCATTCAAAGCCTGTGAGGCCAGCAAAAGTTAAATTCTTTCTCCGCAAGCAACAGTCTACTGATCACAAATTCAAGGCTGTGAATATATCTTTGGCCCAGAAAGATATTCGTGGAGCTCTGCAAAGTATTCTGTCTTCTTGTGCATTATCAACACATTACATTGACAACCTTGTCACAAAGAAAATTCCAACAAAACATAAGATTGCTGGTGTTAAAAGTGAGAAGTTGCAGTAATTCTTGCTTTATTAATTATATCACCTTACTCACACACATTGTTATTTGTGGTTTTTAGATGGAAACTGGGATGCAGACTTGTGGGAGGAGACATTTGCAACAATGGAGAAGGCTACCCCAACCGAAGAAACTCTTTCCGACTGGGTGAAGAGGTATAGCAAAGATGCTGAAGAGCGTTCTAAAGCATGCCAGCCTGTTCGTGACGAAATCTCTCGGCTTCAGGAAAAGCTGTGCAAGAAACTTCAACTGAAAGGTCTCTTATGGGCCTGTGGATGGGGAACGTCGCATTTTCGAGGTTGCCTTCAGTCATTTCAATCTCTGATTACTCATCACCCGGAAGAGATGAGCATTTTAGCTGGAAGAACTGTGATTTTTGGCAACGAATCTGGAGTATCTCTTCAAGGTATTTAATAGTCTTGTCGCATAATATCTTATGGGTATTTAATTATTATGAATTATTTCAGGACATATTGTATTGAATAGCGGAGAAGTTCGTCATAATTGGTTAGACTTAATCCGTAATTTGCTGCGCTATGAGACGCCATTAAAGCGGGTACCGGCACTGGAAAAGGCTCTATCTCGTTCGATTTGTGAAATCAAAGTGGCCCAGCGCCTATTTCGACCTGAATTGTTGGTGGAAGCGTATGAATCTCATCTGAGGATGATTACAACCAGCATGGGTATGTTTTGGCAAAATTTAAAACATTTTTTTTTCTTTTTCTTTAAAATGAATTCGTACAAATAGGTGATTACCGCACGAGACATCGATTCCCGAAAGAGTGGCCAGAGAATATGAGCAACTTTCACTTGGTGGTTGAAGGGGAGGCCGGTCCTCTTATGCTCTCTCCTAGCGGACAGTTCATTACTCCGTCTTCTTGCCCTATTTCCTTACTCGTTTCGTTCATGACAGCCAATCTTGAGGAGGCTCGCGCCCGTTTGGACCGATATGTTGCCGACGTGAAGCAAGAAAAAGATTTGATAGCCCAATGCGTTCAAACGGTATTTTGTTTTTTCTCTTTAAATTTGTCCTATCATAATTAATTTCTTCGTTTCAGTTTGGACTCTTGGCGTTGGACAAAGACGACAATGTGACTCCGTCTGAATGTAGTCAGTGCTGTAATCAGCTACTGAAGCAAGTTGATTATCTTCGACCGTACTTGCAACACGGCCGTGTGAGGATCACACACTATTACTCGTTACTTTCGGATGGAGAAATGTGCATCCCATGGTATGCCAAATAAAATGAGTCCGTCACAGGTGGGCAGGATTTTTGACCTGGCGTAATAATTATTATTATGACGTGACACAAAAGAAAAACTTACTTATAGTATACGTATTAAAACGCTTATGACTAGAATTTGGTTGACATGGTTGTGTTCTATGTGCTATTTTTCTCTCTTCTTTGTATTGCATTTTCAGAAAAAAAAGAACATTGTTTTCGTATTCAAATGGCGAGTGGCTAGCTCATATTAAAAACTGTTGGAAATTTTTACGTGAACCTAAATGTCTCATTATTTTAAAGAAGCGAATCGAACATATGAATTTTAGATATTGCTTGAAGGAATTACCGATTTACCACTGGATTGTTAAATAATTGTTTTGTTTGCTTTCTCAGACTGAGCCGCGGAAATTCTTTTTTTATTTAAAAAAAGAAGAGCAAACAGTGGTGATAAATAGAGTGAAAGATTATGATGCAATTATGGGGTGAATGGACGACAAGAAAGAGAGAGAGAGTAAACAGATAGCTTGAAACTGACATGTTTATAGCATAGGGATAACGACTGCCGGTACACGAGTAAAAAATGTGTTTACTCACGTTATGCTGAGTAAAAATATGGAAAAGAAATGATTTGTTTTTATGGTTTATTTATTTGACTCTCGTGGTATAGAATTTTCATTAGACTTGGACCATTATTTTGCAGGAACGAAATCAAATACTCTAAAGTACTTTGTAGAGAATTCCGAATGCCAAAAGGAACATGGGTAGGTAGACCACAAGCCAGCGGATGAATTTGTGGTAAATTTGGAGGACCTCATCCGGCGTTTCCCATGGATTACGATCAAATCGGTAGTCAACTTTCTCTCGACACACGGGACAAGTAGATTTTTTGCCAATCATATGCCAGCCGCGAATACAGTGTTGGTGTAGAAAGTAAACACCTCGTAGACTAGTTTCACTGATTAACTTGTTTCTTTATTATTGCTTGATATGAGACTCGACAAATATATCAAGCGAGAACAAAAGGATCCATAAGACACGAGAGTTTTCGAGTAAGAACAGTGATAGACAGTTTTACGGTGCAGACGACGTGAAGACAAGAAGAAGGGTTGCCAGGTCGATAAATCGCAACATCCCCACTCAAACCGGAACTACTCCAATTCTTGTTCTGAGCTCTGGAAAAGCTGGGCCCGGAAGCGCCTTGGTCAGTAGATCGGCTAGTTGGTCTTTTGTTCCGATATGGACGACTGCAATGTTGCCGCTCACCTGCTGCTCACGGATATAGTGATAACGTATATCAATATGCTTAGTCCGACGATGGAATTCTGGATTCAGTGTGAGTTTTACTGCGCCTTGATTATCGCCAAATAAAGCTGTTGGTTGTGTCTGTACGCAGCCAATACTGTCAAGTAATTGGCGTGCCCAAACTATTTCTTTTGTCGCCTCGCACATGGCTACGTACTCCGCTTCGGTGGTCGATAGAGATACACAAGATTGGCGTCTACTGCCCCACGCAATTGGTCCCTCATTAAAGATGAGAAGAAATCCAGAAGTTGACTTGCGGGAATCAGTGTCGCCAGCGTAGTCCGAATCTGCGTATGCGGTTAATACCTGGGGTTTTTCTCCGACTTTGTAGACCACTCCAAATTTTGACGTCCCTTTTAAGTATGACAGAATTCTTGTTACAGCTGACCAGTGAACTTGCTTTGGATCGTGACAGAATTGAGCTACTTGTCCGACAGCATATGAAATGTCTGGACGTGTGCAGACCATCAAGAACATTAAGCTGCCAACTGCCTCACGGTATATGGACTGGTCACAAGATGGTGAACAAGGTCCGCCATCAACACCTGCCAAGGTAAGTCTGGAAAACGGGTCCGCTGGTAATCCCTTTGGGTTGCACTCCGCCATTTTAAACCGGTGAAGAATGCGAATGATGTACTGTTCTTGTGAAAGATAGATAGTTCGATTAGGACGATCTCTATCTATTTTTATGCCGATGAAAAGATCAGCTTCTTGAGTGGAAATTTCTAGATGATCTGATAGCTGGTTAATTATTTCCAGCAGCCGTTTCTTGTCCCGTCCACACAGAAGACCATCATCGACCCAAATTGCTAGGATGATGATGCCGTCACCACCATTATGATGATAAACACAAGAGTCAATTGGGCTTCGAGTGAATCCAAGATTAACAAGTAGGCCATCAAATTTAATATTCCACAACCTAGATGCCTGCTTAAGGCCATACAAACTTTTCTGCAAACGACAAACGTTGGTTGGGTAGGCAGTTGAAGTAAAACCTGTCGGTTGATCCATGAAGATTTCTTCAGTTAGTTCACCATGCAAGAATGCAGTTCTTACATCGAGTTGTAGAATTTCCAAATCGTTCGCTGCTGCTGTTGAAAGAATTGCTCTTACTGATTCGTGGCGCACAACTGGAGAAAATGTTTCGTCGTAATCAACGCCCTCCTTTTGTGAGAAGCCCTTGGCTACCAAGCGAGCCTTGTAGCGAACGGGGTGACCGAATGAGTCCATTTTCACTTTGTAGACCCACTTACACTTAATTGTCTTGCGGCCACTTGGAAGTTTTTCTAGACGCCACGTTTGGTTTTCTTCTAGAGAACTCATTTCTTCTTCCATAGCACTAATCCATTTTTTCGCATCTGGTGATGTGATTGCTTCTTCGTACGACTGTGGTTCAATGATGCTTGAAGAATCCTCGGTTGTGGCACAAAGAAAATTGGGGTCTTCAATGAGACGATCGGGTTTTCTTCGGATACGAGATGTTTTGAGAGAAGGATCCATTGCGGCTTCTGGTGCGTCAAATCCATGAAAGGGTTCAATAATATCTTCCACTTCAATAGTTGCTTGTGTTTCGTTGGAACATATGATTGAATTAGACACGGTGGCACGATCATTGGATGCGGATGCATCCCCACCCACTCTATGTTCAGTCAAAATGTCAACATCAGCTACATCGCAACAGGGCGGCGACATGATCGGGGCTTCACTTAGATTTTCGTTGAAAATAACATCTCTCGACATTTTTACTTTGCCGGATGAAGGGTCGTAGAGTCGAAAGGCTTTCTGCGTTTCAGAGTATCCAACAAATTTGCATTTTTGTCCTTTTGGTTCAAGTTTTGAGCGTTCATCTTTAGGAATGTGATAGTAGGCGTCACAGCCAAATATGTGAAGATGGGAGACATTCGGTTTTCTTCCGTGCCATCCCTGGTAGGGTGTCATTGTTTGCATAGCCTTGCATGACACTCTATTGTGTAGATACACTGCTGCTGCTGAAGCCTCCGCCCAAAATTGAGTTCCAAGAGTTGATGAATGGAGCATGCTTTTTGCTGACTCAAGAATTGTACGATTGTATCGCTCAGCGACTCCATTTTGTTCCGGTGTTTTTGCTGTACTTGTTTGATGGACGATTCCTTTGTTGGCAATCCATTGCATTAACTCCTTGCTCATGTATTCCCCTCCGTTGTCAGATCGAAGGGTTACAATGCGTTCATTAGTTTCGGTTTCAAACAAGGCAATGAGTTGTTGAATGTTCGAGCTCACTTCGGACTTCTTCTTCAGGAACCTTATAAAGCCATATCCGGTGAAGTCATCACGGAACGTAAGGAAGTAGAGAGATCCATTAAGCGACGGAACAGACATTGGTCCACATAAATCACTGTGGATAAGACCACCTCTTTTTGTTGCTCGAGTGCGACCACACGTAGGAAACGGGAGCCGATGATGCTTACCGAAGACGCATCCTTCGCAAAAAGGGGGGGTGTCCGTTGAATTATCTATGAAGAGACCTTCGACGAAGTTAGCAGAATTCATTTTCTTTAACGTAGCAAAATTTACGTGTCCCAGACGTTCATGCCAAATCTGCATGGAGTTTGGTTTTGCTCTGGCAGCGAGTGCTGCATATTCCGCTGGCGGTTGGTAGTTTAAGAAATGCATCTTGTAGAGCCTCTTCTGAATCTTAGAACCAGTTCCAACAATTTTTCCGTTGTTACTAAGTGTCACACCGTTGTTGTCGAATGATGCTACAATATCGCGTTCTGTTGCTGCTCCTATGGAGAATAAGTTCACACCTAGATTGGGAACAAACAAAACTTTGCGTAGGGTGCCATTATGCCACACATCATCAACTTTACATCTGATGGCAATGTCTCCAACTCCTGTAGCATGAAGAGCTTCGTTGTTTTTGCCGACACCTTTGATAAGACGCTTGCCTGGTGGGATCTGCTGGAAATTGTTGAATAAGTCTCTGATATCGGACATGTGTTCACTTGCTCCTGAGTCGGCATACCAACAATCTGAATCAAATTGAATACCAGTGGATTTGAAGGCATACGAATCTTCTTCGGTTGGTCGTTCAGTTCTAGATGATTGAGTGAGGAGAGCGTCGCCACTGCCAGCATCTCGTTTTCCTTGTAGGTAGGACTGTTTCAACCAACAGTCTTCTTCAAGATGGTTAGCTCTTCGATTAAGTTTTGTGCAATAGGCACAGATTACTTTTGGGCGATGTTCATTTCTGTTGAATTCTCTCTTTGACTCAGAGAATGCGACCTTCCCTTTCCTTTTGTTAACAAAAAAGGCTCCAGAATCAGATGGCTCCATAGTAACGTCAGCTAACTTCAACATGTTCTCTTCAACTTGTAACCTGGACGCTAGAAGTGGGATTGTCTTGATTTTGTCGTCAGTGCTGTTCCAAGCAGACATAAAGGCCTTGTAGTTTCTGTTACCATTGAGAGGAAGAGTCGAAGTTATCTTGGCTATGATCTGATCATCCGAAACAGCAGAGTTGACATCACGAAGTTGAGCTGCTAAGGATTCGATGGCAGCAATATGAATCATTATGTCATGATTGGAATCATACTGATAGGACATGAATTTACCCATCAACAAATGCTTGTTTTCCATGCTTGCTAGCTCGTATTGGTTCAGAAGGCGAGTCCACATTAGATGAGATGTTGTGCAGGTCATGATTGTTCGCATGACTTTTTCTTCAATAGTAGACACAATGAAGTTTTGTGCTGCGATATCCATCTTCATCCACTCATTGATCTCATCAGTGTTGGCTGTTACAGCGGCAGCATTTGAAGGATTTGCAACTGGGGCTACAACTGTTGGCTTCTGATAGACTCCTTCTACTACGTTGAGTAGACCATGATTCATTAGAACCAGTTTTAATTGAAACTTGTAGAAGTTGAACTGATCTCCTTTGAACTTTGAAATGTGAGAAACATCTTTTGCAGAAAAAGTTCCAGCGGCCATTTTAGCTCTAATTCAGAAACCAGCGTGAGTTCACTTTCTTGCTTAAGTATAGTTATTACAATTTATAATACCTATGGCGAAGCTGGGCCCATAACCTGTAGAAAGTAAACACCTCGTAGACTAGTTTCACTGATTAACTTGTTTCTTTATTATTGCTTGATATGAGACTCGACAAATATATCAAGCGAGAACAAAAGGATCCATAAGACACGAGAGTTTTCGAGTAAGAACAGTGATAGACAGTTTTACGGTGCAGACGACGTGAAGACAAGAAGAAGGGTTGCCAGGTCGATAAATCGCAACAGTTGGTGGTATGTATGATCGCAGCTGATAATGCATCTACTTTCGCTACTCACCAAATGACCACATAGAGAGCAGTTTAAGGGGTCGGCAAAGAAGATGGGCAGGATCTGGCCTGTGTGATTCACACCCGGTTTAAGAAACAGATTGTCGGTAATGAGCATAGCAAAATCACCACCAACAAGACCGAAATACACTGCGTATAAGGTGCATAATATTCCAAAATTCGCCAACCAAGAAACGCCGGTGAAAAATCCAATCAGGAATGCCATTGAGCCGACCATCCAAAGTAGAAAACTGCAGTTGTGTACCAGATAAAACCAAATGAAAATTAAACCTGGTGTGGAGGAAAGGAGAGGTCGTTGAAGAGCTTTGAGAAAGGCCACCGTAGAAATGGAGAAGAAAATAGCCCAAAAAATGATGAACCACCACGACGATGTCATGTAAGCAAAAACTGGTGGAATACAGAAGAGGGCGCAGAAGGTTGCGATATCAAATGAACGTGGGTGACATTTACGCCATAGAATCATTGCAACTTGAATCGCCAGAGCAAAGGACACAAATATGACTGTAAAAACGAGTAAAACCACCATATTAGCTTCGGAGACTGCCATTTTAAATTTGATATTACTGGCCCTGATTCGACATCAGTTATTATATAGCCTATAGCGCTATAAAGTGCGGCAACAAGTCTTATTTTCAAGGAATTTTCGGATTTTTGGAAATAACCACCGAAAAGATCACTGCATGTTTCATTTGATTAACTTTAAAATAATTTTACAAACAATATTCAAAAACTTTTTTTTAGAAAATAGAATTAAATTACAGGAATTTCCGGGAATGTCTTTCGATCAAAGAAAGATCATAAAGAAGACGACTAACGACGATTCTGTAACAAAAGTTGAATGCGATCAGCCGTCTTAACAAAATGAAAAAAAGAACCCAAAAAACAACCAAACAAAACGAAACAAAAAACAATCAAAACACGATAAAAACAAAACAAAACATAGTTGAGAGTACCAAAATGAAAAAAAATAGAAAACCCCGACTCCGTATTCGTATCTGGAAAAACAATTAAATTTTGACGATAAGCCTATTACTTTGCTACGATTCTTGGAGTAACTGTCATAAGCATACAGACAAATTTTCTTTCTTCCTCGTTTAATTTAAATAAACTGCATTAAAAACGAGAAATCGCATTTTTAGATATTTCTTTTTATTCAGATTTTTAGCGTAAGGTTATAATATAAAAAAGCATGGAGAATTATGTGGCCCGGTTAGCTCAGTTGGTAGAGCGCGGGACTTTTAATCCTGAGGTCAAGGGTTCAAGTCCCTTATCGGGCGGAGCTTTTTGTGGAAGTTTTCGCCTACTGTTTATTTCTCTTTTATACCCAAAAGTAATTACAACAATTAAAAATCAACCCACGAATTCTTTGTACTCATTGTATTTAGTCATAGACAATTCATATTATTAGTACAGCCTAATTTAAACATTGATATTCGAACCCGAAACTAATGGTTAATTTGGATTTACGTAGACCACAAAATAGATAACACTTAGGAGAATATCCAATAATTAGCTACAGTCCTACAGAGTACAGAAAAACTCCTTGAGGAACATATTCAATAGCATAATAATCAAATTAATGAATATAATATATGTAATAACCTATAATATAATGAGATTTATTTAATTATTTTTTAATCTATTTCTTGTTTATTTACCCAAATGTGTAATAATACTATGCTTTTAAATGAAAATTGAGTTGAAATTTTAATTCCTGTACCGTATATACAGTACCCACCAAACTATTAGGTACACCCCCCTTTTTTCAGTGCATTCTTATGGCACTACGTGTTTTTAAAAAATGCAATAACTCTTGAA